>NC_064882.1:2445000-3667500 GCF_929443795.1 Astur gentilis
TTGGTTTCTTCCCTTCTCTGCAATAATACTATGCCACAGAAATAGCTCGACATCATAAATCTGCTACAGCATATTCAGTACATTTCTTAAACTTGAATATAGAAACTATACAATTATTTATGAGCAATACAACCTTTTTCTTCTTGATTCAAAACCAAACAACACTGTTCAATAAATTGGTTACTGCAATATGTCACTACTCATATATGTAACAGTATGTCGTGGTTTAACCCCAGCCAGCAACCAAGCACCACGCAGCCTCTCGCTCACTTCCCCCCCTCCACCCAATGGGATGTGGGAGAGAATCAGGAAAAAAAAAAAGTAAAACTCGTGGGTTGAGATAAGAACAGTTTAATAGAACAGAAAGGAAGAAACTAATAATGATAATAATAACAATAACGTTATTAAGCAAAGGATGAAGATGAACCAGAGTCATCACGAGAACAGGAGAAAGAGGCAGAACCAGAGGCAATCACCTGATCCCTATTCCTGAGTGAACTGCGGGATATGAGGAAAGATTTCAGCCATCATCCAGGTGCTGATGGCTGCAAGAAAAAATTTCAGCCATCATCCAGGTGAGCACATTATCACCTGGCTGCAAGAAAAAATGTCAGGAATTTTGCACATCAGCTATTTCTTGTTTTCCTTCTGGCTGTTATCTACTGAAATACATCTAAAAAAAATTAGGAAAAAAGTGACTGGGACTTGATTTGTAAGCAAAGTTGATGTGATTTATCCCAAATGCTTCCAATTCACTATAAATGTAATATCAAGTTATTCTGCACTTGTTTGCAGTGTCCACTTGCCTAACATCATATGTAGAAGAAACCATAGCATTTTCAAAGACAGAGGAGACTTTTTGTGACTAATATTCTGGTTCATGTTGCCGTGTTAAAGGTTTGTGCTGTTTCAATGGACAAAGTTGTTAACATTTCCTGACCTTGCAGGTAAACTCTGCAGAAGCAGATTAATGTCTATATTGAGAATTTCATTCACAGCTTCTATCTGGAGAAGACCACCTGAAATCGTGTACTGCACTACTGAGAATACGGTGAAAATTGAGCTCCTTCTGCAAGGAAGGATTCAGTTCTGCAGTACAATTTCAGAAGTTGTCATAAAGAAGGAGAATATTTAGTAAAACCTAATTTATTTCTTCTTAATCTTTCAGGGTTACAATTTTAAGAGATGAGGGAAATAAATGCAAACAAGTGATGATTCATCTTTAATTGCAAAGCAGCTTATCCACTTGGCATGTTTCACAGACACCTTTGGCTCTGCTGGCTGAGATCAGCACATATTAACTTCCTAGCATTGGAAAGAGAATAATTTTCCTCCAAAAATGTATGTCCTATAATTTACAGGAGAATGAAAATGGTTACAAGCTATGAAAAGCTTATTTAAGGAGAAAATATTTTGGAAAAATATTTTGTTTAAAGCCAAGCTACTAATCAATTGCTTCCAGAGGAGACCAATAGGGAGTTATCTTGAAAGCTACTACTTGGCAAAAGCCTGCTGAGCTGCACTGCAAGAATTACACAGATGTACTAACATTGCACATACTTTGGAAAAGAAAGACCTAATTTTGAGAGGATCCTGCAGTAAGAAGTCTCCTAGGGGACGAAAAAGCTAAAACACAGCTAGAGCTGACTACAGAAAAACCCAGTAACATCTTTAAAGCTGCAGTCAGGAATGAATATTGGTTTAGGACATCAGTTTATGCTTGTTCACTTCTTCATATTCTATACATCTGTGAAACTCACTCTGTATCAGTTTCCCAGTATGTTAATGAAACAAGACGACCTCATGGGTAAACTAGACAAACATCAAGTACTGAACAAATAATCTACTCTCTATCAATCCTATATTAGTGTCACATGCGAATATAGCTGCGCATAGACCAGCATGAAAACATCCCAGTACGAGTGTTATCTCCACTTCTCTTGGGAAATTATTTTGTATCCAAGTATACCTTAGTAATTTACAAACAGGAATTTTCTCATGACAGTCCACCTACATTTCCCCTTTTTCTTAATTTCATCCTATTAACTCTAGCTGTACCACTGTATTTATTCTAAAGGATTCTTCCTCCTTAGTGTCACTACCCTTCCAATATTTATGGGTTATTTTCATTCTTCCCAGAACTATTGTGTGAAGGCCATACAATTTCCCTTCAAAGAATGCAAGGTCAGGAAATGTCAGCTGCATCACCGTGTCACAGAGCTATGCCAGCATTGTTTGGAACCGGCTAGATTTCTAGGCAGAAGGTCTCGTTATTGATCCACTTTTTAATAGTTTAATCAATTACTCGGTTAACACAGTATAAAAATATTCTTCTGCCCTTTCTAAATTTCTACATTTAAATGTGTTTTTTTATAGTGTTTGGGGGTTTGGGCAGGGGGGAATGTGTGGATATAATTCTCATTTGATATGTAATATTAATGGACCTTTTTTTCTGGTTTATAATGGATGTGTCTCATGCATTTTAATAAACTTTTAATGGCTATAAAGGAACATCTAAGCTGCTTGCAGGAAAAACAACCCACATGGCACATCAAGTGAGATTTGTGGTTCTTTTCACCTCTGCTTCCAGACTGCTGTTACACTAAATGTTGTGAGTGATGACTGAATTGTGGAGAACATCAGCACAAAAGCCTTTCTACATGTGAGCTGCTCAGAAATACTTACTCAAGAATAGTTTTTTCCAGAACAGCAGTCCCTGAATAATTCATCTGTGAATACTCTTGTTCCAGGATAAAAGTGCCACATCTGGTTTAACATGATCCATTTTGAAAACAGTTTGAGATAAACCATTGTGGCAATTCTGTAGCTCATAAACACAGTTATTCTAGGATAATTATTCAAATCCTTTTGTAACTTTAATCCAAGTTATCCATCAAGAGAAAATAAGCCTTAAGTAACTGAAATACTCCATACATGCACAGAACAGAACAGTAAAAAAGCTGGAGATCATTGAGTGAGAAAATCAGAATAAGCATCACAGTAGCTACTCACTTTTCAACCGACCTAGTCTAACTACAGGAAGGAAGCACACATGAAACAGAACTGAGGAGTATCAAATCCATTTTATGAGTAACTTTTTATATAATATTTTAGCTGTTAGAGCGCTAACCAAGAAAGGTGAGATTTCAACCTCACTTCTTCCCTTCAGGATATTTTAACCACCATGTTAATTGACTGAAACACCTAGGTAAGTAGTGCCTGTTTTCAGTTTCTTCCTCTGCCCTTAAGGGTCTAAGTGTAAACCTTCCACTTCAGTTTTGCTGTGCAGAAGCCCTGAGGTCTCCCACCCAAAGGGAGACTGGGCAACCTGTGAGCACAGATCTTCTGTCTACCTGTGCATCAGTGCATGAACTTCAAGACATTAAGGACTCATTTACTCCAGTGGAAAGCAATAGCACTTGTGGGTAACTTGCAAGCTTCAACACTTTTTTGGCACAGAAATACATCTGGTTTTCCGCATTTTAAATTCATCACACAGAAGGAACCGGTGCCTTTATAACCCCTTCATTGTCCTGCTTCCCTGACTGCTCCCTGTGATGTTGCTATCATTGCTCAAACTGAATATTCATGTGGGTGTGAGCCTCTTCAGTTCTGTTTTGTTTCTCTGACTGATAACTTCACATTTTCCCCATTTGACATGTTAACTTAAGTCCAGAAACATGGTGCTGTTGTTCCAAAGTTCCATTGCTTTTGTTTAAACAAAATGGCTTCCTTGATTAACACCAAAAAAAAAGCTTTTTGGGGAGTTGACTGTGGTAGGTGTTTTTTTCTGGGCACTGCTTTTGAGTATCCCCTGATCACAGAATCACTCCAGCTCAGCAGCCAAAGGCAGGGCTTGGGTTGACCTCAAGCCATCGGGATGGCAGGCTGTAAAGAAGCAGCAGCTTTTTGCAGGCAGGTGGGGAGGGTGTTGGTGAGCAGATCCTGATCCCTAGGGGAACCTGAACCGTACGTGAAACTGCAAAACTGGGACATTGCTGGGGGACTGCTGCTTAACCTTCACTGCCTTGCACTCCTAAGCACTGTCTGAAAGGGAAGCAGTTTGAAAAATAGACCAGGGTGTCAAAAAAGCACCCTCAGTCAGGAGCGGATCCCTTAAGATTTGGGGCTTTTTCAAGATCAGTTTAAGACAGTACAGTTTGGTAAGGACAATGTTGGGGGTTTATTTTAGATAAATTCATGTCTTGGGAAGGTTCTTAGTGTCGTTCTGATTATAGGGGATGTGACAATCTCTTTGTGTTTAACTCAAATGCAGCTCATGCAGGTGTCGGCATTTTCAACTCTAGTATGAATCTAAAATACCTTTGCAGTCTTTTTATTGCTGTAACCACAAAGTCTGCTGAGCTCTGAGGCAGTGCACATAGACTAACCAGTATAAACAACCGGTTATAAAGTACAGTATAAACAATGTAAAAGCAATATAAATTATATAAATCATATGCATAAACAATACAAAGCACAGTACTAGAAGAGGAAAACAAAAGAACAGTTATTTGTAGATCTGATGAAAGATTGGAAAGCAAGACACATGGGATGTGTAACAGCAGAAAACACTTCCACTTGGACCAGGCTGCCACCAGTAAATGTCTTTGTGTGGGTGCGTGCCTCTGTGAATGAACAGTTGATGTGCACTGGGCTGCTGAATATTTGCAACGCAAGGTTTGCACTCCCTGCCCATTTGTCTGCAAGGGCTTGATCGGTATTATGAGGAACATGGCTTTTCAGAGCAGTTTTCCAAAGATGCCCAGGCTGGATTCTTGCAATGTGCAAAGCATGGAAAGGGATCTTTATTGAAATCTTTACTGAGAACAGCTCAGATCCAAGCTATAGGGGCACAACCCTGCGTGCCCTTCTCATGAAATGTACGGTTACTTTGATAACAGGAGTGGCAAGCAGTTTCTTTTTAAGGGAAGACAGTGCTATGGAAACAGGTTTGGAGGTGTTTGTCAGGAAAAAAAAAATCTATCAGAAAGAAAAGCTGTTTGCTTTTTAAAAGAAGGGTTTGAAACAGCTCAGCAGGTGTTTGAGGCACAGAGCAGATTCAAAACTCCCAGGCCTCATGGGTGTGGGAGCTACACAGTTCACCATGCTTCACTGATGAAATGCTGTGTCTCATTTCTGAGTGACTGGTCTCTCAGCAGCTCTTTGGTTATGGGCCGAAGGTGGTTTTGGTTTCAAGAAACAAATAAGTTTGCATCCTTTGAGGATCCAAAACAGTAACTAAAGAGGATGGGAACAATGGTCTGGCATAGATACCTTGCATGGACTGGTAGAAATTAAACCCACACACTAAAATTGAAGGAGCTATTAATACAAGAGAACTGTTGCAAGCAGGGAGGTAAAACAGTTTTATGCCCTTCTGGTGAAAAGGTATAATTTGTGGTTTATGTGAGCCAAATGCTGAGCTAGTAACCTGTGGGAAAGGTCTGGTAGAGGCCTTGTAGAACTTTATACTGCTTGCATCTTTTTTCTTGGGAATGATATCTCTATTATAGGAGTTGTTTTTGTGGAGTAGAAGACAACGGTAGTCCAAAATAGCAACATTTAAGTGGCGGCAGGTGGAAAACCACAGCAGGGCTTATGGGGCCCTATAGAAGAGGTTAACTTCAAAGCCATTTTGGTAAATTAAAACCTGGGAAAAGTGGCACAGGAAACTGGAAATGAGGCTCCTCCTCCCGGTAGCAGGTATGCTGGAGCAGGGCTGAGCTCTCGCTCCCTGGATCTGGGCCCAGATCAGAGGCCTGACAGTAGCCCAGCAAAAGCCCGGCACAGGGGTCTGGCAGACCAGGGTTCGACAGCCCCGGGGCAGCAGGGCGAGCACCGGGCTGCGCCGGCTCCTCACAGCTCTTCCTTGTGTGGTTGCAGCTCCCCGGGGCCTGTAAGTCGCTGAAGGTCCCCTCCCCTCGTGCTGGGTGTCAGTGGCAAAGTTTCGGTCGCAGAGGGGTGGCGGGCGCGGGCGGGGGGAGCCCCTGTGGGAGAAGGTGGGGGCCGTCCCCTAACCGGCAACAGCCGGTTCCAGCGGGTTCCCCAACGGACATGGCACAGGACACGGCTGAGCCAACGTGGGGAGCCCGTGGCGCCTTTGAACCAGTCGGAGTTGGCGGCGCCGGCAGGGAAAGGTATTGAAGCCAGGGTGGCCGAGGGGAGCGGCAGGGCCAGGTGGCTGCGCTGGCGCTCTGTGGTGGGGCTGAGGCTGGCAATCCTCGGGCCTGCAGCCACGGAGGACCCGCGCTGGAGCGGAGAACGTGAGCAAGAAGGACGGAGCAGGGAAGAGCGTGAAGGAAGGAGCGGCCAGAGGCCTTTATTTTGGCCACATCGCATTGCACCAAAAGCCGAGGTCTAAACATGGAGGAGAAGATCCAATGCTGTAAACATACTGCCAGCAGATTGGCTCTCACGCACCTCTGGTAACGGCACCCCATCCCTCCCCCCGCTTTCCACCATAAACGAAAGACAAATGGCAAAATAAACAAAGCAGCTGTCAGACTTGCAGTCTGTTTAGGGGCTTGGAGAGCTTTATTGTGCATTACCTAAGCATTAATCTAGAAGTCAGATACTACGTCTCTTGTATCTCTAGTACTAAAGCTGAAAGGCAATAGAAGCCAAAAGAAATATAACCTAAAGCAATAGTATTTAAGTTTAAATACATTTAAATGTTAGTATCCTAAACATGTTTGCTGATGACATGAGAGCTAGGCTTACAGCCCAAAGCTGAACATTTTTTCTTGCCTTGTCAGCACAAGATGAGGTACTTTACTACCAAGTTCTGCATACGCTATTCAGAAATACAGGCAGCCTGATAAAATGCAGATAAAGAACTCATACTTGCCCTTCTCCTAATCTCTGGCTTGATTTTCTGTAACAATAGCTGCTAATCTGTAGCTACAAATATTATTCAAAAAAGATGAATAAATTGTAAAATCCAGCAGTTCTGACCTGACAAATCCTTTTAAAGTCAATTAATTTGTGAACTTTCGTGTGCTTTTATCACTGACCAGATACAAGTGGATTTCTTTTTAAGTATTTGAAAGCTGTTGCTGACAGGTATTTATTGCTGCCATCATCCACTCTTAACATTTAGACTGTAAAAATTGACTCTAGCCTGTCAACCATTAAGCAGTGATAATTATGTCTGAAGTTGTGAAAGTGAAGTGTGACAGCCATTTCATACCTAGTGCTTTAACAGGTCTTACAACCTCCTGAAATACTTTTATTCTCTACTTCCCATGCAACAGTCAAAAAGATGAGTGTGTTTAGGGAGAAGTGTAAAGTTTGTACCTGACAAAAAAAAAGTGAGATTTTATTACACTATTGTTGTGAAACAGTATTATCATGTTTCAAGTGGATGTTAAGTTGCCAATTCACCAAAAAAAATCCTGGTTTTTTCATCTGTGAATACACCAGTAACCATCATTTTTTTAATTAAATACATCGGCATTGCAAAACAAGTCTTGCTACCGCAACCAAGCAAGAATTTACAGACTTCGTATGCAGGTTATACACTAACGGAAAGTTTTTTTGTGAACTGCAAGAATCTACTAACCACATGATTTTGATCACAAGACCAACATAAATACATTGCACAAGTTTTCTGTAATATGAAGCATACATCTCAAGCACCAGTTTACAATGCCTTTTAGAACTGGCATATTTATTAAATTGTAAAATCTCTTTGGGTCTGCTTGTGACTTGTGGATGCTTGTTCATGTTCTACTGGTAACACTCCTATGGTACATAATTCTCATATATTTTGTTTCTGGGCACTAGAAAGGAGGGGGGACATAGTGCCTCAGATTTTCATTTGTTATGTTAGCTTGGGCCTGACAAGAAAGCACTCCCTTCAGGTAAAATTCCTGGCAGATACCTCCCAGGAACTGCAGCAACATCCCCTTCTGCTGCAGCTCTATAGACCAGGCAATTATTAACAGCTGTCATATAGGATGCAGCCATATGATTAAATTCCCTTTCCCAAGTTACATGGTTAAAATCTCATCACTATAGAAGAATGAAAAGAATTCAAATGTTAACAATGTGCTGCAAATTATTATGCAGAACCTGGGCACATTTTCAGCTTGTTTGGTTTTAAATTATCTCAGACTAATAAAGTTTATTTAGAATGACTGATTCATAATGGGAGCTTTGCTTGACATTTAAAATTCACTTCATTTTTAATGAATGAAATTATTTTCATAACTTGACATGTCTTGTAAAGTTCTGAGTTGACTCAGTCATATGTGCATCTTGTTTACATTTCAAAAATTAAATGGCACAGAATGACAGGAATATTATATGCATGTAAAGCCAAATTTGTGTTGCCTGTTTATGTGGATGGCACCTCAACATACAACTGCAAGTCTTCTTAGAGACTACTTCTATTAGCAGAAAAAATTCATAGTGCTTCAGCAACAAGAAACTGATGTCTGAAAAACATATGGGCAAAAACATAAACATGATGTCCATAATTTAGTACTCAGGAACAGCAAAAGGAGACAGCAAGATTTTTCTCACTAATTCTACAGGAAAATCCTTCAAACTGGAGTGTCCTACATTTTAGTAGAGAATCTGCCTCTCTAAATTAGGTAGGCATTATCCTCACAGAGTTATATATATTTGCCAGAAAAAAAAATTGTCATATTACTAAATTAGTCTAGCCTCCTATACCAGATATTATCCTCTGGAGACTATGCATGAAGCAGGAAAATTGCGCTACATTTATCTTTTCATCTACTCATATATTTTCACAGTTATTCAGAAGACCACTCACTGAAAATTCTCCTTGCCCAGGAGAAAAGGTCAGTCTTGGTAGTATTTAAATGTCGTTTAACTCTTAGGGCAGGTTCCAGAACAACTTTGAATATTCCATGGAAAAAAGCCAAGGACAAAAATAGATGTTTAGGAACTTACATTTGATTCAAATCTTAAGTGTGCGATATTTTAAGAGCAAAAAAGAAGAAAAATCTTTACAAAATCTTCCCGGCAATGATTTTGAGTGTTAATCAGACATGGAGGAAACAAAAATAGAATAGAACAGTTGTGACTTCTGAAAGGTTGCAATACCTTTATAAAGAGCATTATGATGAGAGGTTTTGATAGGCAAAGAGAAGTAACACTGTGATTAGAACAAGAAGTGCTAAGAACAAAGCCAGTAAAATAAGGCTGAATGAATGAATTCATCAAACCTTTCATAGAAAAGTCAAGAGAAGTTTGACATGTTCAAGACTAATTGCAGCAATCAACACGCATATGACAGAGTACTTCAAGCTGAAGTCAACCTGTTATATTTTTATATATTTATTGTCTATTCTCTTATCTTGTTTAAGACTCTGTAGCTATTCCCAATATTGAATGACACTCTCTAGAGTACTGTATTGTTTGGTTTCATAAAACTGATTTTTTTTAAGCCTACCAAGCATACAAAAGTGTAGGTTAGCTTCCTAAGGCAAGAGTTACCTTTTCATTCAGACCTTAAAACATTAGATACCTGGCTTATTACTAGCAGTACTAGCTGATATGGCAATACCAAGAATACTAAAAAGACTTTTTTTTTCCTTGTAATCCATGGCTGAGCATATATTTTAGGAAGAGAAGAATGTATGAAACACAATTTAAAACTTTAGAGTCTTTCTCAGCCTCTGCTGTCAAAGCTGCTCCATTTTGTGCAAAACACTACAGTACTCATTAAAGCAAAGCCTGGGACCTACATCTCTCACATGAACATGATCTCTACCAGGCTACAGCATCACACTCATCATCGTTCTCTTTGGACCATACAAAGCAGTATGATGATGGATGGGAATCTAAGTGATTTATTTCTAGAACATCTTTATATAAAATTGCTATGAGACTTTTCTTTCAGTAAAGGTAATGTGGTTTGGCTAACTGGATGAAGAAAATACTTCCTTTTTGGGTAAATTCAGTATATATAGATATGTTAGCTAAATTTCTATTTTTATTGAGTTTAGTATTTTCCTCAAGAAAGTTAAAGCAGTAGATCACAAAAATAGCTCATCAAATTTATTTTATAAGTTAACTAAAAGCATTAGCTTCTTGAAATACTTGTCTTTTTAATTTCATGAAGTGTTTTTCATTTAGTCATAAGACAGTAATGTTATGGTAAACTGCTGTTCCAGGAAACAGAATATGCAGATATTTGATGAAGTAGCTGCTTCAAATTTGTACTATTTAGTTTCTATTTTCATTTAACAGAAAAAATACAAAAATCCTTTTTCTATAGTGAAAACTGATTCACATACCTAGCATATACCTGGAAAACCTCCTCCCCCAGTAAAAACTCTTATCAGCACACTTCACAAAGCTCCAGTTTCTCTATAATGTAATTCTGTATTTAAGGCCTCATCTCCCTTCTTTAAAAATAATTGTTTTTCAGCAAATTATCGACATCTGGGGGTGTTCTGTGAAAAGCAGAATGGAAGCATCTGGGCCATACATGTGCATTTCTTGACACTGTTTTCCATAAAACAGTACAATGCAGGCACAGAGGTTAGTAAAATGCAAGAGAAACAGAAATTCAGAATTATTTCCAACCGATTCCTCGCAGAAAGGAGAATATTTTTCTCTTTAGAGAAACCACTAACACTCATATCTGGCATTTAGAATTCTAATATTATGCAGGAACAGGCATCTGACCTAACAATCGTCTTAGCTGGTCATTTTACACTGAAAGAAAAGATAAATAAATATGATGATTTTCACGTATACTACTAATCATCCTCAAAACAATACCTTGTCCTAAAAATAAATAAATACATGGATTAATAAAAATCGAGTTTTTTACAAGCCTTCAGTAAAATAATTCAGGCATTCTGCCTGGGCAACATCACTATCCAGGATGCCAGTATCAAATCATTCTGTAAGTTTTGCCTCAGGAGATTTGGGGATAAATTAATTGCAAGTAAATTCCCTCCAGTCAAGGAGAAGGTACATATATGTAAATCATTCTCTTCTCACTGATGGAGAGGTTCAGCTGCTCTATGGCACTTCTGCCTCCCCCAGCTCAGACAGCAGAATCCTTATTTTTGGGCAGGTGACAAAGATTTAGCAAGCCAAAGGAATAGTTAGGCAGGACAGAGCCCCACCGACAGTTTATGGTCTGGCATTTTCACCTACATGCCATTGCAGATTATCTGTTCCACGAACAAGAAAACAACCTCCAAAAGCAAACTGATTCAGCAGCAATGCTCATCAAAGTACCAGCAACACAACAGGATCCCTGTACCTTTGACCCATTCCAGCTTATTTTCTTTACCTACTTCCTGCCTTTCACCATTACTTTCACCAGAAGCTGGGAATTTGTAAGAGCCCACAGCTGTCTTTGGAGGAGACATCCACACAGAGCTTTTCCTTGGGTTAGAAATCATCCTTAAATGCTTTTGCTTTTCTAAGGAACAGTTCTGTTCTAAAAGGATGGATTATGTGCATGAAAACAGATTACTTCTTGACATACTGCCTTGATATCAAGTTCCAAGAACAATAATATGAAAAGTTCCTACAAGTAGCACAGGTCTATCTTTGAGGAAATGACAAATCTTGATTTCTCTTTCCTGACTGTGTGGGAATGGAAGGAGAATATTTGTAAAACACCTGTAAACTTGGGAGAAATCTACACACATTCACACACTTTACTGTAGACATGAATTTAGCTAAGTTCACAACACAACCTTCTGGTGAGCCAGATATTCTCATTAGAGGCTGTCAGACCTGGCAATAAGCAATGTGTGCTCCAGGAAAAGGTTGAACCCATCGGTCCTCTTGGCGGGCACAGTAGCAAGCATATTTGTGTTAAAGTAACTAAATCTTTTTTTACTACTAGTCCTAATGTTCTTTATCTTCACTCTAACGATTCTCATCACTTTCATCTCATTTGGTATTATGAGGGTCCTCAGAATTTTTACTGTGATATTCCTATACATGGTACTTCTTATATGCAGGTTTTATATTTTACCCTATAATTTCACAGAAGCTACCTTGGAATTTTAATACCTACCAGTGGTTTTCTTTTGATACAATATATACGTACACTTGAGTCTTGAAGTCAATTTTGCCCTACAAAGTGTGAAAGAGGAGGAGAAAGTGCTAAAAATCATTTTGTTTAAACAGACAAACTCTTGAATTCTACTAACAGTTAATGGATGCGAAAAAGTGAAACTGAAATATTAAAGTAACGACAAAACTGAAAGGATAATAAGAACAGGTAGAAATTAAGGTAAGTTACATTAATAGAAAAGAAAGAAAAAAAAAACAACAAACAAACAAAAAACCAAAAAAATCCCACCAAACCTAACCTTACTATAAAGAATTTGAATTATTTTTAAATTATGTCTGGTTTCAGAATATGTGTATAAATCAAGTGGATGCACAGGGTCTAAATGATCTGCGTCTATATGCACTATACAGGAAAAGACTGAACAAGTGCATTGTAAAAAGGTAGCGTCTACATTAAGGGGTACGTAGGCTACTACAGGATGAAGAATTTGCTCCAGTCTAATCAGTGTGGATCGCACTGTTGGAGTAAAAATGAGCAAGATAAAAAGAAAGACAATGTTGTAGCCTGTGCTAATCATGGAAATATAAAGGTTATGAATAACTAATACAGGGGAAAATGAGAAATGGAACAGAGAAGAGAGGCCTTAATGGTGAAATGAAAAATGCATCTCAAAATGAAGGAGTGAATCTTTGTAACTGAAAAAAAGTACTAGTGTAGCTACACTGAGCATCTACATTATTTGCAGCAGCTTAGACTTTCTGACTGATTTTGTCTTGCACCTGAGGTTCTGGTGCAGATGTGCATAAGCCAAAGTTCCCCTCCAAGTTCTGAACAGCACACAGTGCACACATGCTACATCCTGAACATCACCTCCTGCTGTGACAGACAGGTTAGCCATTCTCAGTCTTGAAGGAACAATGTTATAACAGGGGTGAAACAGTACAACAGCAATAGAAAAGGTTAAAAAACGTCAATGAAAGGAATTAAATGATGCATTTACCCGTCACAGCGGAGGACTAGATTCAACAGGAATTTCTAGTCTCTTGTTCTTATCCCAGCAGACTGCTGAGAAGGCAGGCAAGCAGGTTGCAGAAACCAGAAATTTCATTTCTGGAATCACTGGGCCATTCAGAAGTGATTCAGGTTGCAATGTGGAAGCCCGCTACACTGTGTGAGGTTACGATCTCAACTTTTCCTTTTTACACTGAGAAAGGATAGCATAAGATTGGTGGCTTGCAAGAAGCATCTACTTTCAAACATCCCACCTTAATCACACCCACAAATGCTGGCAGTAAAATCACAGGAAATCACCCAGTAGAATTACACTGTCACATGGAAGGGAAATGGAGGGTAGCTGCCCACAACTTGAGTTTTATTAATGCATGCAGCATCATATCTTCTGCAATCAAAATCAATATTGTTGTATTGGGTGTTTTTTTTACTGTCTACATCCAACAAGCTAACATTTGTTTTTCCACTTCTGTGCTATTCTTCATTTGCTTATTAAAGTATAAGCCCTGTAGAAATTTTCATTCTCTTCCTGAAGATTGGTATCCCAGGTAGTCTGTTTCATGAAGTAATTTCTGTTACAAAAATGTATAACAACTTTTAGCCTTCAGTCTTTTGTATTGGAAATCGTGTTGTATTTTAATGATGTTAGAAGACTTTTGTATTCAACCCATGCAATTCTTTAAGTACTGCTCTCTTCTTTATTCCTTCATAAAAAAGATCATCTTTCTTTGATTTTCCCATATACTTGAGCTACAATTGCTTTTTGGTACTTTCTCGATATCTCAGTACTTTATTTTCAGCAATTTTCATGGCATTCATTTTTAGGAATCTATCTAGCATTAAGTGTGCCAGATAAGCATGGAGGCAAACAACCATTGTAGCAGAACTCCAGATTTTTCTGTCACTATGTTTTCTTCATGTTAAAACTACATAACAGTTTCTATGCTTATTTAAAATTCAATTTGCATAATTGTCCTCATTTTTTTTTATCATTTTGTAGCATATTTGGTCTGCTCTACAGCAGTTTATTGAATAAATTTTAGAGATCAATTTTATTTTCATGACCATTGGTATTTTCCTCAATTACTACTGTACATGGTTTACATTCTCATTTCAGTTGTATGAATGGTTTGAACTCTGTGCAAATTTCTGTTCATTTTCCCTTCCAAGTTTATTAATGATACACCTGCCCACTGAAATCAGTTGAACTTACTTTTAAGTATTTCTTATTTCATGTAGACATCTCTGCCACTCAAAGTACTACCAAATTTCCTGCAGTAATACACAGATTATTCTAAATCCTGCCTTATCTCAGCTACAAAGTTGTCTCATTCTTTTCCTAGACTACAGCTAATTTCAAACTAAAAATGCCTTTTTCCTCATAATTCCATTTCCAACCACATTAGGGAATCTTCAGTAAGAAAATCATAGTGAGAAAGAAACTAATATAGAGATCAGTATAATGTGACCATGAGAACTGAAGAGAAGCAAGAATGTAAGAAAGATGGTAAATTGTCAAAACTGTGCATTGTTCTAAAGATCTCTGAGTAAAAAGGAGTTAGCATAGCTATTTATACAGAAAGAAGGAAGGACCTGACTCAACAGAAAATTATATGCGGTATGGCAAGCAAAATCATGAATGGTAGAGAGAAATCTGGTGTCAGAAAAAGAAAAATTAAAAAAAAAAAAGTATACATTGTAAAGAACAGAGGAACTACAAATGCCATTTAATGCTTTCGAAACATAATAATACTGCAGTAAAGATTGATTTCATATCAATAATGAAGTCTGAGTTGCCTAAGAAACAAGCATATGTTATACAGAGAGTATTCCACAGCAGGCCACTTTCTGAATAAACTAGGAATTTGCCAGGAATCTACAGCATAAAGAATGATAGCAAACATACTCTACATATTCATGAAATAGTATCTCTAGGACTACCCCAAGATGAGACATGAGTAAACCTGCAAATTCATCCCAGAAACTGTTTATGAAGCAGTAATAGCTCCTCTATACAGTCTTTAGACTTCAAAAGTAGCAGAAAAAGAACTAAACCTCATATTTGCAAAGAAGCTTTCCAGGCTATTAATAAGACATTAGCTCTAATAAAGGACTTAAAAACATCAATGAGCATTACATTCTGCTTCCCTTCCCTTGTTAAAGGACATGAATATGTAACACAGAAACTAGATGATACTTAACACTAGCAATATTAATTGTTGCACCAGACTGTTTGGCATCTTAGAGTTTCAGAATAATTTACAAACATTAATTTATCCATGCAACACTCTTCTGAAGTAAGCATTATTAATATTTACTTCTATGAATGGTATCAAAGACCCGTTGAAGGCAGCTGACATTTCCAAAACTCAGCAGTCAGCCAGCATAAAAGAGTAAAAGATATCATAGTTCTCTAACTAAATAGGAAGCATTAAACTTCCCTTTTTGTTAACATGATATTCATCTTGATACACTAAATGGAATAAAACCATTCAGTAAGTTAATATAGCTACAAGCAAGAGATTTAGATCAAAAATACCGAGTGAGCAAAGTATTTATGAGGATTCAGGAGAAACCTCTTTAGACTGCAGTCAGTTCAAGAATATATGACAAAACAAATTTAAGTAAACCCAAACGTAAAATAATTATGAGGCGTTAATGAGATTCTCATATGTGTAAAAGACAAATCAGATAGACCATTAGAACAACTAAGCAATTCTATAAAGACACTGAGAATACAGTTCAACAAGCAGCTTAAGCCAGTCATTGCCCTTTGTCCTTTCCTCACCTTCACACCATTTGCACACCTGCTCCAGCTTCCCCACCATCCGCCTGTGCCAATGCCTGGTAAATCAGACAGTGGAACTGAACCAGCTTTATTTTTTTAGTCAAACATAAAACTTCATATGTTCCAAAAATAAAAGAGTGGGGATGGGAGTTGGCTTTTCAGTTGGACCAGCTCTTTTGCCCAGTTGACTATCCAAGCTTATCAGTGCTCTCAGCTGGACAACACAGGTGCAGAAATGAGAAACCTGATTAGACAGAACCACTTCACGTCTCTCACCGTGGCCTCTCACCTGTCCCCCACCTCCCACCCCCTATGCCTGCTGTCTTTTGGTCATATTCATTGAGAAAAGTTAGAACCACAACCAAACCCCTTTGGGCAGCTCTAGCAGCACAAAGCACTCTGAATTGGCCACAGCTTCATCCTTGGTTAAACACCCTGGAGTGTACTTGTGCCACTTTGAGATGGCTGGTAACAACACCCACAGCCCTGAGCGGGACATATAAGCTATGCAAGCGTATGACTGGGTGCAGTTACGCTGCTCTGATTGACCTGCCTACGTTAACTCTGAAGCCAATTAAAGAGGAAATGCTGATGACTGGTATTCATCTTACATCTCACCTTGCTATGGGATTTATGTGGGCATCAAATCTCTGAAGCCCTCAAAAAGAATCAAGCAGAACTCATCTACACACAGGTAGTAACAGTAAGGAAGAAACCCTCTTGGAATGTACATCACTTCCATCATCACTGTGCATCCTAAAATCCCCTTTTTCCCTTAGCAAGTACTCTGAGGCTAGAGAATCACAGGATGAATTCCCATGCGGGAGAAAAACTGGTAGAAACTTCTGAGGCAGAAAGGGTTGTTTATGACTTAACCATGCAAGATCTGTACAAGACCCCTGAGGTTGAAAAAGCAGAAATCTTCATCCTGAAACATCTAACCATCATCTAAAAATTGGATCCTAAAGATTGCTTAAGTGAACTCTGGGGCCAAGCTAATGTTGAAAACTATCGCGGAGGTGGAACTACAAACTTGTTTCCATTTGTTAGCACAACCATAAACATGATCCACCATGTTACACTGCAGAACACTACGATCAGCAAAACTAGATCATTTTGGATACTTTGTAAAATTAATACAAAATTATACTGCTAGCTACACACACCACTGCTATAAATACAGCTTAGCTTAGGAACAGGACTTCTGAAACAGATGATCTGAGACTAAATCACACAGGTAAATTGTGTCTGAGTTATTTCTGTATTATTTCAGATAGTTAAAGCAGTCACACAGAAGTGCAGTTATTGGCAATAGTGTCCTGAAATCATGGCTGAAAGGCAGTGATTTAAAAAGCAGAGCTTTCAGATGTGCTTTTGTTATGAACATAATAATGTCCTCTCTACGTGACAGACCTCTAAACCGGAGGCTTGGGGAGAGAGAAAAGATAAAGGTCAGGAACAATAATAAGGAAAATTGATATTGTGCACAAAATACGTAAGGAATTTGTAATGATAGCTACATGCACTGTACCTCTAATAGTTGATTAGAGTCAACAGCTTATTGAGGAAGAGAAAAATTAATTTCTCATACAATATGGCCATGGAAATATGTCACAAAGCAGAGAGGCATAAAGCCAAACTTACTGCTGGTTCATACAATAAGTGCCTTTACTTCTACTTGCACCAGCTGTGGCCTGTAGTACTCTCCCACAAGGTAAAAGTCCTTGAAAATGTACAGAAAGTAAGCACTTGAAAAGCTGTCTTCAATCTTCAGGGGTATATTCAGAAACCTCCTTCTAGGGGTGCTGCAGCTGATTGGGACCTTCAGAAAAAAACCACAGCAATCCACCAGCTGCTCCCTCAACCTTTTAACCCTTTTGCCTTGCTTCAAATATTGCCATAATTATTTTAGACATATAGTCAAGTGTAGACAGATGCATAACCAGCTCTGATTAGTTTATTTCAGTATCTCATGCATGTGTATAATCTGTAATTTAAATCAATAAACATTTATTAAGTAGGTTGTCTATTAAGTCACAGATGCTCTTGCTGCAGTTCATTACGCTGACTCTTGTTCCAGACTGCCCAGTGAGTGCTGGAAGGATAAGGTACTACAAGGTAGGTGATAAATGTCTAATGCCTCCAGCTCTTCAAGGAGGGAAAAAAGGAAAAAAAAAAAAAAAAAAAAAAAAAAAAAAAGGTATTACAGTGCTTGAAACTTAAGTTTAGCTGTATTAGTAAACAGTGGGACTGAATCTCCAAGCCACCATCTTGTCATGTTTGATGTTAGTTGAAAAAGAATCTAGAAGAAGAAAATCAGCACCACAAGACCAAAACCACTTCACAACAACATCCACAAAACCTCAGAAAATTGAGATGTTGCCCTGAAACTGTAATTGCACCACTACATTGCTAATCAATGACAGGTTTGGCAACCTAGAAATGTCATATACAAACTTCAGACAACTCTAGAATAGTTCATCATATTCACAGATCACATTAAAGGTTAATATTAAACCTAATGACTTTTTTGAGATGACTGCTTTTACAAATACAAAGGAAATGAACATTATACTTTGACTAAATGGGGTATTTAAATTTCCTGTAATGAATAAAAGCAGATGGGAGAGCAGTAAAATGAATTAGAAACAAGCCCAGCAGATTGTAGATGAAAAAAATGTAATTATGTCCAAGTCCATTTTTTAACTAGCAGCTGACAATCATACTGATTGAAGTGATTGAGAGTATCAGAAAACAAATATCTTCCATTGCATATGAATAGGAGTGTCTGTGAAAGTACATAGGGAGAGTTAAAAACAAACTACGTTTCAATAAAATTTTGAAGGAACAAAAATTCCTCAGGGCCAGCAGATATCCCTTGGGACCACAACACACACAATTGGTTGTGCTGCTATTTGACAGAAAGTGGATGTTCTAGATGTTCCAGGCCATACATTTTTTTGGAAATAGATGGACAAGCTTTGCCTACAACATAGCCTTTTATCTCTAGGAAGTAAGGAGCCTTCCAGAGTCCCTGGTGCTTCTGTCCAGCTGATATTCTACGTAAATACCTTACAGAGGTTAGAAAGATATTAATCTGCAAGTTACCTGGGTGAGTATTTATGAGCCCCCAAAATTAACTAAAACAGAAAACTGGTCAGTTAAACTGATCAGGAAAGTGTGTCCACCATACAGAGGCCAATACTTTACTTAACATTCCGACGCAATACTGGTTTTCTTCCACTGAAAACTGTGTTCCTCAAACTACGCTTTGCATCAATAGGCGAGGCTCAGAACTCGCAAACTGAAGTCCTGCAGTGAGAATTTCACAAGGAGAAATGGCAGAAGTTAGCTGTTGCTGAAAATGTGCAATACTACTGGCAGTAGCAGGCCTGAAGGAATCACCTGAACCTTTACCCTAGCTGAGTAAGGGGATGAAGCCCCAGAAATGGACCTACCTCCACTTCTTCACAGGACCACCCAACAGAGCATGTCCCAGCACTCTGCACTCCTGACAGGTGGAGTTTGGCAGATGGGGAGCAGGAAAGGTGACGTAGAGCAGGTTTTACTAGACAGTCACCCCTTGAGCTCAAACCAAACTCACAGACTACTCCAAGTTCCCAGGCTAAGCACTTTTTTTTCTCCTTGGATATAAAATATTGCTATTTTTCCCCCATTACTCCTGTCTTCTCTAAATGTGCTTAAGGTGTTTTTTTTATTTTGTAAGTAGGGTTACTCTAAGTGGGGAAGCAGCGCCTACTAAAAGTGCTCTCAGAAGGCATTTGAATTGGTGGTGGGTTACAGATAAAACAAAACACCTACACAAATCAGAGTAACGTATTTCCACAGAGAAAATACTGATGTCCTTTTATACCTATATCTAAAATGCTACATTTCAACAACACAATGTTTGTGACAAACACAAATCTTCACAAATTTAGGTAGCATGACATGATTATAAATAAAGCTATTAGCTGGTCCTTCAGGATACTCCATTAGTCCCTTCTCTTTGCATATTTAAATTGTATTCAACCATCCAGCTAAGCTATTGTACCCAAGTGCATCATGAAGTATAGTTTGTGCAGTGTCATTAATGTATAACGAACACAAGAAATGATTCTTTGCACAGATCCTAAACAAACAAAGAAATAAAACACTCTCCTGCCACTATACAAATGTTTCCTAACTGTTCATTTCAGCAGCTGCAGCACTTTAGTGGGAGATGCTAGGAATATGAAATCTAACATTTTTCTAGTCCCCAGTCACTGAAGTGCTTTCAGGTAATCTGGCGAGGCAATGAGGAGGACACAGTCTCTATCCTGAAGACTCCTAGTTTGCCTACACAGAGAAGCTATACTGCACACTAACCTGTGTGAAATACACAGTGCGCTAGATACTTTGTGAGAATTCCCCACTGCAAACAATCCTAGTTTAATCTAAGCAAGATTACATACTCTATTATTGAAAAACAGGGAAAGAGCATACCTACACCATTTAGCAGCGTACAGCACAGACAGCCTGCAGCTACCTCCAACAAAGCTGGTATGTCCACGTGACATTATGAAGAGCTATTAACTATATCGATCTAAAAGGGGTATAGTTACATCAACTTCATTGCAATGCAGCTGTGACATAACTGTACTGCTTCCATTTCTGAAGCTATCATGGGCACTTCTGCACTATGTATGGTGGACGCATGCGCTAAAATTGTCTATGCAAGGAGTTAGTATAAAGGGAGCACTTAAAACAAATTACATAGATGAATATACAGCTTGCTTGCAGCAATTCCCCTTTGTAGGCAAGTCCTGTTATTCCACAGGGTATGCTTAAATCCTGATTTGGATTAAACAGCCATGAAATTGAGTGCAGGAATCTGAAGAGCTTGTATCACCAACAAAGAGTAATGTAGTGTGGACAAAGAACTGAGAGATGAGCATTTTTCAAGCTTTGGAGGAGTTGGGGGGTTGTTTCCTCTTCTTCCCCACTCAAATAAAACCAGTAATACGCAGTAACAAACAGGCTAGCAGCTTTTAAGTGTAGGATCCTTTGCTGTCTAAGTCTAGTTCATGTAGGTTAAGGAGTCATAATCCCAAGTAAAGACAGTGAGTTAACAAAGACTTTTTGATAATGCCACATTTTCTTCAACTTTATTGTTTGAGCATAACTATAAGTAAGGAGATAGAGCTTAGAAGCTGTCCACATGGTAGGAAGAACATAAATTGTAATTTACAAAGTACTTCATGCAACACATTAAGAGGACACAGTAATGAGAATTAATTCTCACAGCAACATAGCCAAGAGAAATCTGTTAAATTTCTTGGAACATATGCAACTGATGGAAGCAAAGTAAACAACAGTATCAACAAAGACCTTTAAAAGCTAAGTGGAAACATGAGAAGAAACCAAGACCAAATTCAAGGATTTGCATTTCATTCAAGAAACTCTGCTCGTTCATTCTTTTTTATCTAAAAAATAAGACAACTAAGGGGCCTCATAACATTTATCAATAAGATAGATCAGGAAGATACACGACTTATACATCTCTTCAGAGTTAACACCTTTCTACGGTCAGACTGATTGTAGTTTATTTACATGCTCTGGAAAGGAAAACTGATAAGTTCCCTTAGCTGCACCATGAATATATTTTGTATGAGATTTATGCACTCTTCGCAAGGGCAGTCATAGCGGAGCATGGACCCACGTGTTGAAAGGTGCTCAGAGTATGGAATTCTGGCACTACTGTATTAAATATAAAGCTCCAATGGAATTCACTGACACCAAGCAACCCTTATTTCTGAAGGGCACTGATTTTTCCAAAGTCTCCAATTCTACAGTTCTGGTCCAGAAGAGAACCAAAGCCACCTGAGCGCAGCTGTTATGAACAGTGGTTAATCCACGGGGTTAACCCCCAACACAGATCTCATGATGTTTCAGTTTCTGGAACAGATTCTGAAAAACAGCATCCTTGAGAGTGGGAATTCCCACCCCTACTTTTTCCTCTAACCATTCTAATAGAGATGATGATTTTAGTTTGAATAGTCCACTTAAAACTGGCAGCAGTAATACCTATCCACCTATTCTTTACTTAATTTCAAGAAAAAAGTACTGAGTACAAATAACAATTTCTCACCAGTGCTCTCTCTCATTCCCTTCAGGTTGAAAACACACAAAAAGCATATACAATTTCCATCAAGAATCCAAAATATCCAGCATTTTCCATTTAAGCCAGAATACACTTATGTGAAAGAGAGAAAAGCATACAGCAACATAGACTAGGAAAGAGGGAGAGAGTAGAAAATAAGAGAGAGAAAGGAGTTTTCAAACATTATATATTATTTTTGTAGACTTTCAGCATGAGAGGTTACTTAGGCTTTATCAATATTAATGCACGGAGAGAACCAAAGTTCACAGCTAAATATTTAGCTTGGTATAGCTGACCAAGAAAAGTTATTAATAAAATGTGCCACAAAGGTAGTGTGGGAGCAGCTCGGAACACCTGGCATTTGTTTTCAAGAGTGACCGTTAGAATTTGTTGTGCTGCATGTTTGCCAAGCCCTTGAAGAACTACTTTTACAAGGTCAGGTTGGAGAATGGCCTTGTGTATGCCTGAGATGTGGCTGAAGACAGTCACGAGTATGTGTATATGTTTTTATCTTTAACTGTTCTGAGGACTGGCAAACATCCCAGCTGGGCCAGATATGCCCTCCTGTGTTAGTAGTAATAGCTGTATGCTGTTAGTTCTTTCTAGATCTTTGTTGAAACATATTTAAGTTTGATTCTTTTGTGAAATAAAGGGAATCTTGTACAGAGAGCTTGAGCACTTAATTCAGTCACGGCAGATAGTTGTTTCATTCACAGAATGCAAGTTTGTCCATCTAATTAAAGCTTTCACGCAGCAATGAACTGGGGCTGAGCATTCCAGGACCAATGTACCCTAAGTTCCCATAAAGTGCTTAATATGATCAATGCAACCTCAGAACCAATAGTAAGAGGTTTCTGCATCAAGAGCTAGTGGAAAGGGTCTTGACGTTATGAGCACAAAATGCCCCTATTTAATTAATCCCATATTCAGGAAAACAGATTCTGTAAATAAAGTGACTTCAATGAAATGCATCCAATTTCTCCTTATAATTGAAACAAGCTTGAATGTTGTGCTGCTCAGGTCAACAAATGAAAATAGTAACACTGCCTATAACACTTTCTATTTACAACCTCTGAGAAGCAAATCCCGTCACAGTGAATGCCAGCAACACGGGAACCTTGAGATAGCAACTAAAGAGCTCTGAGCCCAAAAAGAAATGATTGCAAGCTTGTTCTACTTCACTTAAGCATGGTTCACTATTGAAGTAGAACATTATATCTGTCCCTACAAATTCAACAGCACATCTGTAAAATTAACGGCACAAAAAGCAGCCAAGGGATCTTGAAAAGAAAAAGCACAATCCAGAAGATGACACTGCATTATATCTCATAAAAGTAACATTAACCTTCAATATCAAATACGTAATCTGTTCTTTTTCTTCTTTTCTGATAAAATAAATACAAAATAGTAAGCACAGGTGTATAGTACTAGAGCATAAATACAACAAAGTGGAATCTGAACTGAGCAAGGACTTAATGTTGAACTCCAGAGGTTTTAATCAAGAAACAGGTCTTCCTAGAGCAGGGTTTCCTTTCCCATGGTGCAATATTTGGATAGGACTGAAGTTGTTCAGGTGACCTTGGTTACCACAAGGCTCTGCAGACCTGTCACTTGAAGCAAAATGTTATTACCTTTGGGGACTGGAGTAATTACAATCAATTTGCTGTGTTGATTGGCTAGTGACCTCTTCTTCAACTTCTTAATTTGCAATACAGAGAAAGCTCCAAATGAAGTGAGTGAAGGCCCGTAAAGTGATCTGACATTCTAAGAAATACAGCCACATTGCAGCTGAAAACTTCATTTAATATCCATTTGAATTTTTAGAGACCCTGCTAATTCCCTCTTTTGCTTTCGCTTACTGTGACCCTTTAGGAGACCAAGCTTCAGTGTCACCTAAAGGAGTGAACAGCGCTATTAACAGTAGCTATTTAGAACTACTCATATGAGGACCAAGAACTAATTTCAAACTTAAACTGTTCTTCTGGTTGTGGTCTCACTTACACCATTCTGTCATTTCATTGTTTTATGTGGAGTGACTGCTGTTTGACAGCTAGCTCCATAAAGTAGTAACAAAAAGTACCTTTTCATTGATAATGTATTTTAAAAACAAAGTTGGAAATCGTTCAGAAATAAACTCTTGGAAGCTGCAAATGCTTATGCTTGATTTATCACTTAACTGTATCTAGCAAAATGAACTTCCTCTCTAATGATTGCTGTGTTCTAGATTCTTGTTTGAACCCTTTTCAGAAGGAAATCCACATTTGAGCTGACAATTTCCGTGTCAGGTTTCATTCAACTGCAAATTACCCTATCTGAATTATGGAAACCACTGAAAACAGACTTTAAAGCAAACTTCAGTCCTTAACTCTGGCAATGCTGCTGAGTTTGACTGTAATTGCCACTACATCAGCACTTAATTTGCAATCCCCTAATGCCCTGTGTCTACTGCTATCAACAAATTATGGATTACTGACCCAGTTGGTTGCTGTCAAATACATATTATCTGTCTAGCATTCAGACTAATAGCCTGCAAATAACTGACTGGAATTATGTCATGTCAATACAACACCTACAGGAATAAGAGGAAAATGAGCACAAATGGGAAAAACTACAGTGAAAGGTATGCATAGATGATGTCAGCAACTTTTTCATCTTGTATAATAAACTTAAGTATATTTGAATCAAGACCAGAGAATCTGGAAGGTGAGCAATGCTTAACCTACTCTTTTATCGTGAATAGAGATGGGACACAAATTGTTCTTCGGTCCAGGGTATACCTGCAACTTCTTTTGGCTTTATATTTGTAAATACTTTTTTCAGTCTGTTGCTTGGCAGCTTCTGCTGGAGTTGAAGCAGGGGTTGCAGCTACTTAAAGCAGGAAAATCAGCTTTGCGGAATTGTGATTAATCAATGCAAGCCAGTGACACAATTATAGGAACAAAAAATACCTTGATGTCATGCCAGTAATGATTTCTGATAGTAAGTTAGATAATAGAGAAAGAAAACTTCTCTATTTGAATTTGTCTAAGAGTTGAACTTTTTCTGCCACACGTTTCTCTACATTTCTTACTGTATTTTTGGAAATGATTTACACTGGATTTAGTATTTAACAAATTTCCTTGGGTTCTTTTTCTCTCCACTTTTAGAGTTACGGAAATCCATAAAAGGTTGCATGTGTAGAGATAATTTTGGAAATCATTAAAACTGTGCAAATTGTACACCTGTATTCTCTTGGACTCACAAGCAGAATGATTAAAATGAGGATTTGTCGTGGTTTAACCCCAGGCAGCAGCTAAGCACCAGGCAGCTGCTCCCTCACGATCCCCCACCCAGTGGGACAGGGGAGAGAATCAGGAAAAAAGTTAAACTCGTGGGTTGAGATAGAGACAGTTTAATAGGACAGAAAGGAAGAAACTAATAATGATAAAAATAATTAAATGACAATAATATTAAAAGAATTGGAATATACAAAACAAGTGATGCACAATACAATTGCTCACCACTCGCTTACCAATGCCTAGTTAGTTCCTGAGCAGCCGTCCCCCCCAGCCAACTCCCCCCAGTTTATATACTGGGCATGACATCACATGGTATGGAACACCCCTTTGGCCAGTTTGGGTCAGCTGCCCTGGCTGTGTCCCCTGCCAACTTCTTGTGCCCCTCCAGCCTTCTTGCTGGCTGGGCATGAGAAGCTAAAAAATCCTTGACTTTAGTCTAAACACTGCTTAGCAACACCTGAAAACATCAGTGTGTTATCAACATTCGTCTCATACTGAACCCAAAACGTAGCACTGTACCAGCTACTAGAAAGAAAATTAACTCTACCCCAGCTGAAACCAGGACAGTATTACAGTATTCTATGAGAAATCATACAGAAGTAGGGTTTTATGCACAGAAGCATATGATCTATATGCCCACTGATGTGATGTGAAAAGGCTGCCCATATCCTTTGGGGATATTTATGGTGGTCCCGTTGAAGTGGCTGGACCACACCTTCTCATCTCCATACAGACTGTAACCTTTCTATTTCATATACGATTCCTGGTCTATGTGAGAAATTATAAAATTGCAGGTAAATATCCAACTGAGGGAAGAAAGAATATAGAAAAACTAACAGGACAGTGTGTCCAGAATCAAAAAAAAATAGACTTTAGCTCAGGATGTATTTAAGCTACTAAATACAGAAATTGGATGAACATGCCAGGGGAAGTATCACTGTTGCTGCTTTCTTTCCCTAAGTGTTTGCTACAGACACAGGTTGCCAGACTAGATGAACGTCTGGTCTGACCCAAGATCACCGTTCTTAGGTTCTTATTAGTAGGTATACTCATTCCAGATAGTGTCACTGATCACAAATGTCCATCAAAGACAACCTGAAAATTAACCAACATGCCTCAGACATAGGCACAAATACTCAGTGTATCTGAACTGCTGTAATTTTCTTGCTGTCAAAATTGCTACATTGATTTATATCTTGCGTTACAGATCTGTTTGACCAAGTCAATTTTACCATGGTATTATGACAGCATTTAATAAATAATCAACAGGGTAGAGTATTAACCTATTAAAATCAATGGAAGTATAACCTTTAATTTTAGGGGCGAGAATGTTTGCAATGCATAATGAAGTCTGAAAATAAATTTCTAATTAAAAAGCCTACTTTTCTAGTGTCCTCTCATATTTATAGGCATGTCTTCAGAGGCCATTTAGTAAGTTCTTTTAGCTACACGGTATTATTTTTTTTCCACTATTACTTCTTGCTTCTGCATTAACACTACCAGTTCTGGTAACAAAATTTTCTCTGAAATCATATTTCTTAGAAGCAAGAAAATTGTCTGGAAATAAAGAACTTCCCAAAAACATTCTCTATGGAAATTTTGAGAAATCAATTTTCAAGAGAATATTTATAGGTCTTTTAACTAAGCAAGAAGCACACTAGGAAAAAGAATGCTTGTAGATTTTTTTAAAAGTCTTTTGTAAAGTGATTTTCAGAACATGCAATGGCATAGGATAATAGAAAGTACACTACAGGAAATATCTTTTTGGTTTGTGTTTGTAGAGCAAAAAGCACCATAGGATCCTAGACAACAGATAAGAGCTTCTGGGACATGACAGAATGTGTATAAAGAGCCGTATGATGCAGTTTATATTTAAGTATATATTTTTTCATTAGACCTTTTTAAAATGTTTTTACAATTTCTTCTGAATTTGAAACTGTTTCTCTGTTGTTTTCTTGTTTGCACCTGGAGGAGTAACTGCTGAAGATAGGTGTGGAAAATACTGGTTTACTCCTTGAGAAGAATGATTTGTCAAGATCTAATAACAGCAAGTGGCATACGAGAGCTGTGCAAACGAGGCCATCCCTTGACAGAATTGACAGAAGCAATATGTAGCCTGCTAGAAAGATAAGAGATTGTGGCTGTTCTAAATGCTGGCATGATGTAGTAAGCTGTTCATCTACCGCATGGATCAGCTTCTTTGGCTTTACAGGTGTACAATTTAGGATTTAATAAATTTGGCTAAGAACGAACAAAAGCTCCTTATCTATAACCTTACAGAAAAAATAACCACCCAAATAATTCTCATGTAGCATTCTGTAAGCTGACAATGTGTTGCCACTTTCCTAACCACAAGGGCACAAAAGATGAAAAGACAGTTAGTTTCTAAGGTATACAGCGACTTTTGAAATGTACTGCATCCCAGCTTGGTAGCTATTTAAAGAATTTCACAACTACTGTAACACTTCCCATAACAAGGAGAGGATATGACAAGAGAGGCGTTTCTCTTATTGCTACCCACATCCTATGAAAAAAATCATACAGAATGTCAGACTTGACCTTACAGCACTGAAAAAGAGCTATTACCTCCTTGGAAATGCTGACATCGTTTATACAGGGGCTGTGCCCCCTCCAGTACTGGGTAGTAATAATACTTGGTAAATTCTTAGCCCAACAAAGGACAAAAGGACAAGTGAAATGGCACTGCCCAGCTGGGCAGACTGCATGCAGATCCTGCTGAAGTACTTTTTTATACTCTGGGCTCTATACTTCATTTTGAAATTACAGTTATCAACATATATGAAACTGAAACATGCAGCTCCTTCCTGGAGCTTGACTGATATATGACACAGTAGCAACTAGCTCTTTTGCATTTCTAATTCATTCCAGTTTTACCTTGTAAGGAGGCTCTTGGAAGAGAGGTGATAAAAATAGGGAGGAAAATGAATGCAAGAAATAAAGGAAAATAGAGAGCTGTCCTCATAACAGTAGAGTACTGAGAGCAGTAATTCACCTGAAGGGAAGTAACTAGCTGGTTGTCAGTGAACAATTTGCTTTCATTGATCTCTTGGTTAAATAGTGAAGACATTTGCCTGCAGGGTTCAATGAATGAGAATAAATTCCTTAATCATCCCACATTTTGTGCCTGTGCTTGTAAATCAACATGTGTCACAAGAGGAAAACTAGCAAGGTTTTAAAGAATGGTCTACCACTGTCAGATGTGTCTTCTAATTGCCCATGTCATGAACTTCCCACAATGGCAGTCCTTCTTTTCTGGTCTGGTCTTTATTTGTTTTATAGAACAGTGTCAAATACTGCCAAATACACATATTAAAAGTTGAACATGTGCTACATGTGTTTTAACACCTGGCAATAGTCTCACAACTATCTCAAATTCCACTGAAGTTTTCCAATTATATTCTGTAAAATAGTAAGGCTATGGGTTGAGAAATATTCTATGTAGTTATATAGTCATAAACATGCACACGCACGTGTTAAAGCACACATTATGGCAAACAGCTTGTTAAACTGTAGTGTTCTGTCTTGCTAGCCTTTTGCTAAGAAAAAAAACCCTTTTCTGCATAAGATATAAATAAAAATGGATTGATCTTGTTACATTTTTCACTAACTCATAAAATTTAGCTTCTTTTTATCCTCACTGAACTGTCTGTGAATCAGATAACACACACAAGCCCCAGATTCACACTAGAAGTCTATTTAGCCCAACATCCTATTCAGCAGTGGCTAAAAGTGAATGCCTGAGAAGTAGCAGAACAAGATAAGTATATTTGCAAGGCAACTTCACAGTTTCTGATCATTTTAGTTCATGGACTTACTAAGACAGATATGGTCAATCTGTATTTAGCAATCTCAAAGGCTAACTGGGCTCATTTTAACTCCATGTGGCTCTTTGCCTCTCCATATCTTGTGAAGCTCTACTGCTTGGCTATAAACTAATCCCCTCCTCAGCCCACTCCTGTTATTTTGAGCCCACCTGCTGTCTTCATGTGATGTGCCTTATTTTTCATAAAAATGGAAGTTCTTGTAAGATGCTCCTCATTATTTTCCAGGTAGCCTCGGTGAATGTGTTACTGGTTATTTTTTAATTATTGATCAACACATTTAAATGATTATTAACATTCGTGACACCAGTTTAGAGTGTTTTTAAGGTCTGCTTCTGCTCTGAACAAAGCTCACAGTTGTCATGAGGTCTCATGTTCCTTGCTCTGCCAGTAGCACCAGTTTCCAATGCCTGCCATTTATACACGTAACAAAGCAGAGGAGGGGATCTTTCCAAAAGCCAGCACCGCAAACAATCTAGAGTTTAAAAGCCAAGCTGGATTCCTGCCTTATCAGCCATCACACTGCCTGGTTTTGCTGGCACTTTTGTACTTTCAATCAAATCTGAGCAATCCATGACTGCTTTAAAGAATGCCAAATAAGTAATATTTTTCAAGTCTTACTGACAGCAGTGTAAAAATTGTACAAAATAATTTGAAACTCTGATGGAGTAGGGTTACCTCACAGACATTCAATCCATTTGTGCCTGATTTCCATAGAAGTCTTTGTGCCTGAAAGGAAGTTTCCCCTTGAGAAAACTGAAGGAGAGATCTTAATTCAGATATGCGTTCCATTAAATTTTATTTTGTTATTAAAGAGACGTTTACCTCTGAAAAGTATATTATCTTGCAAACTAAAGCCCCCTTTGTTTTCAGAAACTGCAGCCTTCTACATGCCTTCCTCACTTCCCTCAGGACCTTGAATGCCACTACAGACAAGGCTGCCATTGATATTACCTCCTTGACCAATTTGTCTTTGTTAGTGAATAGCAGATCCAAGAGATCCAAGGTGGCTACACTCACTTCTTCGTGTTAATTGGGTAGTCTGTAAAAAACACCCATGAACACGTCACCCTTAATTGCCTCTCCCCAATCCTGCTCCACAAGGCCCTGTTTGTCATTCCATAGAAAAGCTCCATACATGAAGCTGCTGCTTCATGTAAAGGATGCCTCTCCTCATCTTCTCAGCCTGCCTTTCCTAAAGACCTTGTCTCCATGCATCACAGCAGGCCAGTCATCCAAGCCATCCACTGTATCTCAATTACTCCAACAGCGCCATACTTCACGGGCAGCTCTAACTCCTCCTTCCTTGTTTACCGGGCAAGCGTGCTTTCATCTACAAGCACTTGAGGTGAGCCCCATTTCAGCCTCTTCTCTTTCCTGAGGGGTCCCTCACTCCCATCACCTTGCTTCACACACCTGCCACTCTGACCTCCACTCCCTCACTTAGAGGCAAGCTATTAGAACCACCTCCCAGCAAGACTTATCAGAGCAATTTTTAATTATTCTGCAAATTTACTAGTGTTTATGGAACACAAATTGAGAAAACACAACATGCTTGATTTGTATAAAATTATATCATCTGCTCCATTCTTTTCTTTTCTTGAATGAATTGCAAGCATAGACACAACTGCTTCTCTGGGTGGGAGAATAAGAACATAAATACTGTCGTGGTCAAAACTGAGTGAATACTTAAACTCTGCAGAATCAGGTTTGGAAGGATTTCTCTGAAGATGCAGTGGTTGAGTGCCTAGGTCACAATAAATTTCAATGACTGTGGTCAGAAGACATTGTCTGTATGTAATCTCCTGCTAATTTTCATTATAAACTTATAATGGCATAAGCTTTGTGAGACCGTATTTATGATCATACCCAGGGGGTTAAAATCATACACAATGCACTTATAAAGTGTTAAATAGGCCAAGACTATATCCTTTACTGGTTTACATTATCCAATAAATAATATGGATCCTTTCAGGCAAACAAGTGTGCTGAGAACATTCCCTAAATGAGTAAAGGCTCAGGATCCTTATTTCTTTTATTGATGCTAAGAATTTATATTTGTTTGACTTAAATGTCCATAAAAAAAGCTGCAGCAATTTATTATGTTAGTGTAAAATCACACCAGATAAATTGAGGTAATTGTGTATGCCAATAGAACAAAACCTTTATTTATGTTATACTTTAAATTAAAATGAAAATAAACTATTTGCCAAAAGTGTCTATTATGCTAAGACTTTTTAGAACAAAAAGAATTACATTTTAACTACCTTTCTCTTCACTATCTCTCCATTCTTCCAACTCACTCTGTCATTGTCAGGCCACAGCTAACAGGCCTGTGAGTTCCTTCAGGGGAAAGGGGGAACTCTGCTTAAATTATGCAAAAATTTGTATACAAAAAGTTAAATATGAGCAGTTTTGCTTCTAACACAACAAAAAGCTTCAAAATACTCAAAGTTCATCATTTACTGCTATTTTAGATTCAGAAAAACAAACTGTTTCATCAAAGGACACCTGAAGTACAAAACCTCACCTTAGTTTATTGTCTCTATCCATGAACTGCAGGTAAATAGAAGGGATCTGTGCTTGGGGAGCAGAGGGGTTATGGATGACAGGCACTAGAGAAAGTATTTAACGATGCAGGCAATATCATCTTGCTAGAGAAAGTGCTCTGGAATTACGCCTTTTCAGACAAAATTAATGACTTAGTTCAAGCATACTCAGCCTAACAATTAATCAGTGGAAGTTCTGTGAAAGACTGTCAAAGGAAATGGTGGAGGTGAAACACTTCAGGGATTTACCATACTCTTAACTTCTAGAAAGCAGCAGGTCGGTATACTGATCACATGCCTGCAGGCTTGAAGCCAGAAGTTCACACGGTTCTGAATGCATTTTACTACTACCATCAACAAAAGTAGAGTATATTCAATAATAGAACTGGTTTCCCATTTTCTACAAAGGCATAATAGCTGATGTATGACAATGTAACTGTAATTTTGATTTAAGTTAACAGGACTGTTTTAGTACGATTGTATGTTACAGTTATTCACATATGGCCCACATGAGGAATTATTTTTCATTATTTCATTGTCACAAGGAAAAGGTAACACCAGTGATAAACAAGGGTAAAATAGCTAATCATGCAAGTATCTGAGAACGGTGCTAAAGAGTTTGTTGACACTGGATACAGTGAGAGTAAGATATCAATACCTGAAAGTACTAATTCCCATTTAACTTTTACATCTGTTTTTTCATGCATGGCCTAAGTTAACTGAAGATTGCCTCCCTCAATAAAAAAACACCATTGACTTCACTGGGGTCTGGATCATACTCTTCATTCTTTGCATACATTTAAACACACAAAGTTTCTTTCGTAGTCTGACAGAGTAACGGGAATTACAGTAACTGAAGACTGAATTTGTTCAGTGTATCTGTGGACATCAGCTGAATATGGAAATAGCAAGTAACTTGCACAAGTTCACAAGAAGACTCAAAAAATGCAAAAGCTCTGAACAATTGTCCACTAAGCATTTCCACCTCCAGTGTGTTTGCTTAGAAATAGAAGCAAGTTCAACACACAGAGAAAAAGGTGAATCCATTTTAAAAAAAATGTATGAAAGCTTGGATTGTAATTTGATGCAAAGATTTGTATCAATGCAAGCTTAACCTGACCGAGTCTATTTTGCCACATCCAACATATTCATCCACATCAGAATGTTACATTTACCATAACTTTTCTAAAAGAACTTCTTCCCATTTGGAAAAGCTCAATTACTGCCTTTAGGCTGTATTAAAAGAGATAAGCTTTATGCTAAATTAATCTCCTTTTATAACTTTTCAGAGACTTTTACAGGAATAAGGCCCTAAGAAGCAAACAGCAGATGTTGCTTTACAAAGTCAGTTTGCATATATACCACACTTTCACCCGACAGTCAAAAAATACTGCTCCTTACAGCAACATTCTACATAAAAATGATAGAATCCATCAAGATTCTGCCAAGATGAGTGTTTCACATACTAAATATCTGAATAGAGGCCATCATAGATTAGATTTAAGTCTCAGGAGATTGCTCTATCACTTCCAAAGGACTTATGGTATATCAATGAAGCTAAAAAACTTTTAAATAATGACTAAGTATTTTTCCTGCTTCAGTTAGGCTATTTATTTATTTATGTGTTTGTTTCTTAACAGAAGGCTCTTCTGCAGCCATTATGCCAATATTTTTTTTCATTAGTCAGTGCAGAAAGCGTAACTTTTTCTTCTTATTTTTAACGTCAGTAGATGCAGTGGACCCGCATTTAAGACACCATCACATCACACCCAACAATGTCTGGGTAGTATTGCTGTCAGACACTCCTTCACCTAAAGAAAATGAATATACATATTGGCAGAGACTCAGAATAGAAAAATGCTACAATATCAAGCTAAAAGTATTTTCAGTTCAAGAAAAAAGTGTTAGATTTCCAATCAAATGGAACTGTGTAAGTATTATCTTTAATATAATAACGTATATTAGCCACTCAGTGGTTCAATCCCACGTGTAAAAAGGTAACCAAGATGCCAAGAGCAGTGCTGCGCATGGAACCACAACCAAGCAAAAATAGAAAAACTAGTCAATAGGGGAGGTACCACTCACAGCAGCTCACCAGGGCCCTATATTCTCCTTTTCTGGAGAGTAATAATCATGATAAAAAGCAGTAAGAGTTCTTCAGAGAACAGTTACTGGCAAAAGCTAAATATGCAGGCATCAATACTAGACATATACTTGGCTATACTTTGATTTAGTTGTAGTCACAGAAATGTGTCTGGGTGAAATCATGACTCAACTTTTGGTGTAGAGCAGGTGCGTTAAGTCCAGATAATAGACAATGTTTAACTAGTTTTCCTCCACATTCTACATTTACTTCTGGAAGCAGGTAATTCTCAACATTTAACATCAACATTTTATGAACATTAAATATCGAACTTACATGGCCATAAGGCCACTCAGGTGAAAAGAAACATTAGTCTAAAAAAAAAAAAAAAAAAAAAAAAAAAAAAAAAAAGCAGCTTATTTAAGTAACTTAGGTAGCAAGCTTGGGAATATTGAGGGTGAAAGGGAGAAACTAGCTGATCCCAGAGCACCTTCCACTTTGCTGTATGCTCCTCTCCTTTTTCATACACAAATTCTCTTTCCCCCATCCTTGCTTATTGGAAGTGGATTGACAGCAGGGAACTAGGTCACATCATGAAGTCAAACAGTAGGAATAATTACGATGGACACACCTGGATGAAGCAGGATAAAGGCAATTTGATAAGTACCAATTCAATTTTCACCGTAACATAATCTTTCTAGTAACTTTTATAGGGGTTGTACTGAAATCTAGTCAGGAGGTAGAAGCATGTATCACTTTCCACACTAGAGGAGAGGCTGAGAGAACTGAGATGCCAAAAGTAGAAGATTCACATACAAAAAGTCCTTTGTATTTCTTGGGAAAGTCAAAAGAAAACATCAGCAGCTGAGTTGGAGGCCAAGAAGAATTTGGGTAGTGAGATGGACTGATGATAAAAAATAAGAGTATATATGTTCTTTGCTATAAATTTAAAGTAATTTTAAAAGAATTTAATCCTTCACTGATTGTTACTATTAAAAAGACGAATAAACTTCGTGTTATCTGTAGTGTTTCCTGGCTACTACTTCTGATGAGAAGGCACCCAGAGAGTTTAGTACTTTTTACGCCGTGGATAAAATAAATCAGAATACAGTAAGCTCTATCTACCTAATAAAAAAACGTGTTTGGCCTTGAAATGGTCTGATCTATGACTGCCATAGGCAAAAGTGGCTGTTGGCAGTGATTTTAAGATTTTTTTTTAATATGTCACTCAGGATAAGTTGTTTAAAGAATGATTGCTCTGTCACCTTTGGTCATATTTAAATGCCAGATTGGGGCTGTCAAATGTGACTGGATTTATCAAAGAGGCAGAATGGTATGGAGGAAATTAAAAGGCTGCAAAAATAAATTATTTGGGAAGTTAATTATAAATAATATAATCTCTATATGCAAATGTTAAATGTGTTTGTTTAATTAAATCACTGCAGACTTTGGAAGTTCATTCTGGCTTCTTTGACATGTCATCCCATCAGACTGTTTCTTGGGGATATAATTATTTAGTTAAATGATTAAATGAACACTGTTATACATATTAGCTGCTCTAAGCTTTAAGCATATGAAAGTGTTTTGTCAATAATCTAACTGGAAACTGATCTAATTGTGAAAGGTTGTATTGGGGAAGAAGAATCATTAGCTAAAAAAGCAGTATCATACAGTTATTCTCACTTGCATTTTGAAGGTCATCTGTAAGTTGCACACATAATACTATTGAGTCACTCAGACCCATTTAAAAGTTTCTCTTTCACTGGCTTGGAAGCCTTCAAAATGATAGCTCAAACTTGGTCATCATTCAGAGAGGAAGAATACAGAGTAATTTTTACTTATTAAATTTAGAAATGAGCAGGGATAAATAATCCCCTGTCGTCACTTGACAGAAGTAATGACAAGTAAAGATTTTAGCCATGTATTTTAGACACTATCCATTAGCATCACTTCCTATTGTCCTAACTAAGCCCACATTTTGTAATAGATTAGGTGAAATAATATATAAATCCATAAACAATGTATAAGTTTCCATGCCTCTTCTTTCCAATGGACAAACAGCATCAACCCAGTGAGCTGTGGCATCCACAGACTATTCACCAGCGCAAGGTGAGCTACTAATGTAGTGCTGCACAGCTGAAAAAGCAAGACCTCATGTAGCTCTGCAAGCTCCTTGCTTCACTCCTTGGGGGCAGTTGGTCACTTTTGTGACATACCAGACAACCACCGCCAGGAAAGACCTATTTATGACTTATGTATTCACAGCAGGAGCCTAAACCTCAACACAGTCTTAACTTCCAGCATCATATTTTGATAGCCCAAAACTGACACATAATAATGTGTTGCTCTTTAATGGCCTGTCATTGTTAATGCTCGTGGTTCACTATTTTAATTCCTTGGGCTCCTGGGTTCACTCAAGTATGGATTTGCAGATTATTCCAGCCAAGACATCCCCTGGCTAGTACTTCTCAGTTTTTGACAATACACCTAGATGGTTGTACTCAAGATAATACAGAGGTAAGCTCTTATATTTTATTATTCTTTCAAGTCAACTTTGCAATGAAAAAGGAAAAAAAGAACCTTTTAATGAATAGCTTACTTTATCCTTGTCATAGTATAACCACTTCCTCTATTTTTTTCAGAGTATGGCAATGTCTAAAGTAGCTATTTGTCTTGAGATCTTTAGCTTCTTTCATGTCACTGCCAGTAAGATTGCACCAGCACCAAAAAGACAGAGTAGGATACGTATTAAAAACAATGCAAATTATTAATCATAGATGCCTCTACATACTCAAAATTATGCTGCTATAGTTACTAGTACAAAATGGTTTCCAAGATAAACTTCTTTTCAATACCTCTAACAGCCTTCCAGAATAGTCATCATCAAGCAGACAGTTTCCATGATGGTTCTAGTACCGAGGATTTCTTTCCCTAAGTATCAATAAAACCCTTCAGATGTCTTTAAGAGACCTGACTGATAAATAGACTGAAAACTTATTTTTTGAAATGGATACTTAAACCTGTATACTTCAAATACTTTAAATGCATGAATTTTGTATGTACTTTCAAAATAGGACTTTTCATAAAGGTTATTTAACTAGGAGCGTACACTTTGCTACATTTAACAAAAAAAACACTTGCATTTTCGTATCAGAGATATCACTCCTAAGTATATTCCTTGGTGAGGAGAAAAGACCTCTGCTCCTCAGCTAATCCTGTATTTACACTAGCTTAAAATGATCCCAAGGAAGCTATACCTAATGTAAATTAAAATCCAGACCAGACACAAGGGCTGTAAAACCAACACAGCAAAATTTTACTTTTTGCTAGTTAGTGTCCTTGCAAAATGCCTTCTAATGAACCACATGTATAGTAAGACCACGTAATATGTATAGTATAGACCCATATATAGTAAGACCACATCTCAATTGCTATCAGAAATTAACTGCAGCAGCAGAGGCAGGCCCACAAAAGCCAGCAGGGTAACAGCAGGGCTGACAGCATCCCCAGCTGCAGAGTGAATTCCTCACTGCTTTCTTGCTCTGGGGAGCATCACACAGTGAAGATCTGGCCATTGCTCAGAGACACTCTAGACCAGCACACTCTGGGGTGATCGGATTGCATTAAAAGACCTTTCCTTTATGATAACAGGAACACCATCATGATGAAAATGAAATTTAGTGTCTTGCCATTTAGCCTGTGAGTAAAGATGACTCTAATTAGTATTGATGTACAGATTTTTCAGTAAGCAAATACATCTAATAATGTAAGAATACGCAAATTTTTTCCTTTTTTTTTTTTTTTTCATATCACTAAAAAGGGCAGCTTCTTTCTGAAATAGAAAAATCAGCCACAGGGAAACTACTTTCATTATTTTACTGTCTCCTACCTCCAAGTAAATATGTGAAATTAGGAACAATAAATTATGCAAGACTTGCTGCTGAGAAAAAAACCCTATCACATCTGCTATCAGTGTAAGTCACATTACAAGCTCCCCTTGCCTGTTAGAAGAACTTAAGAATCTCTGTTTTCATTTACCTTTGCATTAAAGCACCTACATTCTCAGGCAAACATAGCCAAAACAGTATGCAAAGAGAGCATCACAATTCAGACAGCTCCTTTAGTGTATCTCACTCCCAGCTACAATGACCATGCTTTTTGATTTATTTATTCAGTATTTACTATCTTATTTCACTCCATCAAACAACAGTTGTAATTTTTTTCTCTGATCGGTGCTTTCTGATAGATATTCCATATTTCCTGCTTGCCCACACCTGAGAGAGATGAGGGTAATGGATGAGGTGGAGACTGAAAAGCTTTTATGCAAAACTGAAAATGTAAAGGCTTTCTAGAAAATTGTAAAGCAAGAGGGTTTCTTGACTCTGGCACTGGATCAGGTATTTTTGCATTTCTTGTCCGCAGTACAGAGTTACCTAGTAATCTAGTCTTCTGGTATCATTTTCTACTAGATCAGAATGGGGAAACTTCACTTTCGTCCTAATATGTCCCCCACAGCCCCAGTTCCTTGTATTCCTTTCCAGTGTGCATCCCTCCCGCTTATCATGACCCCCTTTCTCTAAAGACTGCCTTCATTCCAAATACGAGACGTGCCTTTCCATATACTGCCTTTAGTATCATTTGGCTTTCCACTCACATTTCCCCCAAGGACTGTTTCACGCCCATGATTTGCTCAACCCTAATATTGCCATTGCAAAGTGCAAAACTACAGAAGGCCGTTAGAAACCATCGTTTGTGCTCTGTGCATGCACAGGACCTCAGAAGAAGGAAAGAGACTGAGCCCGAAAAAATGCAATAGCAAACAGCCAGCTGAACAAAATATACCATCATCGCTTTAGGATTCACGTAACCACTGATATTTCTCTTTGAAGCTGAGCTGAACTGGGAAGCCCTTGTTTCCCTGTTTGTTTCCTTTTCAGACATTCAAAGAGCAAAGAGACTTTCTGACTACGCAGGACGTGTTGTGTAATGTTTATTTGGCATTACTAATTAATCTATGCTCCCTTCAAGAAAGGATTCAGGAGAAGAGTCTGCTGTCGCTAAAAAGAATGAATTGACAGGAGAGAGCACTGCAGATCCTCAGTGCTAATCACTTTTACCAGTGAGAAAAAGATCACTATAGTAGTGACGGTGATTTTTGTCCTCACTTGAAAAGAAATGAGATCATCAACAATAAAAAGTTTACAACTAGCCTTCCACTATTATTAGATCCCATCCCAAAAATGAAACAAAAGTAAAAGGCTTTTTATCCCATCTGCAGTCCACTGAGCTGTCCACTCTCCCTCTAATGAACTTCTTTCTTAGCAGTATTGTGCACCGCACATTATAAGCTGCAATTTGCATCATAATAATCCTTTTTAAAAAAAATCCATTTAATGCATTTTACCCTCTTCAAGTTACACAAAGATGTAACAAATGGTGTTTATGAAGAATAGATGGAACTGGAAGAGGCTCTTTTTCAATTTAGAATTTAATTGTAGAAGACCAATTATAAAATTTTAATTTCCGCTATCATCTGTCTTGAATATTTATCTTATCTAGCAGTTATATTATTCATAATGGAAACCTTTGATGGCTTTTTTGTTATGCTATTCTGAGTCATGGATAATGCACACTACACTGGATTAAATTTGTATGGAAAATAGGCCATGCTAGCTTATGTCTGAAATTAGATGCAGCTAACTTAATTTTGCTGACATCTAAAAGAAAGGAAGCTTTGTTTAATAAATAAATAAATAAATAAAAGAAATAGAACTAAATTAACTTAAAAAATCTCATAAAATATTTCACTTGGTATTGTATCTCTCTAAAGTATGAAATCTACACGAGCTTAAACAGCAATTTACTAGAAATCAGAACAAGACACCTGGGGTACCCACTTTCTGCTGATTAAGAGTACATATATTGAGTATTTAATAATAATGTAAATTTAATGTTATGAGTGTTTAGTGTAGTTAAAAAAGCCGCTTTTTCGAAGCTGGAAAATTCATGCTCATGTTTATCCATAGATACAAACTTCAACATACTGAAACAACCTCAAACATTAAATATTTCAATCTTCAAAAATGAAAAAAGAAGGGCATGGGGTAGATAAGCACAGATTCCCAATTACAAGGCTATTCCAGTAAAACAGATTTGCTGAAAGATAAAATAGAGGATGTACATACAGCAGGGCAAAGAAGGCCTCTTTTAATTACTGTGGATAAAGCAAAGCAATCACCACTATTTACACTTCAAAAGCATGACATTTTCACAAAATTGGAAGGCTATAGATTGTGTAATATTGAGATTATCATTTGCAGAAAAAGTATATCAAAAGATCCAAGCCTCTAAACTTAATATGATTTTAACTTAATCATCAGTAATCTCTCATTTTGAGTCCGTTCAAGTTATGTGGTGGACTCTCAGCATTGAAACGCTAGGCACATTTACTTGAAGATATATTTTGACATTTAAATTCTGTTCCACCACACTTTTTCCTCTTCTAATGTATGCTTTCAAGTTTAACTCCACCAACACTTACATTTCATACCAATCATGATATACAACTACAAATGTTAAAAACAAGAATTTGAGGGAAAATAACCATGCTTCCTTCTTTCTCGCTCTCCTTGGTTTAGGTGGAGAGAGGAATAATGCTGAGAGCCAGCTGAAAGGAAGACCTGCAGGATTCATATGCCAGGATCCCAGCTTCTGGTCACTTCAGGGCTTTACCGCTTTTCCACAGCTCTTTTGCTCCTGCTGTTTCTCTTGACCTCAGCCATTGCAATGCCAGAAAAAGTCTTTCAGTGCAGTTTGTAACAAAAATGAGTATTGATGGAATCGGAAAGAGGAAGGAGAAGAAGGAAAAAATCATGTTTGGCATAAGACGCTGGCACCATCTTTCTCTCCCCTCTTGTGGCTGAACAAGTCTGAAATTCTGTGACTGAAGAAGAAACGATATGAGTTCAAGAAACTGGATTCTTCTTCTAGTAATTCACAAAATGAAAATAAAGCCTCTGCCAAGTGCACAAAGAATTTTATCAGACCTGCTACTGAATGATGTGTCAACTTTCAGGTCATAATAAGACAAGCCCTTTATGGTAGTGCCATATGTAACATACCTTCACGCATGTTCAGCAAGAATGACAAGGCGCCTAAATGCATGCATGACATTCAAGCAGGGTTAAATGTTGCATGCTACCACATTGCCACTGAAGTTTTCTACAGAAAAACTCAAAGATGTTGAGCATGCAAGCTGATACAAGCTGCTGACCTTCGAGAAAGAGAATACTGCCTTACTCAGTGTACTTCAGCTGACGTGAAATTGGCAGTCCAGTCTAGAAAATGACCTGCCAATAAACTTTAGCAAATATTAGTCATCACCCATAAAACCGAGAATAGTGTTCTTTACAGTTACAGAAAAACAATGTAAAATTACTAGCACAAAAATAAGTATTAATTGATTCATACTATTTTTTTATTAGAGTCATGTCATACAAGCAACAGGTATCTGAAACACAGATTGAGTGACAGTCACAAGGCCTCAGTAGTTCTTGTGTACAGCAGCACTATAATCCTGAGCAAATACAGGTAAAATAGGTTTATGAACTCCTCATACAGGCAGCGTGAAACTTACCCATGTTCCTACTTGGAAAACCAAACACATGACTTTGTCCACCTTTCTGATTCTCTCTCAACATAAGGAGCTACTACTTGCTTTTTTTCTTTTTTAAGATTTCTGTAAAAACTGAACACTAAGCACCATACTTAAAAAAAAAAAAAAAAAAAAAAAAAGAGTTCTCTAAGGAAGTACATGTCGCTGGGAGGAAAGTAAAGTAAGAAAAAGCATTTCCAGGCTTGGTACATGGGGACTGGCAGAGTTTCAGAGAAGGCACCCTGAATCTTAATTCTCCACTTGGTAAGTCTTTAGTAAAATGGGACCCATTCCACTCAGTCCAGATGTGTTTGAAGGAGTGCTGTCAGTGCTCATTATTTAGCTTCTTTGAATGCACAGGTCAAGAAAGTCTGCTATGGTGACAGTTGATGAGGATATTCACTAACCCAATGGAAGCCTTTCCATTGATTTCTAATGATGATGGACTAATTAGCCTGTTGAGCTTTAGACAGTCACCTGCAAAGTGACAGCTGTTACACTGACCATGTAGATATAAAACACGCTAACAATTTTGTTTAAACCTGAAATGTTATATTGCATTGACAGCCTTGAGTCTGCGCGTTGAACAACAGGTTGGTATCACTTCAACAGTGCATGTTTACTTGTTGTCTTTAACTTGGAATGAAAATTAAAGTGAAAATGGATTTTCTTCGTAGGCAGAGAAGGCTGCCTATGGACAGGGCTTAATTGACAGGCTTGCTGGGGGGAATAAAGAGAATAGTTTTCTGCTTTTTTTGTGTGTTATTGGTTCCTTGCTACTTTGGCGCTCTCTCTGTGGCACAATCTTCTAGCAGGCCTCACAGTCAGACAATGCTATACACATCTTTCACATTGCTGTAACATGTCCATTCACTAGGGCAGGCTAATAGACCTCTAATTTGCTCATTTGCACAGCAAAGTAGAACCCAGAGCAGCACAGGTGAAGGACGTGGGTGGAACATACTGCAAAGGAGAACATCAAATCACAGCCACTGTTTGTACAGCACCTGCACCAGCACCCACTCTGTGCTGGGAGAAGGTGAAAAATATTGAAAGGTGTGTCCGTTATTGCCCAGAACAGATACTGCCATGCCAGTGCTACTTGGCACAGCTGTCCTTAATGTTGCTGAATGATTGAATGCACCGAATGATTGAACATGGGGAATAGTCCCCTAGAGTGGCCAACCCTGGAATGAGGGCCCAGCACCCTTCTCCTCATGGGGTCTGCCACAATGCCACTGGAAGAAGCTAAGGCAGCCGGAGGACCCATTCTCTGGGCTACCACCACACTTCTGATAGCTGGGACTCATCTCAGAGGAAAAGCTGAAGTAAATTTTCTTTCTACTTGTGCAGTCAGGGAAAGGAAATCATGGTTTTGTCCAGGTCAGATGTTTTTTGACACAAGGCAGCCTACACACTATGGGTGGGAGGAGTATTTGTCAGCTCTTCAACTCACAGTATCTAATGGCAACTGTAGTACAGAAAGCAGAAGCTACCAAGAGTACTTCTGGGCAAGAAACAGAAGTACCTGCCAGCAAGGTGCCCCCCACAGTTAGGCACAAACATATCAAACACACATACACATGTTTCTAAAAGGGTAACTCTGGCAGACATCCTTTCACGCAGTCTGGCCAGGTTCTCCCCAAGGCGGAGCACACACCACCGAGGTGCCACCCTTCTGTCCCACACACCTTCCCGCACACCCCTGGAAGCAGCAAGCCCAGGCAGCAGAACCCGCTTTTATTGGGGTGGCAGAGCATCGCCTCACACTAGCCCCTGCTGCAGCCACCCCATTCACACACCACATGCTGCCCCCAGCCTATGGCCATAGCATGGACCCCCCAAGCTACCTCAACAGCATGAGGCTCTGGATTTGTAAAGTATTTAGTATAAAGAGGCATTAGATAAATACCACAGTACTGTGGGTCAATTAACATCTCCTTGTAGCTCATATATTCGCAAATAAATATCCTCTGGTATTATCAATGATTTCATAGTACCAGTACACTTATTTGCATTTATATAGACAGAATGAGCAGGAAATATTAATAAATGGTTAAAATAACACACAACAGACAAGTAAAGCAGGGCCACATTTTTCATTATGGCACTGGTTGGTCCCCTGTGTAGAGCTTGGAATTTTATCATGCTTTTTAAAATTATATACACAATATGTTTATTAAAAATACATATATTTATAAAGAAGTTATTTTAAAGTGTTAAATAGACTTCCAATAATTAAATAAGAAATAACAGTTATCTAATCCATGGGAGGGGTTAATTTTTTTGTGCAGGTGGTCACTGTTGCTTCTCATGACAACTGAATTAATACTGGATTAAATTCTGAATGTTGATAACTTTTAGCTTTCCCCATTTTTTAATTTCCTAGTTCATATAGCCATGTTTGTGCACCTGTTTTTTAAGATGTTCCTCTATATAGATTCTATGTTGTACAGTCATTTTTCTGAACTGCTTCCTGATGTCATAAAGACTATCAATAGCCAAGCTGTCAGAGTCTGACCTAATTTTGTCCCTTGCCTAAAGACAGATTCAGTTATATCTATGTCATCCCTTAAAGACACAACCTGCTCCTAAAGATCTCCAATGCAGGAGAACGGTCTTTTTTAACTCTTCATTTGAAAAGGGTTTTGCTATCATCTAATCATCCTTGTGAAGTGCAAACCCACTACTTAATCTGTTCTCTAACTGATGGTGCGTATTTCATCTACTGTTTTTTTGTCACAACCCTGTAAGCACCCGAAGACTTAAAGACCTCCACCTATTCCCTCCTCACTAGAGGACATCCTACCCCTACACATTTAGTCTTTCCAAGCCAGTGATATCTTCCTAACCTCTGATCATTTTTACTGCTCTCCTCCTCTCAGCTCTCTCTAATCAGTCCATTTCTTTCACAGAGCTGAGGCCAAAACAGGATACCATCCCCATGTAGCTAAAACCTTACCTACACACAGCCCTCCAAAATGTTCACATGATGCTGTTGGTTCGCGCTCCCTTGTGATTCGTGGTAATTCCTAGACCATTCTCAAGATAGCTGCCAATAAATGATCCTGTATTTCTTGTTTTCCTTCAAATAGATACAAATGGAAGCTGTAATTTGAAATAAGAGTACCTACTTTGTCATATTGCAATAGGCAAGTATCTACTCCCTCACTCATCCAATACAACTATACATATATACTTTCCAATGTTCCTGTTCATGCCCCACTGAACACATTCTTTTTCTTTTAGACACACCTTGTTTTAGAAGAATGTTTAGACTTTGGATTTACAATTGGCAATTCAACTGTAGAATTTTCAGTCTATCTGTTCTACTGACTATTTCAGAAGACAGTATTCCCTCTTAAAAATACCTTGATGATGTATTTACTAGGCTTCACATTCATATATTAAAAGCCATATTAAAACCAAAAAAGTCAGATAGCCATACAGTTCAGTAAAATTTAATTCACTTTAGATGAACTTCATGTGTTAGAAGCAAGATTACTCAAACAAGCTTTATCGGCTTGGTCTTATGAAACTCTCCTCCTCCTGTTTTAAGATCAGATGTAGTAGTATGCAGAGAGTTGTATTTCTGGTGGCCTCTGTTTTGTGAATCCAGCAGCTATGCAGTGTATAAATATCCTTTTGTGATTTGACACTAGTCCTAGAAACTGTACTTACATTTATATTCTTTTGCACATATTTTCTGGTTACTGCTGGTACTAACCCAGCATTTGTTCAGATCTGATGAGAATCCTGCAATACAAAATACTTCTTTCAGACGTAAGAATGTGGCACTGAAAAAGAAAGCTATTTGTGTAGATAATAAACTGACTGGATACGATAAACTTTATGCTATTAAAACTGTAACAATCAAATTTAAAATATCTATTACCAGTATAACTTTTTATCCTGAAGCCATTATTTATGTTTATGGATGAGTGGTGGTAATATATTGATATCACAGTAGTAGATGCAATTCTAAGCATATATAATAGCAGCCATTATCAAAATGATTAAATGTGGTACATGTGTGTAAAATTGCGGTATGCACAGCAGTAAGCTTAGGTCCCAATTCTGGTTGCTAGAGCTCCTTCCTCAGTCTCTGCCTCCGAATAGCTGGGGCACTGCCCTCCATGCAGGTACTTCACTCCAGCTGTCAGATAGGCAAGACAGGGTCCAGAGCATGATTGTCCCTTCCCTCCTGGGGACAGCCCAAAGCTGTTGGGCAGAAGTGGCGCATGATCCAGAAAACTGGGATTCCAGCTCCTGGCTGCTGTTTATATCACGGGTGAACATCGCATCGGTGGGGAGTAGGAGGCTAGTGAAAATTAAAAGGCTCTCATTCATGGCTCTCTTCACCCCCAAAAAACCCAATTGACTAATTCTGTCCAAAAGATTGAATAGCATGTAATACCTGCAATTAATATCTTCCATTTGGTATCAGTATTTTGAATCATTTAAATGGTGTTTTCCATCACTGTATGAATCCCTTAAAGGTAGTTATTACTAATATTTAATCCTGATAAACTTTGGTGATTATGATGCAAAAAAAATCACTGCACTGAAAGGTTCCATCGGTTGTCAGTGTATTTTAGAAGTAATTTAGAAGCTAAGTCAGAAGATTCTGCATGAGAAAATTATCTTCTCTGAATATATGCACAAAACACCATGATGGATTTGATTGCATGATCACAGTTTTTCCAGTAAGCCTCCACCTTACTCAGTATAAAAGTCATCTCACATCAGAGTCAGTTGTAGAAGACAAAGTATGAAATTAATTGTTTGGGTTCAAAAAAATACTCATTGAATTTCCAGAACATGGCATTTCAGTATGCTTCAGAAACATGGTCAGAAAAAATATGTCCTTAGTTTCTCTTTTAACTGGCTTTTCATTATGCAAAACCAGTTTCCACCTAATTACATTGCTTTTTTTAAAGTTCCTAATTTATTAAACGGCTGAGTCCTTGAGCCACAGGAATGTTCCCCACCTCCTTTTTCAGACACTGCCCTCCTATGTTACTTTTAAGTTATTTATAAATACATCTCTCCTGCAGCCTCTACCAGCAGGGCACCTTCACATGCTGGAATTTAATGAGGCTCAGGCACAACTCATGAGTCCCTGAAGAAAAGTGTTACCTGATCTGCTTCATTTATTTCTACCAATAATCATACCATTACCTACAGCTTCTGTTTTTAATTAGTGATATCTAATGATTAACACTGGCCAATTTGCATCCAATTATGTCCCCTGAAAAATTAGAAGTGGATGAAAAGGCTGAATGCAATTAATCATTCTGCAATGTGAATTTGCTTAAATATCAAGGATGAATGTGTCGTACTTTCCAAAATAAGATTTCATTGAAAACATACACTGTCTGGTTATGAAGCAAAAGCATGATGCTTCCCATGACAGTGAGAAATCTCGATATTAAACACTACAGAATTACCAAACATATTCACACATATCCTTTTAATAACAATGAATAAATGATGCAACTGGTATCTAATTACACTCTGGATTCATATGCTACAGAAACAATTAAAAACAATAAGCAAGATAACATTATGACACATAGACAGATCTTAGCTTTTTGTGAGACAAAGTTTGGGTTTAGTATGTGGTCTTCTTCTTAAGAAGTTTGACTTCAGAAAATATACTGTTCCAGCTTCAAAGCAAACATTCAGTGCTACTTAGCTATGGGATTTTTTTGACCACCATAACATCTTTAAGAAAACTTATAAGCCATAGGAAACATTTACTGGGAAAAAAAAAAAAAAAACAAAAACCACCAAAAACCACAAAACCAAACCACACCATAATCCAAAACTTATTTATATGGTGTCTTCAGCTTTTCCCCAATTTCAGAGACCAAACTTGATCAGTCAATATCACAGACAATGACAACAGGGTGCTTTTAATGAAGAGTTCTCTTTCTTCTTTCTCATGTACCCATCTCCCTGATAAACTCTGACGAGACCTCATATAAATATAGAAATATTAAATACCACTGGTGAGATTTTTTTTTCCTCCATGATGGTGAAATTATTTTGTCCCTAGGATAGCTTAGAGATAATTAAAATAACTTGACAATTATTTTAAAGGTTAATATGTGCATAGCAACTTGCAGGTATAAAACAGAGCAGTAGCCCTCTACGCCTAACTTACAAAACGAGATTTATTACACTACATTAATTCATTCCTTCACTCCAAATTTTTCAAATTAAAGCACCATTCAACATATTGTGAAGATGCTTAGAATACAGTAAAGTTGATAGAAATCTTTTGGAAGAAGATAACAATGAAAATAGGGTTTAAGACAAGTGAAGATCCTAAATGATATTTGATATATCTTGTCTGACTTATAACACACAAAAAGCCAAGACCCTGACTTGCACCACCTTATTTTTGCCCAAGAAAAAAAACAAAAAATGAGGCATCCAAATAAAGTATCCATTTCAGTGGCACACAAACTAATAGTTTCTATGTGCATTCCCCAGCTTTTTCATATTGCCTCTCTTATTCTTTCTCTGCTTCAATTTTTCCACTTCTTAGCCTTACGGTCAGGAGTTTCATGTTCTTCTTCACAATACCTGGGGCATTACTTTCTTCCCTTTATTACTGTACTCTTCCATCCCACTTTCTGTTTAGGACACAGGTCAGTTTTTAACCTATCAACATTTTGCACTTCACTTTGGGAAGATGGGCAGAAGTTAGAGTGGAGGAAAGATTATGCTGCAGACGTTAACTGGTTGGTTCTTTCCTCATGCTTAGAAGTATTGTTAAATTTTATTTTGCAAGAAATGTTCATCTTTAAAATGTTAAGTTCTTTTTAGCTAGGTTCTTGTATTCGTTATGCCAGAGATTCCATAAATAATTTGTCCTCAAGATATACGGTACTCCCACTCCAGGCAAAATCATCAAAAAAGCTCCAAGATGTTATTTTAAGAAGTGTGGTTTGCCAGGACAAGTGCTTTAGTTTTGAACACGAGATTCATTTACAGAAGCTATACTGAACAACACTGCAACAATACTTCAATTCTGATCATCTACAAAGAGCCCAAAAGGTTAGAAATAAGATCTAAAGAATACAGTGCATTCATTTTTTCCCCTCAAGATCATCAAGTTTCAATTAGGATGGACTCATTATTGTACTGGGTTACACTTCATGAAACAACTTGCAATGACAAACAGCAGACTTACAGTTTCAGGCATAACAGACTATCAGTATTTTTAGTAGGAAAGTTTTTATGCTATCTCCCTAAAACTGGAAGAATTCCTGGTGTTTTAGATACTGTAATACTAGCATTAAAAAAAAATCTGAAAAAAAAAAAAAATCTGTGCATTTAGCTAGAGTTATTTCTTGATAAATTTAACGCTTGCATGTTTGTCTAACCCAACCAATCAGCTGAGGCTAGCTGAGGCTCTTTTTGAAGTCCAGTGATGTAACTAAAGTTGAGTATGTTAACTCATTTAATTTCCTTATTCACCACCACTTAGGAAAATAAGCAAATGAGTCTACTAAAAATGCATTTTATGAGCAAAGGTAGATAGTATTGCAGTATAATGGCAAAATCTGTGACAAACAAATGAAGTTTAAAGATTGCAAGCAAAACATATACTACCAGGAAATAAATGCCACCAACCTCATCGAGGGGGGGCGGGGGGGGGGGGGGGGAATTACACTCCATACCACAGCAATGAATTATCATTTTGAATTAAACTTATGTCAGCAAGAATCAAGACACAAAATCTTGATGAATGATGTGATTACTTCAAAGCACCTCCTTTGAACACCACAGCAATGCCGTGCCCTGTGGCTTTTGGGAACAGTCCAAGTTCTTTGGGACTTGTGATATAAATGGGGAAAACAACCCCAATAAATATCTTTTATTATTAGCATTATTGTTTATACACCGAGTGTACACTACTTGCCGTCTTTGATCTTCATGCACATTTAGTCTAGTGACTAGCTTTGACCGTGATGACATTATAGTGAACACAAATCGTGAGAAGATTTTGACCCTTGGACAGAAGTGAAAGACCAAAGACTGAAGCTGTGTGTCATGGTTTAATCCCAGCCAGCAATTAAGCACCACGCAGCTGCTCACTCACTTCCCCCCATCCAGTGGGATGGGGGAGAGAATCAGGAAAAGAAGTAAAAACTCGTGGGTTGAGATGAGAACAGTTTAATAGTACAGAAAAGAATAAACTGATAATGATAATGATAACACTAATAAAATGACAATAGTAATAATAAAAGGATTGGAATATGCAAGTGATGCACAATGCAATTGCTCACCACCCACCCAGTTAGTCCCTGAGCAGCAATCCCTCCCAGCCAACTCCCCCCAGTTTATACACTGAGCATGACGTCCCATGGTATGGAATACCCCTTTGGCCAGTTTGGGTCAGCTGTCCTGGCTGTGTCCCCTCCCAACTTCTTGTGCCCCTCCAGCCTTCTTGCTGGCTGGACATCAGAAGCTGAAAAGTCCTTGACTGTAGACCAAATATTACTTAGCAACAACTGAAAACATCAGTGTTATCAACATTCCTCTCATACCGAACTCAAAAACATAGCACTGTACCAGCTACTAGAAAGACAATTAACTCTATCCCAGCTGAAACAGGGCAGTGTGACTTCAAACAGTACCACAGAGTGTTGCTCTAAGGTGCCTCATGCTTATCTCTGCATTCCTTACAAACAATCACTTGAAGAATTACTTTTCCAATCCTACTATTCCACATTTCAGCTGTCTCTCGAACACAATCTTGCCAGGGCCCCACTGTCAATATAACCAGTCTGGCCTTATTTGAAATACTTATCTTTCCTCTCAAACTCCCCCTTCTGTATATTATTCTCTCATTTCTGATAACATCATTGACCTTCCTGCCACTTGAGCACATACATCTTTGACATCCCTGATCCACTCTCCTCAGACGTCCAAACCATGGACACCCAAGTATTTGGTATATAACCAAAACTCACATTTTTACTGGCAAAACTTGCTGTATACAAGTCTGACTCTCTTTTAACTTACCTCCATAGAGTTCAAAGTAACCACAGTTTCCACAGTGTATTTTCCCCAGTCCCCACTCTTTTAAGTGCCATTCCATTTGTATTCACACCATTGCTCCCCTTTTCCAGGTATATAAAGTTCAAAACCTGTTCTCTTTTTTTCAAGGCTCTTCCTAATTCTGCATCATTGCTTTCTCCTATTGCACTGCCCACCGTGTCAAAACATCTAATGATCTTTGTTCCTTACTTGCCCATTTGGCCCACAACTCTTATACCTTTTCCATGCAGAAACAAGTGTGTTATTCTTTGCAACCCGCTTTCATATTTTTACCACAGTGCTAACAAGTTAGCCATATAAGATGATACAGCAAAATCAATTACAGCGCAGCAAAGACAGTGTTTTAACTGTTTCCTGCACCATTGCCTTTTTTGTAGCTGATAAATAGAAAGTAAGGAAGGAATGCAGTGACAATCAATTCAATCAAACGGACAGGAACATTCTCTGCTGGTCACTCACACTGATTTTCATGCGTATCCTTTCTTGTCTTGCACCAATGTGCTTACTGCTTTATTTAGTTAAGCTTGTTATACAACTATCTTAAACTTCTCAGATACTTAAAAAAGTAAGATAATTTTAGTCCTATAAAATACTCTTCAGTATGGGCAGACAAACCAGCCACAAGAAGTTAGATTAGGATATAATTTTACCACACAGCATTGACAAACCAGAACCACCTATGCGTATGTAGTATCAGAAACACATTTACACCACCTTCAGTTTGGCCTGTGATAGACTGCATATGTGCCCATCCCCTCAACAACAACTTTTGTAAAATAGTACATGGAAACGAATTGGACATTTCAGGAAGGCGTGCATCCTCTTCTAACTTTTCAGAACAGAACTTTCTACTTGTAATTAAATTACAGGTGAAAACACACATATTAAATGAAATATCTGGATTTTTTTGATTATTTGCAAGAGAAGATAAATTTAAATAGTTAAGTCTTATTTAATCAGTAGAATGAGGTCTCTAATCATGTTTCCAAAGAAGATTTCAATATGGCCATGCAGTTGTATCTCCCACATTTTGTACTGGCCCTTTCACTCTTTAAGACTTTTTATTAGGCCCTGAAACTAAAATGTGGGCCTCAACCACATCTATATCAACAGTTGATGTGAGGACTGGTGAACAGGGGGTGAGTGATGTCCCAGTAACTTTTTTTGGCAAATTTATTAAAAATACACCAAACAGATTCATCTATATTCCTAAAAATCTCAAATCATCTCCAGTGAGTGTTTGACTATTGATTTTTCATGAGTATTTGATTTCATGAAGGAATTACCTAGAACAAAAATTAAGCATGAGGAGTCAGTGTACCCAGGATTATAAACCCATTTAAGTCACTTGATCGCTATGGCCCTGTCTGCGGTAGGAATTAATACTGATAATTCAGTATCAGTGCAAGCATTGGGTTAGACAAAGCCAAAGCAGTGTTGCTACTGAGGGGGCAAGCTTCCTCGAGCTACTTTAAAGAAACCCAACTCTTCCTGCTCTTATCATCTTTGCTCATTTTATGAAGAATTTTACTGTAAAGTCCTAATTCCAGCATAGCACTGCAGCTATGCACAGCTTTTGTGCATAAACGGTAATGAAATAGCCCAGCACCAACGCAATATTGCATGTACTTTGTTAAGTAAGAAGTGAGGGGCATGGGGCGGATGTCACCTTCACTCACAGGTGCAGAGTAGCTGAAACCAAAGCAACAGAAAGCAGTAATATATTGCTGATATAAGCCAATATTGAGGTAGCGCTCTCCACCTTAGAAAGCAAACGGGGGAAGGATTGTGCTGTGGAGGTGTGTTCTGGGGTCACTGCTTCCTGAGGCTACTTAGGAGGAGCACAGTGTTTCACTTGCTTGGGGCTGTATTTAAAGTCAATACCTAGCTTGTAGGCAGCGAGGACTGGCTCTCCCTACATAATTATACTTTCTTAACAGCATATAAGGTTTATTATGATATTGATTACACAGCCAAACATAGCTTTGGGCTGAGACTCCTTCAGAGATCAAGTACCCAGAAGTGGGAGTCAGCAGCAGAGTGGAGAACAGACCCTCGGCATCCAGCTTCTCCCCTCCGCTCTGCCCCAGGCACTGCTAAGTGCCTCTCCTCCCCAGCGCCCCAAAAGGGAGCAGACAAGCAGAGGGTAGAGATGCCAGTCAGAATGCCTTAGCCTGCAAGTCAAAGAATTTAAGATGAAAGAAATCTGTAATGATTGTCTTCACATTATTAATTAAAAATAACATAGAAGATTACTGCATAGGAGCACTCCAGAGATGGAGATCAGCTGAACCCTGGGTATTCCCTTGGCACCGACAAAACAGATGCACAATTGAGCAGAGCCTGTATGGTGATGCTTGCAAATGACATAAAACACCCGGTTAATTAAGTTTGTGACTCTAATGTGAATCGGAGGAAGTCTATTCATTGACCTAAATGTTGTTCTCCTTTTTGTTCATTTACTATCTTAGGAATTATGAACTCTAATAACTTGATGACTTAAAGCCACATTCCACTGAACCTCCCCCCGCAATATTGCCATGCATCCTCAAATTGATAGATCTTCAAATTACATATAAAGGCTTTCTCTAAAAGATACAGTGTTAGTGAAAGACTCTGACCTATACAGGAATACTCTGAATTGCCTTTACACTGCACACATCTGTGATTTGATGGTTTTCTATACCATGCCTAAGTGCCTAAAAAGGCAAGTAGGCGCAACTTTGGTGTTGCTGGCATTTTCAAAGCTGCTGACCAAACATACCTTGGTACAACTATTTGTCCCTATCGGCATCCTTAAGTTACCCTAAATACCGCTTGTACCACGCACAGGGATCGTAACCAGAAATTATAACTGTCAGTCAAACCACCTCCTCTCCTTGTCACCGGCAGCCTGTTGGTCCCTGAGCACCTCAATGGCATTTTACTGTATGGGGATACACCTGTCCTTCCCACAAGAGCCTGACAGTACAGCTTCCCATATGGCATCCTTAAAGCAGACCCAACTCAGGCACATGGATTAAGCACAACAAGTGAGTGGAAGTATGTTCCAGTCAGTTAAGTTCACCCACTTATCTCCAATCCACTGACTTAGCCAAAACACCAGTTATTGGGACAAATCTCTGTTTTGTGTAACTCAGTTTAAGACAGTGCTCCGATACAATAGTCTTCCTACAAATGGGCTGTATTGGGTCTGGCTGATGTGGAGTTAATTCTCCCCACAGCAGCCCTCATAGTACTGTGCTCTGTATGGGTAGCTAGAAAAGTGTTGATGACACACCAGTGCCGAGCAGTGCTGGCACAGCATCCAGGCTGTCTGTCCAACATTTCCCCCTCTCACTGGCAGGCTGGGGCTGGGCAAGATCTCTGGAGGGGAAATAGCCAGGACAGCTGACCCAAACTGACCAAAAGGATATTCCATGCCATATGACGTCAGCTCAGCCCTAAAAGCTAAGTAAAGTGGGGGGGGTGGGGGGGGGTGGGCATTCGTTATTTACATTTGTCTTCCAGAACAACCGCTGTGTCTACTGAAGCCCTGCTTCCCAGGAAGTGCCAGACATTGCCTGCTGATGGGAAGCAGAGAATAAAATCTTTCTTTTTCCTTTGATTTCCCACATGACCTTTGCTTTAGCTCTATTAAACTGTCCTTATCTTGACCCACAAGCCTATTTTTATATTTTTGTCTCCCCTGTCCAGCTGAGGAGGGGAGTGATAGAGCGGCTTTAGTGGGCACCTGAGGTCCAGCCAGGGTCAACCCACCAGTCCTTTTTGGTGCCCAACACAGGGCATAAGGAATTCGAGATAAGGATAGTAATTGGGAGAGGTAATCTGCAAAACATGGACAGAACACAGCAAAAGAGTGAAGAGTGAAATGACCGTGGGGAATTTATTTTGTAATTGTGGTGAAGGGACAAGGGGTGGATTGTGTGTTAATTGTCCACTTTTCATCAGTGTTGTGATGTTATTTTGATGTGCAAAATTCTTTTTTGTTGATGTGAGTGAAGTTTGTGAAAATGGTGAAGATTGTGTGACAAACGTGGATTTTAATGATAATTCTTAAGTATGTGATGCACAGAAATCAGGGGTGGAATGTACTGGGTTTGCATGGCAAGGTTTTGGTAGCAGGGGTGCTATAGGGGTGGCTTCTGTGAGAAGCTGCTGGAAGCTTTCCCTGTGTCTGACAGAGCCCATACCAGCCAGCTCTAAGACAGACCTGCCGCCAGCCAAGGCCGAGCCCATCAGCAATAGTTGTTAATGCTTCTGTGATAACATATTTAAGAAGGAAAAAAGTTGCGGGGGGCACAGAAATGGCAGCTGGAAAGAGGAGTGAGAACACGTAAGAGAAACGGCCCTGCAGACACCCAGGTCAGTGAAGAAGGAGGGGGAGGAGATGCTCCAGGCGCCGGAGCAGAGATTCCCCTGCAGCCCAGGGAGGTCCACGGTGGAGCAGATCTCCACCTGCAGCCCAGGGAGGACCCCACGCCGGAGCAGGTGGGTTCCTGAAGGAGGCTGCGACCCAGTGCTGGAGCAGGTTCCTGGCAGGACCTGTGGACCCGTGGAGAGAGAAGCCCACGCTGGAGCAGGTTTTCTGGCAGGCCTTGTGACCCTGTGGTGGACCCATGCTGGAGCAGTCTGTGCCTGAAGGACTGCAGCCTGTGGGAAGGGACCCACGCTGGAGCAGAGGAAGAGCAGGAATCCTCCCCCTGAGGAGGAAGGAGCAGCAGAGACAACATGTGAGAAACTGACACCAACCCCCATTCCCTGTCCCCCTGTGCTACTGTGGGGCGGGGGGGCAGTAAGTAGAGAATTCAGGAGTGAAGCTGTGCCCAGAGAGAAGGGAGGGGTGGGGGGAAGTTGTTTTAAGATTTAGTTTTATTTCTCATTACCCTAGTCTGATTTGATTGGCAATAGATTAAGTTAATTTTCCCCAAGCCGAGTCTGTTTTGCCCATGACAGTAATTAGTTGAGTGATCTCTCCCTGTCCTTATCTCAACCCACAAGCTGTCCAGCTGAGGAGGGGAGTGATAGAGCAGCTGCATGGTGCTTAGCTGTTGGCTGGGGTTAAACCATGACATGGGCTTAACCAGCTGAAACTCTTAAGATTTACCGTTACAGATACACCTATCACCCCAGTTATTATTTCAGTTATTTTCCATGATCTCCCAGAAACCTGAATAGCATGCTGATCTCCAGGCTCAGGGCCTGATTCACCTTTTGCTCAATTTCAGTGCAGCCTCTCTAATTATACCAGGGATCATTTCAGTCCAGGTTTACTCAGTAGTCTTAAAGCCACTTAGATGAGCCATTAACTCTCTTGATTTATCACCAGCCATTTGATTGACTTCAGATGCTTCTTGCTCACTTCTAGCAACCACCGCACAAGTTTTCTATCTTCCACTTATTGTATATACAGGCACTGCAAGGATTTTTTTTTTATTCTGCTGTGTCTTTGCCATAACTAAACATTGTTCAAAAGTTAGATTGCTTGAATGTGCAGGACTGCTGCTCATGTGTCTCCCTTCCTTCCCTCAAACTTTTGACTGCATATAGAGCAGCCAGGTCTGAAATTTTCAGATAGAAACATACACCACAGTCCCATCTATAAACAAACAGTATATTGTAGGTGGAAAATGGAAATATTCCACCAGCCCCCTCCAGGGGTTCTGCTCATGAGTTTTTGCTAGAAAGGTTGTTTCGCATTTATTTCTTCCTTCTGGACTTAGCCTGTTAGCAGTTAGTTTGACTTCTCCATTATTCATGTCAGTATTTCTGATCTTAAAAACTTTCAACAAAACACTTTAGCCAACATCTTACAAATAACACCCCCACACCCCCAAATAAATTGCATACTTTCCAACTATTAACTTAGTCACTCCACCCCAAAAAATCATTTTATTAAAGACATGGCTTTGGTGAAGCCATGGTAGTAATCAGTATCCTTAACAGATGACTAGACTTCATATAAGTGCATACTGCTAAAAGGCTCACCCACACTTTACCTCTCTCCTATTCTACTGACCTATTTTAATGGTGACCTACACGGTAACACAACTGAGTAGACTGCAGAGGAGTTACATTATCAGTCTTTGTGGCTTGAATATTTGCTCAGATCTTCTCAGAAAACTGTTTGTCAGTGTTCGTATTTAAATGTTAGATCATGCAGACATTTCCAGTGCTCCCGTGTGGCAGCCTCCTAGGGAGGCAAGGCCAACCTCTCTCACACTTCAGCAAAACTGCATCACCCCAGGGGCTTTTAAACCTGCCCTGCGTGGCTTCTGGTACATTATTGTACCATTGAGCTTCCGGAGGGCAAATTATCAATAAATTCAATGGACACTGAGGCTTTACATAAGAACAAATAAGACAGATACATTTTACTTGCTGAGCAAAGATGGATGTATGCAGACACCTACAGGAAAAGATTACCTGTACATGCATAGACCAACCTCCCTCCCCCCTATATAGGAATGTTTTGCTGTCTTGGTTCTACATCTATCACGAAAAGTGGCCTACTAGGCCGTAACTGTACTCAGTGGTTAACTCTTCTCCCTCCTCTTCCCTTCCTGTCTGAGACAACTGTATGGAGGAGAATTCAAGATTTTCAGTAAGACAAGAAGGAAGAAACTTAACGTGGTTTTGCGTTCCTCTCTCCTCTTCACACTTACGCATGTATACAGCCATCACAACCAAGGATTATCACATGATGCAAGGTTAGCTGTAATGGGTTCTTTACATCCCTTTTTTTACATCAGATGAAGGAAAAGTAGTCTGCGTTACTCCTGATTCTCCCACAGGGTGCTTGCATTAGCTGCCAAGTCAGGAAAAAAACAGAAGATGCAGGAATTGAGCTGAGGGCCTTTTTCCTCTTGTATCCACTTTTAGAAAAATAAACCAGGAGACCCAGCAGTACGTGGGGTGCTAACAGCAAGAAATTGAAATAAAGTCCCGTCCTGAAACTGTGAACCATTACGCAACAGACATTTAGCCAAGATCAGGACCAACATGCATGCCAGATCTTTTATTTAAGCATGTAAATAACTTGAAATGGAATTACTTAATTTATTCCAGATGTCTTGTCATTTATTTTCAAGTTTTGTTTTATGCACTGTCCTGAAGTTCGACAAGTCGACAGTAAGCAAAGCTTAGCAGGTACAATTTAGAGTGGCTGGGGGGGACAGTGTTGGAGGGTAACTGTGGGAAAGCTTGTAAAATTTTAGTAGAAAACAGAGGTTTTAAGGTGATACTTACTCAACTGCACATACCTCAAGGGGCCTAAGGAATTGAAATTCTTCAGGAAAAAACGGAACTTTGACCTTCTGAATACACTGCTTCTCTTTGATACACAAGAAAAGAATATTTTATATTCTTATGCACTCCCCCACCCCTTTTTCTTTGTGCCAGAGCAAATAAAATTGGAGAAACAAAGAACAAAGTAAAAATATGACTTCAAACCAATTCAGAGAAGCCTGGAAAGCTGTCAGAAATAACAGTCTAGGGGCTCAGAGAAGCACTGAAGTTGGGGGCGGCAGGGAATGCAAGCAACCAACCAACCTTCCTTTAATTCATGCACTGCAGTGACCTTGTGAATGTTACAAAATTTTATACACAGTCCCAAACAGACTTTTTGCCTCATGATTTTTTTCACCTGAGCATTGCTCAGTTTTAGAGGGGAGGAGAGACTTGGGGTTTGATAAACGGAGATCTGAATTTAGCTTGCCATACACCGAAACCAATTAAATCAGGTTGAGTGGCTCAAGAGACATTTTTAGTTTTCTGCTGAATAATCAGAAAGTATTAATAGTACTTTGAGTGAAAAAATATGGAAAAAGTGTGCTCAAGGGAAAGAGGAAATTTTGAATTGATGGAAGTTTAAATGAAGTGAGTGGTTTCAAGGAACTAGAAAGAAGAAAAAAAAAAAAATCACAGTGCAGTGTATCTCTGATAATGGTAGCCTGTGTATAAGGGACTTGTTTCCAAAACAATGCTTTATAAAAGAGAAAACAAATGCAAAAATTTAACAGACTCAGAAAATAGGCAGAAGAACGCACATCTTACAGATAGATGTCATTGGGATCCTAAATGTTAAGCTCTATGAAGCAGAGACCATCTTTGCTTTAGTTCTTTCTATGTGTATCAAACAATGAGTCCCTAAATCCACCTGCTAGACCCACATAAATAATTAATGGAGAAATAAGTTATTCCATAAAGCAACTTCCTTCCTTCAAGCCAAATACGCATGGAAAGTTTGGAGTACAAGTTTACCGTTGTAACAGCTTGAAGAAACAATACCTTTTGACTATTCAAAGCCCAGCATTACAATATTGAGTGTCCTGCAAAAAAATGTCAAAAAAAACAGCTCTCAAAAGCACACACTTTTACCATGTTGAGAGAGTGAAGAATTTTAAAGAAAAAAAGTACTAATATGCACTATTTCACAAGGCCTCAGGAGCTTAATTACACACCAAAATGAGAAGATAGAGGCATAAGAATAATGTTTCAAAAAGCAGACAATGTAAAGGAAAGATATGATCCTTCTATTTACTAATACTATGCAGGACAGTAAAAGATTTGTACTCCTCCAGCCCACAGCTTTTACTCACAACTGTGCATTTTATGATGATGGGCATGTTTTAGTTGCTGCAATCTGCTGATTAACAAACATGGAAACCTACAAACACGACATTGCACTGCGGGAAAAGATCCAGAGGGTTCCCGACTCGTTCAGCCTCAGACACTTCTAGGACCACTTACACTTCATAGCAAATATCACAAAAGATTTTCAGCTGAGCTATGACTACTTCAAGACAGATCATAACTCTAGGAAAACAGCAGGTCTGGGAGAGTTCATTAGGGCTCCGTTATGCTCTAAGTTATGGGACCAGTTTTTGCCAACATAACCAAAAGCTAACTGATACCTGCTGACATTGTAGCCACGATAACAGAAAGCTAACTAATCTTTTCCCATTTTTGAAGTAGATCTTGCAGCCTGCACTGGTCTCCACTGTATTTCATTTAAGCAGTACATTGCTGCCCAGCAAGAGTTTAGTGCTCCTGCGTAAACTTCACTCATAAAGCTCGTGTTCACTACAGGTGGGCATATCCAACCACTCCTGGCATTCCTCCAAAGCATATACACAGCATATGATTTTTGTGCATTTGAAGTAGCAAAGGGAAAGACTTCTTTTTAAGTAAACTTTGTGTAGGGAGCTTGGTATTTGAAGTCCAAAACTTGCAACAACCTTAAAAAAGCAGCAATTGCAAAATACACCCTCAAAAGGAGCTTTACAAGAAAAGCCAATAAACACGATTTTGTATAAGGAGAAATACAGTATTTGAATCTATATACTGTATCTACTGGAAGTTTAATTTTTAAAAGGGTTCAAAGTCTAGTCATACCTGAAGTCAATACCATCCTATAGGTTATATGTTGGTTGCGGCAGTATACAGGCATTGAATGTTTTGCAATAGGCTATTAATTGTTACCTCAGAACAATGCAACATTCTTATATACTTAAAACATGTTCTTCAAAACATGTTTGAAGTTACTGAATAATGGGGGTTTTGGTAACTTAACTGTCATTTTTAACTAACAAAACATTTATTTGTTCTGCTGCTTGCTTTTTATTATGCCCATATCACTTCCAGCTTTATCCATACAGAAAGTAGAACTAAATATCTCCTGTCTTTGCAGAATAGCAGAGTTGAAATGTGATGACGTAAAGAGGGTGCAAATATTTCCAAGCTGTGTCTAAATGAAAATACAGGGGAAACCTGTACTTCTCTTCTGAATGACCTTATAGTTCTTTAACTTTGCCAAGCTGACTACTTTCTACCTTAAGCATTCTCTCTCTTGCTTACTAAATGCCCTCCTATAAATTCAAGTATTTTCAGTAAAATGTTTATAAGGAAGTCTATGTGAAGTTAATTTGAAGGATTCTATAAATTATTGATGCGTCAAAAAAACATACCTTCTGAACAATACTGAGGCCAAGAAAAAAGCTTTTTACTCTGTTAAATACAGATTTTTAAAAGTCTTTTCCTAACTAGTCTAACTCTTCCACCAATAACTTGGCTGTATTTCAAACTCATTCTTTTTTGCATTTTAAACCCGTGCAAGAAAATTAACTACTGACTGCAATGGCTTGTTTCATGCTACAGTCCTTCAGCAGAACCACGGTAGAAATGTACACTGTCAGACAGCCCATGGTCAGATTAAGTGCAGCAGGAGAAGCTTACAGCTTTCCTCCATGTACTTCATCCAGTAAAAGAAAAGATGGCCTGAACAGTCTCTAAATTCAACACCTATTTATTCCAAATGCTAGCTCAGAGAAACAGCTGGTGTCTGCCTCACAGGCTGCACATATCCCCTTGCCATCAACTCCAGACCCCTGCCTTTGCCGTACCTCATCCTCCCATCGGGATCTCATTCCTTGCTCTCTGCTCACACGGTCCTGGGACGCTACAGTAAAGGGGAGCGCTCTTATCCTTCCTGGGGACATTTAGTGGAGAAAACAGGGAGCCCCAATACAGGAACAGTTTTGTTTTCCTGCCAGACCTCCATGAAACAAAACGGTGGGTTCTTCAAAAACCAGCCCCCCTGATTTCACAAATACGCAATCTTTCCCAGATCATTCCAGCCTCTGTTTCTGTGCTTATAGTACTCCTAACATGACACTGTTTTCACAGAGAAGAAATGATAAAACTTCTCGTACATGTCTTCTAAGAGTCCCTTTCATTATCTCCAGAAATAAGGTCAGAAAGTAAAAGGAAATAAAAAAGTGTCATGGGTCAAAATAATTCCTGTCGAGGCTTTCTGCTATTTTCATTGAAATGTGTCTTTTTTCCTGACTGACACAGCTTCTTTCCTCTTTCAGCCTCTGCATGACAGGAAAGGACTTGTTAACATTCCCAGGAGCTGTTTAAACTACTATTATGGATAACTGCTATTGCTGACCGACTGTGAGGTTCATTTCAAGAAAACTTGGGAGCATAATTATTCCTACTCCGTTTAGACTGGACTGTCATTTCAACTACTCTCCTAGGTGCTTTATCACCATCCAACCTCACAGTAGCTAGAAAAGGAACTGCTTTTTCAGATGAACTGTTTCCATGTAGAAACTGCAGTTATAATTCCACAAACTTATGGCAGTACTTTTTCAACTAGAGAAATTCAAAACAGTCAGAAATATTTCAGTTTTTACTTTGAAACAGTATTTCAGAATTTGCTTGAGTCAAGACATAAGTCTCATTGACAATATCAATGGGGTTTTTCCAAATGGAATAAAGCATCTCTGTGGACACTTTTTTATTTTTTCTCACAGAAGAAATGGGGAAAAAAAACAACTTTACAAATTTTATTTTATCTATGACAAACATTTACATATCCATGAACTACAGAGATAAACTCATCTTTCCGTGCCCTTAATCACAACTAATGTGTTGCAATACAATCATGTAAAGACTGAATTTCTCCAATTCTTGATATACAACTTCTTACATAAAGATTAATTTTAAAAAAAGAATTACGCAAGCAGAATATCCAGAAAATGCTACACAGAGGTCCAAGGTCCTGTAATTTAGATTCCTATAAACATGCACACAGTGTAACCTACTATTGAAAACATAGGTAAAGAACACATTTTCTTCTCACCTGATCACTGTTAAAGAAAATAGCATTGTGCTAAATTTGCCATTAATGCAAATAATTATCAGATTTTTTTTAAAAAAGTGTCTTCTTATTTACCAGTTTACAGTATTTTTTTAATTGCTTTACATATGTTTACATTTTGTAACTGTAAAATACTCTACCCTTTTCCTGCTTTCTGACTGCTTCGACAGATAACATTTGCAAGAACTATGTATGTACTTCATAAGTACCAGGTTAAGCATTATAATTTTCTGCTTGCATATAATACAGATTGATTATTCCCAAATCCACCTGACATTTTTAAATAAGTATTTGTTGCAAGCAGCAAAGAACCAAGAGGGAATACTCCAGATCTAACTTTAAATCCAAGCTCAAGCATTCATTCAATGTGTGACCTCAGGCAACAGACTTGACCTCCTTCTGGTTCAGTCAATTCAGCTGGCTAAGAGCAGGAAATCATTGAAAACCAGATGCTGCATCTAAAAGCAGATCTTCCCCAGGTATATAAATTACAAGAGAGCCACAGGGATAGAGGAATATAGTCTTTCTTATTGTAAGAGTCAGGAAGGCATATGGATGTAAATTGGAAGTAAGCAAGAGGTCTTTTAGCCTCAAGCTTTACTCTGATATTTGAAAAATAGCATTTTTAGTGCTGTACAGATACTAAGGTTTTTGTGCTATAACTAGACTGCAAGGTTAGACTATCTTTATTCAAATGTATTCAGATCATGTAATTGAGGATGATTGTTTTATTTTGCCCAAATTACTGTTCACAGACATCTGAAGTATTAACACCGATGCCTGACTACATCTGTAATAGTGTAGGACAATGTCCAAAATTCAGACTTCTAAGGATTTGGGGAACTACTGTAAATGGAGGCCATGGTTATTTTGGAATACTAGGAGAGTTTGGGTCTCTCTTTCCTTTAAAGAGGAGACTGCTTGCAGCTTCCTAACATCTCTTCCTCTTTCCCTGCATCCAGCTCACATGAAACCACTTTAGACTATCGTTGTGGTTGCCAGAATTACAAGCGCAAAGTCCACAGAGGCTTCAGAACAGAAGCTACATATCACACCCTGTTCCACCAACATAAAATGGAAAAGAAAGAGGAAATGTTTATATTTGCATCACTTTTCCTACATCTAGTGGAATAGCTGATATTGCTTATCCAGTTCTCTAAACCCTTTAGGGCAAACTACTAACATACACAGTCAACTTTGATCTGACCATTGGACAAATACAACTGAAAATATTCATGGAGGAGACATAATCCTTCAGCTTGGCTAGATCACTAATAAATGGGCTAGAGGAAAGAAGAATCTGATTTGTTAAGTGTGGCTTTGGAAAGGTATTAAATTGTACAGGAGATTCTCCCCACAATATTCAATAGCTGACAGTAGAGAAGGTTCTATCTATGGTGATGATACAGCAGGACACAGGAACTTCTTGAACTACCTCTTAACAACTATGTAAACCACATTCATCACAAATATCAAAGCACATTTGCCAAAAACTGAAAGAATTTATATCTACCAGCAGCCTGGGTATCAAAAACTTAAAAACTTGTCCATAATCTTTAAATTTATAGGAATGTAAGTAGCATATTATTACATTCTTTAAGCATTATATATAATCCTATAAACATTTTAATGTGTTCTTAGTTGATTTCTCTGACATGAAACTGTCCTGACATAAGCAATAAGTTAAAAGCACACAGGTAATAAACACAGCTTTTTTTATAAATAATTTTGGTATAAAAAGACTTCATGAATATATTTGTTTATTTATGCCTACCTAAAAAATTATCAACTATTTATAGTAGAACACTTAACTAACAGGTGGGAGAACAGACTTTCAGGGTAAACTACTAGCACTTGGAAAATAAATTGTTACAAATCAACCAAAAAAACATAACTCTTGTACAGAAATTTAAGACAAAACCAAGCCACTGTCAATAGTTGTAACGCTTGAACTGTGAACTCAAAGGTTGATGTGTGTTCTGATTCTTATCCGTTCCACAATTTTGAAAAGGTTCTGTGCTACACAAAGCCGTGGCTGTACTTTCGTATAGCTAAAACAACTATCAAGTTCAGTAGGCATGCAATTTTTTCACAGGAGTCATGAAACAGCTACACTCTACAGAGAATGAGCCTGAGCAGTCAGGTCCTGTTACATCCATTTACTCCAAGTCAGTCTCTTGCCCAAAAACTATATATCAGTAGGAACAATTTTTTTTTGCCTTTATGATCAAATGTCTTGGGAATTGGGGTTTTTTTTTTCAAATGCAAGCATGTCTGTGCATATATATGCATGTACATGTGCATGTATACGCACATGTATTTTAAGTAAGAGAGGAAAAAATTCTGGAACAAAGGTAATACATTCAAACTGAGGCGATTTGGATGCAATACTGATTCTGGTGTAAACTTACTAGGACAACACTGAAAAAATTCTTTCATTTAGGTTAATACCTATAAATAAAATTCTACTGTGTACTGTTATCGCTTTGCCTGGAAGTCTAAACTCTCTATCAGATACTTTCTCTCTGCCACTGTATGTATAAGGAAGAAACACAGAAGGATACTGACCTCATTTGAAACTGCTGATACAAGGGTTACCATAAAATAATTCTGATCAATGTTGACAGGTAGAGAAAGGACTAGAAAAAAGTTTCAGAACAAAAAAAAACCCAACACCTCTCCTTTTGTGGAAAAGAAAAAATGGAGCTTGCTTCTTATCGTAAATAGATACAAAATGTTAGAACTGCTACTCTTTTCCTGTAATCAAGATTGCAGATAATACAAACCATTATCTTTCCATATTAGATAATTTAGTAATGCCATTAACTGGTGAGTTTTCCCTTTAAATATCAGTCCTTGTAGAGAAGGTCAATACAAGCTTTTAACATAATACTAGAAATAAATGACAAATTTAATTTAGGCTTGCATCGTCCCACTTCCTGGAAGTGCTTGATTTCCTGATCTCAATTAAGAAAAGGCAGCATGTCAGGGAAATAAGTGTTTTTACTATACAACCCTTTGCAGCAAGATCCAGAAAACAATTTATGCACCATGAAAATGAATTCTTGCAGCATTTCTATGTAAGTATTAAGCACTCTGAAACTCCATGTTAGGCATTCAGGCTCCGTATACAGTATACAGAAACAGGCATCCTCAGACAGGGTCCCATAGCTGGTACAAAAAGCATGAACTTAAAAAAACAAACAAACAAAAAAAAAAAAAAAACAAACCCAACAACAAAAAAAAACCAAACCAACAACAAGTAATACTACCTTCAATGCTTTACTTCTCCTGGTTTGGTGCATTACTTTTTGCCTACCAGCCAGTTTCTTCCTCCACTTAAAGAGTCCCCAACCTAGTACTTGTTTCCTGAAGTCCATCTCCTATGCTCAGTCATTCAGGGATTAAGCAAAGAGATATCATGTGTCATTTTAGAAATAAGGGCAGCTCCTTCCATTTCTGTACTGACATTAAAACTTTGTTTTGGTCAAAACCATACAACCCTGCCCCAGCAGAGTGCACTACCCGCTTGGTTGGGAGCTAATAGGAAACTGAAGCCTCACTAAATCCTTGAGATGAAAAATCCTGCAGAAGCTTTATATAGATGCAACATATGGGAGTGGGCTTGCTTTTGTCTGCCAAAATGTAAAATGAGTTATTGAATGACGGCGTGTTAATTCATTTTTCGTTAACTCATTTTTCTTTTTCCTTAATTTTGCAGCTATATTGTCACAACTTATGCCTATTCATGGATTTAATAAACCTAAAAGCACAGTCACAAGATGACCAAGTAATAGTTACAAGGGATCAAGAACAAGCAGCCACCGCTTGATGGGGACTGTAAGTAATATAAGCTTTGATTTGCATTAAAATTTTCCAATCTTTTTGAGATATTACAAGAAAGGAAAGATGTATGCTAGAATATTCTCACAAATAAGAGAGAAGTGAAGTTATCACTGAAGTTCCTATTCAGATTTTGTTCTCCCAGGGTTAGGGTTAGTCAGTAATGGAGTGTAGGGTTTCCAGGATTACACTTTTGGAGTTACGTACCTACATTTCACCATTTCTTCCTAAATAATCCTTATTTTTTTTCTTTACCTGGAACTCAGAAAAAAAATTAGACATGATTCCCATTCTTTCTCTTTTCCCTGATGTCTTCAATTCAATCATGAGGGAACACTGTTCAAAGGGAAGCCACTGACTGAAGTCTCCCCAGGGTTGTACTGCCAGAGACATTTGAAAAGATGTCAGCAAGAACTCCAATTTGTCACTGAAGCATAATGATCGCAGGTACTTTTAAGTCCTGCAAGGTCTTTGAAAGAGCTTTGCAATTTAGTGAACGTGGTAAGACGTGCTGCTTCTGCAGGATCCTCTAAGAAAAATATCTGAAATTGGTGTTTGGAAAAAGTCAGAATGTGATAGCAGGGTCCTATGAGCAAATATATAGCAGTAATGTGCATGCAACAGTCTCAGGGCTTCGTGGGAAGAATGCAACAGGCCAAAAATCAAAAGTAGGGTCTTTTGAATGCCAAGGGGATTGTGTTGAATTTAGGCCACATACAAGTCATAAATGGCTATATTCAAAACAGGTCTTACAAAAGAAGTTTGAACAGAGAGAAAAATTAAAGCAGAAATGATAAAAGCGACAGAAGTCTTAAATGAAAACTAGGACATTTAACATGTCTAAGGAAAAAAATCAAATGCTAGTTGGACAATTGTGATAACAAGAACAATCACGGTGATTTAAGGATACTGTATCATTTCAGAAAATTATGTCAAATTATATTCAAGGAAGGAGTTAAGACAAGAGACAATAACTGACCATTAAAAGTGTCCTCCAAATTGTTTCAATTATTTCCTAATGTCAACAAACCACTAACTGAACTATAAGAAATGATATTACCTTAACACTAAGTCAACAGCTTGAATCAACAACCATAAATTTAGCACTGTCTTTGTATCAGATAATTAGCGGCAACTGTAAGATCCGTAACAAGCTGCACATTAAGGTTGTCTTAAAATTATTTCTTATTAAGAAAAGTGGATAAATTCATACAGCAAGTAATTTTGCAAGATAAGAGATGAACTCACTAAGTGTTTTTTATTTAATATAACTAGCTGAAAGACTGGCAGAACAAGGACTCATCTACAAAAATATTCAACAATATTATCTAGAATATTCTGTATTTCTGCAACATGTGATATCATGGTTCTGAAGAGGATCCAGATGTCACACTAGCACTCCCAAGCCAACTTTGAGATCTGTGGATAGAAGGCATTAGAAATCATTCAAATATTGTGTAGAATACTAAGAAAAGACCAAATTCCCAACATATGGAAAGTGGTACTTGTCCATGAAATCCAGCCAGACACAGTAACTAACACTTGCTGAGAATCTGCTCCCCACAATTATATATCATGGCATTCACTGAAGAGTAAAGCTCTTGCCCATCTCAAGTTTATTTAGGAAACAATTTTGCAATAAATATTTGTAAACAAGGCAGAGAATCAAGTGTTGGTAACTGACAGAAAAGAGTGAATAGCCCCGTTACACGCCTTAGCAGTTTAGCTAATGGTTGAACAAAGGCACCACCTCAGTTTTCACAGGATGAAACACATGCCCATGCTTTCATGCTCTGCGAGTGTATCACTGAAGCAAACATCTTTGAAAGCAGGTAAACATAAGACATATATAAACTTTGGGAGAATAAATACCTTTCAGTCTTCCTCTAAATCTTCCTTTCTCAATGCAGGTACTTTTTAAAGTTGTTAGTGATGGGAACAATATATCTTTCTTGCTCTGTATGACAGAGGGGTACATTTTTCTCAACAATACCAGCTGGGAAGAGATCCAACCAATTAATAACACCAATGACCGTTTTAAAAATCAAAGCTGCTTTTCTGACCTACTACCCAATTTTCATAATCTAATTTTCATATTTTCATTTTCCATCCAGCTCTACTACTTATAGCACCTTAACTGGCTTGCAGGATTAGACCATCTTGTATGTGGGTGTTATGGTTGCAACTACCCATCTGGCCACTCTGAATCCTTGTATATAAGAATTAAGTTATAAGCCTAAAACACAATTCAGATCCTGACTGATTTCTTTTGGGACACGTTTTCAACTGTCTTCAAAAGGTTATGGGTATCTACTGCATGACATTGACCATATCTTCAGCTATAAGCAACTTATTCTTTTTAAAGACATTGAACAGACCATTTAAAACCACAGAAGCACAAGACTCTCAAATACAGTAATTGGGATTTAGGTCGTCTTTTGAGAGAATTGATGTTAAAAGTCTTGCAGAAAGAGGCATATGACAAAAGGAAGCAACTATTTCCAATCTAAACTAGATCGTGCAGGCAACAGAAATGACTGACAAAATCATCCTGATGCACCAGGGCTCTCATCCATCTGTATTGGCTTTGTGTGGCAAGGTTTTGGTAGGGGCAGTGGAGGGGGTTACAGGGGCTTCTGTAAGAAGCAGCTGGAAGCTTCCCCTGTGTCTGACAGAGCCCATACCAGCCGGCTCTAAGATGGACCCGCCACCGGCCAAGGCCGAGCCCATCAGCAATAGTGGTAATGCCTCTGGGATAACATTTTTAAGAAGGAAAAAAAAGTTGGGACAGATGGAAACGGCAGCTGGAGCGAGGAGTGAGAACATGTGAGAGAAACAACCCTGCAGACACTCAGGTCGGTGAAGAAGGAGGGGGAGGAGATGCTCCAGGCACCAGAGCAGATTCCCCTGCAGCCCGTGGAGAAGACCATGGTGAGGCAGGCTGTCCCCCTGCAGCCCAGGGAGGTCCACGGTGGAGCAGATCTCCACCTGCAGCCCGGGGATGACCCCACGCCGGAGCAGGTAGATTCACCTGAAGGAGGCTGTGACCCTGTGGGAAGACCGCGCTGGAGCAGGCTCCTGGCAGGACCTGCGGATCTGTGGAGAGAGGAGCCCACGAAGAAGGTTTTCTGGCAGGACTTGTGACCCCGTGGGGAACCCACGCTGGAGCAGTGTGCTCCTGAAGGACTGCACGCCGTGGAAAGGACCCATGCTGGAGCAGTTCATGAAGAACTGCAGCCCATGAGAAGGACCCACACTGGAGAAGTTCGTGGAGGACTGTCTCCCATGGGAGGGACCCCACACTGGAGGAGGGGAAGAGTGTGAGGAGTCCTGACCCTGATGATGATGAAGCGGCAAAAAATAACATGTGACGAACTGACTGTAAACCCCATCCCCGTCGCCCTGTGCCGCTGGTGGGGGGTTGGTAGAGAATCCGGGAGTGAAGTTGTGCCCGGGAAGAAGGGAGGGGTGGAGGGAAGGTGTTCTGAGATTCAGGTTTTATTTGTCATTACCCTACTCTGGTTGATTTGTAATAAATTGAGTTAATTTTCCCCAAGCTGAGCCTGTTTTGCCCCTGATGGTAATTGGTGAGTGATCTCTCCTGTCCTTACAACCTCTTTGTTATATTTCCTCTCTGCTGTCCAGCTGAGGAGGGGGAGTGATAGAACAGCTTTGGTGGGCACCTGGTGTCCAGCCAGCGTCAACCCACCACACCATCTCACAGTGAACTCAGTTATTACAAAACCAGGAGTTGACCCCCAACGTTTCTGTTAATGCTTGCTAATCTACTTATTCATATTAAGGATTCATCAGTTATAAAATCCAGCTCAAATGCTCCATCCACATCATAGAAACAATTACAGAATCGCCAAGCTTAGAAGGGTCAGCTGGAGATCATCTACTCAAAGCAGGGCCAGCCACAACAGGCTGCTCAGGACTGCATTCAGTTGTGTTTTGAATATCTCCAAGATTGGAGACTACACCTGCCTGGCAACTTGCTCCAAGGTTTGATCACCTTCACAGTAAAAAAGAAAAGAAAAAAAAAGTTTTTTCTTATGTATTTTCTGTATTTTAGTTTGTGCCCATTGCCTCTTCTTCTGTCAACAGGCAAAACTGAGGAGAGCCTGGCTGCACTTCCTTTACTTACTCCCATGAGGTATTTATACACATTGATAATAATCCCTGACCCACCCTCTTCCCAGGGATTAAGGCTGGGCAGACTGTGGTTCCCTGGATCCCCCTTTTTTCCCATGCATATATGGTATGCAGAAATGAAACAAATACTTTACAAATAAAGTCCATATTTTAATTAGTAAGCTTATCTTTCAGAAACGTACAAGCACAAAACTGAGCAAATTGTTAGCAAAATTCATGCTGTTCAAGTTATTTTCATTTATAATCAACTGTAAGCTCAACAGTTTATGAAATTGGAATTGCACTGGCATATTAATCAACAGGGACCAAGAAATGGCAGTGAAATGTCACTTGCACTCTGGCAAAGTTCAGGCCAATATCAAGAGTAGGACATGCTTCTATTATAAAAGACACCAATTCTGTCAGCACCAAAGCATAACAAAGAATGTATCAATTTCAAGATCTTCCTGCAACATAAATATAAAACAATGAGTGGTGAAAATCCTTACACTTCAGTCTTTGGTTAGCCCAGTGAATAAATAGCAATTTCCCAAATAGTGTGTTGTCCTTGTGGGTTGGGAAAACAGTAATGGCCAGAGGTAAGACACTCCCAAGCACAGATAAAGCTGATTTACTGTTTTCTACTGGCATCCAAAATATCTGTAAGATCAATGGAACACATGTGACAACTAGTGTATATATATTCAATCTAGGCCAGGAAAGGGAAATTACTCAGACATCTTGTAATATAGTTCCCAAGAAGGTACAGAACTGACTCAAACCTGCCTGGACTAGGACGCACTTTGGGTACCTGACCTCTCCATGGCAAAGAGTTCTTCCTCGGCAATACAGCATAATCCTTCTGAAGGCTTGTTCTACTCCTATTAGGGACTGGCCAGAACTGAAGAGGTCCAAAGACACCAGAAAGCTATTTTTGTACTCTCCTTTCTTCTCAAAACTATAGCTATAAAGCTAAATCAACACAATATGTCGACAATTAGTTAACTTTTACTTCTGCAGGCTGATTCGGCAAAGACTATCACCATAAAGCATGCAGTGCACAACCACAAGAGGATTCTCAACAGACTGCAGGAGAACAGTGCCTACTACTGGAAATGAGTCTTAATGAATGTTTGAGATAATCCATCTATTGTCTTTTATATTCATTCTAGTTAGGTCTCCAGGTAAAGCCACCATCTTTGTTTCCAGTGAGCATGCTGAAGTCAAATGCGTAAGTGGAATCCCTCTCATTTACTATGTATTAGAGCTAATACATTTTTCAACATTAATCCTTTGAGCAAATGAAACACTGATAGTCTGGGACACTAATGGGATACATTAATTGCAAGTAGTATAAGAAAAGAGGATTACTAAATGTATGCTGGAAACAGAAAATGAGATTAAAAATGGCATTTTGGCTAAAGTTCTTCAGGCTATTAAAAAAATACAAGATGATTAGTCAAGGAGAAACTAGAAAGCCCATAAATGAAAGATGCTGAGGGTCAAGGAGAATCTGGGAGAAAGCATTTATGACTAAAAGTGGAAGAGAATAAAGCTAGAAACAAAAACAGCACTTAAAGAAAAAAAAAGTATCATATGTCAAATACTACAAAGCTATATTCTTCAGAGATGAGAGCAGAGCTAATATCCATATCCTGCAGATGTTTAAGCACATGAATGATTGTGCTAACTTTAGTAATCACGTGGTTATAGCTAAACACTTAACTCCTTAAAAATATAGCCCAAGCAGACTGGTTGTGAGGGAGACACTGATATCTTCCATCAGACAATTAGAAAAAGACTGCAGTCTTTGTGTGCACAAGCAAAGGAATCAAGCTAGAGTGGTGAGGCAACGTCTACAATGTGATCAGTACTGGAATAATGTATGTGTAATGTAGTGAGAAAGTTCATAAATTAGAAAGGGTTCATAGATGATCCACAAGGAACAATCCCAATACCAGAAAACAGACATTACAGAAAATGCCAGGAGAACAATCAAAGAGCTAGTTAAGGAAAAAAATAAATAAAAAGTGGAAGGAAACTTTGACAGTGAACTCTATAACACAATAGAAAAAAAAGTATCACTAGACCCAGTGATCAAGACATTAAGAACAAAGACTTTTAGGATTCTTTCCTAAACAGTTGATTTTCTGTCATTAGCAATTCTAAAGTTAATATTGGACGTTTTTTAAATAGTATTACCTAGGACACACCAGGGGGAATGCAATTTCTGTGTACCCTGTCATGAAGTCAGACTAATTACCCTTTTCCTATAATCTATCCAGGAAAAATGATCCTGGGTACATCAAAACCCAAGGTGAAAAATGACAAACGCACATGACCCATTTTATTGTCAGTAATTACAATCCATAAACTGCCTCAAGAGCTTCCCTTAGTTGGTAGTCCCTTGGTACTTCAGTTGTAGCTGATAACACACCCACCCCCCCACAAAAAGGATCCATGGTTATTTCTGTATCACAGCTGATGTAAGAAAACATACTATACATTGAATTGCAACTGGAAGCAAAGGAAAGCTAAAACAGAGCACAGAAAGCATTTGGTCTCGCTGGTCTACCATTCCTAACTGCATATTGCAATAATGAGAAATGCCGAAGGTAGAAAGGACATGGAGGTAAGGACACACACACATGACTGTGATAACATGTACTCTGGTACCATAGTATTGAAAATTCATGCAAGAATTTGTTGAGGAAAAAAAAAATGTGTATAGGTGTGTGTATATGTACACAACATACAGTAACCTCTGAACAGTCACTAGAACACTACCTAGTTCCTTCTGTCTTTTAATAGCCTTTAGAACCAGAGAAGACAGCAGTGCCGAAAGGAACGTTTCCACTGCATAGACCAAAAGGATTGAACTTAGAGCCTTCAGCACAATTTTCTCTCAAAAATCATCATCTAAACTACAAGTCTACATGCCACAGTTGCACTCCAGATCACAATATTTAGCTTCAAAATACATTTATATCTTTTGTCAGAAGGACCTATAGAAAATTTAATTTCTAATGAAAATTTCATCCATCCATTGTGTAATTTAGCTGTGTATTCAGATATGTAGAATTCAGTTTTCAGGCATTTCAGCTGAAATTTCACATCTATGCTCTTCCTAGGGCAGTGAAAGAAAAATAATCAAAAATAACTTCCATAGAAAAGGGCAAAAGAAGCTGCACTGGCATGTATCGCCAACAGCAGATGTAAGAAAAGCTACTTTCATTCTCTCAGAAGTACTGAGATGTACACTGCAGCCTACAGAGTAACATCTTGTCTGTCCAGGTAGTTCACAGTAGGACTAATTATCTGCCTGAACAAGAGATGTGCTTGCTCATTCTTACTTGTTAATCCACACTTGCTTACTTGTTAATCCCCATGCTGTCAGGAAGAGAGGAAAGTTAGGACAGGGAAAATTCTGCATGCAATGACTAGCAGGATTAACACAACAAAAGCAAACTTATGTAATCAGTGCAGTGTAGACTTACCTAGCTGAAAACTTGAATAAATAACACATTTTCATACCACTAAGACAACTCTCAGAGACCAGTTAAAATTAATTTAAAAAACAGAAGGAAGAATTTCCATATAAATTGTATGACATGAAGAAAATTGCCTACTGCAGAGTTTCTACTGGAATTCTGGCAATATCTACCACGAAACCAACAAAGATAATTAAAACAATGGAACATTTTTTGCACAGTTTTAGTTAACTTCTTAATCTACTCCAAGCAAATTCTTCTTTCAAATCTCTACAGTTATCACCCTATATTCCCATCTCTGTAGAACGGAGCTAGATTATTTAGGAAGAAGTTTTGCACTAGTGATATTGGAATAAGCCTAGAAAGGATTTTATTACCTTGTATCAAGGAACTTAGATGACTTAGATGACCCTGCTTAAAAGGGGGGTTAGATTTATTTTTATTGCAGCAAATATAGGAGATGGAGGGGAGGAAAAAACACATTGAGTTTGTTTGTTTGGGTTTTGGGGGTTTTGTTGGGGTTTTTTTTAATACTTTCTTTGTAATACCTGAGACAGGAGGTAGTTGATATTGGATTTAGTGAGAAAAGCCCTATGAAATTCAGTGAAGCACTTCGGTTTGCACTGGCTGAGAGTCTGACCTCTCCACTGGAGTTTGTAGAAGACAGACTAGGTGTGCTCTGCAATGAACCCAAACAGTTCTCAGCAACTAAACTGTATTTTAAAACACTCAATTAAATCGAGATTTTGCTACCATCAAGGGGAAAAAAAAGTCTGTAAGGCTTATGGTTTGCTTTGTTGCTTGTTTTCCTAAAAAAAACCCAAACAAAAAAAAAAACAAACACAGAACCCTTCTGCCAATGAAAAGTGAGAGACTAAAGTGAGTGCAACATTTTCCTAATCTGAACAGATGTAGTGAAAGACAATCACGAAGGAGATCTCTGCAGGGGAAACCTCTAAGCTACCCCAGACATCACTACAACTGAACTGCAAACATTCAGTTTCAGAAAACATGCTTGAGATTATTTAAATTATACAATGTGAAATGTGAAACAAAAGGGACTAGCAGGCAATCACTCTGGAGAGTTTTCGTTGTCTTTATAGGTGCTGGTACTGCTGCACATTCCAGGCAAGAAGTCTACAAATTCTGGCTGCTTTAGCCCAGTACAAGGAAACTGTTAATCCGTTTACCTGTGGAGCTACTGGTGCAACCAAAACCCACATCTGTATATCTTTTCTGTTATAACATTTCCTGATGAATTACAGACATCTCTCATATAGCACATCTTTGACGTATTCTGGTACATATGTCTGTATTTTTTCCATCGCTGATTTACTTTTTTTTAAAGAAGGAACATGAACCTCACCCTTTTCCTTGTTCTATCTCAAGGATCATCTAGAGAACTTGTTGAAGAACACAGACAAAATGTCTTCGTCAGGAAATTAAAGCTTGTACAGCAAGCAGAGTATTTGAAATGAAGGAATTATTTTTCTTTACAGAGCAAATATAAGCAAATAGATGGAACTTGAAATCAGTTATCTATCTTTCACCTTTTTTTTTTATTTTTTTTTTAGGCAGAACAAAAATCCCAGTTAAGGTATTGTATCTGCTGTTTTAACCACAGGACATAGCTATTTATAGAAAACTGAAGTGTTGTAATATAGATTTGTGTAGTAACAAGGGTTTAAAAAGCAAGCATAATGAGTACCACACGCTATTTTAACTACTAGATACATCCGAAACCTGGATATGTGGGAATGCACAACTATTGTATAGAAAACACAGCATCCTTAGTCCTCGATCCTATAGACTTCCACACAGCTGGACACCTGTATCCCACAGATTAATTTGCAGCACAAGCAGCTTATTGCATAATAAGCTATTATGAGCTACACTATTGAGAAAGCCTAATGGAGTCAAAGGCATTGTAAGCTCACCAGCTAGTCTGACATTTTCAGTTACAATCTTAAAAATAAAATACTTTCACTGGTATTTAAAATTTCATATTTTCTATAAAATACAACTATTCTTCATAAAAAAACTAATTTAAATTTATTGAGACTGAATGGAAAAGAAAACACAAGAAAATACAGGACATGGCCTGGCCTTTCTTGCTTTCTCAGCACAGGCTTTAATCCCTGTTAGAAGAAGGACGCAGGATTTTTAACTGACAGTTGTATTGGCTTTGCATGGCAAGGTTTTGGGGGGTGGGGGGTTACAGGGGTGTCTTCTGTGAGAAGCTGCTGGAAGCTTCCCCTGTGTCTGACAGAGCCCATACCAGCCGGCTCTGAGACTGACCCGCTGCCGGCCAAGACCGAGCCAATCAACGATAGTGGTAACACCTCTGGGATAACATTTTTAAGAAGGAAAAAAAAGTTGGGACAGATGGAAACGGCAGCTGGAGCAAGGAGTGAGAACATGTGAGAGAAACAACCCTGCAGACACTCAGGTCAGTGAAGAAGGAGGGGGAGGAGATGCTCCAGGCACCAGAGCAGATTCCCCTACAGCCCGTGGAGAAGACCATGGTGAGGCAGGCTGTCCCCCTGCAGCCCAGGGAAGTCCACGGTGGAGCAGATCTCCACCTGCAGCCCGGGGACGACCCCACGCCGGAGCAGGTAGATTCACCTGAAGGAGGCTGTGACCCTGTGGGAAGACCGCGCTGGAGCAGGCTCCTGGCAGGACCTGCAGATTTGTGGAGAGAGGAGCCCACGGAGAAGGTTTTCTTGGCAGGACTTGTGACCCCGTGGGGAACCCACGCTGGAGCAGTGTGCTCCTGAAGGACTGCACCCCATGGAAAGGACCCACGCTGGAGCAGTTCATGAAGAACTGCAGCCCATGAGAAGGACCCACACTGGAGAAGTTCGTGGAGGACTGTCTCCCATGGGAGGGACCCCACACTGGAGGAGGGGAAGAGTGTGAGGAGTCCTGACCCTGATGATGATGAAGCAGCAAAAAATCACATGTGACGAACTGACTGTAAACCCCATTCCCCATCCCCCTGTGCCACTGGGGGGGGACTTGGTAGAGAATCTGGGAGTGAAGTTGTGCCCGGGAAGAAGGGAGGGGTGGAGGGAAGGTGTTCTGAGATTTGGGTTTATTTCTCATTACCCTACTCTGGTTGATTTGTAATAAATTGAGCTAGTTTTCCCCAAGCTGAGCCTGTTTTGCCCCTGACGGTAATTGGTGAGTTGATCTCTCCTGTCCATATCTGAACACACAGGCCCTTTGTTATATTTTCTCTCTGCTGTCCAGCTAAGGAGGGGGAGTGATAGAACGGCTTTGGTGGGTACCTGGCATCCAGCCAAGGTTAGCCCACCACAACAGTGGACTTTTTTTTCCCCAGAAAGATAAAAAAATTCTTTTACTCATAAAATTGGAAAACTCAGAGAAATTGAATTGCAATAACCTCAGCTGAAATGTTCATCACTAAGATGCTTTGTGAAAGAAGATCAATCCCAGGCTAATTAAATATTAGCCAGAAATTAATTTGTTCCATTCATTTTGGACCTAAGTTCTGGTGTACCAATATTCTCTGTTGTTTCTCTAAAGGATTTGGAATAAACCAACCCATCATGACCACCATGTTACCTGAGTTTAAAGGATGCCATAGTTACAGAGAAAGCTGCATATTTGTACTCCCATCTGTGACAAACCTGGGATTCTGTGCTTCAGTTTTTTAAGAACTATATAGTTCTACTGGCAGAGGAGTCATGGGATTACAATTTTCTCTTTTATTAAACTCCACATGCAAGGCAATTCCAATCAGTGTTAACACATCATAGGTGCACATTCAGGTAAGAATTACAATGTAAGAGACACAGTAACTCAAGTCTCTCCAAAAACATAGTGGTTTTATTTACCCATGAAGCAAAGAGTTATCAGGATTGCTTGCAGAGTTTTCTCACACTTTCTATCCCCATGAACTCAAGTAACTTCCATCATTTTAAAGGAAAAGCAGCATAACTTGATACCCATGTAATTATTCTCTCTCCCTCAGGTGGTCTTCACTTGCTTGCCTGCCTGCTTTTGCTCACTCAGACTTTTATGTGAAGATAGGTATCCTCTTTGATCTCCAGCTACCTCCATGGGGGAGTAAGACATTCTTTTCTCTATGGAACCACCCCGATAATTTTGTTCCCATTGATGGTGCCACTACAGTCCCCTCAAGAAACTTTATCTTTGTTATTTCTTTCTTACTCAAAACTTGCACTGGGGTATATTTTATCTTATTATTTCAAGGTTACAGAAAATAAATTCAGATTAAACTTATATGCATGGAAAGTGACATCTTTGTGTATGGAAATATTATTTCAGACCCTGGTATCTTATCAGTGCAACTCTTCATAGAGGCAAAAGAGATAGCATATACAGTGTGAGTGAAAGCGTGTGTTTATGTGTTTTGGTTTTCAGATATATGCATGTCCAAAGTGTCTTATTGAGTTTCCTAAAAGAAGTGATGTTCAACTTCAGTACTTAATTCTCCAGATTAATAAAGCTTTTCCAAGTGTTTTATGGGGGGGGAAAAATCCCAGCCCCGCCCCCCCCCCCCCCAAAAAAAAAACCCACCACAAAATAAACCATAACATTTAGAAAAACATTTTCACCATGACTCTTTTGCCCAGTTCTAGTCCCAAGATAAATGTAATTTAGCACATACCTAATTACTTTCAAGACATTCAGTGCATTTCAAATTATTTCCTTCAATCTAAGTCTCTATCTATAATCACTGGTGTTCTATCACAGACTGAAAGCATAATACTAAATAAAGATAAAAGTAGCCTGACAGCTGCACAAAGAACTAATTAGGAACCTCTACATTTACTTTACACTGCGTAATTGATGTAGAAATGTATGAATCGGATAATATCTTCCCAGTATCCTCACAACATTTTCAAAGTTGATGACTGTCACATTTATTTCAGATCATTCAAGAGGTGTCATTTTTCCCCACTCTATTTTTTTAAAAATCTATCTTCAGGGCCACAGTTCAGTTTAATAATTCATTAGCAGCTCCTTGGAACTGACGTCTGGTGAGACTTGTGACTGCCGATTCGCAACTGTATTTTTTAATTTCTGTAAGTAATTGCTGTTTCTGTTCATTTCAAACACTATGCTCTTTCAATCCTCTTCAAATCATTAGCCACATCAAGAACTTGACATCTGTATACCTGCTTATTTTAAAAGACCATACTTATTTTAATGTTTTTATACCATCCTTTTTACAATACTCTAAACAGCCACTTGCACTGGTGCTATCTTTAAAAACCTGGTCAGCAACCCCAGCTTTGCAGTTTTGTTTTGACTTTAACTCACTACGACTAACTTGGGTTTTGTTTTCCTCTGTGTTCTTGAAAAATTCAAAGGAACTGCATAAAGCCTAGCAGAATTACTTAGATTATCTCAGTAAGAAGGACAAGGATTCCCCTGTGGCCCTAAGAAAATATTTTGTAGGGCTAGAGAAAAGTTCATAAATAAAGGACAACCTCCAAACAGTTGCTTGGTGTACTGTAAAAGAGCTTACTCACCTGTATAAAAAGAAAACACCAGACTTAAGTCTATTTAAAAGGTGATCTAACCATGTTAGGCTCAAAGAACTTTCAGTCTTTGCACAAATATTTGCATTTTCTAATCCTAAAAAGGTTTCCTTTCCCTGCTGCTGCACAAAACCCTCAAAAGAAAAGCTCACAATTTTCAACCAAAATGATGCAATCACAGAAGTGAGCTACCACAGCATCCTATCCTACCCTGTCCTGTCCTTTCCCATCCAGTATTGCTAGACTCTATCCTAGCTAGTTTCACACCAGTATCCCTCTGGTTTTGTCACCTCTAGAACTGCAGTACAGACATAGCATAATAAGTGACAATGACTACATCGTATTTGACATCAATCAAAGTAAAAAGAGAAAAAACTGTAGTAGTTTACTTCTGAATACTCACTCCTCCTCCTATAATCCCAGAAATTTTTGGCTGGGAGAGAGAGAAGGCCGGTCAACAGGGAGACTCTTTTTAAGATGACAGATTCATCTTTTAGATCACTGAATCTGAGACAGTTTTAGAAAGCACTTGTAACTGCTAATGATAAAAGGTTTTGACATGATTGGCCCACTAGGACAAAAAACATTTTGAATAGCACATCAAGATCGTCTACTACTTGAACCTGCTTCAGATAATAGGATGTTAAGGCTTTAAAGGGAGATTTTGTCAAGGAATACAGGGATACGGCAAGACTTAATTATGCCCTTACAATATTTTAAATGCATTTAATGGGCTATATAGGCTGGATCCAAAAGATTACAGCACTCTATGAAAAGACTCCTATTGACACGAAAGGTGCTCTGAAGCAATTATTCAGTTACTTGAAATTCTTTTTCTATTTGCAAAGCCATTCAGAAGATCTGTCACTTGCAAACTGTCAGCTTGCTGTGCAAGGAGCAAGAGTTCAGAATTAATATATTTTTATAAAATTACATAGTCACACAGGAAATAGGCATGATTGCTGCTATGAAAGACATCCAATAAAAGAGTTTTGATAACTTTGCAAGCCAGTTGGCATGAATGGACCATGGAAATGTGGCAGCAGACGAAACAGGACTTAGAGATTAATTAAGAAACGACAATGTTATAAACCCAAGAGAAAGCAAGTGGGCATACATTCAATAGCCAAGGTCAAAATTGTAAAATAAGAAATCTGCAAGTATGAGCAGACAGAAGTTCTTTCTAATTTTTGCAAAGGAAGCAAAAATCAAAACACAGCATTTTTAAATATATGACTGTTGCCACACACTTTCAGCTATTTAACTTTACAAGAACATTTCATTAAATTTTCAAGATATAATTGTCAAAAGTATCCTTTCCCACTTTTTAACTGCATGTTGACCAAATGCCTTACTGATTTTAATGGAATAGCAGCACCATCATACTATTACATTATACTAATGGTTTCATTACATTTCATTTTGCAACTTTGAGGTAGCCAGGGGGGCGGGGGGCAGCTGGTTTTTTTACATCTGAAACCATTCAGCAACTGGGAGAAACTGAAAATTCTATTTCATGAAGACAACCTGACAAGGCCTTTTGGGGAGCTTCAATTTTTCTCCCAATGTCAGGTAATCTGATTATAACATTCAGCTGCAAGCTGTTTTGACTGAACTAAAAAGCCTGATTAAATCTGCTACAAACGGCAAATTACTCCTTTATCTTTCCTTATACTCCATGTAGTACAAATTACTACATTTCATATTATCCTTGGAAGTTTAAGTAAAAGTGAACAAAAGTACAAAGAGAATTTTCTCCCACTATATCATCCAAGTGTGCATAGATATCTTAAAAGCCAGGTCTGTGAAACTGCCCAGCAGCTGCCATTTATGCAGCCAGAAACGCAACCTCATTGTCAAGCATAATGCCTTAGGCCTCCTCCTTGCTTAAAAGGCCTTGCTGATAACTTCATATTCACTTTAGTTAACCTGTCAAAGGGCAGCCAATAGTGGCAGAAGAGTATTTATGCACTGTTTTCCTGAATTTAATAACCTAGACAGGCAAAAACTTTTTTTTTTTTTTTTTTTTTGTTTTTGTCTAGCATAGCTCTATTTCATTAAGGCCCCTGTGGCTGCTTTACTTCTTTGTTAGGCATCCTAGCTTCATTCTACTTCCTCAATAAAAGGGAAGGCAGGCAGAGAATGAATGTCTCATTACACAAGCAGATCTCATAATCACAAGTCAGAAACAAAAATTATCAAATTAAATATCACTTCATTTAATTCAGCCATTCTAAGAAAATCTCTGCGTTTACTCTTCTAAGTGGCAATTTGGTGGCTGAATCTATTCTTCAATGACTCCAACAGATAATACAGAACCTCTTGTAAGCTACTAGCTGTTTAGAGGTACATCACAATGATAAATACATCAGCACCGGACTTGTAGCAGTGTTACACTAAGCAAAGTGCTGAATAATCTCCTGCCAAGGTAAAGAAATAAATCGAAAAATATTTCTAATGTTGACTTCTGCACTGATATTTAGAATAAGATGTTAGACAGAAAAAAAAAAAAAAGACCTTAGGAAAAACACTGAACTATATTCATAGCAGTGCAGGTGGCACATTCACAGCAGCAAGAATCAAGTCTTAGGAGTTATTAGCAGACATTATTGCCAATTACTTCTGCAAGTATACTCTGAGATGCTGTCTTGAATATATGGCCTAGTAAGGAGACCAAAACACCTCCTATTGTCAAAAGGCTTATACTTTTCCTTTCAAAAAAAGACCCTAGAAATAGTATAATGATATGCACACAACTCACTATCTGATGTTCTTTCCAACACTTAAGACACATTATCAAGAGCATCTTGGTGTACTAGGCATATAAATATAGACCCATCAAGTAATAACAGCTTTAATATCTTCACATTTCAAGCAAATGAGGTCCCAAAATCTCACTAGGAACATTTGAAATATCCCATAATAAGATGTTATAAAATTTAATTCCAAATTTTATTTAGTTTTCCTGTAGTGATTGCTTAGACACTTATCTGAGAAAAATTACTCTGATTTAAGCATAAGAAACATCAAGAAACAGACAATATATTTAATAGAAAAAAAGTAAATCACTTAGAACTAAACTCAATTTCTTTTCAGCTATCAAGTATTCCCACTGATTTCAGTGAGACTATTCATCTGCTTAGATTTAACCAGATATCTTGTTCCTTACAGAAGCTGGATATTAGTCACTGTCTCTTTTCTCACAAGAATGCAGGAATGAGTAAATGTGCTGTAGTACATACTAAAAACAGGAGCAGATACCATCTCTGACACGACTTTAAGTTGAGTACATTTTAGGTTGACTGCATGCTTCTAATGCTGAGTTTGTCTCAATCATTATATTTGAAAGTACAAATTTCAGGCTGTTAAAAGAAGTGGAAGAGCAGTATTTTAATATAATGCTTTTAGAACATTAACTGCAATTTCCAAATAAAGACTGCAAGTTGCAATCGCAGTAATACAGGTTCTCCTGTTGCCAGTTACTCCTAACTAGGAGCTCACACTACAGAGTAAATTGCTAGTTAAAATCTCTTCTGTGTGGTTTTATTAAATAACTGAAATGTTTTCCAGTGCCTCTTTTAACCACATCTCTCAAATTTTTCTCACATCCATATATGCAGAGTTCAACTATCACACAAGATCATGAAAAATAATGAAGTAATAAGGACACTGAGTTAAAAATCTCGAATTGCTTTCAAGATTTTTTTTAGAGATTAACTGTTTTTGAAGCATAGCAGATCTTTCTCAATTATACAGATAATGATGTGGAGAATTTGGTTTACTCTTTACAAGTGTAAAATACCCCAAATCACATCATGCTCAAGTAAGAGGAAAATCTTTTGTAGAAGTTATACGAAAGGCACAAAAGAGGACTGGTTTCATTTCAGCATTTGCAAAGTTGGGGTTTTTTTCCCCACTAGGAGTTATACTTGGATCCAGCTTTCCTGGGATAGCCTTTGACCTGCTTGAGCAAGCAATCTCTATTCCAGTCTCTGTGCTAATATTGTTGGGTCCCTTTAGATAACGGGTTGTTCATTTTACCCCAAATGGTCATGACCTTCTAGGTTTTTAAGACAATTATAATAAATACTTTATAAAGTCCCTATAGAAAAATGATGTTATTTTCTGACCCCTCTCCTCCCCAATAAATAACTTCTACTAAAGAACTGTTGTGAGGATAACCTTTTCCCCACAAGCATAAGAGATTGACTACAGCTGGGTCAAGGATACTGAAGCAATTGGCTCTCTGAAATAGTCTAGAGCTTTCCTTCTTGTGACTGGATGGTGTTCCTGCTCATACATTAATATATAAGCAGGAATTTCTTCAGCACCTCTTTCTCACTTACCTCTCTTCTACTATACCAGACAGCAGTGCTTTGAAAAGAGGTAACTTCAGCACTCCTCGGGCTCCCTCAGATCCCAAACCTCAATAAAATTAGCATCACTAACAATATCCCATCATACCATTACGGATTGCCATTGCTAGATCCAAAGTAGTACAGTTTTATTAGCCTCCCCGAGTCAGGTTTGGCATGAAATGAACAGCTCTTGTCTGTTAGCTGAAACGTTCTTGGCAAACATGGGATTACTCCTCCAACCAAGCCAAGTTAAAGAGTCAATTCCAGCACCCAAATGGGCTTGCTGAGTACACTCAGCTGGCTACTCAGTAACTCCCCAGATCAAGTCACTTATACTACACATTTTCATTCTTGGTAAATTAAGCACCTAATTTTAAATGCTCAATCTTGAAATATTTCTTCCCTTTCCCTCACCATCCTCCCAGATCTGCTGACAATTACTTGGTTTGTTTTCAAACCCATTCCTACAACCACTAAATGTCAGAGAAGCTTTTTTTTTTTTGATAGCCATACCACAGAGTAGAGCAACATTTCAAACCCAATGTCAAAGCACATATCAACACATAGGCCTTCTGCCCTGTTCAGCTGCCGTGGGAACAAAATTCTTTCAAGAGTGGATATGAGTCAATGATTTTGTCACATGAAGACACACATTCTCAGCTAAAAAACACCACGCTGATTTATATCACTAAGAAAGCTGACTCTCAGTGTGAAACAATAAATAACTTTTTATTTATTAAAACTTCTGGCACGAATAGCAGTCATTTGCTTTTTATTGTCAGCCTCACAATAAGAAAATATGACTGCTAAAAGAGAAATGCCATTTGTAGCAGATGTTGTAGAGAAGTCAGCTCAGGTGCAACACTACACCCATGCAAATCATTCTTTCTTCCTAGAGACATGCGCTAAGGTTGCAACAAAAATCAAAATGCTAAGATCAGGAAAGCAAGAGCATGTTATTGCCTCCAGCAATGAATGGTGATGAATTATCGATTATCTTCTGCTGCAAGGTCTCACCATTTCATAAGAAACAGGCCATGGCAGAAAGATTTAAATACCATTCCTGACTCTATTCAGATTTTTCCTGTTCTCCTTGTGTAAAGTAAGTTTCTACTACACCAGCAGTTGTAACAGACATTATACTCCCAGTCCTAAAAGAATACTTGCTGTATTACTTTGGTCTCCCATAGCAAAACAGCAGGTATTGAATGGACTCAACAGGCTAATATGGTCCTTTAGAAATGTCTTAGTACTGCTAAGGAGACACGCAAGGCAAGACAATAATACTGTTTTTCTAGACTACAGATATAAAATTAAGCATCTAAAGCTCAAAGTTTTCTCAACAATTTAGACCGTTGTTAACCATAAAAGACAGAGGAAAACAGTGCATTCCTCCCATGTGTTCAGATTTTTAAAATCCTTTAAAGGCTTTTTATTTTTTCTTTTCTCTACTTTTTCCGATTACAGCAGATCTCCCCAACAGAGGCAAGAAGCAAAGAAAGATTAGTCACATATTGCAGCCATAAGATCTAAAATTTATTTAGAGAAAAATTTCAAAGGCATAAATACATCGGATATCTAATGTATTTTAAAGTTTCCCATTGTGGCAGATACCCAACACTTCTTCTAGTTCTAAAGATATGTAAAAAAATATTAAATGCTTCCCTTCAAATTCTAATTTAAATTTTAAATAGTTGTATACCGCAAGTCACTAAGAACACATCACAAGCATCTCAATATACAAGAATGTCACACAAGTTTAAAATTGCTGCTGCTTCTCAAAAACTTGGGGATGGTCAAATAATACTGCATTCAATCAGTTTATCTTATAGGGAATTTTACTCTTTTTCCTTAGTAGAATAGAGTAGAACTTGATTCTCTGCCTTTTTAAATCCTTGAAAGCCAGGATGCAATCACTGAAATATCTGGAACTGTATTTAATAGGTTGGCATTGCATTGCATTCTTATAAGTTATATTTTTGCATGCAACTATTTTTTTCGCATGTTTTTATACCTTCATCATCAGAAGCTTAGTCCCAAAAGGTTTAGTGCAAAGGAAGATCCAGCTATGCTGAGCCTGTTAGCAAAAATGTTCACACTAGGCCTGTTATATCAGCATATTCACATCAGTCTACAAGAGAGGCATCAAGATGAATAGTACAACCTATTTCGCCTGGACTGCCGTGCTTACTTGGAGGCAGCCTATCTACTCAGCCAGCAAAGTCAGCTGAGCTCCTTCAGCTCCACCTGCTCCACAGAGGACAGGTTCAGGCTGTACTTTGTGCTTGCAGTTTTATTTTCTGTACTAACAGCAATCCCTAAAGCACTATGGAAATAAAATCCCAGGATTAAAACAAAGCATGTGTTTAAAAGCTTTGCTCAATGCAGGTCATAAAGATTAGTATCTTTTAGGTCCCTTCTGGCATTACTGGACTGAAAAAAAGCTGTAGGATCATCCTCCGTCAGAGTTCGAACGTATCACTGTAATCTTCATTTTATAAAGCTGATTTTACTAGCAAAGCATGTGGCTTGAGATAAAAAACAGTTTAATAGGACAGAAAGGAAGAAACCAATCATGATACTAACAACAATAATTAAATGACAATAATAATAATACTAAAAGAATTGGAATATACAAAACAAGTGATGCACAATGCAATTGCTCACCACTCGCTGACTGATGCCCAGTTAGGTCTCGAGCAGCGATCCACTCCCCCCAGCCAACTGCCCCCATTTTATATACTGGGCATGACGTCCCATGGTATGGAATACCCCTTTGGCCAGTTTGGGTCAGCTGTCCTGGCTGTGTCCCCTCCAAACTTCTTGTGTCCCTCCAGCCTTCTTGCTGGCTGGGCTTTGAGAAGCTGAAAAATCCTTGACTCGGTCTAAACACTACTTGGCAACAACTGAAAACATCAGTGTGTTTTCATTCTTCTCATACTAAATCCAAAACATGACACTATACCAGCTACTAGAAAGAAAATTAACTCTATCCCAGCTGAAACCAGGACAAGTTCATATACGGCTTGCTAAACTCTTCTGTTCTTGTCATCTTTAGCAGGGAGGTAGAAAGATACCATTAAGTGATGACAAACATTACATATACTTCTCTATTTAAATACTACATACAAGACTAAAGTGCAATGAACTTCTCTTTAGCATTTACGCTACTAAAAGTAAAAACATAAGCACATTTTGGGAGAGTTTTCTGGATTTTTTTGCTGTTAAATAATCATATGTAGTGATTTATAAAATCAAAATAGGGCACATCCTTTGCCTGGGCCGTTCTGCATTGTTGTACAGAAAAGAATATGCTTAGGAACAGCTTAGTCATCAGAACACGTTACGCTTTTCACTCTCTCCTGTTTGTTTTCCCACAGTGAAGAAATGCTATTTCTATCACTTGAAAATGTGCAATTGTCATTTTCACATCATTTTGCTCCCTTTTCTATTCCTTCTTTCACTCCCCTCTAAACACTAGATACCCTGAAACTCTTTTTGTCCTGCTTTGGAATCCCTAGTGTTGAATTCTGCCAAGCTGGGTATCAGTGGTGTTGAGTTACACCAAGTCATTTTCCTGACTCCTGACTCTAAATCTAAAGCTGGCACTTCAGAATTTAGCTAAGAAGGATTCTGGCAAGGCATCTGAAATTAGAAAACAGAGCACTGCAGTCTGAATAAAGGGTGTCATTAAAGATGAAACCCTTCTCTGCCTTTTTAAATCCTTGAGAAAATACTGAAAATAAGGAGGAAGACAAGAGTGGACTTCAGTAAGGGAAGCATCACATCATTTTGAATTGTCAGCTGTAACAGAAGAGGTAAGGCAAGAAAAGATTCATTGTAATCACATCAGCAAGATCAGTTGTTCCAAGTCAATTTCTTGAACAGTGTGTTTCCTAAATTCTCCCTGCCTCCATCTCATTTTAGGCATTAAAAACCTCTCTTCCTAAGCAAAGCAAATTTCGGAGGACTTAAATGGTTTAGTATTTCCAAACTGAATATGTAATTCCAGTGTAAATTTAGGATGGCAAATACATAAAAACAGTAACACTAGAGGTAATGAAGATGATGTCATATATCAGTACTACAGCAAAGGAGTTTTAAAAGCATTCAGGTAAGTTCTAGTCCAGAATTATCCACTTCCTTGCAATTTTGATTAAGCAAGGGAACTCCGCGAAGAAATGGTTTCCCAGAACCACCATGTGATGGCAATGAGGGTTAATTAGATCACAGCTTTAATTATCAGAGAATAATGTGAAAGTCATCAGTTCTTTCTCTCTCACTGTCCCTTGCTTAAGGGATGCTGTCAGTCACATCCACAGCTCAGGCTCCAGCTGAGATCACATGGCCACAGCATAAAAGAGGAAAAAAAAAAAAAAAAATCCCATCTGAACCAAGAACATTATATTCAGAACCTTACAAAAAACAGAAATGCAGACAAAACCAAGAATGGGAAAGAAAGGGCATATCAGTAAGACTTCTGAACGTACACACTTCCCTACCAAAAGCCATTCCTACCCCTGTTTTCCATACAGTATCTTGAATTAGTGTTTTATAAACCTGACTTAAGACAAAACCAGCAAAATTCAACATGGTTATGATGGAACAGGAGATAAAACCACCACTCTTTCTCTAGAACAGAAACTGTTTGTGTGTTTGACTCTCCTGGTTTCTTTTTACTATTTTCTCTCAAAAACCAACTAGTTTGAAAAGAATGACATTATAGTAATTATTTGATAGCCTCTGTTCAGCCCCGCTACTACCAAGACTCAAAGCTTTCTCTCCACCATAAAGCACTGGCTGAGCCTTTCCCAATAAACCTCACAGCCACTGCCCAAACACAGTCAAGATCTTGCTGCAGCCTGCACTTTCCTGTGATAGCCCTCACCTCAGGTTGAACATCAGAGAAGCCCCAGACGTTGCCAAAATGAAAAATTTCTCAAGATAACTCCACCGTGGGAAAATCTTCCATCTGGGTGATGGCTGTGAGATTACTTGTGCATGGCTCAGCAACGGTTAGGACTAGGGTTGGTAGAAAGTCTAAAGCTCCCAGGGCCCCACCAGAGAGCACATTGACCTGCTTTGAGTAGCTACTGATGTTGGCTGCTCCCCATTGCTCCCTGCTGAGAACTGTCTCCTCCACGATACTGACTTCTGATTACCTGACATTGCCCGTCCCCAAACCAGCTTGTGAAAACCATCACCAGGGCATTACAATAGCCAGCCTTATTTCAGTGCAAAGGTAAGGCTGCAGTAGAGGGGCAGTAACTTGCTCAAAACATGCTCAGTTAGTCAGTTGGGCTGGCAGAAACTTCAAATGCAAGTCCATAGTTTAACCCAAATAGTCGCAGAAGCATAATGTTTGTTTACCACGTTCTAGCTTCAGTAAGTAGACCGTAACTCGGACTTGAGTTGTTCTCATCCACGTCCAACAGCAAGCACAAAGTTTGAAAGGAAAGTAACTAGCATGTAGAATTAACTGTAATCATTTTACAGTGTTAAAGCTAGTTACTGCCCTGGTTTCTGAAGTCATATACTACACTAGTTTTAGCAGCTTTATCTTCCATTCACATCAATAGCTCCCAGAAGGTAGAAAGAAAAAAAAAAGAGACTACATAAAACTACAATTTTGAAAACTGCAAGAGAAGTTCATTCAGATGGAAAGACAAACGTTTACCACATTTGTTCTCAAACCCATCACTAAAGACAGTCTTTATTGCAATAGACACATTCATTGCAATACAATTTTCCTTGTATACAAGCAAGAAAAGAACTTAAAACATCTGGGATACAACAGTATATATGCAGATACCTCTTATCTCTAGAATTAAGATAAGCAAGAAAGGCAAAAGTACTATTGTCATAATTTGCTACTTTAAGGTAAATTTTTTTAAAAAACAATTGAAATTTAATGTTTTCTGATCAAGCAATTTTTCCATTTCGTTTCCCTGAAATCACACTGTAGACCTCTACCATGATGATAAATGCCTTTTAGGTATTAAGCTAAGTATCTCAATGGCTATGTGCAGGCAAATGTCTGCCTGTATAACTGTTTTAGTATATGCAACTGTGTGCACTCCGTAAAGAGCTCCTATTTCTGGAAACTGGGCCATTAAGTTGCATTTTGTCTTTTTGTGACATGGTCATTAACCAAATCTGCAAGTCCTTGCTTCCTCATGTAGACTGCATTTATCCATTCTTCACCTACACTGGGTTTTTTGCATTTTCACTCTCCATTTCTAATTTCTCCAGACTCTGATTTAGTAGACTGCCCCACAAGGGTGAATTCCCTCAGAACTTTGTTTTCCTTTAAGACACCTGCACTCAATGAGAAGAGGCAGCTGCAGTAATATTGACCGCAAAACACATGAGCAGAATAGTGAGGAGTTTAAAAAAAAAAGCTCATGTCACATTCACATTAGCATTTGAACACCATCTTTAGTAACTGCCTCTTAGCAAAGAGAAATATATAGGAAATATAATAGGTTAAAAAGTTTGATCAGTTTAGAACCATGATCAAATTCTAGGACCAAGTTTTTGCACAAATAAGTTACATTTGGCACTTCAGTGGGATGGCAGCTTATTCAGTTCTAAATGTTATTTCCCTGCTCCTAGAGTATCATTTATCTATGTTTTCTAACAAAAATGGATTGGGCTATGATTGCGATAGTATGGAAGATATAACTAACATTCATAAAATGAAAGTGTAAACATACACTACATCTTTTTTGCATATATTAACCTAAAAAACAAGTACAGAAGCACACTTCAGCAGAGGTTAAATCTGCTACAAATTGTCAAAAGCAAGAAAACTGTAATCACAGTCGACACTCATTCTTCAGCTCAGCCCTAAGGCTGTGGGTATTGTAGCACATCCAACACACAACATTACATAAGGTTCTGAGCACCTTGTAAAACTCAGGCACAACGGGCTGCTTTCAGACGTGATTGTTGAAGAAAGATTGAATTTTCTTATTATTTCTAACATTTCTCCAGAATAAGCCTTCCTATCCACTCTTTTATTGTTTACATTATTAATCCATTTATTTTGTGGTGGCATAAAGCAATGAACAGATATGACTCTCACTTTAAGATCTGATTTTAATTTTTAATGAACATTCATGAAGGCCTTGTACATTAATTTTCAGGTAAAAAACTAACAGCCTCATTTATACAGCTGGACTCTGTGGTTCTGTGGAGTGGCAGCAAGACTTCAATACACAAAGTCTACAGCAATGATGGAAACAGAACAATTCCGCCATTAACTCCCAACATTTACTGTAATAGCCTGCTTTACCTCCCCTTCCATTTTCCTCTTTGAGTGTAACACTATGAATAATTAGGCAGGCATCGAGTTTATGGATAACATTACTATAATTCTTTTATCTAACAACTGGCAATTGTTTTCCTAGAGACTTCTTCGTTCAATTTTTGGGGGCTCCTAATCTCTTAACAATGACTCATCCAGCAGATTCTGTTAAAATCATCTACTTGACTCACACAATGCTTATCTAAGGAACACTAGCTGCCCCTAGCTGAATGGAGTAGCAGCACAATATTACATCAGTTGCATATGATCAATTTTATACAAAATTTTCAGTACTACACAATATATAAAACAACATAGGATTACATTTTTACAACAGCAGACCTTTTTTAGTGGAATTCTATAAAGCATATTTCTTTTTAACCAACAGGTTGTAATAGGGATTTGGAGCCCCTGAGAACTATCAGGCAAGTCATAATCAATTATTTCTGTTTATGGGAAAAACTACCATGGAACACCTTATTTTTTTTTTTTATTTTGTTTAGGGCCTAGTGCTACAGCAGAGCAGGCATGCTGTCTTACGCATGCTCACCGGAGCCCACAGGTTCAAACTTTCACTGGGTCTCCAAACAGTTGTATCATTGCCATAGTTATAGACAAAAACTGATGTTTGTTCTAAATATGATTCAGAATGGAAAGGGACACCTAGTTAGGAACCCAGGCTGCCTTCACCTTTCCAGTGCACCTATACGTACACTAGGCATACGTACAAATGCCAATGAGTTCATGTGTGTAAAACTTGACACACAAGACTTCATAAATTCTTAAAAATAGTGGGGGTTTGGCTTGGGTTTTTTTTTTTTAAGTTGCTCTTACTGCTTATCCCTTACTCTTATGTGGCAAAGGTAGGTTATAGTAATTTTAAACAGTGTAAGCATGGAAATATGGGCTTTTTTCCTTCTAAATCATTCATCCAGTAAGCAAAGTGGTTTGTGACTTTTCATTAACGATTACGAGAGACATCAAATAAGACTCAGGCAGAGGGTCAGAAAAGACAACCTAAGAACATGAGACGCAAGTAAATAGATTCTGAAAAGCAACACATACAAAATCTTTGACACTCTCCTCCTTATACTCACACTAACCATGTATTCTGTGCTCACACACACCATTACCAGGATGACTCTGATCTGCACTGACAACACCCTTAACCGGCAAGAGTCACTGGGCTCATTCCTGCACTTAAGGGGGTAAAAAAGAGGACATGTGTCAAGTGAGGGAAACAAACAGAACATAGCACAAGGCTTTTAAGTGCCCCTTAAAACATATCAAATTTGTAATTTTTGGAGAAGAAATGTTTGTTTTCATCATCAGGAAGGTAACCAGTGAGATGAGAATGCAACATCTGAGGCATAAAGCAGAGTACTGCCCATATCAGGCTTGTCAAAAAGCTGCCTTCATAGCTGTAACGACCATCTTAAGGATCAACAGAGTGAAAGAGAAAGGATGGAAAGAGCATTTTTTTGACCCTCTGCTTTTCCTGGTTGATATATGTCTGGGTGTACTCAATACTACATGAAATGCAGCTGTACATTTGTTCAGACTTCGAGCAGCTCCATCGATGGGTCAAATTTCACACAGTCACCATCCTTGAATAAATTTACCCTGACTAAACTTCTTTCTTCATGAGATTCTACACAATAGTACATGCTCCATGATAACCCTATAAAAGCCCACACTTTACCACTGAGCCTCCTTCAGAAATTGAAGACACAAATTTTAGTTAAATCTCCTTATATAAAGACATTAACTCAGAGCAGTACAGTACAATTTTTTATGTAGAAGACATTCATCTCATTTTTATCTTCACCAATAAAAATGAAATAAGAAAATAAAATTTTGAAGGTCTTTAGATAATGATGTTCCTACTGTGACATTCATTTATGAAACTATCATCCTGTAGTTTTAAATAGTTGCTTTTTTTGCTAGCAAATCATGTCATTTCTGACCTCTACAACCTTTTTGTCTTCCTTTTTTTTCTGTATGTATAGAGGGGCACAGATTTACATTTTTTAAAAAAAAACCACCAAAAACCAGAGACTTAATTAGATACTTTATGAAACCATAAAAATCCAGTGAGACCCCAGAACTGTTTAATGATGCATTACATGGACTGCCACAGAGTTAAACATCTGCATGTATATAGCAAGGACCATCAAAGGTAAGAGAAATTCCCTACTTTACATCTGGTATTTATCCCTATAAAAAAATGTTAGCTAGTAACATTCCAGATTGTTTTGCAAGTTCTCTTTTCTGTGGCATGGAAACTTTCACTTTTGTGAAGAGACTGGGTAGTCTAGTGGAGCCGTTTCTATGGACATGGTTCAGATTCTTTGAAAAGAAGCTGCTTAAGAAAATTTGCTCTCTACCTCACTCTTAAATCAAGTCATGCCACAAAATGGTAATGTTGTTAGAGGCTTCCAAGGAAAAAAAAAGAGAAAAGGAAAAAAAAAAAAAAAAAGAGGAAAAAAGAGATACTCCTAATATAATTTTCACTCTGTTCTTCTCCTGTCTTGCAAAGCATTTGCTATAATTTGAGGAAGGTGGAAAGTTAAGATTGGAATAGGAAAATTTTGGTTAAAAAAAAAATGAATCATCATGCTAGCAAATGGTCAAATACAAGACAGTACATCTCAAAGACATATCTTCTCTTACAAACTGAGAAACAGTTCAAAACACTTTAGAGCTTTAGTGAAACATATCTTTAGGAAGGGTTCATAAGTTTGATTCAAATTCATGGCTTCTGAAGCCAACAAAAAGTCTCCCAGAACCTAATTTTGAGATTGTCCCACAGTGAAAAGTTGTTTACTGGTATTACTCTTCTTTCCAGTCAGCAGACTTAATGGATACTAACCAGTGAAAAATACAGAGCACAGGTAGGTAGCATTAACCTTACCATGTATGCTAGGCAGAGTGAGAGAGCTTTGGACCTGAGCAAATCCTCCTGAAAACACTTGGCTGAATTTTGACACTTGGCTAAATTTTGCCTTGAGAAGAAAACTTTGTTGAAGTGAGCTTTGTTGAGGTTAGGATTTTCACATACCTTTTACTGTTAAGACATACAATTCACCCACAGTGACCCAGGACACTTGCATTAGTGTGATAAAACCAACTACTATTAAAGACTTTTTCTCATTTAAATTTGTTTAGTTGCCTAAAAGTCAGATAACAAAGGGTCTCATTTTTAGCTTTTACTGCCTGCCACCTAGGGGATATGAAAAGAGTTTGTCAGACTAAGCACTTTATACAGACTGTAACTGGGAGTAATGGTAAAGGGGGTAGGCATTTCTTAATTCCCACCTCCCCCAGACATAAGCTGACTTAAGTCTAGTTTACTGAGCAGCTCTCCATACCAATAAATCAGTGGGGAAAGACTGCAAAGAGCTGTAGAAAGAATCTATGACAGAGGCCTACGCTGCTGAAGAAGAAAGATACAAGAAACAATAAAATATGGTCTAGCTTCAGTGCCCTTAGGAGAGGAGGTGCTGTTCTGGAGAGAGCTGGAAAGTAATCACAAGGCTCAAATGACTGGGCAGGTCAGAAAATAAACATACATTTCAATGAAAAGGCTTCAAGGCTGAGAAGTGTATTTTGTTCTACATGAGGACAAAACAGATATTTCTCAAAAAGTTTCACATAAAGTTAAGGAGAGACAAGAGCAAGCAATCAGTATTTAGTCACTCACCTGGATCCAGATTTCCCATAGCTTAATGCCTTTTGCTGCCTGACTGGGAGCAAGAATACAGATCAGTGTCACCAACATCCCTGATTAATACCAACACTACTAAGCTCTTTGTGATGAAAAAGGTTCCACCAGAAATCCCCTGGTATTTTCTATTTTTAATTCACTTCTTGATAGCTTTCACAATGCCATGGTACTACCATGCTGTATCTCCGATATGTTTAGTTTCGCTTTATGTTACCAAAAATATGACTTCATTTGAAAGGACCAGTACTCTGTGTCTTAAACACATCATGAAAAGAGAAAATAAGCTGGTAGCTTAAAAAAATAATACAATAAAGACATAAGCGCTACTTCTTTCTTAAAGGTAAAATAAAAGGCCTAAATGCAACATATCGCCCTCTGTCCCCCATACCGCTGCCCCATTACACTTGAGTACAAACAGCTTTATGAGAGAAGCTCAACTTCTTGTGCTATTCCCTGACCAGGAGTTATAAATGTTGCTACCATTAAATATATCATAAGTTAAAGATATAAAAGTAGTCATATCTTCCTTGCATATAGATTTCCTCATAAACTGTCTTGGGCTTAACTGAACAATTTGTTATGCTTTGGTATTACAGATTTTCTCAGTCATAAAGGTAAAGAGAACCTTCCCTAAGTATGAAATATAGCAAACGATTTAAAAATTACATTCTGCACAAATTTCCTTTTTGAAAATAAGATCTGGTTTTTCGTCTACCTGCTATACACATCAGTGAATGTTATTCACATCCTGAAACCATGAAGAACGTAACAGTAGTGTTTCATCACTGATCACTGTAAAGTCAAATCACATGCAGTAAAACCTGGTTGCCTTTAACAGTCAGATACGGCCAATGTCAATGGAGTTTCACCAGGACATATCCAATAAAGCATCTTTATTCTGCAAACAGTATTTCAATGCAGAAATTGAAATGCAGCTGCACAGAACCCGAGTTAGTGTGCTATCTAAAAAAATATGTCCGAGTAGACAAATATTTTAGTTAATGGACTAACATTAATTGAGAAATAAATTAGTCATGATGCATTTGCAATCAACCTGCATGCATAAAACATTGAAAATATTTTGAGTAATCAAAACAACCATGTCTGTTTAATAGCTTACTTTTTCCAATTAAAAGCATTTACCATGAAAAGGTAAGAGAGCAAGAAAATATTGTTCTTGTGTACTGTAACATTTAGTGATCTGCTAGGTCCTCCATTTTTTACAGATCTGCACAGCCACACAATCTCTTGAAATATCTGCAGCACATTTTTTTGTTTCATAAGCATATTTATTCCTGAAGCCAATACAAAATAAAGTGGGGTGAGGGGTGGGGGGGGGTAGGGAGGGTCTCCTTAAAAAAAAAAATATCCAACAAAGTACTACGTTTATAAACTGGTCCTACAACCTCAGCCTGTCTACCATAATCAGGTAAAAGAAGAAATGCATCACTTCAGACCCATCTTTTATTATATAAGTAATTTCTGAGAATTTGAGAACATTTCTAACAGTGACCACACGAACAGTGCAATTATTAAGCCATATTAGGGATATGTGCATATGAGATACCCATCTAGGGAGATAGGTCTCAAGTTAATGTCAGTTGTATTATTTTAAAGAATATTAGTTTCATTTTTAATACCCCAGTCTCACAGTTTAAGACTTATTTTCAGTAAAAAGGAAGTCACTAATCTCTTTGAACGGTGCCTCCCTTTTTCAAGTCAATATTACCATAGCTTTAAGGCATCAGCGTTCAGCTGAGTTGGATAAAGACCACTCAGGTATGCCTTTGCATGCTGTAATTACACCTCTCACTGCAATGTAGACACAAATATGAAATAAGCAAAATGAACATGCTCCCTACACAACTTGCCACCAGCTTTTCTCCCCCTAGGAAGTATTTTGATTTATTCTCCTCCTAATTGCAACTCAAAACTACTCTTCTTGCAATTCTCGCACAAAGGTTTAACATAATGTAATTTTATACCTGCTGCAGGCAATCCTGTGTATCCAACAGTTAATTTGTTCAGTCATCCAGAAAGATTTCAGCCTTATTCAGTCTTACCTAGACCTTAGTTCCCTTCACTGTACCAGACACGCATGTGTTTTCGTTACATGAGCTGGCCTAGAGCACACAGTGGCATTTCAGAACCTGTACAATATTGGGAGTCAGCCAGCGACTATGTGGGGCAAATAACATGCAGCACATGAGTTTTCTCAGGTGTTTGACATAAGGACACACATTTATAATTAATTAATGCTAAAATTTGGGGGGAAGCAGAAGGGTGTTTGCTCCTTTGACCTCCTCTCTGCTCGTAACAAACCTGAACGCCGTTGCCATAAGCACTTTGGTGGGTTTCTTCACATACAAATGTGGTAACACAAATTACGAATGTAGGCATCTCTGAGGAGAAACGTGTGATTTTCCTACTGGTCATAATCACAACTCCATCCATGTTGTAACATGCTTCTGCAGGTTTTTGTACATCCAAATGAGACTTATTTTTCATTAGTAAATATATCTGTGCCAATATATGCTGGGTTATGTACACTTCCACAAAAAATGTACGCACACAAGTGCAAAGTTTTACAGTTATCTCTCTCCAGCTTGCTCTTGTCCCAGAAGGGGCTTTTATAGCTGACAGTTAACCTGCTTGAAAGAAGAATATTTCTGTAGGAAGTGTCACCAATTTATTCTTACAAGGCTTTGATCACCACTCTTGGTAATAAAAACAAAGATGCAAATCTTCTGATTGCCACTCCTCCATTTTCAGACTGAATGAGGAATGGATTCTTCTAGTTAACAAATGAACAAGCAATTGGCAGCAGGTTTCAAGACTAATTAATCTAGCAGTTCTGCAGGAGCAGCAATGGGATGTCTCCTCTCGCTCTACCCTTTGCTCTAGCCACAGAAGAACAAGACGCAAAAAAATGCCCTCAGATTGCTCTGAGAAATTCATTAACTTTTTGTGCAGCTTTTATCTTTACGCTATGGAAACACTAACAATGCAACTGAACTTTATGAACTGAAGAAAAATAATGATGATCTAGTTCCAAAGCAAGTAAGTGCCAGAATTTGAAATTGGTCTAAGCTGTACCTGTTACAGACTCTAAATATAATTTAATTGCCCATTTATTTTTTTTTTCCCCTTTATTGAGCAAACTGCCATTTGTTCAATGTAGTCCCCATTTTCGAGGATTAATAAAGATGATTTTTCCATCTGCTGCAGTGGTCCTCTGAGACAAGGTCTGTGAGTGAGTATGTATGAATACTTGTCTGACCAAAGGAATTCCTCTCTTGCTAGGGAAAACCCAAAAATGCACCACCAGAGACAAAGCCCAGAAGCCAATGCTTTTGCAGGCTCTTAGCAGTAAACTCAGTCACCTTCAACCTCTACAGCACCAGCCTTGTTTCTTGTAATTCTTTATAGAATAAATTACTGGCAGTAAGAAATACTGAGGAAACACAGGGTGACATTTGAAGAATATTTTAAGTTGCAACACCAAGAATTAATTTCCTGACAGATTAACAATAGCAGCACAGTTTTAAGGAGAAATTATCCACTAGGGCTCAAGACGAAAGAAGCATGGTTGGTTTTCTTACTTTTTCTGAATTTTCTTATGAAAGTTTCCTCTTTGATGAATCCTTGGTTAAAATCAACTCACTGTGTAAAGACAGGCAAATGGATCAACAGCAGTGATTATGGGGCATGCTGATCTGACTAATGTGTTATTAACCCACAGATTTATTAGTCTGATTTGGGAGCCTATCTACTTCCTCAGAGTGAACAGTTTAATTACCAGTCCAGGACTGCCTCATTCTTGTTTTTCTTTTTAAACCAATGCTGCCCCCATCTGGGAGTACAACCTGGTATCTACTACTGCTCACAGCACTTACTCTATCCTACCTGAAATGTATTAATTGTATTGATAAAGTTACTAAAAATATATCTTCCAGTATGACGTACTTGAAGAATGCTTCGTGGCTCAAGAAGGTTTGAATTCAAAGTTTATAGAGAAGTGCTTAAACCCAGTGATCTGAAAAATCAAGATTTTTCTTACTGGATACATACACACTGATTAAGTGTAAGGTGAATGTACTTTGGAGTGTGTTACTGATGTGTGATACTAAATATTTTTAATTCCAAATTTCATTGAAAGCAGATTCTTTCAACAGAATTTTTCTATAAGGTAATATCAGAAGCAGGTAAAAAAAGCACAGAAAGTAATTACGTTTGATAAAATATGTAGAATTTTGATGTATACTCAATACAGAAACATATATCTTTGTTGATTTTTTTGTGATCTGTATTGGCATAATACACCAGATTTAATCAATGCATCAATCAAGTCATTAATGGTCTACAGAGTTGAGCATTATTCTCCTATGCAGGCAAAATGAAATTAAATCCGTTTTTGTTTTCTTTTTAGCTTCAGTGTACTAGCATGACTCGTGAATAGTTGGCACGACTGTTTACTAAAGATTTCAGCAAATATTAATTTATCGGTTAATAATATACTTCAATATATGGATCATCATGTCGCATATGAACCTACATGCTTACTCCTATCTGTGCCCTATTTTTTCCCCCCCTTGCCTCCCCTTAAGGGCCATATATGTTATCAACAGAGCTACAACGAGTATCTGTAGAACATGGTAAAAGAATCCCACATCAGATTTTTTGAATGGTGTCTGTGCCACATTGAAGGTCTTTTATGCTACAGCTCAAAATTTTACCAGCCAGCAAGTAAGATTTCAGAGGAATGTAGAAGAGGAGAACAAATCCAATGCAGGCTTCACCAAGTCATATTAACTCGAGCTCTTCAGCACGCACACATGACCAAAAATGCATCTCCCCGACTTTTCCACAGAAAAAAAGTTTCTTGTGTTTGACCTGCGTTCACCAGAACCAGCGTTCACTGCTAGAGGAAACCTGGCAGTGTGAACCTTCGTCTTACTGAATCTGGGGGATACAAACCCTTGCCCCCACCGAAGTGCTACTTAACGCATTAGGGGACAGAGGGCAGCCATCAGAGAGCTGATCACACCTACCCCGTTCCACAGGAGGACGGGTGCTGCCCCGTCACACGGCCAGGCAAGCCTTGGGCTCCTTCTCTAACGCCACTTGGGCACAAAGCCTGCGTGTCACCCGAGGGATGTCAATGCGTCAGACCACCTACTGAACAACCTGTCCCACTGCCTGCCCTGCCGTGAACACACGTTTCATTTCAGATGTATGAACAGCGCACTGATTTGACCAAGGTCTGCATGTTTCCTGTGGCTATGCCTGTTCAAAGAAGTATAATGACTGTATGCGTCAAGTTGCAAGGCAGTAAGAACTCACCGCTGCATCGTGTGGAGTCGTCTATGAGCTGAACAAATACCGGCAGTGGGCACATTCAAGGACTGGATTAATTGCTGTGGGGGTGTATACCACATGAAGGGCAATGCAGAAAATAAGGAATGAGAGGTACAAAACCATAGCTGTCTCTTGTGAAGCACATACGGTACGCTTTTCTCACTTGCGTGAAAGATCAAACTTGTTACTGCCTCGGTCCAGACTATCCCAAATAACTGCAGATTAGCAAAACATTCATTTACATTGATACCTCGGATAAATACACAGATTTTGAGACCATCCTTCAGATACCTTTTTCCAAAACACAAAAACCACTGGCTACCTTTGACGTACATGTGACATCTCCCCTCCAATACAGTAAGCCCTGACAGGTAGAGCTTAGCCTGAGAACAGTCTATCCAACGTTGTAAGAACGCCCATGGGTAAAACTACCCATTTTTTTAATATAAAACAAGATAGCAGAATACTACATCCTGAATATTTTGTACTGTGACTAAACCATTGTTAGAACAGATTTCTTTTGGGTCTCATGAAAGCCTAGCTTTTCATTGCACTATGAGTTCATTTATTGTTATATTCTAAAATCTACATAAATTTTATGGCTTTTTTTACTAATACCATGATAAATATTTGGTACTGCATTATAAAATAGCAAACAAATGATAATTTTACCGTCTGCTCTGTACTGCTATAATTACTTCCCTTAGGAGTACAACCTAGCCTTTTGTCACTTTGATTGCACTGTTATTCTCAAACAGAGGCAGCAGAACAACTAAAGGAGATGGATGCATACGTAAAAAAGTTTTAATCACAGGCATGAACATACCTGAAGCAGCAGTGTGATTCTTCTTCCGAATAGGGTGTCCATGGATTCAGATCAGACATATTTTTAAATTTTCTGAACTACTGAGTAAGAAAATCCGAGTTCTGGCTCTGTTTTAGACCCCGTCAAGAAAGACCCAAATAAACTAGATTTGCAAGGACCAAAGAACCAGCACCAATACAGTAACAGAACTGGGAAAAGCAGACATCCGTTATATACAGAGTACATTTACCCTTTGCTATTAGTACTGTGGGGTCAAAATTACTGTAGAATACAAATAAAATGTAATAGAATCAATGTCTTTTTCACTTCTTGCCATTCCTCCTTTCCGCAGTTCGACACAATTTACTGTAAAACGACCATTAGTGCCTATCGCTACTACTTAACTCTGCTTTGAAGGTGTTTATGGGGAAAGGGATGTGCTGGGTTTGGCTGGGATTGGGTTAAATTTCACAAGAAGATGGGAGGGGGCACAGCCAGGACAGCTGACCCGAACTAGCCAAGGGGATATTCTATACCATATGGCATCATGTTTAGCATATAAACTGAGGGAGCTGGCCAGGGGAGGAGGGATCGTAGCTCAGTAACGGGTTGAGCATAGGGTCCCGGCTGGTGAGCGATTAACTGCATTGGGTACCACTCACTTCATATATTCTTTTATTAGTATTATTGTTGTTATTATTTCTGCTTTCCTTGTGTTGTCCTATTAAACTCTTCTTATCTCGACCCATGAGGTTTTACCTTTTTCTTCCAATTCTCCTCCCCATCCCACCGCAGGGGAGGAGTGAGCGAGCAGCAGGGTGGTGTTTAGTTGCTGGCTGGGCCCAAACCATGACAAGGGGACACACACTTCAGAAGTATTACATATCACTTGATGGAGGTCTGGTACCATAAAATTACACTTTGTTAGCAAAGTGATTATTCCCACCTTTACCCTCTCCCCGCTTTAAGATACTGGAGATCACAAAACGCACTAGTGCAGGACCGCAGGAATAAAGAAAAAACTATCAAAACAAATGCACTTTACATACATTGAATGTCAATCTTCCTGATTTAATCTCAATCATTTTCTTTAATCACAGGGTCATTTTCTAAACAAGATGTAAAAAAACTAAAAAGCATAGCACGTGTAGCATCATTATAAATTATTTGGGAAATAAAAAAGATTCATTTGCAGGGAGTTTATAAAAGGTCTCTGTAGATTTTTCCCTGTAAGAAAGACTTGTTGTCTTACTTTATTTGACTTCTAAACGTTATATATTTTTGTATGTAACCATGGATTTCAAATTATGCAAAGAACAAAGGCTTGATCTAATGAATAAATTAGCCAGTTAAACATCATACAGCATGCTCTAAGAAACAGTACGCATTAATCCAATTAGGAACTGTGATGTTACACATCCACAAGACCAAGATTTGCCATTTCCTGGCTTCTGAATCCTTCACTGAGCAAACTTAACATTATTTTAAAGCCAGCCATGCTGTTAACATATTAATGAGCAAAGATCTGACTTAAGTATTTCACCCTTTCACTGAAAATTTGGCTCATTGACTTCTTGTTTTAATACAATTTAATTACTGCTTACATGAGGGTCTAGTAGATAAGAGATCAATTTGTTTCAAGTCCATGGCAATACTGCCACTCATCTCTGCGGACAGAATTTCATCTTGCATATGACAAATATTTTCAACAATGGTTAATAAATCAAAAGTACGCTGAAGAAGAAACTGAGTACTATAATTAAATATAATTAAATCAACTAAATTGATTTCAATCAATAAATTAAATATAATTAAATCAACTAACCTCCATGCAAGCCAAAAATACCAGCACTTGGATCTCAGAATACTGATGTTTTATAACCTTTTGGGGGAGGTCAGAGGGGGACAGCCTTTGGCATTCTGGTTGCTACTCTAGTTCAGTTTCCCCCAAGACAAGCATTTATAGCTAATTACCAACTCAATCATATTTGCATATCACTTTTCTTAAAACATCCTTTCAAACACTTCTTACAAGATTAAATTCACCTTTTATTTTCAACTTGAACTGAATACTATCAACTGTAATGTGCACTTATATATTTTTATGACAATGACTTGGGATATTTCTGATTTTACAGGTCACTGAATAGGAAGTGTGATGAAAGTATCTGACTGGACCATTGTTAATGAAAATAAGTTATCAGCTGATATGAATCAGTGGGTAAGGACATTCTCCATTATCTGTCATATTCATTGTCCCAAAGCGAGTGAACCATCGTCTTGCATTCCTTTTTCCTTGGAGAGAGGCATTCTGTTACATCCATGGCTGCACAAGAAGATGATGCATCCAGAGGCTCAAATACATTTAAACAGAGTCCTCGATATTTCTACTCTTTAAATTCATCTTCTAATACTTTTCCTCCACTGAACAGTGGATGTTACTTCATAGGACTTCTCTCATCCTTTTTGCCTGCTGTGCCACCACAATGAGATTGAAAGTGCCAGGCTGCCTTTTGACAAGCTAGGATTCCATTTTCAAAAAAAATCCAGAAGTGATAATGGTAAAGATATGAAAAGCTTTAGATGCTAAATATCTACGTAGATTTTTAATGTGCCTCAATGTAGATTATTTCAAATAAAGAGTTGATCATGAGATGCTCCTCATCAGAATCTGAAAGTTTGGCACAGAAAAGCCATAAAATAGAAGTTTAACTTCTGCTGAATTACATGAATCTGCGAGTGTAGGATTCTGCATTTATGTATGCCACCACTGGGCAAAAAGCATTTGGTGAGTCATATTCAGAACTACATTATTACATTACCATGCCAGAGGATCAAGGAAACAGTGTAAAATTCAAGATCCCTTGGCATTTCCTCATGCGCCAGGACAAATTTGATTCTGAAGTGGAGACACTGAAATGTTTGAAGTATCCCAAACTACACAGCTTCAAACTTCTCTCCTAGAAATTAACTTGATATTTGTCCTTAAGTGGAGCAACTCACAGGCCAAATTAATCTTGAGGCCAAAACAGCCTTCTGGTCCTGTCCATGGAACTGCCATGATATTTAACAGTAATGAAGAGAGGACTAGCCACAAGGCGGAAAGAGATTTTACATGTCTCTTGATAATTTGCTTATAACTATCTTGTTTATAGGAGCAGAAGCAGCTAGCTGATTTACAACTAGTGGATGCAGGAAAAAAAGAAATGGTTTTTTTTTAAACAGAAAAACAAAGAATGGAAGAAAAATTGTGACATTTGATAGCTTACATTTTAAAAGCACTTCATTGGTATATAAGAGGAAATACAGATGAGAAAAGAACATACTCAATTAGCACTGTAATATTAGATACCAGCCTTACAAATAACATCCTGCAATATTTTAGGTGAAAACAATCAAGGAAAACACTCAGTATGATCTTGTAGCTATGACTGTTATATATCTTTATTGGGTATATAAACCAAAATCACTTTTAAAAAGGCAACACATGAGCAGCAGGGAATGATCTCCATCTGTCAGGCTCTAACTCTAATCTAGCTCTAATCACTCCCTTCTTTAAAAGAAAGAAAAAGTCTTGATAAAACAACATGTAAATCAAAGTTGTCAGTCAGTCAGTGATAGCACCATCCATATGAAAAGATATACTTTGTCAGGTTTTGTGTTGTTTTGCTCAGCCCTTCACAGTGCTGTTAGTTGGTTTCCCCATAGATAATGCTCTCTTGAGTTGCTCAAATGCCAGATACTCCTCTAACATCTCCATCTGCAAAAAGCCACTAACATGTCCTATTTATCTAGTGATGTCAGGTTCAGCTAAGTAGGTCATGTCAACCCTCAAAACCATCACTACTTATTATTTGGTTGGGGTTTCTTCTATTGTAACAAGAGTGACCATACAATCAAGAACCTGATACCATGTTTTCTAAGAAGCAGCGCTTCAGCTGAGAGCTGAAATTTATGGATCAAATTACATGCTTAGGTGTGGCACTGACATGTTATTTCTGGACTCCAGAATAACAACCGTATGAAGGACCACAGAGTAATTACGTTATACGATGCACAAACACTTCAGTTTTAGACCGAGGCCTTTCCCTTTCTTTAAGCATGTTAACATGTAATAATATTATTTGTCAGACACTGAATCGTGCTAAATATTAGTTTCACCCTTTGCTTAATAGCATCATTTACCTCCTTTCTGAGAATCTGGCCCATCCTAGAGTACTTCCATATTTTCACTTAGTTTGGCTTTTTTCTCTACATTTTTTCTACAGCAGTTCCTGTTGTTCTACGATACCGTGTCTTCCTGAATTATTTTTGGGGGCATATTTTCAGTCCTAAAGTACATAATTTCATTTCCTGATGCAATCCCATCTAGCTCACAGACATATTTAGTAAGCATGTTTGCCCGCTGCGCAAGCTAAGACACAAAAACCAGTCTACATTCAATGTGACTGGGTCATATATCCTTTATTGTAACTTTAGTTACAGCATATTTGTTTCTGCATGACTGGGCAAATATACAAGCATATAAGTTTCATCTGTGTTCAAGGTGATAATTTAGTCACTAGATAGAAAGGCCTATGGAAAACTTCTCACAACTATTTTCCTCTGCTGCACAAAATACATCTTGCTTCTCCTTAGGTATTTTCCATTCTTTCAGGCTTCAGCACACCTCTCTCACTTCTCACAATTATCTGTCCAAAAACTGGACATGGATTAAGACAGGGTTTTCTTTCATGATTTGTGAAATCTTCTGCATTATTTCTTACAAGCTTTTGATTAAATTATAAGCTCCTTCTTAGGTTCAAGGATAACCTTGTCCAATTTTTCTTCGAAGTTTACCGCCTGAGCTCACTCTGCAGCAGGCAAATTCTCAATGCTTTTTCCACATCACACGAGGATGTGCTGGCAGTCTTTTCTTACCATGGTGCTCCATTATAACATGGTTTCAATCAGAGGTTCCACCGGCCTCAAAAACTGCACACTTGAATACGTCTCAGATCCTACAAAACATTTCCAAAGTTTATCCAACTTCTTTCTCTTTGAAATCCCTCTCAAAATTATTTCCACAAAGCACAGCATCATTCCCCTTATCACAGTTTGATCGCTGGATTGCATGTCATTCTACTATTAAATAAATCAATTTCCGTAACTTCACTGACTTACAAGATTACTTTTATCCTTGATCCCTCTCCAACTGTCTGCCATGATTCTTGATTAAGACACTCCAAAGTTTGTTATTCCATCCTCTCTCCCACCTACCATTCTATTTCTACTTCCAAGCCTGATAACGGTTAAAGAAAATGCAGAGTCAGAACTGATACCAAAGAGGATACTTTACCTACAGGGAAGCTAACTTTCAGAAGGAAAATCACGGGATAAATTAATGTCTCTAGGTCCACAGCTGCTAGTGTTTCAATCCAAAATGTTCATTGCCAGTCAATATGTACATAAATAACACTTTCAAATAAGCTTCCTTCAAAGAAGTCAGCCAGCCAGAGAAGATAAAAAATCTGGTGCATCTTTCAGGCCCCATTCCAATGCTACTCACCAGCACCACTTATGCAGCATGAAGGAATGAATATGTCTGATTTGCCTCTAAGCAGATCTTAACCAGCTGAGGAAAAGCTTGCTGCTGGCATAAACTCCCCCACCCCACTTCGCTGTGGCCCATGCAATTGCCACCATCACACCTTCTGCAATTATAAAATTCAATTTTCTTACTGAAGCTCAACAACCAAGCCTTGACTGATACGTGATGAAAATTTCCTGTGTTGCTTTTTAAGACCATTGCCTCCAAGTTGCTCACAGGGAAAAGCAGGAAATTTAGGGGTTTTGCTAACTTTTCACTCTAAGAGGGGATGTTGAGCAGTAAGTCCATTTTACACAATTTTTCAACAGACGGTTGTAGCTTTTCAGCACAGAGCTGCCCTTCAAATGTAGGTCAACAGAAGGTAAGACTGCATAGGAGGATCACTGCTAAGAAATGAAAGCAGACTAGATGTTATTCATCGGGATTTCTGAATTCTAGGTAACTGTAAATATGATGTGAAATTATAGAAAATAATGAAAGGAGCATTAAAAGGTTGTGGGCTTTGAGCAACAGAATTGCTTATACAGGAATGTTTCACCATTAAAGTATCTATTCTATTAAAATGTGTAGCTAGCTACATTTTAAATCCTTTTTAATAGTCTACTGTCATTCAAACACCTTTTTTGCTGATCTCGGAGAGCTTGGTTCATCCTATTGAACAGCAGCACAGAAAAGAGGCTGTCTGCTCTAGGAAATATGAAAAATATTGTCCCTTTTCCTAGGAAAAATTGCAAAATGAGAAGGATTCTCATCAGCTTTCACCTACGAACAGGTGACAGAAGCTAACCTGCATGTTCTACTTCTACTTAGTTATTTAAGTTAAGAAACTCAGTGACTAAGTACAGAATCATTAAAAGCAGTGTTAAAAGCTAGTTACTTAAAGGGACAGCACATGCTATATCTCTACAACAGCAAAATGGCTCTTCCAGTCATTTCTGGACACCCACATATTTTACTGCTGCAGTGGGGACATGCAGCTAAGCAAATGCTGCTTGTGGTCAATGACTTAATGATACTGGTTCATATCCCGGACTTCAGGCTCACCGATTAACTCCAAATACCACTATGCATCAGATTTCTGTGTGTTATAAGGAGGCAATGGTTTTCCAGTTGAATGCTGTAGTCTGAGCAAGTACAACCTCTCATTATGTATCTACAACAGTAGAAAGTTAAACACATGGATTTCCAACCTCTGACCACCACCAAGAAATACATTCTACTGGTTTAAGTACATTCTGTTAAGTTCAAGTTCTCTTCCTTGTTATGTTGCACTCTCCCATACTGATGTGCTCACTGTAAGTTATAACACGGCTAAGCCAGAACCATCAGAAAATAGCATTGGCAGGGCTTTAAAGGGGGTATCTAGTCCACACATCCTTGACCTAAACCAGGATCAAGAATACCTGAACCATTCTGAGATGCATGACTAACCTCTTACAACCCCTAAGGGTCCAGAGCTTCCCCAGACAGCCTATCCCTTTGTTTCACAGCTTACCACCAGAAAGTTCATCCTGTCATTTAACTTAAATTCTCCTCACTGCAGTATAAGTCACAATGAGGAAAAATGGAGTGGGATTCTAAATGGTAGATGCATTGAATGAAGCTCTAAGCACGAGTGCTTAGCTGAGAATTTCCCACTTAACCGTGTAGGAAAACTTCATTTAATGTTATTTAAGCAGTCTTGGGGTCCATAGCTGCTGCATACAAGTCACACTCAACATGCTTCACTTCTACTGCAGATTTGTAGGCTTCTTGTATACTTGCCAGCATGCACTTGTCTGGCCACAACAACAAAAAAAGATTATTAAGATAATTCATTCCTGAAAATCTACTAAAGAAATAATTAGAACTGTTCAGTAGCAAAATGGTAATGTAAGTTTGTGGTCCAGACAGGTGTTCCTCTGAGTTCAGCTACAAACTTCAACACATTGTTCATACTGAAAATAGGTCATGAAAAAAAGTTCTTCATTTAGAAATTTTTACTGGAGCTGCTCAGAATCAGAATGAATCTACTCAGATTCCAAATGCTGTCAGACAGATGCAGGGACAGACATCCTGAATCACTGTTTCTGGAAAGTAGACTGTTGTCAAATGGAAGGGTTTTCCATGTGAGGAGGAAAAAACACTTAATTAAATCCAGAAGGCATTTGTTGCTTCCCTTCAGGAATAACTGATTTAAATCATCATGGACAGTGAAAACTGGCAGTCCAAAAACTTAATAAGCTACAGAATTTTAGCAAAAAAAGAAACTGATACACAGTCAGAACTTGGATTTTGCCTTGGAAAAAAATGTAACTAACATTGATTCTGACAGTTTTTAGTGCTTTATACTAAAGTCGGTAAAATTCTACAGGTACCAGACATTTGTGTACATAGTTGTTGTACACAGTTGTTGGCAGTATTTTTTGTTGTTTTTAAAGCAGAATTAGATTTACCACTATTTCCAGCTCAGTTCTTGTATGAGCTATATGGCAACTGGGCTTACAGGGTGGAAACACAAAAACACCTACACCTACAACTTTATATCTAGCAGCTTTAATCCACACAAAGCCAAAAATCAATTTTTAATTAGTGAAATAGCTTGAGAAGTCATGTTCTTATACTATGTTCGTGATCCTGTGGAAGTTAATAGCAAAGCCACCATTGACTTTAAAGTAAATAAGGTTGAACTTGGCATCCTCAGGACCTTTCCCAACTAATTTCTCTAAGGCTGGGTCTCAATGAGCAAAAAACTGAATGTGTTTTTTTAGTTATGTTTACTCAACTGAATGGGTGTGATACGATCAAAAACACTGTTTAGGAGCAGGCTAGAAAATCTAAAGCCACATTAGCTGACCAAACTAAAGAGGAGACTAATATTAAGTTCATTCAATTGAGCTCACAAGATTGAAGGACAAACTCCTATTTGCTTATGAAGACATACCCTGTTTAACAGTGGCACGTCATATCAATTCACTGGAAGAGAAAGTGACAGAAACACAGACCAGAAAGCTATGAATTGCATACTGTATCCAGAAAGCTATTCTAGTCTGCTATACAGCCATTTTATTTTTTTTTAATCAGCATTTCACAACGCACAGCTAATGCAAGCTATGATGAATAAGGGAGTCTATGGACTATTTATAATTTTGGTTCAAGACTGAATTTCCTACACTTTTAAAACTACAAATCTTACTTCACTCACAGAGCTAGTGGACTGCCTTTCTATCTCTATTTTGGATCAAGAATTTAAAGAGTAGCAATGTGATAAAAAGTAATATAATAAGATACAAATAAGTAGTTTAGTAAAACTAGTTGTAGTAATACACCCCAGCAGGTACCTAAGCCTCAATGTTCTTCTACTTACAGTTAAATACCCCGTAATTTTTTGCAGGAAAGGCTACCTGACTTGGAGGTGAAACCACATGTAAGGAAAAAAAAAAATCTTCTAGGGAATAAGTATTTTAAGTAATTCTGACCAAATAAAAATAAGTGGTGAAGAAGCAAACAAAGCATATACAGGCTCCTATCATTTGTCTGATCTGCATGTGTCCTCTACCAGCTGTACTTGCTTAGAATATCTTTTTGCAAAAACACAGAAATACCTACCTTCAATTTTCTCTAGTCCATGAAGAAGTACACAAAACAGGAAGCAAAAGCTCTGGAACGCAGCCTGCTTCAGTAACTAAGACATTGTAAGGAAAAGATCAGCACTGGTCCTAGAAGCCTGAGCAATTAGACACTCCATTTCCCTACTGATGTAGCAGGCAGAGTACATGGAAGGCGAGTGGCAGGGGTCAAAAAGGAGACAATGCTGGAACATACCAAAACCACAGTATCAAGCCCACATACATATGGATGCTAAATGCAGGAGTCTGGTGAGAATTTTGTCTGTTCACCCATCCACTATGAAGACCTGGATATAATGCAAATAAACCTTCATAAGGAAAAAAAAAAGCTTTAAATGCTAACATTTAAAGTTAAGTTCAAGACTACCAAATACCTTTGGTGAAAAAAACCAAACCAGGTCCACTTAATTTAGTAAGACATTGAGGTTAAAGCTCAAGTTAAGTGGAAGAGACAAAACTTATGGACAACCAGAGAAAACAGTCACTCCCTTATCTCTGTGAAGGAACTCTAAGGACATGCCTTTAGAGTGCAGAAATGAGAAAAAAAATTGCAAAACTACAAAAAGGAGTAGCTATAGGACTATTCCAAAATAATCATCATGGGTGTTTGCTTTGGTTTTTCATTTTTGGGGTTTTTTTCCTTTAACAAAAAACTCTCTGAAGTACCTAGTAATTGTTACCATCAGAGACATAATAGTGGTGACACTAAATGGACTATGGATTTAATCCTCTATCAGAAAATCCTGCCCTCTATCTTTCCTCTCCTTTTCCAATATCTACTAGAGAAAAGTGGGAACAAATCCATAGAGGATTAATATCACTGTTATCATTATTTTCTCCCCTTATAACTATGCAGTTAAAAAAAAAAAAAGAGAAAAGGGTTGAAGAGAAAAGAACTGGCTTCTTCCCATCTCCCTTTCCAGTCTCAAAGAAAAGAAATTGTATCAAGTAACTGAAAATCTTTTAGAAAAGACAGTCTGGCTCTTGAAGTGAAGGGACACAACTCTTTTCCCTAGAGTCAAGAAGGACGGTGGTCAAGGCACACAGAGTTGAGCCGCCGAAGGCTTTATCCCCAGCTTTGCTACAGACATTTGCGTACTGATGCCAAGGCAATTACTTCATCTATCCATTTCTATTTATAATTAAAGCTATTCAATAAAGTCTGCTACAAGGAAGTTTCAAGTCCTGTGTTACAACAACGAACTTGCAGCAGTTGAAGACTTAGTGTGAGATGGATGTGGGCTGGGGTTTAGAGGGTACATAAAAAAAAAAACCAAAAAGGAAAATTTAACTTTTACTAAGAAAACATATCATTCTACTGCAGTCAAAACAGTGAACAGCAGAACTACTTAAGTTACAGTTATGTAAAAAAAGGTATTTGTTCATCCTGCCTTGGTTCAAAGTAACACAAATCTAAACAACCATTTTTATGTAGGCTTTTGTACAAGGATGCATTGAGTTTTGTTTTGTCAGAATGACAAGGCAACACTGCAGTTACTCTGGTTATACCAATGCCTAAAAGGAGTTATGGCATTAACTGTTCTAATATTGAATCAATGGATCAATACAGGACATACCACAGGATGACTTCTCTCTGTTATTATACATCTACACAAAAAAATGTGTCAACTCATAAACAACCAGTACAATGGTTCTCCACCTTTATTTGTGATAAGCATGCACTGTTTGATAGCACAGAAATATTTTTGGTCCATCACTACTCACTGCAGGGAAGCCAGTCTTCCAGAGGTTAGTGCTTCTTTGTAGTCCACTGGTCACAACTGATAGTGCTCCAAGGGAAACAGTTACAGAAGTCTGACTTCATAGAGCATCATATGGGGATCACTATTAAATGATACAGATAAAGTACCTCTTATTTTCATACTCGTAAGATGAGAATAAAACACAGAGGTGAGAAACTGATTCTTGTGCCAGGAGAGAGAAGAGGCAATTCGGAAAACAGTGATATGTCATACACGCCCACTTCTAGAGACTGGTTTTCCTCAGAGCCCTCGCGATGCAAACAGGCCTGTAAGCTTCACAGTATATACATTATCACACCTCTTGACATGATTTAACATGGCAGATTGAGACAGCTGGGGAAATGTAAAGCTATGAAAAGATGTACCAACATCAGTGACAATAATTATATCATCTCAAGCTTTACTGTATTGTAGCATTCTTTAAACAACTGCTAATAACATTTTATAGCTCAGTCTATCCTGCATTACTTTTTTCCTAAAGCATATGGTACTCTTAAGGTAATAAGTCACTGTCCTTAAGCTTTAAATCTGAGTTTCTAAGTTACATGCTTAGCAGTTCAGTTCATCCTTGGCATCTACATCTCTTTGATAATAGTAAAAACAAGGAAATAATTCTTTCCTTTATGAACTTTTAAAGTTAAATATATTTGAACTGAAGTAGTTAAGACTGCATATGTTACACAGGCTGTGTACACCATGCAATTCATCAGCATGAAAGCCATTTTATTTCCACAGCTTTAAAGATTGCTGACTCCATCATCTCCTTTTCTATTACTGGTTAAATAACCTCCAGTGCTGTATCTGTAAAAGATACAGTAGTGCTGTACTGGATGAGTAAAACTTAAGATATGTTCCCTTCAAAATTAGCTGAAGATGCATGAAGTAAACAACAATTTGAAAAAAAACTAATCTATAAATAGACATCAGGCTAATAGTTATTACATTCAATAATTTAGCATGATATGCATGACAGCTTCGACCTCCAAAATAATTTAGCGCCTTGAGCTGAGATTAAATGCAGAACATTAATTTTTCCCTCTGGTTGTCAAGCCAACCAAGAGGCCCGTCAAATCCATTTAAATAAAGCCTGCATCATGTAATAATATTAAAGGGGATAAAATATTAATATGGGTCTGTGAGAGAACATTGGACAAAATAGCAGCAGTAAGGCAGCTTTAATTTACTACACCGACAATCTGTCTTTATGCTGAAAGCAGGCTTTAAAGGTCCAAAGGAATACATATTTGAGTTTATATTATATGGTCATTTATAAAATGTTACTGATTTTCAATTGCTAAGAATATTTAGCATTATTATGTAGAAAAAAAAATATGGTTCTCAATTTAATCTTACTGATGTAGGAAAAAAATAAAATATTGGACCAAAGTTCCCCCCACATAAGCAGATGTTATTTCAGTGATAGCAGTATGGCTGTGTCCATTTATTGCCAGTAATGAATTTTCTTCCTTCAGCTGGAGGATGATAAATGTCATGCATAACTTCAATATTTCTCAATATAAAAATGGATTGAAAGGGTAGGTAGACTCCCAGAGCAAAGACAAACAACTCTAAATATTTAGGCTACAGGTGCTTTATCAGAACAGTAGGTTTTATGTTGTCAGTACTGAACTACTTAGAGAAAAAAAGAATATTAAGACAGAACAAATTAAAACAAGTCTGTGCAGTTTCCTGTCAAAAAAAGAAACTCAAACCCTGCAGATTTAGACATGTTTAATTTGCATGATAAATGGGATTGGTCCTATTTACAGACAAAATCATATACATACAGAATATATTCAATGTCGCATTCTTTAACTCCATTGCAGTTACCCTTTTTTATTTTTTAACTTTCCAAATCATTTACTTTTCTCAAGTTGGGATCCCAACAAGAATGCAGACTTAAAAATTTATCCCATGTCAGCTAAATTCAGACACAAGTCTGCACATTGGAAATTTGCAACAGCATTGCTGATAACTTTCAAAAACTGGATCAAGGCCCAAGTTCCTATTTAATAGGAACTCTTTATTAGCAGGAAATATTTTTTTTACAGTTTTGTTCATATGATGGTATGCCTCTGTATAATGCAAAAATCGTGTTTCATAGAAGAACTGAAAGATTAAACAGTAAAGTCCTGATCTTAATGGACTTAATTGCAAATGCGGGGCTTCCCTGACAAAGTGTTATCATGCACACGTGCATAATTACAACACAGTCACACGACTGACAAAAACGTGGAACAATGCAATGGAAGACCTACAAAAAACCTAGCAAGAGGGCAAATGAAAAAAATTAACTATACAGAGGATACTTCATACAAAACATGGATAGGCTCTGCACTAGCTCTAAAGAAACCAGCGTGGAGCAGGATATGCAAAGCAGGTGAGGGAAGAGGTTGAGATTTCCAGTGCAGAGCGAGCACAGGAGGGGATCTGGGTAGGTTTCGAACTGTATTTGTGGCATGGCTCCAAGTTATCCCCCAGACATGATGAAGTTTCTTGCACAAAGCCTGTCCATCAAGCCTAGTCAAATTTGTTAGTTATGTTTAACGGAAAATTAGTAACTTTAAGGGACTAAAACATTGGGCTGTCTAGCGTTCCTAAAACAGCACACGTTCAGTACAAGCTCATTCAGTCTTAACACGCAGGTTCTGAACAGATAGATGAGACAGCTCAGGGTAAGGTGAATAACTGACAAATTCTTAGTTGGCATGTCTAAATGGCTGTTGTAGAATCTTCCCGATGAATGTTTCACTAGATATGTCATAGCCTGTATCAGTTCTCATACCAGCCTCTTTTTTAGTGCTCATCCATACTGCTCAGAACACACGGCATTCATATGCCATGTCCATGCCACAAACCCCTCAACAAATCCTTTCTTACACACAGGAAGAATGTAAGATAAGCTGCTTACTATGAGAGAGGGAAAATAGATGATTTATGCCTGAGCTGGTAGTTTTGATCCAAATTTTAACTTCTAAGAAATGAGGTCTAGACTATACTAACCTTAGTGCTGCAAGAACAAAGCAGTGAAAACTTTGACTCTATGTTCCTCTAATGAATGAAACGCTTGACACTATCACTTTTTGGAAAGTATTGGTCTGCTAGAAAACCACCCCCTTCCCACTGTTTTCATGGGAGAGAGAGGGTATAGGTCATAATTTATGAAGAATCCTCCTTGAAGTTACAAAATAGCATTTCAGCAGAAGACATATTGCTGCTTATAGAGTGAAACTAAATAACCTGAATCCATTTTTCAAAGCAATTGTAGTTCCCATTTCAAGGCTGATGAAACTGATAAATATTGAGCAACAGTTAAACAGAAGGTTTATAAGAGTCAGCAGAGATGTGTTGGGGCTTGCTATTTGTTTGCTGATAACATTCCTTCATTTTTATTTTTTTAAGCTGACTGTCCCTTTTTGTTGCCCACCTATATTTCACATATTTGTCCATTTGTAGCACTTTGCATCTTTCACAATAAAATTAAAATTAAGGAGGCTGTGGAACAGAAAAGTTGCTATAGTCATTTGGTGTCAGATATGCAGAAAGAAAAAAACCTAGCCATTAAAGAGAAAGGAACACAGATGATACTCAGGAAAACCTATCCATAATGCACTAGAAAAAGCCCAGGAAGAAAAAAAAAGTCACAGACCAATGTAAAGATTTCTAAGCTTTCAGATGATATGTTTAGGGCAGAGAAAAGTCATATATTCACAACAGAATGACTTCAACCTTCTCCAAATGCTTACTTCACCCTCACGCGCTCTGAGGCAGAATGTATTCCATAGCTACTTTTAACATTTTATGACCCTACATTACACATTTTAACTCCTCTGTAAAGACCACAGCATACCGCCCCCCCCCCCCCCCCCCCCCAAAAAAAAAAAAACCAAAACTTTTTCTACAGAACCACCTACTTGTCAATTTGACTTCATCACTGACCAATATGTGGGAAGGATACTTCTAATTTTCAGGGAAAATTCTACTTTGCATTTTCTGCACTGTGAGAATATTTAACATCTCCACTTTGACTGAGCTTATGTTTGAACATCAACGCTTGATCTGAGTACTCTCTCAATCCCACTGCTATGCAAGGAGAGCACAAAGCCACACAGTGTTTCCCAGCATATCTATTTGCACGCAGAGAGAGTACCAAGTTGTGTGCCCGAAAGACACCAAAAAAGGACTGGAAGAACAGAACCACAAGCTGCAACACTCAGCACTTTGGCTGTACAAAGCATGGAATCAACAAACTGCAGTAAATCATGTAGTGAAAGATTATGGCTTTAGTCTCAAAGTTTAGCAAATTCTTGAGCTTATATTTTTTTATAACAAATTCCTGGAATACTCAGTTTTACAACTTTTACAGAACACACGGAATTATTTTTCTGCACCTTCTTTTGGAAGATCTGAGCTAGGTCTTGGCTTGCTTTATAACCTGCATGATTTCTGTGCATTTTAGTTTGCCTATTCAGGTATGACACCAGGTTCATCATTAGGGCACCTCCACAAATTAGTAGTACTGTTGACATGTTGCTATTCCTTTTTTCTTAGAGGTAAGACAGGAGCACACACTTAGAATTTCCTTCTATTATACACTGACACTGGAAAAATAACTTTAAAGAGAAGCAAGTTTTATACTAGGATCCTGAAGGTAGTGAATCTGCAGCTGTCCAAAACCATGTCAAGCACTAAAACACATCAACTGTCCTCTTAAGAGATTTGATGTTTTAGTCATGATCTATTGCAGAATTTTATGTCAGTTGGATACCACAGCAAAGGAGTGCCTCCTTGGACAGGTTGCTGCTAGGTGCTTTGAAGAGAAGAATCAGAACCTTGAATATGACCTCATGTCAGAGAGGTAGCTAGGACAATATCTTCAGGCAAAGAGCTCACATCATTATACAGCACCAAAGGAAGCAGCTACTGCAATTCAAACAGCTGAAACTCTTCTCAGCATACCTGGAAGCAGCAGCCATCCTAAAGCATGACAGATTATCATTAGCCTTTCTTCTGTTCTCCTCTTCACTATGAAATTAAATCCCTAGAGATATTGAACTGGCAGAAAGCCAAGACCAACTTCAACTGTAGTAGCTGGGAGCCACATTGCTTGGATTCATATAAGGCTAGCACAGCTAATCTGTCCACCCTGTGGAGGGGATGAGCATAAAATTAGAAGAGTCCTCTATTCAGAAGGCAGAAAGGAAAGGCAGAAAGTAATAGTTTTGTCTGTAACTTTAATTAGTATCACCAGATGTAAGTAATCCTCACTCTTTAATTTACCCCATACATGTAACCCTAGGCTGAGGACACAACAAAACACAGGTGAACATAGTAAGACACTCCCGTGTCTAAGAACATAAATAACCCACTCTGGGTCTTTTCTATAAATTTTCACTATTTAATTATCATAGAACATCAAGTTTTATTAAATACTGTTCTGGTTACTAAAGCAAAGTCTCTGCTTTAGAAAAGTGGCAGGATCTGAGACAGAAGCACTGAAGAACAATAATGGCAATAATGGAGGGAAGCAGACACAAGTGAACCAGAACAGCACTCCACATGCAGAGACATGTCTTGCTTCTAGCTAACACTCCATTTTTCTGACAACATATAATGATCTAAACTGAACTTCCAAACTGAACTACTTCAGGCTGATGCACACCTGCTGATCAGTTTCTAAACATCTCCCTTAGGCTCTGATTTACCAAACAATTTAAATATCTGCACGGTATTAATCAAGGAATTATTTCAATAGCTAAAGTCATACACATTAAATTATCTCTGGAAAAGGTCAGCGACAGATATCAAATTATTCTAGCTGTCACGATTTCATAATGCCACCAATACAAAACTGCAGTCCACCGCTTATGATCCTCAAATGAGCGCTTTCCCCAGATGTACTATAGAGAGAACTACAGCATGCATGACAGTAAAACTTAAGAAAGGATGACTAACCACCCCTTGTCCCTAAAACGGAAGGGAACATCTATTGAGTACAGGTACTTTTAGACCACTGAGTCCTTTGAAGGTTTATTTTAGTGCAGTGGAAAAGCTCTACCTACTCCACACTTCAGAAAAACTCAGTATCTACTGTTACCCACACTAACCTTCACATACTTAGATACCGCTTAAACTATTTGTGTCATATAAATAATTTACTAAGTTACTATTGTAAACTTTGAGAGCACATACTTTCTTTGAGGAACGTAACTTCAGATATTTTGAATCAGTTCTGCTCTTGAGTTTTTCAGCAAGACAGCTGTTGGACCAAATACACTTCCCTAAATATACCCTGATGTCACATGCTCTTACAGTCCAAGCCATTACAGTTATTAGACATGCAGTCTTGGGCAGGAGACACCAGATGCTGCTTCATGCTAATTTATTAATTGATTAGACTACTCTGAAACATTAGGACTTTTGGTTGTCCTTACCAAATGGAAAAAATTGCTCTGCTTCAATTTCTGTACAGGCAGTAGTAGAAAAGAGAAGCGGGCACTTTCAAACTTCCCATAGATACAGCACTTCACTTAGAGATGCATCGCAAAGGTTTTGTAGAAAATATACTCCTCTTTTCTCCACCTTAGGTATAGATTTCTTAAGTTCGGTGTTACTGAGCCAGCAATTGTTTCCCAAAAATTTTATTAAATACGACAGACTGGATAATTTCAGTTATAAGGTGTTTTCCCATTCCTCACTACTTGCAACTGATTGGGACCATCTACTAAGAGAGATTCCACTCTGTAGACCCCATACATAACATTTTAAGTTCACACAACATTTTCAGTTTCTTGTCTTCTCTTCCTTACTGTTCATTTCTTTAATGAGACATTAATACACCTTGACTAAAGTATGCAGTAAATGAAACCCAGGCTTTTAAGTGTTTTATACACTTTCAGAATACTGCACGCTCATTTGGTGTCTGTGGAAAAGCAATGTGGCTTTGTTTGACTCCCTTAAGATGGCAGATCCTTCTAAGTAAAGACTTACAACCTCTGAACTGTTTTCCTGACAGGACTGGTTTCATCTAACATTCTGCTTTCAGTGCAAATGCAGACGATCTTCCCTTTCATTTTGCACCTTTTTTTTTTTTTTTTTAAATCAGTTAGCCCATTCATCTTTGTTTGGAAAACAATATCAGGAAAGGCTGTTCATTTGTTGCAACTGATGAGTTAAAGGGGAACAATTATTATACCACCTTGTGACTATTGTAAATAATCAACTTGCCCCACAGCTAAACAGAGACCAACCAAAAGAAACATATTACAAAAGTGGGCACAATAAATTATGGCCTCTGATCTATATGCGGTGGCCAAGGGGACTCCATCACATAGCCAGCAACTCCCTAAGGCATAAAAACAGGCTCAAGACCCTGCCCTAAATATTTTTTAAAACAAAGGAAAGCTAATACTAGACAATGAGAAAATATGTCCCATAACATATCTTGCATCGGTGTTTAATGCACTCATCTAGAATGCAGTAAATCCAGTTCATGTTTCTACTTCACATCTTTTCATAGGCGGTTTTCACCCTCCATCAAAGCACAGGGTCATGTATCAAACATTAATATTCGAGTCTTTAAACTACCCTGTGGTAGGGGATTTGACCAAAATACATTGAGAGTTCAAGAATGCTGCTTCAGGGAACCTCAGGCTTCAGTCTAGGCTGAAGGAGCTGAATCAGCCCTCTAGACATGACTGACAGCAGAAACACAAGAACCTACAGGGTAAGATGGCAGCAGAGCAATAGCACCTAACTGATGGACTCTGACTAAATACATCTAGGGATCTGGCTGTTTCAACCCCTTTCAATGAGATCTTCCGTCATATAGTAACGTATGATTTCACCAAGATAGTCAAAAGACTCCTTTCAGGAGAGGCTATACGGGAAGGTATCTAGTTGCGCACCCCAAAACTACCCTTCAGACTAAACCGACAACAGTAAGTATGGAAACAGTCAGGGCATTCACTCAGATGCACTCTCTCTCCAAATAAAAATGATATTGTAGTCCAGGCTGCCAGAATTAGCTCCTAAATTTTCTGACCTTTCCATTTTTATGAATCTATAAAATGGGGGTAGTCATTCTGCCAACGGGTGAGGAAAGATTAATTAATGCTTGTGACACTATGGAAGTGGGAGGGAGACAACTCTTAAGACAACATTTCCTTTACCCATAGATATGGGGGCATTTCCTGCATTCTCATAGCTTTTCCTTTCATTAAGCAAGCTATGAAGTTACAGTACTTTTCAGTAAGTATGACTGTTTTAGTCGTATCAGTTATAATTTTAATAGCAAGTCTAACAGCTATAGCTCTTCTAAAAACATGACAAGTCTCAGCAGAATCTCATGACACCTGTTTCTTCTACAGCTGTGTGTCTCATGCCTGCTTGATATTTTTAACTGCATTATAATGAAGCAAGGCAAGGTTTATACAGAATCATAATACCTTATTATTAGATCAACTGATACCACTGAAAGAGCAGCATAGTTTTGAGCACACAAGCCTTTTTCAGATCTCCACAGTTCTAAAAAGTATAAGCTCACCCCTTATTGGACAGTAGAGAAACCAATGAGAAAAGCACGCTTTACTGAGGATTACATCCTCTGACTTATAATACAGCACATTATCTAAAAATTTTAGGTCATTATTAATAATTTCCCTTTGAGAATTCTGTGGGAAACAACAGGGCTGAGTTGACACTGCGAACCCTTAAGTTCCCTGGAACATAAAAGGATGTTTTGTTTGCTTAGCTACTTTCTTTCATGACATTTGAAGGCAATCATTATCTTCTCGTTCCTCACCCTGTCAAACAATTCAGTCAAAATTCTGGTTACCTTAGGACTACAGGTCAAAGAAAATATCATAGAATCCCCAGACAGACAGGAAAAAGTACCCAAAGCTGGATTTATTACCACTAATCTAAGTCAAAAGTGTTACTGCTTGCAACATTTCCAAGTCAACTGTGGAATTAGAATCTGTACCTAAGCATATAAAATTTCACATATTACATTAGCATTCAGCTATTACAAGCATGTAAAAAACAATCTACAGCGCAATGCAGTTTGTTCTTAATATTGGCAGAAAATAGTAACTAAAATCAGTGGTAAACGTCAGAACACTCGAATTCTACAGACAGTTGAGTCTGATGCTGTACTGTTAAAATCAGCAGACATGAGGGTTGGGGTTTTTTTCTGGCTAAGGGCTACAGGATTCAGTTCTTTGCCACCTGAAGTGGCATTTTGAAAAATGATGTTAGTTTGGTTTGCAACCTCAGCTGACACAGGGAAAATGCTAAGATGAATTGCCAACATTTCTGCATCAGCTCTGGACAGGATGATGCAATATGCTGAAACAACCCAAACAACCGGAAGTGGCACAGGAGCAAACAAACAGCCAAAGCAGCCCCTGTAGTCCATGAGTGATTAACTGCCTCCTCTGATAAAATGGGGAAACCCTTTCAGTGCCAGGTAGTTATTCACTTTAGAAACAAAATCCAAAACTTAGCACTCTTGAACAGTCTGCCTCATCTTCAGTACTGCAGTCTATGAGAATAGGTATGTCTGCAAGGCGCAATGCTAGATTAATGGGGAAGCTGCAGCATGATCATTCAAGGAAAAATACGTGAGAGATTTCAATGTGATTTCCAGTGCAACCAAGCAACCAATTCACAGAAGCAAATAAGTGGATTTCTCCTTAGAATATCTTGTTTAGGGAAGTAAGCTGGAAAAAGAATTTGTTTCCTTTTATCTTTTCATGCTGTAAATTTAACTATCAGCAGTAGACACTGGGATAAACGTAACAACCTTCCTGCCAGATCACACAAACAAGGAGAATGGTCTTGAAAGAACCAAAGGGTATCAACAGGGAATGAAAAAAATAAATCAAGGCAAAAATACCAATGAACCCAAGTTGATATTTAGGGTTGAAAGCAAATCAGAAACTCTGGCACAGAACAAGCCTGTATATCCAGAAGACAGACAACAATTTAGATTTACAGAGAATTTTGATGGCAGGAAGCTAAAAAGCAATGTCATTGTTTATCCAATATCTACTTCTAGCGGTCAGATGAGGTGCACTTCCCCTAATAATGGTAAGTGAAAAAAATTTTCTCCAAGTTTTTCAAACAGGACTGGGAAATCTTAGAAATAAGCCACAATATACCCCTTCCTAAAAAGGTTCCAAAGATTAAGTTGTGTTCTTACGTGCAGTGGAACCTGTATTGTCTGTTTTCCCAGCACTTTAACTAACCTTCAGTGAATCCAGGACTTATTCTTGCCTCACTTGTTTCGCACAAGTTAAACAATTCAGAGTTCAATTTGCTATTGGGTGTTAAACAAAATTAAAACAAACAAAATGAAAACAAAGGGCGGCATTATTAATTGTGTGAAATATGAGCTGCAGCTCTTGGACTTATACTTCAACTATGAAACCAAATTGCTGTAGTATTGACGTGCGGAAAACAGACTCCACAGTCTGTGAGACTGTAAAGTAGGTATGTTCATTCAGCGCTGGGCAGCACGGGGGGTAGTCCCACCAAAGTCGTGCGCGCCTGATTTGGCAGTTCACTTTAAATTTATACAGTCAAGTGTTACATATACATAGAGTTTCGCAATGCACTTATACATAGGCATTACCTATTCCCGCTTCATATTAAAATTAGCTCTAGGAAGTCATTTCCATAGTCTCCTCTCAACTGCGCTTGCGCAGTGCCTCCTTATGGTGGTCGTCTGGTGGTTGTGAAGATGAAGGCTGTATGTCTTCTTCACGGCGAACTCTTAACTTTCTGTCCCTGCGCAGACTCAGTTGTCCCTTGGCATTTGTCCAAATCCTAAGGCTGGTCTTGGCTGGTTCTTGGAGTCAACCGCTGCTTCTTATCAAGGACTATCTCCTGTCCCAGCCAGCCAGCCTCAACAATGCAAACATTAAACATCACTTCTCATCCCCTTGGGCCATGTCTACCTCTATTGAAACTTCTTTAACTTCATTATAAGCCAGATAATTATTAAACAATTCCTATCTACATTCATAAATCTACTATATCTACTAAGGTTCCTTTGGTTCCCCGTCTCAGTCCCCCCTTTTCTAGAAAATAGTAAATTTTTTACTATATCCAACTCTAGTATTTTAATGCATTGTTTCCTTATTTAGCATTCTCTTAAAATATTTGTTGGACTCAAGTTTTCATCACAACCGATTCTTTTTCCATTCACTGTAAGAGTCCCCTATACTCTTACAGCACCAAACGCCACATTGAACCACTATGCAAAGGACTACAGACAAGAGAATGATGATTATTACAGTGACAAACAATTGTTTCAACCATGTCAAATTTGGCAACCAGGAGGTTAACTTTTTCCATATCTCAGTGAATCCCCATAAAGTGTCATCTTGTGACATTAAATGTAAAAGTTGGGTTTGTTTCCAAATTTGAGAGAGATCTGTTTCTATTCGTCTCTTTTGGTTAACATAAGTGCAGCAGCATTCATTAATTACAGTGCACAGGTCTCCTTGCTGCTCAGGAGTTATTTTAGTGTACTTTGTGAGGGACATGTTATTAAAAGCTGCTGTTATCACAGAGGTGTTAGAAAAGACTGTAGCAATTATAGGTAGTCCCGTCCAAGACCCTTAGGAAAACGTGAACATATCCAGCACTTAGTTTGATTTACTATTTTGCAATACTCTCGTGGAGTTGAACAAACGTGTTCCCATCCTATGTTATGCTCCTTGTCCTCAAGGTTGTCCATATTACTGCGTAAAAACTAAGTGTCCATCAGGTTTTGTGGTGACTTTCCATGGAGTTTTGGGTGACTTTTTCACCCTGGTGTGATGAATTCAAGCGTTCTGTTCCTTGATTCTGATTGCAGTAAAGGAGGTGAGTAGTACTTGGAATGGTCCTTCCCACTGTGGTTCCAGGGCTTTTTCTGTAAGAGACTTTACATATACATAATCCCCAGGTTTTATATTATGTACAGGTCCATCTAAACCTCTCCCTCGAGTCCCAGCCACATTTCCTGATTTTATTGAGCTGTTTACTTAATGCTATCATGTAAGAGGTCACAATTTCATCCCCAGCTTGTACAGATACCCCTTTCTGTATTTCATAGGGTCTTCCATATAACATTTCAAAGGGGCTCAGTCCTTCCCTTGCCCTTGGTCTTGTTCGTATACGTAAAAGGGCTAAAGGGAGAGACTGAGGCCATGTTAGATTTGCTTCTTGTCCCAACTTTACAATTTGCTGTTTAAGTGGTTCATTTTTTCCACTTGACCACTCGACTGGGGGTGATATGGAGTATGAAGTTGCCAATCTATAGCCAAATGGCAGCTAATTTGTTGTACTATTCTTGAGACAAAATGTGGTCCTCTGTCAGAGGACATGGTTGCTGGAACCCCGAAACGTGGTATTATTTCTTGCACTAATATTTTAGTCACCTCCCGGGCTTTAGCTTTCTTGTTGGGAATGCTTCTGGCCAACCTGAAAAGGTATCAGTTAATACTAGTAAATATCGATACCCCCCTTTTCTTGGAAGTTCTGTGAAGTCAATTTGCCATTGCTGTCCAGGCCCATTGCCTTTCCCAATCTGACCCATTTCTAGTTTGGGGGTATTCTTAGGATTAGTCTGAAGGCAAAGATCGCATTGTTGAGTCATTTGTATCTCTGTGGTATATAAATTTCTAGCCACAATTTCTCTTATTAAATGTTTATACAGAGCCTCTGTCCCCCAATGTCTTTTCCTATGCTCCTCCCCTATCAAATGCCACAGTAAGCAAGAGGGAATGATTAGTTTTCCCTGTGGGGTATGAGCCCAGCCTTCTTCATTATGTGACCCTTCTAAATCTGTAATAAGTTTCTGATAGTCCTTGGTATATTCTGGCTTACCTTTTAGGGAGATTTGTCTATGAGGAATTAAAGTCCCTTCTTTTTTTACCTTTGTTCTGGCCACTTGTTTTGCCTCTCTGTCCGCCAGTTCATTTCCTTTTTCCAAATCTGAGCTCACTTTCTGGTGTGCCTTAATATGCATAATCGCTGCTTTCTTAGGGAGCTGAACAGCTTCCAGTAACTTCAGAATTTCTTCTGCGTGTTTGATATTTTTCCCCTGAGAATTCAATAGTCCTCTCTCCTTCCAAATTGCTCCATGTGCGTGTACAACTCCAAAGGCATATTTTGAGTCTGTATAAATGTTCACAACTTTGCCCTGGGCCAATTCCAGGGCACGGGTTAGAGCAATTATTTCTGCCTTCTGTGCGGAGGTGTTCATGGGCAAAGCCCCTGATTCTATTACCTCTTGACTGTTGGTGATGGCGTATCCCGCATGTCGATTACCATTTAGGACATAACTGCTTCCGTCTGTGAACCAAGCTTCTCCGTTTTCCATGGGGCTCTTTCAGGTCTGGGCGACTTGCGTATGTTGCTTCGATGGTCTCCAAACAGTCATGATGTATTGGTTCTCCTGTGTTCCCGCTGAGAAAAGAAGCTGGGTTGACAATGTTAGTGACTACAATCTCCACATAATCCTGCTCTACCAATATAGCTTGATATCTCAGGAATCTTTCTGGAGAAAGCCAGTGTCCACCCTTTGTTTCCAGTACTGTTGATACTGTATGAGACACTAAAACAGTCATTTTCTGGCCCAGAGTAAACTTTCGGGCTTCCTGTATGTTTAGTATCACAGCTGCAACCGCCCGCAGGCACCCAGGCCAACCTTTTGCAGTCGTGTCTAACTGCTTAGAGAGGTAGGCAACAGCCTGTCAATACGGACCCAGGTTTTGTGCTAATATTCCCAGGGCAATGCCCTGCTTCTCGTGTGAGTAAAGAAAAAACAGCTTGCTTACATCTGGGAGTCCCAAGGCCAGGGCCGACATCAAAGCCTTTTTCAGTAGCTCAAAAGCTCGTTCGGTCTCCTTGTTCCACTCAAGGTGTTTCTGTTCAGTGGCTGTTAGCGCATACAGTGGTTTAACAAGCAATCCATAATTATAGATCCACAATCGGCACCACCCTGTCATTCCCAGAAAAGTTCGTAACTCTTTCACTGTCTGAGGTCTCCGAGTTTGACATACTGCCTCTTTACGGGCTTGTCCCAAAGTTCTTTGTCCTGCACTAATTTCATAGCCCAAATAATTCACTTTGTGTTGTATTACCTGTGCCGCCTTCTGGATACCCAGTATCCTTGAAGTCCCAGGAAATTCAACAGACTCACCGTCCATGTTATGCAATCTCTCTCTGTCTTGGTGGCGATCAGGATATCATCCACATACTGTAACAGCTTTCCCTCCTCAGACGGGGTTTCCCAGGATTAAGTCTTTCACGAGCTGATTGCCAAAAATGGTAGGACTATTCTTAAATCCTTGTGGCAACACCGTCCAAGTGAGCTGGGTCTTTCGACCACTCTTGGGGTTTTCCCATTCAAATGCAAATAATTTTTGGCTGGCTTCATGGAGAGGGAGGCAAAAGAAAGCATCCTTCAAATCTAAAACAGTAAACCAAGTTAATTCAGGTGTTAATACGGTTAACAGGGTATATGGGTTCACCACTACCGGGTAAAGATCTTCAGTTATCTTATTCACCGCCCGTAAGTCTTGGACTACCCGATATGACCCATCGGGCTTCCGAACAGGTAATATAGGGGTACTGAATTCAGACTCACACTCTTTTAGTAATCCCAACTGCAAAAATTTTTCTATCACTGGCCAAATTCCTTCTCTGTCTTCCTTCTTTAGGGGATATTGTTTAATTCTTACCGGCTTTTGGCCTTCCTTGATCCTAACTTCAACAGGTAGGGCACTTTTCACTCTTCCAGGTGCATCAGTAGCCCATACCCCCGGGTACACTTGGTTTAAGATGTCCTCGTTCGTGTTTCCTTCTAGGGGGAGACTGGTTAAGGTTAGGCTCAATATTTGAATATATTCTTGATCTTTTACCTCCAGAGTAATTTCTCCCTTTTCAAATACAATTTTTGCTTCCAATTGTTCCAACAAGTCCCTTCCCAAAAGTGCTTTTGGGGGGTTGGGCATATATAAAAATTTATGAATGCCCCACTGTTTTCCTAATTTATATTCTAAAGGTTTACAAAAATATGCCTTTTCACTTTGGCCAGTTGCTCCTTTCACCATGACATAATCATCTCCCAGGGGCATCAAATCTTGGTTCAGAACCGAGTATGTTGCCCCCGTATCTACCAAGAATTCTATTTCTTGTTGTGTTTTCCCTAGCTTAATTATAACCAGTGGATCCACTAGGGTAGATTCCCCTGGTTCCCGTCAATCTCCCTCCACATGGGCTACTGTTCTTCCTGTTTGAGCCCTCTGATCTTCCTTCCTGTTCTTTGGACATTCCTTTTTCCAATGACCAAGTTTCTTACACAAAGCACATTGATCCTTGCCCAGTAGGAGCAAGCCTCGCCCAGGCCCTCTCCATCCTTCTTCCTGGATAACAGCCATTAATTTTCTTTGCCCCTGCCTATATCCTTCTTCTCTGTTACTAAATACTCTCAATGCTTCATCTAATAATATTTCTAAATTCCTACCCTCTGTAGGGTGTAATTTTTGAAGTTTGCACCTTATATCCCCTGTAGATTGACCCAAAAACAGGGAGACCAATTGTTGTATTCCTACCTCTGACCCAGGATCCAGTGGTGTGTTGCGGCACATTGCACCCCTCAATCGATCCAGGAATTCGGATGGAGACTCGGAAGGACTCTGTTTGACTGCATATAAAGCTGACCAATTTATAGTTTTGGGGATTGCCCTCTCCATTCCTTTTGTAATCCAATCCTGATACCCCTGCAATCTTTCCATATGTGCAGATTTATTAACATCCCACTTTGCGTCTTGGAGAGGGAAATATTCTTTAACGTCCCCTCCTGTGATCTTATAATGATCTTCAGCTAGGTTCCCTGCTGTTTTTAAAATCAGCTGTTTCTCTGTCTCAGTCATATATTCCAATAATAGTTGTATATCCTTCCAATCAGGGTTATGCTGTTTTACAATAAATTGGAAATGTTTGGTTACACTTACCAGATCACTCCTATAATCTTTTGCAACCTTCTTCCATTCCCCTAGGTCAGCAGTAGAAAAGGGTACTCTGATTAACATCGTCCCCACCATCCGGCCTCACCGCCTCTCGGAGAGGTGCTCGTAAAGCTGTTGAGGTAGTTTTCTTCCTAGTACGGGAAGATACAGGGCTGTCCCAGGGGGGTTGGAGTTCTATCCGAGTCTACATCCTGTTCCTGTGGTCGAGGGGGAGGCTTAAACAAATCAGTTAGATCTTGTTCTGGTACCTGATGGATTATATTTGTCTCTGTACATCTTTGTCCAATACTACATGCCGAACAACACTGCCTCAGTTTACCACTAAGCTGCTCCTTGTTGTTTTCTCGCTCAACTGCGAGCACCATGGGGTCCTGTGGGGGTACTATTCCACAGCCCCTTTGCCACTCCGGACGGTTTCGGAGGATGAAAAACATGTCTGCATATGAAACTTCATCCCATTTTCTTTCTCTCATTAAAAACAGCATTAGTTGTAATAGAGTATTATAATCTGTTGACCCATTAAGTGGCCACTTAGCATCACCTTCTAACTTGTATAACGGCCACCATTGATTGCAATACTTAATAAGGTTCTTTTTATTTTCCGTACCTCCACAGTCCCAACAATATCTTTCTAGTGGGTAATAACACAACACAGAGGACTCTTCCTCAATATTCCCCCTTGATTGTTTCCCATTTTATAACTTCTCCTTTTAATAATATTCCATGAAAATTGTTTCTTACACCTCTTTATAGAATTCTCCCAGTTTTCCTCTCACACGTCCCGAATTTCTGGGATTAAATTTTCCTTTCCACACACCAATTTTACTATTTCAGTTATCTTTCCAACCACAAACAATTCCAACTGTGTACGTAGCCCATTCCCTCTTATCCCAGGGAGTCCAAACCCCACACTCAGGGCATTCAATATCCCCGCCACAATCTATTTGCAATCTCTGTTTACACCACACACATTCCAGGACATATGAGGGCATACACTCATGTCCTGGATGTAAAAGACACCATTCAAATACCCACATTTATGCGATGGACCATACAGGGACTTTCTTATACCAACACCACAAAATGATTAAGATAATCAAACTCAAACTTACAATTACAATTCTAACATATAAATTCAAGTTCCAAACCACCAGTGAGTCACACTTCGTTCGTCTCCGGCTGTACCCCTTGTGGAGTTACGAAACTGTGGATGAGAACTCGCTCCACAACTGAGCTGTGTCTCTTTTACTCAAACATTCAATCTACAGTTTTAGACATTTACACGTTAACAGGCATATATACACCTCAACATAACATTTCCACATACTCACACAAAATCTTTAACATAAATTTCCAAACATTCACATCATACAAGCATCACTCCAGTTGACAACCTTTTAGCAGCTGCAAAAAATGTACCAAGCGCAATTGCGAGAGGGTGCGCTTACCCTTCTCCTGCCTCTTACATACCAGTCATCGACAGGTCCATCCTGGCTCCCGATACTGGGATGCAGCAGTCAACCTGGATTTGCTCGATCTACCCTCAAGATCGCTAGCGGCCGCTCTATCGGTCAGCAAATCCCCCCTTGTTACCATACAGGGTACCCTCCTCCCATACGGGGACTATGCTGCACACCAGACGTCTCTGCACGATTTACCAGCTGCCCCGGCCTGTACTTTTACAGGCTCCTCTTGTGACACATACCATTTGGTCCGCAGCTTCAGGAGGTTGTTGTCTGCTCCCGCGGTGAGTGGCTGGCAGCGGAGGCTCCTCCGAGGAGAGTGCTTGGGGCGCACCGAGGGGCGTCCGCTCCGCAGTCGGTCCCGCAGCTGAGCGGAGAGTCTCCTGCCTGGCTCACCAAAACTGACGTGCGGAAAACAGACTCCACAGTCTGTGAGACTGTAAAGTAGGTATGTTCATTCAGCGCTGGGCAGCACGGGGGGTAGTCCCACCAAAGTCGTGTGCGCCTGATTTGGCAGTTCACTTTAAATTTATACAGTCAAGTGTTACATATACATAGAGTTTCGCAATGCACTTATACATAGGCATTACCTATTCCCGCTTCATATTAAAATTAGCTCTAGGAAGTCATTTCCATAGTCTCCTCTCAACTGCGCTTGCGCAGTGCCTCCTTATGGTAGTCGTCTGGTGGTCGTGAAGATGAAGGCTGTATGTCTTCTTCACGGCGAACTCTCAACCTTCTGTCCCTGCGCAGACTCAGTTGTCCCTTGGCATTTGTCCAAATCCTAAGGCTGGTCTTGGCTGGTTCTTGGAGTCAACCGCTGCTTCTTATCAAGGACTATCTCCTGTCCCAGCCAGCCAGCCTCAACAATGCAAACGTTAAACATCACTTTTCATCCCCTTGGGCCATGTCTACCTCTATTGAAACTTCTTTAACTTCATTATAAGCCAGATAATTATTAAACAATTCCTATCTACATTCATAAATCTACTATATCTACTAAGGCTTCTTTGGTTCCCCGTCTCAGTATTATTATAGTAAGTATTCTTCTGTCACCAGATAGGGATTTATGTATCTCTGCATGTGTTGAAATAGGACTGCATTGTTCCTCCAGTGGTCTCACAATAAAGCACAAAAATCCCAAATGAGGGACAAGAATCCAGTTAGGCAAAGAGACCTTCATTATTCAGGGTCTCACTTAACCCTTCCTATAATACATCTTACACAATCCCAAAGCAAAACACTGTGACAATGTAAACAGGGGGGTTTGTGTCATCACAGAAAAGAAGGTAACCAAGAAAGTAAGCAAGCAAGCGGACAGACAGAAAGGGATGAGAGGAAAATAGCTTTCTGACCTTTCACATGTGTTTCAGGACTACAGACATTACATGCAATTTTTTAATGTCACATTTAGAGCTGGCAATGGCAAGTAAAAGAAATTAGGCCTCCTCTCACATCAGATATCAGCTGGATTCAAGCAGATCAGTAGACAGGTACCTCATGTCCTCATAATATGTTTCAATTGAATGAACTGGAAAATGAGTACAGACTGAAGCAGGTCCACTAACTGATGAACCAAAAGCTCAGACATTTTGAGGCCTGGTAGGTTTTGTATCAGGATGAGTGCAACACATCACTATTGCTACCAGCCAACTCTAAAACAATACAAATAGGGAGCTGTGCTCCACGGCACACCAAATATCCTACTTCCTCCATCATTCAGATGGTGTCCGTTTCCTTGCCCAGAAAGCATCCCACATCCACAAGTCTCAGATGCATTCTCTAATAAGGTATTGTTCCCTTAACCCAGCAAACTAAAAAGCTTTAACAGACCTATGTTTGCATCCCTGCCATACCCCCTTATATTTTCCTTTATTGCCTAGCCACCATGCACCATTGCCACGTCACTACTACTCTCCCTTAAATTATCCTTACTTCCATTGCCTTAATGCACCTGTATTAAGTGTTAATCATTAGAGATTACTCCTCCCCCTGCCTCTTAATACTACACTGTCCCATACAGTCAAGGGTCTCCCAACTTTCCTAGTGCTGCTCCTCTCCTGCCTACTCCACTTCCCTAAAAGTGAACAGCAGCACTGGAAAGCCACTTTGTTAACTGAAAACACAATCCTTTTACAATTGCTACGAGGCTGCCTTGCCCCATCATCTCTCAGGCATTTTCAGGATACAGCTTTATAAAAAGCAAGCATCACTTGAGTGTTGTGTGTACCTAGCTGGGAAAACTGTCTGGCTGGTCAAGCTGTTTCAGATTCTACCCAGTCAGCACTGTATCAGGAGACTCAACAGCCTAGGACTGGGTTTTTTTTCCAATCCCTCAATCAATGTGGTCCTAGGTTAACAACTCAGCTGGGCCTCTGGTATCTGGCTAATGATTTGCAGTTCTTCACTCTTCCTGAGAGCCCAGGGCGGAATAGGAAGGCAGAGATGAGAGAACTGCCATGGTCAATGAAGGGAACTGAGGCTTAAAAACAGAACAGCATTGGTTATCAGTGACACAGTGGATGAACATTATTTATCTTCATCATCTACAAACTCTCAGAGCCCACCTGCTGGCAGCATAGCCAGTGAGCCCCAAGTAGCAAAGCTGATCCAGATCCAAACTTCCCAGTACCATTTGTCTATCCAGAACACTTCAGTATTTAGACTCTGCTTTAAAAAGATAAGGAGTGTTTCTTACATCCTTTCCTTCTACAAAGCACACCCACATCAATCAAAGTAAAGCAATCCATGTCTCATGGTCTGAATGCAGCTTGAAACATACCACTCAGAACATTAATCACCAATACAGCTCTACAGCTCCACTTCTAACACAGTCATCAAAAACATTTGGTTTTCATTGGGTGTAGTTTTAAAGAGCTAGTAATGACTGGTTTCCCTGTTGTCATTAACAGGTTTGTACAACTAATTCTAAATCTGTACATGACCTGTAAGAATATATTTAAACTCAATGATATCCAGAAAACCTTTCTTGCCAGAAAAGGAGGCTCTGGCATAGGGTGAATACATTGTGGTTTTACACCAATAAGATATAGGGCTAGCTGAGGTCCACCACGTTGGGAAGCACATTCCCAAAGTGTCACTTTTATCTATTTATTACAATGCAACTTCACCTGCCAAAGAAACAGGCCAGAAGAGAGATGCTCATAACCAGGTCAATGATCAGAACTGAAAAGTGTCAGAAGCACGAAGGGCAAAATCCTCACTAGTAAAGGAGGCAAGGGAAATATCTACATGAAGAATCTTCATTATTTTTAGGAATACACACCTAAGGACCAAGATTGTCCAGGAGATGGTATCTCAGCTCTGGAGAACCACAGGAGACAGCCTGGGAGCAGCTTGATTTGGCAGCATGCTAGTTGAAACAAATAAAAGGAACATTTCAGAGTTAATCCTGAGTCACTGGTAGCTTCCAGACAAAATATTTTTTAGTGGTCTGAATCTATCCCAACACATAGTGAGTAAGAAGAGCTCTGCAAAGCATTGTAGAGTGGCATGCAAACCCCCAATGTTTCAGTTCTGAGGAAGGAGAGATCTTGAACAGGTGCAGGATCTGGCACCCCAAGGAAGCTCATCACCATTTAGTGGTAATCCTGCACTGTAAAAATCAGAGGAAGACATCTTTCAGTGACAGGAACAAATCAGCCTCCTTTAGCATTGAGCAGCAGAGTGGGAAGAGGGATTAAGGAAGAAGATTAAATTGCAACATCAATATTTAAAATAAAGCACATCTCTGCTTCCTCTGGACATTGTATCTCTCAATTAGCAAGCTATGAATGAGATGCCAGTTGAAACTGAACTATCCTATGACAGCAAAGATACAGGGCCACAAATGCAAATTCACAGAAGTCACAGAAAATTAAGGATAAATCATTTAATCAGTTCTCTGCTACAGCTTCCTTACTTGAAAGGACTGATGAGGTGAAAATCCATTCCTCAGAGGTATTGAGCACCTCTGGGATCAAAAAGGACTGAGGACAACATGGATTGCAATTAACTTCAGACATTACCGTCTCTGTAAAAGAACTTTTAATGTATGCCAATATCAAAAATGGTTACATTGTTCTGGTATAGGACCACAATTCTGAATCTTTTCAAGGTTGGTTTGGGTTTTTTTGGTTTGGTGTTGTGGTTTTTTTCTTTAAAAAAAACCCCAGTATCTCTGTAATGGAACTTCTGAGCATCAGAATGACTTTTGCCATTTCTCAAAGCTGCATGATAACAAAAGGTCACAGGCTGGCTCCAGTTCCCTTGTATTTAGCAAAATAACGTGGTTCAGAACAGAGAAGCTCAACTTAAAGGTCACAACAAAATCTATTTTTCTCCACTGCATTATACAGAATATTTCCTTAGAGTCATATTCCATCCTACAGCAGAGCAAGTGGGTTTCAAAATAAACCTAGGTAACACATTGTACACACCGTTTTCTAAACACTATCACTTTTTTTTTCTTTTTTTTTTTCCGGGGGGGGGGGGGGGGGGGGGGGGGGGAGAGGGCCAGGCAAAGCTTAATAACAACTAAAAAAAATAAGGATGGAAAAGTACCAGAACACTTAAGGATGCTAAATGCTACAGCAAACTGAATTAACACCTGTGAAAGTCAGCTGTCATGACTTTAAAATCTTTAGGAAGCAATTCTTATATCCCTGCTTGGACCATTCTTAATAAAAAGCAATCAATGGTGATAAAAGGGTTTATTGCATCACCTGTTTCCAGGCCTTAAAGAATTTTCCAGATGCAAATGCTATACCAGACAAAACCAGACTTTTTTGGCTTTTTGCTTATCTTCTCATTTAAAAGACCACTGGAGTGTGAAGTTCAGCCTACTCCTTTTGTTCTGTTTTTGTTTCTTTGGGATCAATTCTGAGTAACAAAGTCAAGAGAATAATTACTAGAACAGTGGTATTTAAAAGGTTTTCTACTGAGTGAGAATTAGCATAGACCTTTATGGCCTGGAGGAAGCTTAGAGAGCAATGATACTATCCGTGGCTACTGCAGGGGGAGACATGAGATAAATCTTATTCCCACATTTTTTTCCTAGTGCTTTTGAAAAGGTTGCCACCTGCAGAATGCTGTAACAACACAACTCTGAATATAAGGGGTGAAGCTAGATTTTAGACAAGGAAATGGTCAGAGAACTTCTTTGAATCCTTCCAGTTTACAAACATCCTGTGAAGTTCACCTTTTGCCTCTGTTTAGTTCCCCAAGTTTCAAATATAATAAAAAACACTAAATAAAGCCAAGAAGCTGATATACAAGATGTATGAAAGACCTTTTGTCATCTTTGTTTGTGTAGAGGCTTCTTCCTCCTCTCATCCTTTAAAATAAATGTTTGACATGAATTGTGATTCTGTACCTTTCTTGGGGTGGGGGCAGGGGAAGTCTCAGACTACAACCACCTTGATGCCAGGTACCCTATGAAAAAACAGCACATATATAACACAAGTATATGCACATATGTATGATCAGAAAGATCCATATCACACCACAGTGATAAAAGGGGCAAAAAAGATGTATACTAGGAAGATTCTGATAAAGCAGTGCAAAGGTAGGGGGTTTTCATGTCTGGCAAAGATAAAACACCTCTTATTAAGAAGCAATGACCTTTACAAGCAGTGACCTTATATACAAAATATTTCAGGGAAATTTAATCATCAGGATAACTGAAAGTTTATACAGCAAAAAGCCTGTTAGTCAAGGATGTAATTTTGCTGCAGAAGAATCAAAGTTAGTCTGAATTTTCACCTTTCTTATCCAAATTTAAAAAAACAACTGTAGCTCTTGCTATGGACATTTAACATTATAGACTCATGGCAAAGAGTAAGAGCACTGATGCGTAGCACTACTGCATGTAGAAGTCTGCAAAATAAGAGCTACTGACCAGCCTATAACTGAACAACAAATGTAGGCTTGATTTTTATTTTGCATCTTTAATATGTATAGAAGCCAGAATCTAACCTAAAGTTATCTTGGAATAAGTGTAAATAGTATAAAAGAAATCAAACTTAACTCCATATAAGACATTTTAGCTTGCCTGGATTTTTGTTGCCAATTTGTTTGAAGGAAACTATTACTGATGAAAACAGAAAAAGCACCTGGTATTCCTGCTTTAAAGGTGAGAAATATATAACATTAAAGCTTTTCTTCCTTGAATCTTTCACAAGCTTCATTTTATGGGCATCAAGAGTTTGTATTCAAAAACAAATCTTCTAGTAATAGCCTGACTAGAAATGTATTAACTACAAATTTGGACATTTTTGTCCCTTTCTAGCTGAATCAGTAGCCAACCTACCTAGATGTACATTAAAAAGATTTCACTTGAAGATTTTAACAAATCAAGAGCAATTACTACACTTGCGATCAACTAATCTTTTTTTCCCCATCTTTAGAGGGCTGATTTTTGTTTACCTATGAAAGTAAGTTTCTAGATAACAGCCAGTTTTAAAAACATGATGGAGATGGGAAATCTGAGAACTAACATCAGAACTGTCCTGCTAAAAGCAGTAGGAGGCTTTTGTCATGCAGGTTTCTGCTCAGCTATAACCTATACACAGTTTGGGTCTCTTTAAGGAAGATGAATTGAAAAGCAAATATTTTTCTTCCTCCTCACACTTATAAAGGATCAGCAAAAACTGATTGGCCTCTTTTTTCATGCACACTTTGTACTCAGCTCTATTTAGCATCATGCCATCTGGGCCTAATTTTTTTTTTTCTTTCTGACATCAGCAAGCTTCATAATGCAAAGCAAATTTCTTTTAATGCTAAGGCTAGATCAAGAAGAATGAGCAGGCCAGCATGTTTTTCCACATTTAGACAGCCAGATGAACTCCTACTCATCTTCACCACATGCTACTGAAAAGTCAAGATTTTGCTACATGAGGCTCATTGTCTTACAAGAAAAAAGGGATGCAATATTTAGGCATTGTTTTACTGTTAACAGGTGGTAACTTTCAAATTCAGCAACTGTCAGCAAGTGGATTGTCCCAGCTCCTTGGATATTTACACAGAGTAAGCTATTCCCTTCACAGATTTTTTGTTTGTTTTTAAATGAACAGAGACAAAGTTTAGATCCCAGCTACACCTATACACCACTACACAAGACTTCTTCCATCCTTTCTCCTAATCAGCACTGCTCATCAGCATTTGTGTGAGCATCTCATAAGAAAAAGGTGCCAGCAATACACATCCATGTTGCCAAGCCATGAGCTTCTGGTAAAGCTCTGCCAGCTTCCAAGGTAACAGAGTCCTTGATTATTGCTTGAAATTTGTTTTCACATACAGAACAGACTTACAAAGACAATAAAGACCTTCCTTTCCCTTCATTGGAAGATTTTTTTCAGTTGCTTATAACTCTGCATATAGTTTAACTGTTCAGGTCAAAGTCTGCAATCTTGTCTGAAGGGGTAAAAGTTGCTTGGTTTTTGGTTTTTTGTTGTTTGGTTTTTTTCCCAACCAAAACAATGCAATCGCTTCTGAAGCTAACATGCCTTCCCCATGTCAAAAAATTGACACATAAATACTCAAAATCTCAAGCATGCACATGATCTGCAGTCAAGACTAGCACAGCAACAAGCCACTAAGACAAATATACAGCTTTTGTCTCCACTGTTTGTGCACTTTGAAGATAAAGATTTGCCAGAGATTCAGTGCCAAAACCTTGATAGATGCCGCTTGCACGGATCTAGTTTGGCATACAGCTGATCAGGAATTTCTCTACAATTGTAGCTGAACTGCAGTGAAGCCAAGAACCAGACTTGAGAACTTTGACATCACATTCAAAGAAACTGACTGAACCAGTGCTTACAGAAACACCTTTGTGCATACTCCTGCTGTGGAATAAACTTGTGAGCTGAGGGTTGGCTATCCGAAAAACAATAACAAAACACCCCCCATGCTTTAGCAGCATGTCTGAAAGGTCAACGTTTTACACCAAGGGAAGGAGGTGCAGAATCCTGTTAATGCTAAGAATCTCCTGCCTGTCATCTCTTACCTTTTTTTTATTGAAAGGAACCCATCTTTAACAATCCCACTCATAAGATGACAAGAGAGAGGCAATCACTCTCAAAGGTCAGGCCCAAGCCCTTCTGTTTAAACTACTGAAGACAGGGCTGCAAACTGCATCTTTCAGAGTCAGCAGTGTGGAACTCGGAGAAAGACTGCATACTGTATGAGGAAAAAAGTTCCCAAAGGCATCGTGTCTATTTGATATCATCTAGATACCAAAACTGGCATATTTCTATACACCATTCTTGTAGTTATGAGGTGGTTTACTCTAGAAAGTACTTTCCCATTAAATTTCTCACTATATGGGTACATGTAAGGCTTGAGTAGCAAGCAAAAACACAGCCTCCTTGTTCTATTAAATAATTCTCTCAACACGTGCTACAGACTTCTTCCCAACACTAAACAATCATACTGTGATACTTCAACAATTTCTAGAGCACTATTAATAATGTAGCAGCACTCTGCATTCTACAGCACTATGGCTTTTCTTTGAGCATTTTATCTTTTCTTTGTGGTATGGTAGCTTTGCTAATACGCACATGATTTATGAGATTTCTGAAAAGAAATAGCTTTCCTTCCTGAAAGCAAGGTCTGCAGAAAGACATGCATTTTATTCCAACAGTAATTCAGATTATACACATCTTCCTTGACCAAGTAAGCATTCTTTGCTCCCTACTTTTCAGTATTTTGACATGTTCAAGCCAGAAACAAGTTACCTTAAGGGTTCACCCTTTGCCCCTAATGTTTTACAATTTTACCCCTTGTTAAAAACAGGGGATTAGTGACAAACATACCAAAACACCTAAAGAAAGGTAAAAATTACTACCAACACAAGTTTTTGTGCACTGCAAAGTGTTATCAAAGAAAACAGTTAAATATTTAAAATTATAGGATATTTGTTGAGCATTAAAAGTGAAAAGTGGTGTGTAAAGAGGAGGATGTATCTTAAGCAACTTATTTCATGACTGATGGAGGTGCTGTGAATATGGCCTGGAGTTCTTCTATCCATTGCAATGCAAAGGTCAAAAGCACAAACCATCAGCTGCAAAATACATACTATGCAAATTGACAATGCATTTCAAATGGAGTCATTCTTTACTTGTCCTGGAACGGTACTCAAGCAGGAATGACTGCTTCCAAGATTTGTATCTGCAAATACCAGTATTTGTACCAATCCAAAAGCGGGAACGATACAAAGATAGTTGTATCAGTATAATGCCACGTAAAATTAATCACAGCCACAACAGTTCTGAAGACCCAGAGCACATTAAAATTACTAGTGAAGTGGCTGTCATCTTTGGCATTCAACTAACTGAGAAACAGCAAAAAAACAGATTGCTTATTTCTTCACATTTTCAGATATGTATTGATAAAAATAGGGCCATTATGGAATCCAAGTTTAAAAGCTTACTATTAAAATACTTGTAAGGAGGAAAATGACCCATTTAAAACAAAGAGAAGAAACACAGTTAAAGGTAGTGCATTGAAAGCCTGAGTTTCGTCTAACTATAAATCACACCAATTCACTACTATAATAAAACCAACAAACAGCAATACAGTATTTTTCATTCATAAGCTGCAAAATCGACAGGAAAACTTTCCCAGCTGATAACAATAGCATTCTCTCTTGAAACTAGATATGGAATACTTTGATTTGGGGGTATTTAATGCCATTTTGAAAAATAAAAGTGCTAGTTGAGGAACACCTTATGATCTTGCAGTCAGTGTGTCACCTCAGAGCCATGGGCTGGGGATCACTATTAGTGAAATCACTTATGCACAGATGCAGCTCAAAGACAAAAATTTTGTTTCCTGCTAAGATGTAAGTGATTAAACTTAAGCTAAATAGAAACAAAACCAAAGTATCCAACTAGACAAAGAAGGAAGAAACACCTGAGATAAAGGATGCGCTACTGGTGGCTTATAAAACCTTCCTGGTGATCACAGGAGATGAAAGCACACTGCAGAAAAGCAATGATTATTACTCCTGTTAGCTGTGATCCCACTTGAAACGCTGTGTGCAGCTCTGTTAATATTCACCACCAGGCTGTGAAGAGTAACACACATGATAAGACTGAGAAACTGATTTATGGGGAAAGATTAAGAGTTAAACATGTGGATCTTTGCTAACTTACAGTGAAGAGTGAGCATGAGTATCCATGAATATTTGATAGATGTAACTTCTAAGAAGGAGGAGATCTATCTAGTGTGACACACAAGGATTAAAAGTAAAATGATGAAGACCAGAAAAGAGAAATTTTGATAAGAATTTCCTTATTGAGATGTTCCATCAGTGAAATAATTATAGTGTGAAACCTCTTCAAGTTTCAGGCTAATCACAGATAAAAGTTTTGTGTGCTGCAGCGAGAATTTTCACTTTGGCAGGGATACAGACCGGCTAATATAGCCATTTATCCTAGGCCCCTGGATAACTCTGCTTAAGTGTAAAAGGACAAGCAACAGCTGATGGGTCAAGGGTGAGTATGCCATGACTATTCTGCTGTCTTCTTACCTTTCCTAACCACCCGCTCCCCATATATGTATCCAACTACCTCAGTTGCTTTTCTTGCCTACTCCCTTTACAAGCACACACATACACAGCTGCTGCTTCTACCCTTGTACATAGATCTATAAACAATGGACACAGACATGAACTGGTACATCTTTATGGAACCGCAGCACATCTATGTGTCCACCTGCAGAACAAATTGATGCACATGTATAGAACCACTTAGTAGCAGTGACAGAGGTTTGTAAACAGGGAATGAGCAGGAAAAAAAAAAGTCTACACACACTGACTGTGAGACATAAGCACTGACTAAAAGGGGCCCACCAACAGAACAGACTGACAAGTGGTGCAAACTCTGCCATGCTTTTGATGCTTCCATGTGCATTTCCACCTGACTTGGACTCCAAATGTAGAGCAGAACATGCATCACTCTTGAGCTTTGCATCCCTAAAGATAGACATCACTGGTACACATATAGGTAAGTAGCAGATACTATCCTTGGTGTTTATAGATATAACCTTCTGATATCATGGGCTTTTTATGCCAACTGCAACCATAGGATGCCTCAAAATTCTTAGGCAAGTAAACACTGAAAGCTTTGTTGGGAAGGGGAGTTCTTGACAAAGATAGAAGGTTACTGCATAGAATACCTATGAAGATTTATGGAATATAGGTATTTTAGAAACTAACCAAAAAAAGAAGGAAAAAAAAAAAAATCAAAGCATAACAATGTAAAATTTCAGCTTACCAAAGGGAAAAAACCCAAACTTTGTTCTGAAAAGATGTGTCTACTTCAAACTCATTAAGCTCCATAGTGATGCCAAACAACGACTCTACTCCCACAACACACAGATAGAAAAAACTGGAAAATCTATTCACCCTCAGTGTGTAAATGGTGACCAGCTAGTGTATTGTACAAACTCAATTAGTGAAACAAAATTACAATAATATTATATATATAAAAAGGGTTGTATTTTTATGTCCTGTGAAATAAATTCATAAGACTTACTGCTGCGACAGTTCAGTGAAGCAAATAATTTAGTAAAATTCAAGAAAAATGGAAATGAATATGATTAAATGTCTACAGAGACCCTCTTGTGCAAGGATAACATATTTGGCCCAAGAATAACATTGTCTCTACTCATAGTTGATATAAGTTACAAGAACTATTAAGTCAGATGCTTTAAATCTCAGATCAAAAACTTCTTGTGAAATCCGTGCCTTTTTCCTTATGAGCTGCATTATAAATACCACACAACTAAATGAATTATTACAGGTAAAGAAACCTTCCTCAAAAGTTCCTGTAATAAGCAATTGTTAAGCACAGTCCATCAGAGAGGGTGTGTTACTTTCTTTTCTGATGGGCTTACTCTTTATAGCTGTTTTACAAAAAACATTGAAAGGCAAAACAACACAGAGACCATCCTCCCCAATGTTAATGTGATAAGGGAAGGGGGAGAACATAGTCCTTTCACCATTTAACTTCTTCAAAATGAAAATGGTGTCACTGGCAGATAATTGTTTGGTTTTCAATGGTTTATCATGCTTCAATTGTTATGCTTCTAGCAGGATTTCTTCATGCATTTTCCCTACAGGTATATAAAAATTATGGTGAGCATCTCAGTATCTGATTTGCCCAGGGGGAGAGAGAGTGAAGAGAAAAGCACATCTCTATTTCTGCATGGCTGGGGTTATTCATACATTGTGCCAATTTGTTCACGTAGAAGAAACAGAAGAAAAGCAGTAGCAAGTATACCCTTGGGTAAATCTAACGGTTAGAGAGCAGCAGGTCAGAAGGTTTATTGAAACATAACAGATGAGCTTTAAAATCTACCCTGAATGTCAAGTATCTGAAAACTAAGTAACATTCACATATAATTTTACATTAAGCATAAACAGTTACGCTGTGTCACAACAGCCTAAATGCAGTTTTCCAAGGTTATACGGGGAAACTGAGTATCTTTCCCACTCCTTGCCAGACAGACTTTTCCTTCCAGGGCCAAAGTTACCAATATGTGGGATATAAGCTATAAATCAAATAACGGGTATACACGGTCTCACCATGTATGTTACAGTACCTTTCACACCACATTCAGAGATTCAGTCAACATTTGTGTTAACAGCATTACTCAAAAATACCCAGGGGATCATTAGTGTCACAGTGTCATCACTGAAATCCTTAGTCATAACAGGAATAGCACCTTAAATGTCACCAAATTTAACTCTTTTTAAAAAGCACAGCTCTGTTACCCAGATTCACTGCAAGTAAGATGCTTCAGCTGAGTTGGACTTACTTGCTTGAATAAGTAATGTTATTGAACAGTAACAGAATCATGTTATGTCAGAAAGATCTTTCACTGACTTCTGCTTTTTTGGTAAAATTTCTTCCGAACCAGCAGAGTCAAATATACCAGTGGCACATAATGTAATTTATTTTTATTTTTAAATATCTGTTATTCTCATTCACTGCACATCAGGAAAATACTAGTAAGTCCAAGGTGAAGAACCAAATACCTCTCCCACTGGTATGTCAGGCAATTTCAATTCTGAAGAACTTTGCTTAGCCTGTTTAACTATTTCTTTCCACTGTGACCACAGCTCTTATTTCTTGTAATTGGAAATAAACTGCAGATTTAACTTCTGGAACTACTTAATGCCAAGAAATAAAATGAAATTACTAGCCATTTTTGCTGCAAGTCTTTGACAAGAAGTCACATAACAGATTTCTGGTTTAAAGCACACAATGCAGCCTTTCCTAAGTAGTCACTCTGAGGACTAACAAATGTCAGCTGCTTGGTAAAGCTAATCAAAACCACAAAACCTTCATGTGGTCACCTAAAACAGGTAGGTCCTTCTTGGAGCATCAGTATTTCAAAGAACATAGTCACTGTTTAACTACATACCATGAAGTATAGGCTCAGGTGCCATGTCTTCACACAATGATATGAAATTTGTCACAAATTTTGTATCCATTCATCTGATTTTGAACCATCCCACCTTCAGGGGGAACTGCAAAGCCAAATCATCAACCCTTTGTCTACTGGAAGGAACTGTGAAGGAAGAAGTCACAATGCTACTTGTGCTGTTAAGAAAAAGCATCACATTTAGAAGCAGCAAAATTTCTTCTGCTTCCCACCTCCCCACCTTACACTGTGATCAGTGTGGAAAGCCCGACCTATACAGGCATCTATACGACAGATACCAAAGTAATAAGACACAAGTCTGCAGCCTTCTGCTCCTTGAATCCCTCATGCAGGATTAGGGCATTAGATTGCAAACTCTTTGAAAGATATATTTTCTTCATAGCTCCTGGAAAGTAGACACAGCATTGTATAGATAAACAGCCTTCAGAGACTGGCACAAAGAATGCCTGAAACTCGTCCCCCTCTCTCTCGCCGCTCAAGAAAAAGTGTTTTAACAGCGGCTTCCTTAATAAAATTTGTCTTTAATTTCATTATTTTAAAAAGATAGGAACTCCCTGGCAAAATTCACTGGCCAGAAATGCAAGCCTTCTCTGCAATGCCATTATTGCACTTATATAAGACAGGGCGGGAGATGGTTATCTAGCAAAATGAATAGGCACCAATGTTCTACTCCAGCAGAGATGAAGGTTTCTACAACATGTTTCTATTTGTAATTAGGACCTTATTTAAAAGTACTTGGGTGACTACTGATCCTGCAAGCCCATTACTATAAACCACAAACCTCCCGTTAACTTCAACAGTGCAGTGCAAAGCTCACTGCTTTTAATGATTTAATTTTCTTACAACAATATTAACAATGGATAACATGCAGATCCCTGCACAATTTCAAAAATATTTAAGGGAAAACCATGTTTAAGGTAAATATTTAAGGCACATGAAATAAATTTTATACATAACATTCTTACTTTTAGAGAGTTCAAAAAAATCAGAAGGCACCCACAGGACTTGTGAAATCCATGCATGAAGCCCTTTCCTGGTCAAGCAAGTTAAGCATGATCATAATATGAAATATGTAAACAGAACTGTATGTATTATACATGCATTATACTAATTCAAAACTTACTATATACTTTTTTCCTGTTACAAAGGCAAGGTTGCTCTGTCCTACATTTTGTAAACTACTTGCCTTGAGAAGTTTCAGGATATGCCTCAAATCTGATGACATCTTTCAGGAGGTGCAGTCTCACAACATAAAGCCACATTTAAAAACCCAAAGACTTCCAAAGAGAAGAGACAGTTTCCAGAATCAAACTACCATTTGTAATTCAAGTAGAAGAAGAGAGCTTGGAATATGCTGACATTTTAATTTCATGGACAGAAGAGACTCATTTGATAGTGTGATTAGCTACAAGGACTGATCTGAATACAAGTGCTATTATGGTCAAGACAACAGTATAGAACAGAAGAGACTTATTTTCAAGAGGAGATTGAAGCTACTCCAGTGGTCAGACTATCTGTGTTATTGTCCATTTTAGACTTAAAAAGCTACAGTTAAACAAATGATCAAAACAGCTACTTGCTTAACGGAAGAGAAGCAAGTAGAAACAATTCCAACACTTGAGTATTGATCAAGTTAAAAACATTTAATTCCTCTTATGTTCTAGTTAGGTATACAATTTCTCATTTAATATTGAAGCAATTTCTTTCCTCGATGATAGACAGCAGAGTATTTTATCTCTGTCTATATTCAATTAGGTATATTAGTTTTATCCAAAAAGTAGTCCCATGTGCAATGATAAGAGTTCCTACATATTGAATTACAAATTTTCACACATACTGGGATCTTCAGACCCACCATTGATTTCCTTCTGACTACAATCCTAGGGTAGGACCTTGGAGCATTTCTCTGCACTCAGACCCTACTTCACACACTGCTCCTGCCCACACCCTTTCACAAGAAAGAAGCCCAAGCATGCAGGTGAGAAGAAACAGTATTAACCAGCCACATCCCCAAAGTGAGAGACTGGGGGAATGGGGAGTGAAAAGCATGTTAGCCAACACACCTGCCCCTCCAGGCTGGACTTTGCATATGGTCTGTAAAGTAAAGAAATAGATTTTAGGCCTCAGAGGAGGCTGCATCTTTAACAACCCCACGCTGAATTGATATTCACCTCTTTTTGTGGGTTTTTACTTCAACAGAAGTACATGAAATGGGGGAAAACAACGAAACTCTCAGCCTCAAACCATCTGCCCAAGACAGCCTGAATCTGGGCTTCTCTGGACCATGCAAACCATGGCCTAGACCCCAGGCCCTCCGCTTCAGCCAGTCCCCACAGCAGGCTTCTTTTGAGGTAAGAAACTACTTGTATGAGTGAATTCAAATAATTCATTATAACCTTTCCAAGCAGAAACAATATCTGCAACAGAGCAGGCAGGGCAGGCGGGGAGGTCAGGCTGAAAGTCTTAAGGCACACAAATGCAGTATTATAACTCTGCATTTTTACACTTTCTGCTCATTTCACCATTCATCTTTGAGACAGCAGCCAGCCAAATGGGCTTTCTCATTTTGTTATTCTGTTATTCTGAGCTTGTGGACCCAACTCTTCTTGAAGTAGTCACTCCTCAGCCATATCTCATACAAGCTTCATGTTAGAAAAAAATGGCTCACTTGATACATTTTATAACCAATCATGTATATTAAATAAGCTGATATCTGATAAATATGCCTTTCTTTCACAGTATAGAAATATATCTACACAATCTTGGCACCATATATATACTCTAAAGATTGAGACACACAGACCTAATAACACATTAGACAATATAAAGGAAAAATAAATTACCCAAACTTGTAGCAAAACATACACTGGAATATAAAATGCTTTGCAAATTTGTCAGTTACATTAAATTTTTCATACTATAACAACCTTTATAAGAACATTCATTCCAGCATTCCACTTCCAGCAAGTGCCATAATTCCCTAACCTTTGGTTTTTATTATACATATATATGTATAATATTTTAATATATATAAAATACACACTGAGAAACACCTGGCATCAAAACAAAATCCTTAAACTTCATGTTAATTAAACACTGAAGTCAACTTCACATAGTAATTTCTTTTTCATTCTGACTTGCTCAAGCTTTGGAGGAAAATTTCCTTTTGATTCAAAAAATCCCCAGTCAAATTCCAACATTATCAGAACCCTAAAACCCAATTATTCCCCCAGTTACACTATATTAGTGTTATTCCCCTGATAACACTGATACTCTTGATATCCAACTTGGGATTCTCAGCACTAAGCTACATAAGCCTCTGAAACTTAAGTTTTCAAAACTCACTTGTGGAGCATTTACAAATGCTCACATGGCTCTGTTTATGGAGAGACAGAGTGTCCTTCCCTAGGAGTCAATTCAGAACAAAACTTGTGTTTAAGCACTTCAAACCATTACCAGATGGAACTTGTCTCTTTGCTAGCAATTGAGAATTAACCAAATCTGGTCACCTTAGACTCAGTCTGACCAGCCTGAACCCCTCTTCTGGAGGGCTTAAAAATGAACTGGAAATGTTAAGTTACTGTCCTCTACAACCAAAAACAACATAACTGCTAAATCATTAATCTCCTCATAAACCAAAGCAACACAACTGTAGGTCTGAGCAGGCCATGTATCTTTTTTGTGAAACCTTTATGTCTATGAGTCTCATAATGGTTTACTGACTTGTCCCTGACTTCTCTTTAATTCCATTATCTGTGGAAAATATTTTCTTATAATTTAAAGGTAAAATGAGGTTTTGCATAATGAAGACTACTGAAGACATCTGGGAGGAAGTCATAAGGAGCTAGGGGAATAATTAAAGAGTCTCTTAATACAGGCATTTTTTTCCCCTGAAATAATACTTGCTGAATATACTGCCTTCTTCTGTGATGATAAAAATAAACAAAGCCCCTCTGCATAGTGTGGTAATATTGTGACTCCTATAAGAAGTAGCAGAACAGCTGCTACCCTCATTAAATTAAAGATAGTAGCAAAATGTAATGGAACTTAATTTGTACAGTGATGAGCTCTGAATAGATTGCTAATTGTCCTGCTAGATGTTGATTTTATGTTTCTCCTGTGATTCTTCATTCCTTCCTTAGTCTTGTGACAGACATGAAGCACAGGAGACAGGGAAACTGCCACCCTAGGATATGGTGAGACAAGCCTGACTAAATACAGGCTGGTTTATTTTATATTTTATAGAAAGCACTCTCTGAAGGAGGAGAAACATCTCCATTGTTTTCATGACCATACCACATTTACTCCTCTACAGTGCAAATTTGTTTTGCCTGCAGCAACCTGTATTATGCCTCAAAGTATTGCTTGCATGAACTGGGATATTTTTTGTTGCTACTGCATATTACAAGTTAGACAGGTAAGTGATTGATTTAGAAATTTAATATAAGGAGACTATGAGCATCTTGGTTTTGAAAGAGGTGAAAAAATAGCTGTGGAAAACGTGCATAATGATTGGCATGTAAACACGTCTTCCTAGAAGAGATGCATATTCTTCCAAAGGTAACAGGTATTATTAAAAACATATGCTGGGTTAAATGTGAAATTCTAAGCCAATTCCTATCAGTTTTATTGGGGTGGGGATTTTATCACCATGATGCCTGCCTCAAAAAATGCTCAAGCTACACACACCATGTATTTATCAACAAGCAGAAGACAGAGTAGGAGAGAGAAAAGATAAATAGTGACTATTTAGTAGTGTTTGTAGGAATAAACTTCCTTCCATCTGCAATGTGAAAATGGTAGAGTCATTGGGATTCAAAGAGTAGCAAAAGCACTCAACTGTTAGAAGTCCTCATGTAAAACTCACATCAATGTCATAAACCCTTTGCCACACTGACTTGCAGCCATCTCTAAGGAATACAATGACAATCACACTGAGCACATCTGTGCACAGAACAGATAATGGGAAAAGGATGAATGGCTTAGCCCTTTTGAAGTAGAAAAAATCTTCAGGCTTAAGTGGCACAGGTGCACCAGATCAAATGTTAATTGAATTTAGGTACTTCGGCCTTTTCAACAGACCTAGACATAGCAATGCAAGAACTGTGGTACTCAATTTTTAAGCATCTTGAAACTGCAACAAATCACACAAGCCCTGAGGCCTTTTTCTGTTTCTCCTTAATAACACAGGTGGTAATTACAAATATATAGGAAGGATCAACAAATCTCCTCACACTGACCAGACCATAGAAAAAGCAAAACAGACACCTTTACCCTAAACCCACCTAGCAGTGCAATTCAGACGTCTTGCTTTTGCATTGCAAAAAAAAGTGGCCTCCCCCACTTGAAATGCACAACTTATTGTGAATTATGCTTTGAAACAGTTCAAACAAAAAACCACATAAGTCTCTTAATTTGAAGTATGCCTGCCACACGCTCTAGCTACTCAACTGCTACAACAGTCCAACTTGCAGGGATCTTTCTTACCTACCAATTGGTACAAAATGCAAAAGTCTTCAGTTGAGGCTGCTGCAGTTCAGAAGGGAATAACAGCTTCTGTGAGCCTAAACCTAGAAGTACACACCACAGTCCTACTGATTAGGGCAGCAAGCTGGGTTCCAGTTCCTGCTTCAATGCATGCTTTTGTTTCACTGAACAAGGATCTATATAATCCTCCGTGCACAAACAGTAACAGACATCCAATCTGTGAACACCAAAGTATACTATCAAGAGAGGAACAGTTTCGAACTGAAAAAACTTCATCACAAAACATCTGCAACTTTGCAGTCAGGAACTTTCACTGAAAAAAGGAATGGGACTCTGTTCTCCAGTAGTCCAGCAAGTGGTCTAACTACTGCTTGCCAGGCAGCTTCCTGGAAAGAAGTGTGAGTTTTGAACTACAGCCAAAAAATGCTGCCACAATCTGGAGTTCGGCAGCCCTACAGGGTAAGGATCCTAACAAGTACCAAGGACAGAAATACAGCCATTAGTCATTTAGTCAGAAGTTTGTACACCAGGATCCCGTACTTCCAAGCAGGGGAACCCTCCCCACACATTGTAGAGGATACCTACATGTCCAATTTGGGATAGTGAATTCCAGAAGGCAGCAGGAAGTTTAAAACTATGTTGCTAATACTTTATTATGATGTTAAGAGTTGCGACAACTCAACCTTTTCATCAACTTGAATGAACAGAAGGGTTTGGGGTTGGGGTTTTGGTTGGGGTTTTTTTTGGGGGGTGGGGGGTCAGTATTTTAGAAATGCCCAACCATTACTAAGTAAGCAAGAACAAGCCTCATGATGTTGCTTTCCTCAAAGGACTCAGTAATATCAGAAATAATGCAACTTTATCAATAATCAAAGGTCTGCAGTTCAGAAAGTTTGGACTGCATATCTCCGAGTACCTGTAAGAAGTGAAGTAATGCATTCAGTGGAAGTGCAATGTTTGATAGAAATGGCAATGCTGAACAAGATAGGTATGAATGTACTTGTAAATATGTTGTATAACCCAGGAATCACAAATACAGTGTAACTTACCATCACTGGCTCCAAATCAGGAAGATTTGGGTTTAAACTAACAGTCAAAATACAAGAAGATATATGACTTCATCTGAAATCCGATAAAAACAGATTTTTCTAATCAAGTCATTGCATCAGTCTTCTATAAAGCATTAAGAGCCTTTCTCTCACTGTGAACAAGTCATTGTTTCGACAACCTTTTTAGGCATGCTGAGAAGCATTTTTTAAATAGCAAGGACATTTTAATTGTTGATGACATGAATCAACTATGTGAAAGAACAGCTGCATCTTCAGATGACATGAATAGAAGTGTGATCTGCGTGTAAAGTATAATAAAAGAACGTTTTATCCTCCATTTACTATTTTTGTGCAAGTTCTACCTCAGAAATTTAATTTTAACTGTTCACAAAAAAAGCTAGAAAAGAAGATAAGGTGGTAGGGAGGAAGCTTTTATGTGCATCTAAAGCATATGTTAATCTGTTTCAAAGATTACCTTAAAGAAATTATTTGTTTTCTGTTCACTGAACACACTGCTTCACTGAAGTCAGGGATGACAGATCTCAATGTTAAATAACTGCAATTTCTTGAGTCTAAAACCTGAGCCTTCTCATTATATGCTTTATAACTGGAAGCAAACACTGAAGTCCAAACAGCTATGAAATTCAGCCTTTGCAGCTTAGGCATATTCTAATTATTCTTGTAGGATTATTACTCATATCTTATATGAAAGACCTCAAATACAGGAGAAGGCCTCAAGAATTTAGACAGAAAATGAATTACAAAGCATACCTTGAACACAGGAACTGACATTCAGCCTCTGGCATGCTGTCATCAATAGTCACCAGTGCTTGATACTTCAGATACCACAACAAATGCAAAACTTCTTGAGTTAGCATATGCATTCCAACTAGTATTTTGTACTCTGTGTACTCTGTTGTTCTAGCTACTGCAGATACCATTCTCTCCTAGGCACAGTAGTGACATAAGGCCATCACTTCAGATCTCTGACAAGTTCTGAAGAAGCTTACAGGACGTTTTAAATTTATTCTTGCATGGACTACAGGACAATTTATAAAATAGCAAGAGAGCTTCAAACCTGAAAACTCAGCACTTCCAGTTCAGTCTAGTCTGGGAGTTGACAAATATCACATCTATGACCACAGCACAGCCAACAGTTATCCAGTGAACAAAAGCAACGTAAACCAATCCAGAGGGTTGAAAGAAATGTTACTCAAGCTATGTTAAATTTAAACTGCCAGACACAGTAAAGTTAATATCAGCATAAAAGGAGGAGGGAAAACTGTTCAGACAATTCCAAAACCTCATCAGAACAACAGCTTCTTAAGTGACTTTTCCTAAACCAACACATTGCTAGGAAAGTCAGCCCATAAGGCAGACAAATGCAATAGAGAAAAATTGAAAGACTTTGAGAGGGTCTTTGTCAGGAGATGCAGTTATGTCAAAGTTAAAGTTTCACAAAACAAACATTGGTTTTGTCAATAGGGTATTTCTGAGGGGCAAGGTCTGAAATATCTCCAGAGCAGATGGGGAAGAGTTTGCCAAATGAGTTCTAAACAATATTTCAACCAAGATGAGGGAGTTTATCCTCTCTTCTTTTGGAAATTTACAAAATACTCATACTTCACTCAAATCTCAAAATCTTTCAGAAACACTGGATTCTCCACATAGCACCAGGCATTAAGACATAATTTTAACAATTTTATTTATTGAAAGCTTACTGACAGTTCTGCAGGAACTTGTAAAACCAAGATTATACCTGGATAGAGAAAAGTCAATTGGCAATCAGGCAAATAAGAATTTCTCTGTGGAAGGCAGAGAGGCTAACATGGCTTATAAAATACATAAGATTACAGTTGGCCCATCTTTTAGGGACACTGAAAAATAGAGAAATAAAGCCAACAACTGACACAGCAATAGTGGAAAATCATTTTCTGTACTGTTGCGAAAGTCTTGTCTAAATTGCTTAAAATACAGTCAGTTTCTAAATCCATTAACCCTGACGCAAGCACCTTCATATCCATCATCAGTTCACAAGCGATTCTCAAACCTAGAAAAATATATTATTCCCACAGTCTGTATGCATACCACTTAGCAACCAAAAATCTTCATGAGTTATCAGATCAAACTTTCAAAGCAGCTTCTTCCAATGACAACTGGTTTTTAACTTGAAATTTATTTTCCAATGCAAAACTCGGCACCCTTTTCCATCTATGCACTCATATGGAAAATACAGACAGTCAAGAGATTTGAATTTGCATTTTCTGCAATTTCTTCTGGTGGGATGAAACACTATGGATACAAATTACAGCGAGAAAATGGGTAGATTAGACCTCAGCTCTCTGAATATTTAGCACCATAATGTTCTCTGCCTTTAAACTGTTATTTGCAGGTTGGGGAAAGAAGCTTCTCCCTTAAACTGTAAGAGGATTCCCTTAAGGAAGGGCAATTGGAACACTAAAAGAACTGCTTCTACCAAGGCTAGTCATATCAGTTCCTTAGAGCAGGGGTGGAAATCCTATCAGTTGGCTTATGCCCTTCCACAGCTTCATAAGGTATCCTTTGAAGCTGAAGAAAACCTTTTGAAATGACCAGTTATGCAAAAAGGTTTTTTGAAAACAGGTTATTATGGAATACTGCATTCTTCCAGGTATTCTGTAAATTGGGAAATAACCAAAGATGCATGGGGATCTGAGGAATATGCCAGTAAAGTTAAGACTTTTCCTACTTCTGCTTCAATACAATAGCTTTTGCTAAGTAAGCAGGCATGCTCAGCTAGACAGCTTCCCTCCGAACTGTCCAGCACTCCACAGCACAGTTTCAGGCTTTAAACTCTCTCATTAAGCCGATATAGACTTTAATACCCCATGGATTTCAAGGCCTTTCTGCTACTTTCTGCAAGATTTACTTTATATGCAGTCCCAGAATTACAGGGTATGCTCATCACTCCTGCTAGAGACAAAGAATAATTAGGAGAACCGGTCAGGCTTTCAGGTTGTCTCAGTGATATCCAAGCATATCTGTAAATGTCTACAATCATGCTGAAATATTATGTGACAAAATCTTTCCCTTTCATTTATCTACTAAGAGCAAGCAAACCTAAAACATATCAAGATCTGCAGTCATTTAATATTAAACTAAATAAGGAATAGAGAGTAATCAAACCAAGAAGCAGGATTGGGGGGGGGGGGGGGGTGTAAAATTTTCAGTTTCTTATCATACAAAACTAAGTCCAAAATCTTGATGTATTTTTACCCAAATTAAAGCCTTCACTTGACATGATTCTGCTAGATTACAGAGCAAGTTTAGTAGAAACAATGTTTTGAGTAGATAATTCAAAAAACCTTTAGAAAACTCCAGCAATATCTAAATAAACAAGTTTGAAAACAGAGTATATGATGTCTTCTCAAACAGATCAATGTATGGTAATATTTCTATTTTGAAACTGATGTTAATTTCCATTTTGATAGAGAAAAATATTTGAAAACATTTGACAGTGGAACTCATTTAAGAAACAAATCTAACATCTCATACATTATGTTCCTCTCACCTCCAGCACTCACATTTATTTCCACTCACTGTTGGCCACAACCCGGATGTCTAAAAGGAGATGTTTACAGCTCCTCATCTATGACTGTCTCACTCCGCCATTTGAACCTCACTCCGTCCACTCTTACAGGTTCACAGCCTTGTATATATAGTATTCTTCTTCTCCCCGCCCCCCCGCCCCCCCCCCGTGAAGTGAGGCTCAGCTACAGACTCTTCTCAAGAGTATTTCACCACCTCTAGATGCTTTCATGTCAAGAGAATCATGTCATAGAAATCAGAATCACCAAGGTGACTGACAGCTGTAAAAGGCTAGGGCATGCCATCTGATAGGAAATCCTATTTCAGAGAATCCCCAAACATGCATCTATCTTTCCAATCAACTACCAGTCTCATCCATGTGATAATCCCTCCTAAGAATTCCTGTGCACCACAAAAAAAAGGAACTTCTCTAAACTCATATGTGCCTTAGAATTTTGATTCATAATTCCTGGGATCCCTAGGACACTGTCACAAACACAGTTAATCATTTACAGGCAATATGGCAGCACAAGATCATCTACCTATAAGCATCGGCAACAGACTATTCCCTCTGACTTTGGCCCCCCGCTCCACGACACAGACATGGCATTAGCCAGAATTACCCTAAAAACACGGCCTCGTTGTATAAACAGTTACTTATACTCAGTGCTTCAGAGAAATGAAGACAATTCAGGCATATTCTACACATGAAGATAAACTGTTTTATTATGCCATCTATTGCATTTGCTTTGTGAATATGTTTGTTTTCTGTTTACTTCCATCATTCTACAGTTCCATCTTACTTGTACCCATCTTAGTTTTACTAATTAATCAGACATTTATATAACTTAATTCCTGAGGAATTAACTTTTGCAGTTTAATTGCTGACTGTTAGAAAAGCACTTTCTAAATCCATTTGAAAAGCAGTGATTTATATCATCAATGCAAACAGGGAGCAAAACAAAAGCAACTGCAGAGCTAAGAGCTTTTGGTGAATGCCAAAATGCCATTAAAATGCTGTTCATAGTCTATATGATACGGTCAATTTTATCATTCTTTGTGAATGCAATTGCTTCCTCGGAACATGCTGACGGAGAGGTACACGTCCACAGATTGTTGGTGCTTGCAGAACTCTTTATCATTTTTTAAATTTAGTGCTGTATGAAAAAACACAGAAAGCTAGTGTGCTTTACAAATCAAGATCATAAAAATTAACTTGGCTGAGGCTGTCTCTTTGAGGATTTTGAATCATGCCCCAGATAATCCAGAAGGAAAAAGGATGAGGTACTTGTCTGGGACACAAACACTGAAGTACAAAATACATTAAACAATGATAGCACAATCAAGACTCACTTGACACAGGAATAAAGCTCTTTCGCAAAGTGAGAGTGAGGAGTTCAACATCAGAAGAAACTAACTGTACTATTTAAAAACAAGATAAAACTACCCATCCCAGAACTTTCTTTTTATTACTTGATGATGAATTAATATAACCTTATTCAATCTGTATCCATCACCACTAAAGGAGCATTTCAAAGACCTACCAAACCTGTAGAACTCATGATTTTGCCTCCATCTGTCCTGTTATTCCAATAGATAATACATCATTCTGATTGTCCTATGAAAGTTACATTGTGCATTACAGCATTAGACACAACAGCAGCAAAACAGTTTGTCACTGCCTAAGGAAAAGTTCAGTTGGTCACATTTGGTACCAAGTAGCATGTAGACAACAATGTACCCTGGTTATAACCCAAACAGATTGGTTAAGGATATCCTCTGAAATGAGAGAAGAAATTTGCTTTAACTACCAAGCTGTTCCATATAATATGAAAAACACGATACAAAAGAAAGCAAAATGAGAAGGAAGATCAAGGAACCAACAACAGAGCTATAGGTACAAGAGGAAAACAGGATAGAGAGACAAGGGACTGAGGAATGAAGAGTCTGAAAGGGAAAGGAAGAAAAAAAAGGAGATGATACCCAAAGATTCTACAGCACTGCAGAACTCAGGCAGACATGAATATACTTCATGAAAAAGGATCACCTTGACCATCTGCAAGGATAGAAGCCCAAGAATCTAAGCAACAATGCATATTTTTCACTCTTGGAATTGCAGGGCTCAGCATTTGTTTGAATAAGGATTACAGAGTAGAGAAAGATGCCATAATTAAAACAGACCTTGCTTCAACTTGAATTAACAGATTTGCATTATCAGTACAACAGTGCACTTAGAAACTTCATTAGGAAAGGAACAGCCACATGTAGCAATTGTCCACAGAAGAGAAACCCAGTGCTTTGAACATGTTCTGACAGAGACGATGTTCTCAAATATAAGAGAGAAAAGGAGGACAAAACAAGAGATGGTCTGAGGGGAAAAAAAAAAATCAACAACAAAACAAAACAAAAAAAATTACACAGAGTATCCCTGAAGCACTCCTATAAACGTATGGCTCTCACGTTCTCAGTTCTCCCAATTCCTGCCTAGGTTTTTTTGGTTTGGGGTTGTTTTTTTTTTCTTTCAAGTGTGTTGAAGAACATTTAACCTTCATTAGAGATTAACTTGTTGTCAATGTTACAGAAACTTTTTACATCAAAGGACAGACTCCACAGCTTCTGAAGATTCCCATCTATTTTAGGTTTGAATCTCAAAGGCACTGGCCAACAGTGAGGTAAATAGGAGATGCAAAACACAGTAATACAATATGTCAAAACAAACATACTAGAAAAATAGTCACTAGTGAAGTTAAGCAGGAGATGGAGTTGGTCTATTTAGTAAGTCTCTACAAATATATTCTTTTCCAAAAATTTTCCAAGATTTTTAATGAGCCCTAGTTACATGTAATAATTGTGAAGTATATCAAGTGAAGACTGGATATTACGGGCTACATAAGACAGGAGAATTAGCACACTTCTGTATTGGGTTTGTGTGGCAAGGTTTTGGTAGGGGGGTGGGCTACAGCGGTGGCTTCTGTGAGAAGCTGCTAGAAGCTTCCCCTATGTCTGATACAGCCAATGTCAGCCAACTCCAAGGCCAAGCCCATCAGTGATGGTGGTAGTGCCTCCGGTATCAGATTTAAGGAGGCTGGGGCGGGGTGGGTGGTGGGGGGAACTGTGCAACAGTAATTGCAGGAGACAGGAGTGAGAACATGTGAGAGAAACAACGCTGCAGACACCCAGGTCAGTGAAGGAGGGGGAGGAGATGCTCCAGGTGCCAGAGCAGAGATTCCCATGCAGCCCGTGAGGAAGACCATGGTGAGGCAGGCTGTCCCCCTGCAGCCCATGGAGGTCCATGGTGGAGCAGATCTCCACCTGCAGCCCAGGTAGCACTCCACACCAGAGCAGATGGGTGCCCGAAGGAGGCTGTGACCCCGTGGGGAAGCCCGCACTGGAGCAGGTTTTCTGGCAGGACTTGTGACCCCACGTGGGACCCATGCTAGAGCAGTCTGTGCCTGAAGGCCTGCAGCCCGTGGGAAGGGACCCACGCTGGAGCAGTTCGTGAAGAACTGCAGCCCACGGGAAGGACCCACATTGGAGCAGTTCATGGAGGACTGTCTCCCATGGGAGGGACCCCACGCTGGAGCAGGGGAAGAGTGTGAGGAGTCCTCCCCTGAGGAGGAAGGAGCGGCAAAGACATGTGATGAACTGACCGCAACCCCCATTCCCCATCACCCTGCGCTGCTGGTGGGGAGGAGGTAGAGAATCTGGGAGTGAAGCTGTGCCCAGGAAGAAGGGAGGGGTGGGGGGGAAGGTTTTTTAAGATTTGGGTTTATTTCTCATTATCCAACTCTGGTTTGATTGGCAATAAATTAAATTAATTTTTCCCCAAGTAGAGTCTATTTTGCCCATGATGGTAACTGGTGAGTGATCTCTCCCTGCCCTTACCTCTGCCCACTAGCTTTTTGTTCTATTTTCCCTCCCCTGTCCAGCTGAGAAGAGGATTGATAGAGCAGCTTTGGTGAGCACCTGGAATCCAGCCAGGGTTGACCCACCACAGCTTCAAAGGCAATAGCTACATCAGGCAATCTCCCCAGATTCCCTGTATATTCAGAGTGACAGAAGCACCTTCAGGCTGCTTTAGGAATTCTGTATCATCTCTGGAGCCATGTAATGACTGCAGGCTGATAACCACTGTAAGACTGATCGATACAAGGATCTTGCTTATCCACACCCCACTCTGATAACACACATAGGCATCTGTTCTCAGAAGTGACATAATTTTCTTTTTACTAGAGATGTAATTTGAACATGAACTGAAGAAACTTAGCTCTTAAGAAAAGCAAAACCTAATGGAACAGAAGCATAATTCTATCACAACTGCTGAATGTAAGATTTGGCTTGCAGTAGGATACAGAGGGATAGTCTCTATTTTTTATGTTTACAGAAGCAAGGCCCAGAAATTAAAATTTAAGAGATAAATGTCCAAGTCAAGATAAACTTACTCTTATGACAAAAGGACAAATTCTAATCAAGAATTAACAACAAAAAGCTATCTTCAGCAGTTTGACAACGACTAGATGCAAAACCAGCAAATTATTCCATGATGAATACAACAGACAAACTTCAAAATACACAAAGAAACAGAACACATCTCTAGTACCAGTTGTCACCACACCCGAGAAACATCTTTTCTCCAGGCAATGACAAGAATGAAGCAACAGTTTCACTTTTCCATGATCTCATTGTGCCTTTAGGATCATTTCTTATTCCATGCCACTTTTGCATCAGACTAAAACACGTGACCTTTCTAGGAACAGAAAAACATACAAGGCCAGGGGAGAAAAACTCTTTTGCCTGCACTAAATGAAAATGGGTAATAAAGGCTGAGCCCAGGGAATAACATATGTTGCAAATAATAGCAAGTACCCACTTCCTGGGAGATTTACACAATAGAGTTCACATGTCAGCAACTGTTTGCCTATAATATAAATTCAAATTGACAAGACTGAGGTATTATGGAACAGCATTTATCTCGATTGTCAGGAGAAGTCATTTCATTCCTTATGATTCATTTAATTTATACGTTAGTGTATTAACTGGATATATTATTGATCTTTGCTCCATCCAATTTCAGTTGCTATAGCATGGACAAAGTGATATGAAAAATATCACTCCTGGCTTTTTTTTTTTTTAAATACAGGAGTGTCTGACATGTCTAAGGAAAACATTTCAGTGTATTGGACATCCTATCAAAAGAACACATTCTGGAGCAAGCAACTGATTTTGAGGAATAAGTTACTGTGAAAGTCAGTTTTTCTAGAGTTTGTACTAGAATATCTAGAAAACTCTGTTTTTCTAGATACCATGCTTTCCTCTCTCCTTGATTGGAAAAAGGCAAAGATGGAAGCAATCATGACAGCCCTGGTGCGGGGAGAAGGGGAGAAGGGGAGAAGGGGAGAAGGGGAGAAGGGGAGAAGGGGAGAAGGGGAGAAGGGGAGAAGGGGAGAAGGGGAGAAGGGGAGAAGGGGAGAAGGGGAGAAGGGGAGAAGGGGAGAAGGAAAAAACAAAGAAAAAAAGAAAAAAAAAGAAGAAAAAGGAAAAAAAGAAGAAAAAAAAAGAAAAGAAAAAAAGGCTGCTATGTATCTGGGTGAAACTACCTTTCAAGCACAGAGGGCTGCTTCAAACATATACAAGCCACAGCTGTCACTCTGCAGAACCGTAAGTCTTTCACTCTTAAGACAGTATCATTTGACAGCTGCTATGAATATTATGAATACCATGGATGTCCCATTACTTTCACCTGACAGTCTCTGAAGCATAATAAGGAGCCAAACATTAAAAAAAGCAGTAACAAAATGAGCACCAGCAGAAAGCACACTGACATAAGAATGTCCTCCTAACTCTGAAGTTGTCAACAAACATGAATAGCATACAGGTGAGCCTAGGCTGCCATTTAATTTTATTTGGATAGGCAGCAGGATTTTGAACTGTTTCAGAATCTTTCTTCACTGTTCCCCAAGCCCTCTCCCACTTTTGGGATGCATTAAGTTCTATAATCCTGGATAAAGACAATATAAACTGGTTTTACTACGCAGTTACCTCAAAAGAGGGGGAGAGAAGCAAGTGACAGCATTCTACTTGTTTTGCAGTAGCTCTGATTAGGGGCCAGCAAGATCAGGGTCCCACTGAAAAAGGCACTGCATAAAGGAATAATAAAAGAGTTACTTTCCCAAGAGCTTACAGCGAAGACAGACAAAAAGTCAGGAAATTACTCAAGTAATCTACAAGCCAAAGGACAATTAACATCACATCTCTTCCACCAATTCTCTCTAGACATAAAGCCAGCACTCTTCTAGCAGTTTTAGCTTCCTACAGGAAAAAGAGGTACCTCTGATCTTTACAGTAACTCTGTCAGTGGATGTTCACAACCTAGATTCAAACTGTTCTGCACTGCTGAGATCTTCCTGATCTTCGTGGCTGCTGCACACCTGTGATGGTTTGCTGCGTACAGGGTGTTCTGCAAACACAAAGGTACTGCCAAAGTCAGCACTTTTCCTGTGGAAGGCAGCCCTTGGCAGTAACAATTTGCTTCTGATGTTTAAAATGGCTGATCTCACACTTATCCATTTTCTGGTCTTCTATGATTTTCTCATGGGCAGCCATTGCAATTCGTCACGTTAAAATTTCCACCTTCACACTCTAACACTATTTTGGCAGCACCACTTTTTAATTCTGTTGTCTCCAACTAGTAATAAGCATTAGTGGCCCAAATTTAACCCATTAATTGAAATGCAGATAGCCAAGCTGTTCAAGTGGGAGTCTTAATTTCGAGTTTCAGAAAGTGCCTGCAGTGAAGCAATTACAGTCAAATAAAATATGCCAATATGATTTTATCTGAAATTTTTATTGAGTTTGAGTTCACTACCAGGAAACGAAGTGCGTATGCGCCATCTTATGGTCAACGAGAGTGGGTGCGAGCCCACAAACCAGGCTTTCCAAAGGGCAACCTTTATACGGCTTGGTCCACCACCACTGAGGTTTTAACCCTTCTAGTAGTTTTACTCCCAGCTAAGTGCTCCGTAGACGGTATCATATTTTTCATACGACTCACATTTAATAGATGTGAAATTATCACTTCAAATAGGGCACCCGGCAAATCTTACAGAATGAACATGCTTTAAAACTATAAAAATTATAGTATCCCAGGATACGTTGCAGCTTCTTAGGGTTATTTGCACTTTACATTAAAACAGATACAGTTGCAAAAACAGCATCTCAGTTGAATTTTGGTGTTTACTGTCTCAATTCTTTGCTCTCCTCTTGGTCCTCTTAAAAGGAAGGTTTTAGAGGTACTGTTTTGGTACTTCTGAAATCCTTAAGGGAGAAAGAAATAGTGCAGTAACATTATTTGCCTGATCTCCTTGTTGTCTTAAGTCAAATTGCTTTAGGCTTTTTTGTTCTGTTTGTTGGCTGTTTGGGGGTTTTTTAAACACATAACTGGACCTAGCTTAGCCTCAGCATGTAGACATTTTACAGACAGGTAGAGTACATTTTCAGATGACAGGAGAGGAGATATTTCTCATTAGAAACAACCATATGTGAGCCTTGCCAATGCTTCATAAATTATCTGACTTGCACCAAATAGCCATTGTTCTAAGTGTGCACATAATACACAAAGACAGCAAGGAAATAACTGTTTTTACACAGTAGGAAAACAGAGCACTCGACTCGTGGTTGCTAAGGAATATGAACAGTGATGCAGAGATCTCCCATATGAATCCAGAGGGGATAAGCATCCAAACATTTGTACACTTTCTAATTATTTTTTTTTAATTTGTTTCAATAGGATGACACTGTAATTGGCTAAGAGACCAGACAAAGCCCACAGAAATCAATGGAAACCTTTCTTTTGACTTCTCTGGGCTTTGGTCTGTGCCACAAACTGCAACACTGACAGCCTGGAAATGAAAAAAACAAGATTGCACAAAAAGCAGCTCAGATTCAATCTGTGTTTTCACAGCCAGCTCCCCACAGAAGTTTGGTATCTCTCCATTTGTGGCTGCTTGGGGACTTAGCCAATATACTCAGTGTTTTTTCTTACACGTTGCCATTTTCTAGGTTACTTCATATTTATATGCCCACCTTTTATTTTTGTCTGTACATCACACTATTAGAAGATAACTACCTACATTTGAAATTGTTCAGGCCATGAAAGTTAGTAACAAAATTTGATTTTCAGCGTAACAGCACTCACATGCCAACTAAAGTGAACAATCATTCCTCACCTACATCACAAACTAGGAAGGAACTCTGTTTCTATTTCATTTCACTCCATCTAATTATGGAGCCTTTCAGCAGATGCAAACACTGGGCACAGTCACCCAAACTAAAGAGGAAAAAAGGTATCTTGTTACAGTGCCTCCTCTTTCTTCTAGAGCCATTTTGCTCTTACACCTCAGCTTTGCCTTGAGAAGGTTTTGGAAGGTGCCAGTTAAAAAGTGCTTTAAGGACCAAGCACCTTAAAGCTTGGTGATTTACTGATTTAAAGCCTAGAAATGCTCCAGTGCTCATCCCTTCCAGCATTTTCACTTTCCTGCCTCCAAGCTAACTACGAAGACGTACATGCTGCAAAGCATGCCGGGTTTCGCATGTCCTTGCACTGGTTTTTCAGACTACTTTATACCTAGAGACCCCTCTCTCCCATTTTGCACTCAGGAGCAAGGACCACGGCAGCCCTGAGGTGCTAAAGTCCAAAGCCCTGACTAGAAAATGACTCTGTGTCCCTGGACCTTTCTAAGTAGCAGCAGCTAGTCACTGTGTTGCACAAACAAGCAGCACATCGCACCCAGAGAGCGGGGGACCTGTCACGACACAGCTGATCCCGCTTTTCCTGGCACCTGTGCTCTGTGAAAAAAACATACTTTCAGATGTCCCACTTCAAATTTTGATCATAGTCCTCCTTCCTTTTATCAGCAGCAGCTTTAGCAAAAACACGATACAGTGGATTAGAGCATAACTCGGTTGAAAAATGAGAACGTTTTTGCTGTGCTTTAACCAAAGCGAGTTCCTTCAGCCCGCGGGGCTCCAGCAGAGCAGGCCCCAACGAGCGGTGGGGTCAGAGACTGGCTGTGCTGCTGCTACTGCTGCTTCACGAACCTTGGAGCACAAGGAAAACGATACCCCCGGTTGCTCCGTTATCGCCGCCCTGGTGAGGTCTGCGAGACAACGCCGGGTTTAGCTCTCCTGCTCCACGCTACTGCCTCTTTTTGGCGGTTTATAAACTAATAACTTTATTACAAAACTGACGTATTGACGGAACGCGCCAGGCCCACTAATCCGAAAGGAAAACGACGCGCAGTTTCCCCGTCGCCCCCGGTTTCCCTCACCGCCAACCTCCGCTCGTGGCGGCGGGGCAGCGCCGCCCAGCCCTCTTGCCGTGCCCGCGGCCCGGCCACCTCCCCTCTCCCCGCACCGATCGAGCGCCAGCCCTCGTTTTCAGGACGTTACACCGAAGGAACCGATGGGGGAGCCGTGCGTTCCACGGCTTTTACACAGGATTGGCGTCCAAACCCGCTCAGCGGAACGCAGCCGCCCTGCCTGCGCCTACAGGACCAGCTGCCGCCCCCCGCTCGCAGCCAGCTACGCCGGCCAGGCCCGGGGCCTCGGCGGCCCCGAAGCGCTGAGGGAGCCGCCCCAGCCGACGCTCACCGCCCCGCCCGGCGCCCAGGGGCCGTCCCCGGGCCCGTCGCCGCGGGCACCGAGCGGGCGGGCCCGCACATGCCCAGCAGCGCGGGCAGCCGCCGCTGCCCTCTCCGGCCGCCGCCGCTGCCGGCTCCGCGCCGTCCTGCCGGTAGGTGCGCGCGCGGCCCGGCCAACGGCCGCCACCGTCCCCTCCACCGTGAGGGGCCGCGGCCCTCGGCCGGGCGGGTACCTACTGCGAGCGGAGGAAGGCGGTCGGGTCGGGTCCCGTCGCTCGGGGTCCCTTGGGGGCTCCGTCCCCGCTCGCGGCCTGTCCCTTCCGGGAAGGGGCAGCGGTGGGGCGTCTCGGGAGTCGCCTCGAGTGGGGTGGGGTGGGGGGGGGTAGGTGGGGAAACGCTGCCTCAGGTACTCCCGAAAACACAGCCGGAGCCAGCCTTTGTGTATAGGGAACAGCGCGACGGCAGGGCCTCGGTGTGCTTCTGCTGGGGTAAACGCGCTGGAGGGCGAGAAAAGTTATTTTTAGAAAGCATGAGGTTGGTGGCTTTTTAAAGCAGCCTTGGTCGACAGATCATTTTTAATAGCTGGCAGCACATGCGTGTCGCTGTGGCAGCACATGCGTGTCGCTGTGGCAGCACATGCGTGTCGCTGTGGCAGCACATGCGTGTCGCTGTGGCAGCACATGCGTGTCGCTGTGGCAGCACATGCGTGTCGCTGTGGCAGCACATGCGTGTCGCTGTGGCAGCACATGCGTGTCGCTGTGGCAGCACATGCGTGTCGCTGTGGCAGCACATGCGTGTCGCTGTGGTTGCTAGAGGATTATTTTCTGCGAATTCAGTAGAAGCACACTCAGAAGTGGTAGTCAAAATGACATGGTCTCTGTGCCCTTCATTTTATTCCTGTGCTTTCCTTCCTTTTGAAAAAAGATAGCTTTCCTGTGAGAGCAGGCCTTGAGGCCTCCCACGGGACTGCAGTTCATTATCCACTGAATCTCTATCAGCACCAAGGAAAAAGGGGGGAAAACACTTATCTGAAGCATTTTGAAAGACATTCTTAGTTATCCTTTAAAAAAAAACAAACAAAAAACACACCCCACACACAAACAAAAAACCACCACACATCTAACTTGACAAGTGTTGTGACTCATAGTGATGGCTTGCAATCATTAAAGCACTTTAAATGCAATACTTAATACAGCTAAATAAAGCTGGATTCTCATTTTAAAAAGAGCTGATGGTTGTTTAAGGTCTGTCAGATCTCCAAATTTGTAATCTGCCTTTAAAGCTCCACAGCTGGCAGTAAAGGGAGGGGAAAAGGGCTTTTTCCTGTTCACTGGGACACCAACAAATTCTCCAGACCAAAGCTGTACTGCTATTTGTGTTTACCAGAACAGCAGCATCTGGCCTAGTCTTGCTGTGCCAGTGTCATTGGGAGGCTGTGACAGAACCTGTGAGTATGAAGCAGAAACCTTTTCCCTTAGTTCAGAAAGGAAAATAAATGCCAGCACTGATTTTAACATGAATAAGTTGACATTTAATTTATGGTAGAGCACATCTATGGAGATGAATTGGAAGCATCAATTGCAGGAGATGCACATACCAAAAGCACTGGGGTTCCCATTTGCTTTTCTAGTTTAATGTTGAATTAATTGCTCTTTCCCTACAGATATGAATTACTCTCGGTTCATAACCACTGTGAGTGCAGCAAGAAAAGCATCTCCAATAAGACTTCTGAGTGAGTATATGCTCGTTCTCTGGAAGGGTATCATTCTACGTTCTGGACTTCACTGAGGTATCATGACTAAAGACTTGAAAGGTCTTGAAAGAAAACTGCTGTAAGCTGACAAGCTAGGCCAGTTAACTGCTTTGACTTTTGTCAAGTTGAGATGCCAAGCAGGTATAAAGAATGAAGTGAATAGCCATTTCAGAAACCCATCCAGACAGAAGAAATTGTATTGCCACTTCAACAGGTGTCCGAAAAGTCTCTGCTACTGCTTCTGAAGCAGGGCTTTTGGCACAGTTTGCTACTGAATTTATGCTGGTTGTCCACAAACAAGCTACTGCTAATGACTTGAAATTCAGTTCCAGCATGTTTCTTTTCACCTAGCTCTCCTGTATCCTGTTAATGTCCTTAAATTCCTCACTGCCCCCACCCCCTCAGTGTTGCTACACTTTCCTTTTCTATATTACAGTATCTTTAGGCTACCATGTTACATAGTCTTCTGTGTGACAAATAGAAAAGGTTAACTGCCTACTTGTTTACTCAGTTGAAACCTACAGGGACCTGACAGAATGAGAGCATGAGACATACATCACTAGTTAAGCCTTCAGGGGTCAGTTTCATCTCTTGGTAACGGGTTAGCATTTGCTGTTCAGCTTAAAATGCTTCATACAGGTACAGCTAAGTCAACTAATTCACTCTAGTCAATCTCTATACTTTCTCAAGTGATACACTGATATGCATCATAACACAAATATTAAGTAGCACAGCTTGTGCAGAAAGACATTAAGGCTGCAGTTTTGATGACAAAGTAAATATCTCCTTACCAGACCAAAAGTCACAGACATGACCCATGTTGCTGAACTGATAAGAATTAACTCCCCATGCTCAAGTTCACTAATAAATAGCAGAGAATAAACTCGATAACCAGGGGCTTTATGCCAGATCTGGTGTCATCTGTCCTCTCAGATCTGGTATAAAACTGTCAAGCCAGCATAAGTGCCATATTGTAAGCTCTTAGATTTAATGCAATAAGTGCCCTTGCTGGATTAAGGTCCAGTCTGCACTGCATAGATTGGATCTGAATGATTGTGAAACTGTGATTATAAAGCACAAGTTGTTAATATTTTCTTCATACTGAATTATTTACACAGTGCCTCTGCCACCAAAGCTGGGCTGCCAGAACCATTCCCATTCCCTTATGGAAAAGCTATAATCATATATGTAACTACTAATGTAGCTGCAGTACTGCCACATCAGCTAAAGTGAGACTGAAGAAAAACCAAATCATTCCAAGTCATTCTAAACAGAAGATCATTAAGGTGAAGCTTAAAAGACAGTCACACAAAAAGTTTTTATAATAGAAGAACAGTCCAGATAAGATAAAAACAGCTATTTATGATTTATTTTAACAAAGATGATTTTTTTTGGTTTGGTCTGTCCCACCCATGTCTCCCTCCCTGCCCCCCCAACACCTATTTAATCCAAGAAGAAGGGTGAGTTTAAAAAGAATTATCATACTTTTGAATTCATGACAGTTAAAAAAATAAAGTGAAAAATGGGACAAACTTCTTTGGACCATTATTATATCCTGACTGAAGAATATGATCAGTGTTACAATAATTGAATTGTAACCAAGGTCTTTTCCTTTCACTGTAGCTGAACTGATGCAGAAGTCTCCTCCATCTCTCATCTCTCTGGCTGGAGGGGCACCAAACCCTAATGTTTTTCCATTTAAGAGGGCTACTGTTGCCATTGGACATGGAACTGCTGTCGAGATTGGGGAAGATCTGATGAAGAGAGCTCTCCAGTACTCAGCCTCAGCAGGGTATCCGTCACAGCTGCTTGCGCTTCAATATACCAGAATCAGAGGATCATAAAATCCTTTATTATTGCATTAATTCACCTGTGCTTTTAAAACCTGTTTGTAAAACCTGTTTTACAAAAACCAGGTTTAAATTCTTTCAATTTGCCTTAACTATTTACATTTCAGTTTAAGTGGAAAGTTTTGAGCAGATAAGTAATTAAAAAAACCCTAATACTAGTAATTCTCAAGCCAGAGCATCTCCTGGCTATTAGTATTTGAGAATCCAGACTCCCAAATCAGTAGGAGGAATCATTTTGTGTTTTGCAATAAGATACTCATTAAAAGGTACTGCATTGCAATACATAGTTTCCACATTCTGGAGTATTTGTTTTGCTTTCATTTGGTACTATATATTAAAGTCAATATGTACTACTTGTGGTAGTTGGAGGTATTTATAGTATTGTCATCTTTAGTACAAAAATTGCATATCATTAAGTTACTTCAGCACTCATGTGAACTCCCAGCAGACAGCACTGAGTCAGGCTCATGACAGGTTTGCAAAAATATTTAGGTACCTAGAGGCACACAGGCCATTAATCAGTGAAGTTAAGACATTTCTTAATATTTAAATGAACCCAGCCATTTGTGAACATCCTACAAGATCTTAAGACTTTTTTTAAAAATCTCTTACAGAAATCCTTATTATTTTCAGCCTGTTACTAGCAGTACTGCAAGCTTTGTCACATTGCCACATTTGAGTATGGAAAGATCACTCCTAGGAGTGGATATTGTTCAGCCTCCACCCCTATTCCATCCTTGGCAAATCATTACCACCCAGATTTCAGTATGATAATTTGGTGTATGGACCACAGATGCCTATCTCTTCTGCCTTTCCATAAGAAACATTTATCTCATTTTCATCATTTGATAAAGCAGTCATAAAATCAGCATCTAAGTGTATCTATGACAGTTGAAATCCTACTCAGGACTGTGTGCTAGATGTGGCAGTGATTTAGAGGAACAGCCTAGCTTCAGCCTTTATAAGATCTTAGACACACCTTATTTGATTCATGTTTCAGGATTCCAGAGCTGTTGTCTTGGCTAAAGGATTTCCAGCGGAATCTACATAATCCCCCCACAGCCAATTATAGTCCTGAGCAAGGACAAATGGAAGTGTGTGTCACAACCGGCAGCCAGGAAGGCTTGTGTAAAGTAAGACTGAAAGCTTCATATGTTAAAAACATTTCTTTCAGAGAGATATTTTTCCATAAGTTCAGTTATACTCAGCATTAAGTCCTAGTGTATAACTATACACAGGGTACATCTCACTGTATTATCAATACGAGATAACAGAACTGAAATGAAACTGGTGTGGCAGTCTGATCTGTCAGGACTGCACAAATGTTCAAGTAAATCAAAGAGCCTGTCAGAAAATACACTATAAGGTAACATTTCATGTTACAGAAGTAGTGTAGTAATAAGTACATAGATGCATTATTTGCTTTACCATAACTCAATTCTAATTATGGTAGGCTTCCTTAAATAATTACCCTTTCCAGTCCACTCTCACTGCTTAGTTGATCCTTTCTTTAACTGAAGCACTGTTTCTATTGTACAAGAGCAGTGTCTTTCCATTTCAAATTGGTATTCTCTAGATGATTGCCTAGCTTCATTTGGCTCTCAAACAGATTTTTCATCTGTTCATTGCTTTTCTCACAGACAGCATAATTAAGTGGTTAGGGAATTACTAATACCTAATCAAGATTTTTAATTCCACTGCCAGAAGTATGAAGCATGTGCACAAGAATGGCACAATCTTTCTAAAATAGACTCTTCTTTTACAGGTGTTTGAAATGCTCATTAATCCTGGTGACAACATCCTTTTGGATGCACCTACATACTCTGGGACACTAGCAGCTGTAAGTATTCTTTAGCTACAAAATATTGTGAATGCTGTATTTGAAGTAAACAGCAATTTAGTAGCTGATCTGCAGGCTCATATACACTGTATTTACTGTAAAAAACTATCTAAGAATCAAGTTTAGTGTTAGTCCAGTTCATAAATATAAATTCATAGAAGCCTTTCTACTAAAAGTTCTGTAAGAGCTATTCCCAGGACAGAAGTTCCTCTTCCAAATCCTAGTTCATTCAAGGGCTAAAGTCACATTTAGAACTGGAAAGAAAGCCATCACAACCTAGTCAGGTTGAAGCAAATTTATAACAAGTGGGTATTTTAACATGTCAGCACATTCACCTGAAATATTTCATGGTCTGATTACACTGTAGCTATAAATACTATAAAATTGGAATAGGCCTGAAACATTCATATATGAGTATGAAGATGTGAATTAGTAAGAACTATACAAAAATAGCAAAGTTAACTTCTGAAAAATAGCTTAATCACTGTGTAAATAAATGTCAGCTCAAAATGCATAACAACTGTTAAGAAGGGTTAAAATAGGTAATACACCACAATTTCAGTCTAGTCTCCCCTTGCATCAAAAGGAATTTTGTTACTGTTTGCTGTGCTAAGTTTGAATATATCTTGTCTAATCAAATATACTTCTAGGAATATATTTGACATTGCAGCAACTTGCATTTTTACTTAAAAATGCAGAGCACTACATGGTACAAATTGAAATTCCTCAGAGGGGAGACAGCATGCTTTTTTGTTGGTATTTTACCTATATTTTTTCATACTGCTGTCAACATGTCATTGCAGCAGCACCATTTCATTCTCCTTTGTATTGCTGAATATATCTATTGAGAACAGATTCTTTGCCCTTTGTCAGTGAAGAGTAGCTTACAGTTCTGGCACTTCCACTGAAGTAGAATGTAAATTGTCAGGAGGAAATGAAAGTGCCATGAACTTACTATCTGTGGTGAGAGCATAAGAAATCCTCAGAGAACACAGTTCAAATTCACAAAACCCTCTTCTGCTTGCAAAACTATGTGATTTCCTAGAGAAGAGCAGCAATTGGACATAGGAGATACCCATTTCTTCTCAGCTGGCTTAACGGGGCAAATAAAGTGTAATGTGTTAAGTTTGACAAGCTTCACAGCAAATTCAGGCAAACTTTCTTTTGAATAATGACCAAATGGAGTTTGAGATAGCTATAAAGTCAGAAAGACTTTGTGTCAATGAAATTTTACAATGCCAGAGACAAAAGGAAGACCTTTGAATTATGGGATTATGACAGTTTTGTTCCTCCTACCAACAGCTGAGACCTTTGGGTTGTAACATAATTAATGTTCCTAGTGACCAACATGGCATTATTCCAAAAGCTCTAAAAGAAATTCTTTCTACTTGGAGCTCAGAAGATGTAAAAAATCATAGCCACCACCTCCCCAAATTCCTGTACACTATTCCGAATGGCTGCAACCCAACTGGAAACTCTTTGACCACAGAGCGCAAGAAGGAGATTTACCAGGTACGTAGCTGGTGAATCTTGTAGGTGGAAATGGATAAATGTCAGTCTTGTTTCAGTTAAGGATACCCCATGTGTGGTATTTGGGCCCATTATTGGTCCAGTAGACATTCCTCCTAGAACTTGTTTCTAGCAGAACCTCTTTCATGACAACTCTTCAGAGGTGGACTATGCATTAGATAAATTGTTTTTGCAATAGTAGCCTATTGCTGGCTGATACCCTTGCCATGGGCTTCAAACTGGACTTAGTACAAGTTTTCTGCACAGTTTGAACACTACATGGAACAGACCTTCGGTTATATGCATGTGTCCTTGTACTGCAGGTACCATGTTTACTCTTATAATTGCTTGATGTCTAAATCGGGCATTTGAAAGCTTCTCTTGACAGGGCCTTGTATATAGCGAATCAGCAATCCACAAGTTCATAACATGGTCCTGGTAATAGGCCCAAGGTACAGGAAGAACTGAATTTACAGTGTCTTTACATTTTAACAAATCTTTACTTTTTATTCATTTCTTTAGCTTGCAAGAAAATATGATTTCCTCATAATAGAAGACGATCCTTACTACTTTCTTCAGTTTGAAAAGGTAATTTGTCTTCCATACTCCTTAGTAACACCTTCTTTTCTGGTCCAGGAGAGAACTAATATTTGAGCCATGGATCTTTCTGCATGCTCCTTCATGTCCTGCCAAGGTAGCTGTAGGCCTCACAGTCTATACTACTTTCAGTTGTTGTCCCCTTTGTGGCATTTTATTGCATCAGTCCTGTCCTGAATCAGTGGTTCAAATGCCTCAAGCCTTATACAGGAGAGAATTTCCTTCAGTAGTCAGAAAATGGCAAAGGCTTTGCCTCCAGAGCAAAACAAGTATGCCACTGAAGCAGCACATGAAAATATCAGCCTCAATGTTTCTTTCAGCCCAAGCTCTTCTTTCATTCAGTGGAAGACTGCCTACTCCCAATCTACTATATTCCAATTTTACCCCTTTGCCTTTTAGACAACCTGAGGGAGTTCTCCCAGATACCACAGGAAGTAGTATTGGATAGGCAGCTTCCCTCCTTCATATAAATTTTCCCCAAATGGGTAACAATCGAGTGCTGACCCATCTTCACACATGGATCTACAGTTGCACAGTCTGCAAAAGTACCTAATTTCAGGAATGAAAACTGGTCTTATAAAGCAATTGAACATTGGTAGAAGCTAAAGTTCAATATTTTCTACTTTGAAACATGTTTTTATGGGAGGAAGCAATAAAACTGCTTCACTTATTGAATAGCATTGTGTAGCTTTGTTAGAGTGTAACGGGAGAAAGTGTAAAAGCAGAATTCTTGATAACGAAAAAGTGCGCTGAACTCAGATCATCAAAATTTGGTCATATCTTCTGATTTCCCTTTTTTAAGATAAAGCCAAAAGTTACAGGTCCCCATCTTAGAAATAAGAGTTTCTGTTCACTCCATAAAAAATCATAGCAGAGAAATCGTTATTTCTCTCTCCTACTTATGGCATCATACCACAACTTGAACTGAACAGTGGGCTAAGCATCAAAAAATAACAAGGCTGATTTCTTGATGACTTTCATAGAACATTGTGATCACATCTCAGACAGCTAGCCTGAACAATCACTTGTCAGCACATTACTACATTTTTTCCTTGGAATGCACATCTGTAAAATATTTACTATCAAAATATTTCTTTAGGAAATTAATTATGTCTTCATAGTAAAGAAAATAATTCCATCGTAATCCTTACTAGCACCTTGAATGTTATTTTTTATTTTTCTTCCAAGCCTTGGGCTCCAACTTTCCTCTCAATGGATGTGGATGGCCGAGTTATCAGGACTGACTCTTTCTCTAAAATTCTCTCATCTGGGTAAGGCCAGCTTCAGACTGCTCAGCATTGCCTGTTCAGTTAAGGCACAAGACTAATACTTCATACAAAATGATCAGACATGTCATAGTGTTTTTTCATCTAATACCTATCCATTTCTGGAATGTACTTTTGGATCCACAGCTTTTCTCAGTCTGCTCACTTCTCATGTCATCTCTTGGCAGTCATTTAACTCCAGATTCTGTTTCTCTTCTGATACTGATAGTTAAGCCACTCTCCCCAGGGAGCCCATTCTTGCAGACACCAGCTAGGCAGACAGGTGCTGGATTCCAGCTCTGTTCCTGGAACTCCTAGGAACTTTTCTCTCTTTTTCCATTTCTCCTTTTATGTCTTACCATTCCTGCAGACTCCCTGGACTTTAATACAGAAGAGGAATGATGGCATCATTCTCCAAAAACTATTCATAGGGTTATACTGATCTCTCATCTTCTAGCCCTACAGTTCTTTCAGGTTGTTTCCACCTGCCTGAAAAGCTAAACTGGCTGTTTTCCATTTCACACAAGTCAACATACTTGATTTTTAACTTGCTTTTGTTTATTATCCTAAAGATACATGAAAGTAATGTGAATTCTGCATTGGCAGCTAGTGGATTAGTGAGGAGACAATGCTAAGTTTGATTGCACTTTCAGAAGTGACACAGCAAAAAGGCATGATGCAATTTCATCTTTGTCAAAGATGCATATGAGCTTACTGGTTCTATTTTTCTTCAAAGAAAAACTTCAGCCAATCTATAAAGATGGGTTATAAGAATTGAAGCATGAATAAGAATCTACTTTATCATTCTAATTTCCATTTATTCTGCTATACTGAAAGGGAGTGAAAGAGTAAAGCTGTTTGCCACTTCTCATCTGTTTTTCATAAAGCCTGAGCATGCATGATTTTTCATTATGTGAAAACCTATCTTTTTCTTCCCTTTGATTCATGTAATCTTTATGGTTGCAGAGGAAGGCTTACGAATGTGGGATATGTCCTGAAGTCTCAGAACTAAGCTGCTACTCTAAGCATTAAAAACCCTTAAATGTTTTTATGAGCCAAGTATCAAAGTCATGAAATAAATTGCAGAAGCCTGGGGCTTAGGGCAGTATTAAGATACAAACTTAAATGCATAGAAGATCCTTACAATGTCAATGAAATGGTTACACATTTTCCCAGTTATAAGTTAAACAACTTACACAAAGTATTAGCACATTGCATTTCTGTAGTAACTTGTTTTTTGGTTTTTTTTTAGGTTAAGAATAGGTTTTCTGACAGGTCCCAAGCCTCTTATTGACAGAGTTATTCTACACATTCAGGTTTCAACAATGCACACCAGCACTTTCACACAGGCAAGTACCAAACTGCCAACTGAATTGTATTTAGAAAAGGTAACATATTCCAAGTCATAAGAAACCACAAACGAACAGCTTTGCACTTTTGCAGTTGCTCTGCACTTTTGTAGTTTTGTTTACAATAAGCACATACACAGTCAATTCTGCCAAAGGAGAGACCACCATAGAAATTACAACCAGAGCTAGAGGGTGTCTCAGTGCATGGAAAGCACAGCTAATATGCCCTTAACCCTCAGATTTCACAAATCAAGATTTAAAATACTTTATATCTCTTGCCAGTAGATTCACTTGAAAAACCTCAATGTAAAGCATACATTGGAAGAAGCACTTAGTTTTTTTCTGTTTGTCATTCTACTTTGCAATTAGAACAATACTGGCAGCCCACAAAGACATTACAAAGCAGGCTGCCGACTACAGCCCCTTTATGGTTAGTAATAAGGAAAGGAGACATTGAGCACATCTAAATATGGCTTCCATCTTCCGGCTCCATTAATTTGTCATAGAGACAGTATTAAAGCAGAGAGGCTGATACAGGCAGGAAGGTAAAACAACATACATTGCCTTCCTCTTTCTCCCTGATTACTATATTTAGCTCTGCACCCATTTTTCTCTCCCCCCACCCCAACTTCCAAACATGGCCATGATCCTTGGAGACATCAGTAACACGGACTACAATGGCCTGTTGCTGTTGCCACCTCTGTTTATAAAGGGCTCCAAGAGACCCCACATGCAATTTCTTGCCTGTGTGGAATTTTGGATAATGCATCAGGCTATATATCTTTTGATGTCTGCGGAGAAGTGCTGTTTAAAATATGGTATTGATGATGTGTTTTATTTCTTTAGATTATGATATCACAGCTGCTTCAGCAATGGGGAGAAAAGGGTTTCTTGGAGCATATAGACAGGTAGGGTCATGTCATATGCCAAATCCCATCATCTGTCATTCTGCTTCTTGTTACCTACATAAAACATGCTTCGCGGTAACCGGGTCAGAGGAGGTGCACCAGTATTAGGCCAAATGGGTAAGCCAGGTCACCAAGACTGACAAGTATTCACACAAGAGTCCTGAAGGAGCTCAGCATGAAGTTACAGACATGCCAGTCAGGGCATGTAACCTACCACACAACAATCTGCCAGTCCACTGGCACAGTCATTACACAGCTCCCATCTGAAGGGAACTCAGGAGGATCCTGGGACCTCCATGTCAGTGAATAAAGTTTTCAACCCTGCGAAAGTGGTAGGGTCTATAGCAAAGGCTAAGATCACTGAGCACGTATCTATTGAGAAGGAGTCAGCATAGCTTCTGTAAAGGCAGTTCGTGTCTCACTAACTCAGTGGGGACTCACCCTCTAACATCCTTAATCTAATGATTGTGGATGCTGATAGAAAGACCTACAGAGAGCAGTAAGGTTCACCTACACTCACTAAACATTGCCATTATCACCATTCTTAGAGACAGAGCACTAGGCTAAGGTCTAACTCAGCAAGGCATTTCTTACATACTGACTGACACACATTTGTTTTTCATTTATTATGCTGGAGAAGCATAGTTTCTCTGAGTATCCATGCTTCATTTCAGATGCAATTGGAACCCCAAGCTTCCTACCTCAGGGGAGTGTGCCACACTCTGCAGAGGCATGTAACAGGAGCGTGGGCAAAGCATGGAGAAGGTTCTTATGTTCACTGTAACAGCCACTTCTGTCCCCTGAGCACCTGCCTGTTGTCCATACTGTAAACACCAGCATTAAAAAAACCCAAAGCAGATGCACCAGCCCTAGCTTTGCCTTCTTTTAAGAATTAGGAGCATAAAGATAGGTTTTGCAGGGAAACTTGGACCACACTTTAGCTCAACTTTCAGCAGTTCAAAAAATATACTCTAAATGCATCTCTTCACTTACCACCTTCTTGTATGCTAAAAGGCATCCTTGCTCAAGCCAGAAAGCTGTTCTTCCTCTCAAACTAATGAAAATAGTGCTGCAGTAGGGTAACTGCAATGCTTTATAACCTTCTAGACTCAGTTGTCAGGTGACTTACTGATGAGGCCCAACAGCTGACTGCAATCTGTTCCAGGTGATATCATTTGGACAAGGATGACTTCTTAGATCATGCTCTTGAGTAGGAGCTAGCCTGTTGTTTGGAGCAGCTACATTTTTGTGGAAGTCTTGTCTTACTTATAATTTCATCCAACGTGAAAGTAAAATGATAACAGAAAGGCAAAAAACTTGCAACAGAATTTGTGACATGATAAAAACTGCATAATTGAGATTTTCCATTTCGTGCAGAATGTAGCAATTAGTATAGGCTGAGTCCCAAAACTATATAAGCCTTTGGTAGTGTCGCTGTTTTTCTATCAGGTGTAATAAAATACATCCAGAAATCAAAGCTATTGGGTCAGAGAGTATAAAAAAAATCTAAACGTAAAATCATGCAAAGTACTAGGTATGTTTTCTCTGCAGAGAAGGGAACACATTTGCATCTGATTTATGAACTCTTTATCAGGCATTTCTCTTGTGCCTCCCATTGCACAGCTGTCTCATTTCATGTTAACAAAAGCCGCTGCACAAGACTTATCCATGTTGAAACTTGGGTTAGGGTAATTTTCCCTAGTAAGAGATTGAATCGTTTGGTAGTTTTACTTAAAGTGTGAAGGTGATAGGGGATAGAAAAGGGGAAGCTGTCAAATAGTCATGACAGGTTTATCCTATGATTTGCTTTTTACCTTGTGAAATACTATTTCCATATGTGCATATTACACAAATTCAACCCAAATGCACAAGTACTGAGGCTGTACTTTTGCATACGTATAAGTCCTTATTTTTCTTCAGTATGCCTGTTTTGTGCAGTAAATATTGCTAACAGGACTTGTATCCACTGATATAATAGACAGAATGGATATAATATGTAAAGAGTTTCCTTGGCATGTGTAAAGCTTAAGAAGCAGCCACACAGGCACTTCCTCTGATTGATCAGTGCTTTGTTGCAGACACTCTGAAGCATTCAAGACTTCTCTGATACATACACAAAATTTTATACACATAGTATACTGTATTGTGCCCACTTAGGATATGCTTATGTTTCCATTAAATGTGCACTTAGGTTGTTGAAATAGAAAAGCTTTGTTTCTGCCTTTGGAAACAAATGGACTCTGAAGTGCTATGGGAACATGACTTTGAATTGATAATTTACTTTCAGAGTGGTGGAGTTCTACAGGACCCAGCGGGATGCAATGCTTATTGCTGCTGACAAGTGGTTGAAAGGTCAGTGAGTACAACACAGCTAATTACTTAAATTTTTTTCTAGCGATTTATCATTTTTGTGTTCAAGAAAAATCACTGAAGTTCATCTCTTGACTGAAGTGACAGATAAACACTATAAGCAAATGACTGACATTAAATATTAAGCTTGGGACAAATTATCTAGTGCTGCTTTTTTCATACTTTTCTGATGGGACAAGGAGGTGGTGATGAGAAAAAAGCTCACCACATTACTGTATAAAGCAGTTTTATAAAGAGCATATATTTCACTCCACTATGTCCTTAGATTTTTTATGTTTAAAATCTGTCTTTAAAATCTCTGTCTGAAATAACCCGATTCAATGGCCTTAATTTAAAAGAAGATATAAACAATTGATATAGCAGTACTGATAATCTTTTCTTTCTCTGAAATCAATTTCAAATGTTCTCTTTTGTGGTTAGTCACGGAGCATAGAAAGAATTTGATCAACGATAATGCAATTACAGTTAGTGACTCAATCCTTTTAGTTAGTCTAAGTGAAATCAGCAATAACTGCTTAAGAACTGCCCACCTACCTTAGAGGATACTTCCATGGGACATGGGTACTTGGGCACCACACAATCATTAATGTACTTACTCTTGCTAATTCCAGGTTTTTAGATATGCAGTATTTCTTTTTCTACATAGCTCTGAACAACCTTGGGTTGTTGACCTAGGTAGGTCCTCTTTGTCTCAATTCCCCAAGTATCAAACCAGTGTAATAGCAGTGGGCTACCTTAAAGTGTATTGTGAGAATATACTTATGTAAAAGACTACAGGATCTTCATGTTTTCTAGTAATAGGAGCCATAATATTATAGAAGACAGACCTTTATTTTGTCGATATGTAATGTTTAAATGCACCAAGGAATAGCTGGAGAAGATGTCAAGTCAAATAAATAGTTTCTTCAAAAATATGTCCAAAACCAGATAAAGAATTCTAGGTAAACAAAAGGTATACAGTAAGTTTGCAAGTGTAGTTTAAGACATAAATCCTCTCTAAGCCTTCCCATCTGCCTCACAACTCCTAGGCTCTCCTTTTCTTTGGGGAAGAATCTGTAATCATTGTAACTTAAAACCGTTTTGCGCTTTGCTGTGCTTTAAATCGTATTGATAGTCAATGTGATGTTAAGAGAAACTTAATCAGAAAAATGATTTTAGGTTGTTTACTTGATCTGAAAGTAATCAACAAGTATAGTTTGTTAATGTTTGGGATTTCTGTAATTCAGAGCAATCACATTCACAAAAAAAGCATTGAGGATACCAGCACAAGTGCAGTAAGCCCACACAGATTTGGTTAGGAATACTTTAAATTTGGGAAGTGGCATCCTGGCTCTGTGGCCTACATTCCCTTTGAGTTCATTGGAGCAACAAATCTACAACATCACTAAATCTATGATGTATTGGCTAAAGGTAAAGCAGAAGTTTCTTTCTTGATTCCTTTCTTTTTTCTCTCTCCAGACTTGGCAGAATGGTACCCCCCTGCTGCTGGCATGTTCTTATGGATCAAAATTAAGGGTGTTTCCGATACACAGCAGCTGATCATGGAAAAAGCTTTGCAGAAAGAAGTATGACCTATGGTTTAACAGCTTATGATGTTAAAATGAAATGAGGGAAGGATAAAATAAATTTACGGTATCTATCCGCACATATGAACACACATTAAAAAGCAGGGGAACTTGCTGTGCATCATTATTGAGTCTGCAAGTCAGGCATTGTTGCACAGTGACTCATTAATAAAATACTTTCATGTCTGTACTCAGTTGTTGATATTTAATCACCTTACTTAAATTTAAACCATTATAATATATAGTACAAGGTCATGTATACAACATATATATGTATCTATATGAATGATGGCTGTCCACTATAGCTTTTTAATAACAGAAATTAAGTGTGGTTTTATTTCTACATTTATAAGAGCCAGCACTGTGTACTCAGTAAACTACATCCCACCTCACTGGTGCTTCTAAACACTGTGATGATAAGCCAGACCTGGTAACCCACCAGCCTAGGTGACCAAAATCTGAGAGCCCCTTATTTTGTTATGAAAAGATTCCAGGTTGCATATTTTTGGCTTCTCATTTTGAAGAGAAGAAATATATGACACCATGTTCTGGTACCAGTGTTTCAGCAGTGAGCCTTCTCAAATGTAATTTAACATAATGTAGAAGTGGTGATAACTGGGTGCTAATCAATTTTTCTTAGGTGTTACTGGTTCCTGGAGGAGCATTCAATATTGATAGTTCAGAGCCTAGTTCTTATGTCAGAGCCTCCTTCTCTCTGTCTTCTCCAGGCCAGATGGATCTGGTAAGTGAGATTTTTTTTTTCTACATTCTTATCAAGACAGTTTCTCACATAATAGTGCTCCCTTATTTTTACTTACTTTGGTGATTAAGCAGTACTTTTGAAGCAGTATTAGCTGTTTATTAGGCAAGGTACTCATATCCAAATGACCTGAAAGGTACCAAATTTTTAGGACTACTTAAAATTTTTCTGTGTATCTCATACATGTAGAGTCTCACGCTTAATCCTCCCAGACATCATTCATAAAGGCTTTACTGAAGTCAGAGGAAGTTTTGATATTTGTTTTAGCATTAGCAGGCATCACATATCTTTTGTTTTTCAGACTTTCCATTCCTGAGATTGAATTGCCTGTTTTCTTCTGTGTGTGTGTGTGTGTGTGTGTTGTCAATCCCTTATAAGAAAGAACAGTGGTTTTCTTTCATGCAATTGACATATATGTTGTATTTAATTTCTCAGGAACTAATCTTCTATGTATTTTAGGAAATTTTGGATGCTATTTGCCTGTATTTGTAAAATCAGTGGGAAGAAAGATAAGAGACATTTATTTGTGCAGATTTAATACTTGTTTGATTCAGGTCCTTGAAACAGTTCAGTATTTGTAGTTGTACTTTCATTCAGTTGTGAAGGTGTGTAAGAGATAAGTGCTTCTATTGCCTTTCTATTTCTTCTTCTGTATTTCTTCTATTTCTTCCTTCTCCTTTGTAAAAGTAGTTCATAACCATACTATTGACAGTCAAACTGTATCTTTTATATGCTTCCCCACTCAACTGTTCTTCCTTTTCTTTCATCCTTGCAGCCTCTAGGCCCTTATATTAAGTTAAAAGAGATACTATTCCAGAAGATCACTAGTAGTATTAAAAGTACAACTGTTTAGTTGCATCTGAACTCCGAATAACCTTTGAAAATCAGTATATATATATATTTTTCTGTTTCAGAAAACTCTGCCTTGTATTTTCTGTCAGAGAAGTGGAAGCTTTGTCCGGTCAAAGCCCATGCATGTTGTTATAAAAGGAAAACAGAGAATATCAGCAGAATTTTGCAGTATCAAATACTGACTTTGTATATGGTTAGGGTAGTTTTAGTAACCTTACAGGTTTGGTATGCTGCCTATTTAAGTAATGCTGGAATATAAATGTGAACCGTGTTTGTGTCATTTCAGGCCTTCAAGAGACTGGCTGACCTTATAAAAGAAGCTTTGTGAAAAAGCTAAATAGAGCTCTTGCAGCAATCAAAGTCATCTCCAGAAAATATTTGTTAACATTTGGATTTCATCAGAACACTTTCAAAGCAAGCACAATACAGTGGATGTTTCCTTAGATTGTTTCAGCTAAAAAAGCAAAAAAATGAAAGAGTGAAAAATGATTTGCATAATTTTTTTTGACAGGACATTGCATTGCTAAATTTATTCCAATTCAGAAACATTTAAAATACTCAAAACCAAAATATTCTGTTTCCTGTCAAATCCATGGTTTTATTAGATTTTAATTGATTTTTGTTCTGGCTTTTGTTTTCCATTTGGGTTGGGAAACAGGGAAATCTGTTACTTGGGAAGTTGCACCTGAGGTGGTCTTAGCCACTGTTACTTAATCCCAACTGATACATTCCTCCAACACCTTATGTTGGAATTTGTTTTGTGTGTCGCTTTCCTTCTTGTCCTGCTGTATGGCATCTGGTTTTGAAGATGTGAAGAACAGTATTTAATTCTACTACAGTTTTGTCAGATAAAACTGATGTAAGGATGCTAAAAAATTGAAACTGATCCAGCAAAATTAGGCTGTGATTACAAATAAAACTATTTGGCCTAAGGTCCCTTGCAATTTGCATGGGTTTTGCAGCTCATTCTCTAATTCGTAAAAGGTTTTCTGATTTCTGCCTTCCACTTCAGTCTGTGAATAATTACTCTGTACCTGTGTTAGAACATCTCTGGTTTGCAAAGGCATGTGAATGTGCTAATACAGCTGCCCTCTGCTCCTAGTTAATCAGTCCGACATGTTTTTGAACAGAGAGCATAAGTAACTGAACCGGGGACATCATGGAATGGACAATACCCTGACACTGCCAGATGTACAAAGCAAGCAAAATGAAAAAAATAAATAAATGTTTTGATCTCTAATCCGTTGGTCATTATCATCCAAACATTTGATACTTGGCAACATATACAAAACCTTCAGAAAGTTTTAACTGTACAGATTCTCCAAGGCTTCCCATTTTGCTTAGTAACTTAAGTTTTATTTACTCTTTGGATGAAAGTGCTGTGGTTTTCCACCAGTAGCAGATGGTTGTTTCTTTATGTGCAAGTGTTCAGAAATTCTAAGTAAAAATATGTGTTCAAGGATCCAGCCAATCCTTCAGCAGCTCAAGAAACCCAACCGAGTAAGGGTCAGGCACAGCCTTGCTTAATTGGAAGTTTCACTAGAGTCCTGGTTTTAGTACTAACAATAATTTTCATCCCCTCTTTTCCCTGTAGTCGTAAGTAGCATGTGTTATAACAAACTAGTACAGACGTGTGCCTTTCCCAGCATCTCTCCTGTCATCAGGATCATTCCAGTGCCTTCAGCCCAGCATCGCTTTTTTTCTCAAGCCTGTTAATTTAGTCACACATCCAAGCCATCTCTGCACTTTGCAGCTTCTTGAGCAGCATATCTAAACTCAATCCAGATATCAAACCCTCTTCCCAGATTACTGCAACTTCTAGTCCAGTTGCGGACTAATTTTCTCCAACTTGATATCGGCACATGACGCCTTTCCTCTCAGACCCATTCAAAGTACTCGGCATGGTCCCAACTTGTCTGTCGCTCCCGCCCTCCTTCTGCAAACATGGGGCTGGGGCTGTTGTCCCACCACACCTCATCTGAACCCAACCCCCATCTCCAGGTTCCCTTCTGATCCTCCCTGTCAGCAGCAGGAGTGGGGCTGCCACCGGTGGGCAGGCTGGTGCAGTAGATGAGGTCAGCCCTGCCACGGCGTCAGGCTGGGCTTGGGCAGCCAGGACGCACACAGTGACATAGTGTGGGGAGAGCCTGCAGTCCCAAAGCTGCTCTCGGGGCGCCAGCGCTGGCTTTGAAGACAAACGTGTCCCTTTTTACACTGATGGTGCTAATGGGGGGTTCAAACTAGCGGTGCCTTCTGTGCAGTGCTGCCTAACGCCAGTTTTCACGTTTCAAGTCCATTTGTTAACCACAAGTAGAAATTTTGAAAGCTCTGACTTTGCTATCAGTAAGCCAATTTTTATCTTCAGTTCCATTTAGAAAATCATTTTATACAACAGAACGAACTGATGTGTGTTTAATTAAAACAGAGGAATAAATTTAAATGTTATTTGACTGGTGTTAGTTCTCAGGCAAATGCTATTGTCATTGTCAGATACTTTTGTCATATTGTCATTCAGCCAGATCTGAATTAGAAAAATGTAATCAAAATATCATTATTAAGCAACTTTATATTGTTGATGTGTTGAATAATACACCTCTTAATTTTCAGAGATCTGAATGTTAATTTAGTTGAATGTAAGCAAAATGCAATTCAATTTGCTACACATTAGATGCTTTTGCTATCAGCTAATTTGAGAGAGTTTGGTTTTTCCCCTGACTGTGGTGAAGCATCTAAAATTACATTAACATCCTGAGCAATGCAGATTGAACAATGGCAGTGAAATCTTATATGCACATAGTGTTTTCCTGAACCTCTTAAAGCACAGTTTCTGGTCTCCCGGGAGAGAGCATTCACTGTGATTAAATGTTGCTGGAGGAAGCCACTTAGAGACAAAAGGAAAAGGGTGGGCAACAGGTTCACATAGAAAGAAATGATGTGGCAAATGAAAGTTTTCAGTTTCTCTTTGTTTCGTCCATCCAAGAGCAAATAATGTCTCTCATTCACAGCTGGGTTTAAGCCATCTGATGGAAATGACACACTCTACTGTCACGTCCCAGAGTTGGAGCGACTCAGGTTCGTGGATTTCCTTTGTCAGAATTAAGGTGAAACGACACCAGGGGAGTTCAAACAACAATCAACATTTATTCAACCTAGCTAACTTTGTCCAAGTACACATGAACTTGTTAATGTGAACCTTGTAACATGTCATTAAGCCGCTGTTTGAGAAGAGGAGGGAAGTATAGAAAAAGAAAAGGAAAAAGGAACATGAAATGTATCAGAAGGAGAGCCCTCCTGTTGAGTCACGAGGTTCAGAGCAGACCCTCTTGCTTTCTGGACTCCTTCTCAGAGAGGAGCTCAGGGGTGGCTAGATCCACTCCTAGTCTTAGACTGGGTCAACGGTTTATGTTTCAAAGGATGAGGTGTAGAGACTGTGGAAAAGAGAGAAGGAAAAGAGGGAGAGAGAGAAAGAAAGAGAGAAGAGAAAGGTTTCACCAGTCCTGGGTCCAGCGTTGGTCCAGCCAGCATAGAGATCCAGTTCCGGAGGGCGTGCACCGAGGACTCATTCTCCCTTCTCTTATAGTGCGTTTGATGGTCTTGACATGCGCAGTCCCATTCCTGGGGTTCTCTGGAATCGGTCAGTGAGCTTTTGGGGGGGTGTTCATTGCAAAGTTGCCTCTCTTTTTCTGCTGGCATGACCGCTAAAGACAGAAGCACAGTCCCATCCTCCATGGGGCCTCCTCCAGGTGCTGCTGTGCTCCTTCTCCTGGTCACTTAAGATAAGGACTTGCGGGTTTGGAGAAGCGCAGTCCCACCCTCTGGGGGGCCCTCTCCTCTGGCCACATTGTCCTGTTCACAAAACTCCAGCATTTTTACAGAGGCCGTTTTCTTCACCAAAGTTCTTCAACGAATGTTTGAGGCATTGACTATAATTTGTCAGACCGTCACACCACCCCGTGGCTCAAACAGCCGCTGGACTTTGATTCTTGTTCATATCATCTTCGTCAGTGGTGATTTTAATATAGCGGACAGTAGGAGAAGAGAGAGAGACAGTTAAGGATAGTAAGCGGCTAATCATACATCTTACTATGGCAAGGCCTGTTGTTAAACATACAAATCCAATTAATATCGTAAGTCCAATATTTACAAGCCATTTTCCCCATCCCGTCAGTCCCAAGGAACCTAAAATGGAATGTGGCCATGAGTTTGGATTCCAGACATCAAACCAGTCAGTTGGTTGCATTGCGTGAAAGAGTTCTCTTGTCTGGTTGGCAATCTCCTTCATCTTTGCCTGGGCTTCTTCAATGGAGGTCGTGGCATTATGAATGGTAATACAACATCCAGATTCCGTCAAGTTTAACGTACCGCACACACCTTGTTCTTTTAACAATAACATATCAAAGGCTAAATGATTCTGTAATATCATTTTTGATACCTGTTGCACTTGGAGATTTAGTTCCCCAAAGGCATATCGAGTCCAATTACTTAATACATGTACTTACCAAGTTAGGTTTTCTAGCACCCATTGGTGCTGAACAATACACACAGATGGTGCAAAGAATGCTTCTAGCTCTAACGATACCTTCTGTCCCCAGGTATAATAATCGGGTTTTAAAATGCTTTGAATCCATTTCTGGGTGCTACTTGGGTTATCAAGTTCTCATTTCTTTCTGTGAATAGGTGGTGTGGAATATTCAAAGATTCGCCTGGGACACGTAGTAGGAATTCCCAAACCACACTGCAATCCAGCCTGTTCAGTAACATTCAAGTGCGAGTACATTTTCCCATCTGAGCACCCCCAGACGGTCCTCTCAGGGGCAGCATACAAAGCGTTTTGACAAGTAGCTGCGTCTCCCTGAGGTATTTGATTATCCTCCCCCACCTTATGTCTTGAGACATGAGGGAATTCCACATTTTAGCCAGATATTAACATTATTGGTGATCTGATTACATTGGTTATCCCGGTTTTGGTATCCAAAATTAGGATATTTCCAACAGGTGCACATATCTCAAATTAAGGTTCTAACTTCCAAACTGATCTACATTTCGATGGGATTGCCAGCACCTGTGGTACAATCTATAAGGTGGGTACAGTTTAACAAATGGGCATCATTGGGGTTGGCTGTGCCCACGAATTCTTTCTTTAATAAGTGAAGAACATGTGTTTCACTGACCATCCCCAAGCAGTGTGGGCACTATTCATTGAAGGGTATTGTCCCTTCCTGTCAGGTATGTGAACACACCAAGCTGAATCCCATTTTACATTACATTGTAATTCAAAAGGGGTAATTTCCGGGGAAGCAGGCCGAAAGGGCACTAGATTACAAGAGATTGTGATAGGAAAGGCAGCCTGTTATTTTCCACCAGGATGGAGAAGGTGGGAATCGTCTGGAATAGGCTTCCTCGAATCCTGGAGGACACGGTGGGCTATGACTAGTACCAATTTCGTGACTGACCTCCAATCTCCATCGCTTACAAGTTTTGTATTAAGTCAGGCCACCCCATGTCCCAAGGGATCTCATAGAAGGCTGTTTCATCTCGCCACCATCTACCAGAGGAGGTATAATCACTTCAATATTGATACTCAAAAGGAGCATCTACTAACCCTATAATGCCATTGGTCATATTATGTTTTTCAATATTAAGCTTCATGGGTATCAAACCGAATCTAATCCCCTGCTCAGCAGAAGTAGGAATCTGAATACAGATCCACTGATCCATTTTATTCCAGACATGTATGAATCCCTGTCTCACTTCCCAAGCTAAATTGGGTCCTTTCTCCTTGTCCAGATGCACCAAAGCTAAGAAAGGCAAGGAGGAAAGAGTTCCAAACCATCTTTCCCCGTTATACCATAAGAATATCACAACCAAAATCAAACAAACAATACAGGTAATGGCCCACTCATCAAGTGAAAACATAAGTCCTGCTGTGGGCTTCTGATAACCTGCAAAATATATACAAAAATAAACAATCATTAGAGGGATAGGATTGGAGGAGATGTCAAGCAGTGCTGCTAGTGATTGGGATCCATCCGAGATGCTGAGGTGCACTCTCCAAGGCGCTCATGCAGCTTCTGTAAAACAACCTCATACAGGCCATGTATAGGATGTGTTACTTATTATAGATGCATACAAACTAGCCTTAAACTTAACTAATATGCTTGTTAGAATTCAGTTAGTGGAATACAGAAAAAATCCATATCAGCCATTTAACATTGGAGCAACTTTAACTCAGAACACGAAAGTCCGCTTAGAAGGATGTGACAATCCATCAGATATTGAAACGATGCTCTTTCCCGTGAGCAACTTTGGCCACCCAGGAATAGAGGTTAAGGATTGTCTTTAGGGTTAGGGGCACTTGGCCCACAGTGGGTAGTTCCACTAATACTGGTTGTCCAGCATAGTGGAGCAAGTGTGCAGGGTCTTTGCCACCTTTCGTCCCTGGAACAATAGAAGGGGGTGTGGGGCAGAACGCTAGGAGTCGGGGGCAGCCATTTGCCCCCCACCGGCTATTAATTCGGTATACTGCTTCTGGTACTCGCGAGGCCCACCCTGGGTCATGGGGCCTCAGAGCTCGTTTTAGAAGTCCATTCGTTCTCTTCACAATACCATTAGCTTGAGGGTAGTAAGGGGTGTGGAAAACCCACTGGATTTCCTCACCCTTAGCCCATTCTTGCACCACTCCAGCAGTGAAATGGCTCCCATTATCAGACTGAATTGATTGAGCCTTGGGTAAGCAGCTAAACCATACTTTAAGACTTTTCACTGTATTTTCTCCTGTTGCTCTGGATACAGCTTCAGCTTGTGTTAGTCCTGATATTACCTCAACTCCTACTAACACATATCGTTTTCCCTCTGATACCCGAAAGGGGCCAATATAATCAATTTGCCACATTTGCCATAAACCTTTGTTTGTCCTTAAGTGTAGGGGTTGCTCTTTTAAAGGGTTATATCTTTCCAAACGAACTCGACATTGACCACATGCAGAAATAACAGTGTTACATAATTCTCATGTAACGGCCCATCCTCTACTAATAGCCTCTTTGTACAGGTCTTTACTCCCTGAATGGCCACGCTTCACATGCAGCCACTCCAAAAGGTGTTCCCATTTTTCTGCTTCACCATCGATGGCAAGACTGGCTAGACGTCTTAAGGAATCTACCTGGTTATTTAGGAGGTGAGCTGGGTTATCCCCTGCCTGGTGTGCAGCAACCCAGCCTACTTGGCCACACTGGTACTTGGTTTACTTCCCATTGATTTTGCTCCCAAAATGGTAACCATTCAGTGCATCCTTTGAACACTGCATAGGAGTCAGTATAAATGTATACTGGTTCCGTTGTCTCAGCTTCCTTAACGACTACGCTCCACGCAGCGACTAACTCCCCTACTTGGGCACTACCCTCTCCCTCAGTTATCACATGCTCCCCTGAATTAATATGTAATGTACTGCTCAATACTTCCATGTCTTTCCATCCCTTTTTGTGGAAGCATCAGTGAACCATACTTTTTTTAAATGGGGGTTGAAATCAGGAGCCACTTTGATGTACGATGGAAGGGGTTCTGTATCTGGGAGATCAGAAGGGGGATCCTGTATTTGGAGCGTTTTGGGTGTTCCCTCCCCTATCTGTCTAGTGTGACAGTAGTGGTCTAGCTGGGCATACCACTTCCTTACTGTTTCTCGTTGAGCTACTCCTGCGGGGGGGGAGGAGTTCCAGCCAATATTGGTTTCAGGATCTTAAAAGGTCCTTGCAAGATAGTGGGCTGCTGTCGTATAATTCTCACGGCTTCCTGTAAGGCTAACCACAAAGAGTCCTTTCTCCCAAACTGAATACCGTTTTTCAGCATCCTTAAAGCTACGCAAGAAAAATCCTATAGGACGAGTAGGACCTTCAGGTCCACGCTGCCACATATGTATAGATAACCCATGAATTGCAAAACCCCATTCTATGTGGAGTGGGTCTGTTGGATGTATCGGCCCTAAATTCTCTAAGTGATTGATGATTTCTTTCTGGGTTTGTCCCACCACAGTGGCATCTGGTCCTCCAATTAGCACATCATCAATATATTGATATACTTTTACTCCATCTTTGGGAGTGATCTGATTTAGTTCCTGGGCTAATGCATAGTGAGCAATGGTTGGTGAGTGGCAATAGCCTTGAGGAAGCCGTGTAAATGTATACTGTACACCTTCCCAGGTAAAGGCAAAGCGGTCCCTATCTGCTTCCTGCAAGGGAACCATAAAGAACATGTCTTTCACATCAATGGTTGCTAAAATCTGGTGACCCTGTTCTTGTACGGTTGCAATTAATTCTGCTCTATCGGGGACTGCAGCTGTTAATGGGCCAGTGTTGGCGTTCAGGCATCGATAGTCAACTGTCAATCGCCACTTCCCATTTGCCTTGCGGACTGGCCATACTGGGGAATTATAGGGTGAGTGTACAGGAATAACTATCCCCTGTTCCCGTAACTCAGTTATCACTGAAGTGATCCCTTCCCTTGCTCCCAAAGGCAAAGCATAAGGTTTGACATTAACTGTATTTGAAGGGGCAAGAGTTAGTGCAGACTGCAAAAGCCTCACAGAGATTGCGGGACACCCGAATTTCCATTCTCTTCCCTTAGAGTCTACCCACAACCGGCCCTTTAAGAGGTCGAGTCCTAGAATATTGGTGGGTAGAGGACCTAATATCATAGAAACCTCAACAGGGGATGAACCCCCTGGCAGCCAACATTTATCTTTAGCTGTCGGCTGTGGTTGGGAGCTTCCGAAAACATCTGTGACCCATATCTGCTTCTTATCTGCAATTATTCCATTGCGTTTAGCAACATCTGTCTGGAGTGACGGTATAATTTGTCAGACCGTCACATCTACCACTGGGGAAGAGAGGATGGTTCTGTGTGGGAAGCACATTCTCTGGCGCTACCTAGGTATGGGCAGTTGTGAAAGAGCTTACAGGAGAGCTGCCTGACCTCTGGGCAGCTCCAGGCAGGCTGGGTCTCCAGACTTATTTCTGAGTGGGCAATTACCTGCTCATTCTCTTGTACCTACACTTCGGTTCCACTGGATTTTCAGGCTTTTGACAGATGAAAAAAGTGGAGAAATTCTGGACAAGTGGCCACTGTACGACCGGAACAATTCTGCTGTACAAGGGACATAAATCTCAACCCACCCGGCGCACATCATGTGTGCATGTGTTGTTCCACACATTTAGACTCGTGCGATGCATCCCACCTCTGCTTTGCGAGTTTTACAGATGTAGCAAGGGGGAGTGGTTCTTCCCGGGGAGAATGGAAGTATTAACTGTAACAACTTCAACAAAATTCCTGAACTTCTGCATAAAATACATTTACAAATTTTGGGTTCATACAGGTCATTGATCTGAAGGCAAATATCCCCCTTTACTTTCAAACGAGAGCCCTTCTGCACAGCTGTGATTAATGAGTAATTGAGAAAAATATTTTTATGGGGAATTCATTAGAAGAGAGAATGTTTGTATGTGTGTATACGACAGTTCTTACGTTAAACTGTGAGCGTGCAGAGAATTATTTCATCCAATTGACTGTCAGTTCCTGAGCATCAGATGTGGTGTGAGTTTTTGTGGAAAACAGTTTATTTTGGGGGGGATTGTCCCCTAAATCCTGAATGCAAGTTTCATTTTAAACTTCATCCTTTAAAAATCATTTGCTCTGTGTGGAACCTTGTATTTTAAAACTTTGTGGCCTACAGATCTGCAGTACTTTCAGTTCTGCCTTTGCAATCTGGATTGTGATACACTGGGACAAATATTTAAAAGAGCTCCTTTGAGCTGCACTGGTGCATACCCTAATCTGTCTTGTTTTCTTTATTATTTAATAACAGTTTTTGAGCAGCCCACTGTAGGCTGTGTCTTAGATGGGAACAGAACAATTGCAGTGTTTGAACCGTAACCTGAATGAAAAGCACTCTGCGAATACAAAGAAACATACATTTTCATTCTTCTAACGTTGCTACCAGGAATGCCAGTACCTCACTTCTCTCATAGTGGCTGTGGAAGCTATTGTGTAACCCTGCAAAGCTCAGATTATCACCATGGGAGAAGGATAAAGGTCTTGCTGATTCTTTACAAGAATGAATATCCAGAAATGTGTTAACAAATCTGACTGCTGCTAGAATTTGGAGAATACCTTCAAAATTATATTTTCTTTTTAATTTCAACTTATATTAAATCAGATCTCGATGGACATAGCAAGTGAACATGCTGTGATGTGACCCAGAAAAAAATAACACAAAGTTATTTCTGTACCTTGATTTACATAGAACTTTGAACTTTCTCTAAGTTTGGCTACTAATGAACTTTGAACCTAAAAGGTTCAAAAAATTAAAAATATTTTTCTGCACTTTCCTCAGAAAAATCCGGTATTAACAGAGTTAGAATACCATTGGCCTGGCCCAGGATTTTGGCTCCTGCTTATTATATGCTGGAATTTCTAACCAGATCCAGCTTGAGACACCATGCCAGCGCTAGAACCCTCCTGGTATCCAGGTGCACTAGCAGACTGGAAACTCGATCTTTCAGTGCACCTCACTGCCAGCCTGTAGCCACCAAGGACATGGTGGAGCATCTGTGTGGCTCCATCATACTGGAATAAGCACCAGAAGATGATGTGGCACATCCTGAATTAGTGGTGGGCAACAGCACTGTATTGGGTCTGGCTGAGATGGAGCCAATACTCCCCATAGCAGCCCTCATAGCACTGTGCTCTGCATCAGTAGCTAGAAAGGTGTTGATAACACACCAGTGTTTTGGCTACTGCTGAGCAGAGCTGGCACAGCATCAAGGCTGGCTCTCCAACTTTTTTGCCCTCTCCTCAATGGCAGGCTGGGGCAGGGCAAGATCTTGGGAGGGGACATAACCAGGACAGCTGACCTAAACTAACCAAACAGATATTCCATACCATATGACGTCAGCTCAGATATAAAAGCTAAGTGAAGGGAGACGGAAGGGGGGGGGGGGGGGGGCATTTTTGTCTTCCGGAGCAACCACTACGCGTACCGAAGCCCTGCTTCCCGGGGAAGTGGCCAGACATCGCCTGCTGATGGGAAGTAGAGAGTAACATCATTTGTTTTTTCTTTGCTTTCATGCGCGACCTTTGCTATCGTTTTATTAAACTGTCCTTATCTTGACCCACGAGCCTTTTGTTATATTTTCTCTCCCCCGTCCAGCTGAGGAGGGGGAGTGATAGAGCGGCTTTGGTGGGCACCTGGCACCCAGCCAGGGTCAACCCACCACAAGCACTAAAGAAAGGACAAGGTCGCAGCTTTGGTACACTGCACATTTCAGCATGTGAATGCACGCCAGATCAGCAGAACCCTGGAGGAGCAACCACTGCAGTGTCTCTTTTAGGAAGGAGAATATAACCATCTGTGTAAACCCAGAATCCAAGAATATAAAACCAAACAATTATTATTGCAGAAGTCTTTTCTTTTTTTCAGCTTGTTACATCATTTGAACCAGAAATCTGCTTATTTTTGTCATCAGCCTGAATCATCACCAGTTTATCTGCATGTAAAAACACTTTGGTAAAAACCTATCCAGTTTGGCTCCTAAGACAATACCCAGTTTAACTGATAGAACATTTGCTTTTCTATTGTTATTTAGCCATGAAAATTTAGCGGAAGGTAGAACACGTCTTGCTATGAAACTGATAGCAAAGTTTGATTTTAGCGATCGTGAACATGGCTTGTTTGCCTCCATTTTGTAGCCACCAGAATGCAGGAACAATTTGAAACACTGAATTTCTTTACCTTTTTTTTTTTAACATTTCTCTTTTGTTTAATGTCTTTAAATTAAAATTTAAATAGCATCTAGTGAAAGCCGATATTAAAGAAAATTTAACTGGGCAAACTAATCCCTAAAATACTGCTAGTTATGTGTATAAAGTTGCACTAGTGCTAGCCTAGTTATTGCAGGAATTTTTGGAGTTACATCTGTATTGATGACTTCTCTTTCTGTTTTTCTGGGCTAAAGAAGTTTTTGTGACAAGATCAATTTATTTTATTGCCTTATATGGAATCCTCTTTCAATTAGACAATGTATCATTTAATACACTGTCTCCCTGTCCGCCTCTTCCCCAAAACAATAAAGAGGAGGGATGGAAACACTAGTTCAGTTTTCTTGGTGGACTATGTAAAATACTGTTGTCAACACAGTTTCAAGAACTTGGAAGACATTACTTAAATAAGCAAATAAGCTAGTTCCTGCATCTCTGAGGAAGACTGAGAAGAGTTACTGTCTTAGTATGGGCATAGCCAGTTAAACCGTAAATGTTTTAGGCATCCCACAAACATGAAAGGAAACAGCAAAAAGCCCTTTAGAAATACCTAAGAAAGGAAATACTTAATCACATACTGAAACCACAAGAGAACAGCCTTGATTCTTACAGATGCATTATTCAGTATTCAATTTTTTTCATACCTTTTCCACTTCAAGTATTTAACCCACACTTTTGCACCTCAGTACGCTTTTTTTTTAATCTGGACTTCTTTGTTCAGCTCTTTTCATGGAGGTCTCTAATCATTCCTGCCACAGGCCCCCCAGGTAACATATTTTTTTTCAAGAATCAAGGCCAATTATTTTCCTACAGTTGTCACCATTTTGTTTATCTTTTATTAATTTGATGACCGAGTATGCTATTACCTTATTGTCTGCATTTGTTGTAGGTCACATCAGACATAATGCCATCCATAATTAATCTCTGGCTGGTGGCAAGTCTGACCCAAACACTTCCTCATTTAAAGCAGCCAGCATCACTATAGGAGACCAGCACTGACTTTAGACAGATGTTCCTCAGAAGGGTAACTATCAGGAATATAATACAGCCTATATCTTCAAGTAACAGCAGTTATGCCAAATGAATAAAACTGGTTTTTGTTTCTGCTTCTTAATTGGCATAATAAAATGTTTCCCTTTTTTTGTCTTTTTTGTTCCTTTTTATTTAGTTATTGATACATATTACCAGCCAGACATACAAATTAGGAACTAGTCATATTTATCAGGAAACTGACTACTTTGTGTTACTCAGTTTAAACATTTCTATTGCATACCTTCAGGAACTCCTTATTTTTACTCTCAAGATGAATTAGGTTACTCAGCAATAGTATTTTTATGAAGCCTATTACAATGGCAATCTTCTATGGCCACGTTTAATTCGCTCCTTAGCAATTCTGCAATAACCCTTAGATGTTAAATTAGTTTCCACATAATAGATGACCAGAGAGGACTTTTAGAAAGCAACATGCACTGACAATTCAGGGGTTGAACTCTGTGGATATCAATCATGTTTGTAAGTGGTGTTTGCTGCGAACAAGAATCCCAGTGACTCATGAGTTTCAAAGCCAGAGGAAATCATCATTAGCTTTATAATGAAGGCTGTGCATTTCGTTATCTCTGAGAAAGATATCCTGTCTTGGTTTTAAGGTTTACCATGATGGAAAACCCACCAGAATAATCTATGGGACGAAAGAGCCCTCCATTACAGGGCATTCTCTCCAGTCATGTCACTTGTATGAATTCAGCTAATTCCCTAAAGCCAAAAGTAAGGGATAAAAAGGATCTATTTCAGAAGTCTGGAGCTGTTTTCCTAATTAATGAGTTTTCAAAAGACTCTCCGTAGTCTTCTCAAAACCTATCCTAAGCAGGGAAACATGAAATTTCCCTTTTAGACAGGAAGGTTTTGTGAAGCCGATAAGAGAGCAGGTGGGAAATACACCAATGGAGATAGTTTCTCTACTGGCAAATCACCATTTGCTGTCTGGTGTCAGAAATAAGGAAATCACATTTGAGCCTTTTATGATTATGACATTATCATAAACCACATAGACATCTGATGTCAGTAGCATTTTATTTAAAAAGGCCACTGGATATGCCTGGTTTCCATCCTGGCAGGTTAGGCCTCGGGCTATTTTGTAAAAGTGGCATTCAGAAAAATGATTTGGAATTCCTTAGCTGTGGTACCAAAGCCGTGAAGGTGGAATGGGGTAAAAAGTTCCTACGATCCTCTGTTTTTAAAAGTAAAACTGATTTTCAGAGTAAGTAAAGTAGGGAGTTGAAGTCCTACCGGTTATGTTTGTAAATTAGACTCCCGAATGACTAAGTTAGTTTTTAAAATGGTACTAAAATTCCTAAGACAATTACACGGTTTTGATGTCCTCTTTAATGAAATCCCATATAAAAGTTTCATGACTGAGAATTGTAAGGGCAAAGGAAATCTTAGCCAAGTTCTTGTGAGCTTTCTGGATGAAATGTTGCAACACCATGACCACGTGCACACCCATACATTGCCTCGGAGGTCTAATAACAGTGGAAAAGATCTTTGCAAACAGCTTAGTAGCATGCTCCTACGCTTCTCTCACTGTTCAAAATAAAGTATTGGTGATGCTCAGGACAAATGAAGTGAGAAAAGTCCGGTGATAACAGACAAGAAGACATGGTCCCCAAAGCCACATACAAATTGTTGAGAGACACTGACTCTGTTAGAGACGTTTCTAATACTCTTTCACAGTGCTAACCACACTTTCTGATTGTGAAATGGCCTTCTTTCTCAAGGGACAAAAATTTTTTATTTCTCTAAAGTTTATTTATATATTAAGGATGATAAACATCAGGCCGAAATAATCATATATGATTGTATAACTACTGACACTTTGAAGAATCTCATCGAAAATACTGCTTACTCTGCTTTTTCTCCAGGCTATAATAGAATTCTGCTAATAGCTTTGCTAACATCTTTACCTCCAAACTAGAAATTGAATAGCTGCCACAGCTTGCTACCAGTAACAGACTCACAGAGCACGGAAGACACAATATTACTGTGATGAATGAGCTATACAAATGTTTTGCCCCTGCCAAAAACCGAAACCTGCAAAAAACCCTGTTCTTTTGCTCTTATACATCACTCTTCATTCAGAAAATCAGAGCTATTTTATACATGCAGCCAGCATCACAGCATTAGAAAGCATACAGGGGTAAGAAACAGCTTCCCTAAAGGATGTATAAAATGGGCCAGGCACTGCAGTTTGGAAAGAGATTGAAAGTATGCAAGACAGATTTACAAAACCAGCAACAGCACAAGCAAAACACATAGGGAGTGGTTGTGCACTGTTCTCATAGCAGAAGAAGTGGGGGGGAGTTCCTCAGCGGATGCTGATTAAACAGGAAAAAATGTTACATGCACCACAACATTACACAGGACTTTGTGTAGTCCAAATATGCAAATGGGTCTGAAAAAGGGATTTAAACACAACAATTGGGAACAGGTCCATAAAAGACTATTTAACACAATGATCTGCATGGTCCCGATCAGGAGTTGCTAATCCAATGATTGCCTAAACGAGGGAGGAGCTCAAAGGATCACCAAATATTTCCCCATTTCTTATGCTCTTGCTTTGGCTATTGTCAGAGACGCTATACTGGACTAAAAACCATTGGTCTGAACTAGTATGGCAATACAGGTGTTTATGTTAGCTTGTCTCTCTGTTTTTAGCAAGGACAATTTAGGCAAGAAGGAAGTTAGTGACAGTGAGAATTAAAATCTAGGGACAAGATTTAGAAGTAATCCTCAGTTCATGCACAGGCACCAAGTAGTTTACTGCTCAGTAAGTTCAAGCTTTTCTTTAGGTCACAATTTTTTTCCAGTCTTGGTTTGGCTTTTGTGTGCTCAGCTTAAGCCAGTGGCTACATTGTCATGCAGAGCCTATATGAAATATCTCATTTCCCCTTTCTGCACTTGAATAAGGATGGAATGAATAGCTGCATTGGAACAACACTTTGGTTACGTACCAGAGGGGAAAAAAACATCCTAATGGTGTTGCCAAATGGGCAGAGCGTTGTATAAGGGTTTGACCTGGATTTCCTGCTCCTTTCTGAGTAACTTCAAACAAGTCCCTTCATTCTCTGTATCCCCATGGGGATAGCAGTAGCCACCATCCTTTGTAAAGAACTTTGATATCCAGTGCTGCTATTGATGTTCCCAGGTACTTACATCATCTAATTACTTAGTAGATCCTGACAAAGAATGCAAGTTTATTTGAGATTTTTTTTTTTCATAGCTGCAAACTATTATTATTTGCTTCTAGACGAGGATGATCCGTTTCATCTTTTGTGATTCAAAGAGGTAAAAATTCTTTTCTGAATTTACTGCTGTTCAGAGGAGGGGAAGAAGAGAGCAGAAAGATAAGAGTATACACCCCGTCTTTAAGAATCTAAACTAGTGGCTCCTGTATCACTTCCATGCTAGGAGGGTCAGCTCTCCAGTCACTCTGAAGGCAATGGAGAAAGGCAGGTATGTCCGGATCAGGAGGCTTCATTGCTCCGAGTCACTCTAGCTGCACTGAGGGCAAATTACCCCACCTCTCTCCATCAAGTGCACAAGGAAAACAGTCTCCTAACTCAGCCTCCCCTAACGCAGAGTGCTGAATGCAGGAAGGGAGATGCATTTGAGGTAATCCTGGGTTAAACCAGGCAGTTGGATACTACAGGGTTGTATACGTGTCTTTTAACTTGCCGTAGTGGTTCTCACATTCTTAAGCAGACTGATTTTAAAGCAGCATTTGCTCTAGAAGTCTTACCGTGGCAGAGCACCAGCGGTGTCGCTGAATCACAGTGCCTGTCCTTTGTAAATCTCCTCATGAGCTCCTCCTGAAAACATCCCCCTGATTAAAGCCATTGCAAGAACTGGTCCTACAGCGTTTTCATTTCAATTCTATTTGAAGCGTAGGGCAGGAAACGGGGGAAAAAATCATCAATACATCAACAGTAATTATGAGGGAAAATTAAGTTATTAATATTTACAAAGCTTTTTAAACTGGCTTATTTACTAGATGCTGCTGTGGGACCCCATCTACACAAGTGTCAGTTTATGAAGGCTACAATGTACATATGTGCATGTGAATTACTCACATCTGTCAATGCAATTAATCTCTATAGCTGAGGTTTAAAATCGGTCAGATGAATGGTATTTCTATGGTTCCTTTTTCCTTATGTAGACAGTGACTCGCTTCATTATAGAGGACTATATTTTAGCTATCAAAAGCTCTGTGAGAAGAATCTCATCTTCCATAGTTCTTTTCATGACATTGTATTTTTGCTGTTTCGTGTCACTCTAGATGTCCTCTTAGAGATGTGTATTAGTGCTAGCCTAGTGGAAGTTTTTAGAAATTATTGCAATAATTTTTGTTTTCTTGGTTAACAAAAGCAGATTAAAATGGTGGGTTTGGTGTTAATACAACTAGCTCATTTATAACTTCATTTTTCCCTTCATGTCTTAGGCACGAATATTTCTGTTAGTGGAATCTGCTATTTTTCCTCCTGGATAAGCGCTGCTCCAGAGTAGTGACCAGGAAATAACTCTAGAATATGCACACAGCTGTGGTTCCCAGTACTCTGTATTATACTTCTCACAGGTACAACACTATTCCAGTCACATTGTTAAGTCCATACACTCAACCAGTCATCTTTGCAATTAAAGGTACCTTTTAATAGCAGGCCTTTGAGATTTATTAAAAATAAAATTAGGCCTTTTAACTTATCTCAACACTTGTATTATCAGCACAGTTTTATGAATGCAGATCTCAGAGATCTGAGATTTTTCATAAAGATGAGTGCTGATGTGCAAATAACAAATGCCTTTCCCTTTTATGCATGCCAGCTTCGCTTTCTTGCATGAGGTTAAACAGAAGCAGGGTTACAGAGCTGCCAAAAGCACGTGATATGTGGAAACAATATTGTGCCCGTTAAAGAAAATTTTAAAGGAGCAAGGCTTTTTCTGTTAAGCCTTACAGCATTAAGAATATGGTCCACACTAACCGTGTTAGAAGAGCATGAATATGTAGAGTGTTGGGGTGTTCACATTAAATGATAAAATGGGCTGGAAAGCAATCAGTAGTTTCAAACTGAAGTGTCATTCACCACACCAGTGAAGAAGCAGAAAGATAAAACATATTAACAAGTCTCCAGGTGATAATATTTAGACAGAGCTTAGCCCACAGAACTGCTGTCCTAGCTCTCAAAATATAGACAAGATCACTAACTGACAAAGCAGCCCTCAAATTATTAAGCAGTAATAATGATAATTCTTTCTTGGGTACCATTATCCCAACTCCTTCAGACATGAAAATGAGGCTTCCTGAAGCATGCAGATAAGTGATGATTTTGTATTCCTGTATAGCATTTTCCTCTTCCATTGCTGAAATCGGCATTCGTTACGTAAAAGACAAAGTAACAGTAAACACGGATTTAGATGTAAACTTCCCAATGGGGAGGTCTCCAAACATCAGCTGCTTGGAACATTATCTGTCATTTTAAAATGAAAATTACATCAGGAATTGCTTGACGGTATTTTAAGAAACTGTTTTATCTTTCATCTTGCATGTTTTAATTACAGTCTCAAAATTTCCCTTGTCTTGTATCTGCCCAATCCTACCACAATCACAGATACAGAATTCAGTTCTCACATAGTTTGTTCCTGGCTGCGTAAGAAGAAAAGTCAAGTTTTCAGAAAGTGTCTGATCTGAAGAGGTATTGGAAAGCACAGCAGATACGAAAACAAATAATTCCATGTGTTTATGCTGTCAAAGAACAACACACTTTAATTCCTTTAAATTTACTTTTATAGCTCACAAGTTATTTTTACAACTCATTTTATAGAGCAATTATCTCAAATTAAGGAACATCTTCAGAAAACTATTGCAGTACCTTAATTCTGAAGTACTGATGTTCTCTGGTTATGTATTTAGTAGTAGCACAGACCCCATTTATTCTTTATCATCTTCCTTCAGAGTGCATCTCTAGACTAGATGGACCAAGTGGGCATAGTGCTGCTGAATATGAACAGATGCATCTGATAATGTCATTCAGGAGAAGTTGTTTATATATACACTGTGTTCTGGAGCCCTATTTTTTCACTCAGTCTTATCTGCAAAGTAAGATTTTATTTTCTCAACCACACAGTATCAAACCACATCTGGTTAGCTTTGGTTTCAGGTGATAAATAAGTCAATTGCTACGACAGCTATAGCTTAAGGAAGGTGGGTTTGCACTTGTCTATTAATTACCTTTATTATTCACTGAAATTATGTGCTCACCTACTTGAGGGACCACCTTATTTCAAGGGCTTTTCAAGTGAATTTACAAGCAGGTTGTATTTTTTCAATTCTTGTCTTTGTCCACTTTTTGATACTGAGCTCTGGCAAGTATCATCTGTTAATATCTAACAGCATGGTTTTTTAATCAGAATGCATTTCAGGACCCAGGTTCAACATTTACAAAACAAGTGGTTCCTTAACAACATGTAACGCTCTTGCCAGCCCAAGTATTGTGCTGCTTTGCTCTCTGGTTTATACAGAGATGAAGCAGCTGGAAAAAAAATGATCGAGATAAGGGTGAAGATAATCAGGGAAAGAGAAAACATAATTAAATGATTTATGGGAAAACTTCCAAAAACATAGAGCAGAACACTAGCATCCATTGCAGTATTTCTATAGCAGAAAGGGGTATGATGTTTTTTACCAATTGATTTGTGAGCAATGTATTACATATATTGTAAACAAAGGAGTCATTACCCTATTAAGAAGAGAGAAGAATCATCCTACTGAGAAGAGGAAGAAAAAGAACAGAATACTGAGAGCACAGAGTATCCAGATGATGGGACGCTTTAGAAATCCCATCAGTGAGCCATAGCCAATGTCGTGAAGCCTGAAGCGAGGCCATGCAGGGTCTGTTTCATCAGACTGTTGAAGTGAAAAGGTATGCACTCTCTAGGATGTGTAATTTGTGAATAGGGTTTCTTGAATTTACATTCTAATTTTAATTCTCCAGAATATTTTCAGAAAATTTAGCAAATGCTTTCATGAACCTAAGGACTGGGCTCATAATAAAGCAACGGAACTTATCCAGCTAGAAAGCAGTACACAGGATGTCCAGAAAAATAAGCCAGATTTCTAACCCCTGAAGCTTTTTCTTACTTCCCCCAGCAGAAAGGAAAATTATCCCTTTTCAAAGTTCTTATGGAAAGCTGTAGCCTGGCACTTCTGGATAAAGCAAGATGGAGAGACCAATTCAGTACATAGTATAATGTATAACCTAATTTAAAACTGCAGCACGTCATAAGACTAGGATTTAAAAATGTCACAAAACTCCATCCTTTTCCTCCCCTACAAAAGGTGGTCTGATACAAACCACAGTGAGGACTCAGCCTCTGAACAATGAGAGACGGTTGCTGGCACTGCTGAATGCACAACTTTCTCCAGCAAGGTCGAGGATGTGCTGGAAAATTTTGTTGCTATAAATTTTATTGACTTTCAGTTTCTGATAACACTAAATGAAAGCACACTGAACTCTGGCGTTGTGCCATGAAAGACTAATTTATTCTGACAGCCAAACCCCTCAGTTTGCTGAGTCACAGAAAACTTGCAGCGATAAGTCTGTGTAAATGAAAGGCACCTTTTGTCAATGACAAATTTGTAATGTAACTTTGACCAGACTTCAGTTTCTTTTCTGTCCCTCCTATGGGGGAACATAACCAGAATGTAACTCCAAGAGATAGATATTGGTTCTGCACGTGCAGGTGTTAGAAAAGCCTCCAGTTTGCCTGGCCCATAACCGGTCCCCAATTTCCCTAGTGACTTTATGGTGAGAGGAATAACACAGCTCCAGGAGCAATATAATTTAATTCCACTGGTTCTTGTTACGCTGTCATAGACCACACTACCTCTTCTCTGTCAGTACTCTTAGGTGATATGAAGAAAATGTAGAATATAGCTCCTTTTTAAATATAGTTTCCTTTTTGCTTGCAAGACTTTGATTTCCTTATGACGGAGGGTGACCCATATTACATTCTTCAGTAGGAATAGGTAAGTACTTGCTTGTGGTTTTCAGTATTCCTGTCATGAACAATTTTTCTTTCACACGGAGCAAGGTATTTTCATCTGCCCCATGTTAAAACATGCAAATAGTAAAACACATTGAAAGAATCCTTTGCTTTAAATATATTTTGGCAATTAGAGGCCACCCAAGCTGTCATTCACCAGTGGTCAAATTTGAGCCCACAAAACCCACTTGTACTACTGCAAGAGTGAAATGTATACAATTGTATATATGCAAAGTCAAGAACCGCTTAAACTCGGTGGTGCTTATGTTTGGAAAGTACAACTGCTGCGGGGACCTGTGCAGAGAAAAGTAGGTGGTGGGTGCTGCTCCTGTCAAGCTGCCTTGACAATTCTGCTGGTTAACACAATAACTCACCTGTAGCCCCAGCAGTGCACTTGACAGTGGGCGGTCAGTAACAGGCACGGTAAGGGATGCTGAATGCACCACTCCCTTCTTCAAAGATCCCAGCAGGAGAAGTTGGCCAAGCTAGCTGGAGAAGGAGAATTTTCATAGACTCATTGCTGAACTTGCCTTAAAATTCAGCTTCCCTGGAGCTCTGCTCCCACAGATATTAGCTCAGCACAGTGGGGTTCTTCTAAGCTTCACCCGACCCTCCACAGAGATACAAAGGCAAAGAGGTTGCCTCTATATACTACCTAGAAAAGCCATCCAGGCTATATTTGTACCATCTAGGCTATTTTTAAATGAATATTTAAAGCCTAAGACACTATCTTTTCTTTCCGTGAACATTGATGGTAAAGTGGTCAGGTTTAATTTTCTTCCCAAAATCATCTCTGCTGGGCAAGCACAACTTCAAAATGTTTTCTCATATTACCAACTTCCAGAACGTCCATGATTTCTGTACTATTCAAATGAACAAAGAGCTTCACACCTTCAATAGCCTTTGCTGAAAAAAATTTTTTAAAGCTGGAATGTCATGTGCCATATATAGCAAACCTCCAATTACATAGCTGAGATCAGTGGAGAGGCAGTGCTTGATTACACAGATCTAAGAACATCTTCCTTCTCGCCCTGACACCACACTCCTCAGCAGTATGCCCTTTGCAGTGCTTCAAAGTAGAGTGGCTGAGTTTGAGTCCTTCTCCCTGACAAGTCCCTGAGGAATCAAGTACTGTTCTTTCTAGATTCACCTATGAGTGGCCTCTTACTGATCATACTTTTAAAAAACCAAATCAGTAGATTTGTGATTCCTGTGGGGCTCATCCTTGGCAAGCAGGTTTTATATTTACTTAGCACAGGCAAACACCAAATAGGCATCACCCCTGAGTCTATCAATAAAATCTTACACTCCATGTGCATGATAACGCCTTCTATATTTCATTTTTACTTGTAATGATTGATGATAAGTAAATTAAGGCAGAGCTACTTTGCATAATGTGCAATGCGCATATGACATAATAGGAGACGATAATTTAACCCACAAAGATCCACTGATTTCAAATGCCATGATTCATCAGCTTCCCAAAACGTGATGAAATCTACCTAATAGATTCTAAGAAAGCAAAACCATGGTCTAATATAAACTGCTGCAGATCATACACATTTGATTTGATGCTTCTTCTTTTTCTCTATCCACAACATCAGAGCAAAAGTAGGGAAAAGTACCTGTTTTCAGGTAAGAAGGTGAACTATCTCATGCCAGGACTCACAAGCCCCAATGGATGTAGGCATGCAAACTGCTGGCAGATGCAGATAAAGCATTTTATTTCTAAGATGCTCTTTACAAAAAAAGGTACATTTACCTTATAGTTTAAATATCTTTATTCTGTAGTTTGGAACATTGAGACACAAAAATAACAACTTGTCCAAAGTTCCTGAGGAAGCCTGTGGTAAAGGCGGAGACCTAGACATTTTGATCTTCAGTTCTCTGATTCAACCACAAGACCTCCCTTCTCCATGTAATCAGAGGGGTGCATTATAGACCGAAGTCTACCGTAAGCTACGCTTATAGAACACATGTAATGTACAACAGAATTTGACATTGTCTTTTATCTTAGTTTTAGATAATGCTGTGAGAAACAGCTATTCCCCAAGGGTTGTGCAGCTCCATTGCCAGATGCCAGCAGGTTGGACAGTTTCTCCAGTGATCAGGCAATAGCCAGGTGCATTTTTTTGCCTGGTTGCTTCCTCACAAAGCCAGGAATTCAATTAACTCATCAGTTGTCACTGGTCAGCTACGAACTTTGTTCTTTTTTTTAAAGCTTGCATGAAAAAAAGAAAATCAAAGGACTTGGGAAAAATATAGTAAGAAGCAGCTTCACCTAGGATAGCACTTAAAATCGATTTCCAATGAAATTATGGCTGAATGTGACAGGGAGGCTAGTAAGGAATGATGTGTCTGTGACTGACTCATATCTTTGCTGTTCTTTGAAATCAAGAACATTGATTTTTTTATACTTTTACTTGGGTTTGCTTCCAGCATCCTGGGATTCCCCAAGGCCCAGAAGGATACAATGCTTGACACACAGGCAAATTGCTGAAAGGTCAGTGTGCATCTGTGCTGCTGCTATATTTGCCAAGATCCAAGGAAATTCAGAGAAGAAAATTATATTTCAAGAGTGTTTACCTGCAGTTCTAGCTCAGCCTCCTGAAAAATACCCATCACTGCTAACCTTTGTTTATACATTTGTGCAGAACAGTCCACATCGGTTTAAACAGGCTTGCATCTGAGTTTTTCCACCCTTTCTTTTGAGGACTCACTCTAGTTCTAAGTACAAACCTAGCATTTCCCCTAAACTGGTGACACTGCCCAGTCCCACATGTACGAACATCACGGTGACACAAACTGGCGCTGACACCCAACAGTCTGGCCAGCTCTGCGCAACCAACTTGTCAGCAACACTTACTGGCACTAGCAGAGGCAAATCCCAGCTGGTACCCCAACCCTAATACTAATCTTTTCCCAAACCTTGCATGTAAGTCCCAGAGCAAAAAGTGGCTCATAAACGAGATTTGCCATCATTTCTTCAGTCAGTCTGATACAAATGATCAGCTTAGCCTTGACTCAACATATATCCCAATCTCACCTCCACCCTTTTTTCAGTGTAATTTCCTAGCCTGCCACTGCCCTGCCAGCCAAAACACAGAACAGCAGCTCCATTTCCCTGTGCAGACACTCTCCTTTATCCTGGAGCTTTGTGAACTCGAGCCCCATCTCTAGCTCCAGCTATTGCACCCCACTTCTTTTCCCAGACATGGTTTTGCCCCATACCTCTTCTAGGTCAGCTAGAAGCTACAGCTAGGATTATGGTGGAGCTTAGGATTACTTTTTAGTTTTGCACAAATCATGGTTTTGCTCAGTCTGACTCCTCACCTTCCTCCCAGCCAAAGCTAATCATAGCCTAAAAACTGCTTTAGGATCCCAGCATAAACACAGCTCAGTGCTTCATGCCTGAAGTCCGAAAAAGCTTCCCTGGTAACGTGCTATGAGCTCAAGCTTTGCCTTGTTTCTTTTATCTCTGGAGGTCAAACCCTACTTTACCCCACCATGTTACCCAGTGGCCCAACCTCCCATCTCAGACCTCATGTCACAATGACACTGGATAGCACCACCTCTCAGTTTAGTTTAGCGGGCCCTGTTAATTACTCTTAATTATTACATGACTTTATAAATTTACATGAACAACCTCTAGTTCTATGCAAAATCTGTTTACTCTCACCAGGACATGTAATCTTAATTGGGAAAGAAATACACAGCCAGGAGTACCAGCGTTTCAGATCTGCCTGCCTTGCAGAAAACTGTCTTTTATTAAGGCAGAAGCAGTGCCAAGAGAACTTCAAACACATTAAAATGCTCAAAGCTTGACAAGAATCAGAGAGGTTCTTTAAGTCTGTATGAAAATTAACTTATTTTTCTTGCAGTAGGGATACAGTGATGTTTTAGAGGTGAGACAATGTCTGCTGTGCACGTGTACTGTCTCGTATTACTCTGGATGCCACATTTCCACTTTTATAGTATCAGAACACATTATTAACTAACGTAAAGGTAATAATTGGAAAGGTTTTATAAGGGAACATGATCTGATAACAAATTGCCTTTTTTTGTTTTGTTTTCTGCGTATATCACAGCAAGCATCTAACAAGACAATTATAGCAGCAGTGGTGAGCCACATAATCAAATGAGGGAAAGGTGATGCAGCCTCTGCCTGTCTTTGGAAGCGAGTGTCTGCTTATGTACACTTACACACACATATAGAGCCAAACTGCGTAGAACAGGTTTAAATTAGCATAATCATCTCTGGCTTTAAACTTACAGATCAGACTCGCTGTAACACCTCACCAGGCTACCAGAAATTAGCCTGGCAGGAAAAGCCCCTCTTCACCTGGAGCACAAAGTCATTTCTGTACAGAAGCGCAGGCAGACACTGAGGACTACATATAGCTGAACTCCAGGACCTCTTTCACAGCTTTCTGAACATGAGAGTTAGGGACATTTCAGCTGGGAGCCCATCCTGAAAGGGACAAGGGACACCCTCCCACGCATCTTCAGTGAGCTCATCGTACAAAAAAGCGGAACAGACAGAGACAAAGAGCAGAGAGCCTAAAACATCCAGGCCATCAGAGACTGTAAGTGATACCTGCAGTTTTCCCTGCTATCAGAGCTATCAGAGAGCAATGTGCAGGCAGGAGCTTAGGCAGGTAAGCCCATCAGACTGCAGCGCTCGCAAGGCAGGAGACTCATCTGCTGCAGGAACGTCACGGCGCTCCAAAGGCAAATCACCCTCGGCTCTGCCAAGGGTTGTCCTGCTGTCTGTCACAGGCCAGCGACTGGAGGCAGTTCCAGTGAAACATTTTGCCTAGTGAGGATATAAAAGATATTCTGAGCACTGCCAAGAGCAGGAGCCTTGGCACCTGGAGGGTGCCAAGAAAGAAGCACCTGGATGGACATATCTTTGGAGTCACTCTGGTGATGGGAGGTGACTCCACTCCGCTACATTCATCTCTCCTGAGGTAAGTCATGACTTCCAGACAAAGAATAAAAGATAAGTTGTTTTTTTTTTTTTAAATCCAGATCACTGCTTTTGGCAGAGGAAATGGTCAGTAACCCATAAACACCTGCAGCTTGTGCTCAGAACAGGAAAGTTTTATGCCTGTCCTACTGCTTTGGGGCCACAAATCTGCTTGCCTCGGCGTTGGTCTATATGATGAGCAGTGTCTGAAATGCACTGCTAAGGCAATTGAATGCTGGTTTGCAGACTCTGAGCTTGTCTACAACTTGTGTATTACAGAGTACAGTGGGTTCGTTTCCTTCAGGGAAATATTTTTTTCACCCGATAAACTGTAGGGGTAGTCTCTCTCTGTGGGGCACATAAGCTATGCAAGGCACGTCTCACTAAACTTTCTCGCATGGACTTTCTTTTTTAAGAACTGCTATAAATATTAAAACTATTTAGAAGGATTTCTAACTGCATCAAACAACCCTGCAGTTCAGATTTATGTTCACAGCATAAGTATACGCAGAGGTAATTATAGGAGACGTGTATGTTCCCAGGAAGTTGTTTTGTGATGCTGTCTGTTTTATTTAAAAAATAATTGGCATGCAAAATTGACCTGGTAAGCTGGGCTTTCCAAACACTGTTTATCTTTTTTGACAATGAACAGAAAATGGAGAAGAATGAAGTAAATCCTCTGAGGGAATTGCTATTCAAACAGCTGCATATGCTGATAATCAGAAGGTATTACCTATACAAATTTGCTAGGAAAAAATGAGGGGGTCTAAAGTTCTCCCTAACATGGACTCTGTCAATGAGCCTACAGCCCACCACTTGTGTAAAAGCAGAAAGTAGCAAATTAAGTTAGCAAGCCTCTCATTGAAAGGTGCTAGCTGCAAACAGGCTGTCTGGAAGGAGTATTATTTCAAGAGGATGCATAATTTTAAAGTTATGGCTTTCACAGTGAAATACAAGGCAAACTGGTACCATGATTTGCTGCAAACATAATGATTTAGCAGCAAACATAATGATTTAGCAGCAGGCACAGATCACATAATGAAATGATGGAAAGAGGCAATGTACCAAGCTGCCAGGCTCTGAATATGCGTGAGGGTCTACACATGCATCCTTGCATACACACATATACGCTGCACACAAAAGGATCAAATTAGCGTGACCATTTGAAGGCAGCATTCCTGCTTTTCTTTACCTTTTGTGCGAGTATACATTTGGTAGTTAGTAATGGAGGATAATTATGCTTGTTAAGCTCTTTAAAAAATATATTTAATTTTTAAAAAGCATTGATTAAGTTATGCTGAACTGTGTACATCACTGATTTGGAATGAACGTTGATTGACAAAGGGAAAACCAGAAAATCCAGAAATCCAGAAAAAGAAAGAATTGCTTGGTCATCACATAAAATATGGCTGTAAAAAAATTGTGTAGTAAATTACCCACAGCATCTTGCCCATCTTGAAGCTACTTTCAGTATGACAATGTTGGAGAGTTGCAGGATCAATAAAACATTCATTTTATATCTTTTCTTTTGCCAGGCTTGGCAGACTAGAACTGTGCTTCCACTGGAATGGTTTTGTGGATTACAGTTAAGGAATCCTCCAAAACACAACAGCTGATCATGGAAGAAACCATGGAGAGAGGGGTAAGTAAGAACTATCCACTCAGGGGAAAAAAAAAAAAAATATTCCACAAGTAGTTTTGCCTGTATTGTGAATTTTTTTTGTTCTGAATATGGTGTGAGTCAAGTGATGTTTTCTTTCAGAAGACAATCAAATTTCAAGAGGTGGGAAGGGGGAATCACATGGTTATTATAATGATTTGGATCTGATCCATTATTTGCACATTGTTTCCTCTGGGAATGTAATATTGTAAAATTCCATTAAATGAGATGGACATTATTGCCCACAAATAAAAATGCTCATCTCCACAGGCATGTATAAAAGCCAGGATGGGTGAATCTTTGTACCAGTCTCTCTCACCTACTGACAAAAAAGCTTCTACCAATTATTTTACCTGAGTCTTTGCAGAAGTAACGTGATTAGCAAGTTGCAAGAAGCATCACCACAGAGATAACAAGATTAGCAAGACTAGGGTGTGAACATTTAGCAGTTTTACAGTTTTTACACTACAAAGTGTAAAACACTAGAAAAAGTATGAATATGGTATTATAAGGACACCATCAGCCTGGAAGATCTTCTGAGCGACCACACACATATTCAAAAATGCTGTCTCCAACAACAGCATTTCCACTGGCTTCTTTCAGCCCCAGTGAAAGCTGGCCTGCACCTTAGATATAAGTATGTGGGCTTGTTGGTTGTTGGAAGCCCCGAAATTAACTTATTGATTACTTTTTCTTTATAAATACTTGGGAACATTATGCAATTTACAAACATTATGCGAAAACCAAAAGGAAACTAGGGGAAAAAAAAAAAACCCAACCTTTAGAGAGGAGAAAAAAAAAACAAACAGCTGTTCTAAAGTCTATGAACTATTCTGCCAATAGCCTTGGCTTTCTTTCCATCTTCAATTTTTATTCTAATGTCAATTACACTTGTAACCAAGCCACTGACTTTTTTCCAGGACAAAACCAGATACACATTCCTAATCCTACCACGACTGTGAATAATTTTTCAATTAGCAGAAGGGACTTTACAGGAGTTTTCTAGGTCTGCAATACATCCTTCTTCACTATTGTGAATAACCACACACTAGTGCCACAATAACCAAAGTGGCACCTAACTCTTCCTCCACTTCTGAACAGGAATGATACTTCCACAAAACCCCTCAGTTATTTCTGTAAATAGTTGTATGGATTATTTGTTAGAATCTAGCCCAAAATGCTTGCAATTACTTATTTGATGTTCTGTAAGGCTCTGATTAAGCTTCTGACACAAGGAGGCATAATCTCCACAGATGGCAGAGAAGGGACAGTTCTTATACCTAAGCTTGTCAGAAAAAAAAAAGGGAGTGTTGTGAGAAAATCTAAAGCTGATGACTGAGATGCTTAATTTTCATCCTGCTGAATCCTCTTAAATCCTCCTCACTTTTGTTTGCCTTCAGATGCAAATGATTTGGTTTAAACAACTGATGAGTGACCAAGTTATACAAACTGACACTTAGTCCCAGTTGCACTGCACCACTGTCTAATATTTACATGCATTTTTTTTCCAATCATCTGCCAATTGAAATGCAATTAATAACTTTTTTTTAATGTCCTCACTGGAGTTGGCTTGCATATCCATCACAAATGCATTCATTTACTCTAAACACGCTCTTTGGGTTTTACTCATTTAAATGAAGCAGTTATATTCTTTCCCAGCTCCCGTTAGCCGTGATTTCTTCTGTCCATCAGCCTAGATGGTCTGTGATACCCCTTTAGTTAGTTATAGCCTATAATCACGTTTGACATTGTCACGACATTATAGCCAATTCTGTTCACTTTGACAGAAGTCAGAAAGACCTAAGAAGTGGTATCCTGAACAAAATCAGAAGCAGCATTGTTTCGGCTTGTTGGAGACTACCATAGTATTGGAATGCTGGATAATACACAGTGTAGGCATTTTCATAACATGCCTACTACACAGATAAAAACTTCATTTTACAGCTGGGAGCTTAGGCACTAAAATCCAGACTGGATCATTATTATTATTATTCACTCCTAGGAGCAACGCCTCTTGGCTGCACAAAGGGATCTGCAGCCTTGTGCTGGGAACCCTACAACCTGATTGAGCAGACAATGGCTACAGGGGATGGAGCACATCCCCCAGTTAGCAGAGGTGGTTTGCCTCGACACCGGTAGCAGTGAAGTTACGTTAGAGCGGTGACATGCATAAACCGAAAGAGAAGGCTTGTTAGCTCAGGGGTGGTACCGTTCTAGCAAGGCTGGCTATCTCCGAGGACTAAGCCAGAAGCTCTGCTTTGGTAGGTTTGAACTATCAAGGCTGCTCAGGCAGCTGACCCAGCACACATGAACACATACCCTCCTTTCATCTGCCGCAGGAATGCTCTGAAAATACATACCGGCTCTCACCCTGTGGGTCACAAAGTCCAGGGGATGTTTGGGTGTGAGAATCAAAGTGGTTGGTAGTAGCTGAGCCAAGGCATTGGAGATCTCAACAGTTCCCGATGTGGTAGCAATGGACTAGTAGCCATTCACACAGTCAGCCAGCCCAGGCAGACGACAGATTTTTCTACACTGACCAACACCAGCTTGCATCCCAAAAAAGCCAGATAATGGCACACGGTTAGCTTTCTCTACCTATTGGACACATCCAAAATGCCACCCACCTTTAACCCCTCACTAATGTGTGGTTATTTTCATTATTTGTAAGCAGTCGAATTAATTTTTACAATATTGGCAAATTCGCAATTGTTAATGCCCGACGATTTTGAGCTCTACAAATTATTATTGCAAAGTTCTCCGAGCTGTTTTGATGCAAAGCGTACAGTGCAGTGAGACGAGCAGGACAGAGTCAGCACTGGGTGCCTGCAGTGCCCAGCTCCATTGCTCAGAAGGTGCAGAGCAAGATCACCCGTCTGCCCAAGGGAAGGGAACAAATGCAACATGACAAATCAGTGCAGTTTTCCTGATATACTTCACTGCTTCCTTGTGCTTTTCTCCAGAGCCGAACCATCTATTTCTAGCTCAAATACGATTTATGCATCTCACCAGATAGCTTTCAGACACCGTTGTGTTTGCTGATTCCAGATGTTGGAGACTGTCCCAGACAAGAAGTGCTGCCCATTTCTCCCTCGCTCCCTCAGACCGATTATTCAGTTCATTTCGGAGCAGGGTCATTTCAGACACTGACAAATTGCTGTATTAAAATACAAATTCTGAAGTGTAAGACATCAGCCTATATGCCATGCTAAACAAGCAAGTCAAGTCAATCGTGACTTGAGAGAACAGAGCCTCAAAGTGCCATCAAGTGGAATGGCATGGAGGGGAGCAAGATGGAAAGCTTGCTTGGGGTTTTCAACGTGTGAAATGACACTACTGCTTAAAGTTCCCTACAAGCGCAGTATTACAGTTTGATATTAGCAGTCAGTATGTTAGTTGCTGGTGTTTGGACTAAGTCAACTCCAGCTTCTCTTGTTTTATGATACTTGTTTTATCTGCTTTTTCCTCTATTTTCAACAGCAGGGGTTTAGGACACTATCAGAAACTGTAAAATAAATCGTATGAAGATATCAAAACAAAATTCTCTGGTGAACTGGCACTTTTTGAAACTGGCATTTATTAATGTATAGAAATTGTGGCTCTAATTTCACTGAGACATCGGAAAAAAGTAACAATCTTACCTTCAGTAACTATCAAGAATTGCGTAATAAATCCAAAGAATAACACTTTACTGGTGTATAAACTGCAGCTCAGGGCAAAGCGTTTAAGCAATTTGCTCAAGGATACGCCCCACCTTACTGAGAGCCCAGGAGTTCAGAGCATCCAGCCCCCTGGACGTGTGACTTAAGACTATTGTTACCTCTCAATGTGACCAAAGCGCACAATGATTTTGTTTCCTTTTTAATAAGTGTGTTTATGCTCATCAACAAGCAGCCCAAGAACCCCAATGAGAAAGAAATACTGGCTGCTCAGCACTGTCATTACCACGTCAGTCATAAGGTTTGTAATACTAAAGAAAGTGGCTGCATACATCCAGTGGCTTCATATACTTTTTCTAGTGCTCTGAAATATGAAAGAGCAGACCCAAAAGGATGAATTCTATATTCCCCACGAAAATCTGAGCATTTGCAATCCTCCTTGCATGGCATGTGAGGAAGAAGAGAACCAAGAGAGCAGCCTGCAACAACCCAGCAGCACCTCTACGTAGGTACCTCCACACGGGACCGAAGCAAATCTGATGCGCTTGGCCTTACATTCCACAGAGAAATGTCACCAAAGTTAAATCTCTTTTGCAGCACAGAGTCCCTTTTCCTTAACATCTTGGTAATAATAGTGTTGTTTCAAAAGAAAAAGTTTAGTTTTGAAAATGTCTTCATAAACTATTTCCAAACAAACAAATAATAGGAAATGCCCACTCAGATGAACTGACAGTTCGCTTTATCTTTATAAGAATGTATGACATTTCAGTGAATAACCATTTAATTTTTACATTTTAAAAGTCTCACTTGACTTGAAAATCAATAGATATTACAGTTAATTCATTTTACCACCAATTCATATTTTCCAAATAACGTAAGAAAGGATAGAGTACTGTTTTTTTCTAATACATCTTGATTTCCTATCTAATTTTTTTAAATAACAGATATACTATCAAACAGTTTTCTCACTTCTTTATGCTAAAACACTGTTTGATTTTATAAGCCATCCTGTACACATGTTAAGTTACTCTTATAGACTGTGATATTTTCCAGCAGTTTCATAAATTAGCCTTCTAAGGCGATTAAGCTGTTCTCTGGACTCCAGAATTAAACTCCTCAAGCAAAATTATGTGTCTTTCATCGAACAATAAACACCAAGAGTGGAAGTGCTTTATTTTTCCAGAGCTGCAAATACTTTCAACAACTGCTTGTCATCAGTACCTGGGCTATATATCGTGCAAAGAGAAACCAATTACCCACGTATCAGTTCATGCGCGGTGAAGAGAAAGCCGTGTGCTCCTGTTGCTGTGAGGAATCAATTATCTCGAATTACCTATTTGCTTGAAATACACAGCTACATCTGCCACCGAATACCTGATGTGGATAGCTTGAATATGCTCACCCCACCACACCTGTGAGGTGGCTGGACACGGCTCACACCAGCTGGGTTTATCCAAGATGACTCCTGGCTTGTAAGTGCATGAAGAATGGGGGGAAGGGCACCTTCTCTACTCCTGCCACTGCGTTGCTTCCCTCCAGAGCATCTCCACTGTAAGCAAGAACAGACACCATCCTCCTCTTCAGAGTGGAGAGACAACTCCCTGCTACTCAGTGCAAGTGCTAAAGGTGACGGATATTTGGCACGAATGAAAATAAAAGACGGAATAAAATTCTACAAGAACACAGAAGAAGAAACACCAAATGCACCCTGTTTGTTCTGCCAGTTGGAGTTATTGCGGTTACCCTTTCCTGGCCGTGCTCAATGTATTCACAACAGCCATTCCCACCTTCAGAAGTGGAAGGGCTGCTGGTGGGAGGCTGGGCAGATGGATGCTCTGCTCTGTTCTTCCTGTGTTTCAAAGAATCTTAGTACATCTATCAATTCTGAAAAGTACATAGGTAGCTTTCTACAAACAAGAATTACCCTATTTAACTCTGCAATAATTAATATTTTTGCAGTCTATGAGTCCTGGAATTTCTTGCAGTTTTATTTATTCTAGTAAACGGTACCACTTTCTCCCTCTAAGGCAATCTGCCAGTATCTGTTAGGATTTCTCCTACAGTGTCTCATTAATGCAGGCTTGGGAACAATGAGAGTAGGCAGTACAATCAACTCATGTTGTAGACAAAAGGAAAGTTTTATAATGCCTAAATATCACAGCCCTGTGAAATGGATTGTGAAAAGGAAGAAGCAGTTTTAATGAGCTTTTAAAAACTATGAGGAGAAGAAAAAAAGGAAGTGTGTGTGAAAAAAATACATGTTCTACATAGAGTAGACAGTAGCTGGTCTTTCAGGAGGTGAAATGCAGGGGAGGTGGAAGAGATTTTTTTACAGTTATCACGATGTGACAGGAGAAGCTAAACCAGAATATTTTTGGTTCCCTTTAGGATCTAGCCATGACTGAAATTGTCCCGCTTTTGTTCAAGACATACTTCAATGTAACATGCAGAGATGCATTGCAGCTGGAGGAAGAAAAATAACCCAACCCACGTCAGTTGGCTGACTGCATGAAAGAGACGTGGTGTTCACACGGGGACAGAACAATGTCACAGTACCTTGTCCCACCCTTCTCTCAGCCTAAGTACCAGCAGTGCTAGTTCAGTGCTGAAGCAGAAAATTAGAATCGGTTTCACTGGCAATCACCAAAACATCCCTATTTTTTTGTCTTCTGATCGGAAGCAGCTTGAGCAGTTCCTGCGTCCTCTCCCTGCAAAACTACCCCTGTTAACGCCTAATGCAAAGATTCTTCTGCAAAGCCGAGAGGCTGACCCCACCAGTCCCATCCCTGACGCCATACCTTCTGCAGTTCATCCCATTTCAGTCCTAGATAAATGATATTCCATGTCTGGGGCTTTAAAACGTTGCCATTTAAAACTGCTCTCTAGTATAGTGTAGGAGACAATTGTCTGTAAGACTAAATAAGCTAAAATGGTTTTGAGCTTAAATTTAGGTAAGCCTATGATTCTGCCAAGCCTCCTCCTTTCTAATATACGGTGGGAATAAATTATTTTTTCAGCGAAGGTGAAACTGAAATATTATTAACATCCAGACAATGTTCTGGTACCAATTACTTTTTTTTTTTTTTTTTTTTTTTTTTGGTATCTGGAAGTAATATCAACCCTATTCAAGGTCTTTCCATGAGGAGGCGAGCTGTAGAATGACTATTTTAATGGAGAGTAGAGAAAGTTACATCATTTGCCCAAAATAGAAGGGTCTCCTAGCAAGAAATATCATCTCTTTTGAAAAATAGTATGTGGAGGAAAGAAAGCACTAATAAGATGTTGATTACACCTCTGCCATTACATGATAATCCTTAAAATCACTTGCCTGTTGTATCCTGCTGTTTAATCTAGCCTTAAAATCGAAACCGAAGCAGATGCTTAATATACTTCATTTGTATAGCTGTTTACACTTAAAAATCATTCTGGAGAAACTTCTCCTTGCTAATGGGAAGCTGTCACGGCTGCTAAGCCAATTGTAGTTGGGCATAGCTGCATTGCCAGGTGCTGGCACATCTTGCTTAGCTCCTCCCGCAGGGAGCCCCAGACAGGGACACAACCCCAGATGTCTGGATGTGAGTCTGACCAAGCACTATGTCCTGCTCAGCACAGCTAAAGTCACTGCTGAGTTTATTTGTTGGGACTGAACATTATGCAACACATATGGCTATATCTGAACCGGTGAAGTTGCCTGTATTGTGCTAAGGGGTACAGACCCCTGTACGGACAGTTTTAGCTGTGAATCTCTGCATGGCAGTTGATTAAACAGGGACATAGCTTCCAGTCCTTGCAAACCAATGCCAGGTGATTTATGAATCCCTTCAACTCTTTTATGGGACAAACTGGTTTTGGTTGGGTTTCCTTTCCCTCTCTTTCAGAGGAGGTAATTCCTCTTGCTGTTTAGATTAACTTTTATACAGAGCCATAGGCTTAATTCTGGGAAAAAAACCAGTCTTGTTGAATAACTAAAGCAAAGCTCACCCACAAAGAGTGAGTACAGGAAGAGCATGACATGGAGTGGGTCTGTGGTCAGTAGAGATGTCGGCTCTGATGCCTTCAAGGCAAGATGCTCCCAGAAGCACAGGCATAACAGTATATGTCCGACCACGTTACAAGAACTTGTTCGCACCTCTCAGCTACACAAATACACGGGGAAGGAAAAACATGAGCTCAGAAAGCCAAGAAGAGACTTTGTCTTTTACTGGACCCCGTATTTCCAGATGCCAGCAGTCTACCAGCTGCAAAGTAATTTACAGAGAAGAGGACAAAATCGGTAACCCCAGAGCCCCTCTCACAGCATCACCTGCAAGCAGAGACTGGCAACATTAGAAACATGCACAGCTCCTCCAGCACAGCTGGTCTGTCATGGTTGGTCTGTCCCGATGCTTGCTTATTCCTTCTCTCCAGATGAACACCTTGTGATGACCAGGGTCCAGATGCACGCTTGACTGGTAATCAGATGCACACATATGAAAGCTCTGAGCCGCCAAAGGAGCTGTGCACCCCTGACTGCTGCCCACTGAGCTCCAACCTTTCCAACCACACAGAGAACCGGGAGGCCAGGGGACTCCCCAGACATCCTCCCTAGTCCTGGGGCAGCACTCAAAAAGTAGCTCCAGGGGAAGCTGAGAGATTTGAAAACCTTTGATGGAGAAAATGTCGACTGTCTGAGAGGGAAAGGAAAAGCCTTTGTTTACTACCTATTTGATCCCTTCCCAGGTAACTCAATATCTGTGCATTTCAGATGCATGTTTCCCCGAACAACAGGAAATCAGCCTGTGTGTTTCAGAAGAGAAGTGGCCTTTTTTGTAGGTAAAAATTGTAGACATCCCCACTCCAATTTTACAGACAAAACCCGTTACTAAAGACTTGCCAGTAGATGGCAGGGTTACCTTGTGACAAAGCTGAAACTCTTAAGTTGAAAGGGCTCCTGGGTACAAGTTCAAGTACCGGTTAAGTATATTTAATTAGCAGAATGAACTAATATCTGAAAAGACATAAACACGCGTTGGATTAACTGATCTAATGTGAGCTGGGAATGAAGAAGCTATATTTTAAGGGAGTGAAAAATCTTGAACCTCAACACAATATTAAAAATTAGCTTTGTTAAAAATGAGCTTCATTTAGACAACTGTTTCTACCACAAAACCGACAAGACAGAAAATACAGCGTTTAACGTGAGAATCCACTGGAGTTGCCAGCTGTAGAATAGTCATGGGAAAAGCAAAAAGCCCTCACAAATGTTACTGAAAGTGATCGGCAAAAGTGGCTTTCAGGACCAAAATCAGCTCAGCCAGACAGTGTAGTGTTTGCCTCTTTCTAGAGACGGAGCAAAAAAAGAGCACCCCCCCAAAAAGGGAATTCTGTACCGCTTTTGCCAATATGAGAAAGCATGACCTCAGCGGGTGGAGAACATCTTCAAAGGTTGGGACCCCCCTCAGAGACAGCTGAGACAAAAGCCTGATGCACCCTGAGGATCTCAGAAACGTTTTTTTTATGTGCCGGGAACTGAACCGCTCAGCCCGGTATGACTTAATAATAACTGGCTGCAAATGGACAAGGGTTTGGCGTCTTAAAACTACAATTCTCTGAAACCGCTTCTCAGCCAAAGCAGTAAGAAGCACCCCACTGTATTTCAAACACTTATAATGACTCCAGTAAGTGAATTCCCTTGTAAGCGTCCCAAGGTTGTATACGCATCTCCTTGAAGGATAGCTGGATTTCCATCAGGTGGATATAAATGTGGTCATTCTGGTTGTGTCAACACTTTCTGAAATCATTTGTAGATGACTACTAATGTCAAACCTTTGTACGCTGCAGATAAACTGAAATGGCTGCAGGACAAAATACCAGTCCACATTTTATGTGGTCTTCTTTAGCTGAAAAGATTCAGACATCAGACACCCAATACTTTTGCTTCTCATTTGGCTTGCCTTACTGAATTACTCACATATTTTAATTTCACTACTATACTGTGGGATTAAAGGATTAGTGGAAATACTATATTTATTCATAAAAAGACGTTACCTGCTTTCTCTTGTGAAGAGCCAATAAGAAAATGAATGGGCTGACAATACACAGGGCTTCTGAAAAGTAAAAGAGCGCAGCCAGGCACACCTTCTGTGTCAGGACAAATTCTGCCTTTATTGCACCAGTGCCACTCAGCAGCACTACCCAACTGCAGACCATGCAGAAAAACAGAATTCTCATTCCTAGTAATAAAGAGTATCTTCAAAGGCACATTTCCTATTATCTCCTGCAATAAACCACTCAACTTCCCCTGATAAGTGTAGAGTGTCACTAAAGAACATAGCTTCAGACTATGTTACTGAAAATAGTTTGGGGGTTTGTTTTTATTTTATAAAATCCTTAATAGTTAGTTGTCATATTTTGGGGGGGGTTTACATACTAATGCACGATTATATTATATTCTTTAAAAGTTTCCCCCATCCCATAGCCTACTTTATTGATGAGTCACACCTATTGATTCGCCTTGTTTCTGAAAGCATTTGCTTTAAAAATATAAAACCAAAAAAGGAATAAAAACTGCATTGACTGATGCTTTAAAATCCTATCACCTTTTTGCAGTTGGATAATACACACAAAGCTTTACACATTCCTAAAATTCTGACTCTGGTGAGAGAGTAACGGAAATGGTAATATTAACATGATCATCTTGATTTTTTCCCGCAAGAATAAGATAATTCCAACTGCTCCAAGATCACGCCTTTTCTCCCCCTTTCAGCCTCATGAATAATTTGGCTCATCTTTCTCACTGACATAAACACTGAATCTTGCTGAAGGTCACGCAGCATTCCCAGTATCCTCTCATTCATGTGCAATTCAGCACTGTATTCTGTGTCTCATATTATTTTACATTAATGACATGCAGTTGTAGATTGTTTCCATGGTGGTATAATGCCTGATAGTCAGTTCACGTGGTGAATGGTAAACACTGATGTTTCAAAAGCTAATTAGTGGTGTAGATTTGTTTTTTTATTGCCCTATCTCAGTTTATTTGACTGGAGAGCTATGGGCCAGGCGAGGTCAGCAAAGGCGATTAGAGAAATGATCATTGTTTCATACAATAGAAAGTTGAAATAAATAAGATTATTTGGTGTAGAAAGGGAAGGAATTAGAATCTGAGGCATCTGACATTATTAAGGTAACTGTAAACCAATTGTTTTGACCCTTAGGCCTTTGGCGCACCCAGGGTCCCCACTAATCCACTTGTCATCCAATATTTCTGTCTGAAGACAAAAGCCCTCTTAGGCTTTGACAGAGAACTGAGATCCTTCTGTTCCTGGCTCAGTGACTTTCGTTTCCAGCCTCGTCTTTCATCTCATCCGTGTCCTCTGAAGCAATACCCTCTCTCCAGTTTCCACTAGCTAGAAGGAAATGCATAGGGAATCATGGGGCAGGGAAGTGGTGGGGGGTACAGAAAAAGAAAGGAACCAAAACTCTTCTATTTGTAAGAAGTGCTCTCAGTTGGCCTCAGCTTACACATGGAGAGTTTTTTCTGCAAGTTGCTAGGGGGAGGGATGGGGACAGAGGGGCTTGCACCGGCCCTTCTTTTATTTATTCATGTCCTAAAGAGCTTGGCAGCTTTTAAACAATGGTGACAAACCCTCTGAACCCAGTTTTCTGTGACTTCATTGTGGAATTTTCCCTTCAGATCACAAGAGGTGTGGATTTCACCCTCTCCTCAGCTGCCAATAATTTACGCAGACATATCTGCCCTTGGCTTAGCATATCCACATGGCTAGGCTTTCTGTAGCACACATCACTGAAGAGCCCGAGCGACAACACTTTCAATGCAACCACAAGCACATGTAGAAACTGTCCACATATATGCTGTAGGACAGGGAGAGTCAAGAGAATATCGCTTTACATCCAGAGAATATACTGCAAAGCCAAGAGAACCTCAAAGAGGAAATGAAACCACAAAAGATACGCTGTTCATTTCAAATTTGCATTTGTGTAAGATGATATTATGGCAACCACATAATCAGTAGTTTTGTTTCATTTATGGACTGTGTCTTTGACATAGTTCAGGAAGGAAATTCCCTCCGAAGTGAGTAATGAAAGTGGATCACCGCAGAGAACATTTTCCTCAGCACGACAAGAATTTCTCCTCCTCTGGGAGGAGCAAAGAGAGAGGTCACAGTAAAGATATAAAAACGAGTTACTTTTGTAACTCCACGCCCTAAAAGATAAGGCATAGGGAGGAATAAAATTTAATCGGTCATTCCCATTCATACACTTGTAGAGGACAAAAAGGAACCACCAGCAAAACTGGAGAGTAACAAATCCAGAAGTGCAGAAGAAAAGTAGTTATCACTACACGATACAATGAGGTACCAATAAAAAACCACCCTAAGATCATGAGCTTCATGCCTACTCTTTTTGAGTTTATTTTGAGTTATTTCAAAGAGTAGGGAGGAGGAACAAGAACAAAACACAGGCCATGATAGGAATGTACGCTGGTTTAAATAAATTAATAAATAAAGTATTTTGAACTAGACCCCAGTTGTCTGGCTCAAGGTAGGAACACCCATCCCCTCCGGTGACACCTCCTTCTGCACCAGTCTGGCACATCTGGTGCAGGCCAGGAGTTCCCAGGACCATGCGATTTCTGCATCTCCCTCCCAACAAAGATCCACACCTTTCAGGTGTCCACATCTTTCCCCAAAAATGGCATGCTACCCAACCAAGAAAGCAGTGCTGGTCTAGCTTGGAATTGCAGTCTTTTAGATGGGAATAATGTGATGACAGTCACTAATGTAACAATCTCGGGTAACGGATACAAATAAAACTAAAATGCAGCTCATATTTCAGAAAACAATTAAATTGAGTTAATATAGCATGCCGAAGATATATATGTTAATAAAGTAAGTTAGTATTTTCTCCTTAGTATTCACGCAAGAACTAATTGTACTTGGGTCTAGAAATTTTAAAAAAGAAAGAAAAGAATAACATCACCATACTGAAAAAAGGCATTTCTCGTAATCACAATTTTCCTTTCTACTTTATGTGAAAGATGCCAAGCTAATTTCTAAATGGAATATATCCTCTCCTGTATCTATGTTGACTGGCACGTTAATACAGCTATTTTGCTCAATACTATTTGAAAAGTTCCCTTTTTGCTTTTGTTTCTCTGCTGTTACCTGACGTTGTGTGGCACACAAGCTTGCCTCAGCCATTCCCGGATCTCACTCCACCTAACGGATGGAGGGATTGTAATCCCACAAAATGTACAATTAAAGCTTATTTTAGTTTTCTAACAGCACGATTACAAGGTTTCCCTGATTATGCTGTTCAGATACAACTATCAGCAATACCCAAGTTCTGTTTGCTCTAAGGTAAAAGGCTGCCTCTTATTAAATAATGCTTTGGTTTTATAGGAGCAAAATGTGCCCACTATATTACTAAGTATAAAATGCCAGTGTTTATCTATGGCAGGCCTTATCAAAGAAAATAACAATATTCTCACTTTTATTCTTTATGTTCCTTCATCTGTATATAATAATTTAATGCCGGGTAAATTAGGGAGATTTTTATAGCTAATCTAGAGCTAGAGTACACATCCGGAAGACCCGTGTTACAGTCCTCGCTCCACTCAGTGCGCCAGTCCTCTGCACGCAGCCGGTGCAAGCACTGTTGGAAAAGTGGGATGGAAAAACGCCTCCAGAAGTCCACACACTCACTCGACAGTCTGGGATTTCAGACCTTCCTCCAGACTGGATAAAGCATGAATTTGAAGCCAGCTCTCCCTCTCTCTCCCAGAGACCTTATCTGGTTTTTTCCTATGCACCAGTGACATCAAGCTTAGCCACCAGGGTGCAGAGTCAGTTCAGAAAGCTTGCCCAACTTGCAGCTTTCAAGGCACAAATGCTATACCAGGTGGGTATACCTAATGCTGGAAGAAAGGGCCCAGGATCAGCCATTTTAAGCCCCGAGCAAGGCAGCCTGACCTGCTGGAAGGCAGTTCCTCGCTGGTCTTCAGGAGCTTCTGGTCAGATAGCGGCCGCGTGCTACGGGTGCTGGAAAAGGCAGTATGCCCTCGCAGCTCGGCCGTCTTCCTCAGGGCTCCTCTACTACGCATTGGTTGCAAGAGTGGGAGATGGGGAAGGAAGCATTGAACCGAAGGAAGCAGTGCAGCATAGCCACTGCTTTTAACTGCTGGGGTGGTACAAGTCCTTGGTTCCTACCTGCCGCAGACCATGAAGAGCAACAGGAGACTTCCCGTGGTAGTCTACATGGCTACATCTCCCTGCTGAGTTACCCCCAGAACAGCTATAGTGAATATAGTGAATGGGAGGACAAGCACAGGTCACACCAAACATAGGAGGAGATAGTGATCTTCCAGGAAAGGGCATAGAGCAAATAATGCGGTGGCTTTAGTGACAGCAGTGGGGTGATATCAAGATGTGGAAGCGCTGGAAGGAGACAAAAGTCCCAGCAAAACTGCCTCTTCGGCGGGTGTGCAGGCATCCAAGTTCCTACGGCTGTCTCCAGCAACGTAGGCTTATGTTCACTGAAACCCAGGGAGACTGAAAGGGTAGCCGCTTTCAGGGGAACTAAGGAAAAATGTGTGACTTTTCCAAACACAAAAATTCAACTTCATCTCACGCAGATCTGACATGCACTCAGAGAGCAGCAGTCCTACCTGACTTAAAGGAGGTTGTGAGATAGGGGACTCAGTTATCAAACCGCTCCATCATTAACCGATAAATAAAAGCCACTCGATTGTGTTCAAAACCAGTACTTAAACGTGGGAGGAAGGAAAAACAAATGCATAGTAAGTGGGGCCAAGCTAGTGCAAGTCACAAGTCAGTGGCGAACAAGGTCCTATGACCAAACCAGCTCCTCCCATCAAGAAAATGTTTTGCTGCGTGAGTGGATGAGTAAGAAGCACACTCCTTGACCTACTCCCTCAGTTGGCACCTGGCTCTGGCCAAGCCTGACAACATCAGGTGCATCTTCCCCACTGTCTTCCAATTCTTCCATACTGGAGACCCTGACCACAAGAAGCCCTGGCTGTCAGCAGCCCATCTTGCCAGAGACCATCTCACCAGTGCCTGCACCGCTCACGAGCACCGGCTGCATCCATGTTCAACTGCTGCAGCCACCCCTGCTCTTCTTGCATGCGAGGTGGTGGTGGGTCCAGGTGCCCAGGCCCTCGGCACGACCAGTCCAGCTCCCTGGAGTGGGTCTTCCTCTCCATTTCTGAGCCCTCTGTTGCTGTTCCTCTTCAGTTTTCCCTGTGCAGGCTGGAGTCCTGCTTCGACGCGCACCGCGGTGCACCTGGCGTACGCCTCCCCCTGCAATGAGATGCAGTCCTAACCCATATTCTTCTGGCAGTTCCAGCAAATGCTCTCATGTGATTACACCAAGGAGGAGCAGAGGAGCTTCGGTTACCAACTGCAATCGGAAGAGGCTATCAAGAGCAGGGTCCAAGCCTGGCTACAGGAGGATTACAAACACCTGGAAACATAGACCCCCATGGTTTAACCCGCTGGCCTTGATGCTCAGCTGAAGGTGGCCCTTCATCCTCCTCTTCTGATGCCACAAGGCGAGGAAGGAAGTACGGGAGAGCGGCACAGGACGGCACCGGCCCACACCAGGTCCCTGCCAGACTCCTGCCCGAGGCTGCCCGCGTACATCCCGATCCATTTTTAGCGGCTGCGCAGCACGTACGGTCAGCACCAGCCACCTTCAAGCAGTCTTGCTCGAGCTAAAAGACAGCTTTATACCCTCTTGTGACAGAGCACTCGGATACCGACAGAGTCAGCCTCGGCTCCCTGCAGGCTGGGACCTCCTCCGGCTGGGCTTAAGCTGGAGTTGGGTGCTGTGATCCCGTTACGAATGTAGCCCTGCGGGGAAACCACGCGTGCCACTCCTCTGAAGCACAGCATTCTGATTTCCAAGATTATCCAGGCAGGTCGGGGTTCTCCCCCCTCTCCTGCCGCCCCTGCTCCCGCAAACGTCTCTGAGAAAGGGGTGCGATCACAGGCGTGCGCATCCCGCCGGCCGGGGCTGCGCCGGCCGGCACCGGGGAGCGCTCCCGCCGGATCCACGGCCTCCGCGCGGCCCGAGGGGACTCGCGGGGGCGGCGGAGTGACACCCCCCACCCCCCGTCACTCCCGCCTCCCCCTCCCCGAGCGGCCTCGCAGCCGCCCGCTCGGGTCGCCCCCCCGCCGCCTCGCCTCCGGCCGCCGCACGGCCCCGCGCCGGCCTCGCCCCGGCGGCCCCCGGGCGCTGCCGCCTCCCGCGCCCCCCGCGGGCCCCGGGGCCGCCCCCCGGCCCGGCCCCGAGCATGCTCAGTGCCGCCCTGACCTACTTTTTTTCCCCTGCCGGAGCCGGCAGCGGCGGAGCGGCGGGCAGCGCTGCGGCACGGCGCGGCACGGCACTGCGGCAGCGCCGCGCTCCGCCCGCCCCGGCCCCGGCCCCGGCCCCGGCCCCGGCCCCGGTATGGTGCTGCGCGGGGCGCGCTGAGGGGCACGGCGGCGGGCGCTGCCGCGGGGCGGCGGCGTGCGAGCGGGAGCAGCCGGCGGGCAGGTGAGCGGGCGCAGCGGGGGGCGCGGGCCCGCGGTTCCCCCGGCGGGCGGGCGGGCGGGCGGCGGTCCCGGGGAGGAGCTGCTCGCTGCCGCCGCCTCGACCGGCCGCGCCGCGCCGCCGGCACCTGCCGCGGCTGCCGGCGACCTGCGCGCCGGTCCTTGTGCGGCGGCGGCGGAGGTCCGCGGTCCCCCGCGGGGAGCCCCGGAGCGGGCGCGCTGCCCCGCCGCCGGCGGCCCCCGGGGAGCCTAGAGGTCCGGAGCACGGGGACGGTGGCCGAGCACGGCGAGCCTGGCAAGCCCGACGCTATGCTTCTCCCGCGGCGGCTGTCGCCCGGCAGCTCCCGGGGAGCCCGCCTTGGAGAGCGGTAAGCTATCCGCGCAACGGGAGCGGAGTAACGCTGCGTTCGGCGTGAAAGTTTAAGAGAGTAATTGAAATCAGCAGCGGGGCTTTTGCGGGGCAGTGCGCTTCTTTAGGCGAAAGAGCTAACGAGCCCGAAGCTTTTACTGGAGACCTTCAGCCGCCGCGCTCCGGCTGGAGCCGGCGGCCAGGATGCTCGCTGCTGTCCCGCTCTGGCGAGGAGGACGGGGCGGGGGGGGGGCACGGGTTCGGGGCAGAGACCTCCGCGGTGGGGCTGACTTCTTAAGAGAGCTTAAGGTGTGCCTCTTTGCATTTAAAATAAAGGCTACCTCTAGATATTTTGCTTTAATTACCCTTTTACTTCACAGGATAGTCTCATGAGGTAAAACTCAATTTCGGAAGTGCCCTGGGGGAACTACAGTCTAACAGCGCCAGAGCCAGAGCAGTCCTCAATAACTATCGAATACTGTCTCTTCACGGGGCAAATTCAAACAGCATAGGACGAGGGAGCCTAAGAGAACAGAGAGCGGGTTACTTTTCTGGTACCTTTATGTGGAGAGTCTTGTAAGAGACTACGCTTCCTCACAGTCCTCTTTCAGTTGTTAAATCTAAGTATCTCAGATGGAGCTTCCCTGATAACCCTGCTCCGGAAATAAAAGCACCGACTGTGTAAGCAAAGCTAAATACTAAATGTGGCCTCATTTGGTACTGTATTTGCCTGAAAGACTGTAAAGTTAGTTCAAGGGAAAAAAGACAAAGGAGTTAAAAGGGGGGGGGGGGGGGAAATGTAGCTTTTTAGTTGTTTAGAGCCATTACGTTTTGGAAGGTTTCTCTCTTCACTGCAGTAGGACAACATGCGGCAGATCTCTTTTCAATGGAGATGATGTTTGCATGGCAGGAATCTTTTGTCTGGCTTAGTGTGTACAGTTAGCAACAGCACCATTGATACACTTGTGGTTGGTGTAGTAGGAATCCTTTTTTATTAGAAAGCTTTCTCATTTAGACTGCAGGGTATCAACATCAGTTGATGTTGAGTGCAACTTACACGGCTGGAGTACACATTGTGCATCATTTTTTTGGAAGAATTTGAAGTTTTCAGAGGTCTAGACAAACACCAGAACATCCACCAAAAAAAAAAAAAAAAAAAAAAAAGGCTTTCTTCCTACTTTAATACAGTGATATGTGGTATTTGTCCAAAGCATGTGTCCCATCCTGAAAGCTTACAGATAAAATCAGTCCATCGTAAAACATTTAACACATGGTGGGCACGTAGCACTGAATTCTGAAGTGATCTCTATTGTACAACTCCATTTGCCTCCCTGCCCCATCCCCCTTGCCTCCCTGCAATTAGACAGGTCCTGCTCTAATATGGAGGAGGAGGAGGATGGAGTTGGCACAAGAACCTGGATAAAGTGTATTTGTCACTTTAACCAGGGAAAAAAAAAACCAAAACCAACCAACCGAAATATGCAAAGCCACCCCCATACAGTTTAGGAGAGGGTCACGTTTGTGACACAATGATATGGGTGCTGGGGTATGATTTAAATGGAACAAAACCAATCTCCATTTCAGTTCTTGCCCAGAAAGGTTTGGAATCTGGGAACTGGCATTTCTTTTATGGTTTAAGCTTCTTGCCAGTGTAAGGCATAACTGAGATATGGATGCAGTTTGTAACAGGGACAGTGTGCTTGCCAGGAGCTAAAGTAACCTGTACTGAGCTTTGCTAGCAGGGTCTTCTTTCACTGTCAGCAAGTTGCACCTTTACTAGAAGTTTTTGCAGCCATAAACGCTTATGATCCTACTTTGAGATATCCTGGACTACATTAATATGTCACCAGAAGACTGTGGTGTAAGACCAAGGTCCTGGATGCTTCCCAGAATTTTTTCATTCCTGCGATTCTTAGCTGCCATCCATCCACGCAGACATGTGTACCTTTGCAAACCTCTCTTCATAGTCTTAATTTGGTTATTTAGTTCTGTTAACTAAAAGAGTGGCATTTCTGATCCACATACAGGCCCATCTTAGAACTGTCATTTCCAAGACAGTGGAGATGCTGTTACTTTTCAACAGTTACTATGACTGAAATCATTTGTAGCAGCATTTTAGAGTAGCGTATGTTCTATCTGCCAGGAAGGCCACAAAGGGCAGACAAAACTTGTACCTATTTGTGTCAGGATAGAGGAATTCAAACAGATTTAGCGACTTTGATTTAGCTATCTAAGAAATTTTAGTAGTGGACTCTTTTATTTCAGAGTAAAAGTAATTACCATGAGTAACACCTGTTTATCAGAAATGAGGAACTCTGTACAGATAGTATGTAAATATCTTACTTTGGAAGGGGGCCACCACACGTGGAGGAATTACATTAAGAATAATCTACCTAGCCCAGACTTAACTTTTAATTGACATGATTCTGCCACTGAGAGTTTTATACAAAGAAAAGATTTCTGCTAATATTTTTAAGTCATGCAGGGCCAGGGCATGTATATGGCACTGCAACTGCGCTGCTAGCGTGTACAGTCATGTGTGCGTGACTTGCGTGGTACAGAGTCCTACCGACAATACTGGATGCTGAGAAAGGTATGTTACATTTTTCAATCCAACCTAGAAATAACTGGCACAAAATTATAGAGGTTCTGTAGCAAACTCTTGAGGGCTTCCAGCCAAATTATTGCATATACATGGCCTTATGTAGGCATGCTTGGAAAGGGCTAAATTGATCACATTTGTGTACAAGCAAGACTTAAGTTGTTGTGTGGTGCAGGGCAAGCTTCTTTGAATCCTGTCTGCTATCCCCTTTGTTATTTGTGGAGGAAGTAGGCGCAGGCACTTTTAACCTGAAATGATCCTTTTTCTATTGCAATCAGTCATGAATGGTTAGATTCCTTTAAATTCCCCCTCTGACAAGGCTAATCCTGTCCTAATCACAGCATCCACGTGTAACCTCTTTGCCCTGTATCCCAGAAACCAATGAATGGGAAAGCCAGTCATTAAGAATTATACCCATCTTGCAGTTCTATAGGGATAGAGAAGAATTAGTCATACTCAAATCTGTTTTCTCCTATATTTTTCTCTTTTATATTCCAACTAAAATGGGAGCCTTTTGTTAAAATACTATAATGAAAACTGTATCAGTGCATTGAAAACATTCTTTTATTCAAAGCACATACAGAATTTAGTTTAAACAGTAGAAGTCTTTAGCCGTGCAAAGCCCTTACTATCTTTGTTTAAACAAAACTTAATTTTTAATTTTATGTCTTGTTTGAACGTCCTGTATCTGGAATTCTTCTTCTTCATTTGGAAAAAGAAAACAATTAGATGTGCTTAAAGGACGGTTAGCTTTAGCAAACACAGCTCAAAAGAGGCGGTGGAGGGAAGTGAATCAGGCCCTGCTATGTTCTTAGCAGGGTCACATAAGCCATGCCAAGAGCATGTGAGATCTGTTGTATTTGCTGACTTTGGTATTCAAACTGTTGGCAGAATAATGCTTACAGAGTGCCGGTATAAATAAAAGATAAGAGGTGAGTAAAGAAAATGAAAGATATGTAGAACTTGGTGAGGCCAGGCAGCGCATATGTGGAAGCGTGGGAGACATTCTCTGTGCATCTTCTTTGTTCCTCCTTTCTCAACAAAGGGGACTTTTAAGCATTGATCCATCCGTGTTTACTGCAACAGCAAAACAGCAGCTATGCAGAAAGCTTGCAAGGAGTTAAGCAAGTATCTCTTAAAGCCATACAGATGTTTCTGGAATAATAGCTTTGTATACAAAACTGTATTCAGTGGTAATTGTGCAGCCTCCAAATAAATACAAATACTGAATAAATCTAGATAATCTACATAAATGAAGTATTTATTTGTAAGATTAAAAATTCTGTAAAGAATGCGTACCTAATCAGATATAAGCTGGGCCTTAAAAAGTCTCCACTACTGATAGTGTTGAATCTGCTTTATGATCTGGGTAGCTCCCAACTCAGTAGGACATTGCCACCACAGCATCACTCTTGATTAAAAACAGCAAGCTTCTCCACTAAATATAAAACTTTGCTTTTACTGCAGTCATTAAAATACCTCCAAGAAGGAACACTTAAATCACTCAGTCGTTATGAAAATGCACATATGAACTACAACTTATTTAATGAAAAATTAAGCATCCAAGTTGCCTGAATGTTTTTGTTACTTCAGTGTGATTTCGCAAAAAGTTGATTCAATACAGCAGAGATGCTGGGGTTACAGGAACTGCAACATCAGAAGGGAACTTTTCAGAGCTTTGGCATTCTTGAGGTGCTTTTAAATAATATCTCCAATAATTATCTACCGACAGCCTTCATCTATTCATTTTTAGGTTAATGGATTAGGGTCTCTGAGTATTCACTGATATGAGGGCAGTGCACATCAGACCATTCAAAGGCACAGTTAAATGAATGGGTCCATTCAAATATTCAAAGTGAAGGGGGTCTTAAAGTCTCTAGGATGCCATATGCTTGTTAGTTTTGCAATATTGAGACATGAAGTAGGATAAAGAGGAACAAAACTGAGGAGAAATTTACAGCAGAAATATTCTAAAACATTTAAACACTCATAAAGGCAACATGAAGAACTCCTTCATTGTACCATTGCTGAATAGAATGGCATGTGCTTCTTTCCCTACACCAAAAGTCTGGATAGGGCATTCATTTTCAATCATACATACAAAATGTGAAATCACCTTATTGCTTGGTGCTTTCTTGCTGCAGTTTATTGATACACTATGGAACCCGGAAACTAAGACAACTGAATCTTTACAGTTGTTAACTTTACTCTGGTATCCCTGACAGCGGTGGATGTGTTCAGAACAAAATAACTTTAGAAGATTCTCATTACAAATCTTACTCTGTTTCTGCCATTAATGGTAGAATAAGCTACGGCCCTTGAGTTTTCCATTTTCTTTCTTTTGTTATTTATCATTTGTCACCTTGCAAAACAAATTGAGAAGTGTTTGCCTGTAATAGCTTACCAGTGCTTACAAAACAAATTCATTTATAAGCTTCTTTATTATAATTTCTTTTAGTCAGGAGTCCTAGAAAAGGGCTCCAAGTTGCCATACTGACAGCCGTTCTTGTTCTCTGCCCGGGGCTGTACACTCAGAGGACAATGAATACACAGAAGACAGTTAAGTCCCCAAATTCTGCATAAAGCATCATAATCTATGATCCTGTGCAGGTAAATTATATACTGTCTCTTGAATCTTCCTAAATTGCCAGCCCTTATTTTATCTTGTGTCAAGAAATTGCAGTCTAGCCATTGTTAATCAAAAAACTTCCTTCTCTTTCCTCCTACTGCACCATCTTCCACCTCGGTTTCACTGAAACTTGTCTTGGTTTAGTGTTGAGAAGCAGTAAATACATATGCCTCAGCTGTCGTCTTTAAACCATTCAATATTGTGTATATTTTTAATAATATCTCTTCTTACTCATCTACCCTCTGAAGTCAGTAGTCTGAAAGGCTTATCTTAGTCTGTCTTTGAGTCTGACTTATTTCTGCTTTATTCTATTTCAAGATTTGATTCACCACAACTGACAATTCTGTAGCATCAAGAAGCCAGATCTATCAGCAGATAATAACCCATGAATTTTAGACTCTGACTATCTACATGTGGGAAAAACCCCAACATTCACTATTGCAGACACCCCAAATAAGTGATATTTCATTAGTTACCTAGGCTGAAAATAAGTCCTCTATGTATGATAAAGAGGACTTATCATTGTCCTTACTTATCATATAAGTATAATGGAGAAGGCCAAACAATTTTTGGGGGGACTGTAGTCAACACTCTCAGCCTATCTCATCATTCTAAAATACTGCTACTCAAAAATAAAAGGATTATGAAGGGGATCATGAAGGCAATTTCCCAGCATCCCATCTAGAAATTTTTAAGAGTAGCCGTATTTTTTTCACATTGACTTCTCCAAGGCAATTATTGTATTTGTGTTTCTTGAGTATGAGTGTTTCTTTAGGTTGGGAGGGACCTCTGGAGGCCATCTGATCCAACACCCTGCTCAAAGCAGGGCCAGTGTGGGCCAGTGTAGACCAGTTTGCTCAGACTGTGTCTAGTCAAGTTTTGAACATCTCAAAGGATGGAGATTCTACAGCCCCTCTGGGCAACCTGTTGCAGGGCTTGACTGACCTCCTGCTTAAATATTTATTCATAAATAGTCATAATTTCTGTTGTTGCAGCGTGTGTTGTCTCTTGTCCTTTCACTGCGCACCTCTGAGAGGAGCCTGGGCCTGTCTTCTCTATACTGTCCCATCAGGTGGCTGAAGGCAGCAAGTGTGACACCAAGTGGCTGAGCAAACGTGGCATGGCCGGGGCAGTACGACACAGCCCTGATAAGGAGTTTCTAAAGGATTCCCAAGCAGCTGAAAGCAGCTGAAGAGACTGAAGTGCACATAGTTGGGAGCTGCTGCCCAGTCGGGAAGCCCCAGTCTAGATGTGCAGAAGGAAGCTCTTCATCTTGCAAACATCGCCAGTGTGCAACCTATTCAACATAGCGAGGGAAGCAGAAAACCATGAAGTTATGAAGGACTGAAGTCCCCCCAAGGAAAATGAACAGAGCAGCTCTTTTGGAACCAAGCCTCAATATTTTGTTCCCTAGCAAATGACTAGAAAAATAAGTCAGAAAGTTTCTGCTAGTTGTGAATGAGTGACATTTCTCGTCATAGCTTAACCTTTTCAGTAGGTGGTTCTCACTCTTAAGTCCTGAACCATCAGTGAGCTTGTCGCCTTCCATGTGGCATAAGTCTCTTCCTTTGCATTCGTGTTCCAGTAAAACCTGTTAACTTTCAGTTTTGCCCACTCTGTAAAGGCATTGCCCATGGAAACTAGGAAGGGTAGTAAGTAGTTTTTAAATAATAAAGAATTAGCTTTGATTTTGTTTTGTAGTATCATCCTTAATACTTATTTATAGACAAATGAGAACTAGAATTAAAATAATTTCATTTTCTTGATCACTTACAAGCCAAGCAAGATAGCATTGGGATGTTAAAGCTATAGGAGCATAATTTATGCATTATACAATAAACTGGTTTCTTGTGCTTCACTTCTGAATTGAATAACCTCACAGTTAATAGGATTACACATTATTCCAAGAACAAGAACAGGCCAGTCTTACAGAAGTGAGCGAGCCAGGAAAAGGTATGCATCGCTGCCCTCCTTTTCTGTTCTTTTGTGCTCTGTCATCATGCTGTTCCGCACAAATGCAGTACTTATAAACATGGCCCCTCACCCACAGACATTTTCTTTGGTGGCAGTAATACTGGGAAGCAAACTCATCTATGACATGAAAAAATAAATGGTCAATCAGAACATGTCTCTGAGTGATTAATGTTCCCAGCCAGTCCGAGCTGTAAGTGTCTTCTGTTCAGACTGATGCTTAATTTTGGACAAGGAAGATTTAACCTCAGTTTTTGTCCCTGTTTCACATAGTTAGGATTAATACCACCACCCTGCAGCTGTGCTTGTTCTGGAGGACATTCCAGGGAACTTCTCTGGACAGAAATGCATAGAGAGCATGCTAGATCTCACTGTTGTGTCACTTAGAAGAAAAGCCTGTCGTAGTTCCCTCATGTGGCTCAAGTCTCGTGCAATTTTCCTTGAAAGTTAATCCCGTGAGCAGTAAATCTGTTACTTTCAGATTTTCAGTTTATACCATTTGGGTTGGGGAAGAAAAAAACCAAAACTATTTAATATAAGGACCACTGGCAACCATCTTTCAGTGGTAAATGTTGCTACAGATACAATACAGCAGGGCAAGTTATCTATATATATGTTCTAGATGCTGGAGGGGAGTTTGGGGGGTTCATCTGATTCCATCTTGGGAGGTAAGCCTGACCCTGACTACAACTTTGAGTGGAAAAGGTAGCTCAGAATAGCTGGGGGTGTTCTTTTTCCTTTTCACGCGCCACAGTTTTAAAATTAAAAAAAAAAAAAAGAAAAAAAAAAAAGTGTATGTAACCACATTAAATATATTATAAACTTTTACTTTTTATAAGTCTTTTACAGGTAGCTCGTGCTTTGGGGATGGGAGAAAGGAACGCTTATGTTCTTCCCATGACCAGAAATTTAACTTTTTGTTTATAGTGACCCTTTTGGGGCAAAAAATGCTCCCAGAGACTCAGTCTATTCCTACAGAGCAATACTCAAAATTGCAGATGTCCTCCTATATTAGTGTCCTGTGTTACTCTCAGTTGTGAGGAGTTATTACAGGAATCTTTGTTTTAGTCTAGTCAATCCAGTTTTGTCTGACTTCGGGTCAGATTAAAAGGTTACAGTTTTGGCCGCCTTCATCAGGTTTATCATGGGGCACAGCTAATTACTGCCTCTCATGGCCAAGAGCCAGGGCGACAGCACTGTACCCACTTCTCCAATATTCTGGATTCTCTTGCTTCTTTGCTAGAAGTGGGCAGACATCACTAGCAGTCCTTTTTCGGTTTCTTTAGCCTTCTCCCCATTAGTTGTGTGATTGAATCATAACACATTACATCACTTGTGTTTAACAAAGCAGCTGGATCCCAGGTTTGTTTTTCCTGATATTCTCAGGCTGCTATTGTGCTTATGGCAAAGCAGTAGGACAGAAACTCTCAGGAAATCTCCCTTTGCACCAGAGTGGTGTGAGCACATTTTCTACACTTTCAGTTCTCTCTCTCTGCTTCTTCCTGCTTTCCTAACCTGACTCTAGCATTTTTGGTCCTGCCTAAAAAGTTAGCAGAGGGTCCTGGACATGTAGGTCCCTGCATGGCCACCTTTTAACTTTCTTGTGTTAGGTAAGGCTGAGAAAACCTTCTTTGGTTTCTTCCATTTTTATTTTACTTCCCACTAGTAGTGCAGAAGGTGCATACCAAAGAAAAGATTCCCTATCACTTCCTAGTTGCCCTGGGAACATTTGTCTAAACTTACATCTTCAAACACCATTCTTCAGAGACATCTCTCCCTGACACCTTAAACATACTCAAGTGTCCATCAAGAGTACTTCCCTGGGTGGCATGTGAAAGCAGCAGCCACCATTTCCACCATTTCCAAACATTCTGCTTTAAACCTAGTGCCTGGTTATTCCTCATACTTGCCATCAAACTGTATTTATTTCAAACAGAAATGCATCTGCAGAGGTATTTAGTGTTTTTTTAATATTCTTCATTCTAGGAACATACATGGGAAAGTACATTCCCAGGAGTGACATGAATAGGTATGAATCTCCCACAGTAGACATAAATTATTAGGCTCTATTTCTTAAAATTTACTACAGTTATTTATGATTTAATTCTGTGCCAGAGTGAGGGAGTTGCTGTTATTTTCAGACAAGTAATTGGCCCTTTGACATGTTAAGAACCAGTCACATTTGTTATCACTACACAAAGGTACATGTTTTACTTTCATACGCTCTGTGTTAAACACAGGTAAACATACAGAATAGGCGCACCTTACATTGTTACTGCCATCACACGCTTTCCAAACATCCATCCACAACATCCCTGTGCTGTAGGGATTCAGTGGGCCACCAACTGCCTTTAGCTTCCCAATACACTGCAGTTCCTTCCATACAGGTTTTCTGTTCACCCATTGGGGTGATGCTATTTCATTTCCTTCTGGAATGCAAATTACTTTCCATGCTGAACACCTTTTTTGATTGCTACTGATCTTTCTGCATCGAAAAATATGGTAAGCTCAAATACAATAATAACAAGCCACGGCCAGTAATTAGCAACACAAAGCTTAATCAATTTATGTTGTTCTTTTGCCCTTCCCATTGTCTTAATCCAGCCAGTCTCTGTTCCTGCTCCCTTGCCAGGAAGTGTGACGTGTCTTTTGGCTTTTCTGTATGGTGCAGTGCAGATCTATAGCACTGTACAGAAACATTTTATAGGATGAATATGTGTAACCCTAAAGAATGGCTGTCTCCAAGGTTAATGGAGTAGTAGAAATGAGATGTAAATAGTTACTGAAGTGAATAGGCAGAACTGAAGGATTTTTTCCAGAGTGCGAATTCAGACAGGCTGTACCTATACAGAACTTCAGAAGCGCAGGCTGTACACACTTTGCATAATTGCAAGGGGATTTCTGAAGTCATTGTTTATATAGCTTTATATGACAAATGAAATTTGCATATTAATTTAAAGTTTAAAATTATCCTGGCTCTTCAAGACAAATATTTCCACATGCAATAATTAGAAAAACAGAGAAAAAAATGAGGGCAGGCTTGGAGTTGTGACAGGCATCCACACCATACATGCAACTTATCTAAGGGTACCATAGTTTGTCCTTTCAAGTAATGATTCATACTGCAAAACGGAGGAAACTATTTTGCTCTTTTAATAACAGTTGTATCTATTTGTATGAAATCAAGTTCATTGCTTTACAGAGAACAGGGGATGGAGAAGAAAACAACCTAAGTCAAATATTACCAGTGAAAGACTTTTTCAATAAAGAAGAAGAGAGGGAAGGGGATTCGTTGGTTGGTTGGTTTTGTTTTAGTGTTTCCTTTATATATGGAACTGACCTAACCTTGTCAGCAGTCATTTTCCATGCTAAGGTAGATGAGTTACCATGGTGTCAACCAAATCTTTTAATAAAATGTAAACAGTTTTGCAAGTGAAATGTTCATTAGGGGAAAGTCTGTTAGATTGTTACCTGTATTTGAATTCCAGGTTCTTCTAACTAATAAGTTTCACTAAGTTTCAATTATTTACTTCAAAAACACGAGTAAACCCACTGTAGTTAGATACTCTGAGGTGATTTTTAACATCATCTGTGGCCCTTACACGCTGAGTGAAATTTTCAAAGGTGCTCATTTTGAGACCAACATTGTGCCCTCAGTCAGTACTGAATGCCAGTTGTGTTCACTGGGAGCATAATGAGGCCAATAGAGAGCACATTTGTAACCCCCCCCCTCCTCTGTCTACAAACTGAAATCACTGTTTAAGAAAAGGCTCATTGTAGATGATTAGTTGAGGGAAAACGTAGTGAGAGTGTGCAAAAAGTATACAGGCAAAATGCTTAATGCCACATAAGGAATGGAAAAGTCCCAACCCCATTTGTATCTCAGAGAAACCTTACCCATAATTATGTCACTAGTGAGTATTTTTCTTTCTAAATCTGCTCTAAAAAATGACACTGAAATTACTTTATCAAGTACTTTTAAGAATATTCTTCCATGCTATGTTTTACCTCGGAAAACTTAAAAAAAATGCAGTAGCTTAAGAAAAGTGAATGTTCTAAGATGTTTTGCTGTTATGTGCTGTTGCATTTGGACAAAATTGTGTATATTAAGGATTCCAACATCAGCTCCAAAAACCTTTCCCAGAGCAGTTCTTTTTTACACCATGTTCCACAATTCACCTAAGACCATACACGTGACAGAGTTGCAGCACTGAGCTGGTAGTGACAGCTTTAACATGCTGTACCTTTGTTTTTCCTGTTGATTTTGCAAATGTGGAAAAAAAAAGAAAAAATCTGTAGAACTTTTGGCGTAAAACTGTAGCTGCTGCTGTAGCTAAATTGCTGCTAAGTGTCTAGGTGATAAAAGCCTTCTCCCACGCCTGCCACTCTGAACAACACTATTGTCAGGAAAATGTATGCATCTTTTTCCAGTAAGAATAAGGACTGTGATAACATTAGCATTTAGACAAGTCACTGAGCTGATGATTGTGAAATGCATTAATGGATGCGTCACTATTTTAAAAGAGCACATCTAATGGATTGTTTATACATACCATCTCATTTTACTTATTTATTTATTTCATAGGATATTTTAAACTTAAAATTGCACAGATCAAAGTAGAACTCTCCTGTGACTTCCTCACCTCAAGGGCCTGTGTTCAACAGAACCGATCCCAGTTCCCAGCCAGTTGCGTATACTGCTGAAGGAAAATGAACATACTGAACAGCCACCACTTTTTGTACTTTCTGCCTACCACACGCCTTGTCATCTTATTAGCAGCTTTGACAACTGCTAAGGATGTGACTAACAGCACTTTCAACCACACTGACATGAAGGTGGGATCTGTGCCTGTGGTGATCTCCCGCATCGACCATGTTATAGTCAAGGAGGGGAGCAGTGCCTTGATCGACTGCAATGTCCAAGGTAGTCCTAGTCCACATTACAGATGGTACAATTCCAACGGCCACCTTCTCCAAGAGGAGGAGAATAAAGGTAAGATGTTAGTATTCTCACTGAGGTAGCCTGTCCAGAGACACTTCTGATTTCAGCAGGTTGAGTAATAACCTGAATTTAAAGGCCTGATGGTGGTATTTTCCTGTGTGAAAATATATGAAAACCCAGTGGCAGTCATAAACTCGTTGAACGCACCTTGGAAGAAAACTGTTAACGTTTTTTTTAATGTGTTATTTATAGCAACACATAGCAAGCCGAAGCACTTAACAGAAGGTGTAGACAGGCTTCTTTTCATTGGAAGACCAGGTTTGATCCTATTTCCCATTCTGTCCTCTGGCACCAAAAAAAGACTAAAAAAGCTATTTTCCAACTCGAGGGAGGATTCTCTTGACATATGCGAATAGTTTGTTGGCATGAATTCAACACAGCTAACTCCCTGATATATCTGCTGTCTTTATGCATAGTGCCATGGGAGTGTGAGAAACAGGAGATGCCCTGAATGACCAACAGAAAAACCTATATAGGGCAGCAGTCAGAAGGACAAGCCAAGTTTGAGCCTTCCTGGCTTTAGTTAAGACTCTTCAGTTGCATTTGCCAGAGACCTTAATTATACATGAGCTTGTTTTCCTTAAACGGAAGGGTTGGGTGATAATCCTAGTTATACTTCTAGGGAACGTTTCAGGGGGGATGAAGGGTGGTTTGCTCATGTAATCCTTCCATACTGACTGCTTTGCTCACAGCATGATGAAATAAAGCCTTAGTTATTCATACTAAATGCAAGATAGCTTGCTAACTAATAGCTGACCAGAGGGAGAACTCTGCTATGACGGGAGTAATGATTGACCCAGGTGAATGTGCAACAGCATAGTGTATCTGTAAAAGCTTACTGCATAACTGGTTATATTTTACATTACAGTATTTTATCATTTTCTGATTAAAGCTAGAGAAAGGAACTACTTGAGCTAGTTAGCAGAATTTCAGATATAATTTGTGCAGTCATGACAACATACTGTGATTAGTGCACTAGACTGTTTTACTAAGGCTCACTAACAGAAATTTTCCCCTTTAGTTAGGCATCTAACTTTAGGTCTTTGTATAGTCAACTGAGAGAGGTAGCCACTAACGTGAATATTTAGGTAGATGAGCAAAGACTTTGACCAAACCAGTAAAAATTGCAGATGTAGTATTAAGACAACATCACTTTAACTTAGACTTTCCACAGTGCACTTCCTCCTTTAAGAAACTGACTGTCCTCCTGTAAGAAATGTTTCCTAGCACAAGACCTTTCTTTAGGATGTATACAGTTATGTTGATTATGGCATTGAATTGTTAATCAAAACCTAGCAATGATACCTTTTCTTGTCATTGTTTTCTCCTTAGGCTTATTCTATCTGCCAGGTTCCACTGGCACAGACGCGGTCATTGAGTCACAGTTCAATGCCATTATGTCATTTAAAATAGCTGGAGCCAGGACACATCAGCAAGGCGACTTGTCATGTTACAATTAATAAAGACCTACTTTGCCAACATTGCAATTCAAAGAAATACGGAGCAGCCAATACTCTGTACTTTTTTCTTATTCTAGAGGTGGAGAAAGAAGTGTCATCTGTTACAGATGCTGACATTTCCTCTGTAATAGAGTTTTCCTCTGAATTTGCCTAACTTTAGCAGATTGAGGTGATTTTTTTTATGGGAAGGTCTGCTTTAGACTGAGCTTTTTATTTATTCTATATTTTTTTAATTTCAGGCAAAGTGATTCAGCTGTTTTCAAGAATTAAGCTAGGGCAAAAAATAGTGTTTCAGCTAAGTTAAAAATTCTAAGAAAGAGGATAAAAAGATGTAATTAAGAACTGTCCGTACAGGAACTGAGGCAGGGGTCTTGTGGGAATACTTTCTACATAGGCTTCTACTGGAGATAATGTAAAAAAAACAATTTAGATAAGCCATGTTTAATTAGAAAAACTTTCAAAATGGTAAAAGCCCATAACTACTCTGAATTAAAGGCTTTTTTTGCCTAATGAGTTTCAGAATTGTCCACAGATCCTTCCTTGAAAGAAATAAAGTAAAAAATTAGAATAATCTTTTTAACAATGAAAGAACTTCCATGAAAAAGATAAAATAAATGCAGAAGCAAGGTATATACCAACCTGTGGCAGGACTACAATCCTTGTCTTGTGATTCACATGCATTGCATGGGCGTTTTGCGCTGGTTTAGTCCTCTAATTACAGATTCTGTGTCTTTGCTCAGCTACCTTAATAAACTTAAATTGCAGCTACGTTAGGTTAGGTTTAAGGAAAAACAATATTCTGATAGTAAAGATAGGTGAACACCTGAAATTGGAAGGTTATTGAAATTCCATTACTGCCTTCAGCAGATACCTGTCAGAAATGGCTTGGGATTGTGTTACATTGATTGAAGACAGTTGAGTCTGCCTCTGAGAAGCAGTATGTACTAGATGATCTTGTTGACTTACATCAGCCTATGTCATTGTTTTAAAAGAAAATCTTCTGTATGACATCTCCCTGTATGAAGTGTTCAGAAGGCACAGAGGCACTCCTACAGTTTCTGGCTGTTCCCTCCACCATGTCAACCCTTCCAGGGGTGGGTTTACATGAAGGAAAGGATTGACACCAGGCTTTCCTGTTGGAGTTGAATCATGGTTTTTATAACAAAGTTGCAATTTAATAAGTCATATCACACTGAATAAAGTAAAAAATACACATCCTCAGTTCTTAAATAGTAGTGGTATTTGAATAAAAACAAAGCTTACTTGGGGAACTAAAAATCTAATTCATTACCAATATATAATGGCAAACACAGTAACCAGCTGAATCTTGAATCATTTTAGCAGTGATAGGAGCACTGGATTTTAACATGTTGTTTCAAACTCAGTTTAATAGCTAAATTGCTCTGCTGTGCCAGGTTCAAAGGATATGAAATGTACATGTACAATTACATGTAGTGACCAAAGATATTAATTATATTACACTGATAGAAATGACTTCTTTTAAAAGTAAAAGAAGTTCCATCATGGTGCGTAGGAGTTCATACTGACAAAAAAGATGTTCGCTTACTTGGTCATGGCTCTTCTCTTTCCCATCATCCATCTTACTCCTCCTGTCCTATCTCCCTTTTTTTAAAATCATACTTCAAAATTAGATTCTGAACACCTCAGAGGCCACGCAGTTTAATATATGATGTCTGAAATTTTAGGGGTTTTAAAGTTTACATTAACAGAATTATATGAGATACTGTAACAAAACACCAAAAATAACTCAACTGTAAGAAAATGCATTGTCAGGGAACGAAACTAGGGAGGACTTAGTAGGTTTTTCTGCCTCACAATCCCATTGTTACTGTTCTTTGAGGAAGTGTGGCATGTGTTTGGGAGGCTTTCTGGAGTAAGTAGTCCTACCTTTGTAACTCAGCTGACCATAAGATTGTGATAGATGTCATGCATATTAACATTTTTTTATGAGACTCTTTTAGGGCATGATCTGATTATTCACAGTTGATGTCAGGGATTTGATAGTAACACAGCTAGGATCTTGGGGACAGACGGGCCTTTGTGATGGTAAATTCTTTGTCTCCTTCTGAACAGTATTTCCTTCTTCCAAAATCTGAAGCCAGTTTGACAAAGCTGATTTTTAAGACTACGCTGATCGTGTGAACAAAATACTTCTAACTAAGTTACTCTGTCTCCTCTCCAGCAGGAAAATGGTGGTTTCTTGACAATGGGCTACTAAACATTACCAGCGTGTCTTTTGAAGACAGAGGTAAATACACGTGTGTCGCATCTAATACATATGGCAGTGTTAACAATACTGTGACGCTGAGGGTTGTTTTTACCTCCGGTGATATGGGAATCTATTACATGATTGTCTGCCTTGTAGCTTTTACCATTGTTATGATACTGAACATTACTCGGTTATGTATGATGAGCAGTCATCTGAAGAAAACAGAGAAAGCAATCAATGAATTCTTCAGAACAGAAGGGGCAGAGAAACTCCAGAAAGCCTTTGAGATTGCAAAGCGTATCCCAATTATCACTTCGGCCAAAACGCTCGAGCTTGCCAAAGTAACCCAGTTCAAGACCATGGAATTTGCTCGCTATATTGAAGAGCTTGCTCGGAGTGTACCTTTGCCACCTCTCATCATGAACTGCAGGACTATAATGGAAGAAATTATGGAGGTTGTCGGTCTGGAGGAGCAAGGACAGAATTTCGTACGGCAGACAGCAGAAGGCCAGGAAACCACTGATACAGATGAGCTGTATATGATTCCGAATGCTTTGAAGCGTAGTGACTCTCCCACAGCTGACTCTGACGCATCGTCACTGCACGAGCCACCTCAACAGATTGCAATAAAAGTGTCAGTTCACCCATTGTCCAAAAAGGACTGCATGGACGGTCAGTCACAAGAAAGCATGCAGTTGGACACCAAGGAAGAAGACACTCCTCAAACACCAGCACTTCCTGCAGAGCCCCCTCCTGAGCCTTCTGCTGAACTCAGTTCTGATGACACAGCATTGGCAAATGACAAAAATACATGCATTATATACGAAAGCCATGTATGATAGTTACTCCTGAATCTATGCATAGCAGGAAAATCAGGTGGAGCTCTTTTAAATATACATATTATACTTGCCGCTAAGCCTTACCTGGAGACTATCATAGCAAAAGCATGTATGTGGATTATTTGGCACTTTCTTCTCAGTTTGACTTTAGTTTACCATGATGTATGGCAGAGTAATTGCTATTACATTAATATTAATTGCTCTTTTCGATTAGGAGTATTTCCAAGAAACATTTACCTCAGCAATTTCTAGGTTGGAGCCACCCGTAGTGGCCTCCTGGAAGTCATTGGTAGTCTTTGATGTAGGACACTTGAACTTACTAAACATAAAACTGGTTTTCATTTTCCTCCTTCACCCTCGTTATTTCCATCTATTGCATTTTTGCAAATATTATCTTGTGAATTTGAAATATTGCCCAAGAGGCAGCACTCCAGTAGCCAAATAAAATCCTAATAGATCCCATTTACAAAGCCTGTTTGCTCAGCTGCATTGTGATTTAGAGGGCTATTAAAGAAAGTTAAAATGTTTCCATTTCATTTGAGACCACACTGCTTAGGCACATGGGAAATAGCTTTCCCTTTTCCATGGAATGAAGATGCCAATAACTGTTTTTTTCACATCAAGAAACAACTTTGAGGTGTATTTTGCAGATGGGAAAGCCCATAAACATCTTACAGAAAGTTCCAGTCCAACAGCCCTGCAGAGGTTTTTTGAATATATTTGACCATTTTTTACTTTGCCAGAAGTTTATATGGAAAACAGCAGCAAATATGCAAGATGTCTTGTTTTGTAGTAATTTGGTAGGAGTAAGTATGCGCTACCTTACCAGAAGGTACACAGGTTCCTTAACAGTCCTGCAAATGCCCGTAATCAGCTGATGACAAGGCTGAAACGGCAGAAGAGCCTTTTATTGGGATTCCCAATTTTGTGCAGATTCATATTCTGAAGATCAATCCTAAATTCATCTATAGGCATAAGGTTGAGAGTGTTTCATCCAAACTAAAAAAAAATAAAAAATAATTATAATCAAGTGTCCTGGGAAATTACAATGACGATCACACAAACTATTTACTGTGTTATAATTGCTTTGGTATTTTAAGAACCTCCTACCTATGTAGGATGTTCACTGCTTGAGTACATGTGACTCTACCCCAGTAAAGCTTTAATGATCACAGCGATTGTGGCATTAAAAAGGATCAACGTTTATGCCAGGAGATGCCAGGGGTGGAAGGGAAGTGATAATTTCTATTGCAGACAGACAATAAAAGGACCTTCTCCGGAGTGAGTCTGGAAAGAAAGCACTTACAAGGAGGAATTTGTGTAGGATTAATAGCATATTACTTAGTTACCTGACACACATTTAATTTGGAACTAATGAACAACCTATCACCTTGCAGTTTTTAATAAGGACTGTAAGTATAGATACTCAGAATAAATCTGGAATCAAGTATATTGCAGAAAAAGAAGTCACTTAGGTCTATGGGGAAACAATGTGTGGATGGCTCTCTGGACATTTTATTGATGTAGCCACATCTACATAAGGTGTCCACTGGAGGCAATCAGGTATATTAACTGCACAGGTAATTGAGACCAAACAAAGTCAATGTTGCAGCTGTCTAAAAAAACCCTTGATAATGAACTGAGGTCTTGTGTCAACTTCCTCATGTTAAAGTGCAGAGCTTCCCTAGCAGTGTAATACAGGAACACCCCATGACTTATGGAGGTGATGCAGAGAAGGCTCCATATCCATTCTATGGTTATAAAAAAAATACATGTTTAATAATGGACTTCAGATTTTACGACCAACTTGTGAAAATGACAGCGTTTAGTTGCCTAATATTTGTTTGTGTTCACCACAGTGGCAGGCATCTATATAAAATGCATTTGCACATGCTCAAAAGGAAACATGCAAGGGCAAAGTCCCTTTAGGAATGTGGCTGGAAATATTTTAGTTTCCAGCAAAGCAATATAAATCTAGAACACAGGGTAGATTAAGAGAATACCATAAAGAACCTCAATTCTGACCAGTGCGATTGAAAATACTACTGATGTAAACTGTTAACTTCCTGTCTGAGTCCTAAGTACATTTCTGTTTAGTGTTCACATCAGTTTTTCAAGTTACTTAATTTGCTTCTGGTGTGAAAAAGGACAAGGGCAGAAACAAAAGCAAGCAGGAACTTGCACTAAATTCTTTTAATTCACCTTAACCTCCTGAAAAGAAGGGGATATTGATTTTTCTGCCTGTCCAGCATTTACAAACAATGCTCATGCATTCTAAAATTACCTGCCTGGTGCCCAGCTAAGATTACACAGATGAGCAAGGATGTTCTCCTTGAAAGCATAAAAATAACTTCTAAACTACACTTTAAAAAAAAAAAAAAAAGAGTTTCAAAATTATTTATTAAACTACAGTATTTTAACTTTAATTGTTTTTTAATTATGAACTTTTTAGAGTAGAGACCAGACCCCTTCATGTATTCATGTGGTGATTGGTACCAGGCAGTTCTGATCCTGATTGCTGCCCTCAGACTGGCCTCCAGCCTGTTTATTATTTATTTATTGAGAAACATTTGAGAACAAATAATCCCCATGGTTTTCTTCAGTATCTCTGTGTAAGCTTCCTTGAAGATACAGATTATGGTTTTTTCCAAAGGTTGCCCACAAAGAGCATGTATCTGAAGTACACACAAACGTACATTGCAAACCATGTATGAGCGACAGCTATTTGGATGAGATGCATGTTAGTAGGTGTAGTGCTGAATTCCTGCTGTTGCAAGGTCAAAGGGAACTTTGACTTTGCTGGAGCTGGACTCACTCACAGCTGAGAGGTCACAGGTAGGACTGGTCCAGCCAGTCTGCTATAAATTCTTTGGACATTTAGCTTTGTGGTATTATCAGAATAAAAGCAAAACAGCACTGTATCTGAAGAAAATACAGATTGTAATGGTTCTGATTTATGGGGTTTTTTCTGTTTTCATGTATGCTGCTCAGTATCTTTATGTATCCATTATATAACACCTGTAAGCCTAAAGCTTTTTACGTGCTTTGAGGCACTTCCTTTGTGGGAGATAGATGGGAAGCAAGACCCAAACCCTTCTTTCCTGTTCCAAACTTTCTGGCTGTGCTGTTATAAAGTAAACAATTCTGTTTGGCAGTATTTCTTAGGGAATGGCTATTTTATGGTGCGAGAACATAATCAACAAGTATAAAATTAATGATATGGCTCTAAGAAAACATTAACATTTGCACTGTCGTGTATTTTCATGCACCTTAAGCACTTCAGGGACATTAGAGTGATTTGCTCCCTTCATTGGACTATGCACATCTTTTGTTACATTGTTCTGTTTATTATATCACCAAACACTAATGGTTCTTAAAACACTCAGAGTCTAGAAAATCCAGTCCAACTGTATTTGTGTTCTAAAAGCATAAGAAACACCAAGCCAGGCTTAGAAGGGAAGAGAGATTTGCAGGATATATTTACATGATTTTAAAATATTTTTGCCAAAACTTCATGAAATGTGACTAGATTTCTGCAGCACAAGAAATCACTGTTGGATTTGAATTTCACACTTATTGTTCTTTTTTCACTAAATGTAAGAGCATATTAATCAGACCACTTGAACATAGTACTCACTATCTACTTAACATTTTCTTTCTGAGTAGCATTGGTTTACTGATGATACTTCTTTGCTCTCTGATTTGAATATGCTAGTGATCAAACCTACCCTTGAGTCATATTTTGAGATTGTCATTTAAAAAACTTTAGAAGCACCCATAGATCAGCATTTTGATTCAGATTTATTGGTATTAGGAAAGGCACAGCAGTTCACTCCTGTGCTTAAAAATTACTGTATAATCATAAGACTTGCAGAATGGCATATACAGGCAGATGTTGATTTTTTTTTAAATCAGTGCCTGTTTTATTCTAATGTACATACTATGTCAGTTCCTTGATTTGCAGTTACCCTTTGACAAAAGTACTGTAACTTATAACCAGGGCTTTCTAATGTTCAATTTGGTTCAGATCAACTAATTCTGGAAAGTGTTAGCAGTGTCAAATTTTAGAAGTTCTCATGGAATATCTTGGCAGCATGCTATTTTAAGAGTTGGCCTCTTAAGAATGCCATACTTAGTGGGACAACTGAAAGCTTCTTAGATGCAAAGGAAATGCTTGCACTAAAGTATCTTAACTTATATTTCATTTATTATGAAATCCTTTTTGATCTTACAAGAAATGTAAGAAAGACAAATATGAATGTGTTCTTTTGAGAAGCAATTACTGTATTTTGATTTAAATAACTGTTATGATTTTATAGTTTACAGCCGTAAACCACAAAGAGACCAGTTCATGCTGAAGTGGCAAAATGAAATGTGATCCAGCTTGTAAATTGATCATTGTTTCAATAAAGAATTTGCACAGAGTATGCTGAGTTTGTACACGCTCAACAAGATGGTAATTTCCTAGTAAGAGTATGCCATGGCTCCAGTTCAAGTGTAAGTGAACTATCTCCCTCATTGTACATCTGCTAATATTCCAGAAACTTTGATCAGGAGAAGGAGTTGTTTACCTAGAAAGGAAGTTTAAATAAAACTCTGAAAGGGAGCTGTTGTCATTATTCAGAATATAGACCCAATTGTTAGTCCGTGTTGTTATCAATAGCCTAGATTGCTCATGTATGTAGCATCTTCTCTTTGGAAGTGTGTCAGCGCTTCCACATGTAATCCAAAGGACTTTTTTGTCTGGTGTTTCCCCTCTGAGCCCTGTCATGGGGCCTTGCAAAAAGTCTTGCTGCTGTTTCAGAGTTGGGGCCAATGAAGTAAATGTCTTTTCTCCCAGAGCCACCCTAGTACCAATACAAAATAGAAGTGTGGGTTGCCATACCCACCCCCATTCCTTCATCCACCCTAAAAGGATGAAGTGAAATGGCTTTCCTGTCCCACAGCAGTTGGACTATATCATGCCCTACCAGTCTTCAGCAGGACTTAGTTGAAGCAAACACTGTAATACCTTGTCCTGGCTCTGCTGGTGCTACACAACTAGCAGCCAGTGGCAGTCACTGACAGAGATGGAGTGGGGGGGACTTGCCCTTTCACACATGAAAGATTTGCTCTTGCCAGCTGCCAGTTCTAAGCTGAAAAACACAGCCAATAGCAGGAAAACAATAGCTATTTCATGTTTTAACTCTTCTGTTTGAAAGAGTGCTGCAATTTTGAAAAATATTTTCAGAAACATTTTTATTCAACAGTTTCAGTTGAGTTAATGGGGCTGAGACATCCACAATTTATCTACAAATACCTATGAAAAATAGTGAAGGGGTCACAAACTGATCATAAAAATGGAATACATATGGCTAGAACCATATGCTATTTTATTGTTTCAGCCTGGGACCCTTTCTTGCAATGGGGGCAGTTTGACATGCTGTGACTTTTTTTTATATGGAACAGCATCACTTCAGGATGCTCCCCTCCAGCATGCTGAACTCCTCCAACAGCTTTGTTGGAGCATTTTTCAGGAAGGCAAGGTACCACCAACCAGTTGGTCCCAGCGAGCTACGCTCCTGAAGACTGTGAAACAGGCTGCCCCAGCCCCAGTGCTTCTTACGATGAGATGTTTATCATGTGGAGGAGACTGCCTTACATCAGTACTATAGAGGCACTCCAAAACTAAAAGCTGCCGGTGGGTAGTAACTCCACAGAGACAAAGATGGGGACAGTGGGAGGTCTCTGCTCTCCTACTAAGATGAGCCAGGGAAAGCTGGTGCATAGCTCAGGGCTAGTACCCCAGATATTTGCAGGGCTACAGCACCACTTTCCCACAGGACTGGATATTTCCTAGCCCACATCCTGCACTAGTGCCTGGAATAACCATTTCTTCCATCTCTTCCTCTCTCCGTCCTACCTTCCTGTGCTTTTTTCTGTCCCCACCAGCTCCACAGTGCTACTTCTCAAATGAGAAAAGAGTGAAATTAGTGGTCAGGACAAGTGTTTCTGCACTCCAGGCACCTCTGTGCCAAACTGACCTTTCATAAGTCCCAAAATGGACTTCTTTTTTTTTCCCAGCTGTACCAGGCTTTAATTCTATGTCCTATATTTAGCTTTCTGGCTCCCAGGCCCAAAGTGAGTCATTATACTCTTACAGTAAAGGCTGACTCGTGAATCCATGGTATCATGTATAAGTCTGTAAATTGGTCAAAGACAGTAATATAAACTGAAGCTAAGTTACCAATTTCTTAGTCAAAATCCGAATGTATGTCAGCAAACAATAAATTCGGCAGACTTAGGACACTCAGGTTATGTAACGAGAAGCTATTTCATACTGCAGCAAGAAAGAGAAAAAATAACATCCAGCCTTGTATAGCGTGGAGAATACATGTACAACCTTGCTTATGATTGAGTAGAAATTTAGCATCAGTATCAAATCAGTTTGCCATTCTATAGCCAGTTTATATTTTGAGAACAGATTCCTGTTATATCTACTCTAACCAGACCTTTCCTGTGTGGGCAAGCACCTTAGGCATGGAAGGAGTACGAGAGGTATCAGAAGGAGCCTTGTCTCCCTCATCTACCATTTTTTAAATAAATTATTTTCAGGACTATTTAGCTATGCATCAAAGGCCAACCACAGACTGCCACTCTGTCCTGTTGTGGAGCCACGGAGTTTGAGAGCTCCTGTTTGAGATGCACCAGCTGGTCTTTCTGAAATACCTCTGTCTTCTCTTGCAGAGGTTTTGATTATACCACCCAATAAACCACTCATATTTATTAATGGGATTAGGCCAAGTCATTCTGAATTGATAATTACAGAGAAGAAAAATAAATGCTGCTACCACCTCCCTCTTTCTGAAGCCTCTTACTGTTTCTACCCAAGATTAGCCCTGACAGATAGCTCCTGAGTTATTTGGATATCCTTTAACTCCTTCCTGCTGGCGAACACTACCTTAGTCAGAAAGCAGGATTCAAAAAAAATTATCAGCCAGAAAAAGAAGCTCCCTTCTAAGGAGACAAGCATGGATCCTGCCTGTTTAAAATGCTTCATTATCCTTCCCTCTAATACGTGCAGAGTAAACAGCCTCAGGAAAAGGCGGTAAGAAAATAGAAATAAATTTAAGAAGATTAAAATGGAAAATTTTCCTCCTCACTCAAAACATCCAGAGGTGATTTATCTTCAGAGTATATTAAATTCTAACTCATTTAATCATGTGTTCATTTGTTTTTAAACATACTCAAGTGGAGGAAGAGGACATTCCTAAAAACAATGACATTTTCACCCCCAACCCCAAAGTAAATTACCACAAAAATATGAAACATATTGCCCAGCCCTTATTTCAGGATACCTTTTATCAGGGAAGATATTTCTAGTCCTTTTTATGGTTCTGCTTAGGTGACCACAGCTTCCTTAAGGAATTGGTGGAAGTTTCTTTTCTGCTGTCTTCTTCTTGGTTAAACATTCTCTACCCTGTGTGATCTCTTCTTTGTGTATAAAAATCAATATTCCACTGAAGATTTATCTTCTTGTTTCCTTTCCCCATTCCACTTTGATACCTTTTTTTTGTGTTTTGTTTTGGTGCTTGGATTTTGTTTTGTTTGCCCTAAAATTCCACATGTTTTAAAATAAATCAGAGGATCCTAATGGTTTTTCAGTTGCCTGTTTTGGGGCAGGATCGCTCACACCCATCTGTATAATTTAATTTTAATTATGCAGATGTATAATTAAGTACTCCCAGATTGGTGCAGGATGAACTAATCAATAGGCTGCAGCGGATTTATTTTGCAGAACAGCATCAACAGAACAGGTAAAGCCATAATTCCCAAGATACAAGTGAAATGAGTGTCCTCAGGCATATATGCGTCTATGAATATGCTACGTTCTTTTGTTTGTTCACTTCAAAAAAGTTATATATGATACATCTCTGCCTTAAATAACATGTTTCTTTTTGCCTAGCTTCCCATCATGGATGCAATAGCACGTTTGCACTGTTCCTACACTTGTACATCAGCTATCCATTATCTGGATTCATTTATCTTTTTCACTGGATAGCTTGCCAAGTGCAGGGGCCTCTCTAACTTAGATATTTTTGAAGACACTGCAGACAGCTTGGTAATACTATGTAAATGATATTAATTTCAAATGCATTGATAAATGCTTTTTCACATTTTTTAACTGAAATGCTGTATTTCTATATAGGCTGATATTTACATGTTAATGGCGTCTGTTTTTCTGTATTCTTTTAACCAGAAACTCCAGTTTTTCATAAGTGTGCAGTAAAATGACAGTAATCTGCTGCTGAATAAAACTGCTTTTTGCAACTACAGTTTCTACATTTCATAATCCCCGTGTAATCTCTGTTAAGCACACAGCTCAGTATTTAATATATATGCCACAAATGAGGTGAAAGGCTCCAAATCTCTGTTATTCATGTAGTCTGCATCAGACTACTGGTTATTTTATTAGACAATATAATAGACCTACCCTGGCACTGTAACTCCTGTTGCAGTTAACAGAAATAGCCCCAGAGCATTAGCCAAATGTTATATGATACAGCACTGAGAACTATGTTCCTACTCTACTCCAATTTCAGAAAAAACTCCAGAGAACACCCATCCCTTCTCAGCAGGGAAGTGGGGACCGAAAGCCTCTGAAGTACTTAATGTTTCACACAGCACCCATGTAATTATTGGGGATCTTGCTTGTAAAATTTATGCAGGAGCTAAAATATCACCAAAGATGGAGCTCACTGCAGCATGGAAGATCATCACAACCGGTAGGTAGCCGTCAGCTGCCAGTAGCTAAAGACACTTCTGAGGGTAACCTGCGATACTATAAGGACGCAAACGTTATTCCATTATCATGTAAATTAGCAATGTCCAGGTGACTATGGATACTGTTGCAAGATGCAGTGCCCAGACTGTTCGGGTGACGGCACTGCATCTGAAAGTCAAGCCTGTTTCCTGACCAGAGAAGGGCACTGGGAGCATCACCAACGCCTCTGTGCTGGGATGGTGGAGTCAGACCCTTTCCCCAGTTCCATCCTGTTGGCTTGATACTGTGACCAAAGTACCCCTCTTTTTTATTTGCTTTAGCACTACCTCATAGTTCCTCTTCAAGAGAGACTAAACATGGGCTCTTCAGTGAGGTAACTGCTGAAGACGATGCAAGTGCACAGAGTAACGAGCAGCTCAGCTGTACTGGCGATGTGAGCTTGCCTTTGTACCATTCCAGATAAAGACTGTCCCAGAGGTCTGCCAGCATTCAAGTGGAAAAGGGCTGTGATGCTGTGAATCCAGACAAGCTGGGAGCAGGCGAGAAGAGGCAGGCGGGAGCGAGCTGGAGGCAGACTGGGCCAGTCCAATAGACGTGGAATTAAGATGACAGTCCCATGCTTACTACTGAAAAACACCTCCGGCAAAATCAGCTCCCTGCCCCTAGCCCCTCTTCTCTAAAGAACTGCGTCACCCATCACCCGCTCAGCAACAGCTCCTTGTCCTTCTGCCTATTCAGGCTCTGACCAGTCAGTTTTTGCTTCTTACTGAGCAGCTACAAAGTTGACTAATGCTAATGGAGATTTGTCTGGCTCTTCTTCCTCTGTCTCTCCCCATTACTGACCTACAAGAAGGCGTGGGGTTCACTTGCCAGCACACAAGTAAAAAGCTAGTCCTCAGAGACCTAACAGACCAACTATTCTGTTCCAAAGGAGGATGTGCAGAAGCTAGGCACATCATGATGAATTAACAGATTTAAAGCCTCTGCCTGGTTAAGCCCTGTATGCTTATTCATCTTATTCTGTAATGGCAGAATTCTGGCCAGATTTAACAAAGTACAACTTGACCTATTGCTGTGTTTTAAAGGAGAGTTTTATATGATTTTATTTTTTTTTTAACCTGTAAAAATGGAGCAATGAAAGGTTAGGAAAACACAGATTCCAGACTTAATCACAACACTTTCTTCTCACAATGGTATAAATTGTATTCTGTGTCTATTTGCAATTTGCAGAACAAACACAGGATGTCCCAGAAAAATCAATATTTTCTCAATGGTGGTGGTTGTCCTCAGCTTGCCTCCAGGTAACAGAAGAAAAGGTTTTAAGGCACTGTCAATTAGCAGAATTGATAGCGAATGCTTTTGATCAGGTAACCTGTTTGGAAAGCAACTACACTGGGAATTCCCGGTTTGTAAATGAGGTCTGTTGCCTTTATGTTGACTTAGCATATAATGGATTGTAAAAAGCCAGTTTTACTGGAGCAGAATTACACAATCTTTCACAAGTCTGGCCTACTGCTGCACATTTTTTCTTTTCTCTTTAAGAATCTGCTATAGGATATAATATGTACTAGAAAACTTTAATGTTCTACCCATGCAATTAGAGATTTTATTCAAATACAGAATCAGAAAAAAAAAAAAGTCTTCCTTCCTGTTTTTTCTTTCAAAAGCTGTCGTCAATAACTCTATCGTTTGCGCCATGTTGCAACCACAAACTGAGACAGATGCTGGTAACTTTTCTGCCCACTTCAGCCTAGACCACACCACTTCATTAGAGTGCAGAGAATTTGCTGGCTTCAGAGAGACCAAGGCATGTATTCTTAAGAGACTGAAAGGAAAATGTTCCACAAATGCCAAGCTGGAACTTGGCACTGTGGTCACTTGGCAAATGAATGGCACTGTACATAATAAACAAGCAGAGAGAGGGAGCTTAAATTCTAAATACCCTCTTGAGAAAAGATAGAAAACAGTTCCTAGGAACAGTGAACAAAAGTTGTCAGAAAACTAAGATCATTGATTTTTCTCATGAATGACTTATGATTATGGTTATGTGGTTGGAATGGAAATGGAAGATCCTGCAGTACAAAGCACTGTGTTCTCTAATCTCATGTGAGATTTCATTTACACTCATTAGATAAAGCACAGTTTCACATTTGTTAGATCTGTTGGACTCAAATACTGTATTTTACACATTAATCCAATTATCTGCCTGTTTCACTACCTCTTTAGAAGACATTAATGTATCATCAATTAATAAATGCTTTTTCTATATCCATATGTATTTGTGTAGAGGAAAATACGGTTTAGAATAGCCATTAATTTTCTATTCAAATGAATGATCTGCTTAAAAATGAAACTGACCAAGCTGCAATTTTATTTCCACACCTCTCATATTTTTATTATGCAACACACAAGCATTAAAAATAAGAAAATATATGGCACAGAGCTTAGGCTGCCAACTGGCTGCCTGACAAAAGAACAGATTAAGCAAGGTAGCAGGATCTCTGATCCAGCAGATGAACAAACTGTATTCTGCCTTCTGGATATTAACACCATTCAGATCTGAAGGGAATCTGCTGTGACCCACATGCACTTTAGTTCTACACTGCACAGCACTCAGGATATTCACCAGTCTGTTACTACACCCCATACCCTCGATATCTTTCACAGTCACCATCCATTACCAGTTCAGGGTTTCATAATGCACTCTTACCAAAGTTTTCAAAACCTTATTCTGCACTGAAACAGAAGTCAGCCTCCTCAGAGATCAACATACAGCCTTGTTCTTTACCTCAGAAGGGCTTTAGTCCACATCCAGTCCCATTCTCTTAAAATACACCCAAAGATTAATAGAAGGTAGAAAATGAACCTTCAAGCTCACCAAATAAGAATCTTCAATTTTAAATACTAACACTTTATCACCACTGTGCAAAGTCACATACTACTCTCTTCTCTTTTCTAGGTCTTTTGCAGCTTTCCTTTACAGTCCTTGGCTTTCTGATTTGTGGGCCTGAACTACACCCTCCACCAGAGGAATCTGTGTCTCTGAGTTTGTGTTCAACTTTTTCTTGAGCTTACTTGCCACTTGAAAGAAATCCAGTTGTGCAGTTAGGCCCAGATCCAGAAAAACACATGAGCACATGATTTATATATATATGAATAGTATCATTGTGAAGGGTGCAGGCTCTTTCCCAATATTTGCCATCACTCTTTTCTCTGCTGTTGCTTCTTTGTTCTCCATTACTGCATGTCGCCTTTCTGTTTATTCCAAGATTTTCCTGTAAATTCAAAATGGGGCACAGGCTACGTATATGATCATGCCCAGACTGAAAGGAGAGGGCTCTCAGAAGAACTGAGACATAAAACACACATACAACTGAGTTTAAAATGAGATGTCATAAAGTTCTCAGCACTGCTTTTCATCTCAACCAATTAACAAGTATCAGAACAACTGTTGGCTAGCTTTCTTGTTCAGCTTGAACTTTTAGGAAGATCATCCTGGTAGCTCATTCAGTTAGGGAAATATCACTACAGAAGAAGTAGTGAAGGTTTATGAGTCACAATATAGTTGGGACTCTAAATACTCTAAAACTAAACTACTATAAATAAATAGTGTGGATTCTATAATATTGTGAACCTATTAATATTCTGTCACCTATGAGCAGTGGTGTATATTTAGAGGAGAGATATCGACATGTTTCAAACAGTCGCATAAGCAAAATAAACATTTAGAGAGAGGTATTAACTGAGACCAATCATTAACATGAATTCTCCTGGAAACAATTTCATATAATCAAGTCATTTCAATTATCCTGCTTTAGGCTTAGGAATTCCTGTTGGAGATTCTCACATATAGAACCAGACATTTAAAAGTGTTGATGGGATATTTACTCTAAAATACCAGACATGAACTCTTTGCAGATATGTCCGACACAGTGTGACTTCACCCTGAATGACTTGAGTCCTATGGTCAGTATTGCAGAAATACCAATGCTGGTCAAACACTCTTCACCATTAACTTCCATGAACTCTAACGGGAGTTAACAGCGTGCCTCAGGGAGGTATTAAAAATGTTGCAGAGTCAAGGTCCTGATAGACCTATCACACAGCAGATACCTCAGCTTTCTGAGGTTAAAATCAGAAAAGAAAGTTGAAAGGGCAATTTTTTAAAAAATCTGTATTGAATTAATGACATGTAACACAGGCAATGCCATCAGTCCGGTTCTCAGAGAAAGGGCTGAAGGTTTTGGTGAGAAATTTTGCCTCAGCAGTGCATACAGAGTCAAGGACAAGAAGTTGATCTTACCGTAATAGTACATTCATGCTGTTGTCCTAGTAAAATTAATTCCTAGTTGCTCAAAACCTGACAAAGCAAAAACCCCTTTAATTCAATATTCTTGCAGTGTTTTAAAAAAACAGACTATAAGCTTCTGTGTTAAGGCTCATTCTAGTTGAATCTTAAATCAGCTAATGTTATAGTGCTGACAACTTACTAAATGTTTCCAGGCAACAGAAAGAAAATAGCAAAAAGTAAACAATTCAAATATGCTAAAGAAGAACAAACTGGTACAAAAATAAAACCTACTCCTGTGTGGAGCTCCTCACTTCTAAGCAATGTTAACTCCACTTATGTTTCATGCATAAAGAAGAAATACAGAGTCTCACTAAACAAGGGGCAGTGTTTTTCAGAGGTTTTTGGCTGTGTTATTTTCACAAAGGATCCTTTTGTTTCTTTTCAACACTTCAGCAGACAATTGCTTCCAATTTCAGTCAACCCATGAAAACCACCACAGAGTCTCCAAAGACTTCATGAAGTCACTGAGGCAGACTCTGAAAGTCTCCCTGTGCTATATATACCTCTATTATGTGTCTTGGGGGTTAAGTGTTTCCCTATAACCTCTCTTGTGTGGCCTGCATAGTGGAGCGTGGAGTCTGTATTTTGTGCCCTGTGATACTTATATTTTTTACTGCTCCCGGAAACCAGGGGTGCTGAAATTGCAGTTTGTGCCAGCCAAGAGGAGTTGCTGACTGTAGCGAACTCCTCTTGGGCCAGCCAGAGTCCAAGAGTGCTCTCCAGTATCTTTCTGATTTGTCAGTGAACTCTGCCGTCAGCCCTAACCCATCCCTAGAAAACCCTTCTTCCTCTCTAGGCCACAGTAATACATGCTCTCCACCTGGATGGGGCAACTGCTGTCCTTTGGATACACTGCAAAACACACAGGTACTTGCTCCAGTGTCCCTGATGCCCCAGTTTATAGGTGTGATGGCTTTAGAGGCACCACAGTTCTGGGTGTGGAATGTCTTCTTATTACCCAGCTACTTCAAAATCACTCTTACCACAAAACAAGTTAGATGCACAGAAAAGCATCTTTTTATCTACACCTCTCTTTCATGGTACAGTTGAATAGTTGCAAATCTTCCTGAGAAAAGGTTCCATCTTTCAGTGACACACACGTCTCGGGTAACAATCATTAAAGAGTGTCTTATCATGCTGGAGAATGATACCCTCTATAAGCCACCTCCCATTTAAAATCCTACCAGGGGTCATAAAACGTATTTTTTTTCCTCCTTATCCACTATGTCAGCTGACCATTTCCACTTCATTAAAACAAGCACTGTTTCACTCCCTTGGAGTTGAAAAATACCTCTTTGCTAGATGAGGTATCAGGTCCTGTGCTTGACTGGCTAATTAACAACTTGCATTGGGTTTGCATGGCAAGGTTTTGGTAGTGGGGGGAGCTATATGGGTGGCTTCTGTGAGAAGCTGTTAGAAGCTTCCCCCACATCCGATAGAGCCAATGCCAGCTGGCTCCAAGTCAGACCCTCTGCTGGCCAAGGCGAGCTCATCAGTGATGGTGGTAGTGCCTCTGGGATAAGAGATTTAAGGAGAAAGGGTGTGGGGGGGGGATGAAGCTGTGCAACAGTAATTGCAGCAGGAGACAGGAGTGAGAACATGTGAGAGAAACCACTCACATGTCAGTGACACCAAGGTCAATGAAGAAGGAGGGGGAGGAAATGCTCCAGGAGCCGGAGCAGAGATTCCCTTGCAGCCCGTGGTGAAGACCCTGGTGAGGCAGGCTGTCCCCCTGCAGCCCAGGGAGCTCCACGGGGGAGCAGATCTCCACCTGCAGCCCGGGGAGGACCCCACGCTGGAGCAGGTGGATGCCTGAAGGAGGCTGTGACCCCATGAGAAGCCCACGTTGGAGCAGGCTCGTGGCAGGACCTATGGACCCATGCAGAGAGGAGCCCACACTGGAGCAGGTTTTCTGGCAGGACTTGTGACCCTGCGGGGAACCCATGCTGGAGCAGTCTGTGCCTGAAGGACTGCAGCCCATGGGAAGGGACCCACACTGGAGCAGTTCATGAAGAACTGCAGCTCATGGGAAGGACTCACCTTGGAGTAGGGGAAAAGTGTGAGGAGGAAGGAGCAGCAGAGACAACGTGTGATGAACTGACCACAACCCCCATTCTTTGTCCCCCTGTGCCACTCAGCAGGAGGAGGTAGAGAAAATCGGGAGTAAAGTTAAGACTAGGAGGAAGGGAGGGGTTGGGGGGAAGGTGTTTTAAGATTTAGGTTTTATTTCTCATTACCTTACTCTGATTTGATTGGCAATAAATGAAACTAATTTCCCCAAGCTGAGTCTGTTTTGCCCGTGATGGTAATTGGTGAGTGATCTCTCCTGTCCTTATCTTGACCCACAAGCCTTTCGTTATATTTTCTCTCTGCTGTCCAGCTGAGGAAGGGGACTGATAGAACGGCTTTGGTGGGCACCTGGCATCCAGCCAGGGTCAACCCACCATACAGCTCCTTCTGTCAATAAGGGGTGGAATTATTCCCTTGTCCGTGTTGATGACTCCCTGCACGTGTTTCAGGTCGAAGAATTTCCTGCCTGAACTTTACAGTCCATATTGCGTATTTGTAACTTTGTATTAAAAAAAAAAGTAGCTTATTACTAACTCCATACTGCAACCACAATAATAATGTCAACACTTTGGGCTGACAGTTGGTTTGGTATGATCTTCCCCCATTTTCTTTCTTCAAAGGATCCTATAACCTGACTACACTACTAAAACAGTGAGGCACTCTTCAGGAGGCTGGTTTTAAATTTCACTTCCTTTCCCAAACTGCTATGCTCTTGTTCAACATAGTGCACTTTGAAAAGAAGCTGAGCTAAAACTGAGAGCCATGCTAATTATGGAATAAGAATACACACATACGGAGTTACTCAGGAATAGCTGTTCTTGAATAACATCATATAACCAAGCCTGGGACATATTTTTAAGGTTTTCTTTACAATCATGACAAGTAGGGCTTTGGGATTTTAATTTTTTTTTTACTTCATTTTGCTTTCCAATTTTTTAAAATTTAAACAAAAACTCTGTGGCGCAAAACTTGCTTCAGATAAATTGTTCAGAAAGTGCATGAGTATTTGTATCGGTGAGTTCTGTCTTAAATTTCAGTTTAAAAGATAGACATTACGATGCAACTAAGAACCCAGAATAATTTTCCACATTCCCAAGAGCAGGAAAAGTGATATAATTTTAATTATATCAGGAAGAATCAATTCAGCACTCAATGGGAACAAGATACTGGTCCCTGATGTTAGCTTGGTGACTCAGGCACCATGGCAGGATTTCCTTCCCTCTAAAAATTCTTTAATTGGAATGGATGATGAGGAATCTGTTCCCTCTACTTTGGACTCAGTACAGCGCTCTATGGAAAGACACAACTGTTTTGGGAAACAGACAATGGAAAACCTTTTTGACAAAGTACAAAAGGCCAACAAACAGTGGAGCCAAATCCATTCCTGACATCCCTGATGGATTTCAGTGTCACCATGGCAAAGATTATTATAGCCTACGTGCTAGATGCTCTGGTACAAATTAGAAGCATTGGAGTAACTTCGCAGTCCCGATTCACAGAAACAGCTAGCAGTTAGGACGTCTGGCTGTAGGTTAATGTTCCACTTCTAGGAAAATGATGCTAACTTTTTTCTTAGGAAGATAGTTGGCTCCTGAGCCTTGCTCCCTCTTTCCTTGGCCCTTCAGAAAATCTGGGTGCGTATCTAAGGAACAGAATTATATTGTTGCAGCAATACTGCAATATAGTTATTGTTTCTGGAAAAATGGGAAAGATCTTCAAAGGACAGATAACTTAAATTGTGGATCCTTTGTACCCCTGTATGTGTGCAGAGAGTAGGATAGGGTAGAGAGCAGGACAGGCATCTTAGAAAGCAGTAAGGAGCACTGAAAGAATTTGAACATACCTTTAGTGTCTGCTTATTCAAAATTTTTATTAAAGGTACAAAGTCTTTTAACTTCCACACGTTCATACTTCAGTGATGAACTAACTAAACCTAAGGAGGAAAAGCTACATGTGCAAGCGCATGCACAAACACATACAAACACAGCCCTCCCAGTATAAAGCACAGAAGAGGAAGGATGATACACACCTGCTGTAAGAGCTGCCTTCCATTGCCTACAACATGCTGCCGTGCTGACCTGGCTAGGAACTGATGCAGCAGCCAACTTACCAGCTCGGGAATCACTGAACTGTTATTTTGCCGAGCAGTCTGAAGTGTTTTAAGAAGAGGTAAAATGCTGCTGTTCTACTGGATTCAGAAGAGTCAAGAATTCACACACACATATTATGAGGCCACCCAACAGAGACTATGAAATCATCTCCCTGAGATGATCAGGTGTCTATATTAAAGACAACTTGTAGCTTAGTGTACTAAAATATGGAAATGTACGCATTCCAGTGAAATCTTGCATTGAAATTTGACAATAAAAAAGTGGGGAGTGAGTCTTGTAAGACACGTTTATGGACTAATTTGCTCCACATTAGTTTTGTTCTGAAGTGAGCAATACTGTCTGGAAACAGTATTAAAATTATTTCAATAAGAAATTATTTCAATAAGAAATTATATAGTACCCTCCAAGATTTATTGGAAGCTGCTATAACCACAAAGTACAGCAGAAATATACATAATCAGAGTCCTGAAGTCATAATCCTAAGGATAAATCTTTCTGCACATTCCTGTGAAAGCCTAATTTTAGCCAACTTTCCAATAAAAAGAGATAAACAGAGAGCAAAGTAGAAGAAGTAATAAGAGACCCATGCGTAGTTTTACATCACTACTATTACAAGTATACAGAGGGATTAGACTGCATGGGATTTCAAGCAGGAGAGGATCTCCACAATATTGTTCTCCTCAAGCCCCATTAGGAATTAATGATGCCTCAAGCAGTATTAACTCTTGCAAATTTCTTTCTACTGTTGCTGCTACATGACTGCGGCAACATCGTGGCTTCTGCCCAGCCTGTGCTATTAGGGGGAAGGGATCTGCAACAGAAACAGAGAGGCACCAGTTCCTCAGGGACATCTTACTGATCTGCTCAACTCCATTAACCACATATCTGGGATTCCCAGACTTTAACATTCCCACGGGTGCTCCATCTTCCCTAAAGCTCTGAGACGACAGCAAATGTCAGCTGAGCCTCCCCAAAACTCCTGCTTTGTTTCCCTTCCTGTGGGATGTTGTTTCTGGGGTACAATGATGCATGTCTTTGCATATACCTTTAATTGAGCCTAGATTCCTCCTGCCAGCAAAATATTACGTTTATCAGAATAAATGGGTGAGAAAATTTTGCAGAAATAATGGAAGCGCTCAACCTCTTCTAATTATACAATGCATTAAACTTTTATGAGAGAAACCATACTAAAATTCTTTGCTTTGAGTGTATTCTCAGAGCAGCTAATTTAGTTTGATCAGCTGAACTGATCAGGCAAACAAAAGTTTAACTCAAAAAAGTAAAAATATTCACGCAAGGGTGGAATCCCACACTAATCTCTGAGCAAAGCAAAAACAAAAGGAAAAACTCATCGCTGGCTCGAAAAGGTAATAAAGAACATGCTGCTGTATCATTAAAAAGCCACCCTATTTCTAAAGCAAGAGTTGTTCTAAGGCACTATTTCCAAGCATACATGTTTGTCTTTTGCTCATTTTATTTATCTGCCTTTGATACACCATCTGATGCTGAATTTTATTTATATTACTCTATTTATTTCTGCAGCTCCAACTCAGACGCATGTCTCTGTTGTGCAGTACAAACATGTACATAATAAAATATCACCTCTGTTTCAGAAAGCAAAGAACTTGAGGGCTAAACAGACAAGGCAAGAAAATTGTCAGGGAAAAAGAAGACTCAGAACACCCATTTCACACGGTGCCATTCAGGCACATCTTACACTGGTAAATGGCGGTAATGTTTTGTCACTGAGATACACAGGGATAGGGTTGCATTTTCTATAGTGTACCCAGAGGGACATGGAATATCCATGGCACAAAGGAGGACTGAGCCTCAGTCTGCTGCACACCATTCAGAGGTGCTGACACTTTCTTTGACTGTTTACCAACATGAAATTCTTTTGTGTAGCATAAACATACACATTACATATACATTCTATACGTAATAAGGAATATAACATACTACTTATAAGATAGTGTATATATTGTTTATACAGTACAATATACACTATACTTACCTCCGAAAAAGCCCAACAACCTCAGAGCCAGTGGTTTTGATGCCTGCTTTGTATTTATTAGCAAAACAGTATGTGGTTCTGCCTAGTAATTTGTAAGTGTCAATACTTGCTGGTTGACTTTTGAGAAAGAGACAATTTGCTGTTGCTGATTTGTGACAGATGCTGGTAGGCTGGTGGGTGGGCAGCCACCCCTCCAGATCTGTGATTTCACCTTTTGAGAAATAGGGAGTGTGTGCACTAAAAGAGAATCTGGGGTAACCTGACCTGACCTCCATCCTCAAATCTGGTACTTGGAGAAGTGGCTTTGGAGTCAAGGGGTGTCCTGCTTTACCAGCAGCCATTGTCACACTGGGCAGATCCTTTCACAAGTTTCCCCATTTGGTAGCTATTGGAGAAAGACAGCAATTGCAAGTGTATAATAGAGACTATACCTGGATGGAAAACAGAACTTTGCCTGGCAAAAGACAGTGATATTTTAAGTTGGGGAGAAGCCCTTCAACATTTTCAAAATTCTACACGAGGACAACTCTTTAAAAGGGAATAAAACCAAAAGCAAATCCATTTCTGCTCCATCAGAATCTTTTGATTCATTTTAGTTGTGGGTGGGTTTTTTTAATAAAAGCTAAGAAAGCCATTGAAATAGATACATCATTTCAAACAACAACAACAAAAAATCCACAACAGAATTCATTATTCTAAATAAGCCAAAACTTAAACAAATGCTTTTTCTGTTTGCACTTTTTCCCCAAAAAAAATTAACATGGGAAAAACTTATCTTTCAAAGCCCTTCAAAGTCAGTATCATCCCTTGATGTCTTGCCAACCAGCTCTAAATAAAAATACCTACTGTTGTGTAATTCCTTGAGAATCACAAATAGGAGGTGATATATACACATAGTGAATAATAATGACTATTGCAGATAATAGATATTATACTTTTGAGCTAAGCTATATATTCATAGTTACAAAACAAGAACTCCAGCAAAACTAGGCTGACCTCTGTTATGTGATGTGATTGACAGAATGAGCTGGTTACACTAAACACTGCATTACGTCCTGCTAGTCTGAATCAAGATCTTTCATGACATATTGTCTTGAGTTTTCTCTGTGATTCCTACTGATTATTTCTGTGGAAAATATTCATTTGTTGTTAGCTTCAATGTATATATTGCAGCAGTAATTTAAAGAGATATATACTGAAGCTTCAAATAGTATTTTGGAATAACTTACATAGGCATACATCCTAGAAATCCCAGATCAAAAGTGGATATATTTCTAAAAAGTTGTATATATATTATCAAAGGGAAATGTTGTAGTCAGTGCAGAAATTATTTAAAGAGGATCTTTAGCTGTGGCATGCAGAAACTCAGTCTCAGTGGCCATATTGTCTTTTTCTTCATTAATATTCTATCTTTTACTCACCTCTTGTGATGGAATCTGTGCTTAAAATGAAAAGAGCTGCTTCCTTATTGCAAACTTTGGGGTATTAGGCAGAGTCTGAATTTAGTTTTGCTGCAGCATGCGCAATTCTGCTGAGGGCAAACAAAGGATGCCACTTAGCAATTCTTTGCTGCAAACTTTATCAGCTAGCTTTGGCAGATTCTCTGTAGGGTTTAAGGTTGCTGGCCGTGCCACATCTAAACAGCAAGCTGTTTTCTTGTTCTGTGCCCTGCAGAAAAGGGCTTTGCCTGATTTGCCTACGTGCTCAAGCTCTGTGGCATATAGCGCTTCACGCTTCACAGTTATTGTCTCCTGCCGCAGCTGTGACTACAGATATATGCTAACCTTGCTCAGGAAGAAAGGCAATACTTTACCAGCTGATAAAGTATAAATGTCTACATCTTCATGACCAATTCAGACATTTCCAATGCTACCTGAACACAAAAGCACTCAGCTTGAATGTCATAGCTCTATCAGAGTGAAGTACAGAGCACTGAACTGGAATTCAGAAAACCTGAGCTTTGCAACTAGTCCAGCAAATAGACTGAAATTCTGCACAGTTGAGGCTGTTACCCATAAAACAGGAAAAAGATGATCTATCAATGAAAAGTGTCATCTAAAAGCAGGTATAGAATTATTACCATAGCTACTACTGACATGATTTTGCAGTTCTTTTACTAACTGGAGTTTGGTCCAAGCAACAAAGTTTGGGTCTTAATGTTCAATTTGCAGGTCAAATTTTGCCTGCCTAATGTCACAGCTTAAAATATCTTGAGTGCAGGCTTTCTGTGTGCAAGGTAACAAACACACCATTCCTTTTCTTTCAAGGCTGGTAACATTTTCTTTTAGGATTAAAACATTAGCTATTGTTTTAGCATTTTTGTTGGATTTGCTCTTCGGAAATCACCCACGAGTTCAGAACAAGGGTAGGGAGCTCCAGCCCAAAGGAAAAATTTCCGAGAAGTTATGAGTTCCTACAATGGAAGCACAGAAAGACAAGACTCTCTGGGTTTTTTCCTTTGCTAGTCAAATAGCCATAGCAAAACACAGGAGGTACACCACTCTGTGACCTGAGATTACGTATATAAATCAGTGCCTTTATGTACTAGATTTTCCCCTATAGCTGAGGCATACAGTATCCAGGGACAAACAAGTGTCATCTTGTCACACAGAAAGCCCCTTAGATATTAATACAGGTTCTGCTGACATCAAGACAGCAAAAGTTTATCCCAATTTCACATGCTGATATAACTGGAAATAGGACGGGCAAAGTTTGAAAAAAGATTACTCCATCAAATACAAGTTTTCATTAAATCCAGATGATACAATGGCATTAACAGTGGACACCTCTGTTTCAACCACAGGAAAAAAATGTAATTTTCCTCTATATCCAAGTTTTATAGGTTTAACTGAGTCAGTAAAATCTATTTTTATATACATAAATGAATTACATAAATAAGTGTTATTTAAGGAATACATGTACACTTTTAATATTTCTGTGACTGCAGTCCAGTCCTGAAGAACTTGCCAATGCCAGGAATCAGGATTTAGAAGAGAACAAAATGTACTTTATAGAGAAACTAGTGGTAAAAGCAGATGAACTTGTTCTGAAGAGGGTGTTAGTATGTGCCCTTTGAAAATTATATGCCCCACCATTTACAGCTGCAGTGAGTCAGAAATGAAAACTGGGCAAGGCAGGCTCCTCAGAGAGAAAAAATGACTCACCAGAATCTGCTTAGACTGAACTCTCTGGTCCTGACTTCCTTATAATAAGAAACAACACTATGTTGGGAGACATGGGGGTGGTCAGATGAAGGAACATTTGCCCCAGTGGGGCCGCTTTTTCCTAGCCCTTTCTCATCTGCCTTAGTTGATAACTTCTTCATATGTGGAACTGTAAGATGAGGAATTCTGATCTCACTGAAAGAGCAGGTACTTATGGGGGAGGATAGCAATGATTCAAATACAAGGAAAGAAAATACAGATAAAATGAAGGGCAAAGTTCACTGACAAGATTAGCAGTTACTTGATCGTCTTAGAGATGGCCTACCTTAGAGAGAACAGAGTTTCATATGTGGCCACTATTTGTAATTATCAATGTTTTATTCTGTATGTGACCCCCTTTTCTCAGAAAGGCCAGAACCCCCCTCGCTGTGCTGCGATCACAGGCGGCCAAGCTTGGTCCTATGCTTCTGTCCTTAACTCAGCAGAGATTACACGCAAAAGCTAATTCAGCTTGGAACTGTAATGTCTCTTTCCAGAGACGCAGTCGGGGACAAGAGCCCTTCAAAGCAGTTATCAAAGCACTCAAATGTAAGGAAGGAGTCCTTAGTGTGGACTTAGCAGAATCACAGAGTAGGAGTGGTGATGGAATAATATGAAAAGGACCACCATCATACCCTACTCTGTGCAGCAATGTAGCCTAATCTCTGTAAAAGGAATACCCCAAAACATCTGCTCCAGAAGGAGCTCTGGCACTGTTGGGTGGGGGGCTTGCTGGAGGGACTGATGCCCCGGTGGGTCCTTGGCTAAGAATTGCATTGAACAGAACCAAGCTGTCTCTGACATGCCACAGCTGTCAGTGAGTCATCAGAGGGGCTGCCTACAACAGCAGAAAGAAAATGTTCACTCCTTCCCAGGATAAACTCCCAGGGCAAACATGACCATCCCCATCCCAAGTGGATTTAACCAGTCACCAGGAACAGAGAGTGCGTACTCTTCACTACCTATGCCAAGAATTATTTTTCACACTTTTTCTAAAGAACCAGCTGTTGAAATAGCACAGGGTAAATTAGTATCTTGCAATGGGACATGAAGCTTTCCTCATCATCTTTTTTTTCAAATAGTTCAGTCTTGGTGCAATCTCCTTCATTCCAAATGCTTCCCCCCAAATATTTCTTTCCAGGGACTTTATGTGTGGGACTGTACCTCTTGACAGGAATGATCTGACAGTAACCAGAAGTGGAATTAATTCTTCCATTGCATAAAAGGGAATCAAAGCAACCTTGTTATTCAGTTTAGTGGCAGAATATTAGTGAGGGGCTTCCACAGGCCCCTGAAATCATGTTCTGCAATGAAATCCAACTTAATCTAATATGATCCCTGCCATCTTGAGAAATACTGCATATTTCAAGCTGCCACTCAGCCCTAGCTAAAATCCATCACTGGCCTTTCAATGCATTTGTTTTTATAGGTACTAAACATATTTATTTTGGGTGGTCTGGGGTTTTTGTGGTTTTGGTTTGTTTTTTCCTGAAGCACTTAAAAATTATTTACACCTTGCTTGCAGGGTTGATAGGCAGTTTATTTCATTATCAGCATTAACCATACTACTTGAACTTCCTGTTGTTTAACAGCATCCTAACTGATTAAAAATGGAGAAAAGAGAACACTGAGTGCCTCTGCAGGAGACTGCCTGCCCTGTGTGAAATTAATGACAGAGATCTGCTGAATCTCAATACTTCTCTGAAGAGGTTCACACAGACGGTGCCTGAGGAGAGCAGAGATCTGAAATGAAAAATATTTCTCTGCTTTTAGGCTAGTTAAGCCAGCATTTCTCCCCTTGTTTGGAGATCACTTTGTTCAGAGGTCACTTGCAATGCTTTTTAAGTCACAATTATGTCTCAGCAAACATTTGAGCAGAAACTGTGAGCCAACTACAAAACTACAAATCAAATAATTTTTTATTATTATTATTTATTTCCCAGAAATATATGTGGCTTTACAATCCACATGTATGTATCACCACTAAAATGTGGGTAAATATATCAAAGAATGCAGATATGATAGCTGGATTAAGCTACACATTACATCAACTCATTCAGTGCAAGCTCTTAACAGTTGTTTTACATATAACTACCAATGAGATTTGGCAGAAAGCAGTATTTTTCAGGAGATGGTCTGAAATGTTATGACTTTGGTGTTATATCTAAGAAGTGTTCAAAAATGAGCCAGAATGGACACTGTTGTGATTAAGATTTATTTCTTATTTGTATCACCAGAACAACTGGGAACCCTAAAAAGGATCAGCCCATCTCCTGTGAAAAGAACCCTGCAAACATTGCATAAGAAGTCTTCAAAGAATCAACAACCAAAACAACAATTAACAAGCCATAACCTGAGCCAAAATCAGACCTGTTAGACAAACCAATTCACATGGGCAGTATGCTTTAAACATAGGAGAAACAGCTATCAGAAAACCAGATGCACTTGGAAATGTAGCGCAGCTTGAACTGATTTGGTACTGGGCAGGTACTCAGAGAAGGACCTCTCTTTGAACTGGTATCTTCATGATGTTCTTATTTTCTCAGTCTTCCGAAACTAACGAGTAAACCACAGTCATTGCTGCCAAACAAGAAATCATAGCAAGTTCCATGTTTTTATTGTTTTCCAATGTCTTTCCCTAATAACTTATATGAAATGTTTAACCTATTGCACATCTCTGGTGAACTTTTTCCCTTCTAACTGCCAATATTAAAAAAGAATTATGAAAGGCATTAATTTAAAAGTACATGAATCCATATTACTCTTCCATTTTTATAGGTGGTTGGTTATTAAATATTTAATTTATTATCATAGAATCATTGAAACATTTAGGTTGGAAAAGACCCTTAAGATCATCAAGTCCAACCATTGTACACCTTTTTCACTTTACATTACCGGAAACAAGAAGACATAAGGCATGGGGAATATGGGTATGGTGATAATAGTTAAAGATTATGTTTCAGTTCAATTACTGTGGAAAAAAATTGCTATTCTACTAGCTGTTAATAACAAGATGATGTCATTATTACAAAGAAAAGAATGAATTTAGAAAAACTTGACAAAGATAATTTCAGCATAATAATTTTTTTTCTAAGCTATTATGCAGCACATAAATTGTCCTGATTTTATTTGGCATCCATACAAATAATTCAAATATTTTAAGACTGATTATGTACTCATTTGCACTGATTTGCTCTATTTACAGCAATGAACTGCTTATATTTTGCATCAGTGTAAGAGAAAAAAAGAAATAGTCCTTCCTTTAACTGAATTCAAGTTATTTGATTTGATTTGATTTAGTAAGATACTGTGGTTTTTTGACTGACTGCTATCAACAACTTTCATCAATGAGATTATTGCAAAGAAAAAAACTGAAGAAGTATTGAAATTTTGACAACTTCTTGTAAGATGCCCACATACTCACATTGATGAATTTCATTTTGATAGTAACATTTTTCTCTAAATAGTGGAAGATGTGAATTAGAGATAAAGCCACTGCCAGTAATCACTTGCAACTAATATTAGAAGTTCTGGAAAGCAGTTGCGTGCTCTTTATCAGCCTTTTTTTCCTCTCATCACTACAGAAGTGGACTGTTTTCTAAAGCCAATCTTCTCTGCAGACACTCTATCATTCTGATAATGTAACATAATGACAGAAAATTGGCACTTAATTTTCAGTTCTGCTCTTCCAGAAACTCTGTATTTGTCATTCTTAGAACAACCAGAAACTGGAACTTATCACAGAAGGATGAAATCTGTATTGAATCACAAAATCTTTCTGAACACCTTCAAAGGTCAAATTTTAACTTCAGTTAACATGAGATACAGAATAACTAAAACAAAAGTAAAAACACAAATTCAAGGAAAGGACATATTTCCAGGAATCTGAGTATCAGTTTTAAGTAGATCACCATTCAAATAATACTTAACTGAACTGGGGATCAGCAAACAAATGAATTCATCAAGATGATCCCATGCAAAGGAATGATAAAAAAAGCCAAAAACCTCATCTTTCATGTGGTTTATGAATATTAATTGTACCTCTCGAAATCTGGGAGATTCTTGATCTGCTTTGTCCCCATCTCTCTACAAGCTAAATAACAGACATAGGGGATGCTTTTAGCTAAATCTGTGAAACTAACTGTACCAAACCAGCTACTGACTTGGAAGCTGAGAAGAAAAATAAAACACCTCAGCCTGAAGTGTTTATTCAGTTTTTCTCTGGAGAAACAAACAAGGAAGCCTATAAACAGTGCTGCCACCTTGGAAAGGCTATTCTTCCTTACTGCTACATGTAAATATGCTTAGATACAAAATGTTCTGAAGTGGAAATCTGAAGCACTAATTAAAAAAAAAAAAGAAAACAATTCAAAATACTTTGACTTTTGATGAAAACATTTGAACTTCTCATAGGGTTTCTTGACCAAATTGTTGAATTCACACATCTAATCAACATTATTTTCAAGTGAATAAAATATTCAACTGACATACTTTACCATCAGCCAACAATTTAAGCTGAACATGCTAAAAACCAGCTGGCCCATCACATTTCTTTCAGAAAACATGGTTTACCCAAACGCCAACTTTCATTGTTTACACACCCTCATCTTTCTCCTGGAACAAGATCTCTTGTACTTGTTAAGTCCAACTCAGAAGATGACTAGGGAGCAGTAAGGAGGGGTTCATGCATTTCTTCTTGTGGCATAGATTTGGTCCATCTCTCTCTTTCCTTTCCTCCCTCCCAGTCTAACTATTCCTTTGCTGGCAGCCAAAAATCAAGTTTTTACACCCTGTCCAGACTGGCCCCTTGCCACACATAGCTGCAGAAGCTACTGCCCCCTCACGTCTATGTAGCTGATCTGCTGGTCAACGGGTCTTTAAACTGCTGCTATTAAAGTGGGGGTAAAAAACAGGAGGGGGGATGGTTTATCTCTCTCTGATGGATATACCAGTTCAGAGTCAAGGGGTGGAGGTGAGAAGTCCCGGAGAGCACAGTATGTTGAAGTTGGGAGGTGTTTAGTTTTAAAAGAAAGTGTGTAAAAGATTCTTATGGGGAAAGGAAGAAAGGGAAAAATGCTTTGTTCCCTTCATGAAAAAAAAGAATAACCTTAACCCTTCTAATTATAAAAATATATTATTTAAAACAGTCAAGTATTTTTTAACATTCAAGTGCATTCTGCTTTAAAAAAGGTGTGTGTTTCTAGTTGTGAACTAGCCTCAGAAGAGGATGAAGGGTGGATCCTAGACCTGTTGTTTCAATCTGAGTGCTGTGAGACACATAATGTGACACCAGTTTTCATCACTATTAGACTTAACGCCATTAACGCGCACCATGAAGCTTAGTGAGGAACACAGCTCTTCAAACAGCCAAAGCTTAAAGGCCAAGTTACAGTCAATGTTTCCATGTATGTAGAACCAGTGAGAGCTCCAACCAGAGAAAGCATTTATGCACCATTTGAGATTCTCCTGAAATAGCACTGGGAAAAGCTCCAGGGAAGCCAATGAAATTACACAAGGGATTCATCTGTTTGACAAGCATCATCTCTGCAAGGTTTAACATAGCAAACAGAAAGACACCCTCAACAAAAGTAAAAATACATTTCCAAACAGAACTGTAGTAAGGAAAATATTACCAGTCCCTCAAAAAAAGATCATAAAACCTCAAGCCTTGCAGATTTTTGATAGTTTTAATTGTCTTCTGATGTCAGGGCATTTATGTTCACATTTTCAAGCTTTTCTTCACAGCTACTATAGCTAGGAGCTTTCTTTAATGAAAGACTAACACTTCCAGGCTGTATATAAACCAAGCAGATATTACAGATAGAGACTCAGCAGTGACCTTGGGAGTGCCTGCCTAATCCACGCAGCTGGGATCACTTCCACTGAAAACTGAAGCAGAGCAGAGAAAGAGTGTGCAATAAGGTCTCATCCCAGCATGGAGCTAGGGCAGGTGCAGGGTTCCTGCACAGGTCCCAGAATTAGGAGGTGCTCCTCCCAATAGATCTTGATAGAAGAATTATTGCTTCTGATAACAAATAAATTCTAATCTCAATCTCAAAGCTGATAATTTAAGGCAAACACACCAAATGAGATAAGACTGTGATTTAAGATATGAACTGGCAACACTAAAAAGTACTATTTTTGTACAACATGTTCATGAAGTATTGACTGTGCTGTGTATCTGTAACATGGAGCCACTGTCTGGAAAATTTATAGCATTCCACAAAATTTGGGCAAGTAATTCCAAATCTACCACCTATTATAAACAACAGAATTTGACCAGTTGACTCAACACCACTGACAAAACTGCAAAACAAGGGTGAATAAAAAAGGAACTCATAGATCATTAGGCTGTATCAACTGAAGTCCCACATTCTGTTCTACACGTAAGCAAAACTCCAGTCAACTCCAGTGAAGAATATAAGAGCTGGACTATGTTATAAACGTTAGGAGATACACTGAACATGCCTGAAGAACTCTCAGTTCTATTATGTCAAAATCTTTACTGAAATTATCTTTCCAACTGTCAGTTATTGTACTAATGCAATGAAAAACAAGCTGTCAAAAGAAAAAAAAAAAATCACCTCTCACTCTTTTTCCTTAGGGTGCAGTTATAAGCTTTTATTCTTCATTTGGTAACCCATATCTGATATTGTTAAGTTTTGTGCATCACCAAGAAAGCTGTTTATGAAAATGGTATTGTACAGCTTTCTGTTTTGGTAGGGAACGAGAGCTATTTGAAAGACATGGAAATTTTATTCAATCAAAATTTCAGCTACTGGTAACTGAAGCGTTGCTTGAATGTGTCCAGCTTCAGCAATACCTCAATAAAATGGCCAATTAAAATGTTACAGGTTATGCTCACTTCATCTTTGAAACAGACTTGACAATTATATTTGCAAATACTAACCAGCCTCCTGAATCACCAACACTGTAAAATCTTAATACAGGCTGATACTCAGTGCTGATATTTCTTTTTGCTTTCAAAGATAAATCAAAATCTAATGAAAATATGGAAACTATTTTGACAAAAAGGAAATCTGCCTATTTATTACTGCTTCTCTTGAAATATTCTAGAAATCCAGCTTCTTGTCCTGTGGGTATGAATGAGATATCTAGTATCACTAAAATTTAGCAAAGGGCTGCCACAATTCGATGTTACTGATCAGAATAATTTGCAAACATCCAAAAAGAGCTGCATCAAATAATCCTTTTCTGAGTTCAACACAACTGCAATGATAAAAAATACAAGGTAAATAAAAAAAAAAAAAAACACAAGAAGAGGAAATTAAAGGAAGAAAATAAATGTTGTTCTTCATTCTGTTGTAAGCATTCTTACTAAAATTACTGATCTCCCACACCTCCTTTACATGAAACTACATCACTGCACCATGTATTGCAGCTCTGCTCTAGTTTGGATCAGCAACAGCACCACATATCATATGATTGTGGCTCAACACCACAGTATTTCCTTTTATCATACTGAGTAAAGGCAACTTGACTACCTGCCTCTTCCTTTGAGCTTAGATTTCTGCTCTCATCTTACTCTAGAGAAGAAAAATGTATTGTCTGAATACTTTTTATACAGGTATTTTAAACTATATATGCTACCAAGTATCAAAGTTAGAGGAGGTAAGTATATGAATGGCATGTTGTGTTTTAAGTGCAGGGCAGGGAGGTTTGTGTCAGTCTAATTTCTGTGGTCATTTAGCTCAATGTCTGACTGGCATGAAAAACATCTGACATCTGAACATATGAGTTTTACCTCTAGAGATCTGCAGTGTGACAAGCAAAGAAAGTAACTGATGATGGCTTTTATTTGAGGGCTTTAGTTGGCTTTTTAGATATACCATGGAAGAAGTTGACTATCAGGGTCAAAGCAGTGATATAATTCAAAATTCAGTGGGAATTTTAGCAAAGAAAGGGAAGCTTGAGTGTGGCACTGATGATCTGTGAGGCTGAAGACATTTCTGATTACATTTTGTACTGGATGGTGCCCAAGTATGGCAGACTTCATTTCCAGATAGACGGCACTGTTGTAACACAACTGAGAAATGAGAAAGGTGTGAATAATTGACACCAGATTGAGATAAAGTCTTTTAACTACCCACTGAAAAGACTAACTTGCAGATGGGGACAAACTCCTAGTTTGTTGAAGGATCACAAAAACTGTTGTACAAAAATTATAATCCAATTATTTTCCTTTACTGAGTATCCTAGACTATATGCAGTTTGTTAGTCTAACACCTTTGCCTCTATTCCTAGTCCTGCATTTATGTAAATCCACTTACTTAAAATAAGTTATTTATAGCTCCCATTAATGTAAATGAGATCAGAATAAAGTTCCACTTTATATGTAAACACAGGTGAATGTGCATCTGTATATAGTGCTATGCTATGCATCACAGTATCTCTCTTCACTACAGTTGTTCAGACCCAAATTGTACTAATCCTTTCCCCACCCTGCCAAAGGCAAAAAGACACATAAAGGGAATGATATTTTAACCCTCCTGCTAATAAAACAGCAACAGATACATACCAAAATAGGAACAATATGCTTTACTTTTGTGGTGGTGTGCCAGTAACACATCAGCTGTGCTATGGAACAAATTCTACAAAGCCCGAACGTTAGCAGAGAAATAAAAAAAAAAAAAAAGAAACTCCAGATATTTAGGAAGACAACAATGTGAATTAAATGTTCCATGTACCAAGCATAAAGAGCCCAGCCCAACTCTTTCTGAAGTCAACAGGAAAATTCTCGTAACTAGATGTTATGAAACAGGGCACAACCGCAGTAAAGCCACTTTTAAGGCGCAGCCCTCTTTCTGACTTTGATTTGTCACTGAAAGAGAGTAAAACACTATATGAAAATGAAAAATCCTGTATGAAATCAGTTCAGACAACATTAAGTTGTATCCATACATCAAATAGCTGATACTGCTTTCATCATATTTCATCAACCATGGTGGTAGTTAGGACTGATATGCAAATACTTGCTTAAACATCTTTACTTCAGCACAGTCCTTCTATAAAAATGCTTTGGTGGCCAAGAAAATATCTGTTCTAAGCAGGTTATCTTTACTGCTTTTTTATTTTTTACTTTTCTTTTCTGCAAAACTGGCAGTTCTTCAGGACTCCATGCTGTTGCCTCTCATATTCTCATCATTTATTGAAAATCTGCCTGAAGGCTGAATTCACAAGCATCACAGTAGCACTATTTATTTACCAGCCTCTTCTACTCTGCTGTTAGAACTACAGCACTAGCACAATCTAAACACTTTATACAGTGAATCGAGAATCCTAGCTCTTCCAAATAAAACTGTGTGACTGAAAACAGGTAGTACAAACGGCTCATGACCCACTGGGAGGATATGACTAATGTGCGGCTGTATTACTGCCCATTGCTGGATACAATTAAAACAGGTTGCCTTATATCTCTGGCCCAGAAACTGCTAGTTATACTCATCACTTAATCTGATTTCTCAGTGTAAATAGTTCAGGGAATTTTATTTATTTATTTGGTTTAGGGACTTTTTTTTCCCCAGGTTATTCTATTTCTGCATCCAATAATACACAATACATTATTTGTGCTCACCTTGGAAAGAAGTCCCAAAAGTCTCTAAAGTCCATCAAGCAATAGCTGATCAGGAGTGCTGATATTACTGCGTACAGACAGAGGCACTGAGCACTATCCTCCTGCAGAAAACTCCAGTTAGCTGGGATTATAGTGAATTATTTACATCCTGCTTTCTATTTTACAATTCAGTTAACCCCAGGGAGAAGTAAAACTCCACCCACAGAAGCAAAATTCTCCAAACCCTCTTTTTTTTTCTTTTTCATATTACTTGGACTTGTCATAACCAATGAAAGTTTTCATATAACATCTATATTTCCCCTGTATCCCCATTCTCCTGTGTTCTCCTCTAAACCAATATGCAATTTGAAATTTTCAGGCAATTTGAAATTTCCAGGCAACTTGGATGATTTCCTTTCCTCTCGTATCCTATTGACCTTCCCTGTGGTTTTTTATTCAGCTAAGTCCACAGTGTCATTTCACAGCTTCAAGGCCTCAGCTGGGCCCAAGAAGCCTCCCACTTCCTACTTAATGGTGTTTTTTTTCTTCCCATTAAATAAATGTGACACTGTCTGAATATTTCTTTCAGCTATGTTTCTGTAACTGCTTTATTACACCTTGGTTATTGCACTTCCCTTTCCTCTTTCACTGCTTTTCATCAATGAGCCCAAGTTACAATTTCTGATGGAATCCACGTAAACTTTGGTAGCTATGGCACGCTCCTGCCAGACATTTGAGCAATTAGGCCTTTGCTTGTTTTTGAAATCAGATAGAAATGGGCTGCCTGGATAGCAAATGTAACTAATCTAAACTGGATAAGTATCTTTGCATTCAAACATCACTTCCCATTCTGTCAGAGATATGCAAAACATGAAGAATTGCTTCACTTACGGGTCTTATATTGTGTTCAAAATTTGCTTAGTTAAATGCTTTTGAGTACCTGATTTCAGCACTGCCACATAAGAAAAAAAAACAGGCTCAAAATCTGCCATCTTTACAAAGCCTAAATAAATATTTCAGTTTTGTCTTAAAGGATGCCTTTCAAGTGCTCTGTCTCCAAGGCAGTGTAGAGTCAGCTGCCAGAAGGAAAGTTTTTTAATTTGATTAAAATTGAGAGTAAAACTTCTTCACAGTTTGGCAAAGTTGAACATCGGGGGGTTTTAGTTCATATTCATCCTTTCTCTGAAGAATATCTGCATACAGCATTGTCTACCAAAGAAATGCAAGCAGGTTATTACATATGTTAAGTTGCAAAGCATTTAAAATAACAACCCTCTCCAAACAGCCTTTGGGCTTTTTAGGTAATAAAAAACAATGGAAGGCATTTATAGAATAGCCAGAATTTTGGCAGCAATAGATCAAATGTTAAAGATGAACTGATTTATTAAGCAACATCCATTCTGTTTTCATTATATTCTATCATCATCTTCTCGTTACCTTTTCCTTATCCACTTCTGCTTCTTTTCATTTCTGACCAGTATTTGCTATTTCAAACACAAATGAATACATGCACAGCAATGGCAACATGGTGTAAATAGAAGGAAAGGTTATTTCTGGGAAGAGCCTGGGTACAGAATAAAATTCTTCTCCAAAAATACATTATGCCTTACAGTAATCATTAAATTTTCTTGTCGAGAGCTTTCTAGGTTATGAGCTTAGCAAAAGTGGAACTTAAATGCACAAAAATAAATCACTCAAAACAGATTATATGCATGTCAATGGGTTATACACAGTACAGATATTTATCACAATGTTTAATTGCAGAGTTTGAAAAAGAAAATTAATTGTGTGCTAGAGTTATTCATATAGTATAAAAAGCTACCAAGTTGTTTGGGGTTTTTACAAGCAAAGGCTCTGGTTGTCTTTGGAAGAAAAACCCAATATATAATATTTGAAATGCAGCAAATTGCTTTGGAAAAAAAAAGGATATTTCTCATCTTTAATCTGTATTCAGTAAAAAAAAATTATCTATAGCTGAAATAAATATATAATAAAATATTATTATAGGACAGCTGAAGCAGCAAGCCATTACTCTGCTCTGTTGTTCAGTTTAGATAATTCTTAGATTACATGTTAAAAAATTCTTGTTCAGGAACTGCCCTTAGAACAATCCATTAATACTAAGAGTATTTACGGAAAATACTGTCTATGTGCCATTTTCAGCATTATTCCTGTTTATAAGTGTATAGGCAATTGTTTTTTCTATTTTATGAAGTGTAAAAGAATCAGTCACTTATGTTACATTCACCCATAACTACAAGAGCTAAAAGAACCAGAAAGCGACAGCTTATGGTAATGTACTCCATATCCTGCTACTTGAAAAAGCAAGTTTTACAGCCAGATTCCACTTTCTTTCCCAACAGCCAAAGACAAACCCAAATCTAATACAAAACACAACTAGTTTGTGACTCATTCCATTTGCTTGCATAAAACCATCACTGTTGCTCATTACTTTTTGTTGTTTATATACTGTCCAAGCTATAAATTGTGGCTATTTTTTTTCCCTTTAGGCCCACTAGTCTACTGGAAAACAGTAGTCATTAAGAAAGTGTCCCTAGCTTTACTAAAGAGATTTGTGATTATCATAAAATTTTACTTCCAGTTTCATTGACCAAATCAAATTATTCCCAAAGTCAAATCATATTTTCCCTTCAGTGCATACTGTCCATCTTTCAAGGTAATCCTGGAGTTAGCTTTAATATTCCTTTAGACTATTAGATGAGAGTTTTAGGCACTGAAGCTTACCCTGAGTGGGTACATTTTAAGGCAATGTATTGATAATCGTCTTTGCTTTTTGTGATAACTGACTGAAGAAATATTTGGCACACTAACAGAGTACATTTATTGGCATTTTTAAACTATGTTACCTGTTCATTATTTTTTTCAGAGGATTAATTTCTATCCAGATCAGCTAAGTTAAGTTTTAAGAGACTTTCTCATATAAAATCTGTAGTGAGAAACCTGTCTGACAGCTTTTATGAGCTTCCTTTGACAAATTAAAAATCAGGGAAACACACCTCTGTAAACACAGACTAGGACATTGCTAGAAGCTAACAGTTTGGATTTTGTCTCTTCACACTCAAGTATGAGTCTGGCATTCATCAAATTATTCAAATGTATCCAAATGGTAAGAAACATCCAGGTGCCAGGCTCTAGAAAACCACTGAACTGAAACAGAGTGAACAAAGGGAGGTAGACTCAGAAAAAGCTGTATGGAAGAAAAAGCAAATAAGTAGTTCAAAACCAGTAAGTCATCAAGCCTAAACAGTGTATCTGACAGTGGAGATGCAATTCATTTATATGACTGAATTACTAAAGGGAATATGCAATGCTTCATTAAAAAAAAAATGCAAGGTGACAAAACGTCACATTATATCAAACTACTTAAGTAACTTGAGAAGTTACCAGAGAAGACTGTAGGAAAGTGCAGAAAGACCTAAACAAGAGCATTATGATAGCATAATTGAGTATTTAATATGCACACTGAAGAGCATACACATTTAAGAGAAATATATAAACCACCTGTACAGTTTAACTATATCCAAAGAGATCTGCATGTTATTAGAGAAAGACAGATAAATTGCATTAAAAAATAGAAAAGGAAAAAATTAATCCCCAAATCCTACCAGTACTACAGACAATACCTTTATATGAATCAACAGTACAGTCTTGGCTGGTATATTCTGTGCAGCACTGGACACCTACTCTGTAAAAATATGTATCAGAAACAGAAATGTTCGGTGATCAACAAAGAAAGACAAAGGGATGCTGTAAGGATTTGTACTTTACATCAGGAAGAGGAATATGAAGTGACATCAAGTATATAATGTATATCATGAGTGGAATACTGAGCAACTATCATCTCTGAATTGTGACAGGAGAATAAGGACATATATGATCAAACAAAAAGAAAGTAAATTCCCAACTGATAAACTACATTTTCACACAAACAGAAATAAAACTATGGAACTCATTGCCAGAGGCTGTCAGATACCTATCAATGTGCAAAAGTTAGACTGGAAATTTGCATTTGACTGAAGGTATCAAGTGGTAGCATAAGACTGATAAAGATCTTGGAAAGGACATTAGACTGGCTACTTTACAGACTTGGCCAATCTCTAAATAGACGTCAGAAGCCTTAATACAGCAGTCGTCTGCCAAGCTCTTGCATCTCTCCTTGAAGGACTAGGCACTGTGCACTCGTTTGATAAAGAGCTAACCGACATTGGGCCTAAATCTAAATGACAATTTTTGTATTCATTAGTGCAAAACTAAACTTGAGCAGCTCTCTGAAATTCCTAATTCTGTCTATAAGGTACACCTATGGACTTGCAGTTTGACCTAAGCGCAGGATAAAAAAAGTGGCAGAGCAAGAAATAGTCCCCAAGCAAAGTATATCAGTTTAGAAATTTTGGTCTGAAGAAAGATCTGTTTCAGGGGTACCACCAAACCTAAAATCTACAGGATGAATTTAATCAGCATGAGATATTCTTTACTACAAACACAGACAGTTGCCTCATGACAAGGCTGATCATACCCTTTGTGTCAATATTCTTGCTGAAACCAACATAGTTTTATTCCTGCAAAGACTGAAGGATCAAGTCCTCAATAATTAAGTACAAATACAATTGTAAGAGCATCTACATTAACAGAAGGGGCTGTGAAGTGCAGGGGGTTCTTTTACATTGCAGCTGGCACGTGGCTATTGGAGGATTATAAAGAAGAAGCAGGGTCAAACTGAAAAGACGTGTGTCCTTTCTTCCTGGACACGTCCACTCCTCCAGCAACGTTGTCTGAAGAATTATCACCCTCTGTTCTTCAGAGGATTTGTGTTTTAGCTTGGGACTACCTAAAGGATTAGAAAGAAGCCCCATGGAGAAGACTTCAGAAGCACTGAAACTTAGCACATTATTTCCATTCCCTGATGAAACTGATTGTAGCCATCAGTTTACAGTCACATCTATCGTGATATGCTTGTGCACCTCTTCCCAGCTGGTTGCTTGTTTAGTTGTTTCCCCAGTGGTTTTAGTGTTAATTAACAGAACACTGTGAAGCTCTATGGCCTGTGAATTAATTTGGTTTCTTCCTAGGTCTTGTTATCAGCCAGAGCTACCTCTCTTTCAAAAGGAAGTAGAGATAGTAAACCAAAGACTTTCAGTGCTCAAATGAAAAGAACCAAAAGAATAAAATACCATCTTCCTGCCAGCAGGCCAGAACTGGCAGCTGTAAGCTGGAACAGTAAGTCAGCATGCGTGTGTGAGCCTATGCTTACACAACAGAAAAGCAGTCTGTATTAGTGAGGAAACCTATTTCAGCTTCAAACTCTCCAAGGATTGCTCCAAAGTAAAACCTTATTTTAAATATTAAAAACTAACTTCTTGATACTATCTTTCGAAACAACAGCACCTTTACCCAGTGCAGCCTGAAAAGAGCATGAAACATAGCTTCTACAGCAGCCTCAGAAGGGAAAAAAAAAACCCAAAGGAAAAAACCTTCAGCAGAAAAAAGAAAGCAGCAGAAAAAAGCAGGCAAGGAGAAAAGGAGCTGACACACATATTGATACAGAGGTCTCATACCACTGTTAAACAAAGATAATTAGTGCAAGTTACTGAGTCACCAAGTCCTGCAGCTTTTTTGTAGTGGTGCTATTAGTCTGTATTAGAGTCAGTCTTGGACTTCAGTGATGCAAGCAAGAGGGAGATACACCACGAGTGGGTCTTCAAGTATCTCCGTTACACTGGACTTGGAAAATTAACCTCAGTTCTCTACTTAATCAGCTGATGGTATTTCATTCTTTATTTCATGCATCACATTTTACTCTTTCCTTTTAATCACCTTTTGTAAGGGCTAAGATTCTTGAGTGTCCTCACATACCCTGCTAGAGTCATTGCTCTAGGCGTGTACAGGTTATTAGGTATGTGCAGTCCAGCTGCCTACTGCACAGTGTGAGGCCCAAAAGGTGTCCTAAATGCCAAAAGACTTGAGTTTTGATAAAAGAAGCCTTCACTGTAAGGTGCCTCACACGTCTTTTCCATTCTGCTTCTGATATTTGCTTCTGGATAAAATATAATTACCTGTTCTTATCACCAGGGCAGTGGGAGGCATTACTATTTACTTTTGATTTTCAGTCTTCTGGAGAACTGCTAAGGGTCACTTCATTTGGAAATAATAATAAATAGAGCAGTCTTTTACCAATTATTATTTCATTGCTGTGTTTTAAATATCAAGTATATAAGTCATTTCTAGCTCCAGTGTAAATATATTAAGCCAACAAAAGAGCGAAGACCCACATTCAAGTTCTAACCCTAGTTCCTATCCTAATTTAAGTGGGAGAGATGGGCAGTTTCTCTGCTAATTAAAGGAAGGTGCTGTCAGGGATCTTCTCATATTCTCCACTCAAATGGCAATTCAATTTAATGGAGGCATATGGAGGAGAGCTTGAAAGCTACCCTCATTTTTCCCCACAAAGCTGAGCCGCAAGCACTAATCAATACAGGAAAAGATCAGAAGAAAAGAGAAAAGCAGAGGGCAAAGTGCTTGGTGTTGGCTCTATTAAAGAGGAATCCTTCTGACCCAGGTTGGTCACTGTATTAGCTTTAGAACTGCTCAGTGAAGCACAGAGCAGTCACAACAGAAGGCCAGGCAGAGATTTACCAGACACAGTACGTTGCCCTCTTTAGAGGTATTGTCTTTTCCTTCCTTTCCATGTTACATCTAGAAAATCAAGTTTTCTTATCGTTACCTGGGACAGGAGGTACACTTTTTCCTGGAGAGAGTTTAACACATGAAGATCAGGAATTGTACACTCCAGTATACAAACAGGGTCAGAATATTCAGTGATGCATAATTAACAAACCACCCATGAAACCAGAAAACGGATATTTTGTCTCTAATCAAAAACTGAAGTTTAACAACAGAGTCTGTTTTCTCCTTTGTTGTCAAAAGTTGAGGTGGGGTTTTCCCATTTTGATATGAAGTACAATTTTAAAACTTAATTTCTTTTAAAATGTATTCTGATTTTGTGAAATATGTTCTCAGTATATCAGACACTACATGCATAGATGTTATTATCTGCTATTTTATTAAGCACATCTTTCAGGAATGAAAGGAAAAGGGAACCTGACTGCAGGGCAGTAAGATGCACTCATGTAGAAATTGCTTTGTTCATGTGTTTTATCTTCCCACCTCAGGGAAGGAAATCTTTGCAAAAATGGCTGCCATCATACCTCCCATCTGCATCTTCCTTTGATCCCCCAGAGACATGACTGCCAGCTACTCACAGACTTTCCAGGAGAGAAAATATGCATTGGGATATGATCCCACAGTTCCACATGGTAAGTTTGATCGTTATCATTCACCTGATGTGCCAGTACCAGGTTAAGCAACCAGCTATCCGGATTAGTTGATCTTATTCAGAGTACTGTGAAGATCGAACTAAAAGCTTTGGGAGAAATAATGAAGAACAGATGTACGACATTAAATTACTTCTAATACTTTTGCAAAAATAGCTATAAAGTTGTTTAAAATCAGACTCCGTTACAATTGAGAAGCACACAAGAACTCATTAAAAAAAAAAAGTGAAACATGCTTTTTAAAATTATTTTCACATGTACTATAGATTCCTTTATTTGAATTTGATTATTTTGCTATTTTGGATAACAAATTATTCATCTTATTTGGGATTGCTGATGTTGAAAAACTAGTTAATGAAATTCAAATAAAATCTTTCTAGAAAACTGAAATAGAATGAGATTAATTACGAATATTCAGCTATCAGATCTCAGATTTATTTTGTATTATTCTTAACACCCACTTTCTGTCATTGCTGGTTTTGCTACTTTTCTCTACATCTACCCATGACTCATTGTTCCTTGCAAATCTGAAGCATTTAATTTTAGACAATGTTCGTCTTCTGGGAATCAGTCACAAATGACTATAAAAACTGACAATCTTTTAAGCCAAAAATGTCACCTCCCTTCAGAGATTTTGAGTCTTATTCTCCACCCTCTTATCCTCCTATTATTCCATTTATTTCTGCAGAGTTAGTCTCAATTCACATCAGCCTCAATGAAGAATCAATTCCATAATTTTAAGGCTTAGCAAAGAATACCAGTTAGCTAGGAGCAATGGATTCAAACTACTTATTTGTGCTGTAGTAATGATGCATTGTCATCAAATGGTATTTTAAGGGAGTCTGCACCTCCTGCAGTAGAAATTAGTAAATCTCAGACCAAAGAGATAACATAAAGCACAATATTACTCAGTTTTACTATTTTAGAAGTAGAAGCAAGCTTTCAAGAATGGGTTAAATGTGTATAGTGACTACTCCAATCATTTGCATATTTGTCTTGTAAATAATTTTAAGCTAGTTTTCCATGTTGTTTTCTTTCCCTTGCTTTGAAATTGAGCCAGTCATTTCCTGTTTTGCTGTGATATCCAGCAAAAAACCTGCTATCAATCACAGCTATTGTGGAGCTCTGCCAAACAAGTGAGCCCACACAGAATGGCACAAGTCAGTGCTGTCATATGAAAAGATCTTGATGGCTTTAGAAAATTTTTATCACATTGCACAAGACAAATTGTACATGTGGTTTCTTTGACTGTATATATGGTGGTCAGGCTGGGTGCATAAATATGTCAAGAAGAAACAAAACTCCATGAAAACCAAGCCCAGAGCATACCTTTATTTTAGATCCTATTCATACCAGCACATCACAGATTATCCTGGCTGGTATAATACATCCTGATTTTTCTTTAGAAAGCGTCAGTGTCTTCACAATTTTACTTAGCAATTTAAGTAATAACAATGCTCTGAGACTGTAAGAAAACAGACAGGTTTTGCTTCAAAAGGATTACCTTGCAAAGAGGCAAGCCTTGAGGGACATGGAAGACAACGGAGGGAAAAGTACAACTTCTGAGGGACTGAGGGAATGGCATCACAGCATATCTGTTGAGGTGTGGGTCTTCCACTGCCCCAGATAATGACTGATGTGAAGAACCAAAGTCAAAGTGGTGAAAGACGAAGAGAGGACAGAGGACGATAGACAGGGAGACACATAAGAATGTGGACAAGGGAATATGGGGAAAAGTAATAGTGGACCCAGGGAGGAATGCGTAAACAGGCAAAAAAGCTCAAGGCATAAAAAATTACAGACAACAGGAATGAAATGCAGTTCATGAGGGTCAAAGCAAAATTAAGAAAGAAAGGAGGCTCTTTAGGAAGGAGAGACTGGGAAGGCAAGGAGCGGGGATTTACCCTTTATGTGAAAGAGTAGCGGGAATGCACGGAGCTCTGCCTAGGGACGGACATTAGCCAGCTGAGAAATCACAAGTTAGGATTACTGGGCAGACCATCATGAGCAACATGGCAGTGGGCGTCTGCTAAAGACTTCCTATTCAAGTAGATGAGGTATTCTTAATGCAACTGGTTGTTAGCCTGTGTGAAAACCTATGAGCTCTTCAAAGGCCCTGGGTATGTGGTCTTGCAACCAGAGTATGCTGAAATTTCCATTTTAGTCACCAGTAGTTACTACATTAAAGTTATAAAAAAGATGGCTACCCAGTCTACAAATATGCCTTTTTTTTTTTATTCAGTAGTCTGGCACACTAAAGGCAAACTCAGACCTGCTCCAAATGTCTTTGCAGCCTAATGGGAATCTTTCTATTGATTCCACCAAGAGCTGAATAATAAATATTGCACCAAAGATGTGCAAGGCAGGCTCATTGTGCAATATATTCATAACAGTGACATTTTACTGAGCTGCAATTGGTCATGAGTCATGTACTGCTAGTTATAATAGTTCAAAGACAAAAATTGTTATATACATAATAAGGAGGGGGAGGATGGATATGAATGTTGTGCAGAATAACTAAAAGATTTCTCCGAAAGCCACAGAAACCAAAATGTTATCCAGCCACAATTGCATTCAAGGGTCTGATAGCAGTGAAATTTTAAAGACTCAGTAAATCAGGAATTGCCCACCCAGCCACCCAGGGTAGTTATGTCATGCAATATCTAACTATTCTGAAGTGAAGAAAGGACGTCCTGATACAAGCCTTATGTTTTGCAATATGTCGGAATATTACCCATAGGTTTACTAAATACAGTCGCAAACAGGTTCAATATTCTAATGCACATGACCAATTACAGCTCTGTAACAACTCCTTAACCACAGACTCATGCATGTAACCATTAAATATAATCATTTTAGTGACCAGAATCCAACTAAGGCTGACTCTGTGTATTGGGTTTGCATGGCAAGGCTCTGGCAGCAGGGGTGCTACAGTGCTGGCCTCTGCCAGAAGCTGCTAGAAGCTTTCGCTATGTCCAATAGAGCCAATGCTGGCTGGCTCCAAGGTGGACCCACCACTAGCCAAGGCCGAGCCCTTCAGCGATGGTGTTAGTGCCCCTGGCTTAAAATATTTGAGAAGGGGGTGGAAAAACCTGCACAAGGGCAACTGCAGCCAGAGAGAGGAGTGAGAACATGTGAGAGAAACAGCCCTGCAGACACCAAGGTCAGTGAAGAAGGAGGGGGAGGAGATGCTCTAGCCACCGGAGCAGAGATTCCCCTGCAACCCGTGGGGAAGACCCTGGTGGGGCAGGCTGTCCCCCTGCAGCCCAGGGAGGTCCACGGTGGAGCAGATCTCCACCTGCAGCCCATCAAAGACTCCACGCTGGAGCAGGTGGATGCCTGAAGGAGGCTGTGATGCCCACTGGAGCAGGCTTCTGGCAGGACCTATGGACCCATGCAGCGAGAGGAGCCCACACTGGAGCAGGTTTTCTGGCAGGACTTGTGACCCCGCAGGGGATACACGCTGGAGCAGTCTGTGCCTGAAGGCCTGCAGCCCGTGGGAAGGGACCCACGCTGGAGCAGTTCGTGAAGAACTGCAGCCCGTGGGAAGGACTCACATTGGAGAAGTTTCTGGAGGACTGTCTCCCATGGGAGGGACCCCATGCTGGAGCAGGGGAAGAGTGTGAGGAGTCCTGCCCCTGAGGAGGAAGGAGCGGCACAGACAACATGTGATGAACTGACCACAACCCCCATTCTTTGTCCCCCTGCACTGCTGGTGGGAGGAGACAGAGAAACCTCGGAGTAAAGTTAAGGCCAGGAAGAAGGAAGAGTGGGGGGAAATTGCTTTTAAGATTTGGTTTTATTTCTCATTACCCTACTCTGATTTGATTGGCAATAAATGCAACTAATTTCCCCAAGACAAGTCTGTTTTGCCCATGACGGTAATTGGTGAGTGATCTCTCCCTGCCCTTATCTTGACCCACAAGCCTTTCATTATATTTTCTCTCCCCTGTCCAGTTGAGGAGGGGAATAACAGTAGTTTTGGTGGGCACCTGGGTTCCAGCCAGGGTCAACCCACCACATTCTGACTCAGATTTCTTTTTAATATTTCAGGGACTGACTCAACCCATGATCCCAACATCCATAAGCAACATCCCTTTGTCAACTGGAACAGGAGCTGAATCTAAGCTTTTCTAACTCTTTCAGTAGACAGTTATAGCAGTGTACAGTGAGGGCTGGCTGCTCCCTAAAGGATGAGAAGGTGGGAGCTGAGCATGATGCCCAGCGTCTTGCCAGCCAGGGCCCAGCCCCACGGTACCCAGGCAAGGTGAAGAGGGCAGGCCAGATCCAGAAATGGCAGCCAGGCTCAACCAACGGTCCAGATCATCAAGCAAGTTCATGGTGATGAGGCAGGGCTCAGGTCAAGCCAGGAAATCAGCCTTCAGGTTAAAGTCTTGATCAACATGGCCAGGCAGGACAGGGCGGTGGCTGAGCTGGAGACCAGCAGTCCTCTGACATAGCTCAGTTGGGGACTGAAGACCCCAGGCTGTGCTGAAATCAGGCTCCCAGGCCCACAGCCAGGGGTGCAGGCAGATGCCTAAGGTGAGGCTGGTCAGGACCATTAAGGTCTAGTAGTGTCCTGATAAGTTAAGTCTATGTTCCTTCATCAGCAGCAACCAATTAAAAGATTCAAGACAGTTAAAATTTGTGTGTAATGAGCACATATTAACGTCTGCTGGATGCTTCTAGTCAAAGGGCTAATAATAGTGATGACCACACTAGGGAACAATAAACAGAACGACCAGTATCAACTTAGTGTTCGTTTAGCAGTGACAGATTTGGGACCAGCTTTGTGACTACATTAACTAGGAAGGAAGCTGACATGCAATTCATGTTTTACAAAGGTTGGGTTTTTGTGGGGTTTTTTGCCTATGTATTATAAAACATTATGACCCGCTACATATGACAGAATTGCAGGTCTTACAGTAACTGCCTCTGTTACATGCATAAAGGTAATCTTAAATCTGTATATTTATATTTCTTCACTACTTCAGTTGCTGAACATATAAATACTCCATAAAATTTTGACCCTGTTGAAATCAATGGTGATCACTGTAATTCCCCTTTATTAGAGTTAGGGTTTAAGTTTTTCATTGCTCAATATTTTACTGAAAATCAACAGATAAAATAGGCAACTCTTACTACATTGACATCTGGCTCAAGGTTTCATTAAAATATTGTTAAAATATTAGACAGATGGATTAACTGAGAGCAAACACTACCACATATAAATTAACCCTACAAATATAATGAAAGCCCTCTTTCACACATGCTACTATAAAGCCTTTGTTAATAAGAATTCCCCTTGTTGGATACTCAAAATGAAGTATTGTTCATTGCCATATGGCTCATATTAAATACAAGGAAACAAACAAAAACACAGTAAGTCTTTGACATTTTAATGACCGTGGATCAGCTACTCCTACCAGAAGCTGCTCTATTGCCTAATTACACTCCCTGGTAAAAACATTAACTTTGTTTCTGGCCTAATTTCAGCTCCTGCCTTTTCCCGCTAATTTTTAGTTCAAATCTTGGTGCTAGAAAAGGTTATATGCATTATCAGTAGCCCTTAAAGACCTCATCTGAGATGAGGGTCCCTTTGGCATTGCATAATTAGAATGTAAAAAAAAGCTCCTGAGTAAGATTGATTACACAAAACAGAAAGAGAGAAATGCTGAAACTGAATGGACATCACAGTGGCTCCATTTTAGGATAGGGGGTTTTCTCCCATGGGGGAAAAGTTTCTTACAGGATCCATGCTGGTGGTCTGGCTGGCTCCAAGAGCTGGTCAATAAAATTTCTCACAAGCATAAGCTTCCCATTAATCTTAGCTTTTAGAATCCAAGTGAGTTACTGAATGGTGCCAGCTCCTACTGCTACCAGGAGCATTTGTAGGTTTGCGGTAGTTCATAGGATCCTCTCTCAATCTCCATTTGAAAAGCAGATGTTTGCTATTGAATAGAGATGAGACAGAAAAGATCTTTCCAGTACAGTATTGTGTTAAATGTAAATGATTTATCTTTTGAAGGAGAGACAAAGTGATGAGACTTAGGAAGCACCATCCGATTAAAGAAAAAATTGGTCCACACAAAATGGGAACAGAGTAATTGATATAAGTCATATGAAAGTAATTCAAGTGAAAGACTGATGCATACAGTAAGAACAGGGACACGACTGAATTGCTGCCTACCATGATGCCAGAGTACTACCTTATACTAGAAGGGATGTCCTGTCAAATGAGCACAAAACCACAAAACAATGTTGTCTAATTACGAACATTCTCCTGAGATCAGGCCAACTACTGTTGGCACCTTTGCTTGTAGACAGTCCTGTATTATGTGGAGAGAAACTAATAAAACTTCGTGCATGGACAGACTGAGCTTGAGTATCATGGAGTTATGGCAGCATATCACAGATATGAGAAATGGAGTAACATTAAAACATTTCTTACACTAGAGCCCTATTAAAAGAAAATCTTTTTAAGGCTCTAGGTGATCCCACATAAATATTTGGAAAGATTTGGCAGATTCAAAGAGAGAAAATATCCTATTTTCAATAATTCAAAGCCATGCAAGGAGAATGATTTTCCTAAATAATGGTGTTGAGAAAACAAGGCATAGATGCTATGTGAATCTGATGGTGATGAAGGCAGCTGCACAGACACGTGACTGGGGCTGCTAAAAGCTTGGAGCTCGGGTAACATACCAATTCTAACAGGGAAGTCTGCCCTCATTGTTCTCTGTACCTATACATTCACTCTGATAAATACACACAGAGAAAAGGATCTATTAGCTGTCTCCCTAGTCTCTACTGAAGGTGATTTTGACAGTTTTTTTCCATAAAAATTTTACATTACTTTAAATAAAACCAAGGGAAATGGAAAAGATTACATCTGGACCTCAGAAAGGTATTGAAAAGATAAGCATACACCTCCAAAGGAACACAATTACTTTCAGGCACAGACTTGCTCTACATGGAATATTAGTTAGACATGATGAAGAAAATGAGCACAAGAAATGTGAGGTATGTAAGAAACAGGCTAAATGGAACACAGTGATTTATACTGAAAGTAGAACTACTTGAATGGGGGGCAATTCTTAAAAGAGGCCTTCAAGGATCCACTTTAGGATACGTCTTGTCTTTAATATTTTCATTGATGACCTGGACACAAAAAATACACGTATTAATTACTGTTTGCTGATGTTAAAAATTGGGAAGCAGCACCAGTCTGGGTGAGGACCAGAATATCATACACAGAGAGCTGTATGACCTTGAGGACTGAAGTAACAGAAACTGGATTAAATTTTAATACTACAAATTACAGCGTTATGCACTTGAGGGCTGCTATGAAATATAGACAACTGGAAGCAATATAGGAAAAGGATGGCCATCACAGGATACCCAAGACACCCATTTGATAACAGCTGTGGAAAAGGCAACTGAAATCCTATGATGCATCAGGAAAACTATTTCCAGCAAAATAAGTATAAATGCCATTGTAAAAAGCACTTTTGATGTTGCAGTAGGAATGCAGTCTACACCTCCAATCATCTATGTTCAAAAAAGATACATTCAAACTGGGTCAGATGCAGAGCAGTCTTCCAGGATAATCAAAGGAACAGAGAGATTCCCTGTCTTCTGAGGGAAGACTTAAAGACACTGACTGGCCTGCTCACCCTGGGAAAAAGAAAATTAAGTCAGTTATGACAGCCCATCAGAAAGTGGAACACCAGCAAGGAAAAGATCAATCTAGGCTAAACAATACTGGCACAAGAACAAACAGATTCATACTGGCTACAAATAAACTTACGCCAGAAGTAGGAAGAGGCTTCTAGTTTAATCAGTAAAATGAGTTCCAACAAGAGTAGTAGGTGCTAGAAATATGACTCACTTCAAAATGCATCTTAAGCTGTTCATGAAAGGGACTCTAATATGTTCTACAATATGATTTCTGAAAACAGCTGGAGGCTACACTTAGCGACCCAGAGATCATTTCAGTCCTCTTTTCTATATTCACCTATTACTATCCAACATTTAAACTCATATATGCATATGCTTACACCTTACAGAAGAAATTATGGACTATGCTTGGCATCATAGTAGGTGTAGCCATCAAGTAAAGAGCTGTGCCACTCCTACAACTTCACTTGACCAGGCAACTAAGTGAGGAGAAGGGGTAAAAATCCCTTTGCTCAATTTCTCACTAGTCAATATTTAACACTTGGTTTTTCCCCTACCCAGAAGTCTAAGCCTATGAAACGCACTTACATTTAATCAATTACTATTTTCTATAGCTAGGTCACACAAAACAAAAATACAGGAACAGTTCCCATTTGTGGCAGGAGTGGAAGATACAGGCATTGCTTAGGTATATATACTTGCTATCTAGCACCTGCTATCAACTAAATCACTTTGTATGTTCTCTCCTTTGTAACATAGACTGTGACTAACTAGATCAAAGGCTTCAAAATAGCTGATATAAAACAAAATAATAGAGCAGCAATCCTGCAGCATTGCTTTCAGGCTCCACCAGAGTCCTCTTCTTCACACAAATAACTGATTTACCCTAATAGTAACTGGGAGAAACAAAGATTCTGTGGAAGAAAAGATCAGCTCTTTGAAGCTTTAAAAGTTTTGCAACATTTCAGTAATTTAGAAAACAGTATATATGCATATCTATGCATATTTGCTATAGAAATGTCACAAAACATAAACACAGAAAGATAACCATGAAGAATATACCTGTAACAAACATCTATGCCCACAGATAATGTATATATACCCTACCATATAGGAAAGCTGCTGTGTGAGACATACATATGTGTACAAAACAACAGTTATTTTATATCAGAATTATTTATTAGATAACTTGTATAAAGTTTGAACAAATTGGAAGAAATTTAATAATGGATTTTTTAAACTATATTCTGTAAAATGTTTGTTATTTTATTGTTCTTTGGCCAATAATTGCCTTTTTCTATGTTAACTGGAAAGCCTTCAGAATACTGTAATAAGCAGGAGTCTTCTACTTTTATATAATGCAAAGTGACTTTATGGAGAAGGTTAAACATTTATAAACATAACAAAACAACAGAGAAAAATTAAAACATTTCATATTGTAACTCATGAAAAACAAACAAAATACCCTTGACAAAGCTTAAATTCTTTAAATGTAAGGGATTTGCTCATCTAGAAATCTACAGTGTCAATTGTTGCCTAAAAGAAAATGCCATTCTGAAAGCCCAAAGAAGTCCTATAATGCTGCAAATGAATAGTTATGAGAAAGAAAAATAGACAAATTATATGTAAATGTCCATCACAAAGCAAGATGGTGTTCTATTAGCACATTAGCACATACATGAAATTGCATTCATCTACTTTCAAACTCAGCACATTATTCAACGAGGGAAATTTATATTTTAGGTCAAATGTATTTGTGTTCAGATTCTCTGGAATACTATTTATGATTCCTTGAGAGTCTATGTTAGTATTGCCCATCTCAGCATTGGTCTCATTTAAAGTGATATTAAATCAGAATTACTATCCTGACTATTGTAACAATCTGGCAGATAGAGTTAGGTAGAGTTGAATGATGTAAATTCAACATCAGCAAAAGAATTTCTTTCTTTAAAAACTGTCATCTTGGTAATGGATAACAAAGAGATGCTGAAGCATTATTAAAAGAGAGAAAAATATCAGTCTAGGATTGTAGGGGAAGTCAGAAAATGTGGCTTCCTAAGGGACCCTGGCAAAAAAAGGATTGGAAAATTGGTGGCAGAGTTTTGAAGAAAAGAAATTTTAAGGAAAAAAAAAAAGAAAAAAACTTGATACAAACCAGTTCACCTAACATTGCAGTACTGAACGAAGACTTTTGCAGCTGCTTAAGCAGATCAGTCTTTTACACAATGGTTTAAAATGCTTTTAATAGCATTGTTATTAAAAAGGCTCTTTCCTTAAAAAATAAATATCTTTGAAATGTTAATTGAGTAATTCAGATTTTCCATTCAAGAAAAATTGAAAGACAACTTCAGTTCTTCTTTGATGGAAATTAATAATTTGCCCCTTGTTCCTTCTGGACAGAATGCAGTGCATATGTAAGCCAAAGAGTATTTCATGTAGTGAAGTAACTATTCAAGGGGACGTGTTATCAAGGCCTACAGATTCATATGAGCAGAGGCTTTTGAAGACATGAGAGAGAGTCATGCACTGAAACTGCTTGAATAACATCCTTCTACATACTGGAGAAGTGGTTTTGCAATTAAAGCAAAAACATCAGGGTTGACATTTCTGTTTTTACAGCAAGAACTCAGATTTCCTAACAAAGTTTTCTTTCTCCTTCCCTCCTCCCTTGCCAGTCCCTGAAGACACAAAGAATAGTAACTCTTACTTTGAAATGAATAAGTAAGTTTGGTGCAAACGCAGAATCTTTCTAGCCCTGCAATTTCAACTGAATTACAAGACAGGTTTCATGAACTGAACACTCCAAAACAGGCATTTGTAAATGTCCACAGCATTAGCTTTCCTTTTTGCAACTTAGTAGCATGAAAGTGCAAAAAGTTAGAGAAAAACAGCACCCACTTGGTTTACTGCGCAGAGTTATGTGATGTAAAACATGCTATCCTGACAGTAACAGTCCAGTATGACAACAGAATTAAAATACTGTCTTTGTAAATTCAAAGGTCATTTGTAAGGCTTCACCAGCATCTTTTACAATCTTTACTGATGAAAATAATCCATCCTTTTCAACGTCAGGAAAGAAGGAATGAAAAGGCGAATGGAATTAGTAATTTCCATGTATTGCCAGAATACTTTTACATAAAAAATGATTTGTTTAAACTTTATTTAGGAAAAGAAAATATAAAAACAGTTATTTGAGGAAAATGCTTTCTTACAGACAATCTGTTACAGATGCAGAATACATTTTTTATGAATCTAAATCTGATCTGGGCTTTGTGGTTCTGCCTATATCGTGGGATCTGAGAGCATCTGTTACTTTCTGGGTACAGGCACATGTGCCTGGTTGCACATCAGCATATGCATTATTCCTTATATGTGTGTTGTTTTCAAGCAGGAAGACACTTAAGCACATGGTCTGGAAGGGAGTCACAGCATACTCCCTTCTGTTAGCACCAGAAACCCAAATGTGCTTAACCCAGCCTTCTGACTTTGGAAGCATTTCCTAATCATGGGAAAGTAAGGAGAATCAGTGTTTGTGATAGGTGCTATTGCAATGTTTTGGATTACTATACTAGCACTTCTTACTCGGAAATATAAAACTTCTTTCATATATGTTATTGCATATATTTATATGAAATATATATTCTTTCTCTGGCTGGACCAATGCACAGTGATAGGTAATGCTAAATAAAATTTATTGTTATGTTGCAGAAGTGAATCCAGAGCACTTTCTCATGACTGTTTTAGTATTGGTATATAAAAGGAACACAAACATTTTTCTCACAGTAAAAAGATGATAAACACAGAAGACTGAATAGTGTCACTTCCCAAAATATACCAACAAACCAAATATCTAGAACTGGTGGGTTTATAACAGCTACTAATACTACGAGAGTCTAAAAAGAGCAATTGATCAGTAGACAGAGCTGCTGAGACCTGGGATCTATGAAATGCCAGCTATAGTGTGAGCCATTGTAGCAAAAAGGAATGGTGATAGAGTAGCAACAGTATGCCATCAACAGATTCAGAAAGACACAATTTCATAGGTGTCCTGGTTTCAGCTGGGACAGAGCTAATTTTCTTTCTAGTAGCTGATATAGTGTTATGTCTTGGATTCAGGATGAGAAGAGTGTTGATAACACTCTGATGTTTTCAGTTGTTGCCAAGTAGTGTTTAGACTAAGTCAAGGACTTTTCAGCTTCTGATGTCCAGCCAGCAAGAAGGCTGGAGGGGCACAAGAAGTTGGCAGGGGGACACAGCCAGGGCACCTGACCCAAACTGGCCAACGGGGTATTCCATACCATGGGACGTCATGCCCACTACATAAACTGGGGGGAGTTGGCCAGGGACGGTGGATCGCTGCTTGGGAACTAACTGGGCATTGCTCAGAGGGTGGTGAGCAACGGCATTATGCATCATTTGTTTTGTATATTCCAATCCTTTTGTTACTATTATTGTCATTATTGTTAGCACTATCGTTATTAGTTTCTTCCTTTCTGTCCTATTAAAGTGTCTTTATGTCAACCCAAGTTTTTTACTTTTTTTCCCCCAATTCTCTCCCCCATCCCCCTGCGGGGGGTGGGGGGTGGGGGGGAGTGAGCAGCTGCGTGGTGCTTAGTTGCTGACTGGGGTTAAACCATGACAATAGGCTGCTTTCAGATGACCAAATATAAAGGGGTAAAGGTCATTCAGATCAGGGATCCAAAGGCATTTGAACTAATCAAATAATCTATTTCATATGCTGGTAGCCACAGAATCAGGTTTGCAGAAAGAAAGGGACATTGACTGCCTTATAGATCTTGACACTGCGAAGGTAATCAAGTACAAAAGTGACTGAAAGGAAAAGAGGAAGTTAAGAAGCTTTAGATCATATGAAGTTAATAAAATAAGTGCAATTTTACCTACTGTTATTGTAACAACACGTATTTTCATCATACTTTTAATCTTGCATAACATTTATTTCTCAACTGGTATGTACCAGGTGTGTTGCAACAGTCTGTCAACTGCAATCCATCACAAGAGGATTTGACTGCTAGCATACTGGACAGCCAAAAAAGATGATTTTTACTGGGACTGGAGTCAACATTTATTTCTACAATTTAGAAGCAGTAACAACTAGCATAGAATAGTACAAGCTGCAACAGAAGCAACTATTTCTTTCTGCAATTCTACTTTTGGGGAAGTATTTAGGTTAATAATTTATGAATATTCATTAATGCCCTAGACCTTGACTAAACCTCAGAATATTCACGCCTCAGATACCAAAATGTCAAAGCCTATAGCTACACTGCTAGCAAACTCCATTGTCAATATCGAATTCAGGGGCCACAATAAGTTACTAATGGAGAAAGAACAAAATTTTAGCAATGCTTTTTCTGGATATTGATAATGGCAGAGTCTTTCATCTATACATCATAATTCAGAGCTGATCTAGCAGTATGAATGTAGTTTAGTAAGAGCTACCCTAGCTGAGAAGAGTATCATATTTTAAATATGACAGCATATCATATTTCAAAACAGCACAAAGTCACAGCTTTCCGTAGTTACCTTCCCTATTGATAGGGAGTTTAACAACTATGAAGTAAACCGTTTCACTCCTTGAGACATGTTCCTCCAGCATGAACTCCTGCAGAATACTCCTGCAGAGCTTTGTCATTCCTGTATCTAACTCCATGAGTCAACAGGACATCTCTTTCTAGAATAATGTTCACCAGAAATTAAGTCAAGGAGTGAAAAAGTGTTGGCTAACCCCAAATAAAATATGGATTTATCCAAATGCTATTTAGTTATTATATGCCAGCAGAGACCCATGTGAATTTTTACAAATCCGATGAAGTTTTGCCAGACACAAATAAACAAAAAGAATACCCTCTACACAAATAGTGATAGAAAACACAAGTACATAAACCTTTTGAACAAATGGACAATCACGTATAAGAATATTTTTTTTATTCCCTGCCCATCATAATTTTTTGCTGAAAACACTGTAAAGATAACATAAGTAAAATAAAATCCTGATCTCTTTAAGACAGCAACTGACTTCTTGCAATAAACTCACAGGCTACAGCCTAGGACTTAACAGTATGAAAAACACTTTAACCAGTTCTTTCTTATCACTCAAACTGTCTTGACCTGGTTTATCCAGAAATGTCACAACTGAAATGTTTAAGATGTACACTCAAATTACATGTTTTCTTCAGTCTGTCCCAGCACTTAGAAAAAAATAATTCTTGCTCAGTTTGCAAATAGATATGAAATTGTCTCAGGTCACCTTTGTACATGGTGGGTTTTTGAAAAACAAAGAGTAGGGATATCCCTAATTAATTTTTTTTTAACAGTTTTTGAAGGTGAAAAATACAAAAGTGACTACAGATAGAACAACAACATTCCAGAAGGACAAAGTCTTCTTTAGACATGCAAGGCAGTGCAGAATTTGTAGTAGAAATAGCAGTATGGGATTCCACAGTAATGTTTCAGTCATTGTATTACTGTGAACTGCGATCCCGCTCACATTAGTGAATTATGATGCAGTTGAAAACATTCACTAGCTGGATCTGTCTTAGGGGACTTTACCTCACTGCTGGGCTGTTACCACAATTTATATAGCATACATACCTGCTTTTAGCTCATTCAGATAATAAATCAGTCTTTAAACAGGTTTTTAACTTGACACAGTCATCCATTCTAACACCCAACCCTTTCATATTCAGGACTAAATACTGTATTGAACTGCTATTTTTAAGGCTCTGATGAGAGTAATAAGATATCACCTCACAAACTCTGTTTTGTCCTCCAAGGGGCATGTATTTGAATAAAGATAGCACAAAACATACTCTAAATTGATCCTGAGTTATGAGCCAAACAGCAGGAATCCGATCCATTTGTAGGTGAAGTCTTAAATTTCCATTTGATTCTGTAAATACAGCGGGGCCTTACAGATACTTTAGACACCCAGTTAGACTACCTGTGCTCTTCAGAGAGACAAACACACAGACCTCTGTTCTCAAAAGGCAGACAACTTAGCTGAGTTTGTGGTTGTAGAATTACCTTAACACCCAATCTTCACACAGATTGTTTCATGGATTGGTTTCCTTCTGCAGAAAAATTATTTATTTAAACACAGATCTTCTCTGCACTCTTCCCCAGCACCTGTGCAAAACTGATCCTCCTCTCCAGTATTTTCTGTTTGCCCATCATTTTTTTCACTAAGTTAATATCTGCTTAAAGGAATGATACTTGAGTCTCACAGAGTACCAACCACCTGACTGGATCCACTGATGTGCTTCATGCATGCAGATAGCTGACCAAAACTGCATAATAAGCATTAGCTTTGCAGACCAAAAAGGTGAGTCTATCTTTTTGAAAGCCTCTATATACCTATAGGTTTAGTATTTTTGTTTCCAGAATGAAGGACAGATTTACCAGCAGGCACATAAAGGAGCTACAGTTCCTGCTCAACCCCATTTGCTTTGCACAGATTGATGCGCTCTCTATGTCATATGACAGAGGATGCGTTGTGTGGTTCAATAGCACCCTTATTCACATCCTAACTGCATCCAGCCCTGATGTATAGCAGTACTGTGTGAACAGATTGCTTTCATGACAGTTTTGAAACTCAGAAGGAGCCAGTTTCAATTGCAATTTTATTTTTAACCATCCTACAAGTGATGTCTACAGTCTAAGACTCTACTGTCTCCAACATGGTGCCAGTGTAAATAAGTGGACAGTTCTGAATGGTTACCTTATACACCTTTAAAGGGGAAGCCATGACCCTGGATAGATTCAGAGTCCTAGTATTGAGTTAGCGAACAATCTTGCCATTTCTTTTTAGTTTCTGTCTTCTTTCTGTTGTGGTAACTACATTAAAACGTGATGAATTTAGGAAACTGCTCCAAAAACTACATCAAGGACACATGTGCAGCTTGAATTCTGGATTCCTGGATAACCAGAATAGTATGACTCAGAGGACTCAATAAGCTTTCCAATCATGTATTTCACAAAAGTACTTGAAGTACTTTTTAAACATTTCCAACCACAATCACATGATTATTTTAGTCCTTTGCACTTACACTGTGAAATACCCAAATTAAACAAGACTAATTACGCATATTCTTTTTGTACAGGATGATCTTTATCTCAAGTGGTGTAATTGGCACATTGGTTATGTGTACACTGTGTAATGCAGTGTAATACAGAGATACCCAAGCTAACAAGAAAGAACATGATTGTGATAATTACAGCAAGAGTGTAGACAATGTGGAAGGGAGGAGAACTTGGAGCAAAACTATCTTCTGGAACAAAACCTTTTTTAGCTTCCACACTTGGGCTCCTCTAAACAGCTTTAGAATATTTTTACCAGTGAATAAATCAAAGTGCCATGCAGTAATTGTCTTTGAGAGACAAGAAAAATTGTTTATATCTCATTATTGGATCCTACTAGAGCAGCTTTCTTTAATCAACCAATTCCATACTCCTTTACTAGACAGAAGCCCAAGTCTTCCAGAATAAATGGCCACCTGATTACACAGTCTCTAGGGCCCTATTGCTCTGCCCGGATAGTAATTATGCCATCAAGGTTTCCATGACAACTTGCTTTGCTCATGTTGGACCCCAAGTAAAGCCGTTCATTTAAAGTGATAAGACACATTTTGGTTCAAAGCTAGATGCAGTGAACTTTCACTTTCCATCTTATTCCATATCTACTCTGACAGGATACTCACAAGGGATTTCCAGCTTCTTTAGCCACATGTTGTATTCTCCACTGGATTAAGGCTCCTGAAAAGTGTAATTCACTCTTCACTTGTGGAACAGTTCAGTGAAATCCAAAGCTGCTATCAGGACTGAACAGAAGAGAGGAAATAAAAGGATCACATGGAAGTAAGATTACATGCACTGACTACATGCATGTAAGAAGTACCAGATATTATGTCATTTACCTACTTTTTCCAAAAAGCACGTGCACTCATTCAACAGCTGTGCTGCATCCCATTAGAGGCAACATCATACAGGCAGAAAGAAAAAACCATCCTGGGGAAGGATTTCTGAGACACACAAGGAGTTAGCAATTAGCTACAAATTGCTTACTTAATTAATTAAGAATAAAATGATTACACTAATTAATCTTGTGATAATAGACTAATTTAAGAACCTCTGATAAGTACTATTACTAGCCAGAAATGCTGCCGTATCATACAGTATTCCATTTGCTTTACAAAAGATGAAATTGTAAGAGGTTAATGCTCTGATTTACAGAAATTTAACTGTTTGCCTCCTATTACCACTAGCAGCCATGTGGTTAAATTGCCATGCTTTATTTTAAAGAAAAAAAAAAGTGATTTCTTCAATTATTTCAATTCTTAATTTCTCTCACAACAAAACTCTCCATTTTGTGTACATTTTGGATTTGGTCTTGTACTACAGAAACTGCTTGATTATCAATATCATACTATACATATAGTTGCTAATATGATGAGTGTGCAGTCAACTGTAGGGTCAAGACAACAACTGTGCATTGTTGTGCTTTACAGCTGTTTTCAAGTGTGTGTACACACCATAGTAACTGTGTAATAATCCTGCCTACTTCAAATTATGCTTTTGCTAGCTTAGTTGCCTCATTCTGTTTTTTTAATTTTTCTTCCCCCAAAAAAGGAAGTAAATTCAAAAACTATTTTACCCAAACTGTCAACTTAAATGTTGTGAAAATATACATTTTGAGGGAGTTGAGAGGAGGAAAAAGATATTAGTCATATCACAAACCTGGTTGCACCAGCTACCACAAAGCTCTTAGCAGTCAGGACACCCTCAGAGCAAGAATGGGGACTGCAGAATGGGAATCTTCTGAAAGCTTTAACAAGGAAGGTGAGTTTCAAGCGGCTGCTTTGCTCTACCTTCAACTCCCATCTGAACCACAAGTCTAAATCTCTATGTTCTCCTTGGTTTTGACTTACTTAAGAGAAATAATACACTGCAGTCTTCTCAGCCCCATCACTCTCCTTTGGATTCTTGGTTATCAGCGCAATTGATACCTTCATCAGAATTTGGCCCATAACAGTAAATATTGTTGTCCTAGTAAAAAATCTGTATAGTATTAAGAGGATTAATCTGCAAATTTTCCTTAGGAAACCAGCCTCATTGGACCAGTCCTTCTCTTTGAAAGAAAAAAAATACTCGACCTTTTCTTTAACAAGACATAGACAGCAAAAGCTTTTCTATGGGGTTTCTGAGATATTATTCCATAATTATACATAACCATAGTGTTTGACAAAAGTCATAGCCTATTTCATTCAATGGTTTAATGCTAGCTGGGCAGCTGAAAGTCACAGGAGTCTCTACACAACAGAACAACAGGTCTTGCTAGAACCTTTTAAAAGTACAGATGCCTACATTCTTTCTTAGACAATTAAAATAATTACTGATGATAACATAACACTCACATACAGTAAAGTATATAGTATGACATTTTAAAATATGCTAGATATAACTATCACTACTCAATGCATCTTTCTAGGATGTCTTATGACATTGCATGGACTTGAACATTGGCCCTGGAATATCCACATGGCTGAATACTTCTGGATGTGGCAGTAATATCTTTGGAATCATTTCTTGTTTATATGTACTTAAGTCCCTCTACTTCTTCAGTTGCTCAAAGCCTTTATTAACTTTCTATCCTATGTCCACAACACATTTATGCACACTTTTTGCAGTGCACATTTTGCCATGAACTTTTGAAGTCACTAGTCTGAACCTATTTAAGGCATGAATTATGCTATATGGTTTATCATTCTAGAGGACAATTCTTCCTTTTCTTCTCACAGCAGTGTTTTGATGATGGTCAGGGAAGTCATGGAAGTTCATGGAAGTCTTTCAGTAAAATCCTACAGGAAGCCAGCAGAAAATGATCTTAGCATTTTGAATTCTGTTAGGAGGCACCATGCTTCAGAACTAAGTTGTTCTGTTCAGTTATCAAAGGGATCAAAAAGTAATGAAAAATAACTGTGTTTCAATTTTTTGAAAATTGTAAAAACTGTCCTTGTAAAATGCTGACCTCTGTGAGAGTTACATTTGATGATGAAATAAAGACGAGAGATGGAGTCAATGACCTTGCAAGGATTTTTAAATTTGTTTTGCTATACACTGCAGTTTGGTTTTATTTTAAAATTCATGCATATTATATTGCTGGAACTACGAACTGTACTGCAAACCCCATAATGTGACGAGTTTGCTCACAGAGGTCCAATCCGGAAAGGTGTATTGAACCTACAGTTCAGAGTTCCCAGAACCTTGCAGAAGGTATCAGACATCCAAACTTTTCTAGCAAAAAGGAATTTGATTTTAGGATGTTTGATGTTTTAGCTTAAATTCTATGCTGTAGACTGCATCAGCACCATGAGGGCTTTATACATGACCAATGATAGAAACAGAGCACCTAACAGATACCAATTTGAAAAAATCAGTAATGCTTAAATGGTATATTTAGGTCCTTAAATGGGCAGACACTCTGAAGACACTGAGACTTTAAACAGTTTGCATTAAAAAGAAGTCAGGTTTAGAATGTGTTTGTAATATCCAAGATTTAGTTCTTTACTATTAATGTACCATGGTCCAGCTACAGTGAAAGCACAACTAGTGGTAGTTCAACAAGGGTTTCATACAAGCCCTACTTGCAACATCCATTCTGTTTGCTGCTTTTCAGTACTTGCCTTTTCCTTAATTAGATCCCTCTAGTTACACAGGATTATTTGAATGATAGAATTGATATAAGAAGTATTGCTATACTTTTAAGCCAGCCTTGACACTGTAACAAAAACAAATAAAAGACTTGCAACTGCCATATTAATGAGTACATTTTGTATGATGAGGTCCCTGCCTAGCTTCCTCCTCTTCTTTTTCAGAGGAAATTTTGCACCTGTTATCTTTTCTGATAGGCAACATAAATGAGAGGGGTTAAATGAAAAACTGGAACAAGTAAGGCAAAAATACAGAAATTATGCAGGAAAAAAGCAGCTATGGTAAGTTATACTGTGGTTTTGGGGACACTCCAAATTCTATAAGCTATGTCCTGCTAAACAATCCAAAATCTTAAATATCCTTTTTCCAATTACATCTACTGAAAATTGGAACCAGAAATGCAAGGGTTAAATGGCCAGGCAGCAGGTACAGCTGCAACCCATCAGCCAATGCTGATACCTTGGTAAGAGCATTTCTACATAAGAGAATAAGCCTGTTAATAAAAATCATATAGCTTCTTCTATAAGGTCATGAATTTTGGTAGTACTTTGGATTCTTTTTGCCATGCAATGGTAAGAATTTTCATTTAGAGTTGTTTGTTCTTTTAATCTGCTGGGATGTGTAATTAATAAGAGGTTTTATACCCCTTTGCTCTGAGAGCATTAGAAGAATGGAGAGCTTGTCTAACAATAACTGGTGTGTTTATCTTTCTGCTGGGAAAACAATAACCGCTGATTGGTAGTGGTACTAGCTAGGTTGTGTTGAGATGAAGTGCTGGTCTAACAACTCCTTTATGAATTACGGAAAAAAAAATACTTAAAACTGTGAGGGAGTGGAGTGGCAAGAACAGGGTTGCCTGGCTAAACTGTAGCAATTTGGCTCTAAATATAACACAAAAATGTCTTGTGCACTGAAACTATTCTGTATATAGTGTTCTTAAGCTTAGAAAATACTTAAATAGAAGAGGCTAATTATCAAACAGCTTTCTTGGCGTAAATACAGAAAAAAAAGCAAAGGGAGTAAAAAGACATGCTGCCCTGTAATTCTTCACCAATACAATTTGGAGATTCTTCTTTTGCTGTTTGTTGCAAAGGGTGGAGTTGGTGATAAACTTAAGACAGCTGTTGGCCTCTAAACTGGAAAACTGATGTTTCTGGATGTGGAGACTTGTATCTATGTAATACTTGGAAAAGACTCTTTATGACCTTGGCTTTTTCTGTGGTAGTGTTAGTTTGGGTTTGGGGTTTGGTGGGGTGTTTTTTAGTTGGTTGGGTACTCTTTTTTTATGGTTTTCTTGTTGTGAGATGTTGAGAGGTTTTCTTTGAGAGGGGTGGGTATTTTCTTCGAAACTATCTTGGCTAGCTGGTGCTAATAACAGTTAACTTAGGAGTCCCCAGCTTTCAAGACAGAGGCAAAGCCTGTGTATTCTTTGCCAATATATCATGAAAAAAATGCTTAAAGCTTGTATTGTGCTGGTAATTATGTTGGTGGCTTACAAAGCTGGCGTACTACTATGGGTAGGGGATGAAATGCAGTTTCAGTATACTTGTGCATATCCCTAATCCCCAAGAGCTGTGGGCATCTGTGACTTGTGAAAAGTAGTACACCCCAACAAAGACAAAGCTTAACTTTACAAAATCTCAACAGGAAACAGTGATGATGCTAAAACCAGAATTCTATTGTGAAATAAGCATTTGCTGTCTTTTGGGGCTATTAACCTACTCTTATATTTCAGTGTTGATATTACAGCTGTCTAAATTACTTATATATATTTCATATATCTGTACAAAAAGTTGTGGGCCCTAGAGAATTGAAGTTACATAAGAAATATGTTGGCTCCTTGAAGCTGAGGAAGCATGTCAGTCTCTTCTTGTGGTGTGAAGGCCTGGTCTTTTAGACATATTATATTTACAGCTTCCAAGCGGAGTCTTTAGTAATTGGGTGGTTACTGCACTAAGGGCAGATTCAGCCCTGATGTGAAAGGGGCAGCAAGCCTAAGACTTCAGCAGGTCTGCCTCAAGGGGGGGATGCCAGGGTCTACCTTCTCCCACCACCACCCTGATGAGAAGAGCATTGTTTCATGATACTGGGCATAAGCCTGCCTTAGACAGTGCCATTGTCTTTGAATATGCTATAACCATGGGGGAGGGCTTTAGACATGTTTCCCTACTGTGGCACTTGTTTGTGGCAGCTTATAGTATCAAGACATATTAATGGGAAATGGGATCACTGAAAACAGAGTTGGATATGCTGTCACTGCTACTTGTGTTGTGCAACACCACAGCGTAGCAATCCCAGGTGAGGATTATACTTGACTGGTTCCAGAACTGGAAACAGTAGAGCTGTGTCAGCACAGTGCTGCACCTGAATTAATTAGTCATGCTTATAGACAGAAAGCTAAGTTATTTAGGAACAGACTGTGCTAATGCTACACAGCTCTAGGCACTGAAGCTGTTAGCTGGGAATGGCACAGTGAGAATACGCTAGGTTCTGTGTTACTAGCTAGAAGTCTACGGCAAAAATCTACTGTACTGTTACACTAAAAGCCATATGGAGTGGAAACATCTGAGCAGGTCTGAAGGAAGAGCCTTAAATATGAACATAAGTCCAAAGTCAATGTTATACTTTAGCGCTGCCGCTAAGATTTATGCTAAGTGCAGCTTTCGTTCCTTTTAATGTTTTGTGGTTGCCATGGTGCCCAGAAAAAACACAAGAAGAAATGTTTCTTACAGAAGCTGCTAAATGTAATTGGATTGTTCACCCTAAACCATACACTAAATCCTCAGATTTAGGGACTCTCACAGCAGTAATGACTACAGAAGTAATTATTTGAGTGGTTTATCTGAAAATGTAAACTGCTGCCTCTCAGGATGTTAAAATACAAAAATGGATTTACCCTGTTCCTAAAGGAGTCTTGCCAGTCAGTCAGTTATAGCCAGCAATTCCCTGTTTCTAAAGACCAGATAATTAATACAAATATGATCAATTCACTCAACTTTAGACTGTGAAGAAAAAGGACAGAAGGAATTATATTGAGTTGCTTGCCTCCTGACTCATTCTAGCCTAAGCCGAAATGACTGAGCCACTATTTTCCACCCCCTCACCCCATTATCTGTTGGGGGAGGAAACCAAGGCATAGATGAAATGTTAATGTCATCAGTCAACACTTAGCGAATACACATGGTTTCATTATTTGTATTGATTGTCACCCTAATATCTGGTGACAGCAGAATGTGAATTGCTTTGTATGTTAGGAAACTGTCGCATGAATACAGGGTTCTGAAACTGAAGACTGGGAGGTAGTGTGTATAAATATAAGTAAATATGAAAGACACAGTCTTAGAAGTTACTAATGGTAAAGCAATGTTTGCAGGGTTTGTCTTGGTGGTAAGCATGTTTATCGGGTGATTCTTCTTTCATATTAAAAATGTAAAGCCTCACAAGGGGGTTTCTAAGAAGAAGCCATTGACTAAAATAACTCACTGTTAGATAACTTTTGGTTTTATGTATCAGACCAAGGATTTTTTTTTTTCATTTATTGCCTCCAGTTGCACCCATTTTACTTTATACATTTTATCTTCCATACCTGTATGCTGTATTTTGTACATATGCAGGGAAGGGTTTAAAGGTGAAAAGTTACAGATGAAGGGCAGCATGATACCCATAAATGACAAAGAACATAACTGAAAAAGTGAATCATGTACCTAGATTGCCTGGCTCGGAAAACTATCCTACTAGAAATAAGATTTAATTAGACCCTTAGAATGGTTCTACTTTCGTTGGGGGAAACACCTTTTTTTTGGATAGGTGTTCACATTAGCAGCCCCTTATAGGAGTAGATTCTTACAGGAAGACTTGTAACTCCCTGGGATAATACATTCAGCTGAACTGTGCCTCACTGCTGCTTTGAACATACATAGCTGTGCTTCCAAGTAAACTAGGCAACTTATAATATTATGTCTACAGATATCAGTAAAATTTAACTGGTAGGTATGGCACGTGGTCCTACATAAATTGCGTTTCTGTACAATCACAAGACTAACAAGTAATTTAAATGCAGAATAGTGTAGATATAAGGGTCAGTGCTCCAAGCACTAATTTATGTGATCAGAATTGTTTCCCTATATTCAAAATAGAGCAGAAAGAAAGACTTTAGCTTGCAGTAAAATACTGTTGCCACCTTAAAATCATAGTCTACTGCTAGCTGCCAGATCTACATTAATAGTGGTTCAGAAAGCTGGATTACAGCAGTACCAAGCTGTGAGTTCACATTCTTGTCAAGAGCAGTTATTGCAAGGCTCACTGAATTGATGGCAAAATAATATTAATTGCTATACTAAAATGTATATCTAACTTCAGGTCCTTCACAGCAAGACTACTATGTGTCTTCACCCATATTCTGTTTTAAACATTCACAGTACAAAACCACCTGAAGCCTCCAGGATTTCTCTGGAAAGATGTCCTGCAGTATCCTGATGAGTTTTCTTCCAGTGACATGACTTTTTTTTTTTTTTTTTTTCCCTCCCACTGCATTTTCTTCTTTCATTCATCGTGATGTATATAGCTTACCTCGCAGAATTGCAAAGGGAGCTGGCAGGCAACCAGGACAACCTGTCAGCACAGGCAGCAGTGAGATGGTGACTCAGCAGAGGCACTGTATGTCTTCGCAGTCTGCTGCAGCGCTGCTCACTCACAAGCTTCCTGGAGGCAAATCTTGTCTTTGACATTGAATGTGTCCACAGTTCCAGCTCATCCTTATTTTGATGGAAGGGAGGATGTGTCCTTCTCTGAACCTCAAAACATGGAGTTGCCCTACAGAAGCTAATAACCCAAGGAACAGAGGCTCTATGTGATTTGAGGATTATGAGGCTTAACCTGAGAAGGCAGCTGGCAATTTTGTAAAGCAACTTAGTAAGAAACAGACCTTCACTTAAACTGCACTGTTAAAACTGTTTTAAAGTAGCATAATTTCACTGCGTTTGTGATGCACTGCATTCTGTACGACCCCAATGTGACAGCTGACATGCACAAAAATCCAACATATTTGCTATATATGCTGGGATTATTTAGAATAACATTAAACTATCTGGTGTTTAGAAACAATATGTCCGCTTTTAAAAGAGTTATACTGAATGGTACAAAAGGACATCAAAGTGGCCAATCATGTATTCTTATTTTTTTCGTCTTTTTTCTTCAAACTGCTTTTTTAATGACAAGAATCTAAATGGCTCCATCTTGTGGCAAGAAAAATGCAGTATCATGTTCTTTGGCAAAAAATCAGTCCTTGAACAGAAATTAGAATTTATTTACATTTACGCTGCATAGTCTAGTCATCAGTATGTTGTGGTGACTGATGAGGAGACTGCACACACCTATACCTTTGTCCTGGTTTTGGCTTGGATCGAGTTAATTGTCTTCCTAGTAGCTGGTATAGTGTTATGTCTTGGATTCAGTATGAGAAGAATGTTGATAACACTCTGATGTTTTCAGTTGTTGCTAAGTAGTGTTTATACTAAGCCAAGGATTTTTCACCTTCTCGTGCCCAGCCAGCAAGAAGGCTGGAGGGGCACAAGAAGTTGGCACAGGACACAGCCAGGGCAGCTGACCCAAACTGGCCAAAGGGGTACTCCATATCCTGCTTGGGAACTAATGGGGCATCAGTCAGCGAGTGGTGAGCAACTGCATTGTGCATCACTTGTTTTGTATATTCCAATCATTTTATTATTATTGTCATTTTATTACCATTATTATTTTCTTCCTTTCTGTTCTATTAAACCATTCTTATCTCAACCCATGAGTTTTACCTTTTTCCTTCTGATTCTCTCCCTCATCCCACTGGGTTTTGGGGGGAAGTGAGTGAGCACCTGCATGGTGTTTAGTTACTGGCCAGGGTTAAACCAGAACACCCTTGCTGCTTAGGTACTTGAAACTACCTAGAAGATTACCTAAGCATGACTTAAACTGTTACCTTTCAGTTGCATATGCTGAAGGGTAGGGAAAAACAGATTGTTACCATACGTATTGCACCCCGTCTAACTTGCTAATGCAGACTAGACTATACTGTGTCGCATAGAGATGTCTGTCCTTAAATATAAATCTCTGGAACATCTCGGCACAGAATACCTGGATTGCATAGCTTAATTTATTTGAAGTTTTTACCAGAGAGCAAATCTGAGCCTTGTAAGGGGTGGGAGAAAAGCAATCAACCCTGGAAGAAAGCTATGAGCATAAATGAGTTGGTGAATGGCAGAGAGGAAGCATAAAGGCCCTGCAAGACTTCTTTCCTTCTTTCTACTAGCTGATAAAGTTTTCGCTTAGGCTTTTAACTCATGAAGGCTTTCTTCACAATAATTAATAGCTATAAAAGTCTGAAATTAAGAACTGAGGCTTTGTCATAGCATGGGGCGTACTTTGGTAACTTTTGGTATTAAGCAATAATCTTGGAAATAGACATAGGAGAGGAAAAATCCTCGTAAGACACACCAAGGTCTTGGTGACCTCAAGGGGCAAATTAAATGTATAGACAGGAAGTATCTACCGTAGCTTTTTAGAAAGCAGGTCTGAAAGGCTTTGTTTCAAGACAACAGATTCCAGCTCTGTGGTTTCTCACAAAATCTGTTACTGCATAGTTATGAATTTAAAAAAAAAAAAAAAAAAAAAAGCTAGGCTTACTGCAGAGTAGGACTAATCATACAGATGGCTTTAGAGCTTGATAAAGCTACTTTGCAGATTAATCTCTTGAGATAATCTCTGTTTATGCTGATTCAGAAGTCTGATGGTACAGACACAGGAGGCTATGTTTACTAGTCTGAAGAAGGGGGCTTTAAAACACTATATTGTAAACTCTACCTTCATTGCTTACCCTTCTCTGTAAAAAGTCTTCCATGTTGCAGCCTTATAGGTTGTTAACAGAATGAATGACATTATGACTGCCAATATCAAATTATATATGCTTTTCAAATCTAGGATTTCAGAAGTGAGAACAAATTATCTGGAGGTAGATAAACACAGATGGAGTTACCACTCTTTCACAGAGAGGAAAAAATTACTATGGTACACTGACTAATCATTTAGTATCTTACAGTTTCTTATTTAAGGGCTTGTATAGTGGCACCCCACAATTGATTTCCACACTTCAGAGAACTGATGAGGATAGACTTAACTGAAGAGTAACTGAAAGGGTTTATCAAATTTAAACTGTATACTTAAGCTCAAAACTGCTGTTCTGAAAACATCTTATCAGCTGCCACCTGGGACTAGATACATCTAACCTAAAAAATACCCCTTTTATCTATCCAGTCATGCAAAGTTAGTTGTCCTGGTTTTGGCTGGGATAGAGTTAATTGTCTTCCTAGTAGCTGGTGTAGTTCTATGTTTTGGGTTCGGTATGAGAAGAATGATGATAACACTCTCATGTTTTCAGTTGTTGCCAAGTAGTGTTTAGACTAAGTCAAGGATTTTTCAGCTTCTCATGCCCAGCCAGCAAGAAGGCTGGAGGGGCACAAGAACTTGGGAAGGGGCGCAGCCAGGGCAGCTGACCCAAACTGGCTGATGAGGTATTCAATACCGTGTGACATCATGCCCAGTATATAAACTGGGGGGAGTGGGGCTGGGGAGAATTGCTGCTCGGGAACTAACTGGGTGTCAGTTGGCAGGTGGTGAGCAGCTGCATTGTGCATCACTTGTATATTCCAGTCCTGTAATTATTATTATTTTATTATTGTTATCATTATTAGCTTCTTCTTTTCTGTTCTATTAAACCGTTCTTTTCTCAACCCATGAGTTTTACTTTTTTTTTTTTTTTTTTCTGATTCTTTCCCCCATCCCCCTGGGTGTTGGAGGGAGTAAGTGAACAGCTGTGTGGTGCTTAGTTGCTAGCTGGGGTTAAACCCTGACATTAGTTTTCTGAACATAACCACCATCATGATCTTAATGGAACCAAGCTCATATTTCAAGCCTGATGGGACAGGATGAAGCAACTGGGCATTTCATTACCTATTTCTATTGAAGTACTCATTCCAAAATTGTTTGGAAGATATCTATAAAGGGATTGTGAGTTGCATTATATATATATATACACACACATAAAAGTCTTTTTAAAACCCCATTTTATCTTAAATATAGGCAAACACTGCTACTCTTAACCAATAATCTAGTGGCTGGGGTACCTGCCTGGAAAGTGTAAGAGACAGAGTTCCTCTGATGGAGAGGATTCAGTATCTTCCCTCCTGGATTCTGTGTCTTTGTCTCCTAGGGTATCACCAAACTGCAGGCTATTGTAGAAGGGAGGTGCTCTCGGAGATTTTATTCTTTTCTTCACACAAACTATTAAAAAAAAAATCAACTGATCAATAAAGATACAAGAGCTGTATCTTCAGTGAAGTGGTAAAGGCCCTCCAAGTTAGGCTTTTGAGACCTAGAAATAATATTAACAGTAAGCTGATGCAGGAGCATTTTTCTAGTTAACTTGCATTTTTTTCCAGCATAGCTTTGCCTTGTGAGATATTGGCATACCCAAAATGGGGCCACCACAAGTTTATTTCATGCTTCCATTACTTCTCTCTCAATGCTATAATGCAAAATACTGTAAGAGGCAAAAGTCAATCTCTTAAGTTTTCAAAGTTTTCCAGCTGTAAAAAGGTTGGGTTTTTTCTTGACCCAAAATAAAGGTAGATGCTTTCATGCTGAGCATAAGTCTTATGAGGAGCAGCTGAGGGAGCTGGGGCTGTTTAGTCTAGAGAAGAGGAGGCTGAGGGGAGACCTTATCGCTCTCCACAACTACCTGAAGGGGGATTGTAGTGAGGTGGGTGCTGGTCTCTTCTGTCAGGTGGCTGGAGATAGGACAAGAGGAAATGACCTCAAGTTGAGGCATGAAAGATTTAGGTTGGATATTAGGAAAAACTTCTTTACTGAGAGGGTTGTCAGACATTGGAACAGGCTGCCCAGGGAAGTGGTTGAGTCACCATCCCTGGAGGTATTAAAAAAGCGAGTAGACGGGGTACTTCAGGACATGGTTTAGTGGGCATGGATGATGGTTGGACTCTATGATCTCGAAGGTCTTTTCCAACCTAAATGATTCTGTGATTTACTTGTTTTGTAGCAGAAGACTAACGTGGCAGAAATACATACTTGAGACTTTAGGTTAAGTCATGAGGCATGCTTGATCTACCCCCTTCTCATGCTGCTTTTGCATTCACCTTAGTAAAATTGTAATTGTGGAACTGAAAACGGTTATGTGAAGGATTTCCTTAAGTAAACACTAAGAGGAGAAAAGGAGGGCATGATAAGCATCTGCAAAGCTGTAGGTTTGGATGTGAGCTTAATTGCTTAATTAAGCTCACCTTGCAATAGGAAAAAAGCTTATCCTGAAATAGTAATGGGTGAGAATGTAGCATTTGTTAGCTTTAATACTGAAATGGGAAATATTGGTGCCTTTGGTGTCACTGAATCAATTTGCTGCATGAGGTTAGAATTTGGGTGAGCTACACTTGGGTATACAATGGATACTCTTGATGGGGGGTGGGGAAGGTATGCCTTTATTCTAAAGTCACCTAGAACGCTTTCCACCAAGCTACTGAGGAAAATGTCATCCCTTTGGGTGCCAATTTGTCTAGCCTCTACTATGATTAAGGTTTAGTATACTAGAAATTATGGAGTGAGGCTAATATTAGAAAGCATTTCCCAAAGAAACCTCAGGGCAGTACTCTTCATGCTCTTCAGGAAGAAAATTAGGTTTGTGGTCTCTTGGTGAGCTTTTGTACCTCATTTCTGCTTAACCTCAGGTGATGAAACACCATCCATCCCTTAAGGGAGGTTTTGATTTGAAACTTGATATTCCTTACGTGTGCAGGATTTTTAGTAAGCAAACAGTTTAATATGTATGTTGATTTAAACAACAATTTTTCCAGCTGAAGGAGGAGACTTTGTCGCTGATTGTCCTGCATATACCTGCATATCAACCCATGGTTTCTATGAAGTGCCTAGCTGTTTCTACATACAGGAATTTACATCATCAGTCAGGATCAAGTTTCCTGTGATGTTGTATGTAACTCTTCATAGTGAATGCTGTAGACAAAATTATCAAGCTTTTGTGTGAGTTGCATAACTGTCAATGTCATAGGCAGTTGAAAGGCACTGCAGCTTATTCCTAGACCTAAGCTAATTATCTATACTACAGCAAATATTTACAACTTTAATGGATTGCAAGATGAAAAAACCCACTGGATTTATGCCATATATGTGTCTTTGCTGAACACACACTGCATACCAGAAAGAATTCCTGTAGCTACACTACAGTATGCTCCTTTAAATACATCCGCTGCAATCGGACTTACTGAAATGAAAAAGCAAAGGTTTATATATAACCAGCTTCCCACCGCCTCCTTCTGTGTTACTGGTTTTCTAGGCCTTTTTCTATGCAAAGCATTTCAGCAATATACTTAAATGAGTGGATGTTGCATAATGTGGTTATGTGCTTTCCTAAACTGAGAGATGTGTCCCACTTGCTACATGTTACACACTGGTGCCTTGACTCTTTCATTGGAATGAGATAATGTGATGACACTTTTATATTCCTGGCAGCTGTGAAATGCTAAAGCAGAGGCTTAGGGGATTGTTTGGGTTTTTGGTTGTTCTCCCCCCCCCCCCCCCCCCCCCCCCCTTTTTTCTGTGTACTGAAAACTAGTATTGCTTCTTCTCTCTCTTATGCCTTTAGCTCTGAAGAGAAAGATTATACCGAATATTTAGGTATTTTTTTTTTCTCTGTCTCATCCCAATATACTACCCTAATTTGTGTTACAGGAATTTGCACGTATGTGTAAGAAGGGCGGGGGGGGGGGGGGGGGGGGGAAGAAAAAAAGAAAAATCAGCCCCGAAAGCGCGTGTCTATAGGCAGTCCTGAGGTGCCCTAGCCTACCGCTGAGGAAACACAGCTGTGAGCTTCCCCCCGCCTTGATCTCTAGCACCCGGCTCCAGCCGCAGATGTGTTCGCAGTCAAGGGTTAACCGCGTTCGTTCTCCTCGCCCCTCAGGCGCAGGGATGCTCGCTCTAGCCCGGGTAGGGCTGTGCCCCCTCTTCCCGCCCGCTCTAATCCTCCTCCTCTTGCCAGCCAGCTCCGGAACAGGCTGGCTCCAGAGCTGATGCGCAGGTGTAAAACTGCGTATCGCCCTCGTAAAAGCGCTTATTCACCTGGCAGCGGGGCGCCTACGTGGGAAGGAAAGGCGCTCTGCTCCGCCGCCGCCGCCGCCTCCTCCTCCTCGGGCTGAGGCTCAGTCCCCTCAGCGGGCGGGGGCTGGCGGCGGTGGCCGAGCCGGCCCCCTGCCAGGCCCCTCCTCTCTCCCGGAGACACCCGCTCCCTCCTGACCTTCTCAGGGCCGGCTCCTCCCGGGGTATTCCTCCCTCCCTTCCTTCCTTCCTTCCTTCCCCCCTTCACCTCCTGCCGCCGGGCACACCGAGACCCCGCCGCGGCCGTTCAACGCCTGTCCGCCGCGCGAGGGAGGCGGAGGCGGGGGTGGGGGTGGGCGTGGCCGGCCCGGCGCGCGCGCCGCCGCCGCCGCCGCCTGCGCACGCGCGGGGGCGCCGAGCAGGACCTCGGAAGGGGCGGGGGAGGGAGGGCGGTCGCGATGCGATGCAGCCGGCGGCGGGAGCATGACAGGTGGCGGGAAGCGGAGGCCGCGCGGGGCGGCGGGCCCGGCCGGCGACCAGGTGGCCGTTAGCGGGGGGGGGGGGGGGGCGGCGGGCGGCCGAGCCTGCCGGCGGGGCCCGGGCCGAGGGGCCGGCAGCCGCGGCCTGAGGCAGCCCCGGGGCGGGGCGGGGCGGTGGGGCCGCAGGCCCGAATCGGCCGGGCTTGCGTTGTGGCAGCGCCGGGCCTCGGCCGCCTTGCCCCTCGTCCTAGGTCCGCTGCGTGGCTTTTTGAGGAAAGCCGTAGGGCCGCCGGTCCTCTGAGGCGGGAGCCGCTCCTCTCGAGCCGGGCTTCTCCCGGGCGGCGGCCGCGTTTCAGGGGTGCTGTGAACAGCAAGCCGCCGCGTCTTGCGGCCGGGAGCGGGTGCTGGCGGTTGCAGGGGGCCGCCATCGGGTACCCAGCGGAGGAGGCGGAAGGTCTGCCTCGTTGCGCCGTCCCAGCCCGGGGGAGAGAAACCTTGCTCTTGTTCTTTAGTTTTTATCGTTACTGGTGTTTCTTTAAACGCGGGTAACGATTCCGACCCGTTCTTGGAGCCTCATGTGGGGACGAGGTAGCTGAGGTTACCGCTTTAGTGGTGTGCGTGCTTGAACGGATCATCTCCCAGCCTGTGGCGGTTCATGTTACGTCATTTTTGGCAACAACTTTTTAAGCTGTTTTTAAAATGCTCTGCTGTAAACTGCACCGGTTCAGGTGTTGAATAGCGGAGTAGCTCAGATAGTAGAGGCTTAGGGGATTTTTCTTGTGTCGTTTAACCCGATGTGACAAAATAGTACCCCTGCTTCCAACTGCCTGTAAAGCACACGAGTTTCTCGGATGCAAGCTGCTGTGTGATTGGAAAAGGTCGTTTTAAAACGATGTAGGACGTAGATTAAACTTGGCAATTGCTTAGTCCTTTCCCTGACTCACTAATGAAAGTGCTTCCGTTGGTTATGTTGACCCATTAATAATAAAGTAGTACTTTGCTATTTCATGTGCGTTTAGCACATGTCTCATAACGCGCTTCTTGGGAATTCTGTCCAAAACAAGCGTTCTAATTGCTATATATACACTGGGTTAAGTAACAAGCGTGACGTAATTATCTTAATCATTGTTCCTCCATTAATACAGAAAGTTTGTAAAACCTTCGGTAAAACTGACAGAAAGCAACTAAATGAACTTTGGTGTTTTGGTTTGGGTTTTTTGTTTTTTTTTTATCAGCAGTGTGAAAAAAATGGAGATGTCAAGAAGAGAAAGTCTAATCAGGCAGATATCCCCGACAGTCTTCGTCAAGAAGCAGAAACATGCTATCGGCTTAGGCTGCCTGAAGACTTCTATCAGTTTTGGAAGTTTTGTGAGGAACTAGATCCTGAGAAACCATGTGGTGGGTTTTTAAATATTTTTTGCCTTTTCTAACTTCCGCTCTCGAGGACAGCCTGAAGGCAGGCAAACTGGAGGTGGTCAGATGCATTCTAATGCTGCTTCAGTTTCCAGTTAAGATGCAGGATATTTACATGAGTCTAAACAAGAATCCTAGAGATAATCACGAAGATGTCGGTACACGTCAAGCTTTTTAAAATATAATTACTGAAACTGTGTAATACAAAGGGACTAAATGTTGTCTAAACCTGCCTTTCTTGCAAGTACATTTAAAATGTTTAGTATAGAACTGAAGTTTCCTCATATGAATCTGGGTTTCAACTCCCCAAATTTACCATGCAACAGAATAAGGCATGCCTGGATGCTCCAGAAATGACAGGGACTTTTTAAAATCATAGAACGGTTTGGGTTGGAAGGGACCTTTAAAGGTCATGTAATCCAACCCCCCTGTAATGAGCAGGGACATCTTCAACTAGATCAGGTTGCTCAGAGCCCAGTCCAACCTGACCTTGAATGTTTCCAAGGATGGGGCATCTACCACCTCTCTGGACAACCTCTTCCAGTGTTTCACCACCCTCGCAGTGAAGAATTTCTTCCTTGTATCTGGTCTGAATCTACCCTCTTTGAGTTTAAAGCCCATTACCCCTTGTGCTATCGCAACAAGCCCTACCAAAAAGTCCCTCCCCATCTTATAGGCCCCTTTAGGTACTGGAAGGCTGCTATAAGGTCTCCCCGGAGCCTTCTCTTCTCCAGGCTGAACAACTCCAACTCTCTCAGCCTGTCTTCACAGGAGAGGTGTTCCATCCCTCTCATTATTTTTGTGGCCCTCTTCTGGACCAGCTCCAACAGGTCCATGTCTTTCCTGTGCTGAGGACTCCAGAGCTGGACACAGTACTCCAGGTGGGGTCTCACCAGAGCAGAGTAGAGGGGCAGAATCACCTCCCTCGACCTGCTGGTCATGCTTCTTTTGATGCAGCCCAGGATAGGGTTGGCCTTCTAAGCTGTGAGCGCACGTTGCCGGCTCATGTCCAGCTTTTCATCCACCAGTGCCCCCAGTTCCTTCTCGGCAGGGCTGCTCTCAATCCCTTCATCCCCCAGCCTGTATTGATACTGGGGGTTGCCCTGACCCATGTGCAGAACCTTGCACTTGGCCTTGTTGAACTTCATGAGGTTCACATGGGCCCGCTTCTCAAGCTTGTCCAGGTCCCTCTGGATGGCATCCTGCCCCTCACATGTGCCACCCACACGACTCAGCTTGGCGTTGTCTGCAAACTTGTTGAGGGTGCACTCGATCCCACTGTCTGTGTCACTTATGAAGATATTAAACAGTACTGGTCCCAGTATGGACCCCTGAGGGATACCACTCTTCACCAGTCTCCATCCAGACACTGAACTGTTGACTACTACTTATGGGAAGTGTAATAACTTAACTCTTGAATAAAAGCTACCTGAATAGAAGAATGTCTCAGCTTTTTCCTTGTCTGGTAAACAGTGTTTGACTGTTTGGATTTATGGAAGCTTTTGATACATGAGTGACATGGGAACTTCTTGGTCTAGATGTGCACCCACCAGAAAGTAAACCAGTTCATGCTTTGCTTTTCAGATGCGCTTGTGTCAAGTGTTGGACTTACGCTGGTTGGACCATATGATATTCTTGCTGGAAAACACAAAAAAGCGAACTCAACGGATCTGGACTTCAATCTTCATTGGCGGTTCTTCTATGATCCCCCAGAATTCCAGACAATACTTGTTGGGGATAGCAAAACACAGTATCACATGGGATATTTCAGGTACTTTATTGAATATATGCTCTTGCTGGACTATAATTATGTGTAGCTTTGTCTCCTCTTTTTTTCCCTGAGGCAGGATTTGAGAATTGTGCGCTATCATCAAACAATCTTTCTCTTCTGTAATAAGATATTAACACATGGGTTGATCTCTTTTATTAAAAAAGATCACAGATACTGGAGTTGAAGACTAGATTTAAATATTTATTAAACCACCTCCCCCAACCCTCCAGAGCACCTTTGCTTACTAATTTTTAACTTTTGCTGTGATACTTAGAAGAAAAAGTCAAGCCTTATGAAATAAAGGGAATGTGTATTCTCTCTCTATGTATTGATAGAAGCTCCTTTCAAAGCCATGCTGTAAAACTTTGGAGCTTTACATCTAAGGGCATTTCTTGTTAGGTTTCTGAAGGAGATGGCAGCATGGTGAGGAAGCAAATTACTTTGCAATAGGGCAGTTTACTTTGAAACAGGAGAAATGGACACAGCTTGACTGTTCGTGTGTACTTTTTCTATAAATAGGGATGTGCCAGATGAGCTTCCAGTGTGGGTTGGTGCTAACGAAGCTAAGAAGGGCTGCGTGATTGCACAAGTTGGTGATAATGTCTTTGCCGCAGTCAAGTAAGGTTCATATTTACTTTTATTTATAAAAAGTAGAGTAGAAGGGAAACTATTAATTGTGGAATAATGCAGCTAACTTGCCGTGTATCTTGTTTCTCAAGAAACCCTCACTTACTTTCTGCTCTTGTTAGCAAGTTTTAAGGTACTCTCATAAGCCTTAATAGACTTCCTGAAAGTGTTTTCCTTTTATAGGTAAAATAGATAAGTGTTAATTATCTCCTTCTTTAAATACATTGGCAGGGATAGGCTCTGTGGGGGAAAAAAATGCCCACTGGTTGTGTTAAAATACTTCATAAGTAAAGAAAGAGCATCTCAAGTGGTGAATGAAATCTGAGTGTCATACTAAATAAGTAGCGTCTAGCTCTTATTCTTGCCTACATAAAAATACATTATTTTTGTATATAATGAATAACTACAAGAAGTACCATTTCTGACCTGGGGCAGGATAACATTTGTATGGATATGTAATTCAGTATGATTCATGAAGCTTTACATGGTCCTGCGTCATGAATATAAACAACAGATTTCATCACCTGTCAGTTGGAAATGGAAAGCTCTCTAAGGACAGACGTGTGTAGTAAGTGAAAGCATACTGACGAATAGCTCCTGCAAAAGAATGCTTCTGTAGTGCAGAGTTAAACAAGGACGTTTGTTTTGCAAGCACCATGATGAAACTCATAAATATGTATTTATGTGTATGACTTGGATGACAAATAGTGTATATGGCACTGAAGCAGCAAACTGAATTCCTAAGATAGAAAGATGGATGGCTACCGAGTCCAGAACTTTCAGCACATGCAGATGGCATAAACTATGGCAAAGTACTGTCTGTGCCCAACTTTTTTTTCTTTCTTGTTGTTAAGAGGCTTGCATTCTCATTTCTATGTGTATAAATAAACCCGTGACTGCTAATCTTCATTATGAGATTTGGAGGTTTAGTGATTTGGAGGTTTAGTGATTAGAAGGCTATTCATTTGTTTGTTTTCTGTTAAGCTTTTTTAAGACATTTTTCTTCTGTTTGCAGATTATTTTTGTCAAAAAAACTTAAGGAAGTGACCGATAAAAAGAAAAATGCTATTTTGAAAGACATAGATGAAAAACTAACAAGAACAGCAAAAGAACTGGGTTATTCTCTGGAACAAAAAACCATGAAGATGAAACAGAGAGATAAGAAAGTATGACTTTCCTGATCCACTGGAGAGAACTAAGTTCTGTTAAACTTTTTTCATTTACTTGCCTGTTTGTTTTATTTTAATCTATTTTTAATTCTTCCACCTTCTAGTCAGTAAGGATGCTTCATTTATGAATTTCTAGAGCTAATCAGCTCTGTCTAAAACTTCAGGAGAGGGAAGATTAATACAAGTGTGTTCCAAATAATGGGATTAAATCAAAACACTTTACTTTTGTAAACCATAGCTTGGCATTCAGTAAAGAAAAAAGCCAATAAGGGAAATAAATAGTCTAAAAACTAAAACAAAGGGGGAACATGGAGAAAAGTGCTTCAAAGTGAAGATTCATGTAAACAGTTGGGTTGGATCTATTGGAAACAGGACTACTAAGGATGATATGGATTAGTAATAGAGGTTTTTCACATACCTATTGGAAATAATTATAGTAGGAGGTGACTAAACAAATGTAGTACAGTGCTACACAAATGACTACAAGGATTCTTAGATTTCAGAACTTGACTGAAATGGAGTTTCCAGTTATTTTAAAGTTCAATACTTAAAAGTAACTGCTACGTCATTTGAAACTAAGTTGATGTACTGGAGCCTGGACAATACCTTAAGTTTGACCACCAGCAGTCAAGTGTTAATGTTGCTTAGTGAGGTGAGTAGTTTTATGTTGCAGTATTGACTTTCAGCACTATGTTCATTATCCTGTCTCTTTATTTAGGTGGTGACCAAAGCATTTCACGGAGCAGGCCTAGTTGTTCCTGTAGACAAAAACGATGTTGGATACAGAGAACTTCCCGAAACAAATGGTAAATATCTTGTTTACTATATTCTTCTGCTTTATTTAAGTATAAACAACCTTCAGTCACACAGCTACTCTGCAAAAACCAAGCTGCATTCATATTTCCTACTTGAAGAACATGAGTGGTGGGAGTAAAAGGCAGAATTCTTAACCATCACACTTGAGCTCAAAGTGTTTTCTATAAATGAACCAGATGAGAATCAATGAAACGCGCTAAATCTGAATAATAATTCCTGAAGTAGTAGTTCTGATGACCTCATCTTTTGTATTGGCACAGCTGTGCAGGAGGTAGATCAGAAAAAACTGATTTACAATCAGGGATTTGTGGGTTTATTTCTTATCCCCCCCTCTTCTCCCAGTGTTCTTCTAACCAGAATCGGTTCCCTGATGCAAGTTCACCACACAAATGCTTGTGTGTCTATATGGGCAACAGATAGATGAGTGTGGTGGGGCAAGAATGAGCAGCAAAGGGAAGGGGGAAGCTTTTTCACTAGCAGCTCAGGGTATGCCCACACATGTAAGTGTGACACACGGGTAGGTTTTTGCCACAAACTAATTCTATCTAAATATTTCTGCTTTTGTTTTTTTGCAGCTAATCTTAAAAAAATTTGCAAGGCCATTGTTGATGCTCCTACTGATGATGAGAGACTGAAGGCCTTTGCACCCATTCAAGAAATGCTGACCTTTGTTCAGTTTGCTAATGATGAATGTGACTATGGAATGGGGTATGAACTGGGCATGGACCTGTTTTGCTATGGATCACATGTGAGTACTACAAGAATCATACTTCACAAAATTATGCATTGTTTTATGCATGGGCCAGGAGTTGTTCTGTGTCGTAGATCTTTATTCCCAACTCTATTGCGTAATTATCCCTAGGAATCATGAAAGTCTACAAGAATATTCTTAATTTGTGACGACTGTTAAAAAGTCACATGACACCATTCCTTGTTGAATTTAAAATTGCTTGTATGAAAGCACAGTCCTGCAATCCAGAAGCACTTCAGCAGCATTTAACTGGTGTGATTTGATGTGCGCAAGACAAGGAGTTGACCTTAGACTCCTAAAAACGCAGAATGTCTGCCCCAGATCCACTGAATAGCTAACCCCAACTACTTTTATGGGTGCAAGCACTCATATTCAACGGGATCGAGGAACAGACTGATGTTGGTAACCCTAGCTGAAAAGATTGGAACCTAGGTCCATTGCCTAGCTATACTGCCTGTGTAGCTAGCTGCATAAAAGACCTCCCACCAGGTGTCACTGGTTCTGTGTTAACAGGGGGTATCATAAATAAGCTGAGTGACTTGCTAGCACTTAATCACATGTAAAGATTCTGCTTAACACTTCTTGTTCTGTACTAGCCACAGCCCCATTGATGAAAAGGGTTACCTCTGTAATAAATCTGTGGCTAGGAAATAACATATAAAGAAGCCTCAACATCAATGTAATATGAATGGATAGTCACAGAATGCAAAGTAGCTTCTCTTAGTAAAACACTATTGGCTAAGGGGCACTCCAAAGCATCACACAGAAGGATGAAAATCTTGCAATACTAAATGTAGGCCCAGAAAAGTTGTGTAAATGCTAGTTAAAATATGTAGCCACTGAAACAAAGGAGAACTCGCAGCTCTTTCCATATGCTGTTAAATTACTGTGTTTCTTGGATTTCCTGCCCTGCTCTTTTTAAGTAAGATCCCTGCAGCATCTGAGAATGTGTTGTATTTTCCTCTGACACCCTGCTTGTGAGACCCTTCCTTCAGTGACTGTGCTGCTTCAACTGCTCAATTCCTTCCTGCATCTGGGAGGGCAGCGAAGGAAATGGTTAAGTGCAATTGGCTGAGTAGGTGGAGGCAAAGGCCCATCTTTCACACTTCGCGCTTCTTGGCACAGGAGATGAATGGCTGAAAAATTCCTGTGATGACAAGTTACGTCTTTGTGACAATGCTGTGACGTGTCCTGATATGTAGCAGTTTGGTACAGCTGTAACTTTGCAGCTGTTTCTAAAAATAGAGACCTTACTTCATTTTCTAGTTTAGTAAACAGAAAGGGAGAAGGGTGGCTTTGTACGTAAGTAACACCAGGGCTTGGTCCGAGTGTTTTTGCCTGTCCGGAGGTACTTGGACCTGCTTTCCGGTTCTGCCAGGAGCCTGCCTGTCCTCTTGCTTACAGAGCCAGAAGAAACGCTGACACTTTATCTGTAGCTCAAGGCATGGAAAAGGACTTCACCCTCTTCCCCGTCATAAGGGGAGGTGCAGTGGGCTTACATGTACAATAACCGTCACAAATGCTAACAGCTGTGCTCTGACGTTTATGCGTTTGAAGCACTTACATGGTTGCTGTAAGTACCATCATGACCCCCCTTGAGCGGTGGAGTGTGATGGGATGTGGGCCTTCAACTGGAGGCTGGACGTCTGCATCCCTTAACAGTAGTTCTCATCTCTTGCGCTGCTGGAAGTAGCGTTTCCATCTCTCACTGCGGCAGTTTGGGTAACCCAGCCTGACGCTGCTGTGGCAGTTGCAGGTGTAGCAGGAAGGAGTACGCGCTCGGTCGGTGCGGGAGCGGTGGAAGGGGTCAGCCTGAAGGAAGGAAGGAAGGGGGCAGAGCCCAGCGGGGCGACTGCCCTCCCTCTCTGAACAAAGCCACTGACCCCCAGGGCGCCTCTCGTTTTCCCTCTCGCCCGCAGTACTTCCACAAGACGGTGGGTCAGCTGCTGCCCCTGGCTTACACCCTGCTGAAGAGGAACCTCTTCGCCGAGATCATCGAGTCGCACTTGGCCAGCCGGCGGGAGGAGAAGGTGGACCAGCTCGCCCCCTGAGCCGGCCCCCAGCAGGGCGGGCGCCCTTTTCCCTTTCCGTTTTCCTTTCCTTTCCTTTTTGTGCGTGTTTTGTGCCTTTTTTTTTTTTTTTTTTTTTTTTTTTTTGTACTCCGCGGCGCTCCCCCCCCCCCCCCCCCCCCGCGGTCAGTAAAGCTTTTCTCAGGACGGCGGTCGGTGCCTCACGCTGCTGACTTGCTCCCCCGCCGCCCTCGGGCGGGAAAGCTGGGCGGGGGGCGGGGGAGGTGGTGTCACGTGCCGCTACTGCGGCAACCGACGGGCGGAAGCCGGCGCGTGAGGCTGGGAGAGGGGTTGGCCCCGCCTTCCCCCCCCCCCCCCGCCTCCTCGCTGGCCCCCGCCCCCCCTTCGCCTTCCGAGGGTCGCCGAGGCGCGGCCGGTGGCGGGAGTCGCGCCGCGGCGCCGCGTTGTCCCCTCGGGAGTCGGCTCCGTTTCTGGGCCCGAGGCCAAACCCGGGCCCGTGAGGGTCACCGTAGGACGGAGGCAGCGAGGGGAGGCTACGGTCTGCCGTCCCGTAAAGAGAAGCGGTGGGCGCTGGGGAAGGGATTCGGCCACGGGCATCGGGACCAGTGCCTGACCGGCTTACACCTCCTGCCGCGCTCCCTGTCCGTGCTCTGGGCGATCCTCGCTGGCGGCGTGCGTCTCCTCGGTTCTCTCCCACCACGTTATCGCAAAGCGTGCATCTGGCCTCAGAATCGACAGGAAATAAATAGGATTAAAATACAGCTAACTGACGTTACAAGATAAATTAGAAATTCCACTGCAGCTGCCACCTTATTAGTCGGATGAAGTCACCCCGTTTTCCCTCATCTGGGCTGAAAACAGAATTGATTTTGTACACAAAGCAAATTGTTTTCGAGTTCATTGGCCCGCTACCCTCCTTTAGTGTTAGGACACTTCAAGAGTTTATTCTCGGGCAACTGCTTGAAATAACGCACAGCCTAGACACCAATGGAAAATAACATTTGCTCTTCCTCAACAGGCCTGCTGCCTGTCACACCGTGACCTGACTTGTATTGTAGCAGTTTATGTCATTGCTCATGACAACAGTACTGCTAAGGAAGATCACAGCCCATGAGCGACATGCTCAAAGCTGAAAGTTGTCCCTAGTTTTTAGCAAATTATTACACTTCCAAAGGTCCCTTCCAGCACAAACTAATCAATAATTCATGGTGTAAGTCAGTGTGCTTCAAGCGTCTATCATCTCAAGTTTTTAAATCAAAAAGGTATTTTCAGGCCTCAGAATCACAGGCCACATCTACTTTCGTAAATTTGATAACCCCACCCCTTTCAATCAGCATATGAATGTTCCATTTATTCAAACATAAGCACATTTTCATGGGCCCAGAACTTTTTTTGTGTGTATAAAACAGAGGTAGTTTCTTGAAAACTCGGTCTCGTTCCCCCTTACTTTTTAGGTTCCAAGCAGAGGAGCCCTTTGTATTAATGCCCTGTAAATCACACAAGTAACAAAAAAGTATGCACATTTTGAATGGTTATTTAAATATGAACTTAAATCTGCAAAAATGGGGGCCTCAGAATGGATTTTCCAGTCTTACCTATTAACCTCTCACAGAGAAGGAAAACTGTTACACCAACTGAAAAAATACCAAAGTATTGTACATGATTAAATTGGGGACAGACTTTTTAGCAGGGCCTGCTGCAACAGGACAAGGGGTAATGGTTTTAAACTAAAAAAGTGTGGATTTAGACTAGATATAAGGAAGAAGTTTTTTACAATGAGGGTGATGAGGCAGTAGAACAGGTTGCCCAGAGAAGCTGTGGATGCCCCATCCCTGGAAGTGTTCGAGGCCAGGCTGGATGGGGCTTTGAGCAGCCTGGTCTAGTGGAAGGTGTCCCTGCCCATTGCAGGGGGTTGGAACTAGATGACCTTTACAGGTCCCTTCCAACCCAAACCATTCTATGAAAATAGATCATCAACAGATGTCCAACTTACCTTTTCTTTCTTTTTTTTTTTTTTTTTTTAAACCAGAGGTACTAAAAATGTACCATGTAGAAACTACATAATCCTGGCTTTTAGACAGTAAAAGCATCACACACTTTTATAAACCAGGAAGCCAACTATTCTATAATTAAAACAATTTTTTAAAATGTCTACTTTGGAAAAAAAAAAATACCTAATACTGATCTGTTTGATTTGGTTGATTTGGCTACTGATTTGTAGCCAAATACTAGGCAATACAAAGAATGCATCTCCTCCTAAAATCATTCTTTTCTTTGTTATCTGCTTGCTAGTTTTGTATGTAAAACTCCTAGCTGTTAATCTTCTCTCAGGGAAAATAAATACAAAAATCAACACAAGTATTTTTTGTGAAACAATGAGAAAACATGACAAAACAATAACTGGTCATACAGAAGTTTTTAATGTTTGATTAAATCATCACAGTATTCAGAATTTTTACTGTAATGATATGCAGCTCTACCACACTATTATAAATAAAAACATTAAGATCAATATTAAATACAGCTCTAGGCAACATCACAGATTAACAAAGAATGCATTCTTCATGAACCAGTAACTGAATGGTTTTAAAAAAAGAAAAAATGCTGACACTTTCCCCCTCCAATCTACCACATTTTTTTTTTTCAAATTAGTAAGGCGCTGCAAGTTTTACATTAGAAAATCTTTGTTGCACAGCACAGGCACACATTCTTCATTATCAGAACCTCTAGCATATGTTAACCAGGAGACATTTTAAATGTCAACAGGGAAAGCTTAGCAGGTAAGAAGAGTATAAACAGAGATGCACAATTTATATGCAGTGCTCAGGATCCATACTGAAATTATAAAACACAGCAGGGGTGTGAACCGTATTTTAATTCAGACCGTACAGTCTGTAGAATTGGGTGCAAGTTAACACAGCACACACAGCAGTGTTTTATGAGAACATCAGACATGGCAGAGGTTTCCAACTGATTTAAAGCAATTTTTATACACGTACGTTTATATTCTTCCACTGTAGGAAAAAAAAGGACAACAGAAATCAGCATCATGGACAACTTCCAGAGTTGCCTTCTGTAAATGGGCCAAATCCTGCTCTTTACAGAAGAAACTTCACAAAGTTTCTTCAGGCTTACACAATGTAACAGAACAAATTTTGAACCACTAGCACTGACTTCATGTGGAAGAATGCGGCTAGTTGCTGCAACGCTCCCATTTTACCACAGCCTTTTTCCCTGTTTCAGTACCAAACCCGTTTTTAATACAGGGGCTGATCACCATGAGCCTGCTGGCAAATTTTGCTTTCTACTGGTTCCAGTTGCTGCAAGAGATGAGATGATGAGATGGCAGTTTTATACTCAGAAAAATCAGTAACAATTCAGCAGCGCGCTTAAGCACGGGCATTATTTTGGAGCTTGCCAAAAGTACTAGAATTTCATTTCAGTATGTTACTGTACTTAAGATAAAAATCATACCAGGTGTTTTGCAAATAAAGACGTTTGAGGTAACTGTGATGAATGCCTTAGAGACAGCTAGGATTATTATTTTAGACTTTTACCATTTATATTTTTGCAGTCTTGTGGGCAAAAGTGTTGAAGAAGGAAATTTTATCTAACTCCATATTATAAAGCATGATTTTTGTCAGCCACATTTCTTAAATTTTTTCCTCCCTACTTGAGGCTTAAGGCATATTGCCTTTTTTCCTCTGCATGTGTTTGTGGTGGTTTGGTAAAATGAATATGAAACAAATTAATCTTGTGACTTGTGAGGAAAAAGTAAGTAAGTTGGGCATCTGTCAGTTCACCTGCTAGCGTGTGTGTTGCTGCTGAATTTTAAAGTCCTGCCAAAGTTTCAAGTACTGGATTCGATTCTGCCCTGCTGCTCACCTTCTGTGGCTACATACCATTTACACCTCTATATAGTTGAAAAAAAAAAAAAAAAAGTCAAAAGCAATCTAATAATCATAGTTGCTTTCTTCCTATTATTTTTACAACCCTGAAGTTTTTTAAAAAAAAATTTTACTACTACTGTTCCAGTTATCTGCTAGTAAAGGAAAAAGGAAATCTCAAGGTAACGGCAGTGAAAGTTACAGTTGAAAATGATCTTATATGCATGTTGGATCATAAAGAAACGATTTCGTTTAAACCCTTCATCTAGTTGTAAACATTTGCTAATCCTCCATTACTTGCAGAGGATTACAAATTATTCTATAAAATCACATTAAAAAGGTAATTAGTTATGTGAGATATTAACTGATTCATATTTAATAGATTTTTTTAATCCATACAAATATAAATAAAGAATGGTAAAACTTCAAGAAAAATAATATACATTTAGTGCAAGTTATGAGTTACATTTCTTCCTACCATGTCAGCAGTGGAACATCTTTTGTGGAGAAGAAACAAAAATGACCGTTCTCAAATTTTACGGGGGGGGGAAAAGATCTCCAGTGTTGTAGCATGCAATTTTTACCAGATACACGTATACAGAATTGTTCCAGCTCTTAACTAGTAGAATAGCAGTATTTTTCCTTATACTGCACAACATTGGTATATATCATAGTGTTTTCAATAATACAAAAATTGCATAAGACCAGGTCACATTATTGATATTTTCTGCAGCAAAACCAGTATCTTTCTTTGATACGCTAGTTTCATCTGGTTTTAGTTTTTCTCATATCACGACAGCACATGGGTTGAAAGAAGTCTCGCATGGTTCTTGCAAGGTATTACCTGTTCAATCTGTTTTTGTCGCAGTGGATCTGTACTGCCCCGAGCATTTCATGATGTACAAACTGACACGTTTAATGGCACAAGAAAAACCTCCCTTCTTGTGATCGAACCTCAGTAACTCACAGTACATCTCAATATGAGAAACAACTGCTTCGAAAGGGCACACCAATTTTAAAGAGGCTTTGTTACGGCTCAGGAGAGAGAGAAATAAAGCTCCTCTGGAATGTAGAAAGGTGACGTGTAATAATCAATACGTTTCATGAAGTTAACACAACAGTTTTCAATGGTAAAAAGGGCAAGACCTTTCAGTCTCCGTAAGATGGCTCAATTCAGAATGATCCCTCCAGAAACAGGGACTAATAACACATCTCTTCAATGCTGAAGTACCAGGCTGGGGCTGGAGAATTGCACCACCTCGCATGGCTCGCCCACTGCACTATCATGGCAGACCTGACGTCTCGGGACGCATCCAGTGCAGGGCAGCAGCTCTCCCTTCCCACGCTCCCATCAGCCTTCCTCCTCGCCACATACTCCCCCAGACCAACTCCTGATTTCCAGCAGCACTGTTACGCAAAAACCCGGCTCTCGTCTCTGATTTTAGAAGTATCCCCCAGACTAAAGTGTTGTGCTATTCAACAAATGAACCTCCTCTTCCGTTTCCTCTCTCTCCTCAGCTATGGGTTTCAGTTGAACATTATTGAGGCGGGGTCTTGGTTTGCCGTCTGGGCCATATGACGGAGGATATCTTTTTTTGTTATAATGCCAAGGAGGCGCCTGAAAAGGATAAATGGAAGATCGATATTAATCCAAGCAGGAAAATAATAACGCAGAACAAATCTGTAGCCAAGTCCTTTTTGTTGACAGGAATAGAGCAAAAGTAAACAGCCTGATTTTCTTATTTAAACAAAAACATTTTATTAATCAAAATATTGAGGAACCACCGGTTTGTTAAAAGACAGCAAAGCTGAGACACCATATCAGATGGTCTCTGACAGCTGTAGTCCATTTTAATGAAATACAAGTAATACAAGTAGAGCCCATGACAATTTTTATTTAACTTTTTGTTTCTACAAAAATGAAATTTTGATTAGCGTATGCCAACAAAAAAGTAACAGAGGGACAAAGAAAAAAAGAGGTATGAAAAAGAAGTGATATTAATCCCATTTCATAAGGGAGGCATGTTCCAACCTAGCCATCAGAAGTGACGTACCGCTTGATGGCCCAAAATGCTAATAGCAAATCAAACTCCCCTTCCCTCCATTTTTAAATCGTAAGGATCCTTCCAGTCTGACGCACTGGCTCAGGCTGAATGTATTCATAGGAGCACACTGTATTGGCCACGAAACTTTTGTAAAATAAACAACAGTTAACTAGTTTTTGGAGATAACAGCTTTAGAAAATAAATTGTGAATAATGAAAGAAAATTTTCATTTTCCAATTTAGATACTGTGCTCTTATGACAGGGTCTTCATGGCTTTTAAAATTATAACTCTGTGAAGCATCAGAAAGGGTGAGACTGTCCAAAAGGATAATATCACTGGAGAAGCAAAGAGCAGAATGAATGAGCTGCTGCCCTTATTATTCTGGTTAGTACATTTTGTTTTGTCTTATTAAAGGACGCATGAAATACTTGTGAAATATTAGCATAAAATGAGAACATAATTAGCATGTTTTGCATATAAGCACCTAAACTTGGTGGGTATGTTTAGTAGAGATGTAACTAGCAACCCATGTCCAAATTAAGACAAAGTCTACCATCTATCTAAGGTTAGTTCACAACATCATGGTTAAAACATCATCTAGATTCTGAAGTTAACAGTCAACATAGTAGCATGCCACTTAGTGGCTTAGGATATCACTGAACATTTCATAAAGGAGTACATTAATTGCTGTCAGTAACAGCAGCAGAAACACAGGACTTTATGTAAAATCACAGGACTTTACTAAAATAAGAATACTTTAAAAAAATCTTGTTGATAGAGAGGGATTACAGGGAAGATCTAATGCTGTGATAGATTAAAAACATGCTTGGCTTTGCTTCTCAAAAGACATTGATACTTACTTTGCTATTTAACAGCTATTTAATGCTGTCAAGATCAGGAAAAGGAATTGGCATATACAAAAAACTGAATTTGCATTAGGCAGGGAAAAAGTATTCCTAGCTGCATGCTTTCCCACCTGGGGAAATCAGCAGTTCAACTAGATGGATCTAAGTGATCTCAAGAACAAAAGTATCAGAAAGTCTAATGTTTACTTTCCTTTAATGTTGTGACTAACAGTATGTCCATATTAACAGCTTCATTTCTACAAAAGGATTTTGCATATTTTTTTTTATGTTTTAATACAAATTTTTAGCATAAGATGATTTCATTGTTCAGCCGATGTCATAAAAGCCCTGAACAGTTCACAAGTTTCATGCTTCCTGACTTCTAATGTGTCTAATTATGAGATCTGATATATCTAATCACCAAGGGTTCGACGTGCTGCTTTAGTTGCTCGAGATGCTCTAATATGTTCTTCTTTGTGATGATCCCCAAGACAATCCTGAAACAGATCATGTTATGCTAATAACTGTGTGTGAAATCAAATAAAAAAACTTCTAATCATAATGAAAAAGGATTAGAGCAAAACTAAAAAAAAAAAAAAAAAAAAAAAAAGGAAAAAAAAGGAAAAAAAAGAATGGTTGCAGGAAAGCTAATGAGATAATTAAATGAAAAATGATTTGAAAGTCAGTACCCTTTCCCAGACATTGCCTTTTTTCTTTTGCTCCCAAAATGCTGAACACAGCTGGGTCTTCAACCACCCCAGAGCAGTACGTTTCTCATATCAAATACACATCAGGGAAGCATACTTCATATCTTCTCCCCAAATTCACACCTCTTCAGGTTTTAGAGGCACTGAAACTAAAATCTACTTTATTTTCTTTGTTTAACAATGATTTCTCCTCACACATACAGATAATTATTCGCATTTTAACAAGGCACAATAGATGAACAAAGTTATAACTGTAAAGTCATAACAATTGATGTTTGAAGCTGCACTACAGAGCGGGGTTATCTGGTCTCCCTAGAAAGAGACAAATTCAGACAAATTTCTCATTCATAGCAGTATAAATAAAGAGCAACTCCCTGGAATGTATATTCTGGTACAAATTAGGAAGGGTGAGGCTCAGTCTTTATATATCTCTATGTTTGTCACAAGCACCAATTTCTGCGCGGTTCCCATTCCAATCTGGATCAGAACCAGTAAGTTGATGTGTGTCTTTATGTGGATACATTCAATTTACAGAAAATTGGCCAAAATATAGATCAGTCCTTGATGTCCAACATGGCTATATGGCATGGCTAAATACCACTAGTACTAGTATTTACTACATGATCTTCTTGTAATGGACAGTGTGCTCATGGAATATCACAAGTCTGTAAATTCAAATATGACAACAAATATGAATATCTGAAAACAGCTAATTATTAAAGCCATCCATACTTGCTGCTACATTACCATAAAATAGTTAAAAATTTATAGTACAGTGTGACATAGTTTTGCACAATTAAGCTTTCATTAAGAGTCAATTTTAACATCAATGTCAAAGTTTGAGCACTCAACCACAGCAGAAACTAAGAAAAAAAAATCATCCCAGGAAATAGTCTTCACTGAATTTTTATGAACTCGAATTTCCCTCCCCAAAACAAGAATAAAAGCATGTCTGCGCTGACTTCTAAGTGTCAGATCATTACGTCCTTTCCCCATCAGAGAAAAGGTTCCTAAAATCATTTATGCTTCTGAAAACATCTACTCGCCGTTCAATACAGGGATGCATTGAAGAAAAAAAAAAAGCAGGAGAGCATTTTAAATAAATTTGTTTTAAAATACATCTGAAAAAATACAACTTGGAAACCAATGCGATATAGAAATATTTGCCACTTATAGCAGCAGTCCTTTTGCCCACAGCAAAACAAAGAAAGCCCCACCTATATTCCAGGTTTCTTGGGTTTTGTCCCATGTACCTTGATCCTAAATAAGGTGCATTAGCAGACAATGTTTCATTCCCCAGATGCCTTAAAAGACATGCCAAAGAGAAAGCAAGATACTATGGTAGGAGCTGCGATGTTGTGTGTCAAGTGTTTAATGCAAGAGGTACAGGAAAGCAGAATGTTAAAGGAACAGCTACACAGAAAAAGATCATGTAAAAAAAAGTAGTTTAGATAAGCAGCAATTATAATGAACATTCCATACCTAGGTCTGATTTATTTAGTGGGTAATCACATGACAACTCCCTATAGTCTCATTTACAAACATTCTAAATCTTAAAATTACTTTCTTGAAATATTTTGAAGTGTAGAAACAAAAGTTGCAGATTGAAGTTCCAGAACTAGTAGCAGTTATTTAGTTGTTAGTATTCCAAAAACAAGAGCTTGGTGGTAATCGCCATCACTGAATATCAGAAAAGGAGATACTGACTGGATCACTGTCTCCCTTACTTTTATGTACCCAGGAATTTCTAGATGTTCAATAGCTGATACATTGCACGTTGCCAGAACATATATGAATAAGGAAATACAGGCCTTGGACTGTGTACCACACAAGACTAAGTTTTTGTGACACAAGTTGCATCTCCTCCTCATGCAAGTCGTGCAGAGAAAACTTCCTGAATGAGAGCTAACTTTTAACAGAACATCTTAAAAACTGTCATCACCTGCCTGCTTACTTGGAATACAAGGGAGGAGTAAGAATTTAAGAGAGGTGCCACAGCACAGCACCTTCTTAATGAACAGTTAGGGTCCTCAGTTGCAGTACCAAACTTACGGGTTCAAATACCATGATCCTGGAATATATCCTGGTTCAAATACCCTAATCCTGGAAATGAAAATCACCATATCTAACAAAATGAACAGCGTTGCTGCCACTCGACTCACCCGTTGTGTGTTACAAGGCACTGCCTCAGACCCAGCTTCCGGAAAATATCCACCACTATTTCCATTGGTGTGTGGTCTGTCACGGTGAAAGGGCTCATATCAAGTATGCTTCTAAGCTTCAAAGGTCGAGGGCTTTCTGCTGGAAGTGATGGGGTATGCTGGGCAAAACAGACCCTGGAACTGCCAACAATCCCTTCCTGCTTCTTTCTAGCACTTTCTTTAAGAAAAAGAGGGGAGGGGGGGAAACAGCAGAGGAGGAAGAATTTACATTCTTGGAGTAAGATAATTTAGTGCAAACAGACAGATCAATCAACACTACCAGACTCTGATGTTATTCTCTAGATGCTGATATTCTGATATATCCTATTTTGATGTGTTTCCATAGCCACCGCTTTATGCCTAAGAAGTGTTTGTGCCGAAATCACAAAACCCATCTACCATACAGCTTTAGCCATTCTTTGGTTACTACTTTTCTCACTCCAGTAAATAACTTTTGTTTACTATAAAGAGGTGGAAAGACTTAAAAAATAGCATAGACAGCTGCTGAAGAAACTGTCAAGGGGAAAGCCAATCTCAGTCGACAGGCCCCTGTCATGATACCAATGGCTGTAATTATTGTTGGTTTGAAACCAAAGAACTCATTTCTGGTCACTCTGAAAAAGTTGTTTTCTTGTTTATAATGAATTTATTTAGCTTTTTTTTAACTAGATCCTCTTCCTTTTCATGTCTTCATCACCTTGCTGACAACAGCATCACCCCCATACCCTGAACTATTTCACACAATGACTCTCATAAGCCAGCCAAAATCTAAGACTAAGCAACTTGCACTGTGCAATCTCAGCAGCTGAAATGAGTCTTTACTGTGAAAGTGTATTATTAGAAGAATGCTCTGCTATTCCCCCATTTACTCTTAAGTGTAAACTTAAATCCATATGATGTCTATAATAATTTCCAAGTTTTGGATATTCCTATACGTCTTATATAGAGTATTACCATAGTATACACAGTACTAAGACCACAGTCAAAAAGTTTTACTGAAGTAAACAGTGTTGTGTTCACAAAACATTTTTTTTAAAGAAGTTTCAGGAGACTTTTGTGTCTCTTTCTTCAGTGTCTTTTACAAAGACATAATTGTCAATGTACCATCTTAGGAATTACGAAAAAAAAACCCAACTAGTTTAAGATGCAACTTCCATCACTGATTTCATGCACCAAATGTTACAGTTTTGTAACATTTTCTTACATAACAATGATTTTTTTCTTTCTGTTAGGATAGTATCCTCAAAATCCACAGAATTTTTCCTGCCAGTGCACAAAGCATTGTCACAAGTATCACACAAGTTCTAATACTCACCCAGAGAAAGAGGGCCCAAACAGGGCTTGTGAGCTCATGTGCCCAGGGCCAAATTTCCCATTACACAAATTGAAAAACGGAAACCTAAAATAATTAACATTTTGCTTATCTCTCCATAATACAATCTTAGTTGTTATAACAACACGAAATAACATACTGTCAGAGACAAGTACAATATACATTTAAGTTAAAAAATTACTTGGACAGTAATTCTCACAAAATCCTGCTGTTTTAAAATGAGAATTACTCAATTTTGAAGTATGTTAGTGTAGCATCACTTGAGGAAAAGAGATACTAGGAAAAGCTTCAAAACAAACAAAAATACCAGAGTAGATGATGTTTTGGCCTACTTCAGTATGAAAACTTTTGGTTTTTTGACAAAAAGATTATAATTTTCTCTATTTCAAAGCCTGCAACTGAAGATAATCATATACTTCAATAAAGGAACAGACAGTCTGTGTGAGGTATCGGAACCTGAAATAAGTCTAGAAACACACATTATTTAAGCTATAAAATAATTCAAACTGGCATATATTATCATGCAATACTGGAAGATCATTACCTATTGCAATAGTTAAATCTCTTCTTAGAGCAAAACCCACTAGTCTTTGTGATTCTTTTGACATAATAACAGGAAAACCATTATAGCTGGTTTCGTTGATCAAGTTTTCTATGTCTTCAACTGTCATATTATCCTGCGTCAGAACTGCTAAAGGTGGATCGCTTCTTCGAGGTCTCATAACGTCAGCAGCCAGTGTGGTGTGAGTAAATTCTTCCTTTGCATCCAAGAAAGGATATCCATTCAGTCGGATGTGTGCCTCATAGATGCCTTCCCTACCAAAGGCATCTCCTACCCACTTACTGGTCATGACTGCAGCCATTAGGGGCACAATATATTCCAGCCCTCCTGTTAGCTCAAAGACAATAACTACCAGGGACACAGTCATCCTTGTCACACCACCTGCAAGAAAAATGGTAGCCAGTAACATTCTAGTATCAGATATCTAATAATGAATTTAGAATTCCCTGCCTTCCTGTTGAGAACTACAAACGTAACTTTGCCACTAAAGGTCACCTGACAAACATCATTCTGTCTAATACAAACAGGATCAGACAGGAAAAATGAACACAAAACTTTTAGAAGTAAAAAAAATAAAAGCTTTAGGGAAAATTCCTTAAAAGTCAGAAAATAAAAGGATTTGAAAAATATGTGCTGTTATTTCATGTAAACTAAGAATAAAACTATGTATTTCTCCACACCACATCTAGATTAAAAATACTGTGAAATGCAAGGAAATCCAGTAAGATAAGAATTTGGAAAAAGAACAGAACGAATGCAGGGAAGTCACAGGTAGCAGTTCAACAGCTATGTTGTCCAAAGGATTAGGAATTTAATGCTGTTGCCAAATCATAAAAGCTAAAGAGAATTCTGAACTGATGAAAAGAAATCTTTCTCTTAGACAATGGGAAAAGACAGGGATTGTATTTCTCTTTTGTTAGTATTCAAGATGTTTTTCCTGCCAAGGTTTCTGATGCCATTATCTTCATTGAATAGAAGAATATGGTCTTTCTTTCAATACATTCAGAAGTGATTCAGGTTGAACTATTAAAAACCAAAACAACCTCTCCAAAAACTAAATTTGTACCACTAGCTTATTTGATCACTCAAATGCACTCTTCCTTAAGGTCTACTTTTTGCAGAATCTGTACTAATAGCTTTTAATTTTAATTTCTAAGGCAACAAAGTTATGAACTAGGACAAGATGAGGCCTTCAAAAAACCTCTCCTAGTTTAGGTGCCCAACTTAGGTCTCTTTCCATGGAGCTGATTTTCAACAGTTTGTAAATCAGACTTGTTCAAAATACCTCAAGCTGGACCCCCCAAATCATTAAACACTTCTGAAAGTTTTGTTTGGACTATGGATTTCAAGAACATTTTTTGCAATTCATGCAGATGTGGCAGCTGATCACATCACCTCCTTGTAGTAATTTCAACAGTACTTCACTCTGCAGATCCTCTACTTCATAAATTTCAAGGAACTGATTTTTCTGACTGATGCAGTAATGACATCTCTTGATACCAAAAAGAGAAAGCAAACACTACTATTTAAATTCTTCTATTTCTCATCAGTTTGAATTTCACGTTAGTCCTCAGATCACAAGGATCTGATGGTCTCTTATAGAGATGTGAATGTATTATTCTGCAGAGAGAGAAGTCCACATAAAAAGGTGTTCCAAACCGCCTAGATTTATATTTCATTTCATTTTTTAATCGTTATTTTGGCAACATACAAGAAATCAGATAATTGTTTACTTTGTTATATTTTATTTACCTAAGCACGCAGCAGCACCAACCATGGCATAAAGACCAGGTGTAATACAGTCAGCTCCAACTTCACACCACTCCTTGAAAATGAACCAGTCATGATGGTAGTAAGCCAGCTGCTCCACTGCAATTCCTACAATCCTTCCTGCTATTGCTCCAATTGCCATACTAGGTATGAACAACCCAGATGGAACCTGCGACAAAAACGTAAGAACTACTGTCATACTGATGGGAACATACCTGATGCATAGTTTTATAAGTAAACTTTTTTTTTTTTTTTCCCCAAAGAGATGCAGATACTCAAATTGTCAGGTTAAAAACATGTAAATTGACCTTGCAAGGTTAGTAAAACTTAACACAATGCTATTGATACCTCTGATCAACCTGGCTAGCTGAATCCATTTTACGAGCACATTTGTTTATATTTTACTGTATTTAAAAGCAAATCTATCACCAATACAGGACCACAAACCAGACTCTCAGTGGCAACAGCACAATTCTTACCATATGTGTGTCCAATCTGAGCTGTGCTACTAGTACTGAAAAGTCTTCCTTACGACTTCCCATCTCCCTTACTTCTTCATGCTTCTCTGAGTCAACATTCACTTACTAAACAAACTTTGCACATACGACTGCCTTCCTAAACTGCTTCCTAAAATTGCTGTAACTTAGAAGGCCAACTAAATAGGTGATTTTTAAAAGAGGCTTTGCTTACTATATTGCAGTTTCCCATACAAAGGAGTGTATATAGAATGCTAAATACACTGATAGAGAAAAAGGCAGGACAACTCCCAATGCAAAAAGTAGATAACATTACTGTAAAAAAAAAAGTTCCTACTGTAATTTTAATTATTTAAACTGTTTTTCTGTTACTAACTAAAAACTGAAAAGGCCACACAGCCTTGTTATACCAACGTGGCTTAGTAAAATATTATTGCAAGTCTTGCTTTTATCAGCAGCTTCATAAGGAGTGAGGGTTCATCTGAGAAATGGCTGTTGTGTATCTTTTCTCCTCCTTAGGAAGCTAATCTTCTTTCCAAAAAACATACTGGTGTCTACATGTCTCATTAAACTGGAAATGCCCACTGCTTCTCCTCATAGCAGTTGTTAGTATCAAAATATTTTCTACTGTGACTGAGGTACAGATCTGACTACAAATAAGTAGTAGAATTTTTACTTTTTGTCTAAATGCACCTAAACCCATCTTGTCAAAATAACTTCATTACAAAAATTGCACTCCTGGTGTAACAGGACACATAATATAATTTTTTTCCACTGTACAGCTGTGAAATTTAAGTATTATGCAATTCCAAACTATAGATCTTGCCATGGAATCCAACAGCAGGTGCAGAATTGTATTTCAGAATCTACTCACATTACTGGTGTTATTATTGTTATTACATTGCCAATATTTACGGTTGCAAAGATGATTTCTAACAGACAAACCAAGGACAAACAAACATAGCAAACTTAGTGTTTGAAAGCCAGCAGCAAAGGTTTTGGGGAAAAAAAGTTTAATTATCCTTCATTCCCGCCCTGAATTACCTAATATTTCAGTGCTGACAGAGGCAACTATTCAATGCTATCATTTTAGTGTAATATCCAAATTGTGCATTTATACCACTACTGTTATTTCCCACAATTAATCATGTATCTAAACCCCTTTCTAACTGTTAAAATCCAATTTTTTTCCTGAGTGAAATTCTTGGTGAACACTTCAATAGCACCCTGAAAAAAGAACATTTCAGATATAGAAGTAATTATATAAATCTTTGAAATTGCCTCAGATTCTAGTCTGCTACAGCAGTATGCCACAGAAATTTAGTCACCACATGGAAATGAAATCAAAATTGTTTCTGGTACTTGGTTAACATAACTTTTTTATGCATCTAGCTCCTTCTCTTCTTTCCATCACATGTGGATAACGGTTACAAGTCTAACCGTAATTATGATTTTACAGCTGCATTCATTTGCATAAGCCTCTGAATCACAAGTCACAAAGTGGAGAGGAACCTTCACTAAGAAGGAGCAAGGAAAAAAAGTTAGGTTCTACCTTGTCTCAGCTTTCTTCTCCAGTGCATGTCAACCTAACTCAAGTTATACTACAGAGGAAAAGATTTGTTCTGTGGCACATGCATCATCTTTGAGACAAGCAAGGAATCAGGATATGTGCGTGACTTTCCACGTCTTTGGTAGTGCAGTTGTATACCAGCCAGGTTCTGAGGCAAAGCTGTAATCCCACCCCATTTGTTGATCATCAGCGTTTAGACAGGTCCCAGTTTTGGCTGGGATGGAGTTAATTTTCTTTCTGGTAGCTGGTATAGTGTTATGTCTTGGATTCAGTATGAGAATAATATTGATAACACACTGATGTTTTCAGCTGTTGCTAATTAGTGTTTATACTAAGCCAAGGATTTTTCACCTTCTCGTGCCCAGCCAGCAAGAAGGCTGGAGGGGCACAAGAAGTTGGCACAGGACACAGCCAGGACAGCTGACCCAAAGTGGCCAAAGGGGTATTCCATACCATGTGATGTCATGCCCAGTATATAAACTAGGAGGAGTTGGCCAGGGACAGTGGATCGCTGCTTGGGAACTAACTGGGCATTGCTCAGAGGGTGGTGAGCAACTGCATTATGCATCATTTGTTTTGTATATTCCAATCCTTTTGTTATTATTATTATTGTCATTTTATTATTGTTAGCATTATCATTATTAGTTTCTTCATTTCTGTCCTATTAAACTGTCTTTACGTCAACCCAAGTTTTTTACTTTTTTTCCCCTCAATTCTCTCCCCCATCCCACTGGGCGGGGGTGGGGGTGGGAGTGAGGGAGCGGCTGCATGGTGCTTGGTTGCTGGCTGGGGTTAAACCACGACGACACAGTAATGAGTCTACTAATAAGAAGCAGTACAGTATACATACAAAAGCCTGAAAGAAAAAAAAAAAAACAAGACAAAAAACCCAAACCACTGCCATATCAGCTTCTTGGTGATCCCTCTTCACAGCAGTAAGAGCAGCAGGAATCACCATGCTCCACAGGCAGCAGCTAAGTTGCTTTGCTTACCTCACAGGATGACAGCTCCTGTGGGGGAGACATCTGTTTGCATATGGCTACAGCTCCAGGAACAGACCTGGAGAGCCCAGAGGATCCTTAATAATGATTTAAATGACAAAATTGTCTTTTTTTCGTTTTTCCTTGGAATTTTGAATTTTCTTCTCCTTTCATAGAAATAAAGCTTAAAATCCAAGAAATATAATATTAAAGTGATGTCCCCTTCTGCAGATACTGGCTGACATTCTAACCAGCCATATGCTTTAAAGGTTCAGAGAAATGTATGTAGCACAGTCCCGTCATTGACAGCAGCATGACTCTCTGCCTACTGGCAAAGTAATAAATATATTCTTACAACTTCACAAAAATATTTCCACCAAATTGCAGATGCTGAAGTTCTGAGAAAATGAACCAAAACCAAATGAAGTGTAAGCTCTACCATTCTGTAATCTAGTGAATTATAATACGCAAAATGTGATCCTGTGGTGACAACCCCATGAGAAGGAGCCAGAGGCACACAAACACATGAATGGCAAAAAAAATGTTAGAATGCTTAGAAGCGCAGAGCCCAAGATATAAGTAAAATACAGCATGTGATTACAAACCAATACAACAGATTGGAGTAGTCACATTAAAGAATAATGTCTGAAATTTTGACCTGTGGAAAACTAGCATTTAAAATACACACAATGGATTTCTCTTACCCATCAACCAACATATGGGAAACAACCTCAAGTAACAGACTGCAACATCTTCTAAAATATCAACACATGAGAAACACAACATGATATTGTTCTATCAGTTGCAGAATGACAGAATGGTTGGGGTTAGATGTGACCCCTCCAGATTGTCTACCTCTGCTCAAGCAGGGTCTACTACAGCAGGCTGCCCAGGATTGCATCCAGTCAGGTTTTGGGTATTTCAAAGGTGGAGACTCCACAAGTTCTCTGGATAACCTATTCCAGTGTTCAACCACTCTCACAGTAAAGAAGCTGTTTTCTTATGCACGCAGTTACATGGAACAGCAATGTAGACTTAAAAGTTAAAGCCAGTTTAAACACAAATCCTGCTTAGTGAACATTCTACAATACATTTGTGTTAAGACATGTTTGCTAATGATGTAGTTGCAAAAAACTACAAAGGGAGCCTGACAAGACAGAAAATGATGAAGGCATGACAGTTATACATCATTCAGAGAACAGCCACAGCTTGGAGAGAAGCTGAAGAGAGCTCCAAAACAGATTTATGAAATGACCGGGAAAACCAAAAATTATGCTGCTTCGTAATGGAGACGAAATTCCCATCACAGTCACATAAGCAAAGCCCGCTTTCTAGTCATGACATGCAATACTGGAAATTTCAGGAAAGAAATCATCATTGGCTTCCTTTGACAGTCTGCAGTAATTACATTTATGTGATAAATGAGGAGAGGAGATTTAAAAAAAACCCTACAAGTTGTTCAAGAGGTACAGTCTTTTATTCTTCCATGTAAAAGAACTAAGGAACCTGAGTGGTTATGTTTGAACTCAGCTGAACTCAGCTCTTGGAAATTTTAGAATCATCCTTATTGCTGAATCAGGCCCATACAAACAGCCATCCACCCACACAGTTACTGTTCCCTATTAAATTTAGCACGTTTCTGTTCAGCTGAACAAAGGGCTAATTTGAATTTAATTAAATTTAATATTGTTTTCTACAAGACTTGCTTATTAATCAACAGTAAAAAGACTTTTTTTAAGAGAACTACACATGAAAAAAAATTCCATAAACAAAGCTGATGGCTTTGAGAGATGGAAAATGAGAAAGGCAATAATTAAAGTAATCACGGCAGACGATACAGCCACTGCATTCACACTTACCTTGATACCAAAGGTGAAAACGGTCATGATTATTTTAAATATGAGTGCTAAACACAACTGCCATATAGCTGAATAGACTCCAGTGCCTGCTGGACGGTCAGGAATATCATCTACTATTTTGCTCGCATTCATATCATTTCTGTAGTCACAGAGGGAAGAGGATTCTAATGGCCCACAGTCTGTGAAGAGCTCCTTAATAAGCTCACTGGTGTTTAGCCTTGTATATGGATTAGGAAATGCAATGACAGCTGTTATTGCTGCAACAATAATAACCTCCAGGACAGGATACTTCCCAAATTTTGTAGATTTGCGTCGACGACACCATGCAATGTTTGCTCGGATGAAAAATGCTCCCCAGAGCCCACCAAATACTCCCAGAAGAATAAAAGGAAGCAGTTCAAAAAGGTACCAAGGAGTGTGATACTCCACATAAAAAAGAACTAGGCGGCTATTACCAAAAGGATTGATGGATCTTAAAACAAATGCAGCTACTAAAGCAGCAAAAAACGATCTCCATAAAGTTTTCAGTGGGAAATAGTAACTGACCTGCAAAAGGCAATACATAGGAATTATTAGTGATTCAATTAAAAATACTGGAAAGACTGGTTGATGCACATGTTACAGTACTGCTGCTCACATGGTATATGCTAAAAAAACCCCAAAAAACTAGTCTTATTATCAGTATTATTTCTATCACTTGGAGCACTGGCGCTCCAGAACATACTACATTTTTAAAAGCTCTATAACAATTCATACTTATATCAGTTTTAAAGTCAACACTAAAGCAGTATTGAAACCACTGCTGTTTTAAGACTGTTAGGAAATAATGCATAGTATTTTATGTTTAAAAGCTTCTCTGTTTATAAGTATCTCTTTCTAGCATTCATAAGAACCAGACTGCATACTAGTTGCTCTCTCAAATTTCCTGCTAATACTGTTTCGTCTCCATTCAATCTACATTGAAAGGTTTCTGGCAGATGTATTATTTTTATGAAGTATGACTAAAACATTAAAAAAAATTCCTCAGAACAGAACATGCAGTTTCATACTTAAGCCCCACATAGCTTGATTTGAATTTCAAGAGTCTTCTTCTGAGCTTTTTTGGATTTATTTTTTTTTTTTGCAACAAAGGAATTCCTCAAAATCCCCTAATGATACAGCAAAATTACACATAAAATAATATTTTGCTTCCTTTTTTCAATTCAGAGATTTTTAGATTTTTAGTTTTCTTTAAAAACGCTAATGATCTAAATAACATTCTTAGGTATTCTGAAAACATCTAATGAAAACTAATACAAAACAGAGTCTGGTTGCCTTGGAGGTCAGTCATAGCATATTTGCCTTTTTAATAATTAACATATTCAATTGTGTTTAGTTTCTGAAACTTTAAGAAAACTAATGTTTAAAAACTTGCTTCACAAAACTGTCCAATAGGTTTCTAAAGCCTCTTTCAAAATAAAAAGAGCCCAATTTTTATTTTTTTTTTAGAATACACCCCTAGAGTGAAAAACTGCTGTATCTCTATTTGTATGTAAACTGCAATTATTCACTGACTCAGCCCTTCTCCAGAAAAATATAACTAAGAATAAAGCAAAGCTGACATTCATCCAAAGAAAAGAAAAAGTATCTCTAGGAGTTTGCTGGTCACAGGACTCTTGACTTTGAAATGTGGGTTCAAAAATCATTTCCTTCTTAGGAAACACTCCGCAGCTTAAAGGACTCTAAGATTATTCATGCTAAAAGAGATTTTTTTTAAAATATCTATCCTTCAGTGCCATCTCTTGACATACCTCCTCCAGACTGAAAAGAACTCCACCAATTGGGGCACCAAAGGCTACAGATACTCCTGCTGCTGAGGCAGCTGACAACACCTGGAAAAGAACAATGGTGAGGGGGTTTTTTTTCAGTCTGTGATACACTTTAAACATGAAGAACAGAATCTCATTATAGTTATCAGTCTCTTCTATGTTTCTATCAAGGACACACAGACTTGCTAACAGATAAGCATCAAGGAAGCGTATCAGAATGCTCACAGGATGTGGCCACAGCAGCCACCGACCAGGTACTAGCCATGATGAAGCTAAGGACGCTGCTCAAAGCCTCCCCAGTGAAGCACCCCAAGGGGTCTATGCTGCAGTACGAAACTGCTGATAGCTCATTTTTAAGAAATTGTATTAAGTTTTCTCTGCACTAGAGCAGGCAATTCCACTGTGTCATAAATCAAGCAAGCGGGGCAGAAGACCAGCTTGGCTGAACAGGGACCTCCTCATGGAGCTCAAGAGGAAAAAGAAATTGTTATGATCTCTGGAAGCAAGGTCAGGCTTAGTAGGAAGATTACAGAGCTGCGGTTCATATATGCAGAAAGAAGACATGAAAGGCCAAAGCTCAATTAGAGTTGAAACTGGCCAGTGTTGTGTCAGATAACAAGAAGGGGTTTTTTTAAGTATGTTAATAGCAGGAGGAGGTCTAACAAAAACATTGGACCAATACTTGTGGAAGATGGTCATCTGACTAATAAGGATGAGGAAAAAGCGGAGGCATTCAATGTGTTTTTTGCCTCAGTCTTTAATAATACTAATAGACCTTGGGCTGCCCGATCCCCTGAGTTAGAGGACCACAAGTGTGGCAGCAGTGATTTTCCATCTGTGGACACCAGAATTGTAAGGGACCAGCTGTATCAGTTGAACGTTCACAAGTCCATGAGGTCTGATGGGATTCATCCCAGTGTTGAAGGAGCTAGCAGATGTTATGGCAGGACCCCTCTCAATCATGTAACAAAGGTCTTGGGAGTCTGGAAAGGTCCCTGCTGACTGGAAGCTAGCCAGTGCTCTTCCCATCTACAAAAAGAGCATGAGGGAAGACCCAGGGAACTATAGACCCGTTAGCCTAACCTCAGTTCCTGGAAAAAGTATGGAGAAGATTATACTGGGTGCTATTGAAAGGCATTTAAAGAATAATGCAATCATCAGGCACAGTCAACATAGGTTCACAAAAGGAAAATCCCATTTAACTAATCTGATAACCTTCTATGACAAGGTCACCTGCCTAGTGGATGAAAGGAAAGCAGTGGATGTAGTTTTTCTGGATTTTAGTAAGGCTTTTGATACCATTCCTCACAGCATCCTTCTGGACAAGTTGTCCAGCTGTGGGATGAGCGGTTTCACGGTGTGCTGGGTGAAGAACTGGCTGAATGGCTCAAAGGGTTATAGTGAATGAGGCTACGTTTGGCTGGCAACCACTGATCACCAGCAGTGTTCCTCAGGGGTTCAATTCTAGGGCCAGTTCTGTTCAATATACTTATCAATGATCTGGATGCAGGAGTTGAATGCACCATTAGCAAGTTTGCTGATGATACCAAACCAGGAGGTGCTACTGAATCTCTTGAGGGACAAGATGCCTTGCAGAGGGATCTAGATAGATTGGAGCATTGGGCAATGATTAATGGGATGAAATTTAACAAGTCCAAATGGTGTATTCTGCACCTGGGACAGAGTAACACAGGGCACAAGTAAAGAAGGGGAGAGGAGTGGCTGTAGAGCAGCCGTGCAGAAAGGGAGTTGGGGGTGCCGTCAACAGCAGGCTCACTGTGAGTCAGCAGCGTGCCCTTGCAGCCAAGAGGGCAAACCCCATCCTGGGGTGCATCAAACACAGTGTAACCAGCCAGTTAAAAGAGGTGATTATCCTGCTGTATTCAGTGCTGGTGCAGCCTCACCCTGAGTATTGTATGCAGTTCTGGGCCCCACAATTTAAGAAGGATGTGAAGGTCCTTAAATGCATCCAGAGGAGGGCAACAAAGATGGTGAAAGGGGTGGAGGGCATGTCCTATGAGTTGCACCTGAAGACTCTGGGCTCGACTAGTTTGGAGAAAAGGAGGCTGAGGGGCAACCTCATTGCTCTCTACAGCTTCCTAAAGAGGGGATGTGGAAGGGAGATGCTGATCTCTTCTCCCTGGTATCCAGTGATAGAACACAAGGGAATGGTTCAAAGCTGCATCAGGGGAGGTTTAGACTGGACATTAAGAAGCATTTCTTTGCCAAGAGGGTGGTCAAACACCTGAACAGGCTTCCTAGAAAGGTGGTCAACGCCCCAAGCCTGTCAGTGTTTGGACAATGCCCTTAACAACATGCTTTAACTTTGGGTCAGCCCCGAGTTGGTCAGACAGTTGGACTAGATGATTGTCATAGGTCCTTTCCAACTGAAGTGATTCTATTTTGTTCTATTCTACTCTATTCTAGATATGTGTGCCACAGAGGTCCATCAATCACAAATATTATTCAAGGGAAATAAATCAATGTGTCTTGGTTTTGACTGTGATAAGAGTTAATTGCTTCCCTAGTAGCTGGTATAGTGCTATGTTTTGGATTCAGTATAAGAATGTTGATAACACACTGATGTTTTCAGTTTAGACTAAGTCAAGGACTTTCCAGCTTCTCATGCCCAGCCAGCAAGAAGGCTGGAGGGGCACAAGAAGTTGGGAGGGGACACAGCCAGAGCAGCTGACCCAAACTGGCCAAAGGGGTATTCCATACCATGTGATGTCATGCGCAGTATAGAAACTGGGCGAAGTGGGGCTGGGGGAAATCGCCGCTTGGGAAGTAATTGGGCATCAGTCGGTGGGTGGTGAGCAATTGCATTGTGCATCACTTGTATATTCCAATCCTTTTATTATTATTATTGTAATTTTATTATTGTTAGTATTATTAGTATCAGTTTCTTCTTTCTGTTCTATTAAGCTGTTCTTATCTCAACTCACAAGTGAGTGTTGGGGAGTGAGTGAGCAGCAGTGTGGTGCTTAGTTGCTGGCTGGGGTTAAACCACGACACAATGACAGACTACATAGCTTTTGTATCAGTCCTGGAGATTTGCACTCAGTAGTCTCCAAGCAAAAACTTGCAAAAAAGTTCTGAGGTGAAATGAGATTAAGGGAGAGATTAAGAGGAACTGAAGCAGCAGTTAGTCCTACAGCATCATGGATGAATTACATTCAATATATGCGGACAGTTAAAGTGCATGCTAATTGTAACAATTTTGGACAAATTCCTTGCAAGAACACTGACCCCCAGGTAGTAGCCCTTACACACCTGTGGATGAATACACAGAGAAGCTCAAAGAATTATTACATTATTCGGCGATGAGCAGCTAAACCACAGGTAAGTTAAATGATTTAAGAATACACAGCTTGGAAACAGCAAGTGAACCCAGATTTCCCATTTCTGCAGTCTCCTTCTACAAGTATGGAAGTTGAGCCTGAGAACTGAAGAACAGCTGGGATGATACCCTTTTTTATTTTACAGTATGAAAATTTTATTGAATTAATAAGAATGTTAAGACTTGCTACTCTTTATGACTATACTTGCTTTCATTAGCATGGCACTCTCGATGGGGTTTACGTGACAAGGTTTTGGTAGTGGGGAGGCTGCAGGGGTAGCTTCTGTTTAGAAGACACCAGAGGCTGCCCCCATGTCCAACAGAGCCGGTTCCAGCTGGCTCCAAAATGGACCCACTGCTGCCCAAAGCTGAGCCCGTCAGTGATGCTGGTGGCATCTCTGTGGTAAGATACTTAAGAAAGGGTAAAAAACACTGCACAGCAGCTGTGAGAGAGAGGAGTGAGTAAAACGTGAGAGAAACAGCCCTGCAGATACCCAGGTCAGTGAAGAAGGAGGGGGAGGAGATGCTCCAGGCACCGGAGCAGAGATTCCCCTGCAGCCCGTGGGGAAGACCATGGTGAGGCAGGCTGTCCCCCTGCAGCCCAGGGAGGTCCAGGGTGGAGCAGATCTCCACCTGCAGCCCATGGAGGACCCCACGCTGGAGCAGGTGGATGTGCCCTGAAGGAAGCTGCAGCCTGTGGAGAGCCCACACCAGAGCAGGCTCCTGGCGGGAACCATGGCCTGTGGAGAGGAGCCTATGCAGGAACAGATTTTCTGGCAGGATTTTTCTGGCACCCTCTGGGAGATCCAGGCTGGAGCAGTCCATTCCTGAAGGACTGCACCCTGTGGAAAGGACCCATGCTGAAGGAGTTTATGAAGGACTGTCTCCCATGGGTGGAGAAGGGGAAGAGCATGAGAAGGAAAGAGCAGCAGACACAAAGCGTTACAAACTGACTGCAGCCCCCATTCCCCATCCCCTTGTGCCGCTTTGGGATACAAGTGTCAGGAGTGAAGTTGAGCCTGGGAAGAACGGACAGCGGGGGCAAGGTATTTTGAGTTTTGTTTTTGTTTCTTACTATCCTACTCTGTTACTGATTGGCAGTAATCTTCCTCAAGTATAGTCTGTTTTGCCTGCGATGGTAATTGGTGAGTGATCTCCCTGTCCGTATCTTGACCTATGACCTTTTCATCTTATTTTCTCCTGCTGGCTGGCTGAGGAGCAGGGGCGACAGCACATCTTGGTGGGCACCAAGGCTAATCCACCACACACTCTCTAACAATAGCAAACTGAAAGAGCAAAAACACAGTTGTCATCAACCCTTTTCCAGGAATACTTCATTCACAGGTTCAAAAGTCCTCTGCTGCCCTCACAGCTGAAGACATTCATCAATTACCAAAATGCAGAACCAAGAATAGAAAGAATTTAAATAAAATCAAATGGTCTCTGAGGTGGGAGAAACGCAAACTTACTCTGACATGGAAACAATTTACCTTGGAGAATGCTAGGGATAATCCATTGTTCTGAACACAATAAATAACTACTGATAATCCAAGCCTAAACACTGTCTGAGAGAACAAATACCATCTTTTCAACAAATCAGTGTAAATGCACGGATATTCAATACATCCTAGAAATGCTTTTACAAGAACTTACCTCTCTTTTTTTAGCTTCATTTGTACTGTACTTTGGAAAGAGGTAGGAAAAAATATTCCCACAGCAGCAGGCAACATGTACCAAGGGACCCTCTTTTCCTAAACTCAAACCTGATGCGACAGCCAAGACTAAAGTAATTGTTTTTATCATCAAAGTCCACTTCCCTAAGTAACCTCTGATGATGAAGCCACTCAAAATAGTTTTTATCTGGAAGAAAAAGAAAATAATACCTGTTACTCTATTCTGCTTTCATCAGAAAATAATTAATTTTATCATTTTAGCTGCTTAATGACTAACTTTGTCACACTTTAAAACATGTACTGTTCAGATTGCTACACTGAATCCATTTGGTTCCAGAGGCTTTCCATTTGCAGCTTACTCTAAAACACTGGATAATAACATACAACAACATTATCAGTTACATTTAGTAGAAAATTAATCTGCAGTAGCTTCTAAGACTGCATTCATAGGTTTATAATGTAAATTATCAAATGAAAGTCAGAAAACTCCTGAAGGAAAAACAGACCTGCAAAAACTATACTCAGGGTCATCTATTGTAGCCATATCACATCTGCACCAATTCTACCCCTCTCTGTTTTGTCCTTATGTTTTACCTTCTCTACATAAAAAAATGTAACAGCAGAATTCTTGACATAAAGATGGAAAACATCAGCCTTTTTTCCACTAGAAAAGATGTGCCACTTGCCTAAGGTATTACTTTGCCTAACAGTGTCATATTAGACTGGAAAATATGCCCATATATAGGAAATAATATAGTTATCATAGGAAAGGACAACATGTCTATAAATAGGATGTACACAAAACACTGGGCAGCTGTCTAGAAAAAAAAAGGTTAGCTAAATTTGGAAACCAATTTAGGATGAAATCTCTTCTGGAATAATGGCACAGAACTACTCCAGGCTTATTCAGAGGCAAGATTTGTCTGTCAACGTCTACAATACACATACATAAAGAAATATTTATAGAATGACTGGAGAAGTGAGTCTGACCAGACTGTGACTTTGGGTTTTTCCCTCCCATTCTGTGCATAGTAGCACACAGCAATTTAATAAAATAAAAAAAAAGAAAAAAAAAGTTTTTGAGGATATTACACATTTTACTTTGTGACTGTTCAATAGTTTGTGCTAGTTAAGGCAATTAAAGCCAATGCAACAGAAGACCAACTGCTGTTATCGAAGCACGTGTATTTTGTCCATGAACCACTGTTCTCTTACCAGTGTAAAGAGGGTGGGGACTGGGGGGAGGTTTGGAAATCACTCTTTAGAAGTCTACTCTCTCAAGCTAAATGCTTCCTTAAAAAGTTGACCAGCCAGAAGCATGCAGCAAAATCTACAAACTCAGGAGAGTCTCTGAAATTTGGGGTTATTCTTCTCAGCTACAATTAGCACAATTACATTATTTCAAATTGAATACTTGTATTAATGTATTTCAAAGACACAGGGCACCCCCTCTTGCCTTCCCCCAAACCTGTAAGGCAGCAGAAATTTTCACATTAATATGAAACATCTATAATGTATATATTAGTTAGACCTCACCTCAGGTATCCCTGAGCCACAGGCATAGGGAGCAAATACCTTCACCAGAGAAACCGCTAAGAAGGCAAAGCTCAAAGCCCAGAAAATGTACATTATGTAGTTCATTATGTATGAACCTGGACCCTAAAAGCAAAAACAAAAACCAAAATAAAGTTAGAATATAAATTTGATGTAGGAGCAAAATCACTACTTAAAATAACCCAGAAGTACTCTTGCTGCAAAGTAGACTTACGCACATATTTTGAGGGACAGTAATTATTACCAAGCCAAGAAAGAAAGAGCTTTGTTTGAAAAGCATAAAGTCATGATACCTGCACATCAGCAAAGACTGGGTTATACAAGGTAGAAAGTGTTCTAACACTTTATCTTAAAAAGAAAAAATAAACATAGCACAGTTGTGGGGGTTTGGTTTAATAGCTATTAGCTGCTAAAATCTACTGAATACTGAGTAAATCTTCCTTATTTAAAAAAAATTATGGTAGAAAAAATAAAACCAACCTATTCTTAGTTATCGGAGACCACCACAAATTTTATTTTTATGGACAACTAAACCAGCACAAATACAGACTGGGTAACGAGTGGACTGAAAGCAGCCCTGCGGAGGAGGACTTGGGGGTATTAGTAGATGAAACACCAACTATGAGCCAGCAATGTGCACTCGCAGCCCAGAAAGCAAATCGCACCCTGGGGTGCATCAAAAGAAGCGTGACCAGCAGGTTGAGGGAGGTGATTCTGCCCCTCTACTTCACTCTGGTGAGACCCCACCTGGAGTACTGTGTTCAGCTCTGGGGCCCCCAACATAAGAAAGAGATGGACTTGTTGGAGCGAGTCCAGAGGAGGGCCACGAAGATGATCAGAGGGATGGAACACCTCCCCTATGAGGACAGGCTGAGAGAGCTGGGGTTGTTCAGCCTGGAGAAGAGAAGGCTCTGGGGAGACCTTATAGCAACCTTCCAGTACCTAAAAAGGGCCTACAGGAAAGATGGGGAAGGACTCTTTATCAGGTAATATAGTGATAGGATATGGGGTAAGGTTTTAAACTGAAAGAGGTTAGATTTAGATTAGATATTAGGAAGAAATTCTTTACTGTGAGAGTGGTGAGGCACTGGAACAGGTTGCCCAGAGAAGTTGTGGATGCCCCATCCCTGGAAGTGTTCCAAGGCCAGGCTGGATGGGGCTTTGAGCAACGTGGTCTAGTGGAAGGTGTCCCTGCCCCTGGCAGGGGGGTTGGAACTAGATGATCTTTAAGGTCCTTTGCAACCCAAACAATTCTATGATTCTATGATTTTTTTATGTATAGTTATGATCAAGAATAGAAATTCTTGTATTATTAACAGTTCTATACTTTCATAAATTCCTTACATCTGCAAAACTCCAAGCCCCCTTGCAGTGCATGAAAAGCACATTTATTACACTATAACCTATTAATTAATTCAAATGCTGAAAAATGGAGCAGACAATACAACCCAAATTCATGTTTAGTACCCTAATCGTAAGACCATTATTTTCTTGCCATGTTCAGTCAAGCTACTGAGCAAGACCATCAAAGAATGGCTATATACTCACTTCTGCTTGCCCAATTATTAGTTCTGCCCATGTTTTCCACTGAGGACATTTATCTCTCTCTTCAAACGTGGTCTCATTTGATCCCCAACAACACTGTTCATGGTTAAACCACAAAGCACTAAGGCAAATGCCTTCCTTTAGGTCAGTCATCCAGTCAGCAGCAATGTCAATTAATCCTGCCAATGCCCCTGTTGTAGAAATGATTTTGTATTAATATTCTAGTAAATAGGAATAACATACATAGTTAAAATGAAGAAAAGTGCTGGTATTAATTGATGTAAATTGAAATCACAGAAAACCTAAAGAAATAGACATTTAAAATATTACTGATTTCCAGGAATATATCCTACTTGCAATACGGTAGGATTACTATTTGTTGAAGAATCTAGTACCTTGTATATTTCCGAAGTTAAATGCATCTTTTTTCTTTTTTTTTTTTTTTTTTTCTCCTATGCCACAGTTCTCCAACAGTCCACTGAAACTAAGGAGTTAAGAATCGAAAGACGACTGATACATTTTTGTGATGAAAAAGACAACAGACCTTCTGACAAAACTACCTTGCCATGCCTCAGAGAACTCATGAACTATTCTACTATGTTTTGTACAGAACAGCATATTTGGAGAAAATAATTCTTACCTTGCCAACAACTGTTTTAGAACAACATAAATAAAACACCAAATAAAACCTGATGACACTCATGTGATCCATATACAAAAATAACTTCATTCTGTAACATGGTGAGCGTGTAAACTTCCTACTGCAGGTAACAAACAGCATAGATACTAAGCAGTTCACAAACTCAAAGCTTAAGATGGATTCTGTGTTATAACTACATGCAGAAAACTTGAAGAATCCTCAAAAACAGGCATTACTTAGGAAATTGCTTCAAGGGATTTAAACAATTAAAAAAACCCCTTTATTTTACAAAAGTAAAATAATTTTTCATGGTAGTGGTATACTGAAAAACTACTTCTAAAGTCAGTATTTTTGTGAGTATGTACAACTGTTAATTAGTTATAAATTACTATTTTTAAGGTATTAATCACTCCTAGAAACAACTGTCTAGAGACAGCCACAATTACTTGTGTAAGTTGGTGGTAAGAATTACCTCTGTCTTAATAAATTATATTTACTAATCTTGACAGACCCTCAGTTTGAGATCCTGAGCCAATCAATGTCAAAGGCAGTATTTCAGTAGAACAAAATTTCAACCAAGTTAATTAAAATACATAAACATAAGATCTCCCCGTAACTGAAATCAAGGTTGTATCTTTTAAGATTCACCAGACACATACAACAGAAAGCAGTTGAAACTGAAAAACCTAGGAAAGTTCATAGCCAGAATTTGCTCGCTTTGATGCTCAGAAACATAGTAGAGCAATTTTAACATACATAGCAGCTTGGGAGGTGGAAACACAACACTGCACATTGCCACCCAAATTATCACAAGCAATTTCCATCAATTATACACTCCCAGTTTGTACATTCAGAGGTATATAAACATGCTACAAACTTTGCATATATATTAACTTATATGTGATTTGTGAAAGTGATTATGTATATATCTAAGTAGTAATTATACAGTTACCATGACTTTTTAACAGGCATGGCCATACTCTGCAACTAATCCAATTTTCCTAGCATTTAATCCAAGATCTCTGTTTGAAATACTTTTTTTGGAAAAACTGAGCACAAAGTTTATGACTTCTCACTCCTGCAAATTTTGGTCACTCCAAACTATGCTCATAGAAAGCAGCACTGCATGACAGTGGGGCCACAAACTACCAGATGATTTGAGCTGTAAAACTCATCCTAAAGTAAATTAAAAAGAAAAGATAGAGTTGAAGTAGAAGCCAACAAACTCTACCTGTTAAAGCTAATATTTTCTCTGTAACAACCTCTAGAAAGGTATGACATAAACATATAGCTAGACTTTACTCAGGTATAAACACGTACTTTACATGGAAGTGTGTTTACCAAAACTCATATACCAGAGCTACTTTTTGGTCCATAGGGAATAAGCTATGGGTTCAGTAACTCCCAGCAGAAAAAAAAAAAAACCCAAACCAAATTTATAGCAGGAAAACCATCTAACACAATCAGTGAATACACTTTCACAAGAAACTCTGCAGGAAAAAAGCAAAATTTAACAGATTGGTGTTTTCCCTATCTCATTCACAGGATTGAAGAACAGTGATAGTTTAGTAGGTGGAAGTTCAAGAACTCTGAAAAACTCTCACTAAATTCAGTGAGGACTTTGTTTTCTGTTTGATTAGTAAACCCTCCCCTCAAAACGCTAAAGCCTGTAAAGGAAGATAGTCAACCTTTTCCTTCCCTCATGGAATTACGGTAGTAGTCTGAACCAGCTCTTATCCAGGTTGGTGGACAACACACAAATGAAAAGCACAGTAACTATACTTGCTGATAAATGTAAGAAAGAAATCCTCTGGTTTTTTAATTTACCTGATGCCAGACCAGTTAGTGTGACTACTAGCCATCCTGACCATGCATCGTACAAACTTTTTGTCATCTCCCATGCCGATTCTTTCTTTTTGCTGTTAATCTGCAAAGAGAAATTGTCATATATACTTGTATGTGTTTCTGCAATATGAATAGGAGAAAAAAAGTAAGTATGACATACAGACTGCATGACGCAAGCTACAGGCAAATAAACCCTCTCTTTAAACTACAAGCATTCTCCTTGTATTTAGTGCTTTACATAGATAAATCAGCTTGGTTATTCAGACATCAAACAACCGACAGAGGAAAGTAAGTTTGCTTAATTTAAAGAACTAAAACCCAGGAAATGCATTATTAGGATAAATTAATACTGTCTATGATACACATCTAAAACATGTAATTGTAAAATTATTTCTCTCCTAAATCTTAAATTATTTTTTGTTGAACCTCAGATAAACTGTTAGTATACTACTAATAAGCTATTCCATACAATTCAAATTCCTAAATTTCTATTTCAAATATAAACATATTTCTTTTATCTTTAGACTAAAAACCACACAAAAATAAACAAAACCAAAACCCGGATAACTACCCTATAATATTCTAGACAACTATTACTAATGGCATCTAAAGTTACTGTACTGAAAAAAATAGTAATTCTTATTTTAGCCTTATTTACTTTACTTTGTGCACTTAGCTGAAATTTGTGCATAACTTGTTTTATGATTAAACCTTCATTATATAATTGGATCCTATTCTTATGATTTTTCATACTGTAAAAGGAGCAAGAAAGTATGTGCAACATACAGTAGAAAACCCCCCCAAACCACCCAGTAGTACTCATTCCTTCTTTCTACACCTTTGATTACATGGCCAGACAGTCTCCTATCATTCAGGGCATATTTATAAATTTCACAAGTAGTTCTGTGACTATAACTGTGAACTGTCTTGTCTGACTTTTCCGGTCTCGGATATTAAAATGAGTAACAGCTGTGAGACTTCACCCTAGGTAACCTATTTCCTGGTGTGATCTGCCTTGCCAGGATTTGGTCAGGCCCAGCATTCTATCCAATGGCATATCCACTAGACACTAACCTATGTATCTGCAATGTAAAGACAGTGTTGTATTAATTACTGCTTTGACATCAAAATAAAGTATTACATGGAAAACACCTTCTTACTTTTCATTAAAAGCATTCAAACAAGGTACGTGTTCTCAGATCCATTGTCCAAAGATCTCTTTTCCTTAAAAAAACCACTAAATAGTACAATTGTGGATATTTTGGTTTTTAAGTGTAAGATTATTTTTTTTTTAACCATGTCAAAGTAAATCAGCATAGCCACCCTACCATTTGCTTCCAGAAAGCTAAAAACAGTGTTTCCAAAGAAAGCTGAATAACAGTGTTGTATGTGAAGGAACCTCTCCCCGACCTCTCCATATAATTATAATTAACTTTTAACTACGCATTTTGATCAGTTAAAAATACTTTATTAGTTTATTTAGGAGAAATCACATCTCCAAATCTGTTCTGTTTTTAAAATTAATTAATGTATGCAACCCAAAAGTATGGCAATAAGGCTCTAAATAGTGTATTTCCTCCCAAAATGCTATTAAACAAGTCTACTGCATGAATGACAGTATCTAGCATGTTACTAATACAACTTGAGCCTGCTTCATGAAAGAACTGGTTGAAGAGCACAGGGATAAAGATGAATGGCCTGAACTTTGAAGATCTTCTGAAGAAATCAACAGAGAAGAGGAAAAAAGCAAGTTCGGTGATGGGAGAGTGGAAAGGACATTTACCACACATATTGAGACTACTTTTTTTTTTTAAGCATATATACACTGATGTAAGTTGTTTAGATACAAGATTTTTCACTTTCCATAATCCAAACAACCACAGCACTACATAGCAGTAGCACAGATACACTCGTGTCAGTATAAAAGCAATATACATCAGTGCTCACTTTTCTGTACAAGTACCACCATAAGCGCTATTGTACTATTACAAATATATTTACACTGGAAAATAACCTTAAATATACTAGCATGCAAAAAAAGCAGTACTGTAGAAATGTCATTTGGGTGTCAGGAAACCATTCCCACCCCATTACATTACTGTTGCCTTTCCAAGTTGTAATACTGTTGCAGGACTGCGGGCATCAATGAAACGGTGCTTTTTTAATAGCACTCAAGTAGTTCTAGCTGATGTATCTACTTACAAATTTAAAGTATGCACATATTTATATGTGTTACTAGATCAGACCTTAATTCCAACATCCAACAAAAAAATATTTTCCAAGTATTGTTATTTATCTCAAGTACCCGTCTATGTCTTTCTCTGTCTTTGCACTTCTCTCGAACCCAGTCAATGGTGTGGAAGTCATCATACGTTCCTACTCCAGGAATTGGTTCATCCAGAAGATCCAGTAAATGTGTTGAACTGTTGATACTTCCTCCATTTGTCATTGTATAATGAGTTCCTGTGGCAGAAGAAAGACAGGAATGAATTAATTCTGCAAATAAATGAAGTATTCGAATGTTCATACCACTATGGCATATAAAATTTTGGAACAAGTAATTAAGACACTTCCCATAATATGCATTCATTTAGGTCTCTCAATGTTGCATGTCACTATTTTTTTCTGTCACTCATCTGTAGGTTAAATTTGCACAGTAGTGACTTTGTATTTCCATTGATTAAATATGAATGTACTAGTCAAATTGTCGTTGTTTTGTGTGCGGACTCCAGAGAAACTTCAGTAGAACAAAGTGGGAAAAATGAGCAGCTTAGACACACATTTACCTTGAAGTTTATTTCAGTTTATGAGCTACTAGAAGAAAATCTGACTGTAAGAAAATAAAATCAGATTATTAGATATAAAGTTCACAGCACTCCCATAGGCTGCCAGTTATTTTTAAATATATATACCATTGATTACCAATCTCTCCTACATGTCTAAACCAAACTTCAAACACATTATCAAGATATTATCATTGAAGCTAAAAAGTAACAGAAAGGCATGCGAATACTTTTTAAAAAAAATTTTATTTCAGGTAACCCACAAAACAGACCTCAGTCATGAAAAGTTGGAAATACTGTATAAAGAAAATGTCTTCTACAAATTTGTCATCACTAGCTTGTTCCTTCACAAGCAGCTTGCACAACATCCCAGTATTTCTTTCAGTGATGAGAATAAGAAGAGCAAGAGGATTACGGAGAATTTTTCCCTCTTTACGAGTGATCACAAAAGTTTTACTGTCTTAAGCTTTCAAATGTCATCAATTCTGCAACATCTTGGCTTTTTTGAGTTCCTGCGGTATATTCACAGACCTCAAGAATAATTTTCTGCTGTATGGTTGCCTAAATATAGCATGGCCACCATTTGCCCACCCAACACGAACTGCTTCTGCAACAGTAATTGCTATAAAGGGAACATTTATAATGAGGTGAATATAGACAATGATTTAAAAAGTGATTACTTTCACTTTTTTGACTAAGAACTAAATAATTTGGCCAACACTATATGGCATAGCACAATAATCTCTATTATTAAAGACAGAAGTCTTGGCTAACTTGGGCATACATCAGTTCAGACAGGCACTAGAACTCATTTCACTAGACTGACACTGGGATGGTTAGGCAGGTGGGATGTTTTCTGCATGGGGTTTTCTTGTTTGTTTGGGTTTTTGAGGTTTTTTTTTTTTGTTTTTAACTGTAGGCTCAGCTTTTTTGTGTTGTCAGCAGAAGTTTCCAACTTACAAAAAAAAAAAAAAGTCTTCAAAGGGCCTACCTGTAAACTTCCAAATGCCACAATTGCCAAGTTCACCAGCCCCAGCTCTCCCCAGTAACTGACAATTAGATTTATACATAGGTAAAATGTGTCTTTTCCCTTTAAATTTGTGAAGTCTGAGATCTAGCAGAAGCAGTGTAACACCTGGCATTATACTCAGACACAAAGGTGTGCCTCAGCCATCTATCGCTTAAGAGGTCTCGTTTATGCCTGCTATATAACGCAGCATTTATTTGGACATCTTCTTAGTGGTGAAAGACAACACACAAGAAAATAATACAAAAAGCCTATTAAGACAAAATGCAATCTAACATTTTGAAGACACAAAAATCACTATTCATTACATATACACATTACATATAGAAAAGCTTAAAAGTCTATATTTTTTTATTTTTTTATTTTTTTAAAAAATCTTAAAGAAAAAGAAAAGAATGCAAATGCAGGAAACAACAACTCAACAACGCCAATACCATTCTCTCATGCTAGCCTGGCTGCCATCTTTCCTAATACTGTTTTTTCCCCCAGTCTATGCCATATTAAGTTCTCCCTCATCTATTCACCATAGCTAAGCCTTGTAAATCTCTTCTCAAAGCTGCTGCTAAGTCTCTCAAAGCAGATGTAAAGAAGCATTACCTATGCTTCCATTAATAAAAAGCTAACAACAACAAATTACATCAGATTTGCTAATAAAGGTAATTGTGAAAACCTTGCTCTAGGATAAGGGATTCAATTCTCTTGCTGTTTCCAATTCTCCTAACTAGAAAGGAAGTCTAAGATGTATGTCTGGCTAGCTGAAAGGGCAAGCCGATCTAATAACAAAATTCACACTGTAATGATTAGTTTAGCTCTCAAAATTAAGAGAATAACAGAATACATTATGAAAATGGTTTTTTTTTACATGAAATTAACCTCCTTTGCAAAACAAGGGGACATAAATTATATTCAGCCTAACTATTAATTTCTTACAAAGCTACAATGTTATCAAGCAGTCTCCTGAACCTGAGTGATCATGGTAGGACAAAAGCTTGCCTTTGCCATGGGGGAGTTGGGCTTATGCCCTCCTATATATGAAGCAGTATCAAGCTATAAAGAGCATGCAATCCTATGCCACACAAGGCAAAGGAGAGTTGAGAGTTATAAATGTATCACAAACAGTAACAGATGATTTTATGCATATCACAAGGTGCTGAACTGGAATTCTCTCCAGAGAAACCATCAGGAATGGTACCATACTCACTGCATCAGACCCCATGCAGAACTTGGAGCAGACTACAAAGAATGGTCATTGCCTGGATACAGTAAAAATCTCACTGAAACAATGTCAGGTTCCTGCTTTGCCAGCACTTGCTGGCACACCGAATACTGGAATATAAATGATTATTGTATGATGGGGAGGAGACACAGAACAAGACCTGAAGCTAAAGATGTGGTTTTGTTGAATACAGAGCTGTCATGAATGCCTGATACAGCTGAATAGCTATAATCTTGTACCAAGCAAGAAACAGGCAGCAATGATACCCTGCATTAGTGTGTGGTAGAAAGGCTGCCCTATAGAGGACCACGAAGAGGACAACTGTACAAAATCTGATGCTCTGTATCTAAGATACCCAATGACAGCAGTGGGAGAGGACATGCTCCAGCTAGTATTATGATCTATATAGCATATAGCTGTTCTAAAGGAGAATTTAGAGAAATATACCTTTACTAATACTCAGCACTTTCCCAAACTTCCACTTCCCTTTCTTCCTTTCCTTCTCTAGCGTTTCACACAGTAAGATGCTCCATCCAGCTATGATGATAATGATTTTCATCAGCATAAACACATGGAAATTCTCATAATTTACTGCCAGTTTCATCAAAGTGTTATTAAATTTATTTTCAACTCAATAGATTTTGTTAAAATCCTTACCATAATATAGATTTTTCATCATAAGATTCTAACCTCCAACCAGGAAATCATCATTGCTCTGATAAATCATAGCATTTAGCAAATGTAGCCTTCTGATGTTCCCAATATTCAGAAAGTATTTCCCCTCCCTTTCTCCCCCTTCTCTCCAGTCCTCAAGTTTCAAGACCCTTTCTCAGGCTACAACTCAATGCAAGTGCTTTTCACCAAAATTCAAGCAGCCTTAGTCTTAAAAACAAGCACTTAACACACAAGGTACATAGGCACAGCCTTCTAGATACAATAAGAGAACACCTCCATTTTCCACATGCACATACCTGAGCCATTCTGCAGCTGTAAAGAAAGTAAAGCCTTCTTTTTGTTACACATGAGTTTGCTTAAGGCTTTATTAGACTGGGAAGCAGATGGTAAAAGTAGCAGGCAGAACTTTTATTACTACTGTTATTCCAAACTAACCTATGTTACTACAGGGAGGCAAATAGCAATGTACTGATCCTCTCAGAGGCTCAATACAGCTCACAGAAATCCTTACAAAGCAAATTCAACACAATCCTTCCATACTTTGCAAAACCAAGGTAGCTGGCATCCCTTTATTAGCACACTCTTCTCCGACAGCATCTTTAACAATCCTGTATTCTCAACATAAAACTATCAAGCTGCTGCAATCACAGACAGCAAGCTTGCAGACAGTAAGCTTCTAGACAATAAAAGCAACATGCTTCTTCAGGGAAAGGAGATTGCCTCTTTTAGGTGATTCAGTCACTGTAGGTCTTGCCTGAAATACTTTCTAGGAAGGCAGCTGACTTTTGTTATCCTTCCATGCATGTGATTTCAAGCCTTCAGCACGATCCTTTCTCAGCAATCAGCTCTGGTAGTGCTGAAGAACTGCTTCCAGTGAAGTTGTTCAGAAAAAACCCCCAACAAAAATCTAATAAAGAATACTGCACATCATGTTGAAAGAAAAAACCTGTAATAAGCATTAAGGTTAACAGTAAAACACTGTACTTTGGGACACCAAAGAATGAGGTACAGCAAAACCAAACAAAGATGCTACATGGACAAAACTGGAATAAGAGAAGTAAATTCCAACACCAAAAAAAGCTCTCACCTCTGAAAAAGTGGGGGTTTTGTTTGTTCTTTTTATTTTTTAATGAGAATGAAAAAAATACAATCCAAAATTGCTTGAGAGGACACTATGCCTGATAGAAAACGCAGTCCTTACCATACTCATTTCCCTCTGCACATGAATTTATACTGAATGGCCATAGCCCCCAACACTGATCCAACCTCCTGCTTTGCTTAGGTAGTCCCTCCTGACGTAAAGCATGAACAAAGAAATTAGAGAACTAATATTTTCCTATACTCACACAAGTTGTTTTAAACGTTACAGATTCCTCCTTGCTTTACGTCTCCCCCGAGGCAAGGAATATCTCTTCTTTCATATTCTATATATATGCCTCATACAAGCAGCCTTCAATCTTGATTGATGTTGGAACTATGATAAACATGACAAAAAGCTGATTTATGTAGATTACAGCCAGCATTTTTCAGGTGCCATGCACAGCATTTTCAAAGGCTGCCTCATCTCCTGTAGTAGTGATCCCATACTCCCTTGTCCTTTTGCAACTCAGTAGATTTCTTTCAGATTTGAAAGCAACCCTGGGCAATGCAGCTGATAAAAGTCGTGGTTTTTTAAAGAAAAATACCTGGTAAATTTTTATAGCTAATTCATTTAAAAAGAAAAAGATCACATCAGCAAGGACTTATACCTTTAAAAATGCAAGCAGACCATCACTGACTATTCTCTATGGTAAGGTTCAAAAGTTTTCAAGATAAAACATTTTAAAATGCTAACAAATCAAAACATGAGTTGCCAACACTCATATGCTGTTGCATTTTTCGCTTCACAGACCTCTAGGAACAAGTTCCCAGTGAAGAAACCCAGCAGATCATAAAGATCTTCAGGGTCCTGCTATCCTGGCCGCTGGTATGAAGAAATGAAGAGCCAGTGGACCTGGGTCCTCTTCCAGGGAGGCAGTGGGTTCCAGTTTCCACACTCTATGATTTAAAAATCCCACCGAAAGTACACTTAAAACACCTTGAGTTAAAGAAACAAGGGAGCTAGTGCTTCACAGTTATCTAAATACAGTTTCACACAAGAAAGGGGTTTTGCAACATACTTGATGCTCCCAATTCCTGCATAGCTGTTCAACAATCCTTCCCGACTCCTTCCTTGTGTGCAGTGTTCCTTCTTTTCTCATAAAAATAACAGGAACATCAAGATTTAAGACAAATGCTGCAACCTGGGTAATCAAATAGTACATGATAGATTTTTATGTGGTTCTCCACCATGTGATTATCTGAACAATTACCCAGTATCACTTAGAGAACAAATCCACACAACTACAGCCTCCATAGAGGATAACGTACAGAACTGAGACATTAACAGGCTCAAGAGGGTGGCTAGCAGAATTAACAAGGGACCGCAATTTTATGATAAAGTTGAAGACCCCTTCTATAGGCTCTACAGCATATGATATACGTCTTCTGAATGCACTGCTCTGTCCCAAAACTGAGCATGTATCAGCTTGCTCCATTTTATGAAATGAGACATATCTCAGGACATAATTACACAACAAGGCTGAGCTGATCTAACAGACTGCTCCCACTCAAATAGGAGATCTTGCTCCCCCTATTTCTCCCTCCCATTCTTGGTCACACACTCCCACTCTCACCCTCGGATCAGCTCTGTCACCTGTGGATCTGACTGCACAGTAAACCAAGCAAATGTGCTAATCCAACTAAGCAGACAAAACTAACAAAAAAAATATATCTGCCATTATACAGAACTGGAATCAAGTTTCTGTGCTGTCAGACAAGAAATAGAGCCAGTGCAAGAGCAAGAACTGAGAGAGGAGATGGGGAACAGCAAGCAAGTTCACCCACTTCCACAGCAACAAACTGTCAGACTAGTTATACCAAAATATATAAATGCACCCTTGGGTCTTGTTAGATTTTAATTACATCCTTCTGCTGGAAACAATTCAAAACTTCTATATAAATATTAATTTCCTGACACTATACAGTAATATCCATTTCACAGAGCTCAAAACTCCCAAAGGTGGCTATGTTTAGAAACATCTCAGAGTTGTGAGTACAACAACAGATAAACAACGTCAATATTGGAGTCAATGGCAGAGCAATACTAGGACCCAGTTTCTCAAAGGTATTTCTCTACAAGCTATGTAACTGCTAACTCTTACAGCAAGAATACACTAGTTTGCTGCTGCTCACACATCCCTTTTTCTAGGCTGCGCACAACTACACGGTATTCCCCTCAGCAGCTGTCCTTCTGGCTGACAGCAGTGCAACATGTTTCATTTGTGCTACTCCAAGCAGAGTGAAAGGAGGGGCGGGGGAATAAATGCACCTCAGAGTGAAAATGAAGCTAATCAGTTTACAGCAAAGGCTGGAATAAGCTCTCTCTGACGTGACCATTGAAACCTGCTGAGTGTTAAAATCAGCAGGGGCTGTACCTTTCTAGAGGCCAGATACTAATCCAAGTGAATACTAATACACACTTCACCCGTGTGTCCTTGAGTACTAGGTGGCAAGGGGAATGGAGGCAGGGAAGCACCCTGAGTGCAATGCACACCAGAAGGATCATTTACACTTGTAACAAAGAAGATTTGTATACACAAGGTATGTGTCAGTGCCTCAGCTTCTTTCTGTTTCTATATTCAGACCTCAAAGTACTAGGCTTTCAATTAAAAAAAGACAAGAAACAATCATCAGTTTATTCAAATTTGTCTGTAACCACTCAAGAAGAGTCATTAAGCACTATTGTCTTTTCCTGGCTAGAAGTAATTTTAAAATTTCAGAATCAGAAGAACAGCATGCCATGCCAGAGTGCTATCATTTGCTACTGTTGATGATTAATGATTTTAAAGTCTTTGTAATCAAGTAACATGTTACCCTTTGTATGTTACTATGACTTTTCAGCCTGTCTCTTCAGTTGGCTCTTCTAAACTGCATCAAATGCTTACAAGCACAAATTGGTCTCTACATTGCAATCAAAACGCATACAAAAATGACAAAACTATATATACACAAACTGAAAAAAAATCAGCTGGAAAAAATCTGATAGGTGGGAAACGAGGAAGACTCAGAACATGCTTTGAAGAACAGGGAAAAGAAATAAAATGCTTTACCAAAGTACTGAGTGGTAATCCCCTCCTCTCCATCTCTTCTGCCAAAATTAAAAAAAAAAACAAACCAAAACCCCCAAACCTGTGTTTAAAAATAACCTTTTTAAAAAGGAGGAGTAAAACAAAAGTTGAATATTAGCACCTCAGAGTTAAACCAAGACTTTTGAAGACTTGCGTCCACTGCAAATGCACAGGAATCTGAGAAAGCAGCAAAGCAGAGGTCAAGTATTGCTCAACGTGTACAGCATAATTTAAAAAAGAACATAAATAGTTTTGGCTTTTTACTTTAGGTGGAAGAAACACTTCTGTTTCTATGATGCTGCAGAAAAAAATGGCTTTATTATTACAGATGTCTTTTCTTGTAGTCTTAAAGACTACATTTATTTATTTAAGTCTATAATGAATACAGACTTCAGAAATGCAAGTGAAGAGTTATGGTGATCCCCACACTACTAACTTTACAACTTAAATGCAAGATGAACAGTGTGGGAAGGAGATCAGAAAAATAAAAGGTATAAAGATATATAAAGTTAGATAAAGCAAATGTTACAAAAGGGAAGTAATCTATCATATAACAATGGCCAAGGCAATGAGTCAGAACAACAGAAATTTAGATAATCAGATTTCTAAGCACTGCTGCTGCATGTACGTAAGAGCTACTTACTTATATGTTGTTTTGGAAAGCAAAGGCAGGATGCAACGAAAATAATAATTCTGCTAATACGATTGTCCCAACGAGGCCATGTCCAGGCCCAAGGAGGCCATAATCTCGGTTTGTTCATTAGCTTTATTTCAGATAACAGTACATCTCAAAATGACTTCCAAAATTGAGAAATGCATGCCTAATAGATAAACTTACCAGTCATACAGCACAGGCACACAGATAACCTGCAACTACCTACAAAGAACTGTAGTTATATCTCATGGTACTTTCTGTTAATCACCAAAGTCAAATATGCTAAACTCGTAATTGAAATCCCTTATCCCCTACTAGGAACCTTAAAACAAGTGCAGCAGAAATTCAGTGCTGTAACCATGCTGAGTTTCTCCAACTAATGCTTCTTCTCAAAGCATTCAATGTTAGACAACTATAATCATTGTGATCATACCTTCTGTCATGAACCTGTAATTAGTGTAAAAATTAATTTTATTACTCTTCCTCTGCTACTAATAAAATTTCAGGGTCAAACTCTAGCTCTGAGCATGTGTACACAACTTTCACACCCATTCACTTCAAAAGCCACACTGAGAATTTCAGTCTCTAATGGCTTTTGATTTATTACTAATTCTTAAACATAAGAGGCCCATAAGCAGAAATACAGCCTAAAATACAAAGTATAGCTTTTACCACTTAGAGGATCTGAACTGGCTCAGTATGCATCTGACTCAAACTCTTCCTAGGATATTATTAAATATCCTCTGCCCCATAGCTTATGATAACAGGTGAAGCTGGGGGAGGGGGCAGAGAGGTCTCCCCAGTGTTACTGTTAATCATAGAGTCTAAGCAATAGGAGTTGCACCTACATGCAGTGGTGATTGGTGCACAATAAATGAAATTGTGAGTTATTTTGTCTCTCAAAAAAAATAAGGTTCACTAAAACCAAGTCATTGGTAAATTTGGCGTGCTCTTTATATACATAATTTTCACATCTCCTGCCTACTGACTCAATTGCAGATTATTAGTGGAACAACAGCATTTCACTAATTTTGCTTGAGGACTTCCAAAATCTAAAATCTAAGATGTGCTTATGTACATGTAACAAATAAAAAGGAGTTAACAACCCCCATGTTCGCTGAAGCTCAACCTTTGCTACTGGTAGCCTGGCCACTATACATGTACCACTATTGCTCAGATTTCAAATTTTTAAAGAATGGTAAAATGGATACTTTATTTAGGGGAAAAAAAAAAAAAGGGGGGGGGGCGGAATTAAAGAGTGTGAACGTGTCTGTGAATGGCTGGAAGACAAGCAAGATACCAGTAATTTGGAACTTTCAAAAGGGTCCAGCTAGCAAAAATGATGCAAAAATAAATCCAAGGGCAAAGAATTGAGCAACACAATACACAACATATATTCCAGCATATGGCTTATTACATAAAAAAATCTTAAGAAAAAGTGTACATGTCAGTTACTTACGATATATGCAATACTAAACCGGGACTTTAAAACCCTTTCTGAAGAGAGAAGCAGTACTTTTAACTCTTAGTTGCCAGAGAAGAGAGTGGAAGCGAACTGTGTTCCTGCGGTTTTATTTTAGTCTATCAGGGAGGATAAGGAGGTCTGGAATGATGAATTTAGTACCACATTAAAATAAGTCTCAGAACAGAGCAAGTTAAAGGAACTCCTGATAAGAAGTATTCAATAATACCTGTATTATTTGAAGAGAGAATGATGAGTAATCAACATTCAAAGATAAACACTATTAATAAATACATATTTTAAAACCCTTCCATTCGATGTTTTGCAGCATATTTGCACTGAAAAAAACCCACCCAAAAACCCCATCTTCTTAATAAAGACCAACGGGTCCGGCTTTTAGTAATAATGTATTACAATACTTTGTATTTCATCTCATTGAACGTTAGTAAAGGCTGTTAATTAAACCTCAAAGACCCCCAATGATTTAAACAGCCATTTCATCATTGCTGAGGTACAGCCACTTTGGGTGAGCCACTGCAGTCAATTAGTGCAACAAATGCTTTGATGTTACAAAGCAGTTTTGCATGACACGAACATTACTCTGCAGGACAGAGGAGCTGTCAGTACGTGAATAAGGGAAAAAATTCCACAGGCTTTAACAATTAAGCCTGTTTTCTCAAAATATCTTTATCCATTTTATCCATTTTAGTTTGTTATTACAATGCTCTGAAATCTACATGGGAAGCAAAAAAAGTCTCTGTAGTATCCTTTTCTAGACTCACGGATAATTAAGAAACGTCACGAATTTACTCTAAATTTCTGGGTTTGTCTGTTTTGATAGCTAGATGACAGTAACAAATTGCTGTGGTATTGTAAACACCCACAAATTTTGATGAAATCTATGGAACAAACTGGTCTGGAGACTCAATTTTCTTATGAGTCATATGCACTTGACAAATTAAGATTTGCAAGAGATTATGGTAACACCGTTGGGGTTTTGTTGTTGTTTTGTTTTTTTTTAAAGTAAACTCACTATACAAACCCAAGAAGCACCAGTAACACTGATTTTGAAATACAGTATTACAGTATAGGAAGTACAAGACCTAACAGAATTCAATGAAACTACAAAAAGAGGCAAGTCACAACCGGGAATTCTCTTGCTGGCTCCTAGTGGTGTCACCACAATGGGAACACCTAGTTGAACCCTTGACTGTTTTCATTACAGTATTTGTAAACCGTACGTTTAATAGCAATACTCCAATGTGACAGACGCCATTTTGTACTGCAAATATCTACCTTTTGTACTGTAAAAATCAACTAAAATCTGGTAATTTCCAGGAAAACACAGCTGTGAAAGTTTAATATTAGGGCTGTTTTGCAGCTTTCATCTTTAAATCTATGTACAAATCTAAACTCACAGAATGGTTGAGGTTGGGAGGGACCTCTGGTCCAACAACCCTGCTCAAGCAGGACTACCTACAGCTGGTTTCCCAGGACCGTGTCCAGACAGCTTTTAAGTATCTCCAAGGAAGGAGATTTCACAACCTCTCTGGGCAACCTGTTTCAGTGCTCAGTCACGCTCACAGTAAAAAACTGCTTCCTGATATGCAGAGCGAACCTCCCATGTTTCGGTTTGTGCCCACTGCCTCTGGTCCTGTCCCCGGGCACCACTGAAAAAAGCCTGGCTCTGCCTTCTTTGCACCCTCCCTTCAGGTATTCATATACATTGAGAAGACCTCCAATTCACACAAATGCAAACGTTCTAAGAATACCATCCTCGATTTCTCAGAAGCGATTCTAAAATCTGACTTAGAGAACTATCCAGCACTTGCTGTGTAACAATGATCCGGGCAGAGCAAAATTTGCTTGTCTTAAAATAAGCCATATTGGAACTTGTTGATACTCTTAACATATGCTGAAAAACACTCTAAGAATCATAAAAAGACAACAAATAACCTTTTATGTAAACTACTAAAACACAGATAAAAACGTTAAATGAACATAAAAAAGTGACCTGATTTATTTATAAAAATAAGAGTTTACAAGGAAAGGTGATAAAATAAATTAACATGGAGAGAAAAAAATTTAACCTTATGTAAATCATACCTTTATTCTCAGCCTACCTCCTCTCCAATGCCATCACCAGCCATAAGTGTTGATAACTTCCTGATTTTAGATTTACCAAATTTACTGTTTTTCAACACCAACGTGTAACCACCAAATCCAACCAAGAAAAAAACCCTTAAATCCTCAGAATTTGAAGGCCTAGCTTTAATTTATTCCTACTACAACCTCTCTCAGTACAAACCCAAATCTTTATAGAACGTATTCTGCTTTAAGTTTGCAGTAAGAAACAAAAGGCAAGCTCAAAAGAGGATTTTCTTCCCTGAACATGGATAACACTTTTATTTTTAAATCTGCTTCCTTGCAAGCAACAGTGTAAAGAACCTACCACAAAGCTCCAATTTCTTAATAGTTCATCAATATTGGCTTAACTGACGTTACAATTGTAGAGCTTTCCCTTCACATATCAAAGACGTCAACAAAGAGTCAAGCCTAAAAGCACGTAGGGAAACTTCAAAGCTAGACAAATGCTGCTACTATTCAAGTTAGCGAAAGGCATGAAAATAGCGTATTTACTAAACTCTTGCCAGTTTGGTCATGGTCAGTCACAACCACAGTCTGGGGTTCTTCTGGGCACGAGATGGTTTTATCGATTTAAAAAGAGAGAAAGAGAGAGAGAGAGAAAGGAAAGACTGCCTGCCACATATCGAAGATGGAGTCACAAGCCGATGAGATGTGAAGCAGGACTAATCTGCCCACTAAGAAAACAATCACTGACAGCACAGGAACCAGGCAGAACTGAATTCTCCTCCTCCAAAAGGCGTCAGGCTGGCAAAACAAAGCAATGCGATGCTTCACAGGCCTTTACACCTCTACTTCGAACCCGAACGCCTGTCTCGCACATCCAGATACGCAAACGAGCAACTCCAACGTAAATTCGGCATACCTCGTTTATGCAACTCCCTGAGCGGAATGCCGTCTCCTCCCCCGCCATCGTAGGGCAGATACGGATCCGAAGAGACATCCATGGATGCGACGAACCCGGAGCCCGTCTGCCGGCTCAGGAGGGCCGCGGCATTTCTTACGCAAGGGCGGCCGCGGGGGACGCTGCCATGTTTGACCGGGATCCGGCCTGCGCGCCGCCGCCGCCGCCGCCGCCGCCTTGGCGCAGGAGCCGGGCTCTGCCCCGCCGCTGATGTCAGCGCGGGGCGGCCGCAACCGCCGCCAGTGGCTGGGCGGGCGGCGGGCGCGGCCCCGCGGGGCGGCCGCGGGCGCGGCCCCGGCCCCGCTACCTGTGCCTCCCGCCCCGCCCCGCCCCGCCCCGGGCGGCAGCGCTCGCCCTCGCGCGTCGTTTCATCTACACAGGAAAACGAAGACACGTAGCTGACTGCTGACAGGAAGAAGAAAGAAGAAAAGAGCCCGCCGGCAGCTGGCGGGGGGGGGGGGGGGGAACGGGGGGAGGCACACCCGACCGGGCGGCCGGGGTTTTGCCCCCGCCCCAGCCTAGGGCTTCCCTGCCCCGGGAAGGGTGGCGGAGACCGGCGAACGCGGAGGCGGCGGCGGCGGCGGCAGCTCACCCGCGCACGCGAAGCTGCCGGATCCGCCAGCCCGGTCAACGAGTGAGCGGCTGGGTTCAAAAGGCAAAGACGGCGGCACTGGCTTTGTTCGCCTTCCTGGAGCCGCGCCAGCCGAGAGTTTTTAAACAATTATAATCGCATTTTATTTGGAAGGGAGAATTTGTGTCTTACCGCTGAGGGACGGGGGCGGGGGGGGAAGCCTGTCTCTCGCTAATTGTATTTACTCTCTTCAAACAGCCGAAGTATGACCGCCGAGGAAGAACAACGTAACCTGCCAAAAGCCAACCGCTCCGCTGCACGGGGTTAGCTTACCCCGCTTCCACCTCCACCCCCCACCCCACCCCGTGCAGGCTGTAGAACTTCCAATTCTACGGCAGTGAATGTCAGATTTGAACATTTGTAATCAAAAACATCGAAGCAAGAATTTAATCACATACCTAGCTAAAATGGTCAGGTGTCTCCATTTTTTTGGGGTGATGATTATTCTGGTATTACAACTGCGTAACATCCATACTCGTATTTAAAATACTGAGGGCGGGAGAGGAGCAAACGTAATAAACACAAGTCCATACTTAAGCTTGCATTACTCTACGCTTGACAAAATGCTCCGAGGCCCTTAAAAGTCACAGACTCAAAATAGGCAACAACCCACGTGAACGCTAACCAAGGCGTTCATGTGATACATCGTCAAACAGTGACCGTTACAGCTTTGGCAAAACCCAGGCACTTCAAATAACCAGTATCTAGAAACGGGAAATCTTAAACTGACTACATAATTGCTTGCATCTGAAACGGATGTTATTATAGATTGTATCCGTACATTAATCTGTTTACTGTATGATCTTGTACTGGTCCTATCTTGCAATTACTGATAAGAAAACTATTTTTCATGAGATTTCCATAGTTAGTTCAGTTCTAACAAAACGTGCAAGATGTGCATATTGGTTTTGATTTTGTTCCCCTCCAGCAGGTAATATATAATTATTCTTCCCTGATCTATTATTCTCAGTTGTTTTAAGTGTTCCGCTTCAGTAAAATGGGACATACATTAACTACGCTACCACTTAACTTGCAGAGATTCATTTTTGTCAAACTACACAAAAGTAAAAAAAACAAAATGCTCTCAAGAGCTGAAGATGGACATGCAAGTCATTAGACACACTGCCTCAGCATAACACTTTAATATATCTTGTACATATGTGTGTGTACACACGCAAACACACCATTTCCATAACTGAGGGGTCCCAGTGAAATTACCGAGACTATTCATGCTTAGCAAATTTGAGAATACCGCATGCCTGCAGCACCAAGGCCCAGCTTCAGTTTCATTCACACAGGACACAAGGGAAGGAATTCATTTCATTATGTAAGCTTTTTCACCTCTAAGTGTGACTGACAGACAACTATTTTAGTTTTCAAAGGCATTAGTTTCTTAAATAATTTTCCAAGTTTGTTCTCAAGGAAGTTACTTCTTTTATAAGCCAATACCAATGTTACAGGCTGTGTACTGTAAATGATCTTTTTGAGCACAGAGAAGGACTTAAAGAAATACTCAATTTACTTCACAGACCTGTCAATATATTAAATCTTAAAAATACAGCTCCAATACAAACGTTGAGAAAATGCTGGTATCTCTATGGATGGAAAAACAAGTGAGAATAAAAGGAAAAAAAAAAAAAAAAGTATGAGCACAGAGCAAAACGTATTTCAAAACCTTAAAGACTATCTTAGCTCCAAGACAAAGGGAAACCTTGAGCCACAGATACGCAGTTCTAAAATACTGATGTCTTCTACTGAGTTAAACAGCCATCTCCATTTGCCGTCATCTATACAAGGAAATGCTTTCTGAAGAGTGGCCTCCTACAATCATCTTTTCAACAAGAGCAACTGAATCTTTAAGATCTTTAATAACTGAAAGTGGTGTGACTTTCAAAGCCATTATTCATTCTCACCATTTATTTTTTGCCTGTGGAAAAAACCAAACGAACCCCCAAGCACCTCTGAACTTCAAATTATCTAGATTACCTTGATTTAAGGAGATGTACAAGAGAAAACCCTGAGCACTCTCAACTCCTTATCTCAACAGCACCTGGAAAGAGTCTGTAATCTTACTGTAAGGCTCTAAAAAAGTCATTCACAGCAGGAAGAAATACAACAATTTTTGTAACCTGAAGAAAGAGAATTATTACAGAATAAACTGTTAATGCATTTATTGTATGTTGATTATAGAAGCCAACACTGTAAATTCAACTCCGTATTTGAGAGAACATGAAATAAAGGATATAAAGGACTTGTATTAACACAGTCTGGAAGATCACCGCTAGTTTAAGAGTTTGATGTAGTTACCAAAGGCCTGGAATGTCTTAGAACTGATAATAAAAATTGGTCACAGCACAGAAATGGCTAACTTGTTGGACTAAACTTGTTCACTGGACTAAGGCACATGCAAAATCTCTAAATAAGTCTGAAATTCAGTCCGAGCTGGAAAAGATAAAGGGTATAACTAGTTGGAGGGCATATCTGATAAACTTTAGATATGAGGGAAAATAATGACAAGAAGTCTGCAGTGTAAAACACATACAACTTCATATTTGCTATATAAAATTTCAAGAGACCCCCTAATATTAAACTGCAGCAGCTCTTCCAAAGTCACTGCTTATAGACAGGCTGCCAAATACAGTTCTTTGTCTGTCTTAAAAAGCAGAACAGTCATTCTCCCTTCTCAGTTACCAGCAGCTTGTGTTTCCATTGTTCATTCCCACTACCACCGTGTGTATTCCCTTTCCTACAATACCATGAAAGGTGGGGGGGGGTTGTAAGCAAGAGAGAGATATACTATGTATCCTAACATGACCTAGTTAAGCCAGTCTTCTTTTTTTTTTTTTTAATATCTAGAAGTCTATACAATTTAATCTTTCCAAATTACTCTTTTTCTACCTGGTCTGAAATAGTGTCTGACTTTAACTGTCTGACAATTTTACATTCAAAAGAGTATGTCAGTTATTTCTGTTGTGAAGTTCAGCAAATTCCAAAATTGTAGTTAGTTAAATGCTGTCTCTAGTTAACTAGGTATTTTGGGTATTATGGAGTACATAACATTATGAACACTTGTTGTAAGGCCTAAAGTTAGTTTTACAATAGCCTTATTTTCAATGACTGAGAACCCCTTAAAATGGCCAATTTAGTACATAGAACAGCTCATATGTAAGCAGCAGGTTTGTACAGCAGCTTGCTTTCAAGGAGATTTCATCACAGTAATTATAGACCAAGGCCTCAATCCCAGAAATCCTCCATGCCCAAGTAACTTCACACATCTGAGTGCTCCCATTGTTCTCAACAGGCACATACTGTTGTTAACCATTACTTAGATGCATCCATCTCTGCAGAAAAGGGCTTTAAATCCATTGTTCTAGAAATATCACAATGTATACAGATGACACACCTTTAAGGCATAGTAAGAATGAAGAAAGATACCTTAATCCTGCCTCCACACCTTATGTTTTCCCTTTTAGGGAGAGAGAAATACACATTCAAGATAAAGTATCTGAAAATACAAGAATAAATCAGAGGTTAGACACATCAGATACACCCAGGGAAAGGTGTTTTGAGGTGACAGAACAAGGCCAGTGAAAAGAAGGGGAGTATCACAGAGGTATGTCGGCCTGCTTACCCAAGGTTGGAGGGAAGATCTTAATTCTGAAGCACTATTCCACCATTTCATGTTAAAAAGTGAGCTAGGTTTAAGGAAGACAGCCAAGCACCTTCTTACATATAAACCAAACATAATCTCTTGATTCCCTCAATTACTTGGTTTATTCTGGTGACAGAATATATAATTTCATTGCACCAGGTAATGAAAATTAAAATTGTGGGTTTTATGAAATTCCAAATGTAAGATTGGGGATGCTGAATTATTTCATTAAAGTAACAAGAGATGCCAAAAACGTGTCTGATAATTACAAATGTTAGTGTGACTGATGCAAAAGATTTTGGTGACTATTGTCAGTTTCTCTCCTATTATTATTATTATTCAAAACTAAAGCTTCTCCTTCAGCAGAGCTAGCAGATAATGTTCTCTTGAAAAATGCTACATAATAGAGCACGCCTCAAAACAGCTACCATCTCCAACTGTTCTGAAAAGAATTTAACTCATATGCACCCTCAGTTGATGGTTGGACATGAAAGCATTCATTTACAACAGGTTGCCAATGTCTCAAAACCTACTGTCCCGTTCCTCTTCATTCCATTCCTTTTCTTTCCAGCTTTATTCTCCTGCCTTTTTTTTCCGATTTCTTCTTTCTCTTACCCTTTCTCAATCCATGCGGTCAAATTAAGCCCGGGTCTAATTCCTCTACCAGCTTGACTTCTCTTACTTAACTTGTCTCAGTTTACTGATCTTGCAGCCCCCTTCAGTCTGGCTTTGTTTGTTCTGCATAAAAATCACCCAACTTTCTCATCTGGGTCACACAGAGCCAGCAGTGTGAAACACTAAAGACAATAAAAGAAGAACAAACACCCTTCTTCCAGTTCTGGTACCCAGACATGGTCCAAGATGAAATAACTCAAAGATGCAATCACAGAAAAGGGAAAAGAAGAAAAAAAAAAAAGACAGAGAGAGAGAGAAAAAAAAGTTCAGTTACACACAGCTTCAAATTAAGACACAGTAAAAAAAACCAAAACAAAACCAAAAACTTTAAAATCTTAAATTACAGAGTCCCAAACTTCATTCATTCATCAGCATTATATAGGACCCTGTGCTTGATCACAGCGGTGTTAGCAAAAGTCTCCCAGCTCCCTATCAGGCTATAAACAGAAGACTCCATTAAGCTGTTTCCATTGCCACCTCATCAAAAGCCTCAATGAGGCAGACAGACGATGACAGGAAAAAATCTAGACCAAGTATAATGTAAAAGCAGAAGAAAACAAATTCATAGCATATGCTGTTGAGTAGTTCAAGGCAGATGGGGTTTAAATAGAACAGGAGTCAAAAAATCCCAGAGAAATGTGCTTAGCAGTAATACATGATAAATTTTCTTCTACTTACATATTATTATACAGAAAAAAACCCAGCTCCTTAATCACAGTTTCTTTTTTCATAATAATTTGTTTCCCACAAATTAGTCACTTAATTTTGCCCACAATCATTTCACCCAGCAGAGAACACTTTATTCCAGGATCTAGCCTAGTAAGCTTGCTTCTTCACTGGCCAACCACAGGTTCTTGAATTACACTTCTACAGCATTGTATAACTTCCAGTGGTGCTTTTACTCGCTGTCCAAACACACAAGATGGTAACTGAAGTCAAACCCAACCAGCAAACAGAATGCAGTAGAACAGGTCATATAGCCACAAGCATGTTGCTTAATCAGCTCTCAGACTGACTTCCCCCCTCAGGGTAGCTGAACCTTCACCGTAAATCAGTGACACAGGAGGGAAGGCTCCCCACTGCAGCACAAAACTTTAGGGCAGAAGAAAGAAATAGACAGAAAAAAAGGGAAATAATGAAATCATGATGCAACATTAATGCCTAAAATGAAAAATAAACTGGAAAAAAAATGCAAGCATTTGGTCCCTAAAGACTGCTTTGACATCTTGGCCCAAAACACTGAATACAAGGCTACTCTCTTCAGTTTTCTTTTCACTTCTTTCTGGGGTTGTCTATCACACGCTCCTTGATCCATAACCTAATGATGCTGGAAGAAAATCCTTGACATCAACAGACTACATCTAGCTATCAGCTGAGAGAGGTGGGTTGGGTTTTTTTCCTGTGTTTTCTTTCTTTTTTTTTTTTTTTAAAGTTGGTCAGCTTCACACTGACATTAAATGTATCTACTTTTACTGTACTAATCATGCAAGGAGGACTTGGAAAGAAAAGCAGGCTATTTTCTGTAAACAAGTTGCTTTCTCTGATTCTCTAAGAGCCTCTTTACTTTCTTTATTTTTTCTGTTTTTTTTCCTTACAGGGTACGGGTTTTACTAAGAAAGTAAGTCTTGCTGCATTTTCAGCTTTGCATACATGTCCTTTCCTCACACTCCAATCTGCTAAAACTGTAGTTATAACTCTTCAACAAGAAGATTTGGCATCCTTACTAGGAAGCGATCCTGGCTTACTGGGCAGCTTTCCTAAAGTTTACTTCCCCCTTTTCTAGGACTAGTCAAAATTCTGCTACTGAGATCATTCTATTTTTCCTCTTACCTAAATGCATATAAGGAAATAGGTTTTATCTGTTAGATTGCTCTTATTCTGTTTTAGGGTTGCTTATTTTTGGCCACTATTTCCAACTTGCTGTTCAAAGTATGTGCAGGGGATAAAATTACAGCACCAACATGTATTCCTCCCTAGATATGCCATATATGATATGCCATATATATTAAGCTTACTCTCTATCTTCAAGAACATTAAATCTTCTCCATACATACATAAGCTGTGTGGACATAGCGCCAACAGCAATTTTGTATGTTGTTAATACATAATACTATACTATGCCAGGCATATTTGAATTCCATGAAATTATGAGCTCAGTACTTAGTAGTGGTCAGAGTAAGACTTGCTACTTTATTATCATGACATGCCCATCTTCCAAATGCTGTATGAAGTTCTGATCCCTCCCTTAAGTTACAGATATTAGTAAAGGTTCAGAAAGGGGCAGCGAAAAGGATCGAAAGCATGGGATAGCTGCAAGGTCCAACTGAGCCAACCAGACGTCCTTAACCTGGAAAAGAGATAACTGAGGAGGGAAAGAAATAAGTAGCAATGAAATTCAATTTTTGAACCACCTGTTCTAATAACAGAGCTCTTAAGACAGTTATTGTTCTAGAGGATCAAGACCACTACAAACGACAAGGGCAAGGACAACAAGAAATTAATGAGTATACATTGTATACAGGTATATCAAAACATAAGCTATAAACAGTTTGATACCTCACACTGGTGATTAATAGATACAACTGCTCACTGATTTGCTGTAATTAAATCACTGCTCTGACACCAGAGATTTTAATCCATGATTCTTTTCTCTCTCCTCTTAAAAGTGGGAGGACTACCACCTTTCACAGTGGAGCACCATGCTATTGATATGTTTAATCCTTGTTAGTTTCTACATGCATATGGCCAATGCATGATAGGCCGTATCAAACTATGTGTATTTGGCAACACAATCAAGTCATCCTAGTTTCAGGTCACTGTGAGAGACTGAAAGAGTTAATGTCTCAAACACTGTGGTGGGGCAAGTTCTGCTTAAAGACTAACACTGCAACAGCAAGGAACCCAGGTGAAAACCCCATCAGCTCAGACATCAGCAACAGGAGGGGGAGGGCGTGCTGGAGGGTGTGCAGCTCCCTGTTCTGATAAACTGCTCTGATACAAACAATGGCCATGTCTGCAGGGAAGAAGTTACTCCACAAACAACCCCCAAGCCCAAAGGCTCACAAGCTGTTCATTGACCTGAGGAGTTCAGGTGCCCACCCGAAGGAGGGGCAAGAATGATAACTGAAGCCCCAGGTGCCTAAGCCCACCGGGACTGGACCCCTCAGCTAACTGGACACCTCAGCTGACTGAACCAATGCTGGACCCAGGACTGGTGAAATCTTTCTCTCTTCCTTTTTCTCTCTGTCGTCTTCTCTCTTTCCTTTCTTTTCCTTTTCCACAATCCCTACACCTCATCTGTTTCAAGATATAAACTGTTGACCAAGTCTGAGATTAAGCGAAGGGTCTAGGGGCGGCTGGATCTACTCTGAGGAGGAGTCTGGAAAGCAAGGCGGTCTGCTCTGAACCTTGTGACTCAACAGGAGGGATCTCCTTATTCCCTGAATTGATGTATATGGTTACACAGTTTACAGAAGTAGTTTTACACCAGTTACTGTTGTGAGAAACCCTGCCACCTACTACCACACCTCCCCAGTTCAGTTTGCTTCTGTCATGAATAAAATCTTTAACTGATTGTTTGGTGTTGTTTCACCTTAATTTAGCCTGAGGGAATTTCGAATTAAACACGACTCCCTTGTCAGTCCAGTCTGGGTCCTGACAGTCACCCTGTCCTAGTTTCACATCAAACCTTTCTGTACCAAGCACAGTTTCATTTCAATAAGCTCATAATACCCCCTAAAACCAGTATGTATCAGCAGAAAGATTTTTCACAGCTGCAACTATCAACAACAACAAAAAAAGAGCTTAAGCATTTATGCTGTACAAGGATGAGTGACAAGGAAGTCCATGTGTTAGTCCACGCTAATGCATAGGCTGGTGTTAGCCTAGGCAAGACTGGCAGTTATAACTGTTCTGAGCAATATTTATACCCGGACATAGGCTCAAAATAAAGAAAAGAAGGTAATTCTTCACAAAAAAAATGTAGCTAAGCTATTAGAGCTTGCCAAAGGATGGTGTGGGTGTTAAAGAATTGCTTCAAGAAAAAGTCAGTGGAAGAAAAAATCCACTGATAAGGACTAAAACTAAAAATCCCCACCCAGTTGAGGGAGGCCCTCAGCCATACAGGACTGCTATATAAGGACTCAGATGCTTACCACTTAGTCACTCTGTTCTTACTCTTCCTTATGCACTGACTTTTGACAGGATGCCGAGCTAGGTGGATTTGTGGATTGACCCAGTACAGATGTTCTTGTGTTTCAGTGACATCATGATATCCTCTTCCAGAATAACGTTTCTCTTTAATCCAAGCAGATGAAAAGCTTTCACTTTAAAATGCTGGTAAACAAGAATATTCTCAAAGGTAGAGAACAAGAATGCAGCCTGACATCAATTTGGTTAGAATAGTGTCCACCTCCTTTGGCTGACTTGAGAGACAAATCAAAGGTAAAAACGAATGAATTAAAAATTATTAAAGCTGTAGTGAAAATTGTTTATTTAGTAACTAAAGACTTTGCAGTCATATTAGACTAAATTATTTTATTGTATGCTTCAGACTCTTCTTTCTACATACCTACATATATGCCATCACATTTCTTCTGCTTTCACTCCTTCATCTTACACTATTCATACAGTATGCCTGGGAGAAGGACCTACTTACAATAACACTACACCACACTGTCAAGTCAGCAGTAACTGCATCAGCAGCATCTGTTAACAAAGCCAGTGCACTTTAAGAACTTCAGCAGAGCTGCAGAAGGAAACCAACAAGACTATATAGTATTAGAAAGTTGGAAGGACTGAATTACTAGTATTATGATTCATCTTATTCCAGAGTAGCAGGCTGGAAATGCATATGCTTGTGTGTTTTGGAAGGTGATGAAACCTAAGTTTGGAAATACAACTTTGGTGGGAAAGACTGGTGAAACCATTCAAGGACTGCTTGTAGAGTGAAGTTATAAAAACAACAGTTCTCATAAACAAGTCCTCAAAGAACTGACCACTGCATTTGTGAGAAATTGAAATGCCAATATTTGTTTTTAAACATTTAAGAAAACAAGAAACTAATCAGTTACTAAAACTCTACATACACACTGCCATAATTTCCATCCCTCAAAAAGTCTAATGCCGCACCAATCCAATTACAATCTGAAGGCCCAGACTAACACTGTAACACCATTACAGGCTGTTCAACTAAAACGACATAAAGAGAATTTTCAATTTGCACAATAATTATGTTAAAAAAGAAAAAAAAATACATTGGAGTTCAGGAAAATCACTATCATGATAAACAGGTAAGATGCAAAAGACATTTCAAACACCTGCAACTCACTCATTCAATAATGACATCCAATAATTAAGATAAAACATTTTCTCCCCTTGACCTAAGAATCTTCCAGCCAATTTTTTTGTTTTCTGCCAGGAATTTTGAAATCCTTGAAGAAAGAACTTTGTTACTTAGCCCAGTTTTCCATGTAAACATAACATAAAACAACTTGTGTTCCAAAAAGATGGACAAAATAAACTTAATGCATTACTAACTAATAAAAAAAGTAAATGAAAACATGGTTCTGTATTGTCAAATATCCTGTGTTCAGCTGCATTAGTAGTATGGAGCACAGGCAAAATGTCTGCAGTTCTAACTACATTCCAACAGGAAAAAAAGTAAAAGATAACCAGCTACTGACAATTTAACTATTCAAAATAAACTAGCTGTGCCTCATGCTTGCCCCTGTGATCACAGCAAGTCATGTTATCTCATGCTTGAATTTGTATGGCATCATTTGAGACTCAATATATTCCTTACTTAAGAAGAATGAGCCCTTAAATGGAAATATTGCTAACTTGGAAAATAGGCTGTATGTAACTTAGGAAAGAGATATGTCAAGCTGTCATAATGACTATTCAGGCAAGTCAGTTTTATACCACATGCATGGAAAACACAAAAAATGCCAATGGTGCAAAATGACTTTGAAGACCCTTCTTCATACAGCTCTGCCCAACAGGCAGAATCTGTTCATGCAATTTCCATGCATAAAGAATGTGACAGGAACATTAAGTTCTTCATGCAGGAAACAAGTTATTTTATTCTTTTCTTTGTATTCTTTCTTTTCTTTATAAACTGTGATAGCTAAGTAGAAACAAGCATGCACATGAAAGGACATTCATGTGTTGTTGGAAAAGATAACTATGTCCAGATCTTGCTTGAACAATTAACCTCTGATGTGGTACGAATTTCTTGATTATACAGAGCCACCTCACACGTGCTGAAAATCACATTCTGTTGTTCAAATAACACCGTAATAGTAGTTCACTATACCATATTTTTAATGTTGGTATTTAGGGCACTGAAAACGGATTGGTTTGGTCTCTCACTTTAAGCAAAGGACTCCAACTCATGGGTAAGGACAGTTTAGGAGAGCTGCAGTGTTTTACACCATGACCTGTTGGCATACTCTTTTTTTTTAGTGGCACTGCTGTTACTGCAAGGAGATAGTAGCAGCTGTAGCAGCAGCTTTTGAATTACCAGTTTACAGGTTGTCATATTAAGGTTAACTATTGCCAATTTTATGTTAACACCATATGCCAGACTGTAAACTGTCTCCACACTGAAGTCACAATATAAGCAACTAAGCTCCTTCAACTGAAGCAGGAATCACTATAGCTATTGAAAACAATGCCAAGCTCATTCAGGACTCAAGACTCCCACAGTCGATCAAAGTACCTTGAGATAACACCAGTGAGATCATTTGTTTGCAAACCGTTTTTACTGCAAATAACGTTTAATCATCTGATTTCAGTCAGTGCCTTGAAAAATTTGCAGTCTGGCAACACCACAAAAATCCACCCCCTGAAGAGCTTGCTCTACACTTCAATAAAAAAAATAGTGAAAACTGATGCTGTCCTCTCCTCTATCATATAAACAGCCCTCAATTCTGAGTAAAATTATGGAGACCTCTCAGTTTCACCTCACTAGTTGGGTAACTCTGAGTCATAAAAGAAAAAAGTTTGAACTTTTGAAGATACTTGTTATGTCCTTCAAGCCCAGCCAGTAGCCAAGAACTGCATGTGTCTCAAGCTTTAGAGACAGACAAGGCAAGCCAATGCTGAGAGAAACAGAATGGATTAGACATTTAATCTTCTCATTCATATTCCCCAGTTAAAAAATTAATCTGGTAATATATTTCACTTCTGGAGATTTCACTTCCGATTAGAAAGAATTCTTTTTTCCTCTGTTAAAGTGATGGAAAACAACTATCCTAGTGTAACAATTTTTTAAAAGCTAAATAGGATACATCTACTCCTATAAAATTTAAACCAGTGAATATTAGCTTATATGGCTTAACTATTAAAGAACTGACAGCTTCTCAATAGTAGTGTATAATATGCTTAAATTGACCTAGCAAGAAGCAGGACGAACAGTCTAAAAATAAAACATAGATAAGCCATGATGAAAATGATCTCCACAGATTGCATACATGGAAGTACACTGCATGTACAAGCATTGGTAAGATGTCCCTACAAAGAGGCAGATACTTCTGCTATCAGAATGTCACTGTACTTCTCATTAGACAGTAGTTCAACAAGGAAAAACACAAACTTCAGTACTACAAAGAGATTAGTTTTGATAAGCAACAAAAGCAAGTTTTGATCAAAGCTGACAGGCAGTATCCCTTCTAGGCAGGGCTTTGGTGCAAGCCATCCAACCTGCACATGCATAGCAATTTATTATTTAGCATGTTAAAACACACTACCCTCAAAGAATTCATAATTTCATGATACCTACTTGTTCTCCATAATGCTGCCACTAAAAGTCTGAAATTTGTGCAAACAAAACAGCTACTGGAGAACTTAACAGGAATATGATATAGTATATATATATAATTATGGTATAATCACTATACATATGTATTTATATAATATATGTATTTAGTATATAATACTACATATTCACAGTTTCTGTATTCTTCTCAGATGACACAGTAAGGGACAGGTCACATACATGCTTTCAGATGGTGTTAAGAGAAACAAGATTGTTGTACAGCTTTGTTTTTAAGATAATGGTGAATCCCCCATGCGGAACTACACAAAACTATTCAAACTGCAAACCAGAGGTGACACTAAACAGGCAAATCTCTATCAACTAAATATTAAAGAAACCTAAAAGTTGAGGTGGTAAGACTTTCTGAAGACTGGTTCCAGTTAATGTTCACTTGTTTAGTCCCATCTAGTATCAAGGAATTTCCCACATAAGACAAGTAGTACATATTGTTAGTATTCTTTCCCAATATCATCCACCTTCCACATGTTTTCAACAGAAAGCATATTCACCACTGAGTAACAGCCTCAAGGACTTTGTATGCCTCAGTTAAGTACTTAAGTATGAGTGGTAATGTGAATGGCAGTACTGTACAGGCTTTATAGAATTGCTGTCTTGACAGCCAAAGGACTTACCAAGCGTACTGAAATAAGCAGAATTCTGTTACTTTACTGCCCTCTGAATGAGGGGGAAAGACTACAATGACTTTAGAAATTCCATATTGTTAGCTTTTTATCTGCATAATATATGTGCAGTTTATGGTTCAATCTTCATTAGCCAAAAAGAAGAAGAAGAAGAAAAAAAGAAAGATAAGTTCTTAATTCTTCAGTTTCTCCTCATTGCATGGTCTTGATTTTTTAAAATCTGTCAGCCTGTATTTTATTACATAAACTGTAAAATTATGATGAACACTCTATTGTCCATGGCAACTTATCCAGATTGGATAAATTCACGTCTGTGCTCATTTGTACACTGAGCTTACATTCTGCAGCTATGCAGCTTTCAATTTAACTACATTATTTCCATAATCATTTTAAGTACAGATACTTATTGCCATTTTGTTCATGTTGCTAAGAAATGAGGCTTATAAGTACTTCCAGCCCTACAGACACAACCCATATGTTTAAACAGGGCTCCTGATTTTGGCAGGATTCACCAGCTAAAGCACAGAGGGAGCTAGCCATAATGCCTCTGCATTCACGTCATGCTCTGGATGGCCTCCAGTATTGAGAAGCATGGGATCTTCCAGTTACTGGGATGGTCCTGCCCTTCCTCAGGAGGTGGGACAGATTCTGTATGGTGAATTCATCTGTACTTAGACTCAACAGAACAAATATACATTAATAAAGAGATGATGAAGAGTATTTAAATAATAATAATTAAAACAAACAAAACAGTTAATGCTAAGTGAATAACAGAGGACTACAAAAAGGGCACACGCAGTCCAGCAAGGAAGTGCTTATTTCGTCTTGTCAATGAGATTTGCTGAATTAAAAACACACAAGAAAAAACACCGTACACATTTCAAGACCTAAGCTATGAGAAACACAGATGTTCACCTCCTGCGTGTAAGTTTATTTAAAACTCTTTTAGAATTATACTCTTACCACCTTGAAAAGAAAATTTATACCAGATTCTGATCTACTGCTAAGATAGTTACTATGATTTACCATACAAGAAAGTATTTTCCATGCATAGAGACACATAGATCACCACTCACTTCAATAAAATAATAGGGCTTATTACTATTGCTGCCTCTTACTGAGTGACCAGAACTGGGGCAAGCAGATATGTCATTAGCAAAAAAATTCAACTCCAGGAAAGAAAATACATTAATATTTATGTTCTAATGCACATTCTAATACTTCAGCATTACAATGAGATAGGGGCTGCTGGCATGTGCAGCAATTAGCATTGCTTTTGACAGTGCAAATAAAACAACCACCTCGTGTTTGGACTCGATTTACAGATGTAATTTCACGACAAGTAAGGGACAGAACACTGGCTCTGAAACTATTTATTTTACTGCAAACTTATTTATCCTTCAAGCTTGAAGTGATGGAGAGGATTTATATAAACAATAACCAGAGTAGGTTCAGACTTTCATTACAGGCTGCAAATACGTTAGACAAGCAAGGCACTCACTTCTAATTAAGTGCCAGATATTCAGAACAAAACATTACACGTGGAAGCTAGTTGTTCAGTTGATAATTTCCTAACTATTAAGTGCTTGAATTCATCATGCTGGTGTTCTATAATATAAGTAAATTGGCAGAAGGAATTTTTATGTAGTTTGAAGGTGCCCTGTCTCTTGATACCTGTATTGGTATACAAGTTCAATAACTGCACATTCCAGCTGTATCTAATTAGATAGAAGGAATACAGATGAGAAGGATGCTTATAACGATAGGACACAATTATCTAGTACAATGCCAACATCCAACTGCCAAATGTGGCAAAGGGAGAATGCATGAAGGAAGAGACTCTGCAGGGAAAGAAGACAACTGAATGCTAATGGGGAAGGAAAGGCTGATAAAAAAGAAAACTCAAGAGGCTGAGTGATTTTAAAGAAAACAAGTGGAAGTGATAAGACTATATATTTAACTAAGTTTACCATCTTAAAGAGAAAATTATTTCTTTCTCTCCTGTTCTCCTCTTTGACCATTGCTAAGAGAATCTTAATGCTTTCACTTCATTAACTGCTTTGTTAATTGGAAAAAAAAAAAAAAAAAAAAAAGGGAAGAACCTCCCAGTTCTTTCTTCTTTGTATTACTTCAGTGCTTTTATCAGTGCTCACAGTAGAAAGGTTTTTTTGTAACTTTTCACTTAGTCGAAAGTTCAACTCGTATGGTGTTTTCTGTTGCTTCTAATAACCTTCACTAGTTCTAAGGTTTTTGCCTGTTTTACAGATCTGAAGCTGAGTCAAGCAGAACAGATTTATCTCCACAAGTAACAATTAAAAGAGACTGTTACTTTCTGCCCCAAAGAAATACTGAAGACAGTGGGACTTCCAAAACCCCGCTGCAATGAAGAAAGACCAGGTAGTTGCAGAATAACCATCCTTCCCCTACTTGACAAGAAGTTTGTCATTTGCCAGAAGTAAGTTAATATGTGCCTTGTATCAGAAGTCATCCCATACAATGCAACTTAAGACATGCACACAGAAAAATGTTCAGCCACTTTTAGGTTTAAAGCATGCCTCTGAAGGACAGATTAGCTAAAGAGAAACATTCATTAGTCATGAAAAAGGGTTGATTTTGTTTATTAAAAAAACAACAACCCCCCCCAACAAAACAAACCAAACCACACAAAACCACAAAAATAAAACCCAAAGAAATTTTTAAGCTGAAATTAACATTAACTTACCAATTGATGCATCACCATCCAAGAGATTGTCATCTTCAGAGGTCTGAAAGTCCATAATTACACCCGCTCCATCTAAAAGCTCCTCATCGCTGCTTGCACTAGTTATACTGTTGTAGCTGTTTCGATAGTAGCCTCTATGAAACAGCTGCTCAGACTCCATTTAGCTGTTTTATAACCTATATAAAGAAAATGAGTTATTTTCTATTTGAATATGCACAAAAGATTGAGAAGCTTATATCAAATAAAACAAAACTAGTGTATTTCATGGTTTGGGGAAAAAATATTAAGGTCACAATACTACAAGTTACAAAAAACATAGCAGTAATACAGAACATTATATATAGAGAGAACATTTTTCACAAATTTTTAGTGATTTTTAACTGGATGATGCTTCCTCACCCCCTTTCTTTGGCTCTCCTTAGTCTGATGTTATCATCATGAAAGTATTTCACTTTCAGTACCAGTGGTTGGAATGTGCATGCCCCAGGAATGTGCATTGCACCATGGAGCTGGTACAAAACCCAGCCAATGTTAAGGTTAAAAAAGGAACTTCTTTAGCAGTGGCATCTTTGTACTGTGTTTGCTTGGAGTGAAACAGATGGCAGGCTAATGCTGTAGTCCCCTGAACAAAACTCTTCACAGTCTTTTGCACAGAAGAGTGCAAATATAAAAGTGGAAAACAGCTCAAAATCTTCATGTCCACATAAAACTTCCAAACCCCTTACCTATATGCCTTTTGTTTGGTGGTTGTTTTATTTTTAAACACAATGAGGTGTCAGCAACGCATTCTTTTGCACATTCAGTATTACACTAACACATTAGGCTTTCAGACTCAGACCTAGTCCTCCTTTCCCTTGTAGAGGTAAATGTCACAGAAATAACTTTGTGATTGAGGCGGGAGGGAGGACAAGGCATGATCACACCTTGATTCCATGCTCTCCCTCATCCAAAGGAAGTCTTGTGTTTGTCATTTCTCAAATATCTTCACTCCTTATTAACATACAACCCAACATACTTTTTTTCAGTAATAAGAAACCACTCATTCCCTCCAAGCAAAGTAGATGACCCCCCCCAACTCATGTCTGAATCTTTTCCTTACGCCCTTTTTCCTCTACTTATCTGCAAATTCTGTAACCATTCACTGTAACTGCTGCAAAGCTACATGCACTGTAAACATCCAGACAGCTGGCAGCAATAAAAACAGGTAACAGGACTTCCAGTTCAGATCCCTCTCCTCTACCCAGCTGTTGAGCCTTGTGAACATATTGGGTTTGCCTAGCAAGTTTTGGGTAGCAGGAGCTGCTAGAGGGGTGGCTTCTGTGAGAAGCTGCTAGAAGTTTCCCCCATATCCGATACAGCCAATGCCAGCCAGCTCCAAGATGGACCCGCTGCTGGCCAAAGCCAAGCCCGTCAGCGATGGTGGTAGTGCCTCTGGGATAACAGATTTAAGAAGGGGGAGGAAAAACTGTGCAACAGTAATTGCAGCCGGAGTGAGAACATGTGAGAGAAACAGCCCTGCAGACACCAAGGTCAGTGAAGGAGGAGGGGGAGGAGTTGCTACAGGCACCAGGGCAGAGATTCCCCTGCAGCCCGTGGGGAAGACCATGGTGAGGCAGGCTGTCCCCCTGCAGCCCATGGAGGTCCACGGTGGAGCAGATCTCCACCTGCAGCCTGTGGAGGACCCCACGCCGGAGCAGGTGGGTGCCCAAAGGAGGCTATGACCCCATGGAAAGCCTGCGCTGGAGCAGGTTCCTGGCAGAACCTGCGGAACTGTGGAGAGAGGAGCCCACGGAGAAGGTTTTCTGGCAGGACTTGTGACCCTGTGCAGACCCACGCTGCAGCAGTCTGTGCCTGAAGGACTGCAGCCCGTGGAAGGGAGTCATGCTAGAGCAGTTCGTGAAGAACTGCAGCCCATGGGAAGGACTCATGTTGGAAAAGTTCATGGAGGACTGTCTCCCGTGGGAGGGACCCCACACTGGAGCAGGGAAAGAGTGTGAGGAGTCCTCCACTGAGGAGGAAAGAGCAGCAGAGACACCATGTGATGAACTGACTGCAACCCCCATCCCTGTCCCCCTGCACCACCGGGAGGGGAGGAGGTAGAGAATCCAGGAGTGAAGCTGTGCCTGGGAAGAAGGGAGGAGTGGGAGAAAGGTGTTTTGAGATTTGAATTCTCATTACCCTACTCCAGTTTGATTGGCAATAAATTAAGATAATTTTCCCCAAGTCGAGTCTGTTTTGCCCCTAATGGTAATTAATGAGCGATCTCTCCCTGTTCTTATCTCGACCCACAAGCCTTTTGTTATATTTTCTCTCCCCCATCCATCTGGGAAGGGGATGATAGACTGGCTTTGGTGGGCACCTGGGGTCCACCCAGGGTCAACCCACCGCAGTGAAATATAGCCAAACTGGTTGGCCAATATCAAGAGTTACTAGCGGAGGTCAGACAGACAGCTTTCCCATACTGGCAAATGGCTCAGCCTTCTAACTAAGTTACCTAAAAAAAGGATTGAAAAATGAAGCAACAAGGTTTGCTGTGTAGCTGCAGATGGAATTCTCAGCACCCTGTAGCTGGGTGATAACACAAGATAAAATTCTGTACAGATAAATATGAATCACGTCACTTGGCGAGGGGGCACCACAACCAATCCCAACTTATCTTATAAAGCAATGGGCTCTGACCTGACTACTACCTTTCACAAATGTAGTAATAAAGTTACAAGAAAGAGCTCAGCATGCACTAGCAGTCCCCAAATTAACATGATACAAGAATTACCAGTTAAGAGAGAGAACTTAATTAAAACTCTGTATAAATCCACAGCTTGTCCACACCTGAAATACTTGACATAATGCCAAAAGTCCAAAAAGATTACAGAAGAGCTGAAACGGTTTACAAAAGAGCACAATGATGATGGAGTACAAATTAGCTTTCCTTCTAAAGGGCAAAAAAATGGATCAGGACTTTTTGGTCTGAAAAAGATGTGATGTAGATGACAACACAATAGATGTCAGCAGAATCACAAGTGGCATGAAGAAAGTGAAAAGCCTCAGTTGCTTTTAGGTAGTCCCTATGTGTTATAATGAAAGTGATGAGGTGACAAACAGAGAAAAAAGGGCTGATTCTTCACACAGCATGTAGGGAAGGGGTGTAATTCTTTGCCACTTTTCAGAAATATGCAATGATTCATAAAGCAGCCTGACAAATTCACAGAAGGAAAAAAAAAAAAAAACATCGAAAGCTATTAAAGATGACACCTCTGGTGGAAATGCTGGAGGCTAGGAGAGCATTCTGCAGATGTGCATATGCTTATTCTGTTCTTATACTCTTCCCTAGAGATCTGTTATTGGGCAAAACAGATCCCTTTGGCTTTACCCATTCTTATTTCCTTTAAAAAAAAATATTTAGAATATTTACAATTTAAAACATACTCTTTCTTCAAATAAATTTCTTCCATTCGTCTTTACGTGAAAAGTCTTAATATTCTACCATTTTACAGGCACTGAGAAAAGCTTCCGAATGAACAGTCAAAAAAAATTCAGTCATATGATGAAGCATATCCTATTTGAAAATACAGTTGCTTACACCTGGAAACAATGGAAGCATCTCCATTTTTTTTTCCCAAATAGATCAGATCACAATTTATAATTTATTCAGAAGCTATACTTGAAACTGTTCAACAGATACTAACTTTTCACACAGGGTCATTTTCGGCATTCCCAATAAAACAGTACCTAGAAAGAACATGCCCAAGAAAAAGTCAGATCACAAATAGTTTCACTACCATGCTCACAGAAAGTCCTGTTAACATCACTCTGTTTGTACCAGTTGGGTACTATCATGAATGGAAACCACACAGCTCAGCTGAAATGAGACTCTGGGACTTCCTAGAAGTGTTTCCACTCACTGCATCATTCGTCACCTTCTTCCACCTGCTCCATGCACCAAAAATTATATTCTAGACTCTCATCTGCCAATTGGCCTCCTGCCTGAGTAAAATCTTTGTTACTTTTACATTCATCTGATTTTTGCTACATTCTGATGAGGTTTGCAATGAGACAGAAAACTCTCCTGCCTTGTCCATAAAAGTAGCACTAGAATACGAAAAGCACAAGACACAAACCCCTCCCTCAAGCACATTGCAAGTTTTAGTCTATTGTGTCCTCTTCCTGTTGTATATGTGACATTTTTAATAGTTAATTTTTTTCATTTATGTAGTAATCTTTATTACAAAGGAGAAAACAATTAACAAGCAAGAGAAAGACCACTGTCGAGTTAGCAATCATAAAAGGTTGTTTGTAAATGTATCAAAACAACAAAGAGGTAGCAAATCTAGACCCCAAAAGTACTACCACTTCTGTGAAGAGAAATAACTCTCCCTTTGGATGTCTTTTAAATCACTTCAGATAAATGTCAGGGCAGTGGATTACAGATATTACATCTTCGAATAACTGCAAAAATGCTTTCAGCCTGGGCTACAATAGAAAGGAAAGTTTCATCAATTAGTCAGTAACTGACAAACAAAACCACAGACTCTCCAGAGCCAGACTAAGCATACTGGGAAGAATCCCTGCATCATCTCTGCACAAACGTGATTGCACATGCCAACTCCTCTAGCACATACGTGCCTACTGTTTGTTACATGATAGGCATGAAACTACAGGCCTTCTCTTCTTGTTTTGAAACACTATGTGTCTCCTGTTGCAGAAGTATTGCTGCTGACAGACCTCTCCAACAATCAGGCAAAACCTGTAACACTAAAACCATTCATTTTGAGGACCCAAACCAAGATTCTTAAGAACGGTACATTAATTCTCCACATTCCCAGAGACTCAAGTACCCCAACTGCTTCGTATCTGATACTGTTACAGATACTGCTTTACAGCTGCATGCAGTAATGGCAGGAATGCAGGAAACTAAGATAATGAGAAAGGTAACTGTTCAAAAATCTTCACATAGGACTAAAATTTTACTTCTTGAGAGCATGTCAGTCACTAGTTTGTCCACCACTACCTGTAATTAATGGGGGGGAGGACAGCTTAGGTCAACATACAACAGATTTCCTTGTATGCCTTTAACAAGACGGTTTATTTAACATACTAAGATACAAAGTTAGGGACACACTATCTTGAGCTGTGTTAAACGGTTCAGACAAAAGTGTATGCTCATGTGACTTTAAAACACTGTTAGCAGGTAAGAGATCTGCCTCACTTGAGTGAAGGAAACTGAGTGACAGACACAGAGAGTAGACTTCTCCTCAGAAAGAGATTGCTGTTCCCAGTATTAATAAAGAAAAGGAAGAGCCAGGAGAATGTTTTTTTCTGTGGCTACAACAGCCAGAAGAGAACCAGTATTGTGCCTAACCCAGTCTGGTGCAGATTAACCTTTGTGGATACTGGAAGAGTGCATTCACACAAGAGAGCCTGCACAAATGCTTATGGAGTTGTGAAGACAGAACTAACCAGCCAACTTGCCATTTTATAATGTCAGATTCATTCCACAGATTCCCTGCCCTATCCAAACAGGCACTAAAAGGCAAGTGGGAGAAGATGAAAGTTACTCGAGAAATTGCTAACGGGGAGAAAAGGCACTGCTTGAATGCTAGCCAAACCCCATATCCTGAAAAAGCAAACAAAAAAATCCTATACCAGATTCCCAACAACCACTATTTACAGTAAAAACATTTAAGTAATAAACCTTTTTTTCAACCTAGTCTACTATAAAAATACAAGAGACATTACAAAGGATTAATGAGAACATTAAAGATATTACATGTAACTTATTTCTGTTAAGTATCATAGTTCTGATCCAGAATCCAGTCCAGATACCACAGAAAGCAGACTCAAAACCGTTTCAGATCATCTTTGAAAAAAACAAAAATAGTGAAGTAATGCACTGTAAGAATAAAGAAAAGAAAATCTCAGCAACATTCAGGGAGTTCTTGGAACAGGAAAGGAATTTGACTAGACTCACAAAAAAGGTTGCAACTAAACCATCACGCTTCCTTTTCTAAGGTATTTCCAGAATGTCCTGACCCATCACAACTCTTCTACAAAGCAGGTTAATAGAGAAGCCTCTGACATTAAAAAAATTAAACAACAACAACAACAAAACCAAACCAAAAAACCCAAACAAAACCAAAGACGACACAGCTAAAGCAGGGTGTCTTACTTGTTATGACTAAGGAGAGGGAAGAAAGTAATAAGCATACAGGTATATTGAACTGTGAAAGAGCTATTTAAATACAGTGCAGGCAGGAACTACATTGGTAAAGGAGAAGAGCACAGAAACAGCTACATTTGTAGTGGAAAAAGCATATAAGGCTATTGCAGTTTTCTGCACAGTCTAGTACCTCAGGCACTTTTCTGTTCTCAGATGTGACATCCTGCTTATCTTTCAAGCTCTACAAATAAAAGGTCAAGCAGAGAAGCGAGTCAGCTGAGGAAACCACTTCCAACGAGATGAAGTGTCTCTGGAGAAGACAGAATAGGACAGTAAGAAGTCTGATTTACAGGACATTTGTTGTCAGGCAATCTGAGCAATCTGTAAATCTCCGGTATGTGCTCTTTTGTCCCATAAAAGCAAGTAGAAACATTCTTACATATAAAGGGGTGGCAAGGAAACAAAGGCATCGTAAGTTTGTTATTTCCCCTGGAGGGGAGGGGAGCGAAAACTTAAAAGTACTCTTCCAGATTCCAGATCACAAATCTGCCTTAAATAGTTGAAAGGAAAAAGGAAAAAAAAAAAAAAAAAAGGAAAAAAAGCACACAATGTTGAAAATTGATGTTGTTAACAGAAGAATCTTAATAAACCCCCCAAAATCAGTGTAATGTTCAATTTTTCTGTTCAGTACTAAGAACTAAAAGGCTGTCATCTGTCCCCTCACTCACACATACCTTCCTGCAAAACCTACACAAGGATAGTACCTAGTGAGAAATGCTATGCAGACATAAAACAAAAGCAGATAAAATTAAAATTAAGAATAAAATCTTTACATATAAGAATGTGTTCTACAGTAGAGGAAATGTAGTGACAGCAATGAGTGAGTAGTCATTTGCTGAAAATTTTTGAAAAAATGATAGGATTTTAAAGATTTTAACTGGTAACCTTCAAAAATGATTATTTATTATAGTCAGGAGTTCTATACATATCATCTTATTAAGCAACTACCATACACTTCAAGAACAGGTAAAAACACTCCCCACACCCACAGTTAAATTAAAATTTCAACATATATCCCAAATATACATGTCAGAACAACTGCCCAAAAAATGGAAGTAGCCAAGACCAGCTTTGAACACTTAATTTCAAACCTCCCATAGTATGCTAATTTAAAATAGTACACTGCCAGTTTTTTTTTTAAATGAGCCTGCCCTTCAGAAAGAAATTTTGAGCTCACAAATGATAAGCCTTTTACAGTAGTTTTAAAACAAAAGCCATGTTGTGCCCATTCTTCCATCCTTAGCCTCACCAGTGTCAAAATTACATTCCCATTTTCATCGCAGCCTCAGCATATCTAGGCTCCATTTATTTATTTTGTCTGTGACATGAAGATTGTTAAACAAGATGAGAACATCACTCATCTTCCAAACTTCAGGTTTGGAAAAGGGGTGAATGAATTGCGAGGAATTTCTCAATGTAATGTTTAGATCACTAGCAGACTTATTTCTTCATAAAAAGGCTCAAAAACCTTTACACTTCAAATACAAGACAGAAGGGAAAATAAGTGAAATAGCAGTTTTTTGTGAACTTTCTCAAGTCATCCTAGACCACAAAAATTCTTAAGGATACTCAAGAACCCAGACTGTTAAAAATTAGGGAATGCATATGGTAACCTTATAAAAAATAAATACACAGAAGATCATTCTCTGTAGCATTCAAAAACACCCCATCTGAAACTAACTTAATTGATGTCCAGAATGGTACTGCTCCTATTGCAGCCATTTAGTGAGAAAGGTTCTTGGTCAATTTTTAGGTCATATTTAGAAAAATGAGGGAGCACTGCCAGTTAACTGAAGCTACTTGAGTTCTAAAAAAAACAACAAAACCCACCAAACAAAACTAAAAAAAAACAACACTATTTGTGTTTATGTAGTAGATACTCTTGGAATATAAGATTAAAAGTCAATTTCCAAAAATATACATATATAAAATTTAGTCTAGTTCCATTCACAGCTACTTCCAAAATAAAATTAATGTCCAAGAAGGAAAGAGACACATACTCAAGTATTCTTTAAACAAGAAAGAAAACAAGGACAAGCGCAGAAACACATAGACTAAACTACATGAATAGGTAATACTTGTAAAGCATGAATACAATCTTAGCTTTAAAACTACAACAAGACTCAAATCTACTTTCTAGATTCTACTGAATCTTACCACTTAGTTATAAAAGCTTAATATAACATAACAACAGTCTGAAAAGTTTTTTCACTTTTATGATACATACCAGTACAGAATACCACCACTATATCTGATGTTCACAAAAGCAAAATCAATAATAAATACTGATTTTTGATAGCACTTTTTAATCTTCTCAGCTTTAAAAAAAACCAAACAAACAAACAAAATAACCAACGGAAAACTGTCACCCTAATTACAGGATGAATACTGAACTCATGCTTCTAGTCATATGATTTCAAACATTAAAGGCATTGACTTCAGTTTGTGGAAAGTTAAAAACTACTTCATGTCCACTCTCTAAAATGTCTTAACAACTAAGGCTATGGCTAGCCATAGTTGTGACAGCTGAAGACTTGTACCACCTGCCACAAAGATATTAGCCTACATGATTGAAGGGATTGCTTCTTTCCCATTCACCAAGTTACTAATGTGAATACTCTTTAATTTCTTTCAACCCAAACTGGCTGAACTAGCTAAAAACGAAGATTTATATTTACTCACCTAACCTCATTTATTGATACATTAGAAACAAATCTGCTATCAGAGTTGAAGAGTAGTCTCCCACACAGGCCCAGTAATAAAGACCTTACCCCTTGTAGCTGCTTAACGGGTTTGAGGTTTTTTAGTTAGGGTTTTTTTGGGTTTGGGTGTTTGTTTTTTTCTAATTATTAAGAACATAATCCCTTAGCATGAACCTGAAGTAGATATAAAAGCAAATATAACTGAAAAGCCTAAGCTTCACAGGCAAGTACTGATCCTTAGCCCAGTCATGGTAAACAACTGTGTCCATGGCTGCTACTTCAGTGCAAGCCTAAAATACCTGCAAGATACAGTTTCTAAACTAATGGGTCAGTACCTATAGCTGCAAATATCCCATCCAGGAAAGAAAAGATGGAGAGTCCCCTTAGCAAAAAAACCCTCTAGTGTTCCTTTTGTGTTCGTATTCAGATGAAACTAACACTGAAACTAGTTAGGACAACTGAAAGGTAAAACCCATACTCCTCTTTTGAAGGGCAGGAAATACGACTGTAGGTTCCAGCGTAGACAACATAACTTTTGTATGTTGAGTCTTTGGCCATGATGCTCTGCCCTTGTTTTAGCTGGGATAGAGTAGCTGGTATGGTGTTATGTTTTAGATTTAGTATGAGAAGAATGTTGATGACAGACTGATGTTTTCAGTTGGTGCTGAGTAGTGTTTAGAGTAAGTCAAGGACTTTTCAGCTTCTCATTCATGCCCAGCCAGCAAGAAGGCTGGAGGGGCAAGGAAGTTGGGAGGGGACACAGCCAGGACAGCTGACCCAAACTGGCCAAAAAAAATATTCCATACCATGTGACATCACACCCAGTATATAAACTGAGGGGAGTGGGCTGGGGAGGAGTGGATTGCTACTCAGGAACGAACTGGGCATCAGTTAGTGATTGGTAAGCAATTGCATTGTGCATCACTTGTTTTGCATACTCCAATTATTTTATTATCATTATTATTTTCTTCCTTTCTGTCCTATTAAACTGTCTTTATCTCAACCCACAAGTTTAACTCCTTTTTTCCCCGTTTTTCTCCCCCATCCCACTGAGTGAGCAGCTGTGTTGTGCTTAGTTGCTGGCTGGGGTTAAACCACATGCTCACTTTCTGTTTGATGAAAAGACACAGCAACAGCGTGCACCCTTATCTTTACAGTTTTTAAAGGATTTTGCTCCTTTTGAATGTGGACTTGTGTTGCAGTCATCCGAGGGATACACAAACAATGGAGTATAGCTTTTACATACCACCAGAATGACCAGAAGTATTGTTATTTATACTACAGTTCTTTATCTTTTTGGAGAAATGCACTGAACAGTCCTTCACTATGTGCACAGATCCGTAAGTTCAGGGTCACATCTGAGTTACATGCCTTTCAGATAATTTCATTCAAGTTTTCATGCATTTGTATCCAAATGATCTGAAAGTACTCAAGGAACAACAAAAAACCCCCAACTTTAATATAAAGGAAGTAAGGAGACCATCACAGAAAAGAGGCTCTGTGAGCCAGGACCAAGGGCCTATGACAGCACTGATTCCAGCAGAAAGAGAAGCACATGAAAAGTATTCATTCTTGACAGGCAAAATTATAATTCAGGGTTGTCAAACTGGAATCTGGAAAAGCACCATTATCCGCATTTTAACTCTACACATCTTCTTGATAACAACAGCTTCCATAGATTTTTAAGGTCTTTGTTCTGAAGTCCAATTTCTTCATAAACACACAAAAGCCCATGAAATCAAGAAAAAAAGTCCTACCGAGTTCTCCAAAGTACAGCACAGGCACACGACCACTGCTTACGAAATCTTGTGGGGACCTCTGGTGGTTCCTCTTCACTTACTCTCCTTACTCCCGATTTTCAAACTTCAAAGTGAAGAAAATAGTAGCTAATGAGGAACCCATTCGCTGTACTCTGCTTAGAATTTACAAGTCTTTGGTCATCAAGAGATCAGAAAAGCCAGGGACTCTTCTTGTTATGTCTAACAGACAGATAAACTGACAGATGCACTGTCTAGAGCTGTTCAAACTTTGAAGCTGCCCTGATAACAGGCTTGTTCTTTTTCTTGCTCTAGATCCTCTCAAGCAGCAGTGTTAGGGTTACAAGGTGAGGAAAGACTGAAGCGATCTGCAATCAATGCCAGGATCTGGCTCATGGCTGACCTTCTTGGCTCTAACCAGACAGAAGCCACCTCGTTTTTGTAAACACAGCACATCCAACCATTACTGATTGCCATTCTGGTCTTCTTCAAAGGATGAAACAAATAAATAAATCTGTCAAGAAATATCTGTGAATCTCTGATGTTAATAAATAAGATTGTTAATGGCTTGTTTCTGCTTTTTAATAAAAACATATACGCTAATCAAAGGAGGTAAAAAAAAAAAACCAACAAAAAAACCCCAAACAAACCAAAAGGCAGCAAAGCCCTACATGCACAAACACCACCAAAAGTGAAGTATTCACTAAATCAAATGTGTTAGCAGTTCTGAATGCACAGCAAGTTCCCCTCACTTGAATATTCTTCTCTCCAGCTGTAAAACTTAATTTTAGAAGTTGTACTTGCCAACCAGCCAACTATGCATACTTTGTCAGGATCTACAAATGGTAGACAATTTTCTGGCAGGAGAGTCTAGAGGGAAATTATTACTGTTAAATAGTGGTATCAAGTTGAAAGCAAGAATCAAGGTGGATATTTTATGAGGAAACAAAGAAAGCAACTTCATGGGAGATTTTTAATTTTGAAAATTACAGAAAAAAGATTCAGCAATACTTTACTAAAAGGCTTCTAGCTAACAGAGTACACAAGAAAGTCTTAAACGTGTTACATAGCCACAGAGATGAGGTCATTTCAGGGGCTTCATAAATCAAATTTATTAAAAATAATCCACCCCCATCCAAAGAACCAACAGGGTTTGTGTTTGGTTTTGTGGGGGTTTTTTTGTTGGTTGTTTTTTTTGTTGTTGTTTGTTTTTTTAATTTGTTAGAGAGGAATAAACATTGAGATTTTTGTAATTGTGGTAATAACATGAATACTCAGTGCACAGGTTGTTAGGTGTTCTCAAGTGTTTTGCATTCTTATAAGCCTTGTTGGGTAATTTAAAAGAATATTCATGTCTCAGCACAAAACAGAAGAAAACTGATAAGTCTGCAAGACTGATAATAATTTTGAGTTTTTACTTGTTCTTTCTTGTAGTGTTCCATATGAGAATAAAAGTTTTCTGCAAGACGCGCAGCAAAAATAATTTAAAAAAAATCTTTCATTTTCTTTCCTAGAGATACCCCCTTTGGAAATTTGTAGATTCACTTTTCAGAATCAGAAAATGAGCATGTTTGGAAGCATATGGAGGACTGCATTACCCCCCCCCCCCCCCCCAACACATACACAAGAGACAAAGTAATAACAGAGACCTCAGGGGAAGAGCTGCAGTAGATCAAGAACTGCAGATAACACATCAAAACCAACAAATCTGGCAGAGAACACTAATTTGGAGATTAGAAGGAACTCAAACACAATCTTATCTCTCAGGAAAATGAGTACTTGAATTTTAACTGGCAGGATGTCAAAATATTAAGTCACCTCAGGAGCTCTATCTATAAGTTAAACATATTACTGAATTGAAATTACATTTTTACCATTTCAGTTAGGAAACACTTCTTCATTATACTGTATTGCAGTATGAACATGCAAAATGCATATTTGAGTACTTCCTCTTTCGTGTGCTTTTTAGAGAAATGTATCAAAATATACCAAAAAATAAGAAAAAAAAGTAACAGCAAAGGTTATTTTTATCAAAGGGTCAGTGCTTGAGGACTGAACTTAATTCACCTTTTCATTTACTATTCCTTCTTATCCTCCCAAAGTAAGCACAGAGTCTACTCCTCTAACTAGAAAGCCTAAGCAAAACGCTTGACAAACAAAAAAGCTGAATGTCTAGAAAGCTCAAAGGGAAAGTTCAACACTCTGCAAGTCATTTAAAAAAAACCACTGGTACCCCCTATGAAGTTATAAATTCTCTTCTTTCCATTCATTTGCAGGAGCAAATATCCAAGACTACTTACTAGGCAACACAAACAAATAAGGATACTCCAGATTTAAACAGATTTACAACTGTTTTAACAGCTTTGTCTAGAATTCTTTCTATTATGCATGAAACCCAAGAACTACTTTGTCAACTCTCTTCTCTGATAATAACAGGTATTATCAGCTTATTAAGTGTAACCACCATCTCAATGTTTTATGTTGATTTTTCAGTTTCTGTCTTTTTAAAGCACAACAATGTCCCAGCAAATGCTATTTTTACAGTCCGTTTACAACCCTCTCAGAATTAATTTAAATGAGCATTGTTTTGTCTAAATGTTATTCTCGCAGATGATTTTATAAAGGCTTCCAAAAGTAGAAAACAAGTTTCAAGTTAAACAGCTATAAAAATTTATAATTGTCAACTTTCTAATATTCCAAGCATCCTCAGTTTGCAAAGCCTGGCATATAAACAAGCACGCTATGTAGCGGAGCCTGGAGCTGCATACCTCATTCACGAGCAGAGATAAAAAGATGGCCTGACACCTGAACAGCTTTAGGAAGCCAGCCAACAGAAAACCTGCACTTTCAGGTTATGACATAAGGGAAAGACTGACGCGGGGAGCACAGAATTGGGAACTTGCTCTCGGAGCATGCAGGTATAAAGTTGAAATCTTAGTTTGGGGAAAATGGGGAGGGAGGGTGTATAAGCAGTTTCATGGGCTTGACCACTGCCACTGCTGACCGCCTTCAGAGATGACTGGGTTACTGCTGCTGCCAAGGAGGTGCCAAAGGAAGAAGTTTAGGAACATGCAACCTAGAGTCTGAGAATTAGGAAATTAACTCTTCAAACAACTTGAACTGGCACTACCATTTCTGGCACAAATCTCTTCAACAGTACCATTTCTATCCCACTTTTTTATTATGATCAAGTTAAAATATCCCTACTACCAACTCATTATACAATTCTACCCTGAAAACTTGTTCTGCACAGTAACACCTATCCACATGCATACGAAGTCACTTAAATAAGGGGAGGGGAAAAAAAATTTCTGAATGTTCTTAGAATGCCTTTTGGCAATGGTTGTGAACTTGGAACAGTTGTCCCAGCTTTAGTGCTTACATTTAAAGAATGCAACTCTGCTGTTCAAATACCAAGGTAAGACACACACAGAGCCCCCAAAGGCCCAAAGCAAACTGGGGGAGGGGGGAAGCTAAAGTGTATATTCGGTGAACGGGAGAACATATATTACACAGCTAGACCCAGCTGTTCATAGAATAACCAGTGACAGCGGGTTCTCACTTGCAGGTTACCGAAAAATCAGTTTGTGACAAACATTAAGTGTGGAAGAGAGCACAAGAGGAAGTACCAACATAGTTGCGAGAGAAAAATGCAGGCAAACTCATAAAATAAAGTGGCTCAGAGCAATGCTGTCACAAAGAGCAAAGACCAACAGCTTCAAACGTCTTTCCCCGTTGAGGATTTGGATAGGCTTGTTCTTATTACAAGTCAATATCAAGTGTGACAGAGAGAGAGAGAGAGAGAAGAGATTTACCCCAGGATTACTTCAATTTGCAAGTATGCAGCACAGGGAAAACAGCAGTATTGTAAACCACCCACAGAGAGGATGCCATAAAGATTTGGGCAAGGACAGCCTTGGGAATCATAGGACAAGGAAAATACATTTCTAGAAATCTTGCAATACACATCGTGTATGACATCTACTATTGTCAGGCAAAGAATTTTTAGGACTGGGATACCAATATTAACAGAAGCAAACAAGAAACAAGCTGCATTTTTCTGGGCACTATATACCTTTTATTTCCACAGGTGTTGCAGACAGATGCAAAGTCATTTTGTTTAAAGCCTGCTGCAGTTTTCCCACTGTAGAACTGCTCCCCATTTTGACAACTCAGAGTACTGAGCAGCAAGTTTACATCTGCTTGCCAACCAAAGAGACAAGACATAAAATTTAAAGCAGTTAGCCAGTGTAAAACTTTTAACTTGGAAAAAAAAATGACAGTAACAGTTGGTGCGTTCTCTAGGGCCTTATTTTACTTCACAAAGGTATGTTTCCTTTAATGCGTGAATGATTTTTTCTTTTTAATTTTACATTACAGAATATTGACATTTCCTTAACTAGGGAAACAGTATCGATAACTATCTGCTTTCAAATCTGTCACGCCAACACCTCTTTCATTCAAACAGCTGTTTTTGCAAAGAAGCACCTATGTTGCCAGGGGATACAGAACATAAAACCCTTCACAGGTACACCAAGAAGAAAGGCTCCTGAAAGCAAAAAGTACCCATACACCCGACACTTAAATAATCAATGACCTTAATTTCTTTCACAAACTCTGCACCATGAACTTCAGAGGTCCAACAACCTCAAAAAGGAGGTGCACCTCCTGAAACCCAAATGATTACCATTTTGGGACATCTTTCCAAAAATATTTTTCAGGGCCTATTCTAACACAGTTTAGCACCAGAAACATTTTTAATTTGCTTTTAAGGCCTTGTTTTACCTAGTTCAGTACTTTGAAGTGTGACACAGCAAATTTACTATTCAACACTGAACATAGTTCACAATCAGCACATGGTTTTCCACTGTCACGCTTGCCACTGTTCATTTTAGGTGAGGATTGATACACACTTGTTTTACAGTCAGCTCCACGTTTTTGGATAGGGGAAGGAAGGATTTCGAACAAGTAGGGAAGAGAGTCTGAAAGAATGCAGTCAATGTTCGGTTTTAACCTCGCTGACCCACACCCTCCTCATTTAATTAGGAGGCTCCAGGAAAAGCCCATTATCTCCCTCTCTTGTGTAACAGCAGCCTTACTAACCAAACCCGTGAGCCAACATAAGGCGAGCAACTCGGGCAGAACAACACTTCTAACGCCGTTTACGTAGGGAGGAGACTCTGGATCTTCCCAGTCGCAGAGCCCCTCTGTTTTCCGTAGGCGAACGGGAGCTGCCACAGAAGAACACCGACATCGGGTGACAAGAGATCACAGGCTGTGTAAGCGGGCAGGGCGCGCCCCCTCACCCCGGCCTTTCCCCTTTCGGGGGAGGAGGACAGGTAAGGTGAGGGGTCGGCGAAGAAGCGCCATTTCTGCCCCTTCCCGCCTCCCGGCCGCAGGGCGAAGCGGTCTCCCTGACGAGAGCGCAGCAGCCGCTCCGCGGGCGGGCCCTGCGGCAAGGGGCTGCCATCTCTCCTCTCCTCTCCTCCCCCGCCGCGCCGCGCTCAGGCCGGAGCCGCCACTTCGGCCCCGCTCGCTCGCTCGCTCGCTCCGACGCCAGCGGGCACGACCGAGCGGCCCGCCCGCGGCCCCTCCTGTCACGTCGCGGTGCCGCGGTGCCTGTCCCGCACCGTGGCCCTCAGCCGAGGGCAGCCGAGCCGAGCCGAGCCGAGCCCCGCCCCTACCTGTCCGGGTGGCGCCGCCTGCTGCTCCCCGGGGAGGCGCTGGCTCATCCTCCTGCGGCGGCGGGGCGGGGTCGCCGAGACGCCGCGGACAACCGGCTCGGCCCCCGGCCCAACGGTCGCTCCGCCAGCCAGCCCCGCCCCCTCGGCCTGGGAGGGCGGGGCTTCCTGCCGCGCACGCGCGCCGCCGTCGCCGCCGCTCGCCGGACTCAGCGTCACCGCCGCTACTTCCGGTTCCCGCGGTCCGTCGCCGACACGGGTCCGTCCCTCCACCTCGCCCGCCCGCGCGGAGGGGCGTGGCCTCCCGGCGGCCGCGGAGCGGAGCGGCCGTTAGGCGCGTGCCCGGTGAGGGGGTGGGGGGGAGGCGGGTTAAGTGTTTGCAGCTGTTTCCCTGCTCCGCTGCGGTGCCGCCGGCCTCCCTTCCACGCCGGAGGCGGCCCTTTCTGTGAGGGGCGGGTTACGGGCCCGGGTTACAGCTGGCCCCTGCGGAGGGCGGGCGGCGACGGGGCAGCGGGAAACCGCCGTGCTTCGGAAGGGGCGGAAGAGGGTTTCCCAGGGACGGGAGGTGGCTGGGTACATCGCAGCATCGTTTGGCTTCTGGCGAAGCCACGGCCCGCCTGAAGTGTCAGGGGCACCGCGCGCTCCGCCTTACGTAGGGACCCGAGAGCTTAAAAACGTTGTTGGTCCGCAGGTGAAGCGCAGATCGCGGGCTGAGCGCGTAGCTCCTCAGGCGGGCACCAGGCAGCTCGGGGCCTGCCAAGGTACTGGGGCCGGTAAAGAGTTTGCTTAGCGTTCCTCGACAGGTTGGAGGTTCCCGCAAAATACTGCGGCAGGTTAGGTGTTTTGTTTGGGGATTCCCCCCCAAGGAAAAAATGATAAAATACCCGCCGGTTCGTGTATGTAAAAGGCTGACGAGTCTGCTGAGCGGCGCTTTGTAGCGGGCGTGGGGGGTGGTGGAGCGAGATACTTAAGACCGAGAGCGAGCAAGCGAGCGCTGCGAGTCCCAAGCCTTCCCTCCTCGTACGTGCCGTTGGCTCGCCCTTTCGGCTGGGGAGCAGAGGAACCACAGAAGCCACCTGGGGAGCCAGCCGCCCTGGGCAGCCTCCACTCCCTCCCCGCGAAGGTTTGAGCACAGCCCCGCTGGGACCCTACAATCCCCGCCCCGGGTCAGTCCCTGAGGAGGCGGCGGTGCCAGGCTGCGCGCTCTCGCGGATCGTCGTTGATTCGTGGAAGACTGATAGCCGGGGTTTTTTGTGTTTTTTTTTTGTTTGTTTGTTTTTTTTTTATTTCCCCCTCCCTTAAACCCAAAAGCGGCCAGCCCGCCTGCCCGCCCCGCCCGTCACGTGACGCCCGGCCGTGCGGTTACCACGGTGAAGCACCGCTAACGCGGCAAAGGGCGGTCAAGCGCATCTGCTGCCCCGCCTTGCCACAGGCCGCCCAATGGGAACCGAGCTGCGGGGCGGGCCTGCCAATAGGGGCTGAGGGGGCGGACCCGCGGCGGGCGTGAGGCTCGGTGGAGCGGCCGCGGCCGTGGCAGGCTCTGCGGGGAGGTATGCCGGGGTGGGGATGAGGCGGGCGGGGCGCGGGGCCGCCCCTCTGCGGGGCTGGCGGTGGCGGCAGCCGCAGTAGCAGCAGCAACAGCTGGCGGGGCCGGGCCGGGCCGGGCCTCCTCTCTCAGTCGCCCTGGGGCGGGGGAGGGGGTCCCCGGCCGCGCTTCTCGCCCTGGCGCCGGTCTCGCCCCGGCTGTGTGGGGGCAGTGGCTTGGTGGGGCCTGGCCGAGGAGTCCGGCCCGGCCCGGCCCGGCGCTTCGTCTAGCCCGGCGCCTGGCCTGGGGGCCTCCATTGCCGCTGGGCTGGGGCTGGCGGGCACTGCGTGCCGCCTCTTTCCGTCCGCCTAGTCGTGGCCTGGCCGTGCGGTTCGGGTTTGTCGCCTCGCTTTCTCCGCGCCCAGCGGTCGGTTGGGTTGTCTTGGGGTGTGACTTTGTGCCCCGCTGCACAAGCCGCTTTTGTGCCTGTCCGTGATGGATAAAATGACTTCTTGCCCAGGGCTTGAAAAGCCAACGCCCTGTCAGCGCTGATGTCCTTTCTCAAGACTTGTGTTTCCTATGCCACGGGTAAAAAATAAGCCATCTAACTCCTACAAAATAATCTCCCCTCTTTGACCAAACTGTCTCTTCTTGCCCACAGGCTGCTTATTGATCGTTTATATTTGCACAGAACAGCGTGCAGTTGGAGCCTTAAGTGACGCCTAATGCAGCTGGTTTAGTGGTAGTACAGCATAGGTTGTTTCATAAACAAAGCAGGGGTAGGAAGAGAACTTAAAGCCATAAGAAGTTAAAATTGTGTCCCACCTGCTATGTCTTGCTATTGCCCAAAAGGCAATATTGATGTTAATACTGAGTCTTTCTTCTTTTAGAAGTGCAACTTTATGCTAAACCATTTTTCTGCACTTCAAGGCAGAAAAAACCAACCAAACCACCAAGACATTGCAGGCCTGTCACTTTCACTTTTTTCTTTCCTGGTAGTTATTCTTAGTCCTGGTTGTTTTACCATCTCCTATTTTGCAGAAAAGATTACTTTGGTTCTCTTGTGTTTTGACTTGCTATGCTAATCAAGCTTATTCATTTTAGTCTGCTTTCATGGTAGGGGTCCTTCATCTTCCTGAGACTCTTTAGCAGCGTCTGTGTGTGGTGCATGGTAATTCTGTGACAAAAATACGACCCCAAATCAGGGAGAAGAGCCTTACCTGAGAAGTGTGTGAAGTATGGATTTAAGCTACTAGGGTCTCCTGTTGGAAGGAAGCTGGGCACAGGAAAGCACAAATGCTGCTAGCGCTCTCAAATGAGGCTTGGATGCAAAAAAGCTTAGGAACCTTTTGTCTTTTTCAGCTTATGGAAACTTCTTCAGGGTACGGATGTTCCTTTCTACTGTAGAAAAGGTGGCCTGGTAGTCCACCGTGAATTTGTTTTGACATTTGTCACTTTGGTCTTCGTTTTGCCAATTTTCTTTGCTGTTCTGACACTTCTCTATATTGCCGTACCTTCCACACACATTATTTTTGTCAAAGTTTTTTAATATAGAACCTTCAACACAATCAGCATGCACCTGAGTAGTCTGTTTAATCTCAAAAGGTAGTCGATGAATTTATTTTATATGCAACATGGAAAAATAAATTACCTAAGTTTTCAGTCAGAATTAATGTCACACCTTTCTGTATTGACTAATGATTCTAAACTTGTTGGGGATCCAAAATTCAGTCCATTTCTGGCTTCATTATAGTGACTAACTTCCGAAATACTGGATTTAGTGCTCCTTAAGAAACAACATGTAGGGGTTTTTCTCCCCCCTACTATTATAGTTCTTCCAAGTAAAGGTGAATGAAAGATTGCCAGCCAGGTGCTATAGCTCCATATGATGTTTGTGTGCTAGCTAATCAGAAGTTATGGCACTGTGACTGCTTATCTTTTTGTAAAGATAAAACACATCCTTTTTTTTATACTGTCTGTCAAGATGAAGGATTAAACCAGTTCTAGCAATGGAGCCCTTTCTACACCAAGTGAACCAACTGTACAAATATAGAATTGAGACTAAGAGGAGGTGATTTACTGAAAAGCTACAAAGCATGTGATGCAACTGAAGAGACAAATGGATTGATGTTTTGAGTAAAAAATAATGTAATGTGACTGGCAGACTAGATGACTAAGAACAGCTAACTAAATCTGTTGTGTTTTTTTGCCTAGTACTCAAGTAAGGATGCCTTAAGAAGATAACTATGGATAAATATATTAAAGTGCGAAAGATTGGAGAAGGATCCTTTGGGAAAGCAATTCTTGTCAAAGCTAAAGAAAATGGCCAACAGTACGTTATTAAAGAAATAAACATCTCTAAGGTGAGTGATTATTAATAATTACTGATCCATTCTTTTTGTATTTCTGTTCTCAACAATCATTATTTTCTTCTGAAGATGTCAAATAAGGAGAGAGAAGAATCAAGGAGAGAAGTTGCTGTATTGGCTAACATGAAACATCCGAATATTGTCCTGTATAGGGAGTCATTTGAAGGTAAGATTAATTAGTAGAGTAGAACCTGAAGTAATGATAGTAAGTGACGGTCTGTGCACTACTTACTGCATTTAGTTTAAAAGTCTGTGTGTTTTTGTCTCTTTAATCAGTCTTTTTCATGCTTTTGTTACTTATTTCGGTTCTTTTTGGTTGTGGTTTTTTCACAATTCCCCTGCACATTTAAAAATAATAGTAATTTTTTTAGAAGTGCAGCAATTAAACAGAAATGTTCCTGTGTCTTCCTTACATGCATCAATTTTGGTTGATGCTTAAATGAAAGGGTTATGTCCTCTTGTTTCTCCAGAGTGTAAGTCTCCTTGAATACTTCTGTATACCCTAACGACTTGAATGCTTGTGTATGTTAAATATGAGTATGGGCTAAATTTGGGTATCGATAACCTAGCAAGAACAATTTTATCTCAAAGTCTGTTTTCTTAGAATGCAGTCTTCAGTAATTGCAATTGTATCACTGCTTTCAGAGCTGGAAAAATAGATGGGACTGTTTACTCCATCAAGCTATGAAGGAAGGAGAATGTAATTCCACCTTGTTTTCACAAGTGTATGTCTTGGGATATGAACAGAACAGATAAAAGATTCTAAAAGCCTATCCTATAGGTTAAAATACTATTAAGCTCCCCCCCCAAATATTATTTAAGGTACTGTTTAGGGACACTGCTCTTTTCTCCTTTCCTTCCTTTCTGTTGACTTTCATATGTCTTTTGATTGGCGGCTTTTATTTTTTTCTGTTCATTAAATTAGAATTTTGTGACCTAGTCATATTGCACAGCCGTGGTCGTCTGGTTTGTAAATCCACTCTTCTGTCTTCTCTGCAATAGAGGCCTGTTCTGTAAGACTGCTTTTTTCTTTTTTTTTCTTCTTACAAGGTAAATTCTGTAATCTATACTTCACAAGACTTCATGTTGCATCTTTATTGCTAAAGCACATGGACTTTTGAACATACTGATTTGGTTTATAAAAGAGAATTATTTCAGCAGCAGGTCTGCAAGAAGTCCAGACTCCTAGAATAATCTTTTAAAATAATACTGATTATAAAGCTTAACCAAGATACAAACAGCTGTAAGCACAAAAGAAAAATCCTGGGTTTGATATTTTGAAAGACAGATTTGAGAAGCGTTCTGCGGGAGTGAAATTTAAACGACTTAGATGATTTAATTAAATTTGACTCTATTTAGAGTTTAAGTGCTATGACTAACTCGTAAGAGTTTTTCTTTTGAGCAGCATGTGATTGATTTTATGCATTTATTCAGCTGTTCTCAAAATCATGCTTAATATGCGAGTAGTGTAGTTCCCATGGTTTTGGTAACCTGCAGTTTGCCTCTGCTTAATCTCTTTTTTCATCAGTAACTGGAAAAGGTTGCATTGGGGAACAAAACTGTATCTCTGTATGAAATGTATTATATATGTTCATACCTCCTAGTGGAAACTTACATAGGATTTTTGGAAGCCTCCTCAAATTTCATTCAAAAATGAGAAAATAATTGTTTCTGTTTGTCTCTGAAATGAACTGTATGTCTGGTATGAGAGCTGATGATTGTTCCATTCTTGCATTTCATGTGAGTAATACCTTGTCCAGGTAAAACTCCAAGAAAGAATTAGGCAAATAGAGGCAACTACCTAAATTAGAACTTAAGATCTCTATTTTTAGGGTAGGGGATCTGTAGGATGTTTGAAAGCAGGTTGAAGAGTGGTTTTATATTGCATTTATAAAGTGACACCTTTAGTTTTGTAGTGGTTTTGAACCCCAGTTTGGGGCATTGGTTCAGCAGATGTCATTTCTTTCTCTCCATATCAAAATAGCCCAATGTTACCAGAAATGGGAAACTTATGTTGTGGAACTCAAAATAATAAAAGCATTTTTGCTTGAAAGTTGAAAAAAAGAACTAATAAATTATATCTGAAGCTGCATATGAAAAGGTTACTTTTTTTACTTTTTCTGTGACTGCAGTGAAGATATTCAGAAAGTTATGTTAAAGATGGGTGTTTTCTTTTCTTTTTGAAATACTTTATGTTTTATTTTACAGAAAATGGCTGTCTTTACATAGTGATGGATTACTGTGAAGGAGGAGACCTATTTAAAAAAATAAATGCCCAGAAAGGAATCTTGTTCTCTGAAGATCAGGTAAGAACAAACTGCTGCTATAGTGTTTTGTTGCATACTTCCTCATGAGTTTTAAATCATTTTGGTTCAGTTTGGTAGATGTGGTTGCTTAATGTAAGGGGAGGTTCACAAATTGTGATTCTCGTTGCCATCAGTCACAGTACTATCTTAAAAGAAAATGTAGCTAGATATGGTGGGAGTGTTATTGGGGTTTTGTCTGTCTGTGTAAGATGCTTTAAAAAAAAGTTGGATCTCTTGCAAAGTAAACCAAATCTGAGAAATGAAAAGTACTGAAGGACAACATGAATATTTTTAAGCCTTTGACCTTTTTTTTTTTTTTTTTTTTAAGTCATAATGGTGCAGGATTTTTGTTTTGTAATACTGATTTTAATTTATCAGAAGTATAAAATAACATACTCTGTAAGTATAATAATACAAAATACAGCAATATGAAGTTGACATAATTCAAAAGTGTATTTTTCAATTAGAAAAAAAATTAATATTGTATTGGAAGTATACCAGCAGATTTTCTTTTTCCATGATACTGGTTATAAAGTCATTTGTACTGTGGGAGAATTTGGAATAAATGAGAGGATTTAATGTACAGATTTGATTAAATTAGGTGAAAATAGATTATGTAGGATTCAATTTTTTGGTTAGAACTGACATATTATAAATTGTGTCTATGCTTTTGTGTCTGCATCCAATAAGATCTCAATTTACCTGTGGTTGGAAAGGCTTAGTATATTGGGTGTATTGATGGTATTTAGAATAGGGTAATAATTAAGTATTTTGGATATAATCTGTAAAACTTTTAATTTTTCTAATCTGGGCTCACTTTTACAGGAAGAACTTAAGGTGGAAAAGTTAAAATTACACCTTGCATTATACTGTAATTTTGACTTGTGTGTACTTCTAAATTGGGAATGTGAAACCACTTTTCACATGGAAAAGTTCTTGTTGTTAGTCACTTTTTGATATTGTGATTTTTACAAATTCACAGAAAAAAATGGGGTTTGTTGGCTTGCTTATGATCTTCTAGTTATATGTTGTTGGTTGCTTTTCTCATTGAAATCTGCTTTGTACTATTTTTCTTTTTAATGTAAAATACATAAAATTACTGTATGATAAAATAAGTGTTTCTGTAAACATCAGTATCGCATTCTAGGACTCTCGGTTGACTAACTGACTGCAAGAGGACTTACCGTATTGGTTACAGCAAAAGTAAAATCTTTAAGATGCAGGTTCCATATCTTAAACATTTTAGCCAATCAAATTCATATTGCATACTTTTGTTAGGTTTATAATATGTAATGAAATTAGTAGTCTCAGGCTTAATATCTAATTTGGGTAATAAGCATATTTCATTGAAAAGTCTGCATTATAGTGACAGTACTGTTAAGATTTTTAGTTATTCTACGGTACAAATCTTGAGTTATAATTTTAAAACTGATTTTTTAATCTTCAGTTATGTAACTGGGGAAACTTTCAGATAAAGATGCTGACATTGCATTTTCTTTTACACATAGATTCTGGATTGGTTTGTACAAATCTGTTTAGCACTAAAACACATACACGATAGAAAAATCTTGCATCGGGACATAAAGTCACAGGTATGTAGGTAACTATTTTTTAACTGAATTTACTTCCAAAGTGATTAAATTCATATCTTGCTAGTGTAAATTGGCAAATTAGAGAAAATGGTCTTCTTACATAAACACTTCTAATACTGGAAACGCTTTTCTTCAGAATTGTCTGGAAGAGGTTTATATGATATTTGTACAAAGAGATGAGACTATCTGATGAAGCTACTTGAGTGTTACTCATATGTTTATGTGTGGGGACAGAAAAGGTTATGTTTTAGAATGTATTATAGTGTTTAATTTTGATGAAGTAGGACTAGAATAAGTTGGGTGTTTAATAGTAGTCAATAACACTGTTGCTAGCGACTTCAGAGTGATTGAATGGTAGAAAACTTTATTCTTCCCAAAACATGTTGAGAACAAAAAGTGTGCAATTGTATGAATGTTTTAATTAACAGACTTCTTAAAATTTCTATATCAAGAACATATTTTTAACCAAAGATGGAACAATACAGCTGGGAGATTTTGGGATCGCCAGGGTTCTTAACAGGTAACTCCTTTTTGATGCTGTTTTCTCTGCCTTAATTTAAATTGCTTTGATTTAGGAAAATGCAATCTACACGCTTCATGTGACTTGTTAACATTCATTCTTTTTTTTCTTAGTACTGCGGAGTTGGCTCGCACTTGCATAGGAACGCCATACTACTTATCACCTGAAATATGTCAGAACAAGCCTTACAACAATAAAAGGTAGTAATAAGCATTTTATTAAATGTTTTTGGTAAGAAGAAAGTGAGTTCTTTTAGGAGTCTAAAGCTATTCTATTTGTATCATGGTGAACAGCTGTTAGTTCATCTCTTGGCCAAGAAGGTATTGAGTCTCACTGTACAGGTGGGACCTTGGTAGGTCTGTGCAGTACAAAGTACTGTGATGCAGAGATGACTTAGCTTAATGCTCTGAGTTCTAGATCTAGCAGTGTTCTTAATTATGGCTCTGCCTTTGTCTACCTGCACACTAGTGGTACTGCCTTAATTTATGCAGTATGAATGTGAAACTGTGTTAAGGATGAAATCACAAACACAGTAACTGGATTCTCTAAGTACATGCCTAGATAGGTGGCTCAGCTTGCTTCAGATAACAAAGTCATACAGATACTTTGCTTATATGTTTGCTGTCCTGGCAGTAGGCTGTTATCTGGTAACAGCATCCCTAATGTAATTAAAATGGTCATTATCAAGTTAGTCTTATACTGCACTAAGCTGCTGCATCCATTGCTGTGAGTGCCTTATACTAATTTCAGTTGGTTTCTTAAAAGATAAAAATTGTTGCAGTTCTTTGTCCCTCAATTTCTTCTACATGGGGTTTATTATCCAATGGCATTCTAACCAAATTCTGTAGTCGTGTAATGAGTGAGGGGAGGTAAGTCAATGTTAAACAGAGTACATTGACTTTAAGAATTGTATTTGCTGAATTAGGTGGTGAGTTTTGTTTGGGTTTTTGTTTGTTTAATTCTAAGACCTCAGGCAAATATATATTTAAAGAAAAAAAAGCCTTTGTCCATATTTTGTCTAATTTTTGTGATTGAAGTGGTTCAGATGAAAAGGTCTAAACAAAATCTGGACCCAAAATAACCTCATCTGGTTTTCAGGTTGGTCTTACTTTTGGTTGTTGAATTCTTTTTTTTGTTGGAATTTTGTAGTTTGGGGAGTGGAAGATATACGTACAAGGGAGCTTGTACATACTCAAAATACAACCTTTTGCTTTTCAAAGATAGACTTCACAGATATAAGTTACTTGGCAATGTACATCTAGAACTAATTCTTAAGATATGTTCTCTTTGATTTAGTGATATCTGGGCCCTTGGTTGTGTTCTCTATGAAATGTGCACACTTAAACATGCGGTGAGTAGAAAATTCTTGTGTCTTTAAAAGAATAGTGGATTCAAACAGGAATTTTTCCTGATGTTACACAAATGGATTTCAGTCGAGGAAAGGCTTTCATGGTGACTGTTTAAAATTGCCTTCGGCATTTTCATGTCCTTTTCCTATACTGACCAACATTTTCCATCTGTATTTTGGTTCATGCCAATCTCTCCCGAAATCTTAGCACTGTATATTTTATTTTCAATATAGGTTTTTAATGAACTGTGTTAGCTGGAAAAAAAATTGTTAGGTGTTGTAACAAATGATACTGTGAATAGTGTTCCTTTCTTTCAAAAAAACTTGACTTTTTCATTGAAAGTCTGAATTTGGACTGTTGGCTTTTGTGCAGGTGGATTAATGCGTTTCTGTTTAGAACAGAAAGAGTTCTTAGAAAAAAATTCCAAGGTGAAAGAGTTGTGTCATCGTCATCCCCCCCCCCCCCCCCCCCCCCCTTTTTTTTTCCCCATGTGTGTGTTTTGTTTTGGAAAAGTACATCTTTATCACTGATTTTTCAGTTAGGAAGGGAAGAAAAAGCATTTTTTTCTGTCGTTGGGGGGGGGGGGGGATTTTGTTTTTAATAGCTATTTTTATTAAAAGAAGAAAGATTATAACAACATGAAAATAAAAAAAAAAATTCATTTCAAGCTTTTGTAACTTCTTATTGCTTAGTCTTAGGCTTGTCTGTGGCATCAATGCTGACAATGTTGCCTTTCTGAGAGTTGATGGCAATAGGTTGTTTTCTGTGAGCTGGGTGATATGTACTGTTTTCTTTTTATTGTGCAAAGGAATTTAAATGGTGCACTTGGTTTTCTGACCTTAAGCTGAAGTTTAAGCATTCCTTTGGATTTAACCCTGAAGGAGTGTGAATGCTTTACATTTGAAATGTGGCTTTGCTAAAAAGGGCAGAAGACATGATGGTTGAAAGTGTTTGGGAGAGAGATCAAGCAGATAATTATGTAATTATTTTATCTTTAGTTATATTTCATTGTCAGTCTAGATCTGGAGGGAAATAATTATTTGTTAGCAAAATTTATACCTGTAGTATGAAATACCTGTATTGTGATGTATTTATAATCAGAACACTTGGCAGCAGATTTTTTTAAACTGATGATGTAAACTATTGATGGCCTTGAAAATTTGTTTTGGTGTGTTGAGGCAAGGGAAGATGTGTTGTTTTTTTGTTTTCCTCTTCATCTTTATATGCAGCCTTGCAGGTGGACAGATAGTAAGTAGTACGTAACTGTTTTGTTTCTTGTGTGATGTAGTTTGAAGCTGGCAACATGAAGAACTTGGTACTGAAGATAATCTCTGGACCTTTTCCTCCTGTTTCTGTGCATTACTCCTATGACCTACGTAATCTGCTGTCACAGTTATTTAAAAGGAATCCTAGGAATAGACCATCAGTAAACTCCATATTGGAGAAAAACTTTATAGCCAAACGGGTTGAAAAATTTCTCACACCACAGGTATGGCGTTAGTTTTAGTTCTAGTTTTGCTAAAAACACCACAGGACTTTTTCTTTATTCTAATGTTAATATACAACATGAGAAATTTGCGTAATGGTATTCCCTAGAGCTTTTATAGACACACTTTCAGTTGAGGAAAAAAGAGTTTTATTATGAACTGTAAAGAAAAATCTCAAATTACTTAAGTATAGTTTCCACAATTTAAATTGACATTTTCTTAAGTGCATTGTTTTGTGTGTTTTTTCTAGGTAGTGAGGAATTATGAGTGAGATGTTGATTTATTTAGATAAACTTTTTTTCATAAAATGGTGCTGTCAATGACTTCAGCATCGCTGCTTTATTGAAATTTCTTCAGTCCATTTTTTGTTTGGAATTTGGAATGGCCTGAAAGCATGTTCTATGAAATATTGCTAAGTAAACTAATCTTAAAATTTCTTGATGTTTAAATGTATTGTGTGTATATAACCTCGAAGAAGTTTCTTGCTATTCTGTTTAGAATCTGTTAATATCATTTGACCTCTATTCAGGTCCTTTTAATATAAATTTAATCAAAAGAGATCAAGATTAACAAGTGAATAATAGTACTGATACAAGGTAAATAAATGTAGACGGAGAAAGGAGAAGGAGGACATGAATGCAAAAGGAGGCCTCACTAAGTATAAAGAATTCTAATGGATTCTAACTCGCAACTAACGAAATTTCATGAGAAGGCCATATATAATTGGAATTTCAATTGTATATAAAATATATTTTCAGCCAATAGTAGTTCAGATTAAAGTCGCAGTGAAAGGTAAGATTCAGAAGTCTTTGCAGATAAGTTTGTTCTAACTTTGACAACAGCAGTAGTTTGATCTGATTTTTATTTCCAGTAGCTGGAATGGATACGGAATTTTATTTGGAGTTAGTCAGGCAAAGTATAATTAGTAATAGACTACAATCAGTTGATAATACTAATTGCTCCTATTGAGCATGAATACTTGCACACAATTTTTCCAACTGAATCACTAACACGTTTGATTTAGAGATGCTACCTAATCCTAAGAACAACAAAAAAACCTCCACAGCCAGAGAGCACCTTTTACTAAATGGTGCCAGAGGTGGTCATTCTGTGACACAGCTGTAACGCCTGTTTTATTTCAGTTTCATCCATGGCTGATGCTGTTGTCCTCTGCTTTACTTAGACTAAGCTTAAGAGATCTTCCATAGCTGACATCTTCAACATGTTGCAACTATTGCTGAAATCCTGCTCTTAAATGACAGAAAATCAGTCTTCCAGTTTTATATAAATTCTGTCTCAATTTTTATAGTTACTAAGTTACAGTAAAGAGTGGGTCTAAATTGGCATCAATTTAAAAACAACAAAAAAAAGGGCTTTTTGAAAGATGCTGAAGAGTTACTTTTCCTTTCTGTTATCATGGAAACATCACACTTCAGTTGTTACTGCTTACTACCCAAATAAAAGCTTCAAGATCACTGAAATACCTTTAGTAGGAGACTGTTTTTATGTGTGATTTCTTGCTTACAGAATCTTTTGATGACAGACTGTACAGGTTAAAACCTTTCCCTGCCATCATGTGCGGAGTCCTAAGTTCTGCACTTTGGTTCTTGGTGTTGTTTTTTTTCTTAACTCCTCAACATCATTGTAACTGACTGGTAGCCTCTAAGCAAATCAAAATAATCTGGATAGTTCAAGATTCTATAAAGACTATTCTTTAAAACCTTGGGGTTTAGCAACTATTCAGTTAACGTTGCTCTCTGTTGTTGTCAGAACGTTAAGTAATGCGTTCCTGGCATGCTCCATCTCTAGAAAGGTGGTCTGTAGTATGGCTATTATCTGTCTGCAAGTAGCTCTACTGTGGTACAAAAACCTCCTTGTTAGTTCCCATCCTTTAATATTCTGTATTGGTAGCACCAGTTGTGTCACTCAGATTCAGCAAGAAGTTTGAGAGCAGGATGTTAGAAAACAACAACATGGTGCTGGCTCAGTTAAAAGTCAGTCTCACTCCGTATCCTGTGGGCAGTGAACACTGGCCATGAACAGTGAGTGCCTGGTGAGACGTATAAGAACAAGGCAAGCGTACGTGACATTACCCTATAATACTCTCCCAGCCTTCATCTTTTTCTGTCTCAATTGCATCAGTTCAGGAAGCATCTTCTTTGGTATTTAGTCATCCTCAATAGATTTCTTGTCCATGAGCTTACCTGATTTCTCCTTGAACGTGTGTAAGATTTTATGATCAGTAAGGAATTTCACAGGTCTGCTACTTGTTGCAGAAAGCATCAACTTTGTTTATTCTAAACCTTCCTCCTTATATTCAGTTGTACCCCACTTTTTATATTGGTATTATCATTTGCTGCCCTTGTGTGTTTCTCTGCAAAATTCCATGTGGTATTCTAGACCTGTCATATTACATCACAGTTGTCTTTTTATAGGCTGAAGAGCAAGCTTATTTGTCCTTTGTACTGAATCTTTTCAACACTTTTAATTATCCTGGCTGCTCTTCTTTGAACCTTTTTCATTTCTACTACATGGTTTTTGAGGTGTTGGGTTCAGAACTACGTAACAGTATTTGAGATTACAGCCTATTGATGTTTGAATGTTCTTTGTCTTGACTCCATTTTTTTTTACTGCATTAAGGCTGTTTTCCACATTTTATGCTGATTTGATATGCCTGACAGCACACTGTATACATTGTTCCTAGATATCCACATATGTAGTAACCTTCCAGTCTTGAAAAGCATAGAGAAACTTAAAAACTAAAAACATTTTTAAAGGACAGTTTTTTTGACACAAGCTGTCTGAGAAATTGAAGTGAAATTTGGCAACTATACAGAAATCTGAAATAAACTATGCATAAACTATGCTGATGCTCACATTAACTTTCTTCTAGATTCTTAGTTAGCTCATAAATGAGGTAACGTGCCACCCAGAAGTCAGACTAAATTGCTTTTTTAAAATTCTTGCAGCAATTATGGAAAAAATGTTTGAAAATACTGAATCCAGCCTCATATTCATGTTAGTAATATTAAATTGAATACATAAAGTTGAATATTCATTTAAATATAAGTTACAGTAAATACTTTTAATTAGATGCTTACTGGGAGTGGCACACTTCTCTGAAAAGTTCTTTCTAGCTTCAGTCATAAATACTGTTGGCTAACTGTTCAACTTCTTGTTTAGCTTATTGCAGAAGAATTCAATCACAAAATCTTCCATAAGTTTGGACCACATGCTGCACCAGGTAAGTAAGCGTGTAAAGTGCTTTTGCTTTCAGCTCTGGCAAGATAGTGTATGTAACTTTGTTCTTTTATTGGTTTCGTTGTGTTCTTATACCTGATTCTAGAAGTTTCAGGAAAAAAGACAGGGGAGCTATTTTCCCCCTTCCCCTGGGGAGCTGGATGTATGTAGGGTACAAGTGATGCAAATACAAACTGTGGTCCTGTAATATTGTAGGTGTACTTTTTCGTCTTGTAGTATGCTACGCTTCCAATATTTAGGGAGACAGCAAAGACTACAAATACTGGCAATAATTTATATGTAGTTATTCTACGATTTTTTTTTTTCCCCCTTGCTAATGACAAACGGGTAATGAGAAATACCATTTTTTGTAAAAATGTGGGAGGTTTCATTACAGATTCCAGGATTAAGCCCTGACTTCAGCCCAAAGCAGTAGAATTTCTGCTACTGGTAGCAAATTAGATCATGCTTCATTTTGTCAAGATGGTCTTACCTTACTTCATTTTCCCGCATTAGTTACCCTTTTTTCCCTAGATTTTATTCCCCTTTATTTTATTTCTTTGTAATTACTTGAAGCTGTGGCAAGTACTTCTGTGTCTTTTGATAGTGTTGTGTAAGTGTTTCACGGCTGTCCTACTGTAGTAAGAGAGCCCTGCTAACACAGAATCAAATCCACGATATTGGCATATTTTCAGGAACTCTGCAGGGAAAACAATATCCCTGAAGGCCGTTGAAGTTCTTCCAGAACTCATCTTCTGCTGACATTAGTGTTGCAGGTTGTAATCCAATGTCGTTAGTGGAGGGAGGCCTGTCTCTCTGTTCCACTAGGAAAACTTCCCTGTGTCCATGACAACTGGATAATAAAAGCATGGCAGCTGAAATAAGCTTCAGTTCTCCAGTTTTAAGTGTTGAGAGTGAAAAGCTCAGGGGTTGTGTTTTGCTGTTTCTTATCAAGCATGAAATTTAGACACACTGTTTTGGACAACTGGCTATATTGCACTTAGGCATCAGCTCACGTGAATGAAATGTTAGCAGGTCACTCATTTTTCCTCCAGCTTTGCTGTTCCAAGACCTTGGGAATGAGAAATATGGTACACTGGCCAGCCTGGATAGCTGTAAAACACGTCTCTTTTCTTTTTTAGCTAAAAGGCCAGCTCAAGAACAAATACTGACTTCAGTTGCACCAGCTCAGAAAATTACCAAACCTGCTGCAAAATATGGAGTGCCTTTAGTAATCAGGAAGTCTAGTGATGCAGCTAAGAAGCCTAATGAGAAGAAACCATTGGCTAAATCTAGACAGGTAAGAAGCTAAGTTACTCAAATTGAACTGGTTTGCTTATACCTTATTTAAATGCTATGAAAATACTAAGCATTCCTTTTGAAAGTGTCTTTTATGTGGACACATGCATCTGCAGAGAAAGTAGTAGTAGTTTAAATGCTTGGCTTGTTTCATTGATATTTTTTTTTTTTTAGGTTGTTTTAATATAATGATTTTTTGAGGCTGCTCCTTAAGTTTAGTTTTTAATTCCACTGCTGAATTAGATGTGCTTTGCATGTTTTCAGTTCCTTTGTTGGTATTGCCACTTTTAGAAATATTGGAAGTCTGTCAGGTATACCAATATCATTGACACTGGATAAGAATCTTTGCATCTTTCTTCCTTGTTCAAAAATAATCGCAAATTTTCAAAACATAGAAAAGTTTTTTAGTCATTTTCTAATGTGTTGTCAGTGAGAGAAATTGTGTAATTGGAAGAGGAGTTTTCCAGACTTAAATTCCATGAGCTAATGAGAAATAGTCTTCTGTATACTTTTATACAGTACTTTTGATCTTCCAGTCATCTTCTCTGTACTCCTTATTACATAAAATTCTTTTTTTCTCTCTCTTTATTCCTTTAATTACTGCATGGCCAGGAGATGTTTATGATACAGCTAGTTTTGAGCTATATGCATGTGCCAGACAACTAGCAACCAAGAAGCTCCCACTTCATCAAGAGAACTAATTCAAATTTTCTTCTGAATAAGTAATATTTTTGTTGTTGCTGTTGTGGGGTTTTTTGTGGGGTTTGTGTTTTCTTTCTTTACTTCTCCCCGTGGCACTTTGGGGAACATAATACTGAGATCCCTATCCATCTGTCAAATTTGATAGGTGGTTAGAAAATTATACTTGAGATATAAATTATCCTTGCGGTTCAAAAGTTATCGGAGGTTTAGGGAGAAGCTAATGGATCACACAAGCCTTGTTCGCTTGTGATACACAGTTTGAAAAAGAGAGCAAGAAAAAGGGAATGCACAAACTTCTTGTGTGTCCTTATGAGACCATGAGGTTTTTATGTTTTAAGGCTTGATTGTGCAACCATCTGCTGGTTTGCTGCTCTCTATAATCGAGTTTCACCAGTTAGCACCAATCCAACTTGCATAGAGACTCAAAGAAGCAGGGTAGAGACTGAGGAAATATATTCTCGCTGCATGTAAGTAGTCAGTAATGCTGCAATTTTAAGACATTCTTTGTGTGGATTGTACCTAGTGATAAGGGGTAAGATGTAGGATAGAAACTGGCTACAGTAATAGACATTTTCTTCTCTTTGCTGTTTTTCCAGGGTAGTTTGAGTTTGCAGCAATCAACTGGCTTTTCAGAGGAGCATTTAACAATCATCTCCTTTGTTTAGTGATATTATGTTAACTCACTGTAGTTGAACTACATTGACTTAAGTCTCTAAAGGCTTCCATCTTCTGAAATACTTGAATTTAAAGTACTCATTTAATAGGGTTTTAGGTTGTCAAAATATTATGAAGTGCTCTGTGTTTTAGTATGGTCAGAAAAAAAATGCTTTAAAAGTAACTATAAGTTTTTTGAGAAGATTAGAGTAGACAGCATCACTTATTATGTATAGCTGCTTCTTTTCCAGGCATTCAATAGTGTCTTCATTCTCCTCTTCCATAGGTAACAAGAACCTTGGTTAGAGTTACCCAAGCAAAAGAGCCTGAAGATAACCTAATAAATCTGTTCTCCAAATAAAAGAGAATCTTAATATCTAGGGACCCTCAAAGACTTATAATAGGAAAAGATTGTTATGCAGAATGATATTGCCAGAGAAGAAAAATTAAGACAAAAGAGATTTAAAAATTACTGCCTTCAGCTTTCAAGACAGAGCTTTTAGTAAAGGATGAGCAAATATAGTAGCATTTAATTCTAGATCCTAGCAGTGCTTTTCATTTAAAACCTCCTGAGTAATTAATTATTTTAAACCCCATTTTGCACGTACTAAGTTGTGGGTTTAAGATTTTTGTTCCCCCCCCCCACCTCCGGATTAGAATTTTTCTCTCATTCTGGCATCATGCTATCTAATTTGAAGTGTCACCTTTTATCTAGGCCTTTCCAACTCCAATGAAGAAAATGGATCCAGGAGAAGAAAGGAGGAAAATGTTTGAGGTATCATAAAATCATCTGTTAATTTTCAAACTAAGCAAAAGCTAAGTCCAGAGCAAGAATGACAAAGTAAAACCTTCAAACCTTTCCTCCTTATCTTTTTTTCATAACATTATGTAACAGTGATTTTCTTAAATTATTATTTTATTTTTTTTAAATCTTCGTGGACAGATACCAGCAATTGGAGCACTAACCTATCTCGACAGAGACTTGACAGAATAATGGCTCAATAATAAATGTCAAATTATATGTTTATTTTTCAGGAACCTTCAAAAAAGAAAAGGTTAGAATTGCCTGAAAAAGAAAAACGCCAGAGAGATCAGGTAGACAAGTTTCTTGAGACTTTCTTTTTTCACCTTTAGTAATTTTAATGAAATATTTTGTGCTGTGTTACATGTTGCATAAGAATATGGAGTAGTTCGATTTCCCCGTTACTAAACATGTTTAATCCTTACACATTGCAGATCAGTTTACTGAAGGCAGATGAAATGAGAAGATTGGAAAAAGAAAGGGTAAAATATGTTTAGAATGTGTTAATAGTGAAGTTCAATTTTTACTTAGTGATTCCTTGAATTATGTTTTCCTGTATTGTTTTCTCCTTCAGATGGAACGAATAAACAGAGCCAGGGAACAAGGATGGAGGAATGTGCTTGGTTCAGGTGGAAGTGGTGATGTTAAGGTTGGCAGCAGATGCAGAAATGTGGTGTAGTCTGTTCCCCCCACCTTTGGTTATCTGGCATGGTCTTCTCTGTTCAGAAAGATCTGCTCTTGGAGGTCAACTCTTGGGGCTGCCCGTTATTAATCTATGGATAATTTAAGAGAAACTGTATAACAGATGCTCTTCCCTGGCTTTTTGGAGATCATGTGCAATTTTCGTTTTTAATACTTCCTAAATTGCTGAATATCTTCTCTTTCTGCCAGTAATGGTTTTCACGTGCCACTTTCTTTTTGCCACTCCTGCTTTTGCTACTTTTCCTGTGCTGAATCTATGCATGGACAGCTTCTTTTACATTCAAGTTTGTTCTTGAACTCTTTTGTTGAAATCTTTTTACAGGTTCTCATCATAATGGTCTTCTTCCCCAGTATTAAACACCTGCTTCTAAGTTTTCTTTGTTACTTAGCAACGTAAATGTTTATATATACTGATAAGTTGTTCAGGAGGGGGGTAAAAAATCTTGAGTAAATCTGATTTATTTTTTTTTCTGAAAGCAGTAAAACTCTTTAGCCATTCACATCTTACATAATTTAATTACATAATTTAATCTGATTTCCTATGACAGTTTCTTTTTGCCTGTTTGTGTGTGTCATAGTTTCATGGAAACATAACTGTTCTGGGAACTAGTCTCATGAAGTTAGTTGAATGTAAAGGTCTGGGTACTTTCATCAGACAGAGCCAGTGCAGGAATTTAAGTATTGCTGTGGTGTAAATCTGTCTCATAGTAGAAAATGGATTAAAACACAGCTATTCGTTGTGGTGGTAGTGAATCTTACAAAAATACTTTGCCTAAACATGTTTAGTAGCGTTTTTGTAAACAAGCTCTGACGGAGCAGTAGAGTCAAAATAAATAAAGGTTTTATTTTCTGTTCCTTGTACAAGAATATGAGGAACATACAAGCACTTGACCAGGTTTCAGTAGCTGCTTATTAAATATGTATTATTTCAAAATAGACATCGTCTTTGGATATGTGCCACGCATCATATAAGTAAAGCTTAAATATAAAAGCAAACTTAAGCGTACCAGACTTTAAAAACTGCTACATACTGATTTAATGGAAAGGTCAAAAAACATCATTTAGTTCTTATGCTGTTCTTCTCTCTCTAAGATGAAACTGGCAGACACCAATACAAGCTTCCATACAACACAATATATCAGCATCATCACATTTAGATGAGAGCTATGTATGTTCCTGAAAACTATCATGTTTCTGATTATCTTTAAGAGGTTTTTTTTGCAAGGTCCTTAGACACTGCAAATGTGTAAAGTGTTCCGTTGTAGCTACAGCTGCATTGTTATCAGTATTCTCAGTCATCTAGGGAAACTGAGGTTCAGTGGCCATGTATCTTTTCACTAAGTGTCACTGGTCTAAAATGTCATGGCAGACATGCTTTAAAATTCATTAAAATGTCTTCTCCAAATTGGATAGTTTAGTACAAATCTTACTGCAGGCTGCTAGGTTATCATCGCTCCAGGTTTCCATATACTATTATAGTATTCCTGACTTAATTATCCTTTTGCTTTCTCCAACATGAAAACAGTGTATCCAGCAACTCCCTGACGATGCTGTCGAATAGCATTGTTCAAGCTTTCCAGTAATGCAAGCCATATAGCCTCTTATGAAGGTACAGCAGGGTCATGCACTGCATGATTTTTCTCCTCCTGTTGCCTTTTTGGGTTGGTTGCTGGCACCTGTTTCTGAGGGAAAGTAGGGAAAGAGGTGGCAAGGATTTGGCTTTGGGTTTGTGGTTCTAGCAGGGGCTGTAACTGTTCTGCAGACTGTTGATGAGCACCTGCTTCATAGTATTTGCCTAGTGATTGATCATACTATTTCTCTAGATAATCCTTTTGAAAACTGAGCTCTGTAGGTGAAACCTTGAATAGTGTCTAAAGCAAGACTTTTCCTTCTATTTGTAGAAACTATAGTCATGTATAGTAAATTATTTTTATTTGGATGAACAGCATACCTGCATATTTATTTGAATGCGTGGATAAATCTTTCAGTATTTTATCATATGGATTATGGGGAGCTATTGATGGGTGTTGAGCAACTGAAACTCAGAATGTGAGTTAAATTCCATTGTCAAATACAATCTGTTCAAGAACTTCTAGGGAGGTAATCTTAAACCTGCCACATCTGCACTCACCTATTTGAATTTGTTTAAAATACTTAAGACCACTCTGAAAGTACCATTGACACTATTGTAAAAACATATTCCATAGATGCACTACCGTGGGCTATTTGACTTCTTCCCCCAGGTGTAACGGAAATGTTTATGCATGTGCTGACAACCTTAACCTTATTTTGCCAGTTTCACATTTTCTGCATCCATCCTTGGCTACTACTGTACACAGCTGCTTGCAACATTTTTTTTTTTATTATTTTCACATGAAGGTTCTGTAGAAATTTTAATTCTTTGAGAAGGACAGAGATAGTTCACATAAAGCAGTAGCTTGTGGTAGATGTTCCCCTGATCTGAGCTTTAGTAGGGAAACATCTAATTCTTGTGATGAAATCAAACTATAGATTGGTAACAATGGGGAATCTCGGATAAATCTGCACTTAATACCATTCAGTAACCTTAGAAGTGTGCTTAACTGTTTCCAGCTTCATGAAAAAAATGGGTGTTTGGCTACAAAACACTCGTTAGTACTTCAGTCAGTAGTGCATCACTTCAAAGTTTTAGCACAAAAACTAGATTTTTGCTGTGTAGAACAACTATCTCCAATTATGCTTCAATGGATTTGTTACCAATAACTTCCACAATGTGTGATAGATGCCTCATGTATTGAGATTATTGTCAGAGGGAGGTAAAATGGTGTGTTATTCTGAAGTGCTAACAGAAAAATAAGTCTTTAATTTATCTATTTTGTAGTTCATTATAATAGGGGCATGCCAGGAATAAAACTAGGACCAATTCGGAATTGTTGCAGGAGATATTAATGCTTTTATTCTGCTGAAGAGGTGAAAATTGGAAGGGCTTGTTAAAATCAGTATTTGAGATTTCCACCCTACCCCTTCTGATTTCCAGGCACCATATTATGGCGGTGGAGGTGGTGTTGGTCCTTTTCCTGTGTCTTCCAGAGGACAATATGAGCACTATCATGCTATTTTTGACCAGATGCAACAGCAAAAGGAAAACATTAGAGTAGCTGAAGAGAGGGAAGCCAAATTGAGGGCGAAAGCACAAGGCCGAGAAGTTGTTGAAAGGTATGGCTACCTTCCATTAGAAGTTGCATGTGGTCTGCTTTAGATGAAAGTAATGAAAGTTGCTGTACATATTTATCTACAGAGGAATTCCACCTGGAATACGTCCAGGAGTTCCTAAGGGGCCTGCAGGTCATCACCATTTACCTGATGCTGGTGCAGTTAGGAAAAAAATGAAAAGATTGAAGGAGGTGTCTAAACAAGCCAATGCAAACAGGTTGGACTATGATAATCCGTAAATCTGTCCCTACATGTTAGATTCTTGTTCTGTGTCTTGTTTTATTTAGTAGTTGGATGTCTCAAAACCACTTTTATCCATTGGCACTGTGCCATCTGTTTGTGCGTTAGTCCTTCGCAGACCACAGTTCTTTTAGAACCAATGGAAACCTTGGCTTCCCCAATAGTGGAAAAAATGGATTACTAACATCTGTAACTAAACTAGATTTTAGCCAGAATTCTTGGCTTAATGCAGTTGCAGATAACATTATAAGCCTCCTCCTTTGCTTTTTTCATAGTTCTACTTGTTGTGTTACCTGCAAAGATGCTTACTTCTCCTGTCATGTCATTCTGACTGCCTTCTCTACATATAAGTGTTTGACTCTCTAGCACAGGAGAGTGTCTAAAATGCTCCCAGAATTGTTAGCTCCTGTTTATTGATCAGTGGAAAACCTGTAGGAGCTTTCTTCGTCAAGATGTGAATGTCAGCTGTTATAATGGTGTGCAACTTCTAATTCAGTGATGCTTATTCTTTTCAATTAATATAAACTAAGTATTTTATATGTAAAAGGATTGTAAACAAGTACTGATTTTTTTTGTTTTGGTTTGGTTTACTCTTCCAAGTAACTTCTTCAAAGCTACTTTGCTCTCCTTCAGATCTGTTAGTATTGCCCAAAGAACTGTGCCCACGCTTGTAAGCAGCAAATGGGAAAATAGCTTTTTTCCTAGAAGTTTAGTATGTGAGCGTTGCTAACTAACTTTCATAGGGACAAATTTTCTCATGTATTACTTAAACTTCTGCAGATCCAATGATGTGTCCCATGGAGGAAGAAATAAATGGAGCTAATGTGAGAAAAAGGAAGTGGCCAAAGAAAACATTGTCTAAACTAATTTTTTTTCAGTTTTATGTCTTAATATGATATATTTTGCCTTTGTAGATTTTTTTTATTTTAAAATTTGCAGCAATAACATAACACGTTTAACACTGATGTTACAATTTTGCAAGCTACAAGGTATATTTTATTTTCTTTATGGTAATTTGGGCTGTTGTGAGCTAATTAAATTTCCTCCTGGTACAACCAAGTAGTGGAAAGTGTATTTTCCCAACTGATGTACGTGTGTACTTCCATCCTCCTCTATTTATTCTCAATGCATTGCACAAAGTTCCACAATCCCCAAGTCTTGCCTAGATTAGGAAACACTGCCTCGCACATTTGACAATATTAAATGATACTAGGCTACCGCTGTGTAAACTGTTTTAAATGTGTTAAAATTGAAAGGAACTATAGTAGAGGGCTGAAAATTATGAATAACATGGAGATCATGAAAAGAAGCTGGTTCAGTATTTCTCAAATACATGAACTTGGAAGCATTCAGTGAAAATACTGTGCAGAAGTTTCAAAATAGGTAGAGACTTTTTTCTATTTATAAACTGGATTACCTTTAGCCCTAAATTGAGGTGCTGTTTCTTAGCATTTAAAATATAGTAAGTATTTGTACTTCATTATCTAGAAGCAATTTTATTATCATAGCTACCCTAACAGTATTTCTCTCCTGCACTTTATCCTTTCAGCTGGAGGTGAAATATAAAGATAAGTGTTCAGATGTTTAGCTCAAACAAAGAATTTAAATAATGGCAACTTTCTTAAGGATAGGTAATTTAGAATGTATATTAAGGAAGTTGAGAAATCCTCAAGTTGCAATCTTTTTGATTACATTACCACAACTAACATAAAGCTAAGTATATTCAACTTCAACAATCTTTAAAAATTGTCTCTTGGACAGAAATGCAGCCCAGAAGTAATCTAGTTGAAATGTTTTAGCAAAATGAGTCACTCGGCTTTAGAGTAGGGAAAACCATTTTCATAAAATTTAGTTGAAATGGGTTTTCCTGTGAATTCGGTTTGAGACAAACAGGTTTGGCTTTTTTTGCTTGGGAAGCACCTCTCCTCCAATGCTGTAAACTAAACTTCAGCTATATGACACAGGTTTGGACATATTTCACTATCCACCAGTTGAGTTCATATGTAATGAACAGTTACAGTAAAAATCTTGTAGTGAGTCAAATATGCGTATACAAAGATTATCAAGTGTTTGTTTCTTTATCAGTAACGCCTGCATGGATCATCTTGCCTTTTCAGAGCAGCTACAGCATTTGTTTTATTGTATCACAGTAGTTTTATCTCAGTCTTCCTCTTAATGAATTGTAGCATATGGAAATATTTCATTTCCTTGTTGCTTGGGGGTGGGGGATGAGGGGAGAGAAAAAAACAAGATGCAAGGGTGTTTCGTGTGTGAATTCATTTATGAATTACTAGCAATAGCTCTTGTACTGTGAAATGATTCTTTCTTTAACTGTCTCAGCCTGATGAGTTACTGCTATCAGCTTTTTCCAATTTCTTCCTGACTGTTGCTGAACCCCCAATAGTCCTCAGTCAAATGAGGCTAGGGCAACCCTGGAAAGGGGATTGCCTCATCATTCTACCATTTGTTAGAATATCTTGCACCATTTCTCAGCGTTTTTTGGGGGTTGTTTTTTGTTTGGGTTTTTTTTGTTGTTTTTTTTTTTTCTTAATACAGAGCTGCTTCTGAGTCCACTTCTAACCAGTTTGTCAGAAACTGGTTCCTCTAAAAAGTGATCATATGTATGTACTAGGAGACTTGCCAGATACTCAGTTATGGTAACTTGAACATAGCCTTCTTGTCTACCCAAGCAGGTCCCTGACCTGGGGTGGAACATGTGAAAAAAACATCTTGTTCTGGCTAATTCTAAGGTAGGAAAATTCCTTTACAGTCCCTTTAAAAACAAAAATCCCCCAAGATCCCCCAAAAGTAGTTGCCAGAACACTCCGAGAATACTAACACTGTACTAATTCTCCAAGTGGTAGAAGCTCTTATTCCAGACATAGTCTTGAAAGACTGCTGCAGTATTGACTTTACTGACTGGCTCATGTGATGAGTTCTTGCTCATCTCTGAAAGGAAACTTTGAAGGAGTCTTCTTTTACACAAATGATGGCAATAATGAAACAAGTTGAGACATTTTCAGAAATAATCACATTAAGATTGTGTTTTGACGTTCATTTTTGTTTTGATGACCAGGATCTGGAAGGACAACATGATGTTTTGTTTTAGTTGGGTGGTGGTTTGTTGTTTTTAAGTTGTTCTTTTAACTTAGTTAAGCCTATTTTCCTTCGTTTCGTGGAAGTCTGACTTGTATTTTGGCTGATGGAAGGCATTTTTTGAAGATGCCTTGCTCATAGAAAGTTACTTTTTTCGTGTGTGTCCTAGTTAGAATAAATGCAGGGGGGGTTTCTGAGTGTCATATTTCAGAGACTTTCATCTGGCTATGTGTTGCAATTACTCAGGCAAAAAGGATGGATAGCTGCAGATAGAGCAAAGCAAGTTGAAGAATTCTGGCAAAGAAAGAGAGAAGCCATGGAAAACAAAGCCCGAGCTGAGGGACACATGGTATGGAATCTGGTCTTCCTATGTATATTACTGTTTCAGCATGCTTTATGAATCTTTGAAGTAGCATCATAACCAGGAAATGCTGGCTAAATATTTTCCTTAACTATTAAAAAAAAAAAAAAAAAGAGAATGGAGGTAGGTTTTTTGCATTTTGCTACTGTTTATATTAAAATGTAACAGAATTGTGCAATACATTTCTCACGACTGTAAATTTATTAATAAAGGAAAATACCTTTTTTTGCATGTGTCTAACTTGATATTATGAATTTTAGAACATTCATTGACACTTTTTTCTGTTCATAGCTTTAAAGTTTTGGTTAAAATTAAACTTTATGTATTATTCAGTAGCTTGAACCTAAAATGAAGTTTGATTAAACAGATACAGCTAATGATCAGATACAGTAGTGTGTTCTACAAAACCACATTCTGCTTATTGAGAAGGTATTATAAAGACATCTATCTCTGTCAAGTTTAATGTTTCTAAAACCTTTACTCTCTAGAGATCAACTAGTGGACAGTGTCACAAAATGTTCTGTGTTTTTTATGCTTGCAGTTCTAAATTCAGTATTCCTTTAGGAAGTTTGTTTTACAGTAAAGATATCTTGGAAATGATTCAATTGCACTAGGACTTTGTGTGATTGAACTGTGTGTTTTCATAATGTGGAGAGTTTTGCTTTTTGAGTGCTTCTCCACACCATTCATACACAACCAAGTTCCAATATCACTGTCAGCTGCTGAAATTAAACTGACCATGCTGGCATAGCAGTGAGATGAGACCAACTGCAGATTTACAGAAGCATCTCCTGAGTTATATTTGATTATCAGATCATGATTTACAACTAGGTCTTTGTTTCAGGGATTATTTCACTTACAGTAAGCAATTCTTAGATACTTTGATTCACTGCTTTGATGGTGAAGTATCCTTAGATTAGTGTATATGTTTTAAAGCATGAGTCTTCCACTTTAAAATTACAGTTCTGTTTTTTAAAACAATTCTTGTTAAGACTGCCTCTTCTTAGACAAGTCCTCAGTAGTCCCAGCTTCCATTTTGGTTTTGACTTTGTTGGTATTACTATAAAGTTATGAGATCAAGTAATGCAAGATACCCAAGTATTCAGGTTAGTGTTTCTCTAATGTATTCAACTGAGCCCAAATGTTTTATTCTTAACTGGTTGCCTTAATAAAACAGGGAGGTTACTGAACAGTTGTAAAAGTAACTTCCAGATGTTTAAGACTTGTAACTTGAAGCCAGGGTTCCAAATTCATGTACTATCATTTGCCATTGATAGCAGAAGTTCTCAGCAGCTTTCTTCTATTCGTACAGGAAAATAATTTGACTAGCTGGCAGGAGTGCTCATATAGGGATGGGACTATTGTCCAGACTGTGATGATCTGAGAGGAGAAATCAGTAGGAATCATCATCTGATTTGCAGCTCTTTGTCATATAAATACTTGTAAGTCAGATGACTCTCACTAATTTACCCAGCTCCTGTTAAATATAGTTGCTGTCATTTAATTTTCGGGTGATGGTCTAAAGTTTGACTCAGTAGTTGAGTTGATACTTTCAGTCATCTCTTCTTTAAGACAGCTGCTGACTTAATTTGCTACTTCACTGTAGCTGTGTGGCATTGCAAAACATTGAGTCCTGCTCTTTGAAAATTTTAATGGAGGCAGATGAGTAAAAGTTAACAATCTACAGAAAGAAAATCAGTTCTCAAAAATCTTGCTTCCAGTTTCTTTCTTGTTTAAGAGCAGTGATATAAATCTCCATCAGTTTGATGAAAATATGTAAACTAACTTAAATGCTAGAATGGAGAACAGTGAGATGACTTGAATAGTGCCAGTTAGCTTTTGTAAAGCTCAGGAACATGCATTAAAAAGTTGAAAATAAAACCAATTTTCTGAAAAGGTGAATATGGAAAATACTCCTTTCCATTTTGTATGAATTAATTCTGGCTTTGGCTTGAGCATTCACGCAGTCCTCGTGAATGTACGTGTACTTATCTGCAGGATGGTTCTTCTAATTTGTTCTCTGATCCCCCAGTCACTAAACCACAGAAGTGCAGAAATATGCTGTTTCCTCGAGTTGCTGATTTTTTGCTCAATCTGAGAGATTTAGCCAGAATACTTGGATTCAGTCGTCCCTATCAAGAACTTTAACTGGAGTATTTACTTTACCGATGGTTCTCTACACTCAAGCTTGAGAAAGCTAAAGCCCTAGTATTTTATAAGGCAGAAGGTCCATGTAACTATCACGTTTGTTTACTATCATTATTATATGTTGAGTTAACAAATTAAGATATTTTTAACCTGTTCAGCAGAGGCTTATCGTATATCATGAACAAAATAATTTAAATATTTTGCATTTTAATCCAAGCAGGAAACCTGGAATTAGATGATTCTTGTACTGTTTTGTATTGGACTTCCTTAAAGGTTGAATCCTTTTGGTGACAGGACATGGAGTACATCACGCTAAACAAGAGTATATGCTGTGAATGCAAATGCATTAGGCATTTAACACAGCTTGTTAGATGTAATATGTATATTTAAGTATTTTATTAGGTTTTTGAGTTTGCCACTTGTAGCATATTTTTTAAGAAGTCATCATTGTGGAAAAAGCTTAATCTAAGAACATAAAGATTCCACCTTTATTTTAGTCTTGGCTCAAAAATGGCAGAAATGCCAGCTCTGTGCCACAATTTGTATATAATCCAGATGTAGAAAAAACTCATGCACATCAGAATTTAGGATTTCTAACATAGCAGGAGAAGATAGGAATATAGTTGCATTCTTCCTGAAATTCTTAAAACTCTAGTGTCGCTCTTTGGCTACTCAGGATCTTTAGTTACTACTGTTGTTATATTTTGTATAAGTGAAAAGGGGTTATCAGTTAACTTCAGAACAACTGCAGATCATTGATGGATTTGGTTTCTTGTAAGTGAACACTTATTGGATAAAGCAGATAATTTTACTGCCCCAGCCACCTTAAATTTGATACCATTAAATGGCAAACAGGGTACACTGCAAAACGTGGCAGATACCTATGGAAGCAGGCCCTCTGCAAGAGGAAGGAAATCCAGAAACAAGGAGGAAGAGGTATGCTTGCCGCATGTTTGCCACTTTGCTCATCACACAAATAGCACTATTTTGACCTTGATTGTGCCTAGTTTCCCTGCATGGTTCATCTATGGAACAAAATAAAAGGACTTTATAAATTCCTAGGAAATAATTTACTGTACAAAGTTCTAGAGTTTGGGTGTGTTTGTTGTGATCTGTTCGTTTTGTTTTGTTTAATAATCAAAATAATAGTTGTCTACATCAGTCTGTCTCAGAGAAGTTCTTGAATGTGCATACATATAGATATGACTCTGTATATCTTAATTCTGTGGTGATCAATATAAGTACTCCTACCCTTCAATGATATAAAATGTAATGATAGGTTAATACTGGGAAACATGTGTTCCAGTTGTCTTTATTTTCATTAGATGAGAGTTTTTCTGGAGATTAGTAAATGCTAATATGGTGATAGTAATAGTGTGGAGGGTTTTTTTCACCCATCTTATTTTTTTTATGGAATTTTACGTATTTTAAATTAACCATACTAGAGACAGTTTCAGTATAACTGAAACGTATTTCCTTTCTTTGCCTTAGGAATATTTGGCAAGATTAAGACAGATCCGGCTACAAAACTTTAATGAACGTCAACAGATTAGAGCAAAACTTCGTGGAGAGAAGGTTGGTTTGAAAAATAATCTTAAATACTTACGGAAGTTGGCTGTGGGATGTATTCTTTTACCCTGCGGGAAGACTTTTCTCATAGGCAGTTTTATATATAGACATACATTTTTGACATTTAACTCTGTTCCACAGTTCGTGTACTTCCATCTCTTCTTCCAGAATATGCAAAATCTGTTTGTTGTTTCAGTGCTAGGGGTGCAGCTTCAGTACCTGTAAACTAACAATCTTTTAAAAACAAGACAACATAAGGTCACATCTGAACTTGACATGTAAATTTCTCATCAAGCACTAGCATGTTTATTTGCTTTAGTTAATAGAAACTTCTCCAGAAGTCACTTTTTGACAACACTCACATAGAATATGTGCGAAGCGATTACTTTCATACATTCTGTAGGGGCGTATGAAAGTTAGAAATTCCTGGCATTAGCTTAATGTAATCAATACACTTTTTTCAAACATCACTTTTCCAAATGTTGTGGCTTAACCCTAGCCAGCAACTAAGCACCGTGCAGCCACTTGCTCCCCACCCAGTGGGATGGGGGAGAGAATTGGGGGAAAAAAATGTAAAACTCATGGATTGAGATAAAGACAGTTTAATAGGACAGAAAGGAAGAAAATAATGATGATGATGATGATAATATTACAATAATAATACTGGAAGAGCTGGAATATACAAAACAAGTGATGCACAGTGTAATTGCTCACCACTTGCTGGCTGATGCCCAGTTAGTTCCCAAGCAGCGATCCACCCCCCTGGCCAGCACCCCCCAGTTTATATACTGGGCATGATGTCACATGACATGGAATACTCCTTTGGCCAGTTTGGGTCAGGTGCCCTGGCTGTGTCCCCTCCCAACTTCTTGTGTCCCTCCAGCCTGCTTGCTGGCTGGGCATGAATGAGAAGCTGAAAAGTCCTTGACTTGGTCTAAACACTACTCAGCACCAACTGAAAACATCAGTGTGTATCAACATTCTTCTCATACTAAATCCAAAACATAACACTATACCAGCTACTAGAAAGAAAATTAATTCTATCCCAGCTGAAATCAGAACACCAAAATATGTTCATAATACAACAAAACCAAAATAATATGTTCGTAAAGTAGATTCAGAACGAACGCATCTTAAGGTGTCAAATGAATAGTCCAAGGCACCCTTGGAAGCAATCCATTTATTTGCTCTAAAAAAGTTTCATTTGAGAGGCAATCTATGTAGTAAATACGGTCTGGAGTTTGTTTCCATTTTTTTCATTAACCTCCTGTGTGATCTTTTACGCTTGTTTGTTCTTTCCTTTCCTGTCCACTTGTCTATAGAGTGTTTGGGTTTCCTCAAGTGACTACCTGCTTATGTATTCACATTGTACTTTGTGATTTAAAACGATAGAAACGTTCCTGTCCCACCCCTCCCTTTAAGCACCTATATTAAGTGATTTCATGCATATTATGTATAGTGAGTGGGTATAAAGGCAAGAGTATGCCCAGTACCATTCAGTTTCTTTGGACCACTGTCCCAGCTAAAGTATTCCATATTGTTGTAGGTTTGGGTTGTTGGTTTTTTTAATGCTAAAATATTCTATTTTTTTCTCTGTATTGGTGACTTCTTTTGAATTGTTTTTTTTTATTTTCTTTAACCTTGATTGCAACTCACTGGCGAGACACAGCAGAGCCAAATTCAATCCCTTGATTGAGGTGCAAAACTTCTTTAGTGTATTGAAGAGGAGCCCATGCCCCTTAAATCTAAAATGAATGATCCAGGGCAAAAGTTATGTATGTTTCTACCTGAGAAGACTATGCAAACTTCATAAGATGTGCTAGTGGCTAAGTCTGGCATAGGACTATAGGGTTTAGGGTTATTTCATGTGGGGCCCAGACGATAGAACACCAATATGATGATTAAAGTCGCCACTTTATTGAGCTTAGCTGATCATTTTTATACAATTCTCCAAGTTGTTTAGAAGCTTTGATTGGCTGCTGCATGCAAGCATTTGGTGTCCACGCGCACAAGCATAAGCGGTGATTGATTACATCAATACTGTCCATGCGCATAAACATAAGATAAAGTTAGTTATACTCACTCTGTATACGTGCATAAACACAGGACATAATTGGCTATGTTAGTTAGAGCATGCAAAGCTTGTCTCAGTCCAATTGGTCAAGATAAGCCCCTGAATTGAGGTTGTTTGTGCCAAGTTCCCTTGATTGTGGAACGTGCACCTGTGTTTTTCTAATGGGATCTTTCTTCTTCTATCTTCTTGTTTAGTCTGTTCAAAGCCTTCTAAAGGCATCTGGAACACTCTTATGACCATGAGCTACTTTCAGGCCCGATAATGAAGTTCCATATAATTGAACCCTACATAGGACCAACATCGGCTGTTCTTTTAAGTTTGTCTTAAAGAGCATGAAGAAAATCAAGGTCTTGTATGAAGTTACTGTAGAGGCTGGTCAGTGAAGTTTATCACTAGCACTGACACATGCTAAACTGATGCACCATAAGCCTATTCTATCTTAATTGCATTTGGTGCTAATTTCACTCATAACTCTGTCTCCTCTGCTGTTTTGGACAAGCTTCAAAACTGCTGCAGTGGGACTAGTCATCTCCATATACAGCCCTATGAAATCTCACTGTGTGTCCCGAGTACCCTTAGAACAGAGGACAGTGCTAAAATGTTACCAGTATAGAGCCATTGCTGTACTGTGCCATTTCTTTCAGTTTTTTCACTGAGCAGCTGCAACACTTCTCAAAATTAGGAGGACCCATACTCTACTTGCAGTATGGTTAACTGCAGAAATAAAGGTACTCTCCAGAAACATTTTCTCTGGAGGCCAAGGCTGCTTGTGCTAGTAAAATCAAACAAAAGTACTGTTACTGTGACCATGACATTAACTCTCTGTATAGGTTATTAGGCATATCAGGAAACTATCTTCCTTTCCCAGTGGCTGTACTTTACCTGGGGTAGTGTTGTATGTCCCAGAAGGTATGCCACCTACAAAGGAACAGAGAAGAGATTTAATATCTTTCCAGGAAGTAGGCTTAAACTAATTTTCAGAATTCAGAGACCATGTTTAAGAGGTTTTTTTCTTGGTGACCTGCAGATGCAAACTTTCATATGGAGGTTCACTTCTAGAGGAACACCATCTCAGACCAAATATTCTCACAGATACGTCTATTTCCTTATGTTGATTAACAGTTATATCTATCACTACTGCATAATATCCTATTTTATATACAGTAGATGAATATATGTATTCATTCCTTTGCCTATGAAGAATGCCAAATTATTTTTCTGAAGTTTTTCTATCTCCAGTGTTCTTTCCAGTCATCTTTTTTTCCTGTTAGTTGACTGAAGCCAAGGTGGGCATGACTTATTTTTTTTATTTTCACTTAAAAAGATTACCTAAAATTCTTGATTGTGTTTTGCCAAATTATTTCTAATAAGTCTTTTTCTTATACTGTAAGAAGCCTACTAAACAGGCCTTCTAAATCATTTATTTTAAATAAAAGGTCTGCACAAGTTGGTCATGAACAATAGAAGGCTCCTGTCAGAACCTTTTTGCATAGCTCTCAGGCTGTTCTCTAAATAGGAATATACAGAGGCCATGGAAAGAAGTAAGAAAGATTGAAAACAGAGATTTCGGAGGTAGACCTTATATATTCTTGTTACCATTTCCCCCCTCACCCATTCCACCTTCTTTGGAGCACATACAGTGGAAGAGACTGGAATTCTAGAGCATCAAACCTTTCTTGTATACTTTACCTGCAGAGCATGCAACAGTGATGAGGGGTGGCAGGTGAGAGCTCAGCATCATTAGGTCACTTCCCTTGCAACAGTAGGCACGTTACTTTGTTCCTGGCTTGTAAAAGCTTCATATCTTTTAAAACTGAAAAACCTCCCCAAAATCAAACAAAAACCCCCACAAATCTCAAAGATTAAGTTCCATCCAAGTAGACATTACATTTGAGTGGGGAGCTACCTAGTGAAATTATGACCCATGTTAGTCATAGTCAGTCTAAACGATCCAAGTAGTCACATCACTCAGCTTTTACATATGTGAATTAGTGATAATTCTCTAAGGACTCTTACTTTGCAGAATGAAGCTGCCAGTTCTGATCGACAAGAATCAAGTGAGGAAGCAGAACTGAAACGCAAAAAGATAGAAGCACAGAAGGTAATTGTGGGGAGGGAGGACATGTAACTTACTGTTTTCAGATTTGTTTCATATCTCATGAAGTTTCCGTTTATCAATAGTTTGTTCATACATCCACTACAACAGGTTGTGGTGGGGTGACCCTGGCTGGATGCCAGGTGCCCACCAAAGCTGTTCTATCACTCGCCCTTCTCAGCTGGACAGGGGAGAGAAAATATAACAAAGGGCTCACAGGTCGAGATAAGGACAGGAGAGATCACTCACCAATTACCGTCACAGGCAAAACAGGCTCAACGTGGGGAAAACTAACTCAATTTACTACCAATCAACCAGAGTTGGGTAATGAGAAATAAAACCAAATCTCAAAACACCTTCCCTCCACCCCTCTCTTCTTCCTGGGCACAACTTCACTCCCGGATTCTCTACCTACCCCCCCACCCCCCAGCAGCGCAGGGGGACAGGGAATGGGGTTTACAGTGGGTTCATCACACGTTATCTCTGCCGCTTCATCCTCGTCAGGGGCAGGACTCCTCACAGTCTTTCCCTTCTCCAGCATGGGGTCCCTCCCACAGGAGGCAGTCCTCCCATGGAACTTCTCCAGCGTGGGTCCTTCCCACGGGCTGCAGTTCTTCATGAACTGCTCCAGCGTGGGTCCCTTCCACGGTGTGCAGTCCTTCAGGAGCACACTGTTCCAGCGTGGGTCTGCACAGGGGGTCACAAGTCCTGCCAGAAAACCTGCTCCATGGGCTCCCCTCTCCACCAATCCGCAGATCCTGCCAGGAACCTGCTCCAGCGCAGGCTTTCCATGGGGTCATAGCCTCCTTCAGGCACCCACCTGCTCCACTGTGGACCTCCATGGGCTGCAGGGGGACAGCCTGCCTCACCATGGTCTTCCCAACGGGCTGCAGGGGAATGTCTGCTCTGGCCTCTGGAACACCTCCTCCCCCTCCTCCTTCACTGACCTTGGTGTCTGCAGGGCTGTTTGTTTCACGTGTTCTCACTCTTCTCTCTGGCTGCATTTGGACAGTTGTTTGGGTTTTTTTCTCCCCTTCTTAAATCTGTTACCCCAGAGGCACTACCACCGTTGCTGATGGACTCGACCTTGGCCAGTGGTGGGTCCAACTTGAAGCCAGGTGGCATTGGCTCTGTCGGACATGGGGGAAGGTTCTAGCAGCTTCTCATAGAAGCCACCCATGTAGCCGCCCAGCTGTCAAAACCTTACCACACAAACCCAATACAGAGATTTTTATTTTAACTGTATTGAGGTAACAACTCTGTTTGACTGTTTTATACAAGTAACTTTAAAATATGCTCTGGCATAGCATGGCAAGTCAAGGATTTTTCCTATCTCTGCCTTTAAGATTTATCTCTACGTTAGCTTTAGTCCTAAAGGCAATTTGGTATAACTAAAATAGCATCTTGATACTGGAAGGGAAAGAAAGATGTACCTTAAATAACAGCAGCTTTATTTTAGTTAAAAGAATAAAGGAAGGCAAAACTCCTTACACATGCTGACAGGGGCTACATGTGGATTGGAAGGTGTGCTATATACCACTGTGATGAAGTACATTTAAAGCAAATGTGTTTCACAGAAATCCAATGTTTCACTGGAACTTTATTCCATGCAGTGTTCTTGTATCAATAACTATCTCTACCATACAATACATAGAAAGTATTTATCTATTATATGATTTTTTTTTTCCTATCATCTGCAAAGAACAACGTAAAAACAAGCTAACCTTGTGCTTAGCCTTAAAACTAGAGGTAAAACAGCAACTGAAACTTTCTGTGTTTATGTTGAATAAGTTTGTAAAGTTTAAACCAAATATTTTATACTTTGTGATTAATGCATTTGGCTTCAAAACTAATTTTAAGTAGAGATTCTAATTTTACATTATGCTGTTTAAGGTTACTATGTACACTAAAAATATAACCATGCAAATCAAGAACTGTAATTAAATTTTGAGGAGTTGCCATTATTTTCAACATAGAAGACCAGTTATTATACATGTGTGGTGATTTTGATTGTCAGTGGAGTCCTCCCTTCACAGTCTATGCAGTAATAAGTGAGAGAAGGGACAATGAAGTAATTCAGGCATGTTTCTTTTTAAAATGTTCAATGGAATGGGGTAGTAATGCTTTTTATGATTTTTAAGTTCGTCTTTTTTTGCTTTGTTTGTTTACTATAGGCCCAAGCAAATGCTCGAGCTGCAGTTCTGAAAGAACAGTTAGAGCGAAAGAGAAAGGAAGCATATGAAAGAGAGAAAAGAGCCTGGGAAGAACATGTAAGAAAATAAATCTGTTACACACAGTCAAAGTATGTAGTGCCCTATCTTTGTATAACCAAAATTCTATACTGTGATTTTTCAAGCTTAATTAGTTTTCTGAAACCGAGGAGGGCATCTGTCAGTCAGAATTCCCTCATTAGAAGCCTCATCTTAGGTATACTTGAATGAAGAATTTAGTTCAAGAATTTAAGAACATCAAACCTGAGAATCATTAGGATCACCTCAATATTTTATTAAAGATCTGTAACTTACCAAAGTGTACTTAATCTTCTTTTGCTTCTGTGTGCTGTGGAGTGACAAGTCCAACTAGTAATAGTTTGCTACAAAAAGCAGGATGTTGTGAAGCCGGTAAACTGAAAATAGTTCACAAGTGCAGTTGGTAGTTGTCTTTCGTATGAAAACGTGTGGTGTTATTATCCTTTTCTAAGGTTTACATGAGCCTATTTGATAATACTGTGTTTAGTGTGCAAAGTCTCAAAGTTAATTTGTTGATTTACATTTTTTTAATTCAATCTATACAGCTGATAGCAAAAGGGGTAAAGGATCTTAATGTGGGAGCTACAGAACAGAGTCCTGTGCATGGGCTAGAAGAGCTTGGAGCAGCTCTTCCTAAGCCACAAGTTCCACTGAAACCTGGTACACCAGTCATCTCCATGACTTCTGCTTTGAAGGAAGTGGGTGTGGTAGGTACTTTTGCTAAGAGGGTAAAATTAATGGGAACCCCCACCTCCTAAACCAAAACCAAACTGATTTGAAAAAGCATCTTTAGAAGAATGTGTAGATTAGGTAGAAAAAATCATTAAGGATACTTGTTGCTTCTAATTAGGGAAAGGAAAATAAAAAAGAAATAAAAATGTAAGAAGAAACCAAAACTTGGAAGCTGTTGAAATACATCTGTACACTGAAACTCAAATTCAGTCAGTTTTGAACTGAATGGCTTATGATGAACTCTAGGCTGCAATTTCAATTTTGATCAAGGTGGAGCTTGTAACCTGGTGGAAGTGAGAATATAAATTTTGAATGATAGGACTATTCTATATTAATTCTTGTTTTCAGTGAGTTAGAAAGTATGTGCTGAATATAACAGAGAGTATAAAGTTTAAGAGACTTCAATCTGGTAGTTTTGTCTCTTCTTGTCTAAAACAGTATTAGAGGCTTCCTAAGTTCTATTTTCTGTGATCCTGGGTCCTGATATTGTAAATGCTTACACATTTACCTCAACTACCACCATTTGATTTAAGTAACAATTGTGAAACTGAGCATACAAGTGTATCGTTGTACAATTTGAGTTTTTAACACAATCTGTGTTAATCTGAATGCTAACTTCTGATGTTTTACCTAAGCTATTTCTAGATTTCAGTGTAGTGTGGGGTTACATACTGTATACAGCCCTGAAGGCTACGACTATGGGAATATAGTGAAACTTAGGGCTAAATAGTGTATATAAAATGTAATACACTGAAAGATGTCAGTTGATAGCTAGGAAAATAAACAAATCATGTTTTAACAAATACTTAAATCATTAGCACATTTTTTCCATGTGGATAGTTTGTTTTGTAGTAATGCAGGATGGTGACTATAACTGACTAAAAATTAGCACACAGAGCAATTGGAATCAGAGAAGACAAGCCTTGTACACAAAGGTTATAAGTTCTACATTTTTGCCTTCAATTTTTAGTTTGATTATTTTACATATCAATAAAGCTGTCTCTTCTCTATTCTACTCTTCTTTATGGGTTCTCCTTGACTCTGTCCTTGCCACTTTTTTTGTTCTTTTATAGAATTACTCATTTCTAGCATTGGAATTTGGCAGCGTTTTGCTGTAGAGGTCATATCTAGCTTTATCTCTACATGTTTCATGCTCTGAATTTTCACTTGTCTGCTTAAACTGAGTCTGATTCATTTGCTCACCACTTTCAGATAGTGAACAGTTCAAAGACAGAAGCTGCCCTTGAAATTCTGTCTTTGGGAAGCCCCATAAAACCAGAAGTATCATATATTCTGTTTCAGTCTATCTGCAGTTGTCAATGAAAAGGTTTTAAAAGTGACTTTTTGCTATTACATCTGTTAATATTCTCAAGTTTTTTTTTCTTCTACAATGTATTTCATGCTTCTCCGACTTAAAGGATGAAAATGTAACTGCTATCCAGGAAGCTGAGGAGGAAATAAAAAAGCCAGATTTTGCAGCACAAGTACGTCAAATTGTATTCAGTTTCATTTAGTTTTCTTTTAAGAAAGGTACTATTTTAAGTGATATATGTTGGCCCTTATTTCAGAATAAACGAGAAATACTGAGAAGATTAAATCAAAATCTTAAAGCTCAAGAAGATGAGAAAGGGAAAAAGGAGTGTAAAAATATCTCTGAATCAGCTGGGTCTGAAGATGGTAAGGAACAACACGAAGGTGACCATCTACTTCTAGGAGATCGCAAAAAATGGGAATCTGGGGCATCTGAGTTGGTAGTTCCTCTAGCTCAGTTATCAATGGAAGATTCTCTCTCTGGAACAGACCGTAAGTACTTTTTTTGTCACCATGATATTAGTAAATCAGTTTACCATGTGTAGTGTCTGGTTTTTTTAAAGCAAGTACTTTTTATTATTATTATTGTCTTGTTATCAGTTGCATGTCATCTGCTTCTAAAAAAACAGGTGGTTATGTACTCCCTTGGATAAGGATTAAGGCACAGGCTGAGTAATTAAATGGCCTGCAGAAGATTCAACAAATAATTTCCTAATTTCAACAAATAGTTACCTAATTAAATGCATGGTTACTTTCTTCGAGCTTTCTTTGTGTCTTTTAAAAAGGCACTAATTTGACAGAAGGAATAAAAAGCACTTAAGATACATGAAAGTTTCTTATTTAACATCAAAACCCTTTTACGTTATATGTAGAATTAGAAAAACTGAACAACAAAAACTCAGATCTGTTACTTTTATTGTGCCCTTCTTAGCTTTTCTCCTTCTTTTAAATCAAGCCTGTCTTTGCAAATTTTCTATCTGCCTTCTCTGGTCTTTTGGGCGGAAGACCTTTTTCCTGGTTTCAGTGTCTTATTAAGGGACTGTTTCACACTGTAGAAGTTAAATAATCGTTGAGAATGTGACAGACTTACTTCATAGCTTAGTAGTTTTACATGGCTAGGATGTTAGAAGATCAAGAAACTTCTTTTGCTCTGTTCTTCCTTGTTGCTTTTATCCTCTGTTTTCCTTGGAGGGAGAAATAACAGAAATATATGTCAAAGGATAGCAGGACAAGAGACTTTATAGTTTCCTATTTAAGGTAAAGCTAAGACTGTCTCATGCCAGTTTTAAACATTTCTCATACTGTTTTCTTTTGGAGTGCCTGAATTGCTGAAAAGATCTGCTGCTGCTATTAAGTTGCAGATGCTAACTGGCATTAAGTAACTCCTGTCATCAAATGGAACTGGCAGAAGAAAAACGCTAGGCTTTTGAGCACAGTCTTTAGGTTGTCTGACTTGGGGTGAGGTGACATGACTTCTGACTTCGTAGTTTTTAGTTTTGTGGAGGTTGTTTGTTTGTTTATTATAGATAAAGTGAACAAAAGTTTCTAATTTCTGAAAGTTTCTAAATTTATGTTTGTGTCCCAACAGGTCAAACTCTGGGGGAAGTAATTAGGTTAGATATTGGTGAACCCCACAGGAAAGTCTGGGGCAAAAGCCCTACTGATTCAGTCCTGAAGATCCTAGGAGAAGCAGAGTTGCAGCTGCAAACCGACTTACTTGAGGAACTAGATGTAATAAATGGTAAGCACAGCTGGTGTAGGAAGTGCCAGATTGCCAGTTTGTCTATTTGGAACAATTTTGAAGCTATAGAAGCATATTTTATCATCACTCTTATTTTCTACTTCTGGGTGTTGCCTCAGTTCTAAATGTCAGCACAAGCTGGTACTGGAAGACACCAAATGTTTCAAACTCAGTGAAGTGGTAAGAAAGTAAGAAGGATGTGCTGAAAGGGAAGGATCTTCATTTTGTTGAAAAGTCCTGGACTTAGCTTATTGATAGAAACAAGTCTGTTTTTTAAAAGGATGTCGTCAACTGAATATTGTATTAGATAGGTGCTATAATCTTCTTCTTAGCTGTGGATTTTTTTTCTGGTCAACTCCTGCTTTTTGTCCTTTCCAAGGACAAAAGGACTTATGTTTTTTCCAAGTATAAACTTGTACTAATAATAATGTAGCAAGTCAAATTCAAATTTTAATATTTCTAGCTTTCCTCTTCATAATAGTTATAATAAAAGCATGCAAACTTTTCTATTCAGTTTTCCTTTAAAGAAACAAAAATTCTAGACTTACCTTGTAGTCATGTTGTAGTTTATTATCAAACTGTGTTAAAGCACTGTTTAAATAATAGAATAATTTTGTGTTAGGTACTGCAGAACTTTTTGAAGGAGATCATCGGTCCTCATCAGAGGAGAAGGAAGAGAAAGCTTTTCCTACTGTTGGAGCTCAGTCTTCAGTACCAGTTGGTGTCACAGAGTCTGACATGACTGTACCAGAAGAATCTCAAAGAGCTGGACCTACCCAGGTGCAGAGCAAGCCTACTATGCTGAATGGTAAGTAATTTCATTAGTAATTCCAATTACAATCTGTTTTCTAATTCAATGAGAGAAGTAACAATCCTGTATACTTTTATATCTACCCATAAGTAATGTGCAGTTTTTTATTAACACCTTTTAGGTAGGACCAAGTGCTTTCTATGCCTGTGTTGTAATTTGATTCACTAATGTATTTTGTAAATCTCCAGAAATCTTTTTTGTTTGCTTATGGAAAACTCCAGAATACAAATGGAATTCTAAAGTGCTTCAAACTTTTTGCTGCTGTTGTTGGGTTTATTTTATTTGTTTCTCTCCATAAATTGTGCTGGAATCTTTTCCCCTATATGATGCTAGCACCCTGCTGACATGTGGGGGAATATTACGGAGGTTTTTAGAACACACAGTTCGTCGGAACTTTAAGATACTTTTCTTGTATCAGAAAAAAACTTAGTGCTGGGGTTACAAAACTTCAGTTGGTTCTGCAAAATGCAGAAAATTACTAAAGCTGAAGGATTTAAGTGTAATCTTAAGATGTATAGACTGTCCTGCCTTTTTGTTTGGTTGGGATTCATTTTTAATGAGGTATATGACTTTATTAATTTTAGAACCTGATGATTTGGAAGCAGAGATGCTGGAAGAAACAGAAGATAAAAAGCACCAGAGTAAGGAATTCCCTGTCACTGTTAATGAAGTGTGGGTAAAAGAGAAGGAGGATAAGTAAGTGCTCTCTTCTTCTGATCTCTCTCTCTCCAGTTCAAAAAACTAGCTTTAACTGAGTAGGATTTAGATATATCAGTTAAAATGTTAAGCTTAGCTAAAGCTTCGTTCCTTGTCTGCCATGTTAGTTTTACTGCACTTAGTGACTTTTTCAGTAGACTAATGACTATCTTTGCATGGTGTTTCCCCTGGATGTGGTATTTTATAATAGGGCACAACATGACAGCAGAAATGAGGCAGCTTCTGAGAAACTAGCACTTGACAAGGTGCCACCACAAAAGGAAGCTCCAGAAGGTCAGTCGAAGTCTCTTGTTTGTTGTAGCTGGCAGTATGGAGTGCCTGAACCATCCCTTCTTACTGCTTCACTAATTCCAAAAGAGCAGGTTTTCTATTTTCATTTTCTTTTTTAGTTCATACTTCTAAAAAGCAAATTTCTGATGGATTAAGAAGACAAATTGTGGGTGTTACTTTTGCCACTTCAGAAGAAAACATTTAACAACAAAGCTATGCTATGTAGAGGTGAACAGGGCAGTGGCCCACACTGATACTTAAAAGTGAATATCAAGTTTCTGAATGTTACAACCTTTTAAAAAGACTATTTAAAACATCATAAAATCTGATTATTTACTTAAAAGTGTTGCTTTGTTTATAGACATCTCAAATTAATATTGAGCTGCAGCTTCGATAATATGTTTTAAGCAGCTGCTAATGATAATCTTTTATCTTTATTGCATAGAAGAGCTTCTTGCTCTTGGAAGTCTTTGAAGTAACTTCAGAAGGTCTGCATCTTTTACAGTGGAATAGAAAATACATTGTCAATACTGTCAAGTATCATTGGTGATACTATTGCATCTATTTATGGGTGGCTTATGCAAACTGGGTTGGTGTTTTTTCCAGTGTTTGGGTGAATTACGTTGAGGTAGCTTTGAAGAAAGCTAGTATAAGGGAAGAAGCAACAGATGAAAATGGATGACACCATAATTTCAGGCATGGACTAGATAATGAGGAACTAGAAGGCATGAGAAGAGAACAGGCAATAGCTGAGGGCTGTATGTTCTCAAAAAGTTAAAATGGGAGAATTTATCATTATAATGTATTTACTAAAATAATCCAAAGAGATTTTAATACTTTTACAGTGCTATCTATTTTCCCCTTTAACTTTACAACAGAAATTAGTTAGTTTTATTCGCTTTAGTTACCTTTTGCTTAGAGCTTGGGGTTTTCAATCTATTTCGATTTGTTAACAGACTTTCTTTTACCACAGCAGAAACTTGTTCCAGTGACTCTCTGCAACCTGAACCCTTATTCCAGAGGGTAATACAGCCCACAGCTGTACCAACATCCTCACCAGTTCTGTCAGCTCAGTCTTCACAGGAAGAGCCTTTTGTACCTCGTTCACGTTCCATATCACCAGCAAAAAATAAAGGCAAAAGTTCATTGTTGATTGGACTTTCTACAGGGCTTTTTGATGCAAACGACCCAAAGGCAAGTTTAAAAAACTAAAAAGGAATACTTGTTTTTCTATAGTAGTAATATTCTGTTTTCTTACTGAGGCCAGAACAGATGGCATGACTGTTTCAGCAGGTGTTTGTATTTGTCTAGCCCTGCAGTATGACTGCACTGTGTTCACTGTATCAGCAGGACTTGTGCAGCAGTGAGAGTCTCTGGTTTCACCATTCAGCATTCTATGTCTGGGTGTTTGTGGAGGAATGCCACCACTTCTCTGAGACATAACTGAGGGAGTTCATAGGGGAACTTAGGAATTTCCTTATCTGCTTTCTCCCTTTTTCTCCAGTTTTTCAGACTTACCACTACCTTGCCATCATAAACATAAACACTGAACAGATCAGCAAAAGGTATCTTGCCATTTCTGGCAACCAAGTGACTGGGTCTTTTTCCTGTAGGATTTAACCAGCCAGCACAGGTTCTGGCTGTGAAGCAGGAAGACTGAAGAAGAGTGAATGGAACTAACTGCTTGCTTGAAGGCATTTCCTGACCAGCTGCATAGGGTTGAGTGGCAGCTTACAGTCTGTGAAATGAGCATAGGATGGTGGAACTTTGTTTTGATATGAATTTAAAATATTTTAATAATAGTTATGAAACTAGTAGATGAAACAGACTTCGTAAATTATGTGCAACACTTGCCTGGGTTCTAAAGTGGAAAGTGAGTAAAAGAGTAGCTGCTTTTTGGAGAAACAATGGTGGCAAGGGTTCTCTGGAAACTTGCACACCTGCACTGCATTCAGTCCATGTGTAGTAAAGAATTTCCTAGGTAGTGGAATGCCAGATAAGGAAGAATGTTTCTTCTTTTGACTCCCAGCCTTTTTTTTGTGAGTCCATGAAAGAAGTTGCAGTATTGATGAATAACTGAATATTGAATAATATCTATTGGTTGATGTATTGCTAGGAAGCACAGTGTCAGCGATAGTGCTGTTTGCATCTGTGGGAAAATAAGGCTTCTTGACAAGCTTGCATCTGTTTTCACAGATCCATATATTTACATAAATGGATTTATGACTAATTTTGATTCCTCAAGAGTTAGTCTATCACTAACTTCCCTAGTTTAAGAAGCTGTTTATCTGGCAGTTGGACAATGATTACAGAAAAGCTAACTTGTGAGTAGGGGCAAGATGAACATTCTTTGTACCCTTATCAGGTTTAGAAAGTAATGGATATGCTTTATAATGAGGTTCTTCAGTGTATCAATATGAACCGCTTCAGTATGTCGCTTGTTACTGCATATTTGGCATGCATTTTGGCCATAAGTGTTTGTCACAGAATTGTTAATGCAGTATCGGATGAGCTCTACATAATAGCAGAGAGTTTGCAGAAAAGCGACAGATGTGTTGTTGCTCTCTTTCATTAAGTCTGCTGCAGCAGTAACAACAAATTCCCTTTCCTCATTTGGTTGCAATAAGAGGACGTTCAGTACTTCTTTGCAGCATCTGCAAATGTAACTTTCTGGAATTTCCCATATACCTCCGCTGCAGCTCTTAACTAGAAACTAAGGAAACCTTTAGCAGGGAGCAGGGCAGACAGAGTTAGTGTCCTCTCTGTATGCAGGTCTGTATGCTAACAGAAGTAGGCTAATAGGAAAAGAAGCATTTTTCAAAATATGGGGTACTCATTCTTCTAATTGTTCCTTCACTTTTGTAGTAGTGGTCAAAAAGGGTGCGTTTATTCCTTTGGCAATAATATTCTGGCCATGTGCTGACAGAGATTTGATACTTGAGCATGCATATGAATACACTGTGCTGGTATAAACTGCAGCTGAGGAACTTTTTTTTTTTTCTCATTAAAATTCAGAGGTTTTCATTAGGAGCAAACACTGAACATGCATGTATTCAGAGTTACGCTGAAGGAAGGTGAGGCTTATCAGTAAAACTTCTTAGTGCAGATTAGGTCTTGTTTCTTTTTTTTATCAATACTATGGTGAATATTTAGTAATTTTGGGGGATTCTTAGACTTCTTAAAAGAGAGATCTGGTAGATGGCTGAGCAAACAGTTACTTTGTTTCCATGTTGCTTTATTTCCATTGCAACAAATTACTGTTGTAATTTGAACTTCTTTCTAATACTTCTTGTAATGAACTTCTTTCTAATACTTCTTGTAATGAACTTCTTTCTAATACCATGGAACTGCCTTGAAATATACCATAAACAGAAGTTACTGTTTTCAGTGACCAACCTAGAGAAATCATAAAATGTAATTTTAAAAAATATTCCTTTGTCAGCTACTTAAAATGGTTCTAAGGTGTGATTGATGTACATACATTGTAAACAATTACATATATATAGGTATATTTTATTTCTCTACTGCAACATTCCTTTTCTTTAGATAGCCATCAAGGTAATGAACAAATCTGCACAAAACCAGGATCTATATGTCAGTTGATGTTCTTAAAGTTTTTTAATCACAGTAAGCTGTAAAGGCGGAAGGAATGCTTTCATTTTAGCTGAGAGGCAAAATTCAAGATGTCAAATTTTCAACAATTAGAGTATCTGTGCTGGACACAGTTACTTTGAAATTGACCTTCAAATGAAAAAGGACAAAATAATCTCATTTTAAAGTATTTTGTAACCTCAGACTGTCCTTAGTATTGTTACCAAACAGGCTTTCTATTTCCTTTGCAGATGTTGAGAACATGTTCACTCCCAGATCTTTACAAACTGTACAGAACTTTAGTTGATGTCCCCAGTGTAGCAGATGTGCAGCATCAACATAATCTTGAAATAGATGATACAGAAGATGAGCAAGCCAAAGAAGGACCCTCTGACTGTGAAGATATGTGAGTGTATCAAGTTCATCAAGTATTTCAATAGGCATCTTAGATCAAGAATATTTTTGGTTAGACACTAACAATTATACACAGTATACCAGCATGGGGTTTTTATCCAAGTTTTAAAAATCCTGTATTGAATCACCATTTACTTTGAGTCTTGTTCCAGAGAATTGAGAAGCTAATGGGATGTACTGCTTACAATAGCTGTCTGAATTTCCTTTCCAAATTCCATCCAAGATGCTATTCTGTCTGGCTTCTGCACCTTGCATTCCGCTGAAGCAGATCAAGGTTGATGGCTATTGCTCTTCTAGAAATAAAGATTTCTTGAATATTTCCTTTCTTCATATGTTCTGGGAATCTTGCTCATCTGTTGTCTTTACTGTTGTATTGGGATGTCCTTTAAGTCCCCCAAATTCTTTCAGGGTCTTCAAAATCTGACCCTGGCTCTTGATTATTGCCTGCAGCTTGGGTAGTCTGAGGGATAAAATCATCTGATGAGATCTAGACCTCTATTGCTCCAGACACATTTTTATCTGGATTGGGAATGTTATAGTTGCCAGGGGTCTATAACAGTGCATGAATACAAAGATTTTTAAATTCTCTTACTAATAAAGTTGAATTGAGCACCTAGCATCATCTTTTTATGAAATGGTCTGCTATCTGTTCAGCTAATTTTTATTCCCTGTGCCTTGCATGATATCATGGTATCAGTGCTGTAAGCATGTTGGACTGAGGACACAAATGTTGGCCTCTTTTTTGTTTTGTTGTTTGTTTTTTTTTGGGGGGGGGGGGTTCCCCCTCTTTTTCCTCCATCTACATTGGCTTTCCAGTTTGTTAGCTTAACAAAAGGAATGAGCTGCTCTTACAGAGTTTGTCTTGTAAAGTATTAATTATATAAACTTTATAAACTTTATATCACTTTCTTTTAGTATGTTTGGGGAGGCAGATACAGATTTGCAGGAGCTCCGGGCTTCAATGGAACAATTGCTTAGTGAGCAGCCTAGTGAGGAATTCAGTGAAGAGGAGGAGTCTACTTTAAAGGCCAATGTCATCGAATGCATAACAAATGGTACAGAGCTGGATGAAGGAGATGAAAATAACCCCAGCAGTGAAAGTGCACTTAATGAAGAATGGCAGTCAGGTATAATTTCTATTATATTTGTTTTGTAAGTTATTTATTGTTGTTAACAATTCAAACACAGAATAATGTTTTTGCGTTGTACACTTACAATGAAATAAAGTTCTAATTAATAGTTTTTATACAGAAGTTTTAAAAAATCAGATAATATTTAGACTTTCTGAACGTCATGGTCAACTTCTAAGCAACATTCAATGTTACAAATGTTGGCTATTTATTAGGCAGTGATTATAAATCACTTTTTCTCTATTTGTCTAAAACTTGTCTTCAAGGAAGATCAAAGACTGTGCACATCATATGTTTTGAATAAATCATGACTGCAATATAAGAGTGAAAAAGAAATAGCAACTGACACGACTGGAGTATCTGGGATCCAGCTTACATTACAATTAAGTCATTTAACAGGCAGTCAAAAGGAATGTGAAATTATTAAACTTGTCCTTAGCCCAAAATAGCTATTAATGCAGTCAAACTATAAATGAGACAGAAAAATTTATTACTGCTTTTAAGCATTTTAAATTAGCTATTATACACCATGGTGTCCTGAAGTCTCAGTTCTGTTTTTTAAATACTAGTTGAAATATAAGTATTTTACTACTCCTGTAGAATAAAGTACACTTAGAAATATAGATATAAAAGATGTAGAAAAAACCAATAACTAATCTAAAAGGTACCTTTTGTGTAACTTTGGTTTGTTGAAGACCATTTCAAACAAATTTAAAACCTGTGAATATACCTGTTAGATATTATTGATATGATACATTCCAGTAAGTATTTTAAGGTAAAATAAACTTGGGTAATACCGTCATCTTCATTTTTTGACAGTGCTGATGTTACACACCAATAACATACAATACTATCTGTTTCTGTGATTCTGTTGTTGCAAGCGTTACGGTATTTGGTGGCAGTGTCCCACCTTCTAGATTCATGATGTTTCATAAGAATTGCAGGTTTCATTGTTGGGGGCCGGAGGAACACTTTCAAAACTCAGAGGAACAGACAGAACTTGAAACCAAATCTGTCCAATATCCAGAAGTTAAATACAAGATTAGAAGTCATCTAATGAGTCTTTAACCCATATACAACTTTTCATTTCAGTGATAATTTCTTGTTGATTTGAGTGTTGATACTTCAATCAGGGATATGATTTGATCAGGATTATAACTTACACTAGTCATATATAGGAATGGCAACTAGTGGAGTTTTAATACTAACTCAGAAGGTCTGTGACCTACCAGGAAATACTATGTATTTTTTTAAAGATTTGGTAATATAAGATCTGAAATCTAAGAAGTTGTATATTCTTCCCTGGGTAGATAAGTCCTTTCATAATTCAAATACTTTTTTAAGGCAGTATTTTTCTTGGGCAAAAGCAGTTTGCATTTTATATTAGGATTTTACATAGGGATTCTATCTTATATTTTTAAATAGATCCTTTTTTTGTTAAACTCACCTAACGTTTGACTGTTACAAACCTATTTGTAAGGTTTCTGTAGCCTATAAGCAAAATCATCTTGATTTCTCTCACATATCTTATTGCACCAGATGACATATTGAATTTGCTACACAAAGGAGATGCACTCATAAAAGAATGAGGAACTTTGTAGCTAAATTCATACTGGGTTTTTAGACTTGCTCCATGGAACAAGATGCATCCCAGTGCAGAAATTAAATAATTTAGTCTTAATATACATGTCCATATCTTCTGCTAGAAGACAGCTGCTTCATTAGGGAGCTCTTCTCCCTGGCGTGGGACAGCCACTGAACCCTGCATCAGTTCCACCTCCGACATATGTGGAATGGTTATATGGAACTTGACCTACTAACGTTGCTTTGCTAAATAAAAGTCTGCTTTAAGACCATACCTTGTTTTTCTTCAGTATGAATACCCTTATGGCTAACTATCAGAGTGGAGTTTTAGAGGAGACAGCTAGATGCTTCCCATTTGGGATTCAGAATTTCTCTGCTGTCAAGAAAGGGACTGTTCCTATTTCCTTGCAGGTTAAGAACATCTGCCAAAACTGCCTAGTGCTCCTGAGCTTACTTCCTTTCATTACGTTTAGAGGTCTGTGTGGATATCAAGTTTAGGGACATGGAAACAACATCAAGAATGTAGGAAAACCAAGGGGTTTTTACTGTTGTTTTCTCTCTTTACAGATAATAGTGATGGAGAGATTGCCAGTGAATGTGAAGAATGTGATAGTATTTTCAGCCATTTGGAGGAGTTGAGATACAACCTTGAGCGGGAAATAGGCTTTGATAAATTCATTGAAGTTTATGAGAAAATAAAGGTTTGTGGAATAACCTCAAGTGGAAAATATTTTATGAAACAAGTACCTCGGGCTGTTTATTGTGCCAGTAACTAATTGCATTGTGTGACTAGAATCAATCCTTATTTCTTTAGTCTTCTACTCTGTTTCAACAGACTAAAATATTAACAGAGGAAATGCCATGCCAGTGGATTAAACAGGAAAACTTCTTTGATTTAACCGTGAATTGCATTTAATAAATATGAACTATTTAATTCTATACCCATTTTAATTTTGGCAACATGGATTGTCCTTTCTTCCAGGCTATACATGAAGATGAAGATGAAAATATTGATATTTGTTCAACCATAGTTCAGACTATTCTTGGAAATGAACACAAACACCTGTATGCCAAAATACTTTACCTAGTAATGGCAGATGGAGCCTATCAAGAAGGTAATCTTACTGTATCCTGGCAACTATGGCTTGTCTTATGTTCTTTCTTGGTCATATACAGTAGGTTCTAATATACTTTTAAAACATATCTGTGCTTTGTTATATTGATTAGCTAAATTGATAAAATTCATTTTTTTCACAAAGGGTGTTTTTATTCCTGCAACAAAACGTGGCAAACTTTGATGAAGCATGCTGGCCACTCTGATTAACAGTATGTATGTGTATATATGGTCAATTGTAACAATAGTTGTCTTATGAAAGGTGCAGTATAATTATTTAATTTCTGTAAAACAGTTATACAGATTGAGAAGATGGAAGTCTAGAATAAAGCTTTCAGAATTAGAAACAATCTAATCAACAATCTTAAGAGTTAATGGATTTTTAGCTAAAATAATATTTTCTTCCCAAAACTCTGCTTTGAACGGGTTGCAATATTACTACTTTTCTGAAAAGAAAATTTCATGTGGCTCTTTATCCTATAATCGTCATTTTTCAGAAGAACTTGATGTGGAGGTACCATGCATCTTAGTTTTCAGGTGGCTCAGTAATACATGAAAAGAATTTATCTTGCTTGGGAGCCCTGCCTAGCTTAGCACAGATTACTAGGCAGACTGATAGTTCCTAGATCTTTCAGAATCACTCTATGAAATAGCACACAGGCCACAGTTAATGAGAAATGGTTTTGTTTGTGTTTTTTTCTCTCATGTAAAAAAATTTAACTGCAGTTACGTAATTTTAGATTTCTACTGATGAAAGTTTTTACTGGAGAGAGAGAAAAAAAAAATCTTAAAATTACAACTATTTTTATGGAAATCAGAAGCATTATATATTGGTTTTAGAAATGCGTGCAATGATCACTATTTAATGTATTTCAATTTTGAAAAAGTATTCTAATGGATGTTAACCAACATCTGCTTCCTGCATCTTTTAAATTAAACAAATTAAATTTGTTTAAATTAAACAAATGTGTTGCAACAGCAGTGAAGAAAGGGTCAGATAAGATAACAGCTTTCTATGTTTTTTACATGTAAATGCGGGGGGGTGGGGGGGAGGAAGTCTGAAACCCCCCCCCCCCCATCTTTTTAAAAGATAATATTAAAAAAACCTTCTAATACAAATCATATTTTCTCAGGTTTTCTTTGCTACCAATACAGTAGAACTACTCAGCAAGAATAAGCAGTACCATGTTGTTTTCATGCTGTGTTATAGAACTATGACAGAAAAGTGTCTGAAAAATATTTTTTCAACCACAATTTATTGATTTAACGATAGAATTAGAAAGATATATTCTAGTAGTTCATTTCTCAAGTGTCCAAAGGACTGGCAATATAGAATGAGAAGAAAATGGTAACTATAGTGTTACTAGTTTCTTTTCCTTGCCACTTTGCCTTAAGGATATTTTAAAACTAGTACTGAAAGGCTTAAATAACAATTTGCTGAAATGTTGGCGTACAAATTGTAAGCTGTTGTCTGAATGAATCCTATTAAAATAAGCTGACTTTCATCTTGCAGAATGCTGATTAACAAATGGCTATTTTTAATAGCTTCAGTTCTAATTCTGTATTTTACAAATCTGTGGTAGCATACGAAAATGTAAAGAAAAAGTTCTTTATATTTCAGACATTTAAAGTATATGTAGTACTTTAGTACTAAAGTACATAAAGAACTACATTTAAAGCAGTTCTTTAAATTTCAGATATTTAAAGGAAAAATCCTGTGCTAATAAAGGTGAATAGAGGACAAGTGACAGGCAGAAGCATGTTCATGAGCTTCTGTCTCAAAAGTTTTATACCCTTGAAACAAGAAAAGTTAGGAAAAAAATAATCTATATTGCTCTTTACCAAGAGGATTGTTCTAACTGAAGCAGGCCACTTGAGATGAAGCTATCTTAAATTCACTAATCCAAGAAAGATATGGTGTTCAGTATTTGTACACATAGTGCTTTCAAGGCAGTTTTGGTAACAGTCCTCTCATTGGTGACCAATTTAATGAATTCTTGTAACATTGCTTACTAAATTGTGGTTTCTAGTTTGTTTTGTAAGCCCAGCTTGATTGTGTGTGTTTGTCACTCCTTTTCACCCCGTCTCTCTCCCTCTCCTGCTTTTTACAGATAATGATGAATAAACCTGACTCACTACATATCGGTGTTTGAAGTCTGCACAGCTGAATAACAAATTGTAGTGGAGAATGTAACATGGGGCAGGAGAAGCAAGACTTGAAAAAAAGAATGTTCATTGTACGAAAAAGCGGAAAAACATGCCTTTTAAAACTGGGATACTGATACACTTCTCTTGTGTGTACTTCCATATTAAATGTTCATTAAATGTGTTCATTAAATGTTAGATGCTCAAAATTTAAAAAGCAAAACGAACGCCAACGAAACAAAACAAAAAAATCCCCAAACCTGTAATTTCTCAAAGTCCAAAAGAAATATAGAAAGGAATACCTGTAGATATTCTGATACAAAACTGAGACCTATAATGTAAAACAGAATTTCTGCCATATCAACAGTTGGCTGGTACGGTTAAACAATTGGAAGCATTACTGTGTTGTGGAAGTACCCACATCTAGCTAGTCACTTACATACTTAAAATAGCCTCTCTCTACAGCTATATAAAGAAATTACTTCATTTTTATTGACCCTCATGGTTGTATTTTAAGAGCATCTTAATCTAGTGGTCCAGTTTGAGTATTTCACTTTTTTCTTAATAAAAAAATTATTGTATTTTGAAGCTAAAAGGTTCTGTCACTTTTTAACCAGTGTCAACCTGAAATATCTTAATGGTGTTTCTAAATCAAGGCAAACTAGTACTTCAGCCATCATTGAAAAGTCTGGCGTTTTTTGAGATGGTAAAATTCAGTTGGAGCTGGAATACTTTTTTCCCAATATTTTTATTCCTCTTCCCCTTCCCCAACCCCTTCCCAAAATCCCAACTATTTAGCTCTTTTGAATTTTGTAATCTGATCAATGATAATATAGTGTGCTGTTGAATTGAAAGGAGTGGGGTTTTTCCAGTTTGTTTTTAAATTCTTACTGTTGCACTCATGGCTCTAGCAGAAATGGGGGAAAATGAAATATTGCAGGCACGAGTGCTATGTAATACTTCTCATCTTTTGGCTCGTGTTTTGTATCTTGACTTCCACCACCCCAAAAGAAAAAACAGGTTTCTTCTGACCCACACTTCCTTGTTCCTCCTGTAAAAGCAGTACTATGCAGGGCAGACATCAGGTATGCTGTTGTTTTCCAGTCATCATCTCTGGACCAGCGTTATTGGCTTACCCATACAATAAGTCTCTTGTTACAAATCTGATGAACTGTCAAACTTCCACCTGCCCTATTGGGGGGAAAAAAAATAGATTATTTTTTTTTTTCCAGCTACAGCCAGTTACAGTCTAAAACTGTCAAAAGTTACTTTTCCACAAAGTAAAATCAAGTATATATATATATATATAATTTAGAACTGTCAAAATATGTACATGATTTTTGTATAATTGTTTTATGATGTTATTAAAGTTTTGCCCACTGAAAAGTGTTAATTTTTTAAACACATCCAATTCTTAAAGGTAGACCAAATCTAATCTATTTCAGCTGTATCCTGGGAACCTGTGATGAGAATAAAATGAATGATCATAAATGCCTTTAGATACTAATTTTTTATATCCTTACTTACTTGATAAACACCTCTTGCTTCACCTGATGAGAAAGTATGGTCATTGTTGGAAACAGTGCTGCTTCTGTCCTATGCTGCTTCTCTTATCCTTTTTTTTGTTTGTTTGTTTTAAAATTCCCACAGTAAATTCGGGGGCTTTTCAGTAGGCTTCTCTTCCATTCCACTTTTCACTGCTGAATAATCTGTTCAGAGAGATGATCCTCATGAGTTACATCATGGATGACATTTAGCAAATGCACTCCAAAGAGTTTAATAAAGAATGAGTCTGCATTATTTTCCCTTTTCAGGTTTGCTTTTCAGGTCATACCTTGCCCACCTTCTGTGGAAAGGGAGGACCCAAAACCTTTAGATTTAGAAGAATATAGATTAACCATAGGGAAAGAAGAAAATATACCACCTGGTAGATTCTGCACTCTATGGTTTTGAATTTTCTCAAGGTGATACAGTCTTACTGAAGTTACGGGTTGAGGGGTGTTTAGTTCTTTCTAAATTGAAACCATACCATTATTGACATTCATTTCTTATGCAGTGTGCTGGCTTGCCTCTGGTAAGAAAAATGGGCATAATCTGCAGCCTTCAAGCTTTACAGACGTAGAGCTTTTTATCAATTAATGATTTGAATAACATGCGTAGATTGTGCACAGCTTTTCAAGAATAATCTTCAAACCTGCCAACCAATACTGGATATCCTTGAAATCCCTCAAGAGCTAATTTAAAAATGACACAGTAAATAAGTTTGCTAAAGACATACTTTTATCTGAACTTGTAAATCCCTATTTAATGTACACTGTAACGACATCAAGGACAGTGTGACTTCAGGATGATTTATTAGTCTGTATGTAATAACTTACTGAAGTTAGTTGAGTATTTGGCCTGTCTTTATATTACATTTATTATAAAGAATCTTCTGTTGCATTCTAGCAGCAAATTGAGGTATATAATGGTATTTTTGGCACAAAACATACTCTGTTAACTATTTCACATTACGTCCCTGTCCTCAGTCTTTCTTCTTGACCCCCGCAGCCAACCACAGCTCAGATGAGGAATCTTTAAAAAAAAAAAACACAAAACAAACCCAAAAGAAAATGCAAACAAACAAAGAACCACGCATCTACCCCTCCCAAAACACAATCCCAGAAAGCCAAACCTGTAACGCCTCTATCGTGCTGCCCTGCAGATGTGATTGTAGTCCCCGACACCGGACTCTCCTGGCTAACTGTGCTATCTGTAGCTGTGTCTCTGCTTGGGGTTTTCCAGCCTCCAGCAGAACAGAGGAGAGCCCCAGCCCTGAGGCGGCAGAACTAGACAGAATGTGTCCTCGGGGCCTGCGGCGGGAAGATGGAGGAGTCTCGACGGCTGACTGGCTTCGCTTTGAGCCGAACAGGTACAGTCATCCTACCCTGAGCATCGGTGCCTTAAATCTTTTTCAAAGAACAGAGCCTGAAGAGGCTTCTGATCTTCAGTTTGCTGAACTTTGTGTATTTGGGGTTACTACTAGAAGGTACGCCAGAAGAATGTATTGCCCGGCTGGGCAACGCGAACCAAAGCAATCACGAACGTTGCTGCGGTCTTGTAAGCGAATGGCGTACCATATTGCTAACGAGGTTCTCTACGCTCTTGAGACATCTACATCATTTATCAATAAATCTTATTTCAGCTTTTACTGCTTCTGTCTCCCTCGCGCTCCGATTGCTGCACAAACGCTGCATGTTTAGTCAAACGTGCGTTCTCTACTAACCCTTTTCTTCTGAAGCTTTACGAGCTTGCCTAAACCTGTTGAAAACTTACGAAAATATTTCTGCAAGATAGTTTTTGTCACGTCTATTTGCATGGGAAACCACGCCCATTCACAACTTTTGTCACGTCTATTTTCACAACTCTGACTGTCCCCCGCTCGGAGTTGACCTGCGCCTTCCCAAGATGGCGGTTACAATAGACGGCCCGCGCCCGCGGGCGTTTGTCACCGGGCGGCGGTGCCGCCCTGCGACCGCCAGGTGGCGGCATAACGGCGGGGGGGGGGCGGGGCGGGGGGCGGGGCCCGCCCCGGGCGGGGGCGGGGCTACCCGGTGGTCTAGGTAGGGTCTCGGAGCTGGTCGACGGCGAGTCTGAACCAGCGGGGAAATTCTTAAGTTCCCATGATTTACAAGTATTTCCTTGTACAAGGCCACGTTCTGAAACCCTACACGCAGACACGAATCTTCGTACGTTTACGAAACGTTACTCACAAATAATTTACAAAGCGAAGATGCAGAGAAATACATAGAACTTACTCAGCTGGGTAACAAGCTTTTAGGTAGAGCGCGGTTTCTCAGCTCGTATCAGTCGTGCAATCCTTGCGCTCCTTTTCCTAGGGGATGGGGGGGGGGTGGCAGGGTACGTCCAGTTTCCCCACATGCCTAGGTGCAAACTTAAATAAAACAAAATATGACACTTGTAGCACAGTTACAGTGTTGTGCGTGGTTGGACTCTGTATCGAGCTTCCCCTTGGCCAGAGGGTGGGGTAGAAGCGTGCCCCTGACTAAATTACCGATTTGACTTTTATCTCTCCACTAAAAGCGCCTCATCAAGGCTCAAATGAAGTTAGGCTCTGCTTCATTTTATTAACTGTGATAAACCAAACACAAATACAGAAACTTGATTTTTCAATCCTTTTAAACATTTTTCTTCCTAAATAATTGCGTGTTTTCTCAAACTTTAGTTTAACACTTGTTCATTCATGAGCCATTCATGAGACTGAAATTTAGCATAAAATAGAAGCCAATGGTTACCGTTCCTAGAACGTTTCTTTTTGCCATTTTTATTCATAGTTTAGATGAAGCAATTTGCAGAGTTTAAGTACTAGTTTTAAAATCCATAAAGAACTTCTTCCTTTAATTTAAATCTGTGTGGTAATGCAAGACAGACTTCAAATGCATTTCCAAGTTGGTATGTTTTCCAGCTGAGCTGACGAGTTCATCAATTCAAATAGTAGCACTTTGAACAGTTGGCGTGCGCAAGAGTCTTAAAACATTTCTTCGGCAACTAAAACCTTAATTGAACTGCTTCCATAAAGATATATTAATTTGTAGTTACTTGTGAGCCACATATATAGGAGTTCAGCTGCTTCTACTAAATTGCTTGCCTCGAGCACCTTCCAGATTTTATTTCCAAGACATTTTTAAACCAACATAGGATTTAGCTAATTCCGTTAACTCTCTTTTTAACAACACAGTTTAAAAAACTCACAGAGCCAGAGACTTGGAGAGTTTAGCTGCACAATAAAAGCCAAAACCAGGCGGGTTGCACAGCAGGGAAAACTCCAGCGAGGTAGCATTTGCTTAGTTTCAGGATGGCTGTGACAGTTCTTTCACAAGTCATCCCTGAGGTTGACCGTATCAGGTGTGAGGCTGGGGTGTTGCACGAGTCACTTCTGCTTGGCTGATGGATGTTCCCGTAGGGACTATAGTCAGCCAGGACAAAATACAGTTCCGTTTTAAATAGTGCTGTGGCTCAAGCTGATGCAGACATGCTCTGCGGATAATGGAACCATAATCAGGTCCTCGACATACCCTAATTTTTGCTGTATCCTGCAGACAGTCCTGACAGTAATCTCTTCTCAAGGGGAAGGGATGAAGTATGCATTTTTGCTGTATCCTCAATGTAGGATAAAACTGCCTCACATTCAAATTTTAGGCAAAAACTCTGCAGTTCCAGCTCTCTTAATAAGATTTTAAATCTCAAGCAATACTTCAGGGATGCTATTTTTTCCTTCCACCACCTTCCTCGTCAGGAGTTCACATTGCTGTTTGCTTCATGGCTGCTAGTACTATTTTAAATGCTGTCAGAGTAGTTTTGCAAAAACAGAGGTACACAGCCTTTTTCTGAAGAAGTGATTGATTTGGTGGGGATAGAGAAAAGACAGAAAACCTGAGATGCCGCTAATGATGAGCGAGAGGTCTGTCTGCTGTGGAGCTATACCAACGTGACCACTGGTTACAGGGTCTGTCAGGCTCCTTTTTATAAACTGCTGTAGCTGTGGTACTTCCTCTAAATTCTGTTTCTTCCTCTGTATTGAGCTGTAACAACTCTTGATAAAGACGTCTAAAACACAGTAGTAAAACGCATCTAGTTTGCCATAATTGTAGCACACTTAGTTGATCCTTTGCCACTGACGTTAGTTTTGATAACTCACATGGCAGTTTAAAGTGTTTTAGTCTTGTTCAAACTTTGTAAGAGGAAATCAAAAGGTGAAGATTATGGCGGTTGAGCTTCTCAGTAGAGTAAATTTGGAGTTAACACTGAACATACTTTCGTGACTTTTTAATTCTAAGAAATATTAGTATATTTTATTTTTTCATGCTTAATAGTTTTAAAGCCTTATTTAGTAGATCTGTATTTTACTGTTAGTAAACACATATGGAGAATTATTTCCACAGCAGTAAAACATCTCTAATGTGATTTTTAGCTACAAATAATATAGCTTTTTTCCACCTGTTGAAAAGCCTGATTGCACTTAATTGTATATCCGGTTCCACCATGGACTTCAGCACATCAGTTAACGATCACAGCGTCCTGAAAAACTTACTTCACTGTATTCACTTAATTCACTGCAGTGCCTCCTTTCTTCAGATGACCACTGTTGCTTTCTCCACATTGGGCAATCTTGTTTGTCCAGGAAGAGACTCCAGGAAATTCTGACTCTAACAGACAGTGGGGTTAAGCTCTGCCAGCTGGGAAAGGGAGCACAGTTTCAATCGTGGAACCTGCGACCTTTGTTAACCATGCAGTGATACTACAGTAACTAGTCTGCTCAGATCAGTAATGGATGGATTTTCCACCATTAATACCAGTTTGTAGCCATACATACAATAGCGGAGCATAGATGAGCACAGTCAGAAGGCCTCCCTCCTCCCACTAGAAAAAAGCTTGAGTCAAATCCCACTGTGATCTGTTAAGATGCTCCTGTTCTCAGCTGTCTATTATTTCCCTCTGCTGATGATTATCAGGACCAGCAGAATGAAACATGCGCCCACCCTCACGCTTTGGCACAAAGCATACCGTCGCTGATTAAACTGCTGGGATGATGGGTTTGAGCCAAGTCACCAGACTCTGAGCTGCAGTTGGTGAGGACAGGAACACATCTTCCATTCTGCTTATTCTGCCACAGTGAAAGCAATCTCTATCAGAAGGATGGGGTATAACAGATGGAGCTATAACTTACACCACTTTGCAACAGTTCCTAAAGCTCATGGGTCAAGGATGGTGCAAGACTGCTTGTGCGGTATTAGTAAGAGAAATTTATGTATGAACATACTACGTGAAACAGGCCTGCTGAGGAGAAAAAGCTGCATAGTGTATGATGTTTATCTCGCGTTAATCAAGTCACAATGCACTTAACGCTGTATTTGTTTTCACTTGCTGGCAAAACTCCCCACAGGTGTTTTATTCGGCCTTACAGCAGTTAAAAATGTGAGAAATGTATAAAAATTGTTAAAAAAAAAAATCTAGTAATTGTGAAATTGCCTGGTTTACCATATGATAAACCATGGAGGCTTGTTAGAGGGATCACACTAAGCCATAGTGTGAAACAGGTCAGATCCCTTCCTACAGTCACTAGCTTTAACAAAGCTGTCTTTGATACCTCAGCTCAGGTATTTTCAGCTTAAATGCAGAAGCCTTGCATACAAAGCCTGTAAGATGTGGGGTGTCTTTCCTGCCCCTCCATTCCGCATTTCTGTCTTAGTGGTGTCTAAAAAATGTGCTGCTCATGTACAGTTACACCGAGATTCGTGGAAATTACAGGTAACTCATTCCTGGAAATCAAACCCTGGTGCTTTTTCAGCCTCAGGGAACTGTATTTCCTTGGTCAGAAGGCTTTGTGATCCTTGGACAGAAGACTTGGTAGGATAATGGAATGAACTGGGGGAAAAAAAATGTGCTGAAAGCATCTGGGAGTTATTTGTGCATACTAGACAATATATTCTATACTCACTTTCTGTGACTAAGTTTACTGTTACCAAGGCCTAGGATTAGCCAAATAAAACAGCAGGGAAGCCTTCTCTGTGTTTCTTGCCTCCATTTCTCACTAACATTTTTACATTCACTCACTCTCTCCCTCTTCTAATGGAAGCTGGGGGAAAAGTGCCGAGTTACAGCACTAATGACATGAAGAAAAACACTGAAGGAAGCAGCAGGGAGGCCAAGGTTTCAACCACTCTCCCTCCCTTGCCCAGGAAAATTTCAGTGACCTCTTGACACCTCCCATAGAAAACTTTAAATTGACAAGAGTATTTGCCAAGTAAATACAAAAAATGGCATTAGAATGGTATAGTTTCGGACTTAATCCTCCTAAAGTCAATGGAAGTGAGTTAAGGTTCCCACAGCAGCTATAATGTAGTAACCCCATTCTAGATGGCAGTATATATGGATATGTATCAGGATTGATTAAAAAACACTTCCACACACTCACTAGTATTCCCTTGGGAAACTGAAAATAAATATGCCAAAAATTAAGTTACAGCTTGTTCCTGGATTATCCTGGTATTTTGGTTAAAAAGTACTACATTTCATATTACGGAACACTACCTAGAGTCAAAACGTTGTTCATTTGTCCTATGAAAACAAAAGGGGAAGACATTTCAAGTTCTTTATACCCTGATTGTTTACTCTGCCATGTTTTTGCTGGGGTAAGTTACTCAAGAATGATTGTTGGGACTCCTGGAAAATACTCTGGCTTTATTGATCTGCCAGCTGCCAATTTTTCTGCTGAAATCTGATGATCAGGAATGGAGGGATATTAGGGTACACTGCATCTCAAGCGTCTCCATACCATTTCTCACCACACCTAGAGAATGCATCGGCTACCCAGCAACACTTCCTGGTCACTACTAACTCTGATCCTGCTCGTTAACAGTATTGCAGGAGCCCCGTCACTGGACTGGAGATCTGTGGTTTAGTTCTGGGAATTGTCCCTTTGCTTCCTCCCCAGCAAATTATTTAATTTATCCTGCAGAGAAAACTGCATCTATGCCAGTCATTACCTCCCCTCATTTGTCTTGCCTTCTCTTATCTTTCCAGTCTTTTTCGTTATTAGTTGCGAAGTCTTCAATAATGTATGAGGTAACCCTGCCTTGGCGCTCCTCGTCCCTGTCATACAGAAAAGGAACAGCACAGTAAATACCATAAATAAGAATGCTTCCAGAATGCAGTACCAGAAAAACGCTCACCGACTAATGGCAACTAGCACATAAGAAAATACCTAGCACAGACCATTTGCCAACAGCTGTTTTGAGCACAGCCGCCTCAGCTATATTTAAGGACTATGACATGGATTAAAAATACATCCTTTTTTTAGTGTAGGTATGATCTTAGAGAAGAATGGTGGTAGAACTGCATTAGCAGTTCACAGTGATGCTTGCAAACAGGTTTTTGGCACACTTAACCATGGTCAGTGCCCTAGTCACATCCACGTGCAGAGAGCTGCTGTTGGCATTTTTGGGGACATGCGGGAAAACATTACTTGAAAGTGAGTGAGTTTGACTATAGCTCATATAAAGTGTGTATTTAAGAGGTATTTAAGGGCTGATTCTTAACTAAAGGGATGGAATCCAGCTGCCTGTTTTCTTTGGCCCTGAGAGTCAAGTTTGATATGATTTAAACTTTCAGAGCTGGCTTCACAAAGAAAGAGCTAGCGGGTTGGTTTTGAGGCTTTTTTTTTTGTTTGGTGTGTGTTAGTGAGTAAATATTTTACAGCCCAAATTCCTAGTTCCACAAAATCAGTGACTCCAGGCTGTGGGACAATATCAGTAAGCACAAAGGCTGGAATTTATTGCTAGTAATGATCTATGAGATAAGATTTTCAACTAAGCCTGTGCAGAGAGCTCTCTTGCCAGATGTGTGGGAGTGAGAGTGACACAAATGTACAAAAAAAAAAAAAAAAAAAAAAATCATCTTTGGCAATCCCAGAGTGATTATATAGCCTTGTAGCGCTAGCAGCCTCAGAGAATTCATTTTGTGTCTCAACGTCTTTGTCAACTTAAAAGCTAAGTCCCAAGCTTTATAAAAGAAATCTAAAGTTGTGCCATGAATACTCCATAAATCTGTCTCACTTCCTTAATCTTATTTTTAACAAGGAAAGTTTGGGGTGTTTTTTTCTACATTCCTCGTTTGTAAAGAACTGTGGTAGCAGAATGATAGGAGAGATTCTGCAAAAAATCACTGGGGAACTTGTCCCTTTATTCCCTTACTTTTCATCCCAATGTAATTCAAAACTTTCCTTCAGAGTCAAGCTACATTGGAAATCCTTGGGTTTTGCTTCTAAGATATCACAGACAAAAACAATGGTACATGGACGGTACACTGATCACATCCAAACCTCTGCCTACCTCCTTTCATAAGCATACCAGAAATTGCAGATAACTGAAGCTTTAAAGGAGCTTCTGTACCCTTGAGACAACACAAGAAGCATAATTTGTGCTAATGGGAATGCAACTTTCCTTGTAGCTGAGGCTACATTCCAGAAAGGGATGCTTCAGTCAAAGAAAATGCCTTGCCTTGGTATAAGGACACTGCTTTGACTAGATTGGAATAGAAATGTTGGTGCACTTTAAATGCTGTAACACATTTTAATCTTTTTATATCCCAGCACACAAACTCTTACAAAACCTACCTCATCACTCATGTATGTTTGATACCACAGCAAAACTGTTTAAGTGCGGCAGAGATGTTTGAAAAGTAAACATGCTGATAATTCTACTTGCCTGTCAGATAGCTCAGCCCAGCAGACAGTTTTAGTAGGAAAATGCTATTTTAAAGAAATAAATCTTTTTCAAAAAACTAGCTGAGCATGGTTTTAAGAACTAACACGACAACTCTTTTTTTGTTGTTGTTTTTGGCAAACTATCAAATTGTTGCAGCACTCAAAATTCTAAAATGGCTTGGTTTAGAATTCAAACAAGCTAGCAAATTCTTCATGTACATTTTGCTCTAAAAACACGAGTTTCATGTGGAAAGATGTCACATCTTTACCCTGGAGCATCTTACCAATCCCTGCTCCTAAGCCTGGAAGTGTGGCACAGCTATGTTCAGACTCTGTTCTGGGACAAAATCCAAATCAACTCTCACTGCAGAGGAGATGTAAGTGAGGGGAGTATGATGCTTTTCAACAGACTTCCCGATTTGGACAGTAGGAGGAACTGCAGGACTCGCCATAAAACACACACAAACCACAGTACAGACATACCTTTATATGTATATATGTATATATATACATATATATGTATATATACCTTTATATATAGCTGTTACTATACATTTCTCATGCTTTAATGACCACAAAAGCACAAGCATTTTTTAAGAGTTGCTCCTCTGTAAATGCACTTCCAGTAACTGCTCTTATTCTAAGACACACATAAGGTGTTTGTTAAAACATGCAGAAACTTCTGAGTTTTCATTATGTTGTCGTGCAGTTGCCCAAAAGAGAAATAACATCCCTTACATCACGTGTCATAGAGCCTATGCTCAGAGCGGACTTGAAAAATTCTCATCTAGAAAGACTGAGGGGGCGCTTAGTATGTTCTGAAGATATTTGGTGTCAAAAAGTGAAGAGGTCTGAGATTCCAGCCTGCTACTTTTTGGAGGATGCTTTTCTGAAGATAGGACCCCAAGGCTTTGGCCAAGGATGTTTGCTCTAGGAGGGTTAATGTGAATGCAGGACCTGTCTAGATAAAATAGCACAGTGCTGTGAATTCTTCCCTATTCATGAAACTTATTGACTAGCTTTGTCTGTCTCACAAGATTTTAAAGAGTGAAGCTGTAGTGCATTTCTAAAAATACAAAATACAACAAAAGACAGAAACTAGGAATTGTACATCTGACATGATGGATACAGACTACTCCCAATCCGCACAACCTCCCTCCCTCTGCACAGTCTACATGCAAAAGTGTCTCTGACTCTCCTCAGCAGTTCCACCTCCTCCTATCTAATATTGAATTTTTTTGTTCAAATAGTATACATGCCAAGTATCCAGTCTCCAGACATTCAGCTTTCAGATACTTTGGTAATGAGGTGTGGTAATGAAGACTTAAGTAAACTTTTATGAATGTTGAACATCCTTTATGATGTTTTCGCTTATTTAAAAAGGAAAAAAAATTGTTTGGGCCCCACGACTCATCTCATCTGTTTGGGTTTTGAAAGCTCCAAACGTTTGTCACAACGTTCACCAAAGATAAAACTGGAGTTTAGTCACTCCAGCCCACTATCACTCAAAGTGGTTGATTACAGTTCTGCCTGATCTCAGTCTAGAGTCAGTAACACAATAATTCTACTTAAACATTTATATAATTATTGGTTTACTGTTTGTATGAAACAGCTTTACCCTGTGTCTTGTACATAGCCTTTGCAAGTGGGGAAAATATCAACAGCTTTTTAATAGCTTAAAATTTGCTAACAATATTGCAAACTATTATAACAGCACGGAAGTATTCCAAAAAGTCTAGGGCAGTCAGTAATTCTAAAACTACATCCTGAATCACTTCGGAATCTTTGGGAGAGCAGATCTCGATAAGACTGAGAGATACCTAGGAAAGGATTGAACAGAGAACCTGGCATGCTCCATCCCCACAGGAATCTCCCCTGTGGGCACAGCACTAACTCTAGAGAGGCAAAGGAGCATTGGGACGTACTCTTCAGCCACACAGATGAGATCTGCGGCTTATCAGCTGCATGCAAGGATGGGAAAAGACAATTTGATTTTAGAATAAACTTATTAAGAATGAATTCTAACATTTCTGTATCTCTTCTAAAATCTTCACAGCTGTGCCACCTAGCTTGATTTCTTTAAATAAACATTCTTCTTCGGTTTTTCTTTAACCTTGTTTGTAGTACGGGAAATTTCAAGCTTGCTGGTTAATGAGATGCAGGCACTATGTTCCCATCAGTGTAATGATCATTTAAATCAAGTTCTTGACCACCTAAACACACCAACACCTTACTGCATTTCTACAAGGTACAGCTGTGCACACTGCAGCTAGGCTATCTGGATCATAAGCACCCATAAGCCCAGTAAGTGTTTTCCTGTGACCAGCCTGGTGGAAATGTCTTAAGGTAACAAAGACCTCACCTAAACACTGAGAATTTGTAACATGTTTGCTCTTTAATGCCACAGCCACTTTTTCTGTTGCATATTCCTTCATCGTGACGTAAATTATTACAAAAGCATCAATATTTGCAAAGGTACGATCCCAGCTTCACGTTGTCGGAGCGAGCTAGTTCATGACATTAATACACAAATGATACTCTCCTCAAGAAAACAGGAAACTAAGAAGCAATCAAAACTCAAATGTCATCTCTGTCTTGTCAGGTTTGAGATGCGACCAGGCAACTTTTGTCTATACCCCAAGCTAGATGCCTAGAATACAGAATAAAGATGTAAAACTAGAAGTCAGAATGTACTGAAAGCACAACTCATTTCTCCTGCCTCCTCACAAATAAAAGAACAGCAGAGACCTTCTGGCAGGATGCAGAAGCCTTAGAAGTACCTTAGTATTACAGGCATTGATTTAGTTACGACTAGTTCACAACACAAAAAGTGCAGCAGGGGCAGCACAAAACTCGGTTTGCCAGCAAACTGACTGGATCAATATCAACCATGCTGAGCTCAATGCTGCTAGAATTCTGCTACTAGCAACTGTGCCAGACAATTTGAGCTAACTGCAGCATTGTTGTAAAAAAACAAAACAAACCAAAAAACGCCCAAACCTAAACCAAACCACAATCCCCTCAACCCCCAAAAAAACAAAACCACAAAAAAATCCCCAACTCTTTCATGAAAAAGGAACAAACTCATTGAAGTTTGTTCCTCAACTCATCCTTGCTCATTTCCACCAGAGACTGAAGAAAGTTGGCCACGCTTCGCGATGTGCTGTACTTGCCAATAAAAAGCCAGCAACATCAGCATGGCCATCAGTGGTCAACTCTTACTACATTGATGTCAGTGGGAATTTTGTGTGGCCTTTGAAAGGAAAGTGCCACTGCAGCGCCAGGGGTCATTTTACAAGGAAATAAGATCAACCTTTTTGGTCTGTGCTCGACATCTATATTGCATGGGAAAAATGGGCTAATGTGGATATTACCAATGGGGAAGAGCATCCTTTCTGACAAAAAAAAAAAAAAGATATAAAAATAGTTTAGTACAAAGAATGTATCTTAAGACAAAAACATGCTTATTCTTCTCATTAGAAATAATCTGAACGTTAAAATTTGTTCTTGAACCTACAAATAAAAAACAAACAAACAAAAAATCGGTCTATGACTGCCACAAGACACTATCTTCTGCTGTATTTTCTTTCCTATAAGGACATAACAGTTCTTGTTCCATGATTCCTATTGCCTTTGAGTCTTTTGTAGTCATCTCAAGATTTTAAGGATGGAATTCACAAATAAATTAAACATACCTTCATACGTTTATTCTCATAGGCCAGGGTTTCTCTACACAGCACTCAGTTTTGTTTTATGAATCCAAATATACAGACTGCTAACATGACTTTTTCAGGCACACAGGTTATCCTGCCATGAGGGTCACAATCTTCAGGGACATTTTGCAGCATTAGAAAGGAGACTGGACCTTGTTTTGTTTTTCAGTGCATTAACATATTTTAGTGCATTTAATGCTTTCCTGCATTAGTTCACAAATGTCTGTGTGTTTCAAAAGATTTGCATGCTAACAAGTGGAATCCTCCTCTAAAATGTCTCATACTACTTCTTAGTTAATTTCCTAAGGAACTAGACGTAAATGAGCATAGAGTGCATCTGTCAGCCCCTCTTCCCAATTATTTATAATTCGTTGGCAAAACCTGACAGAATATTTGTAAAGATATTAAGATTCTATAGGTTTTATGGAAAACAGTGGTCATAGCCAGAAAAGATCTAAAATTTATTGTCCCGCCCACAGAAAAGCATGCAGCAAAGGTCAAGTTCTCTCTTCTTGTTAGCTTGCCAACTTATCAATTAGCCGGTGTTGCCCAAAGCCAGGCACAGTATACACTGCCTTGCATTTTAAGGACAGAGGAAAAACTAAAGATACTTGCAAACATGATAGAACAGGAATTACTGCAGGAGGGTTTAGGGAGGAATATAAAGTATGATTGTTTTGGCAGAGAGGGCTGAAGACATGGGAGGAGGCTGGTTGGTCCACAGAAGAAAAAGAAGGTATCGGCAAAAGGGAAGGAGGAGCACAGAGGACACAGTGGGTTTATTGCGTCAAGGATGCTGGGCACAGAACACAGAAAAAAAGAAAGAAACCAGGCGTTACCAGTTCTGCTACTGCCATTGTGTCTTTTGCTGTTCTGCCCTTTGCTTCTTCCTTTAACCAATGGCTTCCAGATGAAGAGAAACAGCATAGAAAGAAAGAAAGAAAGAAAGAAAGAAAAGAAAACCCCAATGCTGGATAAAAAAAAAAGTTTGTGCCTGAAAACCAGCTTCAGAAGTATGATTTATTACACCAAAAACGTGTAAAATATATTTTCACAAATACAAGCAAATATTAATAGACATTATAATCATAGAAATACGGGGATTTGAGTAACTGGAGGGCCTCTCTTCCTTCAAGTCTGTGTTTTTAATGGTTCTCTGCCCTGCGCAATCTCTCCTTTGCATCAATTACTTAGTAAAAGTTGTGCAAGGAACTAACAAACTGTACATAAGAACGGAATGGTGTCAAGAAGGGAGGTCTCCTCGTGTAAAAATGTGCAAAGTGTACAGTTCCCTGCTTGTGGCTGGAAATGAGAATGAATAAACGCTTCAGCGTAACAGCAATTCTGTTGCTTTCAGTCCTGGCGTCAGACGATTGCAACCACTCCGAGACAAACACTTCATCCGTAAGAGGGCAGTGGCGTACACCAGCACGCACACCCATTTTTTTTTTATACAGATTATATTTGTTTGAAAATTAACTACTGCTGCTGCTCAGGAAGCAACATATTTATCTGATACTCCTCAGAATGTTTACTGCTTTGGCGAGTATCCTACAATATATTTAGTATCTTGCAGACTTTACATAAAACATTATCAAAGACCAGCCCTGATAAAGGGCTAATCTTTTTATCCTGCTTCCCTGAACTTTCATCTTGCTTCCCTGGTGCACCACCTGTATTGTAGATTCCTCTACTGTTTTAATAGATATTTTACATTCCTTAGACAGCAAACTAAGTTTAGACAACAATAACTGTGTTGCTTACAAAACTATGCTGGAAAGGCTGGCAAATTATTACCATGCAACCTTGATGAGATCTTTTGGAAAAGCTAAGCTATGGCCAAAAGGGAAATTCAATTGTGAGATGAACTTTTGTTCAGATTCAACAAGTCCCTATTTGAAACGTCCCGATTACCCTTCTTTCTGTAGCGGCAGTGCTGACATGGCAAGATAGAGGAATCCTTTGAGACATGGGAATATTCTTAAGTATCAAATGTTTATACCCTTCTCTTCTATTTATATTACGATACTCCCTGGAAAGCGCAGACACAGACCAGAACCCCATCTGTATCAGTTTTTCTAAACTCCAGAATTCATGGGGGAGGAAACTTTGTTTCTTAATGAACTGTAGATATTTAGGGCTTCCAAGATTTCTACTACTACTACTACTACTACAAAAGACCCAAAAAACCAATAGAGATGCATTCAGTATGAGCACTTATTTGGAAATCCTAATAACCACAGAATAGAGAACACTGTAGGAAACAACCAAGCTAACAAATTCAGAAGGCAAGACAGAAAAGCCTGTCACGGTATCAACTTACACAAACCTACACAACCCATGAAAAAACCCCCACCCCCAAAACCCCCAACAAAAATCAAAACCCCTTTTATATGCACACAAAATTGTCTAAGAATGACAAGAAACTTGGACAGCTCAGAACAACACACAAGAAGGAAGCTTTCAGGATTGCTTCCTTTTTGAGTTGCAGCTGATGAGGTGATTAACTGAAACATACACGTTTCTCTAGATTTTTTTTCACCATCCACAGGCAAGGTGCCTCATCCGATTTAAAAAAAAAAAGGAATTTTTAAAAATTCTTTTTTTTTTTTAATTTTATGGTTATTTGCCTCTACCTGAGGTTTTACTTCCTCCTTCATTCCCACAGCCCCGTAGAGAAGTCTTTCAACAAAGCAAGCCCTTCATCTCCTGCACGCAGGTGCCCCTGTCACCAGCGACACCGCACCACTTCGGGGGCGGTTTCTGCCCTCCTCACTTGGCAATTTAACGGAGCGACGCCAACAAGCAACTGTGCCACCCTGCCAGGGGCACGCCCGCCCGAAGTTAATGCCTTACGCCGCACTCGACCTCGCCACGGAGCGACCCGCGAAGGCACCGCTGCCCCCGAGGGCAGCACCTGATGCAACAGGGGCACCCACCACCGCGGCCTCCGACCACCGCCCAGAGGCGGGAAGCGCCGCGACTGCCCCGCGCCCCGCCCGGCCTCCTCACGCCTTCCCACCGCCGGGACGCTGCAGCCTCGCCGCCGGGAGCAGAGGCCCTGCGGCCGGGGGAAGACGCCCGGGTGCCCCCGCCGGGAGAGGGAGGGCCGCTCCGCCCCACACAAGCCCGCTCCCCCTGAGGAGCGTTTCCTTGGCCGGGCCGCCGCTGGCTCCGGGCGCCCCGGCTCCTTCTTCCGCGAGGCCTCGCGGCCCTGGGCCGGCACTCCGCGCCCGATTTACCACAGAGAGCGGGAGGAACCCTCCGACCACCAGCCCGCCTTCCCCACCGCCGGCTCCCACGCTGTCGGCGGCAGCCCCAGGTGCGTGCCTGGCCGGGCCGGGCCGGGCCGCCCCGGCTCACACACCGGGCGGGGAGCGCCCTCCCCGCGGCGCGGCGGCGGATCCCCCGTCCCGGGAAAGCCGCCCCCCCCCCCCCATCACCCCGCGGCACCTGGCGAGGGGGCGGTGGGAGTGGGGGGAGAAAGCGGGGAAGAGCGGGCGGCCGTCACCCCCCCGGCCCCGCCCCGCCCCCTCCCGTGAGGGGAGGTGCTGCCGCTGAGGGGAGGCGGCCCGGGCCGGGCCGGGCCGGGGGCCGCGGGGAGGGCGGCCCCCTCGGCGGGGCGGTGCCGGGCGGGGCGGTGCCGCCCCTCGCGTCAGCCCTGCGCGGCGGGGCGGGGAGGGGACGGGAGCCTCGGCGCTGCCGCGGCGGGAGCGGCACCGGTGGGGCCGGCGGCGGCTCCTCACGGGAACAAAGCGGGCGGCGGCGCAGCCCCTCCGGCCCGCTGCGGCGCCACACGGTGAGTAGTCGGGCGAGGGACGGGGAGTGGGGCGGCGCTCGGCCTCCCCGCGGACCCTCCCGCGCCCCCTGAGGGGCGGCTCGGCTCGGCGCGGCTGGGGCCGCAGGCCCGACCCCCTCCCCCGCCTTCACCCTCCTCGCCGCGGGGCGGGGTGACAGCCCTCCGCCCCGGGCCTGCCCCCCCAACCCGCCTCCTCCCGCCGGCCGCGGGATGCACCTCCTGGGGCTGCCGTCGCCGCTCACCCCTCTCCCCGGAGGGGCGCGTACCGCCCGCCGCGGGGTCTGCCTGCCTGCGAATCGCTTTTAAAGGGAGGAGCGGGGCCGTGTAAATAAATAAAGGAGGCGGGGTGGACGCGGAGCCCGAAAGCAGGTAGGTGCGCGGACGAGCGCCTGGGCACGCGTCCGGCGCCCGGGGAGCCGCGGGAGCCGCTTCCGCAGGCCGGCGGCGGGGGCTGGGTGGAGGCGCTCAACTTCGCCCGGAGCCTGGCCCCGGCATCCCCCGGCGGGTGGGACGGGGCTGCGCGGCCGGCCGGGACCGCCGCCGGGCCCCCCCGCCGCGGGAAGCCAAGGGGCAGCGGCCCGGGCCCGGGCTGGGGCTGCCTTGCCGCGCCAAGTACGCGGGCGCGTAGCGGTGGGGACTGCCGAGCTCTAACAAGCCATTTTCTCCCCTGGGGAACAGCCTGGTGCGACTTCCCGCAGAATGATATCTTTTAGGGGGCTTCTTCGGTGGTGGGATTTTTTTATATTTATTTTTTTTTTCCTTCTTTCCCCCCTCTCCCTCCCTCCCTTTTTCCAGCCCCTCGCTGCCTACACTCAAGCTGGCTGAAGGCTTGCCTCTGCGGCTGCATACGCAGGGCTCGTGTTGTCCTAACGCTATGGCAGTAGCACTTCCTGCTGTAAATCACTTCGCGATAGTTTTTTGAAGCGCTTCTTAAAGGCGGCACTGCAATGAACCCTCTTGTCAGTTCTTGCAGTAAGCTTAAAACCCGGTGAGCTAGAGCCCGTTTTCAAGACTGGGGTGTTTCGTGTGCTGCTGTTACTTTTCATAGAAACGGTAGATATGTAGTCCACTGTTGGCTTGGTCTCGGCATAAATGTAATTCCCTTTGCTACGCCCTGCTGGTGTACGCACTGTTGTTTTGGACCCAGCTGTAGTTACCTTCGCTGCCGTCTTGTTGTAAAAAAAGCTGGTTTCAAATAAACGTTCGGAGGTACAGGTGTATTAAGCAAGAACTATGAAAAGCAAGCTTTGTTATAAAGCTGTACTGGGGATAGCTCATCATTCTGGAAAAAATTGAGAAGATTAGAATCACTCAAGATTAAAATTTATGGGGACTTAAATTTAAAAACAGTTGCTGTTAGCATTTGTTTATAATAGTTCACCTAAATAGATATATTAACGTAGATTGCTATTATTATTTGTTGCTATTTTGATGTTTCCTTCATTTATTGAAAATGCCTGCTGAGTTAATCTGGAGATCTTTTATTTTGCTCTTTGTATGAACGTCTTCATATAACGTAGTCTTGCTGACTCTCTTTCCAGCTTATTAATGCCTTTTTCCCTCAAAAATTTCAGAGCACAGTCAGAAGAGGAATGGATGTAACATGATATCCTTGGAGTGCTCAAAACACACAAATTCTGCAAAGATTTGGTTTTTGGTTAAGTAATACAAAGAAAATGGATGAATCAGCTTTGCTGGATCTGTTGGAGTGTCCTGTTTGCTTAGAACGCCTTGATGCTTCTGCGAAAGTCTTGCCTTGCCAACACACGTTTTGTAAACGCTGTCTGCTGGGCATTGTGAGCTCTCGAAATGAGCTTCGATGCCCAGAGTGCAGGACTTTAGTGGACTGCAGTGTTGATGAACTTCCCAGTAATATTCTGCTTGTCAGGCTACTGGATGGCATCAAACAAAGGCCTCGAAAACCCGGCGCTGGTGGTGGGACTGGTAGCACAAATGCTTTAAGGGTCCCAATCAACACTGTAGCTAACTGCGGATCAAAGGACCTGCAGAGCTCTCAAGTTGGACAGCAGCAAAGGGTGCAAGCACGAAGCCCTCCTGTTAGGGTAAGTACTGTGTGGTGACGGTATTTTTCCTGCACCATTTCAGAATGGTTGATGGCCTCTGCTTCAGGATAAGGGCAGTCAGATAGTAAATATGGCAAAACAAAGCATTTTTGAGAATTGTTGTAGTTTTCTAGCAAAACACATCGGTGTTCTTATCAGTATTGGTTTACTGTTATGTAAATACCAGTAATAATACTTCCTTATTAAAACTCTCAGTTGTTGAGGTAAGGAGCAGAAAAGCACCTCAATACCTTAGCTGTCGTGTTAAAAAGGAAGAACAAGATAATTTATGTGGAAAGCTTAAGTAATTGTTAAGGATAAACATCTTGTGAAGAGCACTTGAAATTGTTCTTGGTTTGTCAACTGCAAGATTAGAGATTTTATTTTGGCTCTTGTGCTTTCTGTAATGATTCCGGCTATCAGTAAATTTCCTCTGGGTTAGATACAATGAATGTTAAACATGAGCAGGGAAGTTATGTTCTTATTGAAGTCAATGAAGGTTTTGCCTTTGGCTTCTAAGGAGCTACATTTTTACTTCTCTTACTTTAAAAAGAAATCTTTGAATTACTGTGGTCTGATAAGTTATTTGTACTGTCAGTCCTCACCCCTTCTTTAATTAGTTTTTCCTCAAAGTATTTTTTCCAAGTGATGCGGAAAATCTGTGTACTGTGATGGGAAGTCATTGCCTGTACTCCTGTTCCTTCCCAGGACCTATGCAACTTGTAGACTCTGTCATACCTTTATAATCAAGACTCAGTAGTCTTATTTACAACTATCCATTCTAGAGCCTGTATCGGGAAATATAGTTTTATGAGATGACTGACCTTGCTCTGTTTTTTCTAATGACAAGGCAGAACAGCTTCTCTGAAAGGTCTTGCTGCCCACTTTGTGATGCTTCCGTATTCAGAGTTCCTGTGTTTGAAGTGGAGTTTCTGAATGGTTTAGGTGGTTTCCTTGTTGTGAAGTCTATTTTATTTTTAAGAAATGTCTCAAGAAGATCCAAGGAGAGGGCTTAAATGTGTATTTGGCAGGACTAGTCTTTATTTTAAAGTATAACTGAATGATTTATTTTCCTTACCTGATGAAGGAAGCCTTACACTGATTTGTCCTGAGCTGTACTTATGTGATTGGACTCTATCTAAAACATCCTAGATATACCTTTTAAGATTGCAAGGGAATTTAAAACACAGGTGTTCTTCCATTAGATTGTATTCTTTTCTCTGCTTGGTAGAGACTCCCATTAGGTTCTTTACTTTAGAATATAAAAATAATAATTATCATGCCACTTCCTGTTAATTAGTTTTGTTCTGCATATAGATTAATTGGTAAGGGAGGAGAGAAGATGATGTGTTGTGGTTTGTTTTGTTTTGTTTGGTGTTGTTTTGTTTTTTTTCTTTCAGAAGGTAGACCTTAAAAAAAATACTGCAAAGAAGCTTCAGCAGTATCAAAACCAGTCTGGTGGTCTTCAGAACCTTAAGGTGTTTACCATGATACCTTGCATTTGCAAAAGCTTTTCAACTTAAACCAAAGCAAAATACCCATATAACTTGTTTATATATTTTCTTGTCAACCTTTGTAAATAACTGTATTTTCAGAGACTGCTTCTCTTCCAAAAAGGCTTCCGGTGCAGCAGTGTACTGCATATGTGAATGACCGTGCTTCAGAGTTTCTTAAAGCCCTATTAGAAGAAAAAACTTTAATATGGAATATTCTCTCCTTTTAAAATGTTCTATAATACCCTGTTGTGCAACATTTGCCTTTCCAGATGTTGCGCAGAGTAGAAAGTGATAACGTGGAATGTTGCTTCAATTAGTTACGCTGTACTGTGTGCCATTAAAATTGTGACCATGTGCATTCCTCATGCAATTAACCGATACTCAGTGTATATTAGTGATAGATATCAACATTTTACAGTAAGTCTGAATACACCTTTGTTTCTGGGGTTTCACAGGCGTTCTTGTGTCTTCTTTCCTTTGGGAGACCCGGAAAGGTCATCTCATCTTTTGTCCACTTTGTCCAGAGCCTTTTTTTACTAGGAAGGCAGTACTATTAAGAACCTGAGCTGACTCTGGGGGATAAGAAGGGGAAGATAAGAAATTTTCCTTTTGCTGTATGAAAAGTGGGGCTTTGGGGTTTTTTTTGTTTGTTTGTTTGTTTGTTTTAAAAAGTCCAGAAAGCAAAATGCCAATTTAATGGACAGGGTTGAAGCAAATGCCTGATTTAGTTTTGCTAACTGTAACATAAAGATGGTAGCAAATACAGTTCCTCTCTGGGAATTAGAGAGGAAAATCTGTTTCTAGATGAGTGGCAGAGTCAGATTTCCTGAACTAATTTTGCTGAAGGGGAGCTAGTAAATGAAAGTTGCTGTTATGTTAAATGAAGTGAACGTGGATGAAGGCTGTCAAGTCATAAACATTCTGCTTATACCCTGAAGTAATACTAAGCTCATAAATGCCCTTTCAGAGCATGCCATAATTTTCAGAAAAGGTTAATACAGCATGTACTGCAGCACGATTTCCTGAACTGTATCAATGACTATGGAGCTGCCAGCCCTGTTATTGCACAGTACTATGTATATTGCATTCTCTGTATGTATGTGGTGACACATGGCAATAAACAAACAAATGGTTCCTTGAGTCTTAAAACTAATGAAGCTGGGTGGGTGGTGGGGATTAACAAAGCTCGTGCCTTGTATCTCCCCCATTGCAATAACCCTGTTTCTTTCTGTAACCTCTGTAATATTTCACTGCTGTAACAGCTGCAATTTCTCCCTGCAAGTTCTTAACCTTTTTCTATTCCCTGCTATTTGACGCGTAAAGCCTTCTGTGCCTTTCCGCGGGTACTAGTTGGACAAAGGCAGCATACTGCTGTACCTGATGGAAAACTGTTTGCTGGCTGCCCAGCTCTTCTGTTCTAAGCAGCCAGCTTGCCTGGGAGAACAAATAGTAGTTACATTCATGCTGCAGCTTCCTCTCTGGTGTGGATGCTAATTTAATGCTTTTCTGTTTTGTTGGGTTTTGCGTTTTTGGTTTTGTTTTTAAGTGAAAAACCTTCAGCTAGGTTGACAGCTTGGAAGAGCTTTACGAACTGCAGCCTGCTGTCAAATCTGCTTGGGACTTGTCAGCAGGAGCAAGTTACTGAGGGCTGTTGAGGGACTGCATGATCACATGAGCCTTGTTTGCTTCAAAAGAGCATATGAAAATTGTAGGGTACTTACTTTCAAACTTATGCTCATGTTATTCATCTTGTCATTTTCACAAAATATGTCAAACAGGTATTATCTTAAGTTTCTTATAGTAGTTTTACAAGGATGTGCTTACTGCAGGAGTCTTGCATGTAGCTGTGTGCTTAAGTTGATAGATGTTGGAGAGCTGTTTTGATTTCTCTACTAGAGGATAGACTTAAGGTGATACATATTTAACTTTTCCCTTGAATTTGTAAGTGCCTAAGACGTACCAATTCTCCTGTTAGTTTCTTTACAGTCCAAGTTTCTGAAGTTAGGGCTGTCTTCTCAGCAGAACCTAGAGTGGAGTTGTCTAGATAGTCTGAAATCTCATCACTGTTGAAAATATTTTTTAATTATGTTTCCAGCTGTTCTCTGGACCACGTGTAGGCAGGAAGAGATAAGCAAAAGATTCAGATGATCTCCCTTTTCAAAAGAAAAGCATGAATAGCACAAAAGTTGGCCATGCCTAATAGAGTTGATGCTTATGCTAAGTATTAATGGTGTAATTTGAGTGTATTATCCTGTATGTCAGTGGGACACCTTATCAAGAAATGTTACAGTGCAGACAATGGGCAAGTCCTAAAGCTTTTCCCTTTTTTTCTTGTTTTTATTCTGGAAAGCGGATTGAGACCTCTAGTGATATCACTTGTGCTGAAGTCCTCTCGAAATGAGAGGGTAAAGGAACATTATAGGCTATGAGAAGATGCTCATTTAGGTGTTTAAAGGGGGCTTTCTAGCTGCATCAATAAATTCTTGCTCTGTGCATTCCTAAAACTTTGGGTTTTTTTTATTGAGAACCGCCAACATCTGAGATGTTTGTGATCAATTCTTTTAAACTGAAGAGGAAAGAAAAACCCTCAAACTGGAGGTGGGTCTGTGAGTTTGTGCTAATGCTCAGCTGTGTTGCATTGTAGTGTAAACCCACAGATCCATTCTCATGCTTGTGTATCACAGGAAAGCAACAGTAAAATTTTAAATTCCCACATCCATACTGCTGCAGCAGTGGTCATTTGGGATCTACTAGGCTTGCCTGGGAACTGCTGAAGCAGCTTTAATGCCAAAAAGGAAAATAAATGGAGCCAGGTTCTTTCCCCACCACTGTGGTGTTTCAACTCGGCACATAACTCGGGGCAGTAGGGACGATGGGCCACCTTCTTATCTGTGAGGACTTAAGCAGGTCAGGCTTCTCTGTTGGACTCAATGCATGATGCCAGCAGTCGGTTTTCTTTAATACTAACCACCCTGGAGAAGAGAGCTCAGGGTGGCAGTTCGCACAGTTTGACTACTTAGCAGGATTCAAAAACCTGACAGGAGCTGAAACAAGTGCTACTGTTGTAGCCATGGCACTTGTTGGCCTACTGAGATCCTGGCAGAACTTAGTTGTCAAGGGAAACTTCCTAGATTAGAAAACAACAACAGGACTGAAAATCTGCATTCGTATATCAGTAACTTTATTACAGGATTGACAATAAATTTGGGGATTGCCAAGAATGGCCGCAGGTGTAGACTGGAACAGATGTTTAAATTGTCTCTGAACAAGAGTTATCAGAATAAAACAGTACACAGAAATGTCATGTCAGTAAACACCTGGTGGTCAGGTACCCTTAGAAGAGGCTCATGTTGTGATAATAGATCAGATTGTAAAGTATGCCACTGTGAGGCAAAAAGTGGTTGTAGAGATATGCAAGAAACAGTGGCTAATGCAGTTAGTTTTATGATTGGTATTTGTGATGGTAGGCTGGAGAATCATTATGTGATGATACCTCATTTTTGATGTTTGTGTACAAATTTGTACAAAATCGGCTTTCCCTCCTATTAAAAAAAAAAAAAAAAGAAGAAACAAAAGCGTATCTCGTTGTTGTCTGTATAGTTTTAATTATGCATTCCTGCATGTATTCCATCGTATAAAAATGTAAGGAGTGTAGAGGTGCAACTTTGACATGTGAAATACCTTAATTTGTGAATGTGGAGATAGGTGGCTATTCATATTCCAGAGTGATCATTAGAAAACATTTTGGGAGGTCTCTCTAAATCATGTATGTGTGCTTTTGTTTCCTCTAATGCTTTCTGAAATACCAGATTGTGCTTTTACATTTACAGTTGCTTGTACAATTTTAATTACTTCTCTGTAACAGTTCTGTATGCTATGTTAAGCTAGAGAAAATGTAATGGAAATTATAAATATGAAAGGAAAATAGACTGTCTGTCATGTTGTTAATATGTTTCCTCTCAGAGATAAGTAATTAAGTAAAGAGACAGAGGATAAGCAAAAGGAAGAATTGTCTCTGTATCCAAAGGGGCTAGGATTGAGAGCTTCTGGGCTCAGTTCCTGGCTCTGCCACAGACATCCTTTATAACCTTGCACAGAGTCATTCAAAGCTCTTTGTGCCTCTGTTTCCCATCTGCAGATATGACTGATAGTACTTCCTTTGTTTGACGTGCTATTTAAACTGTATACTCTCTAGGGCAGAGATTGACTTTTTATTTTGGTTGTATCTATAGGGTGTTTTACAATGGGTCTACAGTCTCAGCTGAGGTCAGTAGATACTGCTGTTCACTCTCTAAATCATTGACTTCCACATTACTGGAGAGCTGTTCATAATCCATTTCCTGTACCAATGATGGTCCAGTGCCTGGTGTTACATTGTTAAAAGGACTTCGTTTTGTTTGGATGTTTAATAGGGAATCACATAAGTACCTCAGTGAGGAAAAGCCAGACACTGAAAAAAATCTGCGGAAGCTGGTGTTCCATTCTTCAGCTAGAGTAAGTAATCTGCATCTGACTGGCACATTGGTGTGTAGATTTGAGTGTGTTTTGAAAAGAATAAAAAGAGAATATCTAATGTGAATGCTCTTGGTAGTACAGAAATACTTAATTCCATACTTTGAATCATGATAGCAATCTTTAACCTGCCAGCTAACATTGATCTGCTTGATAAAATAGCTGCAAAACTAGTGTAATCCCTTTATTTAGAAAATAATTAGGTTTTGAAGTAAGTTGATTTATAAACTAAGAAAACAAATCCACAGTTTTTAAGTGCAGTACTTAAATCCCTTTTTATTTTGTTTCTGAAACACTTTTTTTGTGTGTATTAGTGGAAGATACTATTGTATGATTGCTTTGTTTTCAGGTGAAAGAGGGGGCTGTCTTTATTTCCCTTCCCTTTCCAAAGTAATATTCCTCAGTTTCTGTAGATCTGTTTAAAACCACCTACCTGAAATAAAATGGTGTCTTTTTTTCTCCACTTTATTTTGGCCAGTGAGTTACAGGTTACTGCTCTACTCAGAAAGCTTTGATCGGTCAGAAAATTTAAACTTCTGCACAAAAAGGAAGTCTAAATTCCTTACTTTTAATGGGCTTGTGAAGGGGAGCAGGTTGGGGTTTTTTGTTTGTTTGTTTTTAAGAGAATTAAAATCTTTGAATTTTTGTCTCATTACCACAGAAATCAGATACCCATAAAATTGCTTTACGTAGGTAGTCCAGGGTCTGGTTAGAAAAGTCAGTCGGTAGTGCTATTGCTGTGTTTCCGTATGCATAGTGTTTGGCTTTCTGCAAGGAGTACCTCTTGTTTGGTGGCTTAATAGACATCCTGTATGGCAGGAAGAGCTGAAGGGGCTGATTGAGATGGGATCAGATCTCCTCTCCTCTCCTTTACCTGAGTGATATGTTTTTTCACATGGTACTTCCTCTTCTTACCCCTATGTTTAGTGCATAGATAGGAACTGTGGAAAACAGCAAGCCTGAAACTGCAGCTGTGATAATAAAACTGGAAACTTGTTACGGTCAATTGTTTGTCTTTCTTTTGGTGGACTTGCCCTTGCAGTGCATTTGGCCTTCTCCTTGTGATATGCTTAGCACCTTCCTTGGTCTTTTCTTTGGCTCCATCACTGTCCTTTATTCAAACGTTCTCTCGCTTCTGATCTTAGTGTAGTACTTCCAAGAAAAAAACCCCATATATTTTTCTTCCCTCTTGTGTCCAATTTGTCCTTGACTGTGTCAAACATAGGGAACATGAAGTAAACAATAAGAAAGAAAATGTTCTGTTGAAGTATCTGGACTACAGACACTCTTGTGGTATTTATGACTAAATCTGCTAAATGAATTAAGAGCATAAAGTGTAGGCTAATATTATGGTATTGCTTAGGCTTCTTTGGTGTTAGAGTTTCCTTTTTTTCTTCTTCTCCTTTAAATCATTGCACATCCTAGTGTGGGCAAGAATGTGTCTCAGTAATTAAAGATGAAATATCACCTGGTCAGCCCTGTGCATACATACACCTTGTTATTTTGTGCATGAAGGAAAAGTTTGTATCTGTTATGTCTCAATTCCTGTCAAGTGCCTCTTTGTTAGTAGACAGAAAAGCTCATCTCAGAAAATAAGCAGTGAATTCTTGGGTCAGGTGCACTAGATCAGTTTCTTCACATTTCTTTTCACATCACCAAGTCAGAATCTTTTCAGAGAGCAGGGTTTTTTGGATGAAGGATGGCTGCTTTGAGGTGAGCTGGATTAGTTTTAGGAAGTGAGCAGCCCTGAGGTGGGCGAATTGCCCATCTAAGTGCTCTTTTCTGCACTTATCTTTCCTGAGTATAGAGGGGCAGATGGCAGCACTGTCCTCTGATTGTCAGACTAAACAGTGGGGCTAGTCCTAGTTAGATAGCCTTGCTGCACTGAGAGCATCTGAATAACTGCTTTCATATCTTCTTGTCCCATAGATGTTGCCAGGGCTGCCATGCAGTTTGGGCACAAAGCCCCTAGCTTGTCTTGGTCAGCACAGAGGCAAACAGTTAAGTCTGTTTTCTCTTCTGCATGCTCTTTAAAGTTAGGAAATCGTTGGGACTCAGGAAGATGCTCTGGAGATAAGGACAATCACACCAAAGAGAGAAACCGAGTCCAATATTTGGAATTATTTGACATGTGATGCTTATATGCATATCTTTAAAATGTCATTCAGTGTTTCCTGGAAACATACAGGTTTGGATTCTCCAGTTGAGGGGAAAATGAAACACAGAAGTCAAACTTAATTGTTCACATTTCATTTACAGACACTGTTGCCAAAGTGTCTCAGAATCTGAGCCTCCTAGGTATATGAAAATTAACTGTGGCACATAGGAGCAATCCACCACAGAAATCATTTATCCTTGTACCCTTAGAAGCTTAGGACTGTGACGCTCATTTGACACTTGTGGCACTCAAGCATGTGATTTGTTATCCAAAGTTAACTTTTTGTAGCGTAAGAGTATGAACGCTTCAGAATTTTAAGTAATTTAATTGCTTGTGTAGGTCTTTGCTCCTATCTTATTTGGCCCTTGATTAATTCCCCACCACCATCACCTATAGTATAAGCACTTAAATGCTCAAGTATAAAAAAAAATAGAACCTGCAAGAATGTGTCTGATCTAAAAATGAGAACAAGAGTCTCTTGTGCACATGTATGTGCGCTGTCTCTCTCGCACAGTAATTTTGTTTGAAATGGTGCTGATATGTTCAGCCTTCTGCATATAATTTTTAAAATATGGTGTAAATTTGTGGGTTTTTTGTTTTTTTTTTTTTTTTAAATTGAACTAAAAGGTCTGGTCTAGTGCTTAACTGTTCTATCTTTCAAGTTGGCATGATTCTTCAGAGCTGAATATAGGCTGTTTCTATTTTCTGTAAATGTGCAAAGTATAATTTTACAGTTTCTAGCTGGGAAGTATAATATTAATCATAAATGCATTTTGATCAAAGGTAAGCATTTCAGTGTTGCTTAAAAATTAATACAGATATCATTTTCTTCCTCTCTGAAGTGAAGAAGTGCTGCACAGAAGATAAGCCAGGCATCAGAGAGTGTCCTGTTGGACTTGATAACCTGAAGCACTCCTCAGTCTTTAGTGTTCCCTTGTTAATAAAACTGATTTTGTTTCATGGCATCAGAGTTGCAGTAACGTGGGGTAACTCTACTCTCCTTTTTATAAAGGAAGGATACGCGTATTACCTCTCTTGACTTCTTCTCAGCACCTAAACTTTCAAAATATACATGTACATTAAAAGCTTTTTAAAGAACTGAAGCACTGTTTTATCTTGTGTGAACTACAATTTTACAAGACAAGCTTTTGAAAAGCTCTGGTTAAAGACAAAAGTAGTCACTCCTACCAGATGTTCGAGCTGCTGAACTTAAGAAAAGGAATGTAGTCTTACTTGCACAGAGGAGTGAGAGGATCAATACTGAATAATTTGAAGCAAGTCTCTTTGATTATTCTTTATTACCATGCTATATTAATTCTTTAGGTTATAGTCTGCATTTTATTTATATACAAAAATTGGGGAAGAATGAGGCACTTCTGACTGATTAAAAAGTGTTAAGATGAAAAGTATTCAAAGATAATCAGATGACGATCTGAGTTGGCATATATAGGGCATAGCTGTTCTAGAAGCTTATTTTAAACAAATCGAGTAAAGATGAATTCAGTGTGCTGTGGTAACGTGCCTCTGAGTGAAGATGAAGCTTTTATTCTGAAGCTGAGAGCTTGCTAAAGGAAAAATCAATGTCTGTGGATCTTCACTTGTTCATGTATGCCAGTGCCCTACTATCTCACATGGTCTTCTTTTTCATGAGCTAGATGCAGATCTGAGAAGACTCTTAAATCTTATCCGCACTAGTAGAGTTAAGCCATTTTCAAAACCTGTTTAATTTAACACAGTTTTAAATCCACAGCCTTATTAAGTTAACAAGCCTTCAGCCTTGCCACCAAGTTCTGTAATCCTCTTAGATCTTCGGTCTAAGCAGGGCAGGGATAGTCAATAAGTAGATGAATGGCTAATCTTTCAGAAGATATATAGGTTTTCCACAAATAAGTTTTGAAAGGTTGAGAAATGCTGATCTAAACTTCCGTTGAGTATAAGACACACTACCACAGTACCTACAATTTGAGGAAAAAGTTGAAAGGACTGTTACTTTGTTTTGTTGGCAGCGGGGATGGGGAGGAATAAAGGATATTTTCTTTTTTTTTTTTAATGCATTAGTGCCTGGTTTATAGCCCAATAAAATAAGGTTAAATCTTAAATATAGAATGAGGTAAATAAAAATAACTGTTTCCCTGCCATTATGCATATGCAGATTGAAAGCATCTTTGTGGTTGTTTCACAAGCTATCTTTAAAAATCTTTCAGGTGATCAGTAGTCTGTGGACCAGAATTTAAAAAAAAGATTAATGCAGATAATGTTGTATCGGCCACCACTGCAGTCTGCATGTTACTTCTGTTCAGTTTTGGCTCTTTTAGCCCTATTGAACTTAAGCTGTGTCTATCTCCTGAGCAGAGCTCCTGGGGTAGTGGAGCTGGAGGAAGGAGAAAAAAAAGTTTATAGCGGAAGAATTGAGCCTAACATGGGGATCCCTGCCAGACATGTTCACGCAGCACCAGAGTACAAGCAGAGGAAGTGGATGTGGGGTCCAAGCCACGTCCAGGAGATGCTAAGGGTGACCTTGCGTTTGGAGAGGGCGGCAGAAAAGCTGAGCACGCAGTGAGTATGAGGCGTGAAAACAATCACTCATCTCGTTGAAAGGATGGGAGACGGCTTCTGGGAGGAGATGACTGAAAAAGCAGAGAAACCTCAATACTGATGGGTGACAAAGACCCGAAAGGTCAAGCAATAAGGGTAGTGGAGGGATAGTGGGTTATGTTGAAAGAAAACAAACTGTGGTAGTAGATTTGGAACATAGCAACAGACAGATTGGATAAAAAATGATGGAGGAGGAAATCTGATTGAGCAAATGACTCTCTGCTCGCTAGAACTGAATTAGAGACCTGGTGAGGAGGAGGTGGTGGAGGAACAAGTTGAAGAGTTAGTGTGTTGTTTAAGGAAGGCTTTGGAGAGCATCAAAATAGAAAATTTGATATGGAGGAGTTGGCTGGACAAGAGGTGAGAACGAGAATTAAGTGTGTTGACTCACATGCCATCTATTCTCCTCCAGTGTGTGTGTATTTTAATTTTAATATACTGTATATTTTATTTTTCATTGTTTATTTTGAAATAGTGTGTCATGTACTATGTGACATTTAGAATATTTCAGTTCCAAAATGGTTGAAGAACTTCCTGTTCAGGTTGAAGAACTCCTGAACAGGAGGATTGTTTCTGGCATATCTCTCAAGCACTTTGAGATTCTTCACAGGATTCTAAAAATGTCAATTTTATTACTAATAAACTATTCTCATAGTTCTTACAGAACCAATAAAGCTACAGTTTTAAATCTTCCATTCAATGAACTCAGAAAGTATATAGGAAAAGGTGGGCTAGTATCCTAGGAATTGCTTAGAAATTGGAAAAGAGTCTCAAAGAAGAAAGAAGAAAAAAAAAAAGAGCATTTGTGACTATTCTGATTTGGTAGCATTTTCTTTCACCTTGTTTCCATGTTTCCTCAATCTTTTGTGTACTCCTTCAGTTAGTAATAGCTGAAAATAAGGATGTAAACATCCTACTGGCATTACAGAGCATGGCTACGATCTCACATACTATTCTTTTGAATTTAGTCATGATAGATAAGAAGAATTAATTTTGTGGGGCAGGTTCTCCAAGAAAAATAACAGAATATTTTCAGTATGTTTTCAGTCCATGGAGCAGCTCACCTCTCTGTAATATGGTTAAAAGGAGAACTATCTTTCTAGAATTATGTTTTCGAAATACATTATTTTTGTTCAGTGAGGGAGATTTGTGTTTATCTTTCACTAATAAGTAGAATTGTTTTTTCAGTGGAGAGATAGAATAGCTAGTGGGCTGTTTCTGGAAACAGATTCCCAAAGCAGTTTACAATTTCAAGAAATGTTTATCTTCTCATACTGAAACCTCCAAACCTAGAAAGAAACATAAGGGTCAATGAAAGCGTATTTCTAACTTCAGCTCCTGTTGTGGGTATATGCTCTTTACTCAGGAAATCATTCTTCTTTGTATATTCAATTCAGAATTTTGTTGCTTGCAACAGGGAGCTGATGTCATTTATACTTCCCTACTTGTTATTTTACCAGCTCCCTACATTTAAAAGGAACAGCGTGAAAGAGGTCAAAATTTATTTTTAATGGCATAGAAGAGGAACTGGTTATTCTACATACTCCATACAAAGGTTCTGTGGCTTTATTTCTTTAAAAATAATAAAACATTAAATACTATTTCCAATGCATTTAAATAGGAAATATTCATAATTGACTACCTAGTGATTGATAGGGAGACTTTTTTTTAGTGTAATACTCTTGTTTCAAATTTTCTGAGTTGGCACTAAAGGAATCCAAGAAAAAAAGGGGTATGAGTTAAAACAGCACAACTGTCAGGAAGTGTTTGTGCCCTTTTTTCCTGCAGCAATTACAGAATTTTACATGCAAACTTGGATGCCATTTTAAAAATATTCTCCTGAGTAAAATTTTATGTAACATGGCATCCTTACCACATGATTCCTTATTTTTTTATGTTGATGGGAGTTATGAGAGTTAATGAATAGATTGGTTGATGAAGTTCATGCCCTTGTTTGTTGGTTTTTGCAGGCTGTGGTTGTCAAATAAATGGGTGTATATTTTTGTCTGGAGTGTACTGCTCAGTCCACAAATAAAGAGTTAAGATCAGAAATGGTTAAAAAAAGAAGGAATAAAATTATTTTGGATCCACTTTTGTCCTTGCAGTAATGGAAGGGTATGGATTTATAATATTCAGAGGCACAGTCCTCAGAAGAAATCCATGTGTGTGAAATTTTTTTATCTGCTTACAACGGGATTTCAGTGCAGCTTCACTTAGATATAGTCAGATTGAAGCCCAGTTGCCCATAGCAAGATTGAAGTTCAAGGTATTTTATCTGAATCAAACAGAAGCTCTGACTTGGTCGTTGTAATTAGACATGTCTTACAGCTCGAAAAATCTTGTAGCCCAGTATGCAGTAACCACACCATATTTGATGGCTGGGCTTGGTTAGTCTCTCCTATAGTAAATGGAAAGCAAAGTATTCCAAATCATGTGTTTCAAGCAAATGTTCAATAGTTGCCTCTAGGAATTCGTAAGTTTTGTTTGTGTAAGGTACCTTATGATATTGGAGAGATCCTCTTCATGCTTAAACAGGTAACTTCACTCTCAGATCTGGATGTTGGCTGCAGTCTCGTTTAGGAAGTCATGGCACGCTCTCTTCTAACTGCTATTTACAATGTAAGGTTAGGACCCCACATCTTCCTAGGAACAGCATCTAATTCTTGGGAAGTCAAATACCTCTGGTGCTCAAACCAAGAACATTAGTAAGACTTTGTAAGATTCTAGATAAGCCGAAATCAAGTTATGCACTGATTTTCTAGGTTTGAATGCATGAATGTGTTTAAAAGCTCAGATTCACACTCTTTCTGTGTGTTTCATTTTGGGGAAAGAGGTAGAGTCAATGAAACTTTTGGTAGAGTGTGGCTTTCTGACCTATGGGAAAACCCCTTGCTTTGTACAAAGGCACACCAAACTCAGCACCAAACAGAAGTCAAATGGCAGGGCTTTATCAGCACCGCAGAGCTCTGGTTTTGGGAGTGGACTCCAATTACTGAAGTCTAGGCTGAACATACCATTAGATGCCAAACTGCTTTGTTTTCAGAGAAGGTAGTTGATTTTTATTAGGATAAATAAATCTGTATGTCTCAGTAGCAGTACTCAGTGGATGAAATAGCATTTGATTTGTGCTGTGTTCTGAAAAAAGAATACTTTTTGCAGATTTTTCTTCTATTCAGCATATTAAGTTTAATGGAAGAAGTCTGTCCAAAGTGGTCTTACATAAACACTCACTGTGTTTATACTTTCCAAGGTCTTGTAGCTATAGAAATAAAATTGCAGTTTTGAACTTTGCTATTAAAATATACTTTGGAAAATATTCTGTTGGAATACAGAAGAGTGTTAATGGCTTCCATGAAAATAGATCTGGGAAAAATCGGTAAGTGCAGTAGTTATCCTTCATTAGAGGGACACTGGTCTTACTGTTCCTGTGGTGGCTGAAACGATAGAAGCTGCTGCTAAAGGCGCTCATCGGCATAATAGATCTGGAACAGGGGAGACTACTGTATGAGGACTGATAAAACTGACCATAAATACCAGAGCTGAGTTATTTGTTAGAGCCTGAAGAAAAATGGATTTTCTGAGAGAGAGTTAAAAAGGAGAAAAGGAACCAGAGCTGTGCATGAACCATCAAGGCAACAGAGAGGACAGGACTTGCTGGTAGCACTAAAAATTGCAAAGTATGCGGGTGCTGTTTCTTGGCCATGTTATTTTCAGAGAATCATGATTTTATGAATGTTCTTGGTAAATACTATTTTGAATTATCATTTTGTCTTTCTAATGGAGGTAAGCCAGCAAGGCCTTATGAATGTTGGCTAGCCATTAAGATCAAGGGCTAACAAATACTTTGTATTTTATCTCTATGGTTTTTGTTTGTCTTTGCACACAACGTTTTCAAAAAAAGACACTGGAAAAATAGCACTGGATACAGAAGTCCCATGTTTTTTCTGTTTTGTCATTTTGCCAATATGCATTAAATCTGCCTTAAGTGAATCACCTTAATTAAGGGAATTCAGCCTTTGCTTCAGTATTTAACATACTGTGAAGATTGGTACTGGTGATCGTAGTGGCTTGATCATGTAGACTTTTGGGCCCCTTTCTAAAAATCAAAGTTGTTCTGCTCTGTGGAAATAAAATATCCACTGGAAAAAGGATTAAAATCCAACTGCCCACATCCCAGGTGAGTCCTTGGGTCATTGGGCCAGAGAATTGTTTTGCTGTCCCTTTCAGTGCTGTAATAGAGGTTAAGGGGAATCCCTGCCAAGGCATATGTGGTTTGGTGGTTGGGTCTCATGTCACATTGGATCATGTATTGCAGGTACTAATGACACTTTTTATGGAAATAGCACCTTTTTCTTTTTTTCTTAATCTCCTTGTTTGTGTCCCCAGTGAATGATTTGATGAGATAAAATAATTCCAACTGTATATTTTGTCTAGAAAGCACAAAATTAAGTATGGCTTGAAGTGTGGTTTTCCTCTTATTTTTTTACTATCAGATGGGGAAAATAACATTTGTTGTTTGTGTTGGCTTAGCTGTGATATTTCTTTTCTCATTTTCCTCTGTAATGTAAAGATGAGATTAATTTAGGAGAAAATACTTCATTTCTGACTTCTGTATTTAATGAGAAAATAGTATCTTGGGATAAACTTTCAGATGTTGGAGCATTATTGTTGTGAAAGACTAATATTTATCAGAGCATAAATTAAGTTTTTTTCAGAAGTTAAGTCACTTTTTAAAAGACAGCTTTAATAGCATACATAACCTTGACTATTACATTTCAGGTTAGCTATATCTTTATGATGTTGTGGGGTTTATATGTCTGCTATTGAATTTGAAGGAAAAATAACAAAAATAGTAATTTCAGTGTAATGTTATTCCCTTAAAAATAATAACCAGCAAATTGCATTGAGAGATATGTGGACTTCGGTTTTTCAGATGACCTTGCACATTGTATCTACTTTCACTTTTACCAATTCAGTGTTCTTCTCTTAATGAGTGTCAGGTATATTCCTTCTAGGTGGTAGAAAAAATGATTGGATTTTGTGTGCTTTATGTTACAGCACAAAGTGTTTGAAAGCCTCGGTAGTGAATCTGTATTTAAAAAGAATCACCGAGCAGTGTAATGTTCCTTTGTTTCCTTTTCTAAAAAAGCAAAATAGAACCACAATCTTCTACCTCCAAGGAGAGAGACCAACTGAGGCTGTACAAATACATTATTATTGAGAAGTACAAGTACGTACTTATATTATGGCTCTAGATGAAGACTGACTGTTCTACTTGATGCATGCAGATGAGGATATAAAAGTGACTGTAATGTGCTACATAAAATGTTGGCACTAGGAAGCTGAACTGCTGGTGTGTAGAAATCATCCCTTTGTTCTCTTTCCACGTTCTTTATTTACTCTGTGCAATATTTCAAATAAAAAGCAAAACTTGGATTTTTATTGGGTGTATTTTAACTGTTTGCCTTTTATTAATAAAACTACTTTTTATGTATCGCTTATTTTTTATTTATGTAAGTTACTTTTAGCTATTGCTTGAGTTTATTTTTTTTTCAATTATTGTCTTAACATAGCTATAGTGATTCTTAAACTTGTAGCTTTGTTGCAATTTATGTTGGTGTCAACCACTTAATATAATTTTTAATTTGGTCACCCAGCAGACTGTGCACAGAAAAGGCTGCTGGGCTTGCTTGGCACTCTCTGGTCTAATCTACTCGGGAATAATTAGTACGAGCATTACAGATAGTTCAGCCAGGAAGCATTAACACCAAGTTTCTAAGAAACCTCTTGCGTCTTAGTTTTGTTTCATTAGTATTGGCAGTGATAGAAGCAGAGGAGTGTGCTGCCAAGGTTATTACCAGTGTATGACCCAGGCTGTTCTTGGCTGGGGTTGGAACCCAAATATTGCATCAGTACTCTGCTTTAGATGTTGCTTAGACCAAGGGTGGCAAAATCAGGAGAAATTCTTACTGTAAGTGAAGTTGTGCTGGAAGATTCTCTGAAGTGAATCATCCTTGAATGGACAAGACCATTAAATGCTAAGCCTGTCCACCAGTGTTTTCCTGTGTGTGCTTTTAGTGTTCGGATTTTTCAGTTTGTAACGATAACACTGCAATGAAATGTGCCACCAAGGCATATCGAAACTGCTGTGACTGTCAAAACCTAAATGTAGCCTCTAGCACTTTAACAGTAAAAGTAAGCTGTTCATCTGTCTCTTAATCTAAAATGTTGCTGAGATGAGAAAGAACTGTTAATAAGCTGTGGAATCTTTGTGAGTATAGACTTAACAGTAGTAGATTTAGTGATAAAGTTTATTAATCAAAGCTTTGCCCCCCACACTTGCTCCTGTTGAAATTCAGTGTGCTTTCCATGACAATTATGGGGGAGAGATCTTAGTTTAAATGCTATTTTCTGAAACTTAATTTTTGGGCATGTTTTTTGCAGCAGGCAGATGTTTATCCCACACACTGTTCTGCAGAAACCTGTTGTTGCAGTCATGTGGGCGACATCAAATTTGGCTCTCTGACCCAATTGTGTTTATATTCTTACGGTCTTTTGCTAGACTGACAAAAACTTGGCAGTTAAGATGCTAGATACTGCAGCTTTGATCACATAGCTGAGCTTTGATTTAGGTTTCCCAATGACCGGTATTCCAAAAGGGACCTACTGCAGGTGGCTCACAGGCAGCACTGAAAAGCAGCATGTGTCTGAAATCCTGCCTCTCCAGAGCTGAGGGAGCTAATTCTGAATTGTAGAGGACTATTTCACCGGTACTCACAGTCTGAAATCCTCTCCTAGAGTTAAATGGTTATGTTGATGATTCCTTCAAAAATAATTTTTTCTTTTAAAACAGAAAACTCCCCCCAAAATACAGCAGTCGCTTAAAACAACAACAGCAAAAAACCTACCCGGTATTTCAGTGACTTGAGTACTTCCCAAATACATTGATCTTTTATTCTCAGTTGCTGGAGCTGTAGACTCTTCTGCTCCTGCTTCTGGAGGGTGGGCACTATCCACCCACCTACAGGCTGAATTGCTGTAAGGCACCTCCACCCTGTTCAGGTCACGCCAGAAAAAAATAATAATTGATTGACTCAATTGCAAAAGGTCAGCAGAAGATGAACAGGGAGTAAGGCAGCTACCAGGGCTGACAGGCATCTCTGATTCAAGAAGATCTTATACATCAGGATTACTTGATAACAAATGCCTCCAAATCAGCACGAGGGATGGTATTCTCTCCTCCATTTCTCGAAGGTAAAATTGAAGTTTGCTTTAACGCTTAATGTGGTGAGCTTAGTAATTGCCACTGGTGGCAATGTGCCAAAATTCTGATAGAATACAGTTGAAATAGATGTAAGGTAGTAAAAAATAAAATTTTAAGTCAGGAACAAAAGCATGAAACAGCCATAGCTAAGGATTGTCTGTAGACCGAGTACTGTATTGTAGGTCAAATGTTATCAAATCACTTGTATGTTAAGCAGGTCCTCACTCACAGTGAGAGAAGTGTTTTTGTTGTTTTTTTAAAACTTTGATTGTTTTATCTTTTTTTGCTTCTTAAAAAACATCTCAGTGATGTTAGAGGTCACAGTTTTAGGGAAACAAATTTTAAATTAATGCCTGATGGTACTTTGATTAATCTGGATTTCCCAAATGAAAATCAATCTATTTGATTAACTCAAATAGAAAGTGGAAGGGAAAGAGGTGTCAGCATGCTGACTGGGTGAACAAGAGTTGCCTCTAGTCACCTTACCATCTCAGTTTTTTTAAGATAACTTATATTTGCTTTCAGATACTGTATTTATATTCAACAGTAATTTTTAGTTTCAATATGCAAAATTGACTTAAAGCTTGTTTTACTATAAACATTTTAAAAATCAATACTGGATAATATAAAATAATGTGAGATTAAATATTCATTGACAAAGATGATGTTCTATGCTACTGTTCAGCTTCCTTACAAATTTTGTGGGGGAGAAATCCCCTGTAAAAGAAAAACCTGATGTGTCAGATGCCGAGAGAGCTTAGGGTTCCAAGCTATTGTAGAAATTGTTTTTTTTAGTAATATTTCTGACTCAGGAATTATTTTGGAAATTACTGGGACACGAGGTATGAGCAATTCTGTAGTTCCTGTCCCTAAATTATTCTGGGGCTTGGCAGTGATTGACCATTTTGTACTGCTGCCTTCATCTTGAATGGAATGGTCTCATTTATAATTTAATACGTAGATGAAGGGAGCCTGGAACAATAGGTTAAATTGTAGCCTTAAGTGGCATAAATAAGGAGAGAGCCATCAAGATTTCAGGGTTATGTTACATCTTAATATATAACCTAAACATGGCTCTTAAAAATGCATGACTTGAGTAGTAGTAGGGAAGTATTAATTTATGCAGTGGCAAAATAAATATTTCTTGTTTTCACTAAGTGTGTAAGTGAAATGAAGATACTGAAAATTAGTTTCAGTGTACATGTTCTGTACAGAACTGTTGAAAAGGCACAGTAGGTTATTATCAAATAAAAGAATTTTTATATTTTTATTAGCGATTCACTTGGTGGATAAACTTAGGGCAAGTTATATTTCTTCATAAAAGAGGTGATGCAAGTATTCCTAGGTTTTTATGGGGAAGAGGGACAAGAAATAATCTTTTATTAGTTTCACCTAAGACTGTATCTGCATTTTAACAATCACCATTTTTTCCTGTTGTTTTTTTTTCTTGCTGTTGGATTCTCTATTTAAGTCTGAGCCCTTAGTAGAAAGGTTATATTATGATACCAAAATACTTTATAAAATATATTTAATGAATTGGATTGCCATTTAGATCCTGTTTCCAGCAGATGGGGAGATGAGGCCTCTAATTCTCAACAAGTACATTTGCATGGAACAAAGAGAGTTAGATTGAATCTGATTCAGAAGACTGTCTCCCATCGTCAAGATACATTTTACGTACCACTTGTTTGGTTTTTAACTTTCCTTCTCTGCTAAACTTTCTTATCACAGTAGTTTATCTTACTGTCCATTGCAGTAAGTATAGCAAGCTGTGAAAATAACGTGTTGCTTTCAGAGGTATGACTGAAGCCCATTATTTCCTTTCAAACAAATAATAGGTTGTACTAGAAAGTTGTTTTCACTTCTGTGTGTGTGTGAAGGTGGAGGCACAGCAACAACACTTCAGTATACTCCTATATTTAGTAGTCAATGTAGTCATACGTTCATAAATATTGGTGTATTTATGTGTTCAGTCAATGTTACATATACAAGGTACCTCTTAATACATTATCTGTCCTATACTCTTCTATTTTCTACAATATTGGCAATTTCCCCCCATGCTTTGGTATTACATACATCTAGGGACTTCTATAGTGCTACACATTGTGGTCAGGATCGTTATATGGTGCTTTTTTCTTGTGTTCTTTCACTGTTTGAGAAACAAATAAAGATGAATCGCCATTTCCAGTATACTCTTTGCTGTTGTAAGCTCAAGTACATGTATTGAATAAATGTGGTTTATTTTTGGAGCAAATGATTAAATATGTCACAAAATTAGATAGTTTGGTCTGTTTATTGAAAAAAAAAAATACATTTTTTATTTCATGGGCAGGTGAAAAGAGAAATATTGAGCAAAGTTAATCTTTGTCTAGTGCTGTATCCAACAAACTCTTTCATGGTGGTTGTATAACTTAGTTCTGTTTATTCACAGCTAAGGTTTTGCTTCTTTTTTGGTTACTATTTATCATTTTTGGTTTTTTCTTTGCTGACGGACTTGTACTTTTGAAAAGAAAGGCAAAACAAACGTACTACTTTGGGGAAAAAAAATCAACTTCAGCTGAATTTGCTGAATGACTTGACTTTATCACAGCTCTAAAATTAATCTAGTGGTATTCTTTCAGCTCAGGTTCATGTGGTCAGAGTTGCTCCCAAGCCCAGCCATATGAAAATATGGTGGTGCGTGAATTTGATAAAATTTGTATCTTGCAAGAGAGAGTATTCTAGGTAAGCTGTGGAGTTTTTATAGCTTTTTGTAGGCTTTAGTGGAGTTGTACATTATGGAAAAGAATGGAAGACCAGAAGCACTTATAAAAATCTGAAAATTACAGGATTAATTCAGAAACTTCATTTTCTGCCCTCAATAATACGTTAATGAACGCTATCTTGTAGTTAAGACTGTTAAATTCCAGCTCTTACGTTGAATATATGACATTGGGCATATCACTTAGTCTCTCTCTGAGCTGAATCATGATCCTTGACAAGTTTATCTGTGGCAGTTTAAACTGTTATCACTCCTGTCTTCTGCTGAAGGTTACTGACAAAGTAAGTTTAGGCTAATCGGCAGGTTATGAACTATGCCTGCTGATGAGCTAGCACGTGGGGGTTTTTTTCCTGTTGTCCTTGCCAAATGGACAATAATCTTCAGCAGGAAAGTGGAGTAGAAAATAGAGGCAATAACATTTTAGATGCTGTAGTAATGTCTTTCAGAGAGGATGAATTAGTCTTTAGTTCTTGATCTGTGAAATAAATATAATACCTTTTTTCCTTTTTTTTTCCTTTTTTTCTTTTTCTCAAAACTTTGTCCACTGCTTAGTTACTTTGTACCTAAGATTGAGGGGCATCAGAAATCATGTTGTGCTGCATTTAGATATTGGAATGAGGGAACATCCAGGTGCCCTAAAAGAGAAGTAAGGCATTTCGCTAGTTTATGCAATTAAATCTCTCAATTGTTGTAATTTACAGAAAGCTTGCTGAAGTAAATTATTTTTCACTTATTAAATACATGAAAAGTGCTTTCTCTATGCTAAACTTTTAACCAAAAAATTATTATACCCAAAACAAATCTTAAAAGTAGTACAGTTCTACATAAGCAGGTATTTGTTACTGTAATTGTAAATTACTGATTGCAATAGTGGACTTGCATTGCTAAAGCAGTGAATGAGATAACTAGTAGTAGCAAACAGAAGTAGAACTTTTTTTTGACATTATTTTTCTAATTGTATTTTGGGGCCTAATTTGATTTTTAAAATATATTTTTTTCAAGTAGTAAGCGGAGCAGATGTGTTTTCTATTTGATATTTGTCATTCAAAAACCCCTGCATATCCTTCTGTTTTTTAATGAAATGAGCACATATAATTTGTATACTTAGAAAACATTCAGTTTCTAACACATTAAGATTTCCTTTGTGGGTATAATAGATAAGAAATCTCAAACATGGAAGTACTGCATATTGATGGTGTTTATGCTAGAATATTGTGTGGTATTTTTCAGATGATGTATGTTGCTCTTGAACTCTGTAACACAAGAAATTAAGGTTGCTTACTCATAAATGAGTTTTTAAAGATTGTATCTACACACTTGTTGAAATGGAAATCATTGTACTGATGAAATGGAATGAATAGAAATTTCCCAATGGCAAGCAGAATATTAAAAGAACATAGGCAAGTCTTGGCAAAATTGGTTACAAAACCCCTGTAGATTATAGCAGTATAAATCAGATTTTTTTAGCATAAATTAGATTAACTGTGTAGGGTGCTGTGTTTGTGAATGTTTTTTTTTAATTAATGTTTAAGTATTTCTATTATATATTCAGTAAACAGAAGAATGGTCTTTTTCTTATTCTAGCTGTAGGTGTACAGCTTTACTAATATGCGGTTGAGTATTCACCTCAGAAAGTTGTAATTAAATTGGAATACAGTCTTGTCTTTAGCCTGTTTCGTGTACAATTCTTAATTACTTGCATTATGTCATCTTATAATACAGTTTTTAAAAATTTGGATACACCTGTTTTGATTTACTGTGCTTAGATTGATAAAACCTTAATCAGTCACATGAAAAGTACATAGTAACTGCAGAGCATGCGGTGCAGTAAGTATAGAATGTTACAGTAGCAGTAAAAATTTGAAAACAGATTACCCAGGTTTCAATGTTAAGTTTACTACATGTTATAATACATAATAGAAGATAATCAAACTTCTCTGCCTGTTAATTTCTTGATCTTTTTGAGAATTTGGCTGTATGACTTCAACTTTATAATGAGTGTTTCCTAAGATATGTTGTAGATATACAGGTTTCTTCTAACTGGTTTGCTACCATTCATAAAAATAGGATTTTTTTTTCCTTGGCATGGTGCTTTTTTGAAGGCCAGATTTTCTTAAATTAATCAGTAATAAGCATGATTTACCCACAGAGGTTGATGCTTTATTGTGGGCTAGTTAATGCAATCTGGAGTTTAAATACAGAAAGTTTTATCCTATGGAACAGAAAGAGTTGAAATAACCAATTGTGTACATTACCATATTAGTTGTAAAAATTCTATAATATTTCCTAAACGTCTGTATGTATGCATTATTTCAAAGTATGGTGTTAAAGATGCTATCAAATTTCACTCAAGCGATCGGAGAAAGCACAAGAAGCGCTATGACCTGTCACTACTAATAATTGCAACTGATAAAATTCAGAGGTTTTGCTCTTCTTATTTGAAGTCGAACTATTAGCATCTCATGCTATTACGAGTAACTACAAATATCTAACATAGAAATAGGAGCAAATGTTTTGGGTTGCTGTATGCAAATTTTGTTACAGAAGGTGTAAACCATGAATTGTGGCATCCAATATTTATGTTTAAACTGAGTGCATTTTTTTTTTAAGCTCATTTGCTGCTTGAAGTAAAGCCCCTAAATCACCAAAAATCAGAAATTTCTGTATTCTGTGAAAAACTTTTCAGTGACCCCCACATTTGACTACGTTTTTAGATACATTTCACTTTTGAAATAAGAAATTTAAAAATTAACATTTTTTTTCTTAAAATTTTTTCTTCATTGAAACATGGGGAAAGTGTATAGTCTATCAGCTGTGTGCCTCATACTATCATCTTGTCCTTCAAAAGCAGACTTGTTTCCTATGTATTGGGGACTTCCAGCAGGCAAGTCTAAAGTAGGTTGACTTTTTTGGTTCTTTTTTTAAGTTTCAGTTTGTTAATTATTGTAAAATGGCCTGACACAATACACTTTATTTTTTTACTTCTGCCCAGCCTTTTGCTTCAAAAAAGTACCCGTTTTAGTAAAGGAATAAAGCAAACTGAAGCAAGTTCCATCATTTTCTAGTTCTTCTTAATTAGGCATTCTTGTGGTTTTAGTTTACGTTATTTGTCATCTGGTGGTAGCCAAAAGCCTTTTGTTACAGGTGGTTAGAATAGATGTGATACTTTAAGGAGAAAACTGTATTAATTGTCTATAGTTCTTGCAATCTAAAAATGGAGTGCAGTTCAAATCACACTAAATATGATTAGAATTACTATTTGTCTGACGGATTGTGACTTTACACATGGGGTTGTGCAGAAAAGAATTTTTTTTTTTTAAATAATTTTTGATTGAAGGCTATCACAATGTGCAGGCCATATCAACTTGTAAAAGCAGTATTATTTAAAAGGAATTTAGTCCTCCCTCATCTCCATGCTGGAAAAAGGACTACAACTCAAATTTTCACCAGCTAGGCAGAGATGTCTTTAGTTGTAGGACTGGGTATAATCACCCTAGAACCATCGTCCTAGATATCCTTTACACTGTTCTCCAAGCATTTAGTCCTGTATGCATCTAATCCCAAATGTTCATGTATAAACATGAAATTTAAGGCTGTAACTGTAAAATGTAATTTTTCCTTCATTCCTATTAATCTGAAATGAAACGATACCCTCAAAGAGAGTGACTCACACGTTGTTGTGTTACAGCATTAAAATGCCGAACAGTTTTTTCAGAAAGAAAACTCATGGCAGAGCAGGTTTCTGTGCTGCTAGCAGCTGGACTATAGAGAAGACGCACGCTGTTAGGCTGTTGACTGCTTCTCCTCTGAAGTGGCTGGAGCTTTTCACTGTTGCGTCTAGAAGATGAAAGCTATTCTTATGTCGAGTTTTGGTGAGTATGTAGGAGGCTATTTGAATTTTCCCCCTGAAGACAGCAGTTCAAATACTCCTGTCGGAATGGGAATCAGTCCCCTTTTAACTGGTGCTGTTATTTGTTGCCCTCTGATTGAAGAGTAAGATGGTAAATATTGCTCATCCCAGCAGGCAGCTGGAAGGCCGACAAGAAGAGCAGCTCTGCTAAACAGGGTTTCAGCCTGAGGAATGAGGAGCCAGTTGGCAAAGCCGTAAATTATTTGGGCTGATCTTTGCACCTATTTGTTTGCAAAAGTTGAGAATTTCTGAATTGAGGGATGGATTGCAGGAGGGCCTGTTTTAAATCCTGATGTTAGCTTCGGCAGCAGGAACCAGCTAACACAGTTACGTGAAACCCTCTTGCTGCTTGCTGGTACGGTGACTGGCAGCTGGGTTATTAAGTGGGATTGAAAAAAAGCAGAAAAGAAAAAGGATAAAGGATGAAATACCATGTTCAACTTATCAGCTATCCTTTTATAAGAGAGGCCCCTGGTTTTCCACAGCGAGCAATTTGACATGATATGGAAGTACCTCGTTGTGTGATTTGACATGATGTTGTAATGTTTCCGGTGGCAGTTTTCATCGCACGAGATGGCAAGCTTTTGGAGCCACAGAGCTATAAGTAAAAGGAAGAGGGGAAACAAAGACTTCATTTTTCTTGCTAGCGTGTAGTACAGGCATGGGGAGAAGTATCTGGTGAACTAGAAGAAAAGGAGAAGAAACATTTTTCCCTCCAGGGCTGCTGGTTCACAGTAGATGGTTGTAATCTTGAATCTTTTCTGTGCCTCCTCATCCACATCCTCTAGAAACTTTTTTTTTTTTTTTTTTTTTTGCAGTGATTTAAATTGTGCCTTTCTCACTGGGTTGACTGTCAGTGTGTGAACAGTGTTGTTAATAATGTTTTGTATCATTTTTGTAACAGTAAGTTTTTCATAAGTGTTTGCATGTAATGTTTATTTTTAAAAAGGATTATTCAAAACACTTATTTAATCTTTGTATCCCCACTCTACATATTTCTGAGTTAGGTTTGATTACCAAAGTATATTTTAATATGTAGGAGTTCTAGGGTAATTTAACATTTTAAGCTTTTGCAGGTGCCATTCCCCTGTAAACTTTGGATGGTTCTTTACTACTCTTGGGCAAAGAACTGTGATCAAGGAAGACTTTATTAGTCTTTGTTGCTGGCTGTGAAAACACCATTCTTGTATAGTAGTTCAGGAAATTGAAGGTCATTTGTATTTTAGACTATTAAGTTAAAATTATTATTTTCAGGTACTTTTGAAAAAGACATTTTCAAAAGAAACTTACTGTACCTCTGTATACATGAGGAGTGGTTATTAAAGAAAGTTCAGTCTCTGCTAATACTGACTCAGCTGCATCAGTGTGTTACGAGAGCGGGAGGTCTGCCTTTGTTCTTCAGTACCAGTGTATCAGTAGCGATAGCAACAGTGCGAATATGTTGTGAAAACTCTATTAGTGTAGATAAGGGTTATGTCTCTACTAAATAAATTCAGAGTTCCTAAGGAAAGGTGTGAGTATATGAAGATTACATATAGGTTAGTCTGAGATGGGAGGGGGGAGCAACCCCTTTTGCCTTACAAACATATGATGAAATGTTGATGAAGGTAAGGGAGCAACGAGAAAGAAGAAATAACGAGAGAAAATAGAAATATCCTTAAATTTTGTATTTTAATGTGGTATTTCATTGTATCTATGGTTAGTTCACTAAGTCACTAACTAGTTTTGCTAAGTTTATGGGTAAAAACTCCTTCAGATTGTGTTGCAATACAACATGAGTATTTGTCTCTGAGCATTCTCCCAAGTCCTAATGATTTCCTTTTCTTTTTTTTTTTTTTTCTTAGACTGAAAGAGTGTATATGTTCTCTTTTAAAGACCAGAACAAAAGTGGCAGGAAAAAATAAGGCAATAATGAGTTGCAATGTGTTACAAAAGGATGAATGACATTCCTAAGGGAAACAAAGTAGGAGGGCAGGGCAAAGGTCATTTAAACGCTGGACAGTAGCAGCTATTGTCTGCTGGGAAAAATGAGGGCCAACAAAAAAGCATATTTCTTCTAAAGAGCCTATATTCCCTGCAACAAATATTCAGGGAAAACAAAACAAACTCTAACCTTCAGCATTCTCCAAGTGCTTCCTTCTAAGCCTCAAAGCCCCTAATGCATCTGCAGAACGGAAGCCTATTCCCAAGGAAGTTAGTTATATTTTAACTGTGTAAATTTGTTTCTCTAATGTATTCAACTGCAAGTTTTGAGGAATCAGAATGGAAAATTGTGTATTTTTCTAACTCATGTGTTAAAATATTCCCTTTTTCTGCTGTGTCCAAAACATCCTTTGTATTCAGATAGCATAGTAGGTCTTTATTGCAGAAAGCTGCTGTTCTGCTTTTACTGTCAAGCTGCTAATGAACCAGCTTGTGCCAAAATATGAATGAGGACTAGCACTTGCTCACCTAGAAATGAATGTTCTGTCTGGCTTCTGGTAACACCGTCTAACTTCTAAACTGTAACCTTATATTGCTTATTTTTTTAGAGGAACAGAAGTATAAGAGTTTTGTTTGGTTTTGAGTGTTGTTTTTTAACGGGTATAGTAAAACACACAAAATCTGCTGTAGTAGGGATGCTGACTACCCAGGGAGTAACAAGCAGTTTCTAAGATGAGTCTGTATGCGTTGCCATAAGTGTAAATGTGTGTGAGCATTTTTAAATCACTTGTGATTTTAAAAAGCATTTTGCAAGCTATAATAACATAGTCATTAACTATTGCATTAAATAAATTTTTGAAATACTGATGAGTTTTTCTTGGACTTCCTGACATAATTTGTCTTTTTTTTTTTTTTTTTTGGAGTAACCGGAGTTCCACTGTACATCTGGAGACGGCTGATTTCTAATTCATAGATCTTTTGAAATGCTAATAGACAAACAGTATATGGAGAAAATAGCTAGGCTGATGGGCATTAGCTTTTCCATTTTCAGTTGCCTGCCTCAAATACTGCAATCCTAACTATGAGTCAGACTTCAAAATACTCTGTCAGAATGGGAAAGTATTTAACACAATGAATTTAAATGGTTCATTTAATAGAACTTTTTTTTTTTAATGATGTTAACTGCAGTAGTTTTCTGGAGTTTGTTGATTTATTCAACACTGGAAAATACATTTGCAGAGGAAAGTTTTTCACTGATATTTGCCTTCAGGTAGGATGTGGAGGATGAGGGGAGAAATGTGTACATTCACTTTTTTTACTGTTGTTATTTTTAACAACTAGGAAGTGTACCACAGTTATAAAGTTTTTAACTTTTTTGTGCTCAGACTTTAAAGTTTAGGTTACACCTGAGTTTGTACTGATGGAAGTACAGATAATGATGGCATGTAAGCCCAGTCATGATATTTGAATCAAGTCTCAGTTGCCCATATGAGGGAGTGGAGCTCAGTCCATTTTGAGGTAGGAAAGAGTGAGATTGCTGGGGAAGGGGAGGGGAGGGAATAATAACAAAAAAAAATTAAGTCAGTAAAAGTTGCATATTGCAGCTGGTTTCTCCTGGGCCAGATGTATTTATATGAGATCATCTATAGCTAACTAAAAATCTAAGTCAGGAAAGAATAGATGTTGTAGGTCTTAAAGCAAGGGACAAATTCTACAGTATGATATGTGCCTATGTGATATAAATGATGCTTTTTTCTAAAAACTTGTGTTTGCATTACTTCAATCATGCAATTGCTTGGAAGCCTTCTTTCCTTCTTCTCCAAGGTGTTTAAGTGGTTATTTAGCTGGTCCGCTCAGGCAGGCAGGGCCAGGAAAATGCTGCAAACCAGAAATGCAAGGAAGACACCATGTTGTTTTCCTGCAAAGGACAATGCTTTTGCCTCTCTCTACTGTCAGAAAAGATTGAATCTAATAGCTGGTTCACCTTGGACAACCACAACACAAAGGTTGATATGGCAATACTACTTAGGGTGGGCCCCATCAAAATACTGTCTCAAGTGTTCTAGATAAAAACAGCTCCCCTCACCTTTTTTTGCTCTTGAATATTTGGAAAGGAAAAACATTCCTTCTGTTCACCTATGTATATAGCATCATTTGGTCTCTTGGTGGCTAGCTGAGTACTTCGGGTATTCCATCTAAAGTAGTGTTGTGTGGTGTCTTTCTTTTCCCCAGACTTCATAATTAAACAAATTTCAATATTAACCTGTTACACAGTATCCGTTCATAAGTATGCAGTAGTTCCCTCTATGGAAAAGTGAGTGTGTTTTGGCATGTTGATGTTTGTCATCACTGGTACCTACTGGGTGAATCTTTGAAGTACAAAGCTAAGTGTCCTGTGTTCCAGAGAGGAGGACTAGAGAGAAGGGAACAAAACAAATCAGCTAAAGGGAACGAGGACTCTTGGTTGTTAACTTTTTGCCTCTATCTGTAAAATGAAAGTTACACCACTCCCTCATCTCACTGAAGCAATTTTGAATATTTACTAATAACTTTATTGTGCTTAACATAATTAAAACCTTAGTAAGGGAAACTGAAAATCTAGTATTCTGGGTTGGTCCAGTAAGACAGAGAGACAGACTTATGATCACTGATTAATGATAAGAAAACAGTGTAACACAGTCTCATCTCTAGAAAGTTAAAACAGTGATCATGTAATTAGAGATTGTATTATGGTGCATATGTAGAGGCACAATGTGAAGTTTTGCTCTCAGCTCAGCGTTTACTAACTTGGAGGACTTGAATGTGTAATGTTACTGGCTTTTAACATAAGTTGTATTTGAAAGGGAGAGACAGTAGAAAAGCTACCTTGTGTCTAAAGGTAAGTTGGTTCCAGTAATGAACTAATGAGACTAGCTTTTCTGTATTGTTGGAGGGGTTGCTTTGTTGTTTGACTAAAATGTCTTTCATCTTCAGATCCCGGTATGACACCAGTAGCTAATGTACAATCTCTGCACTACATGCTTTTTTTCTGTCTCCAGAGGGCTTTTTTTGATTATTAGTTTTCCATTCTTGCCTGGATGGATGAAGTTAAGCATGATATGTTGCAGATTTCTGCTGGGTTTTTTTTATCCCTTTGGTAAAAAAGGGGTGGGGGGAGGAGAGCTACCGAGATCCTCCATGGGATGACACTTGCTGAGCCAGTTACTTGGCTGTCAGAAGTCTGGGATGATATCAGTCCAGTTTATGAAAATTATTAAACCTTTGCATGATTTGTATTTCAGTCTGTAACCAAGGCAAAATGCTAACACTTTCTGAAGCTAATGAGAAAAGTTGTCTTTAAATTCAAATCCTAATTTGTGTTGCAGTGTGTCTTACCGATACCCTTCCTCTTAAATATAAAACCAGTGTATTAACTTTGTGGAGGGATGTCCTAATTTGCATGGCACGTGCCTTTCCTGTCTTCACCTTCTCATTTTCCATACTTCCTTTCCCATCCTTCGTTTCTTTACTTAAGTGCTGGATTAAGTTCCTTATTTGGTAAATATTTTAATAAAATAAATTAAAATGCTGTTTGGCATAAAGCTTTCTCTGTTCGTAGTGCAGGTTTATGTGGCTCTGTGGCATCACTACTCCTTCATCTTTGGACAAAACACAGCAAAATCGAGCTTTTGATGCTTCTGGAAGGGACCAGTTGAGCAGTCTAGAATCTGTCACTTACTTTATCAGAGGAATTGCTGAACTCCCTGAGGAGATCCTCAGTTGATGTGGGAAGTGGAGTGCTTGTGCTATGGAAGCCTCTTCAGAGGCATCGTTCTAGTCTCAGGTAGACTACTTGTCCAAAGCCTTTCCTTGCTCCACTTAGTTTGATCTACCTACGTATGTGGAAACAAATGAGGTTTCAACGGATTTAAATAAATAATAGTTGTAGGTAGTAATAAATGCAAGGCAATAGGAATCAGCTAATGTTTGGAGAGTTAATGATGCAGATATATTGTCTTTGCAGGAATAAACTAATTGCTGGATATAGTGAAAAAAACCCACAAACACCAAAACATCACTTGAAGAATTTGTTTGGGAAATGTTACCAAAAAAAAAAAAAAAAAATTGGGGGGTTAATCCACACCTTAAAATGTAGAGGGTTAAACTAACAGTTTTAGAAGTTTAATAGTTTCCTCTTTTATTGCATTGCGGGTTTTTTGAAGTTTCATCAGGATGGGGTATAAAGAAAAGTTATTCTTACTGGAAGACTTTGGAAAGAGCTATTAATTTTATGGAGAGTAAAAGATAAAATTGAAGACTGGAGAAGTAGAAAACTCTTAACCTGCAAAGTAATTAAGTATGCTAGGGTTAACCACTTGTAGCAAGGACATGACAGGGAGAGAGTTTGGTTTGCACTTGCAGTCACAGTGATAGTACAGGTACTTAAATGGAGTTACAGATAGATATAATTTTTCATCTTCTAAGCATGAAACAGCCATATGACAAGGATCTTGTTGCTTGAAATAATTTGTAGAGTTTCAAAACTCTTGAAAAACTGCAGAATTCTTCAATTTCTAGTGTTAAAAGACAAAACTTCATTTCTCAACTGCTATGTTCAGATTTACAAGCAAATATTTTTGTATTATGACCTCTGTCTATGTGTAAATATAAAAAAAATTTAAAAATTAACATGTCAGTAAACTGGCTGCAAAGAGGTAGAACTTTGTTCTGTTTTATACAGTCCAAATATATTCAAAGTTGTTCTGACTTATTTTTCTTTTGACTTTATACTTTACTGATATAATCTCAGAGGATTAAAGTTGAGAAAATATATTAGCATTATATATGTTGGCATAATTTAATTAGTGTATGCAGTAAAACAAGGCTCAATAATTCAACTTTGAGTTCTTACTGGGCTAACTTGGGTGTCACAATCTCATCTAAGGAGAAAAAAGCTAACTTTCAATAGGCTTTTTAGTTGAACCTTTGTTCATGCAATATGAAGCATAAAGAAGTATCATTAAAATGACCTTTCAGGGGTGATGTAATGGGAGAATAATCTGTCTATGGTTATGTAAATCAAGTAGTTTAATACATTATGTGTTCCAAAATATCAGCTGCATTTTTGGAAAATCTAAACTTTGTGTTGTGGATGACCTGATAGATGATGACCTCTTTGAAGAGAAACTAGACTGGGATCCTTTGCCCTCTTCCTCTTGGTGTGAGATTTTTCTCTAAAGGGGCATTTTGAGTGGGAGAAAACAGTCAATTATTGTAGAAGACTGTAAGTATATCTTATATATAAGATTTTAAGTATAGGCTTTTGTGCGCTTGTTGTTGAAGTTCATTAGCATGATAAAACATGGAATCATAGAATAGTTTGGATTGGAAGGATTTAGGCCATGTGGAAGGATTTTAGACACCACCATTACAGTCTGTCTGGTATTTTTAGGACATAAGCCTGCTTCATTGGCTGTGAAGCCATGTTGACATAACGGAAGGTAACAGAAGAAGCAGTAAATGATTTCAGGTGGATGACTGACTAAATTTAAAGTCTTTTGATACAGCTTGAGAACTCATACCAAGCTAAAGTCAATACGATGTGGTTTGTGCCAGAAACTGTAAGGTGAGCTTTTACATGACAGTACGTGGGTAGTCCTGGTCCTTACTAAGAGCTAGCTAAATAATGAGTTGCTCCTAATTTTTCTGACCTGCAGGAGTGTTGAGGCTTCCTGGCACTGTGCAGCATGCGGTTTGAAAGCTAGGCAGGTCTCCTAATCTGAGCAGCCTGCCAGAAGTCCTTATGCTCAATGGTCACCCTGTTGCACAGTTCACAAATTGAGACTTGCTTTATTTTTGTGTGACGAGTGAGTTATGTGTTAAGATAGGAGATGTGTGTTTTATCCCCTTTGTAGCGAGGTGAAGCAGTCATTGCTCAGGTAGCCAGAGGGCTGCTGCAGCTAGATTTTGATGGTTGTCTTGTGCGGTTGGGTTTGCTTGTCACTGTCCTCTTCCCCTCTCAGCTAGGAGCTTTTTTGTAGAGAGGCTTGATTTGTAACTCCCTATCAGGTAGATAATTTTATTTAACAAAGCAGGTATAAGGTAATGGACATTCATCAGTGAATGAAGCGAAGTGGTCGGTGTGTGCTACGGTAATCTGGAAGTATGGGTCTCTCTTTTCCTAGAGAGACCAGGTGAATCCCATTGCCTCAGTTTGTGCATTACTCGTGCTGTGGTTATGCTGTAATTACTAGTTTGGTACCCTTCCTGAATGTTTGCTTTCTAGCAGTTTTACCTTTACTGGCTGATTGGTCTTTGTTGATTATGTTGAATATTAGCTAATGATAAGCTGCAACAGTCAAACCACTGAACCCAAGCAAAAGAAAGAACTGGTTTTGTTCCTTTGCTCCTTTGGCTAGGGGAGAGTAGAAGACCATCTACATTATTTCTCCAATTTGTGCACATGTAACTTTCTTGAAAGGCATTTCAACTTCAAGTCTCCTCTGCTTAAGAAAGTTGCTTATTTTCATTAGACTAAGATTTAGGCCTGTACCAACACTGCAGTGACCTGTGATGCCTCTTCATGTCCTCTATGTTAACTGGTCTCACGGTATTGGGGGTTTGTTGGTGTTCCCTATTGCTCTCGTGTCCCCTACCAGCCAGCTGGAAGAGGGATGCCTGTAGCTGGTGTCAAATTATACATATCCTCAGCGAGCAGCCAGCAGCCACAGAGAACCAAGTGGAGGATGGCACTAATGTGGCACTCTGCCTTTTTATGTGCCTGCTTGTTTTAATGCAGCTTGATAGAGAAGGGACTGGAGCTGGCCAAGACCGTAGGGATTCCTTTTCAAATGTAACCAAGCTAAAAATTGCCTTTGGCTCCATAGCAGACATGGAACATTTCATACAAATTGGATTTTTTTTGGTAAAGTCGTGATTGGATCTTGGAATTTTCATCTACATTATTAAGGTTTATATTCTAGCTTGTGTTTAGAGCAGATGTTAACAATAACAGTTACTGTTTAGAACAAACTTCCAAAGTATGTGTGGCTTTTATTATTGTTGTCTTTAATATCTTAAAAAAAAAAAAGAATGACATGCTTTTGAAATACATGTTGATTTGTAATGATGACAATGCTGATTTGCAAAATAGTTTCTTCTGATATGTTTTTATGTTAAGCTCCTCTGTACAATGTTCAAAGACTCATGTTGAATTTAAACAGAAGATTTTTGTGTATAGTTAATTTTAGGGGCAATGTTGCAGCTGTAGATTGAATTGCTAAAGAATTCTTTTAATTGTTTTTTGTATTTAAATAGCATTTCACACAGAAGCTTTCATCAGCTGCAAAGAGAATTTAGGGAACCAAACTGTACTACATTTTACACATCTGGAGAAGTTTTTACTTGTAACTAGTTAGTGGTATATTTGCAGAGGCCGTTTAAGCCAGTGCTGTGTTTACCCACACAAAACAATTTAAGTACATTCCTACAAATGTCCTTTTTTTTTTTTTTAGCAGGGAAGAGGAGAGGCAATGTCTGACCTGTCGTAACATCTAAATAATTTAATTGGAAAAGCCAGCTGTCAAACCTTATGCTACTAAACTATTGAGCAGTATGGCTCTGCAAAAACAAATAAGAACACGTGTTTAGCACTCCTAACTGAAAGTTTGGGAAGCACAAAAATAGCATGATGCAAGGAGCACTGGAAACGCCATCTTGACAAGGTCGGCCATTTTTATGTAGAACTAATTATTTTCTGTTCATCTGGAAGTTTAAACTGAATATAAGCTGCTAACGTAGACTTAAAACTGTAAGGAAATTAAATTTGAACACTTGAATAATGAGATAATAGGTTTGATTTCCTTTAGGCAATGTAATAAATCTGCAACATATTTTGTCTGATACACGGATGATAAATGAGGTTTGCAGAAGTGTGCATGCAACACAGCAGAATACTTAGAAGCAGTGTGGTGTCATACGCAATTTTTCTGAAGAGCAGAATTTTGTTTGTACTGCAAGATGATCACACTAATGCCTACCCAAAATGGAGACATGTTACAAGGAAAGTGCTCTGATATATACCATGAGAGGCTTTTCTTGGCGTTCCCAAAAAAATGTAAATATAAAATGAAGATGTGTTTTGGAAATTATTTTAGTTTTATTCTGTGCAGACTTTATATATTCTTAATTTTTTTAACATTGTCAAGAATTTATGATAGATAACATACTATTAAAAAAAAATTCTTCTGTTCCTTTGCATTTTATTTGATACTTTGGAATAAGAGCTGTAGTAACCTTGCTTTTGCATCTTAAGGTGTGTTTAAATAGAAAATCCATGGCTTCTTTTTTTGCATTTAGATTTCCTCCTCAGTCTGCAAAGTTTGTGAATTGAATCCAGAGAACTGAAAAAAGTAGTTTCATGTAGAAGGTCTTACAATTTTAGTAAATAAGGATTTCTGTTACAATCATTATCAAAGAAAGTTATTCCTTTGGCCTTTCCTTCCTAAATTATATAAAGACTGTTAAGGGATCCAGAGAAAACTTAAGTCAAGTTTATTAATAGGGAAGATTTGAGTTGCCTGTAGAGGAGACAAAGCATGCTTTGAAAGGTTCATGGCAGTTTGTGGTTTGCTTGTTTCTTTCTTGTACTCCAGGTCTCATAAATAATGTTAAACCTACTTAGTCTTTGTTACCAGCCACTCAAAGCATTCAGGATGGGGGGGTGGGGAGGAAGGGACGCCTTCCAAATTCATGTTTAAAGAAAAGCAAAAGTCAAGTTTGGAGGTAACTTTAATTTAACTTTCAGATTTTGAAACTGCAGCATTACCTTTTTGGCCTTTTTTCATAGCTAGAAGAGTTTTAAATTTATTTGTGAGTACATCAGGGTGTATATTTAAGTAACTGTAAAGCCTAGAGTTTTGAAATAAATACTAAAATCAGAAGACTGAAAGTCACAGAAACTGGAATAATATGACTGAATTATGGAGGCACATGAAAATTGACTCAAGTGTAAGTATTCGTATGCCAGTTCTGTGTGAATATTGCAGAGCTGCAGAATTTGTGCTCATGTGACTCGATCCTTCTTTGATATTGAGGAGATCTTTGCTGCAGTGCAGCAACATTAACAGTAACATTAAGGTAACCATTATGATTTGGCAAATCCCAGATTTCAAAATACCTTCTCAGAGTTTGCTTCCAATATTGAGGATACTGGAAATATATTTCTTTAACTGAAGTTACTTGCAGATAGCTGTCAACAACAGCTTGTTGTATTGGAAGGATTTTTAATGCATTGAGGAACAGACCTTCACAGGCTCTCTGTATTTGTTCTTGCAGTCTGACTTCTGTCTCCTCCAGGAGTCATAACTGATATAGATGATGAAGTAGTATCAGTGTGACTTTGTACTTGAGAAAAGTTAATCTGTTGGGAAATGTGAGAAGATCTTAAACAGTATTGGAAGGAAGAAGAGAGCAAAGAGAGATTATGTGTAATTAGCTGTCAACACTAAATAATTTTAAAAAAAAAAACTTAAAGAAGAGAATTATTTACTCCTTAAGCACTTAATGTAATATAAAGGAAGAAGTGTCTCAAACTGACATGTACAGTAGTCTTATTCTGAAGATCTTATGCAGCTTGTATTAACATGTTAGTTTCTAAAAACACAGATGTATAGATAATTATTTTACTTCACAGAATGTATTGAAACTTATAAAATATGATTGAAGCATGATTTCCTAGTCCGGGTATTCAGTCATTTTGAGCTGTCATAATGAAGTTCAAGACAAAGTATTGGTTGCATAGAAAATTATGTTCAGTATAAGCAACCCCTGATGTTTATGTTTGGTGATTCAAAAGGGTTACTTTCCCAAAGATGAAAAAAATAACAAATTTGGCAAAAATAGTCTCATGTAACAAGTGGTGGAAAGAAGGAATAGCAATTAATACAAATTACAGCTTTACATAATCAGAAGAGTGATGGTAAATAATGGGCTAAAGTTACCGTGAGTTACTCAAGTACTTTAAGAAGCATCTAAATCTATGTAGCATGGTAAGCCACTGGAAACCTCCTAATGGAAGGGATAAATTGTTCATCTGTCAGTGTTTCAGTTTAAGACTTGGTGCCTTTCTGGAAAAAATTATTTTCTGCATTGCAGGCTTAATGGGGTCTTTAGAAACAACCTTAAATGCAGGCTTTTGGGCAGCGTAGGGACAGATTAACAAGCCAGCTTTGTTGAAGGCAGCAAATTTTGGACAGAATGTGTCATGGTATACATCAGTGTTTCTATACTTTCCAAAACTGTGTCTGGTGTCTTATCAAATCCTAAACTTCAGCCATCCTACAAAGAGAGAACAGAGTTGAGTGAATAAAGAGAAAAATTGGAATGTCAGCAAACCTTGACGGGAAGGACAGCTAGGAGAAACATGGTGGGGTTTGTTGCTTACAAGATAATTTGTTTCACTTTGAGCTAAAGTCAGTGGGTTGAAGAGTGTTTACCCTGCAGGAAAGTTGAATGTGTGTGACAATGGCATGTACATTGGCCTAATATCAGCATTGTCGTACCATGTGCAAGTTTTGTACCTACATGAATATATATTCAGGGCTTTTTATTCAGGACAGTATTTCTGTGTCAGCACCAATTCACACAAATGCGCTGAGTGGAACAATTACAAAGCTGAGGGCTGTGTTAATGCAGTTGCAGTTCGCAGGGGTTTTACTATAACTTTGTGTTTCTTTTAACTGCATGAATTTGATTCTGTATAAATGAGGTACAATCTCATACAAGAGCTGAGAAAAACCAGCTCCATTGGTGGTGGGCCTTAAGCTACAAGCTGTGCTACCAAGGTGACAAAAAGCGGTGGAGTTTCAGTTTATTTGAATATCCTGCTCAAGGAGTTGTCTTCCATCAGGCCTTGCAGCAGTCTGAATCAGAGAGTTCTGAAGCAGGATGACTGAATTCTGCTTTCCAAATATATCTCAACCAGTTTAGTAGCATGAATAGTTAAGAGAGAGATTTAAAGAGCCATCAGCCTTTCATTATCCTATCTGATTCTTAACTATTGGCTCCAAAGCAGTGCTTTCCCATAATAACGCATTACGATTGAACCACATAATTAAAATACTTTTTATCTAAATGAGAAAGTTGTACTTCTTGTAAGTTGTTCTTGAGAATTTATTTGTGGAACATAATTATTCTGTGCATTCCCTGTTAATGTAAGTAGGTGATTATTAATTTGCTTACTATGGAGTCTCAAAGTCAGGAGCTCCTTATGCAGTAGGAGGTTACATTTCACAACCAGAGGACTAAAAACTACTTCAGGTTGGGAAAACTTTGGCTATATCTATATTAGCAAGTAATCAGCAGTAGGAATGGGTCCACAGAAAGAAAACAGTGGGTGCTGAGGACCTGGTGGCCACAGCCTGTATTTTTTCAGAGGTAATACTTTGAGCGGACTCTAGTTCCAGGGAATGTTGGAACAGCAAATCACTGTTGGAGCACATCTTCCATTTTAGTTTCATAAAAGAGTAGTGCAGTTTATATACTTTAAGACTGCTCCAAAATGAAAAAAATATGTATGAGAATATACTACTTATTAAACTTTGTCATACATATAGCTACTTGTTTATAATCATTATATAGAAGTATGTATTTTAATTTATGGCATGAACACATAAATGAAAACTATGAGCAGATCTGAGACGGTTAATAGTATAAAATATAAATAACCTCCCTTTGTTGGGGAAGGAATATGGTCATTTTCATTGAACTGGATAAAAGAATGCATTGTTTCTTTTGTGTTTATATCATAGACAAATGGAAAAAATTACCTTCCTTAACTTTTCCAAGTACTTGAGAGTAAAAAAAACCCCAAACCTTGTATAAACTTGTTTTTCATAAATAGAGAGACTGGTAAATTGTGGTACAAGTCCAAGAGATACTTCAGATGTTGTTTTACAAAATGACTACAAAGTTCTCATAACATTTGGAGAGGCAAAGGGCTTTTAGGAAAACGCATATGACAACAGGATAGAATTGCTATTGAATTGTTGTTTGAAGTAGAAAGGATGTGTATTTTGAAGGACTACTCTAAAGAAGCAGCTGTCTGTATATAATACTCAAAGCTTACCATTTTGAGGCACTGTCTACCAAATACAAGAAAGATGGGGGAAGATTACCTGATGAAATAATCTGTAAACAGAGAGATTTAATCTGATTTACGACAGCATAGTAATGATCAACTTGTTACTTTCAAATTTCCTGTTCTTTCCGAGGTGAATGCAAACACAGTTGCTGAAAGACCATTCATTTAGGTAGTTTAAATGCTTCTAGTTTCTGTGGGATGGTGAAATCTGTTTGGTTTTTTGTAACCAACTAGTAATATAATGTCAGCAGTGCAAGTGGACTAGAGGAGTAGAACTGCTGTGAGGAAACACAGACCAATGAGACCTCCCTGGACCTAAGTTCTGGTAGTTTTTCTGTAGTAAAATACTGAGAGGTAAACAGGTTATCCGTTCAATGTAAGCCTCATATTGCCTAGCATTTCTAACCCTTGTTCACCTCTCATGCTTGAAAACAAAACAAACCTCTTGGATAAACAACTGCATTTGAAAGCAAAATGGAAAATCCTTTCCCTTTCCTGTCTATCCTGAAATACCTAGTTCTACTTTGTGTACTCCTTATGCAACTCTCCCTGCCTCTGATGGTGCAGTTACAGTAATGAGAGATTTTGCTGTATTCGATCTGGTAGTTTTTGTAAAAATTAAAGCACTCCTGTACAGTGAAGGACAGTCTAGGGCTGGGCAACTTGGGAGAAAACTTGGCCAAGATCTGCTGGAGTAACTGAGTTTTGACACCTTGCTTAAGTAGTGGTAACCCTTAATGGAATAAGGGGCTAATTAACTAACATAAACGGGTGGAATATGGATTTCTGCACTACTTACAGAGAGGTAGTCACATATTGCTGGAAATCTGTTTGCCGCTTAAGCGGCAGAGTAACGTCAGGCCCCAGGAGAGCCAATTCATCTTCAGGGAGGTGGAGGGTGCTGGGGTGGGAAGGCCGGGCCAGCCGAGTGGGGAGCTCCTCACTGAGCTCCCTTGCAGAAAGGAAGTTTAGGGAATGTGGACGTGGGGATGGATGGCACTGGAGGAATTTAGGAACACTGAGTATGTCAGTATGGGATTAAGAAAGGCAAAGCTCAGGCAGAACGGAGGCCGGGGAGGTTATGGAGGTGTCCTGGTTTCAGCTGGGATAGAGTACCTAGTAGCTGGTACAGTGCTATGTTTTGAGTTCAGTATGAGAAGAATGTTGATAACACACTGATGTTTTCAGTTGTTGCTCAGTAGTGTTTAGACTATAGGCAAGGATTTTCCAGCTTCTCATGCCCAGCCAGGGCACAAAAAGTTGGCACAGGACACAACCAGGGCACCTGACCCAAACTGGCCAACGAGGTATTCCATACCATGGGATGTCCCATCTAGTATAGGAACTGGGAAGTGGGGGCGGGAAATTGCGGCTTGGGGACTGGCGGGGTGTCAGTCGGCGGGTGGTGAGCAATTGCCCTGCGCATCATTTGTACATTCCAATCCTTTTATTACTACTGTTGCCATTTTATTAGTGTTATCATTATCGTTATTAGTTTCTTCTTTTCTGTTCTATTAAACCGTTCTTATCTCAACCCAGGAGTTTTACTTCTTTTTTCCCCGATTTTCTCCCCCATCCCACTGGGTGGGGGGGAGTGAGTGAGCGGCTGCGTGGTGCTTAGTTGCTGGCTGGGGTTAAACCACGACAGGAGGCCGGCAGGAAGGACTTGTAAAGGTACAGTGACAGCAGAGGGGAGCGTGGTGGTGCAGGGTATGGCTAGGAAATGGCTACGTACCAATTCAGACCCGATAAAGACGTGCGGATCAGTTTTGTTTTCTCCACTAATACTTTTATGCTAAAATGTATTCATTTGAGGAATATGAAATGTGAAGCACAGTACTCTCTGTAGGCATTGTGGGTTCCAGCCAGTTCTAGCAGTACTCCACTGAGCAGAAAGCTGATTTGCGCCAGGCTGTTCGTCTACTTTTACAGTCTGGCTGAAATAACCGGAGTTGCAAACTCCAGCTTGTCACTGGACAAGAGATAAATGTTAACGTAGCATTCTTCTGGCTCACTCAGCTCTTTTGTTATAGTAAAGAGCATACAGGGACATTTATCTTGGGGAAAAAAAAATGCATAATTTCGACTAGGATTAGTTGCCTTTTCGAAAGGCCGACCAGCTGCTTCAAGTAGAGTACCATAAAAATATTTTGGAAGTAGAATATATATTCCAGGAAGCTTTGAGGCATGAAAAATTTAAAGAATAAGTAAAAATAAATAGCAAATGGAGTTTGTCATTTACTCTGTGCATGCAGCGGACGTATATTTGTGTATACTACAGTGACAGTTAAAATTAGCACCTTTTCTTTTCCGCAATAGGCAAGGGGCTGTTTGAAGTCAAGATATTAAAGGAATTAAACTGATTCTGAAAGAATTTCAAGGGAGTGAGGGGGTTTCAGAAGAAGGAGGACACAGTACCGGTCCCAAATCAAGCTTTAGTGAAAGACCCTCCAGGTCATGGCAACAAGAGTTTGCAGGGAATACCCGAGAAGGATGTGTGACAGTGATGTGTTCATCCAGAAGGTTGGACAACCACCTGAACATTAACAAAATAGTGGAAGTGACAGAAAATAAACCTAAAAACACTTTCTCAGCAGGTAGTGGAATGTCAGATGCTATCTCAGATTTTTAAAATCAAATTTAAATAAGAGAGCTGTGTGTGGTTACTCTCTTTTTTAAATATCATTGACGGGGTCATTTTAATTTTAGACATTACACTGTTTTGGCGGGGAATACATTAACACTTGATCATAATGGAAAGCAAACCATGCTCAGATAAAAAGTCACGCCTGTCAACCTTGATAGGTTTCATCCAAAAATGCAGCAACCTCTTCATTTGCAACTGTGTTTTCCCATTGCCCAATTTTTGGCAGCAAAGTATTTGAGAGATTAAAGGAACGTTTCTTCATGCTGATCTCGCCAAGAGTAATCTTACGAAGTCACTCCCTTGTTCAGAGTCATTTGCTGGCTTTGCTCCTTCTGTATCATGTTCAAACTCCTCACCTTCAAAGCGCAGTAAGAGTTTGCTCTTGGCGATCTCATTTCTCATTTATTCTTTTCAATTTTTTTCAATCTGTCTTCTCACCTGGAATTCCCTCTCCTTTTTTTGGTGCAACAAGTAAACATACTCATTTTCACATCACAGTGAGGTAAGCTTGTTTACGTTCATTTTCAAAGTATAAAAACCTTTAGAACAATACAGAGCATTACTCTTAAATTTTTATATTGTTGATAAACCCTCTGGAGCTTTTGATACTTGTGTTAAAATATCAGCTCCCTGAAGTAGGCACAGGACCTCCTGTGTTCCAGTGCTTCATTGATAAGCCAAATGTTCCAGTCTTCTGCACTACATAGATTAACTTTTTTTTAAGTGAGCAAACAGAATGTGTTTTGTAAAGTGATTTGTAAAGTGGCATTACAAAGTGTAGATTTGTGAGAATTTTTAAAATAGATCTGCTTTTCCAATATTGATGGCTTATGTTTAATGCAAAAATGAAAGAGAAGATAGGTGTTCTGATTAGCCATGTTAAGACTGGTAGACAACATAGATACTTCTATTTGTTTCTTACCACTACTCCAGCATAGCACAACCTAGTGGTATCACGTTAATAATGGATCTTCTCTAGGTGTTAGTGATACCCTATGGGGTTATGTAGACTCCCTTTTATTTCTTTCTGATGCAGTGAGGTTTTGTGTTAGTGCATTAAAAAAAAAAAAAAAAAGAAGAGACTGTATTAAACAAAAGGAGGGAGGTGTTTCTTAGCATTGCAAGATGGTGCCTTTATCTGAGATTGCTGCTGACTGTATCCCTAGATCTTTACTACATATGCTGCAGAAATTCTCACCGGCTGTCGTGTACAGTATGTCTGCCATACTGATTATATAGATTACAGCAAGATGTTATTTTGGGAATGTTTTGTTGAATTAACATTTTTTTTCTTTCTAGTGACTGATAAAAGTTGTTATAAGGTTAGATGGTGGTTCAGTTAGTAGGGCAGATTTCAAATGGTAACAGTTGCAGTTATTGATGCTTTATTTGTTTGTGGAAGGGTATACGAAGGTCTGTGGCATCTCTAGCTGTCTCCCATGAAGCCAATGGGAAGGAAGAGTATTCTGAGTTTACATGAAAATTTCTATTTAATCTGGTCTTGGAGCTCAGACTGGCACACATCTTGCTTGGGAATTTAATTATTTGGCCGTTTAAGCAATTGCATATATGGCTTTTGACAGGGAGAGTACATTCCAGATAACTGTATTAGAAGGATAAGTATGAATTTAGGCACCAGCAAAAGGATGCCAAAGATGTGCAACTTCCAGTTTATGAGGAAACTAAAAGGAAGAGTGAAAAGGGAAGGATTCACAATAGCCAGGTAAGAATGAATTTTGGGAAAGAGTTTTAACGCTCAGATGTGGTCCGTGTCCTGGTAGTTTTCAGGGGGAGTTTTTTTGCCTCTTCTGTAGTTACTGTTTTGTGATTTTATGTTCATATAAAAAATAAGCAAAAAAAGCAAGTGATATTTAAGAATCTGTATCGGCACAGGAAAGTTGTCACGCTTCCCATAACAGATTTTGGATGGGGAGTGAATAGTTACGAAAGGCATTTACTGGGTGACTAGGCAAAATGAGGCTTCTTGCTAAACACATAAGTACTATCTAGCAATTATGTATTTTGAACAGTCAAATAGTTCTGTATTTTCAGCTTCACTGATATATATTGTAGAAAACTACTTGAGACATATTATTTTTAAGTCTTTTACCAGGTCTTTGACAGGCTCTTGACATTCATATACTTCATCCTATGTGATTTTTTGTTTCATTTGTTTGCTTCTTTTCTTGCTATGCTTTTTGGATTCACTTTTCTTCTTCTCTCCCCCCCCCCCCCCCAAAAAAAAAAAAAAAAAAAAGTCTCTGCCTTGTGACGATAAAGGTAAGTCACTTTTCTCAAGCTGGCTGGAAAAATAAAAGTGTAGCAGTGCATCGATAATCTACTGCATCTATTTTCCATTTTACAAAGTGTTCTTTAAAAGATAAAGTTAATACCTGTGAGGTAAGTTTCTTGCACTTTTATAGGTGTATGTAGAGAAAGTGGAAACAGCAAAACTTTCCAAAGCACTTAGTATTGACCTGCCTTTGTAGGTTTAGGTGTTCATAGGGTTTTTAATGTTGACAAATTGGATGTGATTGGGCAATACTAGATACATTTTAACATCCCACTCCACACTGAGACTTCTTCAGGGATATAGTGGCAGTTTGGAGTAGGACTAGTAAGTCCCACTACTCAGTCTCACAATTATACTGCTTCTTTAGACATATGCTTGCCAAGAGGGGTGGTTGTGTTTCTTTTTCCTTCTCGGGCTATGCAGTGTTCTGGTCTTAGAAGCCATAGGTGATGTTACATGAAAATGGAATACACTGGTAAGAAGAGTTTAAATGGAATGGAATGAACTTGTGCTGCATATCAACTTGACGTGCTCAAAGAGATTAAGAGATCCACATTGCTGTACAATGGCACTGGGACAGGAAGAATTAGCAGTTTGATGGAGACATCAAACGCCAGTGAGTCGTAACATACCAAGAGAAAACCTAGGGGGATAAGTAGCATTTTCAGACTGACCAGTGAGGTTGGTATAACAGCTTATAAGGGCAGATCTTTAAAGCAAATCATTGTTTCTGGAAAGAACTATTTTATGTAAACATCTTAGCTCTACGTAATGCACACTTTAAAGTTTTGTATAGATTCTTACAAGGTTCTATTCTTTTCAAAGCAAAAGGGTTCTTGTAGTAAACAATTAATCAAAAGGTTTTTAAAGACTTGGAGTGAAATTGTTTGATATGGATTGGCTTTCCTTTTCAGAATCAATGGGAATACGGACCTAAATTCTCTTCTGCATCTTGAAAGTTACCTTCTCAGTTTTTCCTGTGCAGAGCAGTTTTCTCACACTTCTTGGTTTTTTTGCCCATGGAAAGAAGCAATCTTTAATCTGTCAAAGTGCATACAGTTAAAATATTTGGAGACATGCAGGATATAATTATTTTCTCCTTTCCACTTTTTTTCCTATTTTTTACTTACTTGTTTGGTTATTTTGAGAGCTTAGTTTAGTGGAAAGTGTTCAAAATATTCTTTAAAAACCTCGGAAAAGTAAGTAGCTGAGAACTTTGCATTTCAGATAGGCAAAGGAAAGAAGGCAGCGTTCTGAAGACACTCATTTTTTCATTTGAGAAAAAGTTTTCAAAACCACAGGTATTGCACAGAAAGAGACTGGGCTAAGTGCCTTTGGAAGGCTTTGTAAATGTCCCTTTCTAACCTTCCATATTATTAGTCTGATTGCTTAGGCCTTAAGGCAGCATTTTTAAATTCCTTTCATTCTCCTGTATTCCAGCTTTTAATTTCTAAACAACTTTGTGGGCGAGAGTTGCTCATAGTTATATTAAACAACCTTAAATGTATTCCTTGACATCAGACAAGAAAAAATGCCAAAATGTTTTCTTCTAAAAGCTGTTAAGACAGAGGAAGCAAACAGGACTTTCATAAACTGGCCACTTTAAGTAGGTCATTGATAGTTTACCTCAAAAGAATGCTCAAAAATTGTTTACATGAGGAGAGGAGCTACCCTTCTATTACAAAACACAGGGTTTCTCTGAGCCTGTGCTGTGAGGTTCTTCTGCAAGTTACCAAGAGCAAAGCTAACTGATAAAGTCCTCAAAAGATAGGGTGAAGGGCTCCACGAGTGCTTGGCATTTCAGCCTGCGTTAGATGGCTGAAACCTGGAAATTAATAATAAAGAGTATTCTGATATGTCACACACTATTACATTTAGAGCTAGTACTGGTGTTATGTATAAGCATTAGAGAAAAATTACCATATTCTGTAGTAGTTAGCTAGTAGCAGAGAAGCTTTGCATGTCTACTAAATAAATTTTAACTTGATGGTTGAATTAAATAATTGTAAAAATATCATCCCATTTCTTCATTTATCAAGAACCTAAAATTTTTACTGATTGCAGTTGTTCAGCTTTTCCAAAAGTGTAACAAATATGTTGGCTTGATTGTGTTTTTTATCCTGCATCCTGTTTTTTTCCTAAAGTAATCTTTGTTCAAAATTATTATTGTTATGTAGGTCACAGTTAAGTTACACACAGATGGGTTTCAAGCCTGGTCTCTTTAATCAGAGTAACCTGGCTAGCTAGTTTCCTCTCAGTGCACAACTTCTATTAAAATAAAAAACTGTACCAAGCTGTGACTAACCATATTTGAATATGGCATTTCAAAACAACTGCAAATTTTTTACTGTTTTAAGTCAAATGTTTGGTTATTTATTTTGTGTGCTGAGAAGCATGAGATTTAATACAACTATATCATTAGAAACTAGTAGAAATTAATGTACTTGACAACATTAACAATGCTTACTTCCTTAATCTAGTGAACTGTCATATAAAAAATACTGTTTTACTGTATTCAGTAGAGCAATAGTAATTCATATCAGATGATACCAAAGGTTTGGTTTTATGGTTTTTACAGCATACTGGCAACTTGATATCAGCTTCCTGACTTAAAATATCTTACATTTTTATCATTCGGATAGCAGGAACCTCAGAGGTGCTTTAACTAGAAATAATTTCATTTGCACTGATGATCTCTGCAGTCTTCCAAGATCGTTCTTATCGTAGAAGTATGTAAAATTGATTCCACTAATAATTTGGTGTCAGATACAGATTAATAACGCTTGAGTTAACCTTTCTTTGAGCAAATCTGATCATGTTTGTATTGTTCCTTACATGAGAAAAATAAATGCTGGGAGCCAGCTTTTAACATTCTTCTTGGATTATGGAGACACTTTTTGTTCTGGAACTCAAAAAGAAACGGGGAGACTTAGTTTCAAATGTTATTGCCTCTAGGTTGGCGTGTTCTGCAAAACTGAGTATTTAATTTGTTCAGGTGAAAGCAGTGTATCTATAGCTTAACACAGGGAGCATGTTTCCTTTCTTTAGAAGGCAATCCTACTGAAGGAAACACATCTTTTAATATAGACAGTTTAAGAAGGTCTTCAGTGAAGTATTCTTATAAACTCTGTGTCTCAAAATACGTGAAAATTTAAATGCAGGTACAGAAGGAACAAAGGAGGCTGAAACAAAGAAAATGGAACTAGACAGATCAGATGGCTTCAAATTAAGACTTGAAAATGAGCATTGGAGCCAGCAAGATGAAAGAGACCTGAAAAAAGTATAGGTGCAAAACGGGATGTTCTTGCATGTGGGACTGGACAGCTTGGTAAAGGCCAAAGAAGGCAAGAAAGCTAAAATACACATTAATAGATGTAATAAAAAGGATGCATTTGAAAGATTTGAGTCAAGAAGGCAGCAATATGAAAGAGAATGGACTAGAAGATTAAAATAAGCAATAGTGTCATTCAAAAGGTTTGAATGACTAGGAGTCTGAAGAGGAAATCTTGGGTATACCTGTATCTGCTGCAGAATGTACACATGAAGAATCCACTTGACTCAAATCTGCCTTGCAAACAAGTTGGCTGCAGCATATTAACAAGCTCCTTTCCTTATGTAAGGGCAGCTTTCACTGGTAACCAAGTATGTTTTACAGTACTGGTTCTTTGGGAAAAAAAAGTTAGACTGGTAAAAGCACCTCTGTAGCACCAGAGTTACTGTACTTAAAATTGCTGTGTAGTTGGAGATATTTTGTAATAGTTTCTCATCTTGTCCTGGTTATTAATGTGACTTGGTTTGATTTAGGAACTGCATGGAAAGAAAATAAAAAGATAGATGAAGAAAAATAATTTTTCTGTCTTCACTTGTAAGAAGATTGCACATGACTGATCATTATTAAAGATCCTCTTATAACATGGATCAAAATGATAGTAACTTCCAGTTTTTAGACTTTCTTTAAAGAAAGGCAAAAGTTATTTAGGAAAGCTAGGCATAAAAACTGCTGCTGAGGTGTCTGAGCAGGCCAACTTTTTTGGAGGCTGATAGTGCTTTGGTTGTGCATGTAGACAGTTTCAGGAATCTTTTTTGTCTGTCCCACTACTGACATAAACATCTGTACTTCGGTAAAAAGAAGACTTCCTGGCCTCTTGAAGACACTCAGTGTCTGAGAACCTCAAACAGGTGAAAACAACACAGATACTCGGGGTAAGTTCAACTGGTTCACAGGGAAGCCCAGGCCGCATCCCAGTCTCACAGCTTGGAGAACAGGGAATGCCTTGCTTGCTTGGAAAAGTGATAATGAGCAGGACCGCAGCTGGGGAGGCTTGGAAGGAAACAGAGATGCAGATGACCCAGTATCTGTTCCATTCATTTCCGTGGGAGGGGATTTACTATTTTTGCTACTTTAGCTTATGCTGGTTCTCCAAGTGCAGCAAGTTACACAATGAACGCTGTTTTATGCCAGTGTAAGCACATTTACATTTGGGCTTCTGCCACAGAAACTCCTTTTTAAAAGGAAATCAGATCTCATGTTTCTGTGCAGGCATAAGTTTGTCTTGGCTTAAGCTCATGAAAAATACATACAGTTGCATATTGTCCGTTAAAAAAATAAGAGTAAAGTTAGAAATAAGGTGACTGAAGACAATGTATAAATCCAAAGAGGAAAATTGTAAGCGAATTCTGTAGGTTTCTAAGACAAAACATCTGGGTTGGGAGAAGAAATCTGAGGGACCTGAGCCTCATATATATGAATGCATATGCATTTTTTCATATTCTTGTTAAGCCATTCGTTTTGATGTCATCATATATTATTAATTTTATTTTCTCTAAAGGAGTCTGGCATGTGACATGTATGTATGTCCATGCCCTAGCTAAACATGAATTTAAACAGTTTATATGTCAGCAGTAGCATGAGATGTTCAAATATTTTTGCGTAAAGATTTTGCATAAGGACTGAGGAAATAATTCTAAGAAACCTATTTTGTGTGGCGTCTTTCTGAGTTTCATATTTTAATTTCCTAATTTTTTTTTTTATTTTTTTTTTTTTTGTCTGGGGGTTTGGTTTTTGGGGTTTTTTTTTTTGGTTGTTGTTGCTTTCTCAAAGAGCTGGCAGGGTAAATGGCAGCTGTGAACCTAAGGGTAGGCTGCAAAGTTTTTCTTCCAAAGCCTGCCTTTCATGTTTAGCCAAGTGAGAGACAGGGAGTGAAATGTAAACTCCGGCTCGGCGTATCCTCATGGCCTTCTCTCCTGGTGAACAGCGGGTAGAGGCAAAAGGGGGGCCGAAGCTGCCCAAGGCTGCTAACCACAGTGGCCCGGAAGGCACCGGCCATGAGACGCGGCTCCCAGGTTGCCAGGTTTCTTGGAGGAGGAATGTGAAGATGCTGCTCTAGGGCCTGTGGTACCAGACCCCTGAGAACTGAATGGCGCTCCCCATCGCACCCGCTCCTTCTCGCTTCATCCTCTCCCCCGGGACAGAAGGAAAAGGCATTTGCTTCACTTCTCTTCCGAGTCGTTTAACCGTTTCTCTTTAATCCCTGGCAGTCTGACTGAGAACTAAGTGTGTTTTGTTGTACTTTTTCTGTTTGAAATTATGGACTGGATCCGTTTTTATTTAACGTGGGAAACGAGCTTTGCAGAAACTCAACCTATACACTGGGAAAGGAATTTTCTATAAAATATAAACAGATGTTTGTACGTTTGAGTGAAGAAGGTTTGTTTGTGGGAGGCTTTGTGACAAACTCTATAAATGTGATACCGAGTTCCTAACAATTAAATGATGACTAATTGATGGATTTGATCACTTTGCCATGATCTGCTGTGCTGGCACTCCTGGTTTGTTTTGGTTTTGTTTGTTTTTAAAAAGATTTGTTTTCCAACTCTTATTTCATACATGCAGCAGTCTTAAAGTTCTTCCTCAGTACAGGGCCATAGAAAGCTTTCTCCCGGGACAACGGGGTGATTCCTGGGAGAACTCCAGCTATTCCTTCCAGTGCAAGAGATGCGTATGTCTTGTAGTAGCCATAATTGCTTGGGGCCCTTTTTCTACCAAGTAATTCTTTGGCTCGCAGTCACTGAAGGGCTGTAACTTTTTTGGTTGGTTCGTTTGTTAGTGGGAGGGAAATGGATAAGCAAGCAGTGTTTCCTCTGTTGTGTAGAGGTGTGTTTCTTTTTGCTTCCAACCTGCCCTGTGTCCGTCCGTCCCCAGTTCTCTCTCTGCACTTGTCCTTGCTACATCTACACTGACTCCTTCCTTCATTCTGTCTGTTTACTCTGCAGAGAGCACAGGACTAAAAATACATACATACAATATTTTTTAATTCTTCTATTGTGGCCATGAATTTCCCTGTCAATCAGTTGGGGCCCACAAATTCTCTAGTTGATGTCTTCTTAGTCTTTTTCCCTATCCAGGTTTATACAGAGTATGCCAGTAGTGTTTTCATTCTGCACTGATGCAGTTAAGTGTGATCATGAAGAAAAACACTGTTTGCTTCTGTTTGAAGATCACTGGGTTTTGTGATCAATTGCATGGATCCTGCTAATACAATAGTTTTAGTACCCATCCCAGATGCAATAAATTGAACTGTGATTTTCTGGTATTCATATGTAAATCATACTCATCTGTACCTACGTATATACATATGGTTTTACTTTGGTATGGAAAGAAAACTATTAAATAAGCTAATATTTAAGATATTATTTATCCATTCATGAAATCATTAATCTGTTTATAAAATCATACAAAAAAATTAAAGATGTCCAAACAAATTGGATTATATTGAAAGACCGAATTTGAAGTGTTAAATGTGAAATAAATTATCAAAGCACACTGTCTTCTGACCAATGAGACAGATTTGAAGTGGTAATTCTTTCTGGGAATTTCCTTGCATTGTGTGTGTACCTCTTGAGATATTATTGCAAGTCCACTCCAATTTACAATCCAAACTGATAGAATACTTGAGAGACATACCATGGGGTAGATGTGGCGAATAATATTGCCAGCATTGAATTTCATTAAAATTTGCCTTTTCTGTAAGGGATAGCATTAAAGATGTGAAATACTGTGCTCTAGCTGACTATAAATGCTGTCTTTGCTATGGAAAGACTGTCTTATTAATGCAGGTTACTGCTTTCTGCATCATTAAGGGGGTGAGCTCCCCTCTAGGAATCTAAAGTTGGAGAGAAAAGAGTTTTGAAGGCAGTAGCCCTAATACTAAAGTTGTAGAGTTTTATGGCTCACTCTTGCAAAATGTGGAGGCACAGACTGAGCAATTAAAAAATAATACCTGCGTTCTATATAAGGGAAGATGATACAGTATTATATTGTAATCCTTCTGACGTGCATTCAAGAGCAGCACCAATGACCTGTAGTTTTCAGATATTATGGAGGAATCAAGTGTAGAAAACCCAACGATACACACCTTCAACAGATTTTTTTTTTTCCCAGTAATTCTTTTTATCTGGGTTTTAAAATAAAAAATTAAATTAGAGGGGTTGTTCCAGGATGAAATATCTCACCTTTAATGAAGTGACACTTGTTTTTAAAGCTGGAAAACCCCTCCCTTACGTCCTTATCCTTAGCATTCTGCGCCCATGAAATAAATAAGTTGAGGAAAATAATAAGAAAGGCAGAAAACATGCCTTAAAGGTCTTATAGCAAATTTGTTATTCTAGTGCTATATTTTTTTGCAGCATTTTTCTGTCCTATCTCAGGTGGTCAGGATACTTTCCAGTTTGGTTTGTTTTGGTTCTTTAATGTTTAAACTTAGTGAATTGGTACATGAGGGTTAAGGTATTACAGTTTTTTGGCTGTCTTGTGTCTATCCACATGGTACCATTACTGAAAATCATTATGAAATTTAGGGTGATGTTAAGACTATATAGAACTGAAGCTCTTCCTACATGTTTGGCTAAAATCAGTAGAATCACTGCAGTAAAATAATTCTATTGTGTATAATTTTACTTTGCAGTTTTATACACTTTCATTCATAGTGTCCCAAAGAATGTAATACAAATTGTATTTACTACTACTCACCTAATTCTAGTGCTTTCTTTTCTTCTTCTTTAGGGTGTACCTCAGTTACCATGTGCCAAAGCATTGTATAACTACGAGGGAAAAGAACCTGGAGATCTTAAATTCAGTAAAGGAGACATCATCATTTTGCGTCGACAGGTGGATGAAAATTGGTATCATGGAGAAGTCAATGGCATCCATGGCTTTTTTCCTACCAATTTTGTTCAGATTATTAAACCTTTACCTCAACCTCCGCCTCAGTGCAAAGCACTTTATGACTTTGAAGTAAAAGACAAGGAAGCAGATAAAGACTGTTTACCGTTTGCAAAGGTAAAAACAGAATATAATTATTATTCTCTTTTAATCATTTCATTCACTTGAATAAGAAATAATAAGACTATTCTGTAGTCTTTCCTGCATTTTTTTAATGGAGCTGCATAAATATGAAAAGAGCAAGTAATTCTACAGGTATTTCTCCTATGTTGATTAGTTTTGCCTTCCTTCTCTTCCTAAATTACATATAATTTCTCTGAGGTTTTATTTTTGAGAACGCAGTTTTTCATAATTGCAGTAGTAATGTTCTTAATTTATGAGAAATAACCTATGTTATGAATTAAGTGTTCCATCTTCTAAAGAAACACTCATTTTAAATTATTGAAGTTGGTACTATTTTCAGCTTTGCATTCAGTAAGCAACATTTTTAGGATCTAGATACTAGATACAAAGTACTACTAAACTGTGTCATTCTAGCATATTACTACTTGCCTTCTGGGAAATACGATGTTTCTTCTTATATTGTTTCTATTGTAATTAATTTTCTGTCTTGCAAGGCATATAATGATACTGAGTTTTAACAGGAATCAGAGCTGTTCTTTTTTTTTCAGTTTCTGATTCTTTAGTTTATCAAATTGCACGAAAATGTTGCAAGAACAAATGTGAACTAATCACTTTTCTACCCTTGCCTGTTAAAAATGAAAAGGATGGCTAAAATTCTAAAAAAGAAAGATATTAACAACTGGACAGACAATGGTTATTACAACACAGAACAGCAATACTGTTGAGGATGATTGGCACTAGCTTGCATATTTTGATTAACTTGTTGGCAGACTGGTGGGTTTTTTTAAAAAAATCTGGTCTCTCTTGAGTAAGCATATATGTTTCTAAATATTTTAACTTGCAAATGAAACAATTACATATCTCGGTATAAGTGAGAGCAATGTTTAATGTCCATGTAAATCCTGTTTTTATGTGACCCTCTCAAAACCATATCTAATCCAAATGCTCCATGTAGATGTGAAAGAATCATATTACTTACCAGTGTTCTTAAGTACTTAAGCAGAACAGCAACATCTAGGGAAGATTAGGTAATGAGTCAGTTGAGAAGGAAAAAGATTGCAGTTCTGTTGATTAACGCCAATGACTTAAAGGGGGGCTGATGAATACCATGGACTGAACGTGGCAGGAAATCTGGCACTAAGGACAAAGTCAGATGGCTGAGATTAGCTGTGGACAGTTGGCTGAACTCTGACAAAATAGGAAGAGGAATGGCTGGAACCGACTTCAACCCCCAAAGCAGCATGTTCCTGTTACAGAGTGCCTACTCTGTGGTTCTTGTCCGTGTACCGCCTTCTCCGATTACCCATGCATTATGGAGGGAAATTAAATTAGTTTAATTAGAGCTGGGAGACATAATCACTGCATGTTCACACAGGATGATGTTCTGACTGTAATTCGCCGTGTGGATGAAAACTGGGCAGAAGGAATGCTGGCTGACAAGATAGGAATATTTCCAATTTCATATGTTGAGGTGAGTAAAGTTGGGCCCTCAGTAGGGTTGTGTCCACTGTGAATTTCATTTTCTAAACAGAAAAATAATCAGTACAGGTGATGATTCTAAAATCGTCTGAGATATAAATAGCCTTAGACCTAAAATAATCTAAGATCTGTGTGCTTAGTTTGGGAAAGTCAATGACCTCAACAGCTGAACCAGTGATTTTTACTTAGCTGTTTGATACCTATTTTCATTGAATGGAATTGGAATGAGAGTACTTGGAGGCAGTCACTATGTTTTCTTGTTAATACTAGAGTCATGCAGTCAATCACAAACCACACTTAACCGCAAAATGAAAGCAATCAGTAAGTCAGAGGAATGGTAAGCTTTGCACTGTCCCTAATATCTGCTTCCCAAAACCAAATTAGCATAACTAGAAAGTCAAAGAATAAAGGCTGTTGTTAAGCAGGTAAAGCATTAACTTTTACATCCAACAGACCCTTATATAAAATCTTCTGTATCTTTCTGCGTTTCTCATATGTGATGCAACAATATACAGTGAGAGGTAGCAGTTGAGAAAGTTTCCCCAACCATTTAAGGTAAGGTTTAAGAGTTGAAAGCTGTATCTTCTATACAGAAAGACATAGGTGATCAAGAACAGTGTGTACAGCTGCAACAATGATTATTAAAATTTTTATTACAGAAATATATAGAGGTTTGGAACAGTGTTTGTCTTTTTCTGATAGGTATGCTATGGATACTTGGTAAGATACGCTTCTTGCATTGACAAGATTTTATTTACATAAATGCAGCAGAATGATGAAAGAAAAAAGTATTTTCACATTACCTGTGGGATGAGAAATATGTACCTCAGGTCACAGAAGAAACGTGTAACCATACTAACAATCAAGTCAGGTTTTATTAATTCAATTTCTGAATGCCCTGATGAGATGGGAACTTTTTAAAAGATTACTGTGTTCAGCCAACATACAATTTATTCTTTTTAAAAGGGAAAATATGGATATTCATTTTTATATGTTGATGTAAGGATCTGTATATCTGGGGATAGAAAATTTCACATGACTGAAAAAAACCAACAAAACCAAAAGTGTTTCAACCTGCTTAGTGCAAATCTGGCTTCAGTTTAAGAAGTTTTTAAAAGCCAGTTTAAGAAGTTCTTGCCCCTGGCTATTCATTCCTAGCTCCTTGCAATTAACTGCCCCTTCAGTTCAGCCAGTAAAGCTTTTTGTGGTGCTTTTTAAAACTAAATCACTGAACTTAGCCAAGTTAGAAAAAGCCCTTTCCTAGGGCTGCCACTTGGGCTAACTATTTAGCTAACAACTCCCTTTGCACCTCTAAAAAAGTTGGCAAAATGGAGATATAATCTTGAAAAAAATTATGTAAAAATGATACTCAGTCACAAAATATATTTCACGGTTGATGTTTTCAGACAAATTCCATCAACTAAGAAAATGTATCTTCAATTAACCCTTAAGGAGCAAGCACAAGCACTTGTGTACACAGTTGCAAATCCCCACTAAAATGATATGGGAAATCTAGAATGATAAATAATACCCAAAGAGATACTTCAGATCAGATAGTTGGGGTTTTTTCAGTATATAGCAAACCAAAAGACATGCTGTGGTGAAGAGCAGTGAGATATGCAGAAAACTTACCAAGTTGAATTTTTAAATACCTGTTTTCTGAGATTGTATAACTATTGTTCTGGAAAATATACATACAGTTAAATACAAACAAGTATATAAAACCATTCTTACCTATGTCACTATTAAAGACACCAAAGATGAGAAGTAATTCATATTTTTTGAGGTATTTTTATATAGTATTATTAGTTATATTTCCCAATCCTGTAATCATTGCCTATTTTTGTTGTAATGACAGACATATCTTTGCCTTGTGTATATTAGTCCACATCCTTTTTTTCCGTTTTTAAAAAAAATGTGAATTAGTAGCTGCATTTACTGGAGATTTTCTGAAGTCGTTAACTTTCAAATGAGTGTAGTCTGTGATGTTTATTATGTAGTATAAGTCTGATACTTGCGATATTTCTTGTATGATGAGGTCACAGGATAAAATTTTAGGTACGTTGAAGTCCATGAAAAGCTGATTATGTTTGAGGACAACTTTTTACCTGGAGGAACATTTTATGATTCAATGTTTGCTAGTCTGCTCTATTATTTTATATCACTTTCACTTATTAAATTTGTGGTAATAATAAAAGCTAAGACTGAAAACATTTTGAGAAGAATTTTAATAGTGATTCCATTAAAAATATAGTTTAACTGACTCACAAAACATTACATCTTTATCTGTAGACACATAGCACTATCAAATAATTACTTCTATCTGCAAATGAAAAATCAGTAATGCAAACATTGCAAAAAATGAAATTCTGTTTTCTAAGAAGTGCTAAAACCAAACAAACCCTTTAGTTTTACTAGAGTAAGACCTGATTAACATACCTAAATTACTAGACTTCTGACTGATGGAATTTTAATGTGTTTGCATTAAAAGCAGGTCAGCCAGGTTCTTGTACAGTGACAAAATAAAATGCAGTGAGTCTAGAAACTGTATGATTAAGTTCGTTACACTTATGTTTATCTCTGTTCCAAAAAAAATTATTAATCAGAACTAGATGGATATTATTAGAATTTTTCTACATAGAGTACAGTTCTGGCTACAATATAAATTTCTTAGAAAGACCTCAAATTTGACATTTTGATGTGGTTTAACACTTAGTAAACACAGTCCAAATCTAAAAAGTATTTAAATTTTTACAGGTTATTCAGCACTCCTACAGAACAACTAGAAAAATATAAATGCCCAGCATAGAAAAAGAAAAATCAGGGAAAATGAATCACTTTTCAATCCAATTGTCAGTAGAAAATAATGACAGCTTTTGTTTTCCCAAGTTAACATGAACAACTGGGAAACACCTTTGTATTAATCCAGCTCCTCTAGCTTTATTTATAAAGAGTCTCACAGAAATGTAGGGGGAAAAAACCTCCAAATTATCTAAAATGTTCACTGTAGTAGAATTTTAAGTTCATTGTCATTTTATATGACTACATCCATCAGTTAACACAATTTTAACCAATGGGAACATAAGATTTTATGTACCTAGTGTGTCAGGTTGGGTTTTTTTTATTAGCATCTCCTCCTGTACCAAACAGGAGTGTTTCAAAACTTACTTATTTTTTATTGTTTCTGTACATTTTAGATCAGATTTTTGGCTGGATTTCTAGCATGGTCTTTTTAACGTTGTACTTACTAGGCTAAACGTTGTCTGTCACTGGTAGATGATTCGATCTGATTTAACCTGCTTAGGAAAAAAAATTAAAATCAAACTTTTGTAACAATACTAACTCAAGACGAATAAGATAAAACCTTTTATGGAAACTTTCTTTTACTTTTTGACCATTTTGCCTGCCCAGAACTTAAAACAGAAAATTTATGCAAAAAGTGAATGTTGTATATTACGCCACATTGAGTAGAATTGTTAATTCTGAGTAGAAAATAATAGTCTAATTCCCACTATATTTGAACGTGATAATCTCAATGTTATCATTCCAGTGACAACTTCTGAGGATCATAGTTTTGATTAATTTCCCTAACAAAATCTGCAATATAGAACTATTTCATTTGTTTCAAAAATTAATATAAATGCAGTTTTGCTCATGGCTGTGATCTGTTTAAGATTTGCAAAATGATTCTTCCGTTGGTTTGGACAAAACATATTTGTTCCAAAACTTTATTTGCAAAGCTGCATTTAGGTTTCTAAGCTATTACCTATCCTCCAGAATGATATTTAGCAAAAATAATAATATCAGATAAGGACAATGTTTGCTTTAGTTCTACTTACACTTTACTCCTTTGTTTCCAAATATATGTGAAAGTGAAATGTCTAGAAATTGGAATTTGGCTAACAGTAGTGTTGGTAAGGTGGAAAAATAACTCCTTGACTTATGGTGATGTGGTAAAATTGCATAAATAAAAACTTTGGATGAACGTGAATAGAAAGATCGATTGAGGGAGAAAATGATGTTTTCACTTAATTTCAGAAAGTGATGATATTTGAATTCCAACTATCTATATGTGAGTGAAAACCAGCTGAATTCATCTGTAAAATAAGTACAGTAAAGCACAGTTATAAGAGACTTGAAATAGGTCTTGCGTGGTAGTCTACTTGGTAATTTCTCCAGATGGCTGCAAGCAGGGGGAAACCTGTGTGCTAGCCTCATCCCCTACTGCAGCACTGCGATGCGGCTCAGCCGGCCCTTCTGCCTTGCCCCGGTTTGGGAAGTTGTTCTGTTTTCTCAGTTTTGATAGGAAGGGGAACTGGATTTCAGGCTACCTGTTACAGCAGAGCTTTTGTTGAGTGGAAAACCAGAATAAATGTAAAAGTTAAAGAAGCTTTGGTTCAAGGCCGTCTGTTCAGGAAAACGACTGACGTAGAAAATGTGGCAATAGATACCGGGGTATTTGTTGCAGAAGGGAATGCTGTATTGAAACACTTCATAGCATGAGTGGGATGCATTCCCATGGTGACCTTGAATGGTTGCTAGCCTTTTCATTGGAGAATGCATGCAAGTTCTTAATTTCTCTTCTCAAGGAAGAAGGAAACTGTGCTCTGCAAAATATCCTGCAACTATTGCTGTCCTCAGGTTGCTTCTAAGAAAAGCCCAGCAATCGGTTCACTTCCATGTTTAGGTTCATGCTACTGTCCTGTGCTTGCTTCTCTACATAAGAAAGCTCAGTCTGTTGCTTATATTTGAATCAGTCTTGAATCAATCCCATGGGCAAGCCTTAACTTTTCTCTAATAGGTTATTCACTGTATAGAAGGCATTAATAGCTTCAGGAGGTAAACAAACATAATGAGGTGTAACAAGTATTGCAGGGTGCTTTTAGCAGAGTGGCTTTTGGTTTTGTTTTTTATTCCTGAGTGATCCCTTAACTTTTCCGATTAGGTAGTTCTTGTTTTAGAAATGAGTACTGCTTTTCTTTCTCTCATCTGTGTTATTTGTGAACAGGCTATTTGCTAAATAAGGGAGTAGATTAGGTAAGAATAGAAGTGGTTGCAGCCATTGTATGAGACAACAGTAACAACATTTAGGAAAAAATTCTACATTGTCATCATCATATCCTTTTTGAAATCCCCCATTATGCCCCTCTTCAACTGCAGTATGTTCTAGGTAGTTCTTCTGCTTTGAGCATTTCATAATTTTAATTTTCCTGCTGTTGCATTCTAGTAGGTTTTTATGTCAACTCTCATTGTTCCAGTAGTTCTAGTTTTGAACTTTTTCAGTCTTATTTTTTGTGTATGTGCATGGAATTTCCTTCCAGATCTCATCTTTCAAGTACCACTTGAAAACTTTTTCTGTATTAAAAAAATATATTCTTTATTCTTTTGTACCACTTTATATATATATCTACTTGTCCTCAGATATAGGAAAGTGTTCAGGGTATAAACTCTTCTTGTTTTGTGGGAAGCTGCGTTTAAATCAGTGTTCATGCTGTCATGATTAATGACGTGGTTTTTGTCTAGCAAAGTTTTGATGGGGTAAAATACTGCTTTAAAACTCTTCATGAGCATAGTGCGTATCTCAAGACTTGTGGAAAAATGGGTGAAATAAATAGAAGAAATAATAAGCTGAAGAAATGGAAATCTTACTTCCACAGTAATTAATTTCATTCTTTCATCCTGATGTTCTTCAGAAAAGATTTTTCCCTTCTTCATATTTTGCTACACTTACCCAAGTAACAGTATTCATATTTAGTGGTACATACTAACATTAGTTAACTTGTTCAGAAAACCGGTGCTGGTGTTACTTTGGCTCATGAATAAATGAGAGTTCTGACATTATTATTTCCAATAGCTCTAAAATATAAATAAGATCTTCTGGAAATAAAGGGTTTGTGAAAAATATAGAGGGGGTTGTATTTTGTCTGGCATCCCCTCCCCTACATAGCTTACATTTTGTTCTAAGAAGAAAATGTGTGGGAGTCTCTATTTCTTCATTGGAAAGGAAACATTTGTTTGCATTTAATATAATATTGTTGTAAAAAATTAACAAATAGAAAATTTCATTGTGAACAAAAATTCATTAGATAAACTTAAAAAAAGAAAAATCCATTTGAGTGTTTCTAGGTATAGAGATGCTGCCTGTGCATTGGAAAATTCAGAAGCTGAGAAGGTATTTCCACAGAATTGCCAATATGTGTTTCTTTTCTCCCTTTACTGTCCTATGCTTGTGTAGCTATGTGTTGTCAGGCAGTGTACTGGTATAGCTGGATATTTAGTCTATCCTACTATGTTCTTAAATCTGCATTTAGGAAGCCTGGTTTTTTTACTACTCGTAGTGTTAAAGATATGTGCATGCATACCAAGGTATAGTAGGAGGAATGTCTTCAAGAGCCCACATGCAAAGGTGTGGGCTTATGTCATACAAACAAAACAAGAAAGGCTTACAATGAAATCAACATTCAAGAAGTTTTATAATAGAGATTTTTACATTATAAGGTCAAAGGGGATCGCTGTGATTTAGTCTGACTTCTAGAGAACACAGGCAGCGGAAATTGCTGAATTAAGCCATATCTGGACTAGAGCATAGTGTCTTTCCTTGACTGAAATTTTACCCCTGATGAGTAGTCCACACCAGCCCAACAGTAGGTGTGTTGAGTTTGTAGCAAAAGGCTTGTCACTCTGTAATGACTAATTTGTAGAGTAGGTCAGTATGTCACAGTTTTAAGTTGCATGGTTTAAATTCTATTATATTATGAATAAAAGGAAAATAGATTTTTTTTTTTTTATATTCAGGTGATTTTTATAAATAAAAAATTACTAATGTGTGACTATCTTTTGTAGTTTAACACAGCAGCCAAACAGCTGATAGAATTGGATAAGCCCTCAGGTTCTGCTATTGACTCTGGAGAAGGTACCTCTGGGGCAGCCCACAACAATTCAACCCAAAAGCACACCGATACTAAGAAAAACACCAAAAAACGGCACTCTTTTACCTCCCTCACGATGTCCAACAAGTCTTCACAGTCTTCTCAGAATCGCCACTCAATGGAAATTAGTCCTCCTGTCCTCATCAGCTCCAGCAACCCAACAGCAGCAGCCCGCATAAGTGAGCTGACAGGACTTTCCTGTAGTGCCCCTTCTCAGGTAATTTACATGAAATAAAATATAAATCATGTGTGTATTTTTTAACAAATTACTATAAGGCTTCTGATCTTGTCAGAGTACTTCAAATTATTAATTATATGTAATTAATATTAATGTATGCTTTCATGAAGTTTATCTTCCAACATGAGAGCATTTAAGGCAAACATTTTAGAACACATCTTATACAATACTAGCAAATATTTTTGGTCTTGTAAGCTAATTTTTTTCACAGTTGTTAATTTCTTAAGTGCCACAAAAATTTTTATTAAACTGTGGAAACTAGAAACTGGAGTGACTTAATTTCTTGGGTTTTTTCTAAATTGAATATAATATTGACTATTAATAAATTGCCTGCAAGTAAAAGGTAAATTCAGCTTGAAAATTGCATGAATTCCAGAAATGTACCATATTAATTCAGATTGTGATAAGCAGAAATATTTATCTAGCTTTATTTATTTTTTTAATCTCCTGTTTCTTCAAAGCTTTTAGTTACAAGCTACATCGGTTAGTGAACAATTGTCTGTTTCACATAGCGATTACACTTTGCGAGAAGAGATATGAATGGAGACTAAGAAGTGTTGGTGTCATTTTACGTGAGCTAGTAAATATGTTTTATTTGCATGTCTTTGGGATCTGACAGCTTTTTATGGAAAAAAAAGAAAACTGACATTGGTAAAAGTGTGTTTCACATTGCAAGTTCAATACATCTTCAAAGGTTCTGAAATGTGAGGGGAAAAAAAAAAGTGAGCAGTGTGATCCAATATTGTTTGTATAAGTATCTAACAAAAAATCAGTTCTAGTCTAAAGTTACAGATAGTAGAGTACTGGTGATTTTGACCGTGAAGCTTGCAGCTGTGTCAAAACCAGCTGTTATTAAACTACTCAGAACTGACCCTGCTGGTTTTTTTGGTTTTTTTTGACAGGTTCATATTGGTACTACAGGGTTAATTGTGACTCCACCTCCTAGCAGCCCAGTCACAACAGGGCCTTCATTTACCTTCCCATCAGAAGTTACCTACCAAGCTGCTCTTGGTGTAAGTACCATTTAAGAAAACTCAGCCTTCCCATTTATCTTTGGTCTGTACAGTCCTTTTTGGTTTTTTGTTTTTTTTCCTCGAGTTCTGATACACTGATTTGAAATGATGATTTTACGATGATTATCTATGTGATAGACGATGGTATAAATTGAACTATCACAGTCAAATAATAAATCTCCACTTAGTTTAAAACAAACAAACAAACAAACAAAAAAAGCCCAAAACCAAACAACCCAAACAAAAAACCCTGAGGCTTGATCTTGTTTAGGTGTCTAATTATCCTTGCAGTCTTTAAAGCAAGTAAAACATGATGAATAGCCTTGCTGCTAAATGTGTCTGGGTTTTTTTTTTTCAACTTTCAGCACTTGGATCATTTTACACATTTGTCTGCAAAATTGAAGGCAGAATTGTCTGTCTTTCTATTATCAACTTTTTGGTTTTTAAGTAAATGCTTAGGTGTGACTTAGTTGCAGCTGAGAGGTTGCATTTTGATAGCTTTCTTTGGGACTCTTAAGTTATGTTTTTCAGTTCTTAGAATTATGATGCTGTTATTTTCTGAATTATCTGCAGTAGTTCCTTCTGGCATGATAAGCACATTGTAAGCACATTCCAGAACTGGCTACAGTACTGCGTGGTCTTTATCAGTGATGAAAATATTGATTGTATGACCATTTTACTTTTATCCTGTTAGTCTGATGTTTATATCTTGAGAATTTGCATCCATTCATTTGGCCTGAGTGTAGCACAAAGTTTGTGTTCAGCTAAATATCCACCATGATCCCACAAATTTTCATCGTCATTAGTGATGTAGTAGTTGCTCTCATCCAAGTAAATGTATTTCGCATTCTTTGTTCTTCAGACAGATGACCTTATTATTGACAATTATACAGATAGTGTGCTTTTGCCCTGTCTTACTAAGTAATGCAGGTTGTGCTGTAGCAATGCTGTGTCCTTTTGTTTTTAACAACTCATTCAATCTGTGCGTCATCTGTGCAATCCTACTGTTAAATGTATTAATAATCTCCTTATATTTAATAATTAATAATCTCCTTATATTTAGATTCGTATTTTAATGTCACAGAGTGGTTGAGGTTGGAAGGGACCTTTGGAGGTCATCTAGTCTACCTCGCCTGCTCGAGCAGGTCCACCTAGAGCCAGTTGCCCAGGACAGTGTCCAGACAGCTTAATATCTCCAAGGATGGAGACTCTACAACCTCTCTGGGCAACCTGTGGCCAGTGTTGAGTCACTCTCACAGTGAAAAACTCTTTCCTGATATTCAGACTGAATGTCCTGTGTTTCAGTTTGTGTTTCACTGGACACCACTGAAAAGAGCATGGCTCCGTCATCTTTGTATCTTCCCTTCAGGTACTTATATACATTGATGAGAGCCCCCTGAACTTTCTCTAGGCTGAACAGTCCCAGCACTCTAAGCCTTTCCTCATAGGAGTGATGCTCCAGTTCCTTAATTATCTTAGTGACCCTTTGCTGGACTCTCCATTATGCCCATGTCTCTCTTGTACTGGGGAGCCAGAACTGGACACAGTACTCCCAAGTTTGGCCTCATCACTGCTGAAGAGAAGGGAGCTATCATGTCGCTTGATCTGCTAGCAAGACTCCTCCTAATGGAGCCCAGGATACCATTACCCTTCTTTGCCAGTAGGGCACATTGTTGGCTCGTGTTCAACTTGGTGTCCACCAGGAAGGATCCCCAGGTCCTTTTTTTGCATATGAGGTATACATCTAATACTAGAAACAATTAGCTGCTTATATACTAATCCATGTTATCTTTTATCCTTCTTTCATCCTGTCCTTCAGAAAATACCTGTGAGAACTGAGCAAGCAAAACCACTTTTGGTATCATTTGTGCTGTTGGTCAGAATACAAGTCTAGCTAACATATATGCTGCAAACATTGAGTGATTAACTTGATTTGTGGCTGAGGTATGTTTTGGAGAGGATGAGGTAGGCAGGATTCAAAGCATAATTTCAAAAGGTCTGTCAGAAGTTCTTTTTTTTTTTTTTCCTCTCAGTAACAAACACTTCTGTTAGTTATTAAGAATCAGTAGTTCTTTCTTTGATGCCAACATGGAAAAAATACTTTATTTTGGTGCTGGTGCAGTCATTAAACCACCTCGGGTGCTTTAGCTGCATAAGCTTGTTCAAAAGCAATCTCACCATTGGTACCCACAGGAATTAAATTACAGTGCTAAGTGCAGCATGGAGTGAAACTCCTGCCACATGATCATCCTGTATCCTGGAGTGCTACTTTATTTTTTGTGATAACCATGTTCCTGGTTATGTTTCCAATTAGGCATATAATTCCCATCGAGAATCTGAATTATTCTCTGCCACTCTCTTTAAGAGTCAATAACCTTCTGTACATAATGTTCTGTTTCTTCTTGACTTGTTTTCAGTATGACTAAAATACAAGCTGGCAGCTCAGGCTACAGTCAGGTTGTTCCTGTGCTCTTTTATTATAGATGATATTAGATGATGATGCAGTTTATAGGCACAGACTGTGAAGTGTGTCTTTTACGTCCACTCTTCCTCTTGCTTCATAAACTCTTGTCTTAATTTTAGAAATGTGCAAAACGGTTCTCACAGGTCAAGAGACAAAGTGGTGTTCTTGTTTCTCTAGATGTTTCCCTTCTGGAAATACCCTCCCTGACATTCTGAGCTTTCATTTTTAAGCTATGGAACAATTGTGATCATATTATTTAATACATCAGAAGTGGCTGGCTTGAGTCTTTTGCTTTTGTATTTTTTGCTTTTGTAAGTATAAAGTCCTGCATTTCTCTAAGCTTCTCCCTTTAGTTTTTTCTTCATTTCTGAATACTAAGCAAATGACAAGGGAGTTGGATTGAGCAGGGAGAGTTTGTCTTTAGCATGAAGATGGTTTAATTGGATCTTCTTCCTGCCAGTCGTTTTGGTGTTTATAATACTATTTAAAGTAATTGATCATTCTTTGAGAGCAAGCCATTTATGCAACTTTTTACTTCATGCCAAACTCAGATTAAGGGAGAAGGAAGATACCAGAGAAGGTATCTGATTCCCCATCAGTGAAGAAGAGAAGGACATAGTCATTTACAGTAATCCTGAATTTATGCATCTTTGCTACATTTATCTGTCCTGAATCTAGAAGCAAAGAAAAGCTAGTGTCTTATCTTCTGTAAGAAAGATGGCTTTTTTTATTGTTAAGAGGAGATATTTTGAGCTGTCTTGTTGGATAGCAAGTTTCTCTAAGACAGTTGAAATTAATTCCTAGCCCAAAGGAGTCCATGAGTCTTCTATCTGTGTACATGTATAGGATCACATTTTAGTTTGTTACATTGTTATTTTGGGATATATTATGGTGGTTCAAAAAATGCCAATTGCATTAATTTTATTTTGTCCATAATAATCTTTTGTAAATGGTATTTGGCACCAAATTTTGTATGAAGTAACTAACTTCCAAATTTGCAGCCAAAATTGACACAAATGAGACTTAGAAATGAGAGTGCTTTTGTCGAGTAACCATATATGCTATCTGCTGCTTGTATCACTTAAGCAAATTTTAATTTGCATTCAGAAAAGCTGTGATAATTTATGTAAAAGTTTTATTTTATAGCAGCAGTTCTTTAGCTGGCAGCATTAATTCTTGTTTTGTGTTTTGAGGTTCGATTCTTTGAAATTGAAGAAGCTATGAACTGAGACAAACTTCTCACAGCTGAGGCTTTTGACTGTGATATTATCACTTGCACTGTTCTCTGGGACTTCAAACCTCAACTTTGCCTTTAACAGGGGCATTAATCGGTCTGCTCTTCTTGGCCACTGGCATTTTTGAACCTTGTAGGTGCTTAGTATATTTGAAGTTCTTTATAAAATATAAATAGCAGATGTCAGGTTCAGTAGTTGTTGAGTGAAAGTATGCACGTACAATTATGTAAGGCTCATTTACTTGGGAGGAAATTCTTGGGTGTAATTTATAAGGTAGTTATCTAATGGAGGAGATCTAGTTGCCATAGATTTTGCTGAAAAAACTCTTAAGGGAAGTATGTGATTTGAACCATGATATGGGAAAAACAGAGACAAAATATACCACAGCAAAGTTAGAGTTACATTCAAAAGCAGCAGAAGAAAAAGGGAATGTAGCAGCAACAGATAACTTACCTTCCTTTCATTCTGTCTTTACAGTCTCTTGAGAAGTTAAAAGTATTTTGGACTGCAGTTGACCTAGATATCCATATTGCTACTTCTGCAGATTGAATATGTTGACTTTGAAATGGTGTCTTGGTATGTGCACTTAACTAGCAGAGATAGGTGGTCTATATTTGGGGGGTTTACATTCATTTACGAGCTGAAGGTTTCAAAAATTTAAAAATCCCTGTTTTTTCTGGTCCTGTTCTCTTGCCCACACACACACACAAAAAATTGTTCCCCTATGTTAAAGTATATAAGGTAGTCTGAATTATTATTAATGAGGCATAAGCTGTGAGGGTTATAGTATACTGATGACATTTAGCTCTTTTTCATGTAGTTGCAGCTGATTCAATAGCATAAGTAAGTCAGGAGGAGCTTTAAATGAGAACTGTCTGAGTTTTAACCAAGAAAAATTCAACTTCTATTGGGAAGAGGGAGCAGATGAAAGCAATGAGATTTTTTGTATGAGAGGCCTGTTTTTGATAACATAAATTTATAGTTCAGGTATTTTGTTAAATATGACCCTTAATTTGTTAGCCTTCACGAGGTTTTGCAAGTCATATATTTTGTCCTAGACCTTGTGGGAGTGAAGACAGTTAACGAATGGGGGTTTTTTCACTGCTCTGCCTTTTGTTATTCTTTGGATGAACTGATTATTGATCTTCTGTTGACTGATAGAGGAATGCAGCCTAATGATATTTAAACTTAGTAATACATATGTGTTTCTAGGGCATGAGTATAGGTACTATTTGAAGTTTTTACATAAATTAAGTATCAAATGATGTAATGTTTCATTTTCCAATTAAAAAAATAAATTATCACTTATTTGCTGTTTTATATGCTTGAAAGTACACTTATCTGAAAAGTAGTTGCAGAAACTTTCAATTTTTCCCCTTGAACTACCTAAAATAAAAATACTCTTAATTAATTTGATAAGCATATTTTATTAAATCACATGAGGATTGCATATATTCTTTCACAGAATGTTGAATATGGGAACCATCAAAACTAGCTTGTGCTCTGGAGGTAGGTATGTTTCTCAAGGGCTAGAAAAATGGTTACATGCCAGAAGACTTCTTGAAAACTTGGCTAGAGCATTTGAATCTATTTTATCAAGTTGCAGCAGTGCAAGCTGAGGAGCATTAGTCCTCTAAAGACTATCAGGTAGTCTATTTAGATTTCTAAGTACTTGCCAAGTCTTTAGGAGTTTCATTGGGCTGTGGCTCTACTGCAGGTTTCATTACCATAGTAATAGACACGGGGAGGGGAGCAGAACCTGAATAAAGAAGAATAAAATAGAGCTGGGAAGGTGCCTTTATTGCAGCTAAAAATTAAATGTATATTGTACGTTCAAAAGAAAAAAATACAACTCCCAGCATTTATATCTTTAGAGATGCAGGAAGTGTGCAATCGTGACAATCTTGATGTTGTGTATGAATATGTTTAATTTTAAAGATTTCCAGCTAATCGTCTCCTCATGTGGATTTACAGGTTCTACCATGTATAAAGGGATCTAGATTCCTAAAAAAGGATTTGAATTTATGTTCTATAGTCAGGTTGCCTAAAAGTTAGATGATGCCATTCAGCTTGGATTCAGCTAAGACGTTTGTTGAAGCTGACTGGAAAGGGGAGATAACTTCTACTGTAAAGCAACTGAAGGAGAAATGTTAGTATTTCAGTATGAATTATCAGCTTATTTTAAAAGATTGTTAGATGGATGGGGATCTAGAATGTGAAGCAAATGCGATTGCCATTCTTGTAAATAACTATTAGTATCAAAGCACACAATGATGTTTCTCCAGCAGGTCATCTCTGCTTTGTGTTGGATACAGGACACCTATTTGGTCTTAAGAAATTCTTAATGTACGATCAGGAAAAAAGCTTTAAATAAACCAGGAATTTTCACAATATACCATGCAATTTATATCATAACTAAGCATGAGAATTTTGACTGAAAAATTATAAGAGTTAATCAGTTTTCTCCAGATTTGAAAGCTTTTAATCATGTAGTTCTTCACTGTGTCTTGACTTTAAGATTAGTTCAGAGAGCTGTCTTTTTATTAATACTTTCACCAAATGCAGCAAGGTAATATTCACACAGTGTAGAAGTAAAACTTATTTTCCTTATAGGTTTTTGTTTAGAAAAAACAAGAAACACAACCTTTAGAAGTAGGCTGTTTGAGGGGACTTAAAATGACCTTCAATTATATATTTTCCAAACTGATAATGTAATGCTGTGCCTTCATATGCTGATGTACTGGAACAGTCAGGACATTTTGTTAATTTATGTTTTTGTTATGTGGGTTTTAAACCTGAAATGGGGTGGTTTAGAGTTCTGTTTCAGTATTAAAGGATTGTGTTAAGTTGAAGATCATGTTTAAAATTAATTTTTACATTTTCACATGTTGGAGGTTTTTTATTAATCTTTTTGTGCGCGTTGTAACACAAATAATTACTTTTGGAAGTGGGGAAGGAAAAGTTCTCCTTTTGTGAGAGACTTTTCCCAGGAGTGTCAGTACACAAGGTCCTAAAGAATTGTCTGAGGTTTTACAGCGCAGAAGGTAACAATTGCTCCATTGATTCTCAAAAGGCATAGAAGCCTGTAGGCAGGACCCCCATTACGATCTCCCTGTAAAGGAACCGTGCCTTTTTACTGGGGTGTTTGTTAAAGATTATCAATCTGATAATACTGAATTTCAAAACCTAACTCTTTAAACTAGTAGCATAAGAGAAAGTGGTAACAATAGCTCAGTGACTACGGTCTCATATTGTGCTCATTTTTGTAACCCATACATCAAAAGAAAATTTCCCCCAGAAGGGGTAGGTTTGGGTGCACTGCTGCTGAATTGTATATTATGTCTCAGCTTCAGGTTACAAAAATAATCATGTTTTGAAGTACAGTCAGCAGTAGGATGCAAAATCTACCTCCTGGAAGGCTTCTGAATTTTTGTGGAGTCCTATCCTAAAGATGTTATAATTACAAACAATGCTTTCCATTTTTCCTGTGCTGAGAAATTGCTTGTCATTTGCTTAATTAGCTGCCAAGGGTTCAAGATTTTAAGCTGGAAAAAGAGAAATATAGACAAACCTAACTCTCCAGTTATATCATAGCAGTAGGTAAAGGAATACTGAACTCAGCTGGTTTTTTCCCCATTTCCTTAGAATATCGTACTTCGTTTGGCAGCTGATTCAATTAATCAAACAGTATTGATCATCTGTTGCTATTTTTTTTTCCCCTCATAAAATCAGAATATGAATCCCCCACTTCCGCCACCACCTCTCTTGTCTGCTGCAATCATTGCATCGGCCTCTTCTGGACCTCAGTCTGCAAGTGTAATACAAAGACCTACATCAGGATCAACTGACCAAATGGCACATTTACGACCACAAACTCGTCCAAGTGTGTAAGTAAAATTGAAACTTCACCAGTCAGAAATATGGAACAAGATCAATAGTTTCACATATACTTATATCATGCCAGTTGGCTATGTTCTGCTAGAATTCCCAGAGAGTCAAGCATACAACTAAGAACAAAAGCAACAAAACATACATAAAGGTGACATCCCCAAATAGCCTTCATACTGAGGCTTATTTATGTCTGAGATAAATATAATCAGCTGTTGCTGTGTATAGAAAGGACTCATATCAAAAATATGAAGTATTTATCATGCAGAAAATGAAGGAATCCTTGAGTTAGTGATGCTGTGTAACTCGCAAGTGGCAAATACTGGACTGAATTTATTCAATGTTTTCTGTTACGTAAGGTATGAAAAGGCTATTCTCATATGGAATAACCTATGCCAAAACACAAAGTGCCGTATTTTGTTTAGACTATTATATTAGCATGTCATTGTCAGAATGCTTGTGTAAGTTGCAATTGAAATTTGACTGAAGATTCTGCAGTTCACTTAATTGGTGGATAGCAATTTGGAATTAAGGCAGAAAGCCGCTAGTTAGCATTATATCTTCGTACTTGTAACGCAAGCAAACACGTGTCATCCTTCTGGGTGAAAATATTTTGTATATTAACGTGCTGCTGACGACATCTTTGTTCTTGGAAACTTCTTTGTGTGCAGCTTGGAGAATAAGAACGATAAAAGAAAAAATAAAAATCAGGAGTGGCTGAACCATCTAACAGGACATATCTGAATAATGCAAGGACTGCTTTTGTTTTGTGTCTTTATTTTTATCTTCCCACCAGGTTTCCTCCCACTCCAAAAGAGCACCCTTCTTGTATAGCAGGTGCATCTGGATTTGGGCTGTTTCTTTGGTGTCAAGCATTTTAGCACTGCTTCTTACGGATTATTGTGCTTAGTGCAGTTAATCAAGTTCCCATCTCGTTTATTTCCATCCTCCATCTTCAAAGGGTTGCTCTGTACAAGGATACTAATGAAATTTGGAATGATTTAACTAAAAGGGAAGTTAATGAACACCAATTAAAGCACATCAGTTGCTTTCCCATAGAGTATGTGGCTTTGTAGATCACCCCTAAATCACATGCCAGTGAAGCCTTTTGTTGCCAGTGTGTCATATGTTGCCTTTAAAGCATATTTTGGGCTTGCTTTACCAGGTACCTATATTGCTTTTAAAGCATTTTTGCAGGTAAGGCAGAGTTTCCTGGGTAGACAGCAAGGAACAAAAATAGAAAGCAAAAAGGAGAAGCATACAGATAATGCTATCCTTACTATGCACAAGAGACAATTTTGGTGAAAGAATGTTTTATAAAGCTGCTTTTTTAACCCTTGGGGTTACAAGGGGAGTGGGAAAGACTAGCATTGCAAGTAATTGTGGATCCTTTTTCAAAAAAGGAGATATTCTACCCATCTACCCTAATTGGCTACCTCTTGTGAAAAGTATATTCTTTTTGAGAAAAAGTGATTTATTAGAATGCTATTTCCCATAGGTCTGGGTCCATAATTATATAAACATTTTTATATAAAATGTTAAAACAGTTTTCTTGCATTCAAACTGTGGCAGAAAATAGAACACTGGTGGTTAAAACACTATCGCTTTTTAATGTGATAATAGGAAACTGTGCAATCTTATTTGAAGACTTTCCTAGGAATATTCCAGCATGCAACTGCAGGAGCTTCAATTTTATTTTTACTTTTTTTTTTTCCTAAGACTGTGTTTGTAAAAAGAAAAATGCAAAATGTTTCTGAACTCTCACTATCATTTCAGATGCACTGTATTATACATTAATGTTGCTTAGAAGGAAAAAGGGGAAATAAACTTTACAAGTGAATAACTGCTACCTACCTTACCCATAGCCTTCAAGTTCTAGTAACAGACATTTTTTTGGCACTGCAGTTGCACAGGGAGATTCCACTTTTGCGATTTGAAAAGTAGTTCTGATACTGATCTTTCACCCTCAACTAACAGAACTTCTCCATGCTCCCCATCCTTCCAAAAAAAAAAAAAAAAAAAGAAGTTGGCATGTTACAAAGTGTAAGTGATACTAGAAGCAGGTGTAGGGAGAGAAAGATGGCATATGCTGGGATCTGTAGTTGATAAACACCTATTTAATTAAGTTCACTAAATTAAGAAAATGGACAGTATTATTAGAAGTATTGTACATTACACTAAAGTGCACTTAGGAGGATATTCTTAAAGGTCATTGTTTCCCTTAATATTGCCATAACTTATTTTAATATTGTAACAGTATGATGGATCGACCAATGCATAACCCTTTCTGCCATGCCTTCTCATCTCTGACTGAGCTCTCTCTGCCAGAAAACACAACTGATGTTTTCAATTGTTTTAGGTTTATCAATTGCATCTACTTTCCTGTCTTTTAGGTATATTGCTATATACCCTTACACTCCTCGAAAAGAAGATGAACTGGAACTGCGGAAGGGAGAAATGTTCTTAGTGTTTGAACGCTGTCAAGATGGCTGGTTCAAGGGAACTTCCATGCATACAAGCAAGATTGGTGTTTTTCCTGGAAATTATGTGGCTCCAGTTACAAGGTATATTTTTATACAAGTGTCTAAATAGTTTATCTAGTTTCAAGTCCAAAATGATTCTGTTCTTGTACTTAATGCTAAAATTGGATAATAGAAGACCTGCAGGTTTTAGTAACTAGCTCTTTTTTCAGTTGTGTGTTAGCGTTTTGCTTTTAATTTTGGCAGGACAGTGACAAGTGCATCGCAAACAAAAGTTCCCATGTCTACCGCTGGCCAAACTGGACGAGTGGTAACTATGGTCAGCCCTTCCACTGCTAGTGGAACATCTCAGAAGCTCCAGGGGAATGGTGTGGCCGTGAACTCCAGCACAGTACCCACAGCTGTGGTTTCTGCAGCACATATCCAAACTAGTCCGCAAACCAAGGTCCTTATGCACGTGACAGGACAAATGACAGTCAACCAGGCTCGCAATGCAGTTAGAACAGGTAAAAACTAAACTAAACTAAAATAAAGCTTTTTATGTGTGGCAGACAAACTGTAGGGTCTGTCTGGGCAAGTGGCTGGAGTCAAGGTATGTGTAAATATGTGTTGGGGTTTTTTTAAGGTAATTTTTATGTCATTTTTTAGAGTTGAATGCTTTCTGGAATGACAATATATTTCTGAATAGTTGAATCTTTTATTATTCTCTTCTAAGCAATTGTGTGTATGTACATACTCCTACTGTTAGGAATTTATATGCAAGTACTTTAGGTGGAATTTTTTTTTATTACAGCAGTATCTGGGATGGGGACATTCTTTGAGCTTCTGCACTCATATGCAATTCTTATAGTAATAAAAGTGATAAGAACGTCTGAGTCATAGCTTATTTTTTCGTGTTAACTGCATAACAGCTACAGATTGCTCTGATTTAGCATTCACTTTTAAATTATCTCCTTAATATCTTTGAAGACCTTTAGCATTCATTCCTTCTTCTTTTTCAGGTCTCTGTCTCAGGGTTGGTCCTTAGGCATTCCAGTTTGTTCTCTGATCTTGACTGCAACTTCTTTCAGCTTTGACTCTGAAACACTAAGGCTATACTGGTTTCAAGATCCATACAATCTATGTCATAAAACTCTATATTTCTGACAAATATAACTCTGCCTTTACTGTCTGGGGCAGGCCACATCATAGTGAAACATTTAAACCCAGATCCAAAAAGATTGGTAGTGGTGTTTTCAGGAGTTTTTGTTTACCAAATCCATGCACTCCTCTGTGGATTTTCCAGGCTAGGAAAATACCACACAAATGGAACCTAATCTGTTGCAGTTTCTCCTAGAGCATCAAAAGAAAAGAAAAAAAAAACGAAAAAAAAACCCAACCCAAACCTCCATTTCAAACTATCCCAGTGTTCCCTCTTTCAGCCTTGAATTTGGGGCCTAAGATCTCTTGGCTGAGAGAGTCATGACAAAGGCTTTTTTAAATCACAAAATTCTTACTGGCAGAGTAGAAGAGAAAGCAAAAGATGCAAATGGTATTCTCTGTTATCCCCTTAAGGATGACTGTTTCTTATGATCTCAGGATCCATGAATTAGCGCACTCCCTCTTCAGAGTCATGCATCTCCTAAAACACCCTGTGCATGTTCAGATGTCAGCACCAGGCTTGCTTTTGGAGGTAGGATATGTACATATGTCTTTAGATATTTTATTTTCTTAATTGGCCCCATATTCCTGCAGTCTGATTTTATGCTGGAACAGATGTGATAGTCCTCTGTAACAACTTTATTCTCTACCTTTAAATAAAAATAACCAGGTGCTATTGGCAGCTGGTAAGAGAAACTAAGCAAAGCATCTGTACTTTCCTGCCTCTCAGACATAGGTGGTTTCTACTCTAAATCATTCTTCTGAGCTGCCTAGAAGTTTGCAAGTAACAGCACAAAGGAGAAGGCTCTGGGCTCCAGAGGCCTTTCTGTCTCCACATCTCTGCATTGCTGTCAAGATGAATAAGGTCTTACAGTTTCATTCAGCTGGAAGACATGACAGCATACTTCCCACCAACTTTTCAGGTCCAAAATGGAAAAATCAAAGGGGCTGCACTCTTCACAGAGAACTTGGCATTGGATTGTGGTGTAAAGGTGTGCAGTTAGGTCACAAGTACAGATCTGTCCTATCTAAGGGCCTGAGAACTAAAGCAATAATGGCTTATGTTCAGATGGTACCAAGAACTTTGTAGTCAGCATCTGAAATGTGATCATCCTGAGCTTTCCCTAGCACCTTTGCTGAGTCTTACTCTCTTGATGAGGCTTCACAGATCGATGCTGTGTTTTGCAGGGCTGTTCTTCAGTTTCAGTTTAGCTCAGGACTTTGAGGACCCTTATTCAAATGATCTTAGTGAGACATTGCTTGACATCACCCTCACTGAGAGGGTATGCATTCTTTGATGGAAAGGAACTGAGAAGAAAATGCATATTCTGCCTATTTCATTAAAGGATGAACTACGTGAAAATAGGGTGACTTGAAGCATTTTTCCTATGGATTCCATCAGGGATAAGAAAACAAAACCAGAAAGCTATTCCATGTTTGTACTCCACTGATTGCATGTAAGTGTAGTCATATCTTGAAGAATAGCAGCTACTTGTAAGAAAACTGACTTTGTCTCATGAACAGAAGGCAGCGTTAATAATTGTTTGTTACAAAAAAACTTGCTGCGCTCTCCCCATCTTCCTTTTTGAAATGTTCATGGTACTAAGACATAGGAAGAGTCTGCTACAGGGTAAGAGGTTATGTATCAAAAAATAGACACAGCATTTAGTGGTGCTTTTTTTTAAGAAAGCATTTGTGTTTCTTATCATAGAGATTGTAATTGGTTATAATACTGTTGGATTTTTATGTCAAATTTGTGAACTTTGTTTGTCTTCTCTAATACACTGTTGATGCAATCTAACCAAATTACCAGGGGAATTTGTAGAGAGCAGGATAGAGAGAGCAAGTGCTGGAGACTTGATTCCAGGATATCATATCACTTATAACAAGCCCCAAACTCTAATTAGTATCTGAAAAATCAGAGTGAATTGATACGTTTGAGGCCTACGTGCACCAAGCTAGAGGGATGACCCCTCCTTAGATACTAAGTTTCAGAGTATTTGAAGGAAAGAGGCTGGCAGCACTGGAATGCTGCATTTTGCCTCATTATTCAGTTAAGATGTCTGCACTTCATACCACCCAGTGGTACAGAGATACCCAAGCTGTTGAAATGATCCAAAAGCATGTATGGTTGACCATATAACTGTCATAGCAATTTTGCTTCTTGGAAAGGGTAAATTAGTTTATGCAGAGCTCTGTGCTTTGCAGCTAGTCTGGAGCCCAGGTTAGTGTATTCAGCCCAGTGCTATTCTCCAGCTTCCAGTGTAGATGTTCCTTTTATTTCACAGGGGTATAAGTAAATCCCCTTCCATATTTAAACATCCCAAGAGACAATAGCTTACATTTTCAGAGAAACCACTCATAGCAGTAATTGCCACTGTACTTATTGTTTGAAAGACCCACTAAATCTGTTGTGGATTTTGTGAATAGTTTAGGGAAAACATTCCAATTATATTTTTAGCAGTTTCTATAAGGACTGTTTCTTCCAACTTTATGTGCCCTGACAACTACAGAGCATATTAAAAGGAACAAACAAGTCCCAGGCAGTATTTAGCTAGCTCTTATGAACTAAAATGTAATCTTCACTTTGCATCTCTGTCTGTATGTGAAGCATTTTGCTTAGCAGCTTGAATTTCTCCACAGTAGTTGCAGTGCTGTTATTCTTCTGTTGCATACTGGTGCAAGTATGGTAGCATATGCTACTTCTTTATTCTTGTGAGATAAATTTGATGCTGTGTAAGATGTCCTTACAGTAATATAAATGGAAGTTACAAAGGTCGGAAGGAAGCTTCTTATGCCTGATCCGCTATAACACAGTGACTGTACCTACCTCACTTTGTGTGTCTTGTGAAAACATGAAATCTCCTACATTTTATGCTTTTGTTCTAGTTGCTGCACACAGTCAAGAAAGACCTACGGCAGCAGTCACACCCATACAAGCACAGAGTCCAACATGCCTTATTCCTGCAGCTGTGATCATTCCCCACCACTCTGTTGCCTCCCAGCAGCTCCAGCCCCAGCTTCCAAATACTGCTGCTTATGTCACGGCTGTGAATGTGAACCGCTCAACCATCCCACTGGCATGTGCAGCAGCTTCTTTGAATTCTCCCAACATTGTTGCTTCATCTTTGGAGGGAGATGTTAGTGGAAGAACTGTAAACACTCACCCTGGAGCTCCTGCATCTCCAGAGAGTGCTTTAGCAGCTGGTGGAAATGCTGCTGCCAGTAAAGCAGACAAGGATGGCAAGGTGGGTAGAGAATAAAATCATTCCCTTGAATTCGCCCATTTTCATCATGCAGACTTTTAAGAGATCCATATTTTTTTCTTACATTTGCTGAGTAGGAGCATTGTAAGGTTTTTAAGACTGAGCCTGAAACTCAGGCAGCTGTTTTGTGACTACAGCTATGGGCAAATTTATTCTGGGCCATACAAGAGTAATTTAGGGTGGGTAAAATACAGAGCAGACGTTGGAGAAGGGCTAATACAGGGTAGCAGGTTCATGCCTTAAGCAGGAAAAACAAAAGGTGAATGGATGAAGTTCAGAAGAACTATTAGATTGACTATTGGAATTTTTGGAATTTTAAGTATTTTGGTTTTCTTTACCTGCAGTCAGTTTCGTGAATAGTTCAGAAAGTTGTATGGTTAGCAAATGTTATCAGTAAGTATCTGTAAACTAAAAAGCCTGTAATGGAGGAAAAAAAAAAAAAAAAAAAAAAAGAAAAAAAACCCATGAACTTGTGGGAACATAAAAAGTTCAGTCTAATGAAGGAAACCTAATATTTAGTGAAAATCAGTTTTCTTTTAGGTTGCCTTCCTTTTAAGCAGACACACTGAGAGATTATGAAAAACATATTACCAGTAGTGTTTATTGGACAAAAATAAAAAAGCATGTAACTGTCTTTTCTAACTGTTGACCAGTAAAGTCTGTAGTGATTCTGCTTTCCTTCGTTCTATTTGAAGTGTTTTCCTCTGTGTCTAACTCATTCTCACTGTCCAACAAGCCATGTGATTATGTCATATATATTGTAGGCAGAAACATTCCTCCAACTTTCTAACTGGTTTTGTTTTACAGTTGGGGTGTAGTTATAATTTTTTTTCCTCCTTTTGACAACTTTCTTTACGTCTCAAATGTTTTAGACTTTACCTTACTACTCTTCAGCCACATGCACTCCTTAATGAAGTTTATGAAAGTTTTAATCATAGGCTGTACACTAATCTCACCCACTTTTTAATTATTTTTGTTGATTATTGTTGAATGGAGGTACTTAGAACTTTGTTTTAAAATTGCTTTAGCCATAGCCACTGAAATCAGACTGAGGTGCCCTTAGGCAGGGCTTTTAGAAAACGTATAGTTTAAGGTTAAAGGTGCTAACATATTTGCACTGTTATTTTTTTTGAGCTTCTCTTTTTCTTTCCCGCTTGCTAGACAGCAGTTCTTTGCTGAACTAGCTTTAAGTTATTGAGGACTTGGAAGAAGGACCAAGGATTTTTCATTCACAGTTCACCAATTCCACTGCATCCCAAGCTATACTAAAAAGCTCACGTTGCTCATGCTTTTCTCTTTCTGTGGTTAAATAGCTTATTTTTGTCTCCAGGGCTTACAATCTGGCACCTCTCATAAGCACTAAATTCACTCAGTCAAAGGGTTGGTAAGAAGATCACTGCCACACCCCTTTAAAAAACAGACAAGAAATACAAAAGCTACTTAAATAATTCTCTTCAGGGTAAGTAATAGTCTTCAGGGATTCCTGTCTGGACAAGCAAAAAGAATGTTTACAATTCTCCCCTCTAGCAGAGCAGCAAAACACGATACATTCCCCTTGTGGCAAATTTCTGTTAAATCATGAAGGTCTTCCCTTTACTGAGGGAGGATAAATAAAAGACACTTATCTAAACAGCAGCCTCCAGGGCAGACTTTTCTCCCTCCTTGGTTTGAAATGACTCTTTCTGCCTTCCTAGAAACTTCCACGTTAACGAAATGTTTTACTACTTAAACTCCCATTGTGGGAATCTTAACTCCTCACTCCTTTTTCTAGACAACCTTTTGGGCCAGTGCCATTGGCTTTTAAGGTAAGCCTTAACTTAACTAAGCGAAAGGACTTAGCCGGTTTATGGTCTAAATTACTTACTGTTTTTCTCTTTAGAATTCTAATAATTATCCTTCTCTTTTATAATTTTCATAATTATCTTTTGTAATTTGTACAATCTCAAATATCTCCTCATAATTTACCAAGTCCTCTCTCATCATGATGCCATCTATCAGAAGACAGTGTTCAACTCTTCACAGGAGACTTTTGTTCTAAAATGAGGCACTGCTTTTGGTTTACAGAAAGAAAAAAAAGGTTTGCTGAAACTGCTTTCTGGAGCATCCACTAAACGCAAACCCCGATTGTCACCTCCAGCATCACCAACACTAGAGGCTGAGCAGGCAGCTGCAGAGTTAGCCCTGCAAGGTGCGGTCGGGCCAGAACTTCCATCAACAGGTGGTCACAGCAAAGCTGGATCCTGTCCCACCGACAGTGAGGTCTCTGGGCTGGCACAGGAGACACCGCATCGGAAAACAAGTTCCCTGGATTCCTCTATTCCAATAGCACCGCCGCCTCGGCAGCCTTGCTCATCCCTGGGTCCGGTCCTGAATGAATCCAGGCCTCTTGTCTGTGAAAGGTAAATTATCCTACACAGCTAGACTCAGGCAAACCAAGAAAAAAAATCTGCTTTCTGACATTTGCAGTGTATATTAGAACTGCTTCAAAATGCTGAGATTTTGTAGCAAGATGAAACTTTTTAAAAAATGCTTTATATGCTTACCAACCAACACTCATGTTTGTTTACTTTTTGTGTTACTTTGAGGTTTTGGAATGAATAGACACTCAAATACAGTGATCACAGGTTTGATATGAGAACTGAGGTAGTTAAAATAGGCCTCCTATTTGGCAAAACGTGAACACGTTATATTCTTGGATTTATGAATATCAGGTTAGTCCTTTAAGATTATTAGACGTGCATAACTGCCAACCTAAATATATGGTGAATGAGATCCTTATCGATGAGTAGGCTTAATATGTGATTTCTTGAGCTGCTGCAAAGATACTTTTACTACCCAAATGCCCCATTACCGTGCACTCTACATAGCAAGCTCTAGGGCAGCCTCTGTGTCCTGGCAAGTGAGCCTGAAAAACACATAGTTGTCTGGACTCTGAAACTGCCAGGCAGTTGCTTTAAAGTTCTATCTACTTCTTTTGTGTCCACCTACTATTTTCAAATTTCCAAGTCCTCAGTAGATTGCATGGACTGTGAAGAAAGTGGCAGTTTCTAACTACTGTCTCTCTCTATTATTCCTGGTAGTAGACAAGCAGTATGAAGAGTGTCATAGGATTTCTTGTGCAGTAGCTGCAGGATTGTGGCATACAGAAAAAAAAGTGTGGAGTTGCAATGTTAACAGCTGTAGGACTGAACTGATTCATGCTGACTATTGTAGACTTTGTTCTGATACTATTAACTCATGGTGTGTGGGCATACCATTGTACTACCAGAGGCCCATTGATCTTAAGCTATATTCCTGTAGTAAGAGCCAGACAGTATGTAAGTTTCTACTTTGTCTTTTATTTTACTTCTGTCATACCTTAATATTTTCTAAAAGGTTATTACTGTTTCTATGCAGTTTCCTTGCAGGAAATTTCTATTTTGTACTGGATTTCTGAAGTAGTTTTACACTTACAGATGGAAAATAACATCTGAAAGACTTTTCTGTAAGAATAACATCATTTATTTTCACATTATCGTAAGTCTGTTTGGCACTGTAATGTGTTTTTATACTTTGAATGTGAAAATAATATAAAATTCATTCTGGCATGACCAGTGGCTATCTGTGTAAAGCTATTTGCATCATCACAACAAGTAGTTTTTTCACTTCCACGATGGAAATTTTTTTCTCAGAACTACTTACAGAAAATGGTGCTGTATATTTTTATTGATCTTGTAATAACATACACTCAAACATTCTTTTTACTATATCTCTGTATCCTTACTATTATTTAAGTGATAATTGCTACCAAAGAAGTGCTACCACAAGATCATTCTCCCTGGTAGTCCTGCAGAATTGTTACATTTTGGTCAGTGTAGCTAGACAGAATTTCATCTGGGTTCCCTTAGTCCTTTTCAGGGCAGGGTTAATGTTTTTCCTGCTGATGTTCTCTTGTCATGTTTCCATTTCCTTAGGCCAAATTGCTTAAAGTATGTTGCTTAATAATACTTACTACTTACATTGTACTCAGTATTTTCAAAGTAATTTATAAGCGTTGATTAATCTTCATGAGTCTGGAAGAAGGGGTGGGTAAGAAACATACTGATGATGCAACAGTATCTTCAGTGAAAATTTGGGGTTGAGGAGGAAAGTACTCATGAGGATAAACTCAACAAAAACCTGAATAACGAGAAATCTCCTGCTACGATTATTCTGCTCTTACATATCACAATTCCAGTCACAGGCTATAACCCGACTGGAGAAAGAAGCAGTACTCTTTCTATTCTGGCTCTGGCTTCACAGTATAATTGTTAGTGTTCAAGTTTTATTTTCAAAGGTGACTAGAGGATTTAGGAGTCGGGTTCTGCTGATTATTCTGCATGAATTAGGAGCTAAAGTAGCTTGCTCAACTCTTGAAGGCACTTGAAAATGCTTTGAAATGTTCCTGTTTTGGATATGGAGTTTTCCCCAAACTCTTTGCTTCCCTTAAGATGCAATATCACATTTTTACTCTAATCCCACTGTTTCTTCATTCACTAGAATTGCAAGTTGTCCTAGAGTATGTCTTTCCTGTATGTTCTACAGAAAATTGGAAATAAAAATTGTGAACTTGTTTCCTATCATACAGAGTAAATGGATGGGCATTTGATTTGTTAGATAGCAAACAAGCTCTTTGTGACATGGATTTACAGATGGATAGTTAATACCAGTGGCGATATCACTAAAGGAAGGGAAGGTGATGACGCTCCCTTCCATCTTACTATTGCAGGTCTTCTCTGTAGTTCCCATTCCTATATTCACTCTTCTGTGAACTGGGTTGTTTGCTCACTGTGGTCCATTATCTTTCATATGTTCCTTGTGTAGAAGGAGCAGAGAAGTTAAACGTAAATTTCAGCCAAGCCTTGCTTCCAGTTTGTAGCAGTTTGGAGAGTTCTTGTCACCTGAGATTTTGCAGTGCTGTTCGGTCGTTTCTTCTGATTCTCCAGTCAAGACACAAGTTGTGTGATTTTTTTTTTTATGTTGATGCAGCAGTGACAAAGCCAAGGATCACTGTCTTTTCATTATAAAGATAGACCCAACTATCTGCAATTCCCAGAGGGAGCCATGTTATGCTATGAATACACAGTAATTTGTTTATCTGAGGGGTTTAGTTTTTTCCATGACAAGGGGTAAAAGAATATTTCAAGCTCTTTTTATGAGCTTTCTCTTTTAGAGGGGAACATTGATTAAATAGCCGTAAGTTTTACAGTAAATATACAGCACTACAATAGTAAATTTCCCAGCACCCCACAAGGGTGTTAAAGACCTGAAGTTAAACCTACACATCACTGCATATCCTAAACTATAATATGAATCCTTCATCCAGTTACCGTGAAAGACAGCAGTAATTTTGTTCTGTGATTTTATCCACCACAAAATGACCGGTGTAACATCTGCTTGTAGTGAGCAGGCCAGAGGCTTTAGAGGGCAGCAGGTTTTTATCATATCTGGCAGCATTTAATGCTCTTAATTAAATGCTGAGAATCAGTCTGCCCTAGATGGGCATTGATCATCTGCAGGAGTCAAGGCACCTACTCAGCAGACAGGAGAGAGCTGCACAGCAGCAGGGCATAAGTGAGGTGAAAAGTGAAAATTCAGTGCAAGAAAAAGAAACTAAAGCAAGAAGTTGAATAATAAGTATGAATTTAACTTGTATAAGAAAGGTAATTCCAACTTTCTGTGTTTTCCCCAGCTAAAATTATCTGCTTGTGAGAAAATATTTTTATCCACTTGGTGATCAGGAAAATCACAGATAATTGTCCAAAAATCAACTGCAAATAGCTGGGAAGAAAAGCGGTATTTTGTGTCTAGTGAAACAGAAGCAATGAAGAAAGGGTGAAACACATGAAACATATAATCTTTTTCATGTTACTGAAAAGTGTGAGAAATGGCAGTATTAAAAATGAGAGGTAGAATGGAGAAATGTGAAGACAGACCACTGCTGCCACCACCCCCCTCCTCAAAAAAAAAATAAAAAAAAAATTGCAAATACTAAGTGCAAAAGCACTGTGGGATACAGTGAGACACATTAGGAATATCACAAAAGAACTGATGGCAAATGTAGGGGCTGCTTCTGGGAAAATAAAGTACTTTCATTCTTATAATATTAATATTTTATCACTAGCTGATTAAAAAGAATTAGGATAATACTTTGAAAATTAATGAAAAATACCATAAGACAGTCAAAGAAAATAGAAGGAAGAAAATGTATACTGTGCAGCTTAGGTGTATATAAGATATTATAGATTAGGTGACCACAAAAGATCCTCAAATTTGACCTTCAAAAACATTTGCAAATTCTGAATAGGGAGATAAACAAGGAAGTGTTTTAGAAGATTCAAACATGTGGGAACGGACAAGTTTTTCCAAAACATAGGTCATGCTTAGTAAATGTGATTATTTTTCTCCAGGGACCTGGCAGTGAACTTTTGAGCTGAAGCATAAGCTTTTTACTCTGCATGAAATTGGTACTTTTGGCAGTATGTTGTAGATGATGAAATAGGTAATGGAAAAATAGGTTTTGTTCCATAGCGGATCAAAGGTGATCTGAGTATACAGCTGTGTGAATGTGTGATGAGTCTGGATCTGATCACCTCTATTTGGGCAAATAGAATTTGTAAAATGTGGCCAAAAAAAAATTGATGGCTTGTCATAACAAAAGAAGAAGGAGATGTGATTTAAAGGTGTAAAGCCTTTGGGTTTCTTCTCATTAAACATTGAAAAATATAGTAAACCAGCATTTTAACATGAGGGGTGTTGTGCTTTTAGACATTAGATTACAAGATGGATATCAAAGTAGTCGGGAAGCTAAAAGTTAACAAGAAGCACTAAATTACTGCAGGGTTGAAGGAGTTCAAAACTGTATGGAAAGCTCAGGAGAACTGTATTTCTCTGCAAGTTGGTGATCCTCTAGGGAAGGCAAAGAGAAGATGGGTTTTTCCAAAGCTGTTGGTTTTAACACTCAGGAGGCAGCAGCAGAAGCTAGGGAAAGAACAGAACTAGTCTATCAATTCAGGAGAGCGTAGCGGTTACTGACAGCCAGCATTAGAAACTGAAATCAAGCATATTTCAAGTCAAATGTTTACAGAGCAGGATTTGACAGAATGCAAGGTAAGTAAGGCAGGTATTCTTTCTTGAAACCCATTTTTTTAACGTCTTTCTTTTGGATAAAACTAGTGCTATGGGTGTCTTATGTAGTGCGCTGGTTAATTTTCAGCCTGAAAGCAACCTGTTTATTGCAATAGTAGAAGTTCTTCATAGCTTTATTGCAGTTCTTTATCCTTTACTATTTTGTCCTGCCTGAGTAGAGGCTATTGTTCTATCTTAAGTAGTTTACAGGCTTAATGAAACTTAGTCTATTAAAAAATGTTTGCTTCTTATGTCCTAAGTCGGCATTAAAACCCATATTTCCCACAGCAGAAGTTAGTGCAGGCATCTGCCATGCTGCCTGGGTTGAATGAGGAGCGTTCTGAAGCTGTACACTAATAAATCTTATAATTGGCTTGGTAACTTCTATGAAGCATGAATCTAATAATTCCAGTGCTCTGAAATCTGGGGATTGTCATAACTAAAACTAAGTCATAGTTTATAAATCACTAATAAATAAAACTCGACAACTGATTAAGTCCTAATATGATTTGCTATACATAGATTTCCCAAGAGACTTTAATTATTTACACAGTGCTGCTACTCTTTTCTGAATACTTTTAACTATATAAACATACTTCATTTTTGGTTTATATGTTCTTAAGCAGAATGTACTACTATAATACAGTATCTTTCTCTGTTTCGGTACTACAGAATTAACTTGTATTATTACGTGTGTATTGAGCTATAGTTGGTATTCCATCTTTTACTAGAAGTATCCTGTTATTTTGTGTTTTCATCATAATTTATCTTAATCTATTAGGATCATAAATTATTTTAAGATTACTGAGATAATAATTATCTTAATCTATTAATATGTAATCTTCATGAGTGCAAAGTGTTCTGATTTTAACAGGAAATTAGATTTTGTCTAACAGATCTCCTAGCACTGCATTTAAGGCTCTTAACCTTAGAAACTTTTGAATTCTACAGTCAGCCATGGATTCTACTTTTTTCAACATGCAGACATTATTGGTTATGTAACTAGAAACTGAGTTATAGTATCTATCAGAAAACTTGATCAAGAAGTTGATGCAATTGTCTACAGAGCTCTAACACTTAAATTTTAGGTTGATGTGAACTCAAACCATGGCAGAAGAGATTGAGTGGTGTTATGCATGTTTAAAAATAGAGATAGAAGAGTGTAGCCTCTTTTTAATGTGCTCATATTTGAAAAGCGATTTTAATTTGAAAAACTGAAAAAATATACTTATTTGTATCAGGTGCTTAAGAAAATTGTCGAGTTGAACACTTCTAAAAATGTTTCTTTGTAATATAGTAGTACACAAATTGTGCAACTGTGTCCAAATAAGATGGTATGCATTCTATCCTGAAAAGTTTCTAAGATAAACAAAAATAATTTAAAACAACAATGCAAATGAATAGGTTTTGTTGGTTGCTGCTTTTTGTTTTGTGCCTTTCCTTAAGAGCCTTCCTTGGGAAAATATCATATTAAACATACAGTTGTAAAATTATGCCCAGTTACCGCTGTAATGCTTTGATTATTGCTGAGTCATGCTGAGTGGAAGAGTCTGCAAATTTATATCCAAAAATATGTTTACAATTTTCTCCTGCTATTTAACCACTGTATGTATTTTTACAGGAATCTTGGTGAAAAAAACTTGATAGGAGATGCATACATTTGACTTAAATTCATTACATTGCTATTGTTATTTTCTGTTCAAGTTGTACTTAACTTATAAGTTGTTACGTACTCAGCAAACTCTTCTAGGCAGTTTCCTGTTTTCCTAAGTTTTGACATGGACAGGAATATTTTTTACAGCATTGGTTTAAGGAAAAAAAAACCTAAATGAAGGGTTTTTTTTCTAATTACACAGGTACAGGGTTGTGGTATCCTATCCTCCTCAGAGTGAAGCAGAACTTGAACTTAAAGAAGGTGACATTGTTTTTGTACACAAAAAACGTGAGGATGGCTGGTTCAAAGGTACTCTGCAACGAAATGGAAAAACTGGCCTTTTCCCCGGCAGCTTTGTAGAGAACATTTGAGAAGATTCATTCCAAGAGCTTCAAATCATATTGTACTGTAAAATAGCACAAATATTTTACCAGAAAAAGCACAGTCATGAAATATTTTCAAATGACTGTAATGTAAACAAAAATCTACATATTTTTACAGTGTCTATAGCACAATTACACCAGCGAACAAAGAAGATGAAGGCATCTGCTGGTTTTATCACTTTGGATTCTTAAGTGTGATGTGTGCCTTGTACTGTCTGATTTATTATGTAGAGGAACTTCCCCCTCCCCCCCCCCCCCCCCCCAAGTATGTTACATAAATGAACAATTGTTTACAAGGCTGTAACTAATTTATTCTTGGGTTTTTTTTAAACTTGAATTTTGTGTAATAGCTAAAGTTCTTGTGACTATGATTTTAACAAATTATTAATTTATGAAAGAATAACTAAGGGGAAGCTGGATTCTCTCCTTATGAGCAAGCAATTATATCTGATAAAGAGCCTCCCGTTTATCCTCTGGACATTTTTCCCCTGCTGTGTCTGACAGTGGAGTAAGTCTGTTTTACGAGTTAATGTTGAGTGGTGGTGATGTGGCGTCAAATAGAATTTGCCAAGTGGGGAAAAAATATGTATTTTGTTCTTTGGACAGAGAGAGAAAAAAAAAAAGTCAGTGGTGTTCTTGAGTCTAGTTGTACTTCTTCATAAATCACCCAAGCAGAGTAATGTTTCCAGGAGGCAAAGATGTATGTGAACAACATAAAATTCAACCATCTCAAGGTTAGGATCATCTCAAGGTTAGGAAGGAAGAAATTTAGGAGTGCCAATAAGAAATTCCCTATACTTTCTCTTTATGTAATAACTTGGCTATTTGAGCAAAGCTTAGCTTTGTATATTTGGCCAGTTCTTTGGGCATTTAGCGCTCAGGTTCCAACAAAATTGGAAGGAATGTTAAAGCCCAACACTTAGAATGCTTATATCTTGAAAACATCTGTTTGATAAGACTGAATATAAAAATAAAATTATAAGTTGTACTTAATGTCTAAAAATGCCTAAGAAGTGTAATTTGCTGTTTTCTTCTCAAACTGATCTGCATGGCCAAGAGATGTTTTAAAATGTCTGAGCAATAGTGGTGGTAAGTGATGCACTTGTGTTAAAGTAAAAGGCTGTATGAAACACTGTGAAAACTTTACTAACTTCTTAACCATTGCTACTTTGGTATGTTCTGACCTTTTCTTTGTCTTGCATGTGTTACTCAATTCCTGCAGTAATATAACTGTGCATGGTTGGCATTTTTCATTCCAGTTTCCTGTTGCTGGGTTATTTTGCTCTGAAAGTTTCCCAAAAGCCACTTGACCAAAACTAGTGAGCAACTCACCTTCAACCAGAGAAGGTGTCCAGTGTTTGAATCATTAATAAAATATTTTAATGTCCTTGCAGCTAATGGATATAAAGAATGCAGCCAGCAAGAAAAGTGTTGTTAGTCTTTCAGGGTTTTGTTAGAAATTTGACACTGGCGAACACACGCTACTCAGCTGAACTTTTTATTTTATTGTTTGATTGTAGCAGTTTAATGGTGATTTTTTGCAAGACACTGAACACTGTCATCTCCAGTTAAATCTGATGTAATTTGGCTGTTACTCAGCACTTTACAAAGGGAAGCCAGTAGTGTGATTCAGTGTCGCACAGTACACAGAAACAGTGATGAAAAAGTACAGAGTGATGTGTTAAACCCTTATAATTTTTTTTAAGTTATACATTGAAAAATATCAAATGTTAATGACAAGGAGTTCTTGCAATATCAGGTAGTATCATGATGGTCTTAAAAATAAGAAAAAGTATATCTATAAATATATTTAGTTGGACATGACAGCATTCCCAAATTAACCATCTCTCTGAAACACTGTATAATTCAGTTTTTGCATTTTTAAATATTTTTAAATAGTTTACTTGAATATTCATGTAATATATAAAGGTTTTGTGAAATGAATTTTAGTTAGAAAGAAGCTGATATCAGCTTTTGTCAGCATAAATTGGCACTAGTGTGTCATAATATTCTTATTTTGGAAAATTTAGTGCATTTTATATTAAAGACTACTAAAGGTTAATTTTTTTCTATCTCTACTCTCCCTATTTTAAACTAAGTGACTAAGGTACCTCTATTAATAGAATTTCATGGTGTAAGGTCAGTTAAAAAAATCAGCTGTTAATCCAATAGTTCTTTTAGATGGAATACATTTTTAATTGATTTTTTTAACATTAAGTAAATGTTTGTAAAAAGGGCTTATTACATAGCAGTGCAACAATGACAAAAATGCAGTTTATCATGCCTTTTTTGTGATCTTTTAGGGGTTATTTTTTGGTTTTGGCTTGGGATTAATTCAGTGTAGAAACAGACAAACCCTGTGCATTTGCTTTGTGTAATTCCATAAAAAATTTTGTAAGGTATTTTATATCTATGTTTGAAGTCCAGTGAATGTTAAGTGTTTGATTTACTATGTTAAACTTCCAATCCTAATAAATATTTTCTTAGCAAACAGCTAAATCAAAATGTGTATGCAAACATTAAACATAAATTACTTGTAAAGAATTCGACAATAAAATTACCAGAACTTAATTTCAGCATTCATAGGAGGATATTTCTGCTAATAGAGAAAAAGTCTTCAGTTTCCATAATGTTGGAAGTTTGGAGTGATGAATATAATGCAAAAATTGTAGAGAGAACTGACGATCTGGCTGATCTTTTCTGCCTCCTTATTTCTGCAAGTAACTTCAGAAGAGGTAGGTAACTTCCATCTCAGTCTGATCATGACGGACTAGTTTAGTCTTGTCAACAGCATATCAGGTGCATAATAGTTTTAAAGCGCTTTCCCTAGAGGAAGAAGTGTCTAGTGTAGTGGATCTGCTGCGTGTATAATGAGGGATAGTCCCTAGCCCTGAGGGCGAAGCATCTACCCAAACTTTAACTGAGGGCAAAAGACTCGTTTGCCCTGAAGAAGTTTGCTGTGCGCAGCAGTCAGATGGTAACTGCCTAACTAGGAGATTTTCTTGATTTGAATGCGGTTGCATGTCTATTATATACATGTGGCTGCTGGGAAAATGGTAGAAAGTTAATCCTAAAAGTGCTTGCAAAAATGTTTAGACTCTGTAAATGTTTCAGCTACTGCGATAGACTCTGTGCTAGTTAAGACTGACCAGATTTTGCTAGCAGTGAGTGATGCAGCATTAAGTCCTCTCTGTAAAGAAGGAGCATCTAGTCTAACTTTCCTTAATTAAGGGGGGGAGGCAACATGATTTGTAGAAATGCAGACTGGAGAATATAGAAAAGCAGCTTTATTTGTTTTTCAGAATTGTGATCTGACATCAGTGCGTCCATAGGAGAAAGGTACACGCAAACATCATGGCTGTGCAGTAGAAGTAAGACTATTTCTTTGGGTTGGGGTTTTTATGGTATTGTAATTTTTGAGTCATTCTAATATGTGTTTTAACATTTGGCTTGCCAAAGATGCCTGCAATCCTGTTCGCTCTCATTTCATTACCTCTGCCTTATAGCAGTAATGACAATTATGATAGTTTTGCATAGGCTTAAAAACATGGCTTCTGAGCATTCTGGCTTTTTTCACAGGGCTGGCAGAAAGTTTTAACTGGCTTGTTCTTTCCAGTACAATGTGTTTAAAGGTGTATATTGACTTTAATGAAACACAATAATCTACTTGTCTAGTTAAAAAGATTTGTGTCTGGCATTACTAAAACTCCTATGGTATAGTCTTTCATTTATGTGCACAATAAATAGTGATGCCACTGGTTTCTGTACGACACGCCAACGCACCAATCTTCTTTGGATTCTTATCATGAATCTGCAATATGTATACTTCTCAAACCACTCTCAAGCGCTCTTCCCCTGCCTTTTGATAAATGGTGAATGGTAAATCTTAAGCAGATTTGAAATTTGACTTGAGCAAAACCGGTGTCATAATTCTTTTGAATGATTTAATCATTCATAAGCTGGCATACTTGAAATATTTGTATATAGAAACAAAAGACCTGAGAATGGTGATGGTGGATGGTGAGGACATGGACATCAAATGTGGGGAAAAAATGGGAAAGAGAAAAGGATTTGGAAGACCTGTAAATGGGACCTGAATCTTAGCTAACTTATTTGTGATCTCACCTCAGTTACCAGAATCCATCTCTGTGAAAGGACCTAAGAGGAACTTGGATGTCTAAGGCTGAAAATGCAGCTCTCAGTCTTTACCTAGTCTCTCAAATTGTATGTGTTTGCTGCTTGCGTTTAGAACAACTGCTGTTGTGGTAGGCCTGAGCTGCATCGTTGTTCTTGTGACAAAACACATCTGAAATCCAAAACTAGGCGTCTGTATTCCTGAATTACCTGAACGGCTTGATATGATGGGTGTGCTTTGAGAATATATATATCACACCGAGTACTGAGTTAAATAAAAAAAGCACAACAGGAGTTGCAGGTTTGCATTAATAAACAGGGGTAGTGTCCATTTTCTATGTAGTCTGTGTAGTAACACTAATATTAGAGAGCTCTCTTGGGAAATGGTATGCATGCAATGCATTCTCCTTCCACAGTGTCACCCAAATTGCTCTTACTTTCTAGGAGTCAAGCTTGTTGAGAGCCTTGAAGTTAGCACCTGCTCTTGAAAACCTGAGGTCTCACCTTTTGAGCCTCAGTTTCCTCATTTGCCAAACTGACGATTCCTGTTCTTGCGAGGTATGTGATTTAAAACTTGTTTTGAAAGTAAAGGCTGACTGGTTTTTGTGAATTTGCAAATAGATTCTGATGGATTAGACCTGCCTCCAAATACAGTCAACAGCTGCAACATCTAAACCCTTCCACTAGAGAAGTCTCCTAGAGACTGGTTTCTGTGGGTGAGACACTTAGCTGATCCATTTTAACAGCTGAAGAGCACTTTGATCAGAATCAGGCTGATACAAGGAATAAAACAAAAATGAATTTGTTATATCCAATCCGCAATGTGCAAAAGCCATTCAAAATGTAACATAATGAGCATTTCATGCATGCCTATCAAATCACAGCAGTTACACTGAATATGATATTAGTAGATGTCAGAAATTACTATTTATCCGTTCCTTCTACTATACTCTTTCCTGTCAGCTGTATTATTTTGCTGAAAAATGGCAAAATCAGTTCTTAACTTCTCTGCTGTGCCTACTCAGTGGAATAAAGACAATCTAAACACAGTAATGTTAGCCCCAGATTTCAATTATTCAGTTTTAACTAGCTTGTAAAAATTCCTCTTAGCATGTGTAAATGAATAGCACTCTGCAGCCAACTCTAGTGCCCATATTATGGTTCAGTTTACATGGCATGCAGAACCCAAAGGCCTTCTGATGTTTGCATCTAGTAGTCATTTAGATCAAAACCAATTCACAAGATGTGTCCAAACACTGGCTACATGCTAATTTCAGAGTGGTGGGAACAGCCTGTACAAGAGTGTAGAGAGTGGAAATTTGGCTAGCACAGCAAGAAAAATATACACTTTAATTATAAAGGCAGAAAGAAAAATGTCAGGATTTTTAAATATCTGTACAGGTGTTTTCTTGTCCCTGCTATCTCAGATGGAACCCCATCCCACAAAGCAAATGGACTTTCATTTCCTTCCCCCCCAACTCCCTTTCCAGAAAAGAAAGCAATATAAGATTTTAAAATACTCACATTCTTTGGCATTGGAACACATGGTTGGACTCTCAATTACTGCAAATCAGTGCTACTTCATTGATTTCATTAAACTTTACTGGCATACACTGAATATGCCCCCTACTGTTAAATAGTGAGAGAAAATATCTCATCTGCCCTAGAGGAATGAATATGTCTGAAAGAAATGTAGCTGGAGAATTTTCATACTTGGAAAATACAGAGCTATTCGGGCTGTGTTCGCTTTTCTCAAAAAATGGTTGTCCCACCGGTACAGCTAAGGCAGTGGATCAAAGATGATGCCATTTAGCAGCACTGTAAAGCATGGAAGACTTGTTCACTTTTCAATCAAACTATAAATTTTCAGATCCACAATTGCAGAGTAGGCTTTGGTTTGCTAACGGCTGCTAGCCCCAAAATCTTTTGTGGTTAGTTGATGCTGTATTTTCTCATGGTATATCTGTGGATGCTTGGGAGAGAAGATGAGTCAGCAGCAGAATGACTTTAAAGTGGTCATTGACTTTGTTCTCCACAACAAGGGATGTGCCCTAGGTCAAATTTCTTATTTCAGCTGGTTGAACTTCTCAGTAAGCTGAAGAATGCTAGCTCTAAGAAGTTTACAGTTCAAAGAATTTTTCTCCACTCCTTTGGTAGGCAATCTTAGCGTGTCTTTTGAATACACACAGATCAGGAAAATCTGCTTATTTTTTGCTCCTTATCAAAGGTTTACTGTGTGCCTCTGTCCAACTTCTCAGGTTGTAGTACACAAGTAACTCTTTTCCTCTGCGTATCACTGAAATTCTTTGCATTCAATAATTTAAGATCTCTGATACACAACATAGCTTTTTTACAAGGACAAAATATAATAGCTTTTTAAAATAAAATAATATTGGGCTTTGTAAAGATCAGCCTTTTCATGGAGGATAAGAACACATGCAAAGGGATAAATGTTTTAAAATTCTTATCAAGATGAGTACTCATCCTGCCTAGGCATTCAGTATTCTTGATTACTTGCACCTAATGCATATTCCTTAATACTGAATTTGTGATTTCTGCCACAGACTACTAGACGTAATTCTCAGAAAGCTGGAGTGTTTCTGTTCAGAATGTCTCCAGCAAACAGAATGAAGAGAGCGAGAATGAGATGACCTTTGAATTCTGTCCGAAGAACCAGAGACTGGTTCAGGACCAACTTTAAGTGGCCCAGTTGTACATGCCACAACCATATTGCTATTTGGAGGTCTGCTACAGGCTGCGCTCAAGAAAATGGCTGAGAATATTTCTCATTTGTTCTTTTTCTTAGCTAGAATACTCCTTGATAAGAAAATCCACGTTAACCTGGCGTCAAATGCAGATAAAATTTGGCCATAACTGCAAAACACAACTGTGCCCTTGTAATTTGGTTTCTCTGATTTGACAGTGTTAGTGAACACTTAGATGATCCAAGAAAAATTGAAGACTAAAATATAAAGTTCTATGGGTAACATTTCTCAACTGTTCTCCACAGCCCAGGATCAGCCATGCTTGAACATCAGTTTCTGAGTCTGGGAAAGTTGCTGCAGTTCTCTTAGTAAGGATTGACATGTCAGCAGTGAATGTGCCAGTGGGGAACTGGTGGGAGGAGAAACAGCCCTGTAATTAAAGCGATCAGTGAAACATTGTCTGGTTCAACCACAGCTATTTCTTTTTTTGACACTAAGCTATTCCTTAGTAAATGATGCTGATGCTCCTCTCCCACAGAAGGTTGGTGACGTTTGTTACTGGATGTGACAAAGTGTTTGGATGTCTGGGAGATGAGGACCACAACAGAACTTAGCTAGTTAGATGGCTGTGGGGCCTCTGCGGCGATAGCTACGTTGCCAGCATTCCCAAGTGCAGGCTCAGTGTAGGCTGATGGCAGGAACTGCTTTCGGAGCTGCTCAACAGCCTCAGACAGCTAAACCGAGCTGTGAAAGCTGTCTGCTCCCAGAGCAGTTGCATCTCTTCAGAGGTCAGGCTGGTGGAAAACGATCAATCAGTAGGATGCGTCTGTCTTTGCGCTGTAGTGTATTTACGTTGGCAAACCTTTGTTGTGTGGACTCCGCGTAAGTGTGTTACTGATGAGCAAGATGACATGGGAATTTTTACATCTGCTCTCTTGGTACTGTCGCCAATCTGTACAACAGGTTTGGTTTTGACTGTGAAGTATCACACTCATAGCTGACGGTAACAGGGCATAATTGCACAGCTGTGATTTAATTAGCCTACAGCCCTGGTCTCATTGAGTGAGTCATGGCTAAATCCACAGTACAAGAAGCATCTTCTGTCAAATACAGGAGCTAGTTTGGAGAAAAATTAGCAAAACTGTACTTTTGAGCTCTTTGGACTTTATCATCAGATAATGCTAGCAGAGGCTGTTGAGGAATGGTTAATGGAACAGGGTCACAAGTCTGTGTAGGTGCTGTGCAAGCAAGAAGATTTCTGCTGAGACAAGACGGCGACGAAAGTAAGGAACTTTGTGAAGAGAAGTTGTGGTTGAAGAAATGTAAAAATAAGTAGCTTGTGACCGCGAGTACGTGCAGTATGTGAGTGTAGCCTTTTTATCATGTAACCAATAAGAGAATGGCTAGTAGGCATATGTTATAGAAATCATATAAAAGAACCCTGTTAGAAATAAAGAAGACGACGCTTGCAGGATCTCATATTGAGTGTTCTGTGTCTTCCCTGCTCGAAACTCTCCGCAAGAGGCTGGAAATCTTTCTAGTTATTTGTGTGTGTCTGAAGATCTGGCTCCATGTATCTGTATGATTTCTCTGTTACAGTCCTGTCAAAAGTAACATTTTCAAGGAAATAAAAAGGGCAAAGGGGAAATACTAGATTCTGGTCAACTTCTGGTTAATGTTTTTTATTAAAAGCTTATCTCTGTCTGGCATTGGAAAAGACACAAGTAGAAAGCCCATGTTCTTATAACTAAAAGCACTATTGACAAATCTACAATAGCTTATAGCTGGCTTATGTTATCTCCTGCTATGTTTAGTAACACAATAGAATGCTTTTGGAAGAGATATTAAATGCTGAAATAGTGATTCCAAATATAAAAGAGGTCCCTAAGGCATGAATGTAATGTCTTGCTTATAACTTTAAATTACTTTTTTATAGCTAGAACTAGCATGTCTAGTGGCTAATTATAATGTAGTCTGATGGTATGCCCAACCTCCTTCTCTGTCTTTTTCACGTGTTCCACTTAACTTCCTAGGCCTTCATTTCCTAAAGGATTAAGTGCATTGGACTCCTACTAAACAAAGAAGTACTTTACAAAACAGGAATGGATTTAAACATGATCATAAAAGTTAAATGTATGATGAGGTGTTTTGCTGAATCATAATTTTTTGACCCCTCTGGACCATCCTGGAAATAAAGTAGTGTGGTTCTAGGGGGGGGGGGGGAGAAATTTTACTTACAAACAGAACTTATTTATACTTTTCTAATCCAGCAAAAATTAATTAAATTGACATTTCAAACCTGAAATTGCTTTATTGGGTGTTGTAACACTTAGATATGAGGGGAAAGTACAGCACTTGGGAGAGCTCTGGCAATGTTTTCTGTTTTCTAGTTTGAGATGTAATGGTCATGGCTCACTGAACTGGCCTAGAATACTCTCTCCCTTCTTTCCGCATTGTGCGTTAGTCACCATGGCTGTGATTTGGTATAGTCCTTTGGTGTGTGCACTACAGTTATACTGCCTCAGTGGGAGTTTCAGGTGCTTGTGACTTTTGCTGAATCAGGGACTTAAATTATGCCTTGGACCATGCTTAAGCAAATAATCCCAGGGACTTCACCAACTGGGTATTTTAAACAAGTCTGCTGACACAGACATTGAAAGCAAGTACAAAGACCTTCAGTTGCTGTAATCGGGCAGCGCAGCACATGGATCAAGACTTGTTCCAAGAAATCCTGGCAATGCTGACAAAAAATTTGATCTGCGTATGCATGTCCAACGTTAGTCGTGTGGAGTCTCCTCTCACTACTGCTGGAAAACTGCTGAAGTCTAGGATGAGAAATTTACAGATGGAGAGTTAGAAATTAAGACAGCAAATGCTTTGTCTTTGAGGAAAGGAAATAAAATGCTAGGTGTAAGCTAGGCATTGGATCAGACATCTGTGGTATAGGTGCAAAAGTTTGGTTTTGGTGGCAGGAAGACAACATCTGTGGTACCTGGGAGAACTACTTACCAAAGCTGTGAAGGAAAAGTAAGTTAAATGTTATCTGTGCTGACAATTTGAACAATGAACAGTCAAAAGTGGGAGGCAGGAGGTGGGAGAGGGATGTCTTTTTCTAAAACCACTGTGGGAAGCTCTTTACTTCAGGGTAGTATATCCAAAGGGTCGGAGGGTGTGACGCTAGTGCATATGCTTTTCTTTCTTCCTTTCTTTGCTCCTTTTTAAAAAGGAAAGCATTTGCTTTGGGGAAAATAAAGAGTAAGATAACTCTGATTCCTCACCTTACAAGCAAACTAGAACTGGAAGCATATCAGTGAGGGGGAGCACTAATTCTGGGATTGGTACTGGTACCAATGCTAGAAATCAGCTGCAGGAGGACTGTAATAATCTGACAACATTTCTGTGCGTAGGAATTGAATGGCTGCAGACCATTAACTAAAAGATTTGTCATGACAGGTTGTAGTAAAGGTATGAAAATGAAGGCAAACGTGTAATCTGTGTTTGTTAATGTCTGCAAAAAAGATGGGCCTTTCAAATGATGCTGTAAAAAGTAATTCAGACCTGTAGCATTACAACGCTTTGTCCTCCAAAGGAAGATGCATGGATGAATACTATGCTGTTAGTATTTGTATGGCCGTAGTTGCCATTTATATGTTAATATGGGTGTTCTTCTGAAAGAAGTGAAACATGCTGTACCAGAATAAATGGATTTTATTATAGAAAACAGAGCTATAGATGGAGCTGTGGTCCAGGCTGAGGATATCTTTGTTTTACCTAGAAATTCTTCTATCAACTTGTGCATAGTGCATATATATATATATATGTTACAAATAAACCCAGAAAATTCGTACTTATGAAACAATTACATTTAGAGGCATGATAGATGCAAACGGCAATGTTACTGTGAGAGAGCTTTAGTCAGATGGTAGAACTGGGCTTTGTTTTGCATTTTTCACTTACAACTGTAACTCTCCCAAGTTTGGAAATACTTGGAATGTTAGTACCATTAGGTAGCATGCTGTCCTGTATGTTTTTTACTTTTGACAGAAGAAATGAACTACTAATTTACTTGCTAGGCTGATAAAATACACATAAATTGTTAGTATTAGTGGCAGCTGTGATTTCTCAGCTGGTATAAAGATCTTCAAATGTGTGCTGCTTTTTGAGTTACCATGAGTGGAATACCTACTGCATCCTGCCCTTCATAGCACATCCATTTTATCATCAAATGAATCTCTGCATGGCTGGTCTGCACGTGCCAAGGGAGGCTCATTAGGAACAGCTACCCGGCCATGGCTTGTCTCGCATTCACGTAAATTTGCCAGCACACAGTGCACGCTAACTCCACGTACATAAGTTTTCTTATGCCTCAGGGAGCAGTCTGTCTTATCAAAACCAGAATGACCCTCTTGTCAGCATAACAGATTTATTAACTTACAAGAATCGTGTTTTGAAACCTCCTGCTGTGTTGTCAAGTTCCAGATGGCAGAACACAAGAGCATGGCAGCAAGTGTATTTGTTTACAGCCTCCTCACTCCACCCTTCATTGACTGACTTGTCTTTGCCATCATAATTTCTGAGTGTGGCAGGTACAGAAGTCTTAGAGCAAAAGGCTTCCATTTACAGCCAAATAGTGGAGTTCAGTGCCTTATTTATTTCCCAGTGTATTTTTTTTCCTCAAATGCTTAACAAAATAGCAAGCCTAGATTAGTAAAAGCTATGAAGGATGTTGCAGCTGGATGCAGCATTACAGCCAAAATGGGTTATAAAACACTTTGCAGAGTTCTGATGCTAAAAATAGCGATGCATTGAGTTGAGAAAATGCTGGATAAGGCTGGATAAGGTCAGTCAGCACATTACCTAGTTCTTACAGTGGAGAAAATTTACCCACCATTAGTCCACATGTTATTCAGGAGATGGTGTCCTGCCGTCTACTGGATGAGGCCTTACTGGTTTTTACCTTCTTATCCCATTAGGTTATGTGTTGTTCTCCTTCACTTCACTGTCTGGGCTATTTTTTGCAGGATTGCAGCTTGTTCTTTTCTCTTGCATCATTGTCATCAGGCAATGGACCAATGTGTCACAAGTAGAATTGCTTGACATGTATTTATCAGGTTGCTTATTTACATATACTTAACAGCTTTTGAATATAAATGCACATTGCCACCAAAAAACTGTTTTTGTAAAGTACTTGCTTATTCCAGCAAATGAAAGTATAGCAGTTTTTAGTAAATAGGATAAATCTTATTTGAAAAATTACAGGAAATACAGAGTTAATGTCAAACTTGGTTTTTTTAAATTAAAGACTTGGGTTTTTTTTGAAACTCCCCCAACCTTCCCTAATCTATTTATTTTTAAGTTTCCCATGAAAAATGAATTGAGCAACTCCCGTAATGAAAGACGATGCATTTCCAAATGGGGTTTAAGGCCTTCATCCGGTAATTCAGTTTTTGCAGGTGCAGTCCTCTTTCTACATTAAGGCCTAAAAGTGCTTCCACAGAAAAAGTTAACTACAGAGTAGATCTTTCCCTAGGGCTGTGTCAGTACAGGAAGCTGACAGCCATTAGGCTCAATTAAAGATGGGAGAACTGACATTCAGAGGGGAGAAACTAAGTGACTTGGCAAGTCTTAAAAGAAACTTGGAGCATGCCCTCTGAATCTCAGTTCATAGGGACATCATTCCCCTGAGAAATCTAAATAGTCTATGGCTTTAGCATCCCAGTCTCCTGCTAGATTTTTTCCCTTCTTCATGTCACTCAGAAAATAAACTTGGACCATAAACTCCTGGGAGAAGGAGCTGTCATCTGTCCTTATTCTTTGAAATGGCTGGCATGTTCTTAGTTGTAGGAAATTAAATTATAAACAAAATTTAACCACTTCCTTTTTTTCTTGTTTGTAGCATCTATAAATACATTCTTTCTTTCTTTCTTTTTTTTTTTTTTTAAAGTGGGGGGCATCATGTGATGTTAGCTTCCTTAAATGCTTGTATTCCAATGGATTTAATGAGCATTTGGGAGCCAGATGGCATACCATATTTTTTTTCATAACATTTTAAAGCACATGACAGACAATTCATATTGACAGGAATGCTTCACTGAGGTGTCTGTAAAGCAAATGTGTTACTTGTTACTATTAGAGCAGAATAATTGTTTATGAAAGGCATCCTCAAGTTCAACAATGATTCAATGAAGTAAACGGAAATGAATTCTGCTATGTAAACACTGCACACACTGCAGAAATGTTGCCAACTTGTATAGGTTGCCTAAGATAATTATGATCTGAGTGGAAATGCATGATGTAGTGTAGTATTACTCAATGATAGTCACTGAAGTCCAGATTCAGGCAATTTTGCTTGAAAATCTTCAGTCTGTGGGCAGTATTATGGAAAAGGCCATGGCTGGAGACAATAAAGATGACTCCTTTTCCTGTAAGATGGGAAGAGAGAAGCATTCTTTCTCCTTTTGTCTACTAGGAAGAGAGAAACACATGAAGAAAATAATCCTGTGGAAGAAGGAAAAGACATGAAAGCAATGGACCCTACTATTCTAGTTAAGATTGGTTGGAGCTGCGGGTACAGCTTAAAAAGTCATGCCTAATGAACCTCTTCCTGCAGAGACTCAGCTGGGAGAAGAATCCAGCTATCTGGTTTTGGGAAGATAGCAGGGTCTTTGATAAATTCTTGGTCTGTACTTACGCATCTTCTCCGGTTTAGTAGCTAAACTGTGAAAATTGGGAGGGGAATACTAGCTTGAATCTTCTCAGAATATTCAATGTTTCAGTTAAATAACTCTCTGAAAAGTTAACTTCTACCTTTTCTTTAAAAAATTTTCAAACATGGAAAAATGTACTTCACTCCTAAATTTTATTCTTTTTTGTTAATGTGTAGTTTTCAGTGCTCTTCAGAACTGATATTTTTGGCAAATGTATAGTTCCCTAAAAAAAAAGGACCCTGTTCAAGCAATGGTATATGAGTTTTGTGTCTGTTGAAAGAACTTGGATGGGGAGAAGGAGAGAGTGTTTCTTTTGTGAAGAAAAAAGAACATGATGTGTAGAAACTGGATAAAGAGAGACTGAACTCTGACAGAAAGGGGAGCTGGTCCACAGTGGGCTGGGGTTAATCTACCACTGCAATGTGTTGAATACAGTATATTCTCTATGTTCAGTATAGAAATGATACATAACCTTATAGAGAAGATTCAGGCAAGTGAGGATAAACCCAAAAAGGTGTACTTAAAAAATATGTGTGAATTTTTCCTGTTCTGGAAAAAAAACCTCTCAAAACAAGTTCCTGTAGCACCCTACTGCTGTATCAACCTGCATCACATGGCTTTGAATCAGAAGATTTGTTCACCACTTTTGCATTTTCATAGCCAGTATAGTTATAGTGTGGTAAAATTCACAGATTCTAGACTGATCTTCTAAATTGCTCATTTTTCCCCCCTTAGCGATAAATATTTAATTGTCTTTTTTATAAAGTAAATATATAGGATCCATAACAAAATTCCATTCTGGAGTTTAGAGACAGTAGCTTGTGCCATCCTGGGTTTCTGTAAGCCACACTATTAACCATGTGTGGTCAGACAGGGGCGGTTACCAGACCTCTTATGAGGAGCTAGAAAAATGTTTGACTTATAGTAGAATCTCATCATAAACTGTGCTCTTGAAAATCAAAACCTATGAGCAATGATTAAAAAATAAAACCGTTGAAATAAGGTATGCATTTTATATAATCAAACATAACTTGATCTGACATAGTCTGGCATGAGCAATAGTTAATTCTTTCCAAGGATGCTAATCGTTTCTGATAATTTTTGAAGGAAATTATTCACTGTGATAGATAAATTAAAAAATGGTGTAAGCAATCATCTAAAAATACCTCTTGTCATCTTTAATAACCTAATTCCTACCTCATTAAGCCAGATGATTGGGTATTATTATGATTTACTACTTTGTTGGAAGGACATACAACAGTAAGGGCTTCTGTATGTCACAAGGAGATGAAGTCTTCAGCTGCTCAGTTAAGTACACGAGCAGGATGAAATGACAGCAAAGTATTTCTGCAAGGAAATGCGATAAAAAACTAGATCTATTTAGGACAATCTGATAGAGAAAACTGAATGTTAGGAATTGAGTTCCTTGAAAGCTCTCCAAGTATTACTGTATGTGTTTCAGGCTGCAAAATGAGTAACAGCTGTAAAGAATATTGGTTTTGACATTTCCTGTAATACTGGTGAAGATAAAGGAGGTGAGCAGTCTATGAGATTTGAGTGATTGTCACTATCACTATCACAGTTGCCATTTATTGTGGACTGTGCTCAACGCTCACTGCTGGCAAGTCATCAACTGAATTTTTGCCAGTGTAAGTCCTTATGTTTAGGACCACAGCTATTTGCAGTTATGGGGGGGATGACTACATGGTCCTTTGACTTGCTGCTTTCTGTCAGTAAGTAGATGTGCTACATTAAGTTGGTATTCCTGTACTCATTAAATTTGTGCCTTATTAGGGCTAACCTTGAAAACATAGTCACATTCACATAATGAACATATGCTAAAATAGGTGAGGCTATGAAAACAGTGTCGTGCTTGTGGATATGCCTTAAGTTTCCTGCTTCAAACAGCTTTTGGTCTCTTCATAAATGTCATGAATTTCAAAGTAGATATTAGGAGGAATCATGAAAGTATTTCACTTCCATGTGTCTCGGGTATGCTGCTTCCTGGGGGCTAATTACTGTGTTTATAAAACAAGGACTTTGCTTGTATAAGTTCTTAGAGCTTCTCAGGAGAAGGGAGGTGAAGGACCAACTCACGTTGCTTATTAACTGTGTTTTACTGTTCCTGCAGTATAGGCCTTTAGCTGAATTTTCTTATGCTAATGAGTTCAGTCCAAAACATTAGGTAGAATCTTTCTATCTTTATTCTCCCTTGCTCTTCTTTCTGACTTTGCCTCCTCTTTGTCATCTTCTCCCAACATCCCGCTTTCTTCCCTTTTCCCCAACAAAGCAAACTTCAAGACACAGTACCTACAGGGTACTAAATGTAAATATGAGTGGATGCAGTAAATTTTCAGAAGACTGCATCACAGGACTAAAGTGGGCAACAATTTGGACTTGTCCATACCATTTGTGGAGATTCAAAACCTGTGACTGATTAGTGATGTATTAGGGCAGGAAAACCTTGACCCTTGCTCCATCATGACATGAAGGAAATTTTGGCTGTTTAGAACTTTTTTCTGTTAGTCTTAATGGTGAGAGCAGTTTTCTGTATGTTTAGGAGCTAAAATGCTGTTACCTTTGCTGAGGAATACTTCTCAAAAATACTCTTTTTCCACCAGCAATTGCAGTAATAGCTAAACAGATTTTTACAGGATAAATTAATTCTTGAAATGATTGGCCATGGATCTTAACTTTGCAGCTTATATAAATATGTAAGTGAATGGGAGTAGGGATGAAACTATGAAAGGCAGAATAGGGAAGTTAAGACTACATTGATACATGAAATAAGAACCAATTATGCAAGGCGAACTTCTATAAATGGCATTTAGCTATTTTTAAGTGCTGTTCCTGAGACTACTTATTTTCTGTATTGAGTATATTAGGTACAATTAAAAATAAATTGCCTCTAAGAGAACAGGAGGAGAGTTATTCAAATATGAGTATGCAAACACTTCTATAAAACGCTTGGATGTTCTTGTACCAGACTTCTAGCGGATATTCTTAGCACTCATAAAATGCGCAATACACACAAAAAATATCCTTTCTATACAAAATGGTCAGTGGAGTCTGCTGGGAGTGAGACATGTCCTTCTGTGGTGGTGTCAGTTTTGTTTGTTTTCCAAATTACCTTGCTGGGAGATGCTGACTGCCCCGTGTGATGCTTTTTGCAGTTTTGAAAAGGTGTCTGTCTAAGAGGTGCTGTACAGAATGCAGTGAATCTAGTCCCTGGCTGGCTGAGCTGTTTATTTCCTCCTTGTTCCCAGTCCTCGCTGGCTTGGGACTTCTGAGCTAAACACCGATACACTCTGTGGCAGTGCAGTCCTTAAATGAGGAGTCGGACGTACTGAGGGAAGCAAGAGATTTCGAGAGATGCTGAGATCCAAAGTCCGCTGATACGCAGCAGGAGTGGCCAGTGCCCGTGATCACACCAGAGTCGTGGACAGAGGCTGAATGTACGACACATGTTTCTTGAAGATACTTTTACAGGGGTGGGTGATGGTGGTGTTCTTTTAATGTGTAAGGTGCTGCATGGCAGCACTGGAAGTGAAGTGTTCAATTTTAGCAACAGATTAAGCAGCCATAATACAAGCTTCTCTTTGTGGCTTCCATGGTGTGCCTGACTTCTTGCTAGAAGCAGCAGCAGTTTAGTGACTGTGCTAACTTAAACATGGGCCTCACGCTGAAGTGTGAAATAATGCCAGTCATAGTGGGGAAACCTGTTTAGCCAGGAGGATATGAAAACATGAGGTAATTTGCCAAAGCCTCTCATGGTTTTGTTTTGTTCTGGGTTTTGGTTTTGTTTGGGGTTTTTTTTTTTTTTTTTAGAAGAAAGAGGTTTCACAGGGGTACCAGGAATAAGTTCCTTAAGAGGAAAAAGTTTGCCTGCATATTTGTTGAAAAAGTACATCTAAATTGTACAAAAACATTTCCTGTTAGCATGATAAAAGTTCACTCTTACAACACAAGAACAAATATTGGGGAGATTTTGGATAGTCTAGAAAAACAAAACAGTGCAGCATTATAAAAAAAAAAAAATCACGTAAGAGCAAAAGCATGGTAATTCAGCCACTTAAATATCTGAACTGGTGTGGTTGGGAAAAGTTTGCCAAGTTGCAAAATACTGGGAGAAGAGAGGGGTGTTTTTCTGTCATACAACCAGGTGGTTGGGGTTTTCCCCAACGGTTCATCTCAGGCTTTGTACCACTTGCCTAGAAGGCTGAGGCCGTATCAAACAGATTCGGGAATTGCAGTGTATAACTTGTTAGTTACATAATTTATGTATTTGTCATGGTTTAACCCCAGCTAGCAACTAAGCACCACGCAGCTGCTCTTTCACTCTCCCCACCCAGTGGGACAAGGGAGAGAATTGGAAAGGAAAAGGTAAAACTCATGGGTTGAGATAAATGATTAATAGTACAGAAAGGAAGAAACTAATAATGATAGCAATAATAAAATGACAATAATAATTATAAAAGCATTGGAATATACAAAACAAGTGATGCGCGATGCAATTGCTCACCACTTGCCGACCGAGGCCCAGTCAGTTCCCAAGCAGTGATCCCCCCAGGCCAACTCCCCCCAGTTTATATACTGGGTATGACATCACATGGTATGGCATAACCCTTTGGCCACTTTGGGTCAGCTGCCCTGGCTGTGTCCCCTTCCAATTTATTGTGCCCCTCCAGCCTGCTTGCTGGCTGGGCATGAGAAGCTGAAAAGTCCTTGATTTAGTTTAAACACTGCTTGGCAACAACTGAAAACATCAGTGTGTTAGCAACTTTCTTCTCATACTGAATCCAGCTACTAGGAAGAAAATTAACTCTATCCCAGCCAAAACCAGTACAGTATTCCAGATGTATGTGTGTATACATAATAGGCATGTATGTATAATTAGTAACTAGACCTGATTTTCCCCAGTGCAAATCACATGTGTGCATCTGAAGAAAGGGGTGATTTAGGCTTGACGGGAACAGAAAGATTCAGCAACCTCAGTGCTGAGCTGCCCAGGCAAAGTAGAAAATTATGAGGAGCCCTGACGATGGTGTTCCTCTATGGTCTAGAAGACAGCTTGCCTAGAATGAGGCAAGTCCAGTTACACCCTTTTTCTATAGGAAGAAATGCATAGCAGTGTACTGACTGTGTGACCTGCCACCCAGTTATCATTTGGCACGGCAAGAAGGAAATCTCTTAAACTCTTAAGCTTACTGGCTTAATTCTCTTCTAAGACCATGAGTCCTGTATCTCAGATACATACCTTCATCATCACACTTAACCTGGAGAGTTCATTTTTAATATGCCAGTTGAAAAGCAAAATAGTTTCTTGAATGAACTGTTGTTTTCAATAGATGCTTAATCCCCAAGCTCTTACATCTCCAGACAGTAATAATCTGTCTGTAGTGTCAAACCTGTGGCTCACTTCAATCTTTTGTTGTTGTTCCTATAAATTGAAACCGCTTCAGATTGATGGTTATGATAGTCTTGTTCGACTGTGAGAAACTGTAGTTCGTGGCCATGTTTTCAGTAAGACAGAAGATTTGAAAATAGGTTTTCTTTTAGCCAAGTGCTCCAGCCAGCAGGCTTTTGTTTAAGATGGGACTGACCTGTACGTGCAGCCAGTTCTCCAGTTGCTTTATCTTGGGCCTTACACAAAACCCATATAATGTGGTAAGTATGCTTTCACAAGCAGTACAGGGAACAGTATGAAAATGCTGCCGGACCTTTGAGCAGCATGACTCTTTCACACGTGACTCTTGGCAGAAGTTTGAGAGACCACTGATTTGGGCACTACTGTGATTAATGATTAGTACTAAAGTTCCTTTGTAAATCTGGCCTCAAATCCAAAACCAAGAGGAATTTGAAATAGCTGATACAGGGGACCTTAGTTAAGAAGTGGCTAGTGGGCCCTGTTTTGTGACGTTATGCTTTGATTTGCGTTTTATGCTTTTAGATACATTGGATATCCTTTCCTGTTTGAGGATATTGTGTTTTTCCCCTGTTAATAGAGAAGTGCTTACTTGAAAGCAGTATCTCAGTTGTGTGGAAGAATGATTGAAACTTTTTAAGAAAAGAATAAAAAACTCTTTCAGGAAGAGTGTTTTTGATACCTGAATGCATTAGGCATTCAGGAAAGACAGCTGCATAATTTTGTACATTGTGAACAGGTTCCAAATGTGTGTATACATGGTCACGTAGAGAGCCGTACAAGAATTACTACCTTATAATCCCACTTAATTCCAACTAATAGTAAGCCAGGCATAATAATGGCCAGTATGGAACTAACCATTACTGACCAGGACATGATGGATGGAGCAGGTCTGTCAGATCAAGTTTGTGTATCGGCTACTGTCCCCTAGAAAGGGGAGGTACTCAGTATGACACTGATTTCTCTTGTGGACTCCACTAGCTCATCTTGCTTTAATGGGAAATTGGTGTAAATAAACTGGCTCAGATGAACTCTGCTTAGACTATGTGATCTCATTATTTAGCTAAGCATCTGGAGGAAAAAGGCTAATCTCACTTTGGCCAATGAATGAACACACTCCTTGTTTTAACCACTGAGTTAATGAACAATCATTGAACAGAATCTCATCTGAACTTTTGAAAAGGGTATTTTACTTTGTCAACTATAACATAGTTTTTAAAAAAATACTGTGAAACTCATGCTCGCTCTGTGTCAACAAAGTCCTAACAGTACAGCAGAGATCAGCTTTTTCTTTAACTTTCTTACAAGGATGGGTCAGCTCTCTGGCTGAGGGCACAGGTCACAAATATGTTCAAGTTGTAATTGCTAATAGAATTTTCACATAAAATCTTGCCTGCTGCTCTCCTCACACAATGTGGTGCTCACAGTTATTCTCTCTGTAGTATACACATCTTTAGAAAATATGCCATATCACTAAGGTCAGGGTTTTTTCCCTTCTGTGTTACTTTGCGTATATGTATCACTTGAAGGAAAAGCCATAATTAATCCCTGTGAATCCTTATCCTTAGTTATGCTAGAGACCAAAAGTCTTGATCAGAGACTGTTCTGAGTCACAGTTTCAGGTCTCTATGCCTTTTCTTATTCATCACTGGAACCTCTGTTTTTTTCAGAATATGGCATATTCTGAAATGTCATTGGATCACAAAATCTCATTTACTCTTTTGAAAACACAACTAGCTTGCAGTATAAATATATTTGCTAAAAGAAACTAATTTTGCATAACAGCTTTTCTTAAAGGTTTTTTTTTTCTTACAGATGTTCATCTGTTTAGCAATGCCTAAATCTGCTTTTCCTTCTATATGTAAAGAATGATTAATGGAAAAAGAATCCTATGTGAATATGGGTAATGTTATTAAACTCTCTACAACTCCCCTGGAAACATTTATAATCTGAAATTCTGATTAACAGCTTTCAAGTCAAAAGCAAGAACTGTGCAAAGTTACACTCCCACTGAGCTCATAGAAACTCCAGTGTGATCTTGGTACTTCTTCCTTTGTGGAACCTTCTAATAATAATTTTTCTCAAAAAAATTTCAAGGGAGTACTCTTGTAGGCAATTGTGATTGATTTTATTCTTATTTCTCAGGTGAAAGAATTTACTCGGTACGTGTGACTCTTAAGAGCCTACAGAAACCCCTCCAGCATATCATCAGCCATAAAGGTTAACAGCATTACCGTTAAAACACAGCAGTTTTTTGCATTAGTTTAGTTGCTTTTACAATTAGTTTAGTTGCATATCATGAAGCTTATTTTGGTTGCTGAACAGGAACTCTCACAGGTGTTTCTGTACTCGGGGTTTATCTACCTTTAAGTGTTTCCAGTTTAGCTCTACTGGTATAGTGATGCCTCGTGCAAGATCCTGGGGATTTGGGAGCAAGGAACTGCGAAAATGAAAGAGACAAAATCTTTATTCATCTGCTTGTGCGCGTCTACGTACGAAACACCTTTTTGTATGCGCAGGGGGAAACGAGGACGCCACAGAGAGCTCCACTTTGGAGTGAGGCGGCTACAGTCGGGCGGCTGCTTTGCGCCCTGTATAAATTCCGGCAACTAGGCCCGGGGCTAGGCAGGAAGCCCAGCACGAGTGGCTAAGACGGACGTTGTCTGGTTACCTAGATGTAAAACGTAGTTTAAAACCAGAAAGCGAAAAAGAAAAGGGGAAGGGCCTGCCCCTGCGTGAGCTCTGAGGAGAAGGGAGGTGGGTGCAGGGCCGAAACCCCTTCCGCAGGTGGGGGCCGTGGCGGTGACCCGGCCCTGGCGGGTCTCCTTCTCCCACACGCCGCGGGGAGCTTCGTTTTGCCGGCTCGGAGGGTGCAGCGTAGGCACCTGGCGCTGCCGGCTGCTATTCTGGCCGCTTCCAGCCGCGACGGCTTGTGCGAACAGGCGGTTGACATCAGTTCGTCATCTCCTGACGCCCGCGTTCAGCTCAGAGCTGGACCGTCGTCGCGTCGGGGAGGGAAGACACCTCCGTAAGGAAAGCAAACGACGAGCCGCTCAGAAACCAGCAGGTAAACTGAACATGCACATAGACGCTGGTTTCTTCGTCGCTCTCCTGTGGCGCACCGCCTCCCCGAGTGTGGGCTCGGCGGGAAGCGCTGCCGGGGGGAGTGTGGGGGGCGGGGACGCGGCCGCCGGGAAGCTGCAGCCCTGCCACCGTGGCACCGGCGCCAGGCGGGGACTACGCGTCCCGGCGTGCCCCGCGGCGGGGTCCCGGCCGCCACCGCGCCCCGCTGTCCGTGCCGCGGGCTCCACCTTGAGCCCGGTCGCCGGGCCGGGAGCCGTACTGCGGCGCAGCGCCCTGCCTCTCCCTTCCTTCCTTCCCTCCCCGTCGGGCTGCGCCGCCCCGCCTCTGCCCCGCAGAGGAGCCGCAGGGGTGAGCGCGGAGCCGCTCGGCGCCACCGGGCGGGCTGTGGCTCCTTCCCTCCGCTCCGCCCCCCCCCCTCCTCCCCGGGGGGGGGGGGGGGGGGGGGGGCCTCGCTGCGCGCGTGCGCCGCCGCCCCCTGGCGGCGGGCGGGGCGGCCCTGGGCGGAGGCGGTTGGGGGCCGTTAGTCCCCGCGGCGCGCGCCCAGCCGCCCGCCAGCCCGCCTTCAGGCGTGTGAGGGGCTTCGGAAGGGAGGGAGGGAGGGACAGGAGTGCCGCCCCGGGTCGGAGGAGGTTGGTAGGAGCCCAAAAAAAGAGGGGGAGGGGCGGGTCTCGACGAGAAGAAGGTTTGCCGAGAGGGGAGAACGGGTTGTCCGAGAGGGTCGGGACTGGGGGCGGTGGCTGAGGCGGCTGAGGGCGCACAGGTGCGGGCGGCGGGGCGGCCCGGGCCGGCCGGCTGCGGTATCCCGACTCGCCTGTGTTGAAAGGTGTCCTCCAGCGGATGTAGAGCGGTGCGCCGTGAGAGGGTTAGCGGTAGTGCCACTGGAGGCCTGGGGGTCACGGATTAAGGTTTGTTTTGAAAGAGGGGAAAAGCCGTAGAGGACAAAGGCGGTGCAGGCACTTGTGCGTGCTGTGTGGTGACCCAGAAGAAGAGCCTGTTGCTCAAAAGATACTTGGTTGTCCCGACCTTTATTTGACCAGAGAATATAGGGTTATTACTCCTGCTGCAGTTTTTTCTTCTCCCAAGTCACAACTCCGAAGAATCTATAGCTCTTCTGTGCTAAACCACAAATCGTATATTGCTGCGTTGGAAGTAGGCCTTACGCTCCCCCTGTAAATATCTGGTTAACGTACAAGGGACTTTCACTATTGTTTCTGAGAATGGTAGAATTGCTAAGATTTTTTTTCCCTTCTCAAAGAGACCAGGAAGGGTAGAATGACACGTTTTAAAGAAGTTCTCTTCCCCCCAGGCAGCTTGTTGGGTCCTGTGTAGCTAAGCATGTCCAGAATTATTGGGAAAATACATATAGGTCTGACAGCATTTATAAACAGTATAAGATGGTTCACTTGACATTACTTAGGAGTGGAGGAGTTAGACAAGATGAATTCCAGAGATCCCTTGTAATCTATATTATTCCATGTTTCATGTAAAAATAAAAGAGTAGGTATGCTCGGTGCTGGTAAGAACAAAATATGAAGGAGGAGATCCTAGTATGACATTGCTGCAACAAGTAGGCAAGAACTTCCAAGAGTCATTGTGGTAACTCTGTAAAAGAAGAGATCAGTCATGATGGAGAACGCAGACCGAGACTTTGTTTCTAACAGAAAAATCTGTTAACAAGATATAGGTGGGTGGGTGGGTGGGTTGGTTGGATGTGCCTTTAGTCTGCTAAGGCAGTAAGAGCTGTAGCTGCTCAGGTGCAAGTCCTCTTGGTTCGTCTCTTGCAGTCTAGATACCTAATGAAGACTATCCAAAAGATTAGTCTTTCTGGTCAGGCAGTGGTGCCTGTTTTTATCACTAAGGAGTTGTTTTCATGCAGGACATCTTTTCGTACATTTTCTATCGAAAGGGCTGCCACCTGAGATGCAAGCATTTAATCCTCTTCCTGCTCCTAGGAAGCCGATTTCAGCTTGCCAGTGGAAGCAGACACATGGGCTGATTTCAAGCACTTGCGCTTACTTTGTTACAGAAAAGGACAGTCTGCTCTTTCAGGCCCTGTCACAGAAGACCAGAATCATTATGCCACTGTATGAGTTGATGGTGTCCTTGCATGCTCAACACTGTGGGCTTTTCTAGTTATCACATATCAAAAAGGGTGTAATAGACCTAAGAGCAAGGCAAAGGGTAGGGTGACAGGTTTAAGAACTTGGACAGTCTTTAGTGAGATACAGAATGGCTTCCATACATATAAGAGTAACTAAATAGACCTGAAAGAGGTTATGGGAGAGGGTAAAGTTCAGAAGAGTAGCCTCTGAAGCTACTAACAGTAAGAGGAAGTTATAAGGAGAAATGCATAGTATTATCTGAAAGCAAATTAAGAGCAAAAGGAAGTACTTTTCCACAAATAATGAAACTCATTGCCTCAGGATGTTATGGAGTCCAGGAATAATTGGGTTAAAAAAAGATTTATTCAAATGTATGGAAAAGAGGTTCATTGCTATTGCTTTGATTCTGCCTCTGGCTCCTCAGGAAATCCCAGAACAGCTGATTGGTTTCTAGAGGTTGCAGAATAAAAGATCATTTTACAGTACCTTCTTCTTACACTTACACTCCTTCCTAAACATCTAAGCTAGATGCTTCAGAATCATTTCACATTTCAAAAAGCTATTTTTTTTCTTCAAAAGCAGAAACAAAAAAACTGAAGGCTAGTGGTGAAACATAGTATTGTGTAGTGTAACTTAGTATTAAACTACTGTACATACAGTAGTATCAAATCATGCTCTGTAAGGTTTGCAATGTGGGTGTCCAACACAGGTACTTAGGATGGAGCGAGACGTTGAGGCTAAATGACTTTAGTACGAGAATAGTGCTTGCAAGAGCAATATAATTACAGCTACTACGTCAACTTTGAATAAACAGCCTAATGATACATTATGGCCTTTAGATATATAAATCACATACTTCATCAACTGAATAGGAGTTATCGTAACACTAGCATTGAAATGCTAGATTGCATGCAAAATTTTTTTACTAGTTCAGAAATCACTAAGAATTAACTTGCATTTGTGGAAGTGGTGTCTAATTTAGCTCAAGTGTTTATTTTTTGGTGAATAAAAAATTAACAAATCACTAATTCTATAATCTGATGTTACAAAATGCTACAAACTAGCATGGCTATGATGTTGATAAGAACAGTGGTTATTCTTTTGCTGTATTGGACCTGAAATTCATGGTTTATTTGCAATTTGTGAATTATTTTTGAAGATGGGCAAGGTTTGTGCCATTTTTGGAGGATCCCGAGGAATAGGAAAAGCTGTTGCAGAATTACTGGCACAGAAAGGCTGCCACCTGGCAATTATTGCTAGAAATCTGGAAGTAGCCCAAACCACTGCACGTAATCTTGGTGGTACGTATGCTGCTCTGAAATTATTTCTTCACTGTCCTATGCTTAGGTAACTTGTAAAAGTAGTAAGTCATTAAATAAACCTCATTGTTTAACTAGATGAAAATGGAAAAAAAAAAAAAAGGTTGAGAAATTTGAAAGAAAAGCTTTATCAGTACAATTTTGTTTTCATAATATCCTTTGGGAAAGTTAAGTATGTTACCTATTCTATCCACAAGATATGAATTGTAAGATGAAAGGAATTGTTAAAGGTCACAACAGGGAGGTCATATGAATTGAGTCATCCTTGGCTCCTGGCCAGGCCAGAACTGAGACCAGCCTGCTCATGCTGAACTTCTGATTTCAAAAGGCCAAAAATATAAACCAAGAAATTGTCACATAACTAATCAGTACAATACTTGAAAATTGTCCTTATTTAATTCTCTGGAGGTTAAATGGGTTCCTCAAGTTCTCACTAATTCAACGTGGGTTTTTGCAATTGATAAATGCTGAAGAAGGTTTATGAATGGTATACCATCTTTTACCATTTTTATGATGTGCCTTTATTTCAATATAGCAGGACATCTAGCACTTAGCTGTGATGTATCGAGCGAACAGGAAGTCCAAAAGACTTTTGAGGAGATGCAGAGGAATTTAGGTCCTATTAACTACCTGGTTAATGCGGCTGGGATCAACAGGTTAGTTATTACAAGATTGTATGTAATTCTAGAAGACAGCATCTTATTGTAAGGTGCTAAGGGCCGGCCTTTGCATGTAGTAAGAGTATTTAATGAGTACATCTGAAAACAGTATTAAGCACTAACCAATATTTTGTTCCTGATAATGGTAAAATTCTAACAGATGATACAGCTTTCACTGTAGTTTCTGCATTCTAAGTTTATGAGTTCCCCCTCTATGCCTCTTTCTTCCACTTCTTCCCCCTGAAATAGTGCCAAATAATGTTTGATACTTCTTTGCAAAGGAGGCTTTGTTGCCAAAAGCATGGCTAACTTTTTTCTTGCTATGTGTCGTTCTTGCAGCATCATCAGTTTGAATGCTAGAACGTATAGAACCATATAAATCCCCATTAATATTCCATTCATCAGTCATGTTTTACTCTGAGTAAATGTGATCATTGGGGTTGTTCAGTGAATTCTTTTGGGTTTTTTTGGTCTGTTTGTCAGGGATGGTTTGTTACTGAGAACCAAGACTGAAGATATGATCGTCCAGATTCACACTAACCTTTTGGGAACAATGTTGACATGCAAAGCTGCTGTAAAAAGCATGATTCAACAACAGGGAGGTGCTATTGTCAATATAGGTAAGTTGTTTGTCTAATCCAGTGGAATTCTATGTACTAGTTTTCTAGAAAGGTTTAGCAGGTGTACCCTTGAAATGTTACTGGTTACAATTGACTTTTCTTTGTATTTAGACATTCTATATTTAACATTTTTTTATGAATGCTTATTCTTTTGTGTAATTTCAGCAACTTCTAAGTGTAAAAACAGCTTTTTGCAGTAATAAACACCTCAGAGTTTATATTTTATGGAAAAAAAGAATTTTACCATTCTTTATCGGCTCTTTCAGTAGCTAAATCTACCAGCTGCTAGTTATTAACTAAGCATCAACTAGGTACAGTTGGTTTCTTTTTTTTTTTTCTATGCAAGCATATTTTTTTAGAAAGCTCTTCTTTTTACTCTCCTGGTGCCTATTGGCCAACATAGATATATGGATTCCACAAAAATCACAGATAATTGAGGGATTTGTGTATCCCAGCAGCGGGCTATAAAGTACATTTAGTAATATACTTCTAATTCCTTTTCTTGTAATCTCATTTTCCATTCCAAATTTAAAACTAAAATGATAAAGGTAGTACAAGGTTTCAGATTAGTCATTTAATCTTTTTTTCTGTTTGTTGTTTCTTTTTTTTTAGGAAGTATTGTAGGACTTAAAGGCAACTCCGGTCAAAGTGTATACAGTGCTACCAAGGCAGGATTAGTTGGATTTTCACGCTCTCTTGCTAAAGAAGTAGCAAAAAAGCAAATTAGAGTCAACGTGGTTGCTCCAGGTTAGTTTTTGGGAAGTTCCTACATCCTTGACTGTTGCAATACGTGGTCGTCAAGACTGCTGGATATTTGCTGTGCTCTGAAAGTAACTTAAGACAGATTGCTATTATTTTCTTCAACTTTTATATGTAAATGCTTTTAATCTCTTTTTTTCAGTTTAAAGAATAATACATTCTTTTACAAAATGTTCAGCCTTTTTAAGGGAACACAGAGAAATTTGGAAGAGTGTGTACCTCTTCCTCTATCCATTATTACATAATAAATGTCTTTTTTTTTTTTTTTCTTTGTTGCTCCTCCAAAACCTGCTGTCCTTGCAGATGGAAAGATTAGAACTAATTATATACAGACAGCTACCCTTGTCTCTTGCTAGAGAATGCTTATTTGTTAGTAGAGAAACATGAAAAACCACAAGAAGCTGGCATGAAAGCATCCCTGTCTATCCCTGTAGTAAAAGGAGAGTCTGGAAAGTTCTGTGAGGACAAGGCTGTCATTTCACAAGACAATCTAGTCTGAGCAAACCACCACCTTTAAGGAATTCCACTCATAGCTGTGTACTCTGCTGCTCACCTTGTGCTAGCTCTAATGCCTTTCAGACCTCTCTATGAAACAGTTCAGCTTGTGAACTAGGCAGGAAAAATGCTTTTTATTGTTTTATTGTTTAGTGAGTTGAGCAGCTCACTGAAGGGTCCAGTGTCATCATAAAGTTGTACAGAAAACAAAACTGAGACTTTCCCTTATTGGTGGCAGCTAGAAAGCAGATAAGATCAGGTTTTTTTGAAGCTGCAGCTTATGTGAAGAGAAGTGCAGCAGTGGGAAAACTGAATCTCAGATAACTGAAAATAGTAAAGAAATGTCCTTCAACATTGTCAAGAAATACTCTTCAAATGTGTGCTATAATAGAAATTATATAAGTGCCCATTGTAAGTTCTAAAATACAATGGAAACACTTGCAAGCTGTAGGGGTTTCTTGTCAGAGATTTTATACCCATGTTTTTATTGAGAATGTTTTGGTGAAATGACTATTTTGTCTATCAGAAAAGTGATACTAAATATGGTTTTGGGGCCCAATTTTAGAGTTACCTTTTTTTATTTCATAGACTTATACAGATCTCTGCATTTTTATGATGACATCAGTGCTTCCAAAAACGGAAGACATTTTATTGCTTAGCTAAAAATTTGTTCTTGGCTATAAAATTATGTGGACTGACTTCTGAGACTTTGAAGAATGGTAGCTGGTGCTGAATCCTGGTAGTAAATTTCACTTTGGAGGATTCCAAGGAAAATCTGCTAGAGAAATTTAGCTGAAGGTTAGGTAACTCTTCAAATATCTCTCCTCTCTTAGGCTTTATTCACACAGAGATGACTGCTCATTTGGAAGAAGATCAGCTGAAGAAAGCAATTCTCCTTGGAAGATTTGGAGAGCCTCATGAAGTTGCACAAGCTGTTGTCTTTCTTCTGGAGTCCCCTTATGTTACAGGGAGTACTCTAATTGTAGATGGAGGCTTGCAGCTTCTGACTTAAATACTACCTTGAATAAGTACCTACTTAAATGTCATGATGGTAATATCTAAATATATGATAATTAAGGGGTGTGTGCAGCAATTAGTTGAAGATTGATGGATGTAATTGACTGGATATTCTTTAGTCCGAGGCGGAATTCAGCAGCAATGGGTTCCAGCTTGTGTGTTTAGCTACCCAAAAGACTAATTTGGTATTATGAAGTCCATGTACGTAACAATTTGAAAAATGTCTGGGTTTGATATAGTGATAGTTTTAAGTAAAATGCCAATACATTTTTAAAGCACTATATTTTTATAAAGTCATGTTTTCCAGTTTGGGATAGAGTGGAGATTTTATTCGAATTATCATGTTACACAAAGGTTAAAGTGCAGAGGCATGTATGGCAGGTATGATTGCATCAAGTTTTTCATGTACGGTGAAGATTGCAAACTGTATAATTTTATATTCTTATCAATTAGTCCCTACAAAGTGGCAAGGAGTTTCCTTTGGGTTTTGTTTGTTTGTAGCTAACACTACAAAGCTAGGAGATTCCATATCTTCAGCATACCTGAACTGCCTTTAGGAGATTTAATTATATGCAGTGTGTTTTTATAATGACAAAACATGCTCAGTTCCATTCTTGAATGTATGTACAGCACTAATTTAATCAAGTAACGCTTGCGTATATATATTGAAGGACTGTTGATTGGTCATTGGAGCTGCTAATTTTTAATATTCTGAGTTTGAGCTGCACATACACTGGTGAACAGCACAGTTGCAGGCCTTGCTGCATAAAAGACTTTTCACTGACTCAGTAAATGTTTAGAAAACACATCTCATTTCCAGAGTGTGAAGTCAAGGTGTATTGCTGTATATCTTTTTGAACGCTCAGTTCAACTGTGTTATGTTGATGCTCTTTAATATGTATGTATAGTCAATAAAATAGCCATTTATTTTATTCAAAGCAGCTTTTGAAGCAGAGTAATTATTCAGCTGTAAATGATCCTGAGTGTTCTTCTCTTCATGAAGAATTACCAAAAATTTGACCTCAGGCTTTTCTATTGAGATCAAGTAATTTTTGGTAATTGATGTTTTTATCATCTCTGAAGAAAACTGTGAATGTGGTTTAGGACCTTTACTTCTTAGCTCCAGTGTTCATTGCATCTTGATCCAGATGTTGATTCAGCTTCTGAAATTACTTCCTGTCTTGGCACAAACTGGAGTACAGAAAGAAGAGATCTCACTGATGATAATTTTGAGTCTTTAAAAGTCTGAGATTTTCTTCACTTGTGCAGCTGAGAAATTTTGTCTTTGTGCCAGAAAACAGTGCATGTTCAAGCTTCTCGTAGGTATGTACTGAGAAATAATACAAGGAATGGTTGTATATTCAGGGGGGTTTACAGTTGGTTGTGTTACTCACTTTGGAATATAAAATACCACTAAAGGTAGTCCTTTCAGGAGTCCTTATCTTACTGTTATCTCTTTGTAGAAAGATGGTGTTATTTGCTGTGAAAAGTTATGCATCATATGTATCTTTGCACCAAAAATGTAATTGCTAATTATGTTTCTCTTTGATAGGAGGAATTGGCCAGAGAATAGATGAATTTTTTTCTGAGGGCACTGAAGATGAGGAAGGACAGCTGGTACTCCTGTTCTTACTTAGTTAAGTAGTAATACGTCAGTAACTTGGCTGCTGCCCTTACCTGTCCTTAGTATTTCACAGGCAAAGCCTGTGTGAATATCTTGACCTGAAGCCAAAATTAAGAGACTAAAAATAACTTCCTCTTAGTGAGTTCTGACCCTAATTATTATTTTCCCTTGGGTTTTTTGGTGAGGGAACTGTTAAATGTTATTAGCAATGGCATTTTTAGTTTATATTTGTGATTAAAACCTGGAATAACACCCTCAGAAGAATGTCAGTATGCTGCTAAGTAATTTTTAAAAAAAATGTTGCAATACGTACTATGTTTTTTATTGCTCCTGTTGCTGTAGGACTAGATTGAAGTGTCGGTAGCCTTAAAGTTGTATTTTTAAAAGACCTTTTATTTCCCTTTTCTTCAAACTGGTAAATTATAACTGAAAACTAGTTAAAAACAGTAATCCACTTCAGCGTGTACTGTGTACCTGTACTCTAAGAAGAAATATCTGTTTGTCAGACTAGGGTTCTGTCTGGCCTGGTGTGATGTCTCAGACAGTGGAAGTAGTGAATGCATAGGGTAGGTAATGGATCAAGAGTGTGGTGGTCTCTTTAGAAGACTCTTGTACCTCCATCAATTTGTGATTGACATGTTTGCCATCTCATAGCTCTGGTTGAGGCCTGCAGGTTCTTACATTTGGTGAGACATTATAACAACCCTCTTGTGCTCTCTCTGTGTTGTCCTTGAATTCGTAGACCTCTATCGTATTCTGCCTGCCCCAGTTGTTTCTGTTTCAAACTTAAGAGTCATATTTCTTTTAGTTGCTTGCTGCTGGAAAGCTCATTTGTACCTTATGTCAACTCTGCTGTCCCTTACTTTTCCAGTTTCTCAAGGAGGGAGGAGTGGATTTATCTAAAAAAAAATAGGATGTTTTGTGTTTTGTTTTGTATTGCTTCCAAAAATAATGCCTAATTGTTTTGCCTTTTCCTAACATTTACACTTAGTTTTCAGAAGCTATACAAGAACAACAACTCAGTCCTAAATAATTAATGGTCAGCTTGGAACCCATTTCCTTACATATGTATTTATGACTGATTTTTTTTATTTTACCCAGTGTGAATTGTTCTCATTTTTTTACAGTGAATTTAATCTGATGGTTTTAAGACCTATTTCCTCAGTGAAATGGTTCTGCAATTTTTTGTTTAATTCCTTTTTCCCTTTATTACTTTGAGTAACTTAGTGTTACTAGAATATACTGTGGCCTTCAGAAATTGCTGTCTCAGAACCCTTATGAATAGGTTGTACTTTGCTAGCCCCAGTATAGATGCCTGTGGTGTTCTCTTGGCGATCCATGTCCTTAGGAAAGAACAACTGCTGATTTGTACCCTTTCTCTTCTATCTTTTAAACAATTTACTGATACGACAACTTCTGCTGGCAGCACAGCATCTTTAATGGTTTTTGGCAAGGGAATGTGTCAGATGCCTTTTAGAATTTCAAGCATGCTGTATTAGATCTCCTTACTCTCATCTCTTTTTAGTCTTTAGAAGAACTCTAAAATGTTTATTAAACATGACTTCCCTTTGCAAAAGCAACACTGAGTTCCCTCAGTATGTTTATCTGGTTGTTTTCAAGGCTTTAGAGAAAATTCTGGCAGTTTGTACAGAAAAATATAATTTGTCTGTATTCCCTGGATCCCTCTGGAATCTCTTCTTAAAAAACAAGTGATTCTTCCACCCACAAAATTCCCAAAAGCTTGCTGTCACTTTTGCCAGCTTCCAGTCATTTGCTAATGAGGCAGTTTTAACACAGAAGTTTCACCCTGCAGTTACTTGATTTTCCTTAGAATTAGGGAGTGGTAGCCCCCAGCCCCAGCCATTTGTTACTATTCCCCCTGTAACGTCTTCTGATGTTTTGCTCCGAGGGGTGAAACCTTCAGTGAGTTGCCTGTAGAGGTTCTGCTCATGGTTCCTGCATGGTACCAAAAACTGATTTAGGATTTTGTTCAGAGTTTGGGGATTTTTTTTTCTCTGTGGCCTCGCCTCCCCTGAGCACTTTGCTTTTTATTTCGATCATCTGCTTGCCTTATTCAGGCACACTTCCTGTTCCTGAAGTGCTGTTCAGTTTGTGTGCACTTTTGTAAATTGTTTCTCTACATTCTGATCTATCTATAAATTTTACATTCAGTGACAGATTCTGTTTGACTGCTAAAGCTAGACTGCTGGCTTTACAAAGGTTGACAAATTCTAGTAGCTTTTAATCCCTGTCAGCTTCCCTGTCCGCACAAAAATGTTTAATTTGGTGTGTGTGTTTCAAAGTCATCATACTGAAGCTCAGTGCATACAATCTTAGTGTTGTCATCAAGCATTGCATCTTAATTTTTTTGACTTGTCTTTTTTATTTCATTTTAGCATATTTCCCTATTTTATGTTGCTCCTTTTTTATGGAAGTCTGCAGTTGTGGTCTGTTGTCTTTATTAATAAGCTTTGTCAATGTTCTCACAGAAATAGAAGTTACCGTCACAAAGCCGGTCTTTGAAAATAACATTTTGACTCAGGTCTTGTATGCTCTTGGGGACTGCAGCCAGAGTTGGGTGTCCTTGACTGGCTGCATGAAAAAAGTATATTAAAAAAAAAAAAGTCATCTTGATATCTTCAGTGTGACATTTATCTGACCTGCTGGTAATTGCTGTCTTTCATTACAGTTACATTGCTGGCCTTATAGTCCTTGGATGTCATAGCTACTGCCATCATCTTAATTGCGTTGGTAATAATATTGTCTGACAACAAAGTTTACCTTATTAGGCCTGGAAATTCAATCCATATTTGATTTGATGAGTTAATATATTGATATCTCATTTGATGACTTTCCTGTGTATTTTGTATCAATGTCTTGCTTGTTTGTCTTGCTTCCATCATATTTCTGGTATGCCTGTTATGTCCCTATCCTTGATTAAAAACAGATGTTTGTTTTTTACATCTTGTGCTGCTAGCAGTTATGCTGAGCTATATATAAATGGTTTGGGCTTTTTTGCATGTGGGTGTTCTTGAGTAAGACTGTGTGCTTGACTTATTATCATGATTTCTCAGCTGAATTTTGAAAATTTCAGTCCACTCTTTTACTAGATAACAAAGTTTCTGTGATTCCATTCCTAGTGGAAGTGAGAGCATGTGCTTTTTATTCATCTGATGTTTCTTCATCTGCTGTTTTGCCTAAAACTCTCCTATAGTCTTTTGTTAAGTACCATTGGAGCCTTACTTCTCCTGCTTATCTCTTAAGAGATGTGTTTGTAACTTAGTACTTGCTGTAGTGAACTCACTGTGTTAGTTTTCTACTTTTGAGGCTCATATTGCAATTGATTGTCATCAGTAGAAGTTTCTAGCAGGACTCCCAAAATGTTAGTGAGGGGTTTTTTTTAAAATATTGCAGCTGTAAGTAGGAGCTGTCACGAGGAACAGCTTTTGCAGACCTTCTTTTATGGTAACATGCATATAAAGTGTGCTGAGTTAGTGTGTTAGTGTGCAATATCCATGAAGAGATTTCATTTTGGCCTCCTGAGGGCAGTCTATCCTAAGGCATTATCATATTGGTGATACTGGGTTAGTGTATCTATGTAGTCTTATGGAAGTGGAGTTGCCTGTGTAGAAACAAAGTTGATAGCTGGCATTTCTGTTAGTAGTTTTGTAAAATCCAAATCCATGTATCCTGAGCTATTTGGGGACATAAGGCATGATTTTTAAAGATGAAAGGATTTCAATATTGAGCTCAGTGAAATTTGGATAGAAAGTGGATATCTAAATCCTAGCCTTCAAAATCTTTTTATTACATTATTCCCTACAGTTAAAACATACATTGTAATGATTATGTATTGCTGTTGGGGAAATTTTCCTCCTTTGATGTGTTGCATAGTGTGAGAGGTTGTATTGCATGAAACTGAAATGTGTATTGCCAGTTGCAATTATGTGGCTTTTTTTTTTTTTTTTTTTTTTTAAGCACAGTGTAGTTCATTTAAGTAAAGCTAATGAAAACTGAACTTTCCAAGACCAGGTACACTCACTTAATTCAGGTAATCAATCAGTGTTTGAAAAGACAGGGAAAAGGTAGTGGTGGAGAGAAGTCATTAAAGAGCACTGGCTCTTCAATAACTCTGCTGAAGCCCCAGATTACATTTTATTTCCAGGCACACATTATGTTCAGTTTCAGACTGTGTGCTGAAGGCTGCTTTTTGTTAGATATGTCTAGTGAGTTAGTAACAAATATTACCTATATCTGTTAAGATCTGGGATATTTTTTGTTCCTTTCATAGAACAAAATATAACATTGAAACCTAAAATTGTGGTTTTTTCACTCTTTACGTACATCAGATCCAATTCTACTATTTTTTTCTCCTTGTTTTCCTTTGTGCAATTCACCATTGTAGTCTCATATTCTGAAATAAAAATGAGTCTTTCTGTCATAGTCATTAAAACTAAAATTGCTTTGGCTACTTGAGGATCTGGTAACAAATTGCCAATTTGGGTATGATGATGGCGAACGTGTTGAGACAGCATAAAAGTAAAAGCCACCAAATCTTCCTTGGTATCGTTATATGCACACTAGGATAATGTCAGTGGGAGCATGGGGGGCAGATGTCGCTGAGCTAACACCGCCTGAGCAAATGGAGCTGCATGGGTGTTACTCACTGTTTCCCAGACTGCTGGCTGACACCGCTGAGGTGGCCTTGCATGCATAGCATGTTGACGGGTTTGAAATTGCTGTGTTATTTTGAACAGTTTGTTTAGGGATAAGTGCGAGTTGACTATATGGTATTGCTGAAGCATGTTAGTGAAGCAGTTTGATGTTTTGTGAATTCTAATCCGCAGATCTCCCAGCTTGGTACTTCTAATGCTAAATGCACTACAAGTACATGTTGCACCTATATGTTGGAGGCTGTATTATAAACAGATCTCCACCCGTATGTTGAAGACCTGTTAAAAGCTCTAAGTTACAGTGTTCTGCTTCCTGCTGCTGTCAGTCTGACTTTTCATCCTGTTTTTTTCAGGTAGTTGGTAGATTTCTACTGAAAACTTCCTGGAACCCTAGAGGAAAGAAACAACAGTCACTGCATGTGTTTTGTATGGATGACATTTAGTGTGCATATGTGATTTTTGATGGTGAGACGGTTCTGCCAGACGGTAGACTGGAACTGCATCCATTCCCTGCAGGTTCTTGTAGCTTTTTTGTTGGAAGGCATATAGAACAGAGAGCGTCTGTAGTTTTATAGTTCACCATAACTTTCAGAGCACCAGAGTGGAGGTCGTGCTAAGGTTTTTGCTGTGCTGTGAAGCTGTATTCAGTTGACCTGTAAATATTAGGTTAGTGATGTTAATTTACTACACAGTTTTGCAAAGCTGTTTACAAAGTTTTCTCCAAAATCTTTGTTTCTATTAGCACCGTGGTGCCTTTCTTCCTAATGCTGTGTTATCTAGCTTCCAGTAGTGCTTGTCATGTGCCTGTATCTCTCATTGATTAATTAAGGTGATGTCTTTCCATTTGGGGGAGAACCAAATATACTAGGATATTAATATGGGAGGCAAGTTTTGTTCATAAGAAATGATTTATTCAGACGTATTCAGCTGAAGCTGTCCGTGAAGAGGTACTTGCATAGCCACAGTCATAAACTTAGTTTTGCTCTAAAAAGGACAACTCATTTGAGCTCCCCTTACTCTATTACCCTTTGTTAATAGGAACTGTGCTAACTGCTGATTAATGCTCTGCTATGTCAATTTCCTCTGACTAGGAGTTCAGTCCTGAATTCTGACCTGACATCTGCCGAAAGCAGCCAGGACAAATCTGAACTCTGAAGCGAGGGCAGTGGAGATGCACTGATCATCAGCCTTTTTTTTTTTTTTTTCTTCCCCCCTACTTAAGGTGCTATGTTCTTTCTGCCTCACCTTAGGCTTGGATGCCACTTGTCTTGGGCAAAGGCAGATCTCTGATGTCTTATTCCTTGGAATTAGTGACTGGAAACACTGTGATACTCCATCTCCACTTTTAGGATGTATAGGCTGACCTGAAATTCATTATTTTAGAATGACAGTTACTAGTGGTAGCTGTGCCTTTTCTTATACCCATTTTTATATGTTGCAAGAAAACACTAATAAGCACAAGTGAAAACTTTGTTCTGCTTTTATGAAGTTGGTCGTTTATGGATTTGTGGCTCAGAAGAAGTTTAAAAATTACTTCATTCTTCTATTAAGATTTTTAACTCTGTTATGTTTTTCATATACAGGACTTTGAGGGAAACAACTAACAGAGCCTATTTCAGATTTGGACATCTGCATTATGTAATTATACATTTTTTCTGAGTGGAAAGTGGATCTGGAGCTTAGCAAACTGAAATTTTTGAAAGCTGCTGCTGTTGCATACCTGAAATGACATCATTCATGTACAGTTCAAGATCTTTGGATTTAGAAACAGTTGTACCGGTGGAAGAATTACATTTTATTTTAGATTTTCATTTATTATACGTTACTATACATGAATTAGTAAATGATCAGAGTCTGTACAGCTAAAATTAATACAGAGTTTAAGAAAGATAAAACTATTGTAGATTAGCAGTATATTTCAAAAATGTTCAGTGAATCTGATTCTGAAGTATCATAGGAGGAAGTGATTTAATATGTTAATATAAAGAATTGTGCATTATACTGTAGAATAGTGTGGTAAAACACGTTTTCTTTTAGGCAGATCCTTTCCTCCAGATGACTCCAGCAGTTGCTCAGACAAACGCTGCGGGTAAAAGCCATCTCCAAAATCCACTAGTTCTTCACCTGCCGTAGGGTAAAGGCATGTTGCCTGTTGTAAGGGAAGTCTTATCTTGTGAGGTATTATTATTTTCAACACCTTTTGCAGTAGCTCGGAAAGGTCCTGTCCTTGGCAATGTATTTTTGTACCCTCTGTTCTGCTTTGTAGAAATACTCTGTGATGTCTGGGCCAAGAGTCGGCCAAAAAAAGCTTGACAATATGTTTAGTTGTGCGTTTAACAGAACAGTTTCAGGCAAAAGAACCCCAAATCTAATCTAATCCATTCAGTGTGATGAGATTTGTAGAGCTCCTGCAGTAAATGATGTAATCATTCTGAGCAGTGGCCACGTGCTGTTATTTTTTCTCCTTTCTTGTTCTGCAGCTGTTTCTGGACCATTTATGCTACCACAGAACTAGGAAGTGACAGCAGTTGCGAGACCTGGCCCTTCCCCAAGGTTTACCTGTTGTGCTGCAGCTGTTTTATAATGCAAAAAGTTTTTCCTTCCTTGTGGTGTTGGACTGCAGCTCATTTGTCTTCCTCCTCTGTATAACTGCTGAAATCATTGCCGTACATGTACCATTGCTTGTAGTCTGGCTTTTTTGTTCTTAAGTGAGTTGAGCATTATGTTCCGAACACTGACATTTTTATTAGTGATTCAGTGTAGTATAGGATTATTTTATGTATTAACTACTTTTGTAAAAGGAAGCAAATTGTGGCTTAATTCTGAATTAGAGACGCAAGCTTTAAGACACGTTAAAGAATACTGTGTGCTGTCTGGAACAGATTGTAAATTTCTTGGGGCATGAGCTGTCTTTTCCGCTATCTGCCTGACGTGTCTTACGTGCTCGTGGTTCTGCGCAAACAGAACTGTGCAGAGGGAAGGCTTTTTCTTTTAGTCAGTTCGGGTGAATGAGATAAAAGTCAGCAAATTCTGCCCCTTGCAGGTGCAGCTGAATTGGGAGGCAGTGAATCAGGTCTATAGTCAATGTGCATAACCTGAGCAGGCATTTCTGGTCCGTGTATTAATCCATCTATACTACACAGCGTGGGTTTGGTGGCTGGGTTGTACAGCCAGAGCGTGCAGCCGATCCCCTCAGCATCATGACATGATGGATAATATGATCTCATGAAGTACTTGCATATTAAATCCATTCGGGCTGCTTGCAGAGATAAGGATGTAGTTGTCCATATGTGGGGAATCGAGGAATTTATTAGCATACAACTTAAGGGAATTAGAATGGTCTTTGAAAGTGGTAATATAGAAAGAAACTACGATTTATAAGCTAGGGTTTCAAACTGGACTATAGTTTGGGTTTGATCCCTACCCCCAGCTGGCTGTGATGGAAAAAAATTGTGTATGTTAACTATTGGTTGCTGTTGTCCTGAAGTTGCAGGATGAAGGCAGGCATTGTGTGTTAAAGCACACCACCAGCTGAAAAAAAACCTTCATGGGTGTGGAATTTTGCACATTGCTGCTGGTGCTCTTGACAGAGGTTTCTGTCGTCATCCTGAATGTAGTTGCATTGAGTCTTTGATTGCTTTGAATACACTTGGACTGAGCAACTTCCTACATAATTTGAACTCTTCCCATAACTAAACCTGAAGTCTTGCAAAAATTTAGGACTTCTTCATTTAGTCCTATAAAATGATAAAAGTACATTTTCAGGTCTTGCTATCTTTGGAGTTTGTGGAGGGAGATTAAACTTCTGAAAGTTACTTTGAAGCTTCCAAGAATTTCAGAGTTTTGGCTTGAAAAGTATGTCATTTTCTTGTGCCACACTTCTATCTCTGAATTTGTAAACCCAAACACTCCCAGTTACTAAGGAACAGCACAGCTGAATGTTTTCAGAAAAACAACTTTGCTGCTTAGAGATGTGATTTACTACTTAAGTGTGCGTCTGTACATATATACAGAGGCAAAAAGTGATGATGACCTCATCTTAAACCAGCTCACAAGAGCAGACTCAGTTTTTTACTCTCTAAGCCAAAGACAAATTTACTGTAAGCAGACAGAACTGTATTGACTTCAGTTGCCGTATCACCAGTAATTGCTGAGATAATTCTGTTTGTAGTGATCAAGGCTTGAAATGGAAACCTAAAAGAAAAAACTTATTATCTTGCATCTTTCCTGTTATTTTTGCATAGAAAGGGAGGAATGAAAAGCTAGTTAATATTCAGGATTTTACAAGTAAACATTAACATTTTTTTAAAACAGTGCTTGGACCATGCACTGTACTTAGAATTAGTTGTAAGTGATTTGTCACTTTTGCAATATTTGTCATATTGCAATTACTTGACATACAACATAGACCTGCATATTTTCTAACCTATAAAAAAAAAAAAAGCATCTTCTAGTACTTTTATTCGGAAGATGTTTCTTAGAATGTATGGGTTGTGTTCCTCTGTTTTGTTTTAACAAGATTCCAGGTAACGAGCAGAATATTCTGATAAATTCTAGTCATTTTTAGATGCTGCATATAGCCCTCATTTCATCTATATTTGTAATATTTAAAATTTCTGAATCTTACACTTGCATGCTTGTACTGAAACAGTTAATAGTCTTTATCAGAAGGAAAACTTTCTATTTATTTGTGTAATATTTATTGATGTTAAACCCACATTGTATCAGCACAACAATCCAAAGTAATGATAATACATTTTTTTATAAATACAAATAAAAGGTGGCAAAATAATGCTAGTGAAGCTAAACAAAAAAGTAAACTAGCATGTCACAGTCAAGAAAAATTTGGCAAATGATATGACACACTTTTTCTAGAATAGAATCAGATTATTCCCAGATGACAGACTATGACGTTAATCTAGATTAACGATCCCCATAACTGGTCATATCCTGCACCAGAATAGTACTACCTTACGTGCTAAAGTTTATTAGTCACTAAAAAACAAAACAAACTTTGTGTACTTACAAAGCAATACACGTATAGCAGTAATGCAATATATGGTGTACACAATTACAAAAAAAAAAAACCAACCTCCTAAGTACAGGACTTCTGAATAACTGAACTGAAATAAAAGATTTCAACACTTTTATTATAAATAATGAAAGATACCATATATGTGCTTCATATAAGGAATACAGTGTTTTCCTTTCATAGCAAAGAATCATAGCTCGTACCATCAAATGCTTATTTTCCTTGTCAGGCCTAGTAATTCTTCTGTCCCTTCCTCCCCTTCATTGTAAATTCATTTGGTTCCAATTTAAAACTCCCTAGTCAGGTCTGACTTAGGTGGGGCTCCAGTTTGATGTGGATTTGCCTTGCATTCTGACAGTAGCCTTCAGGCTTTTCATCTACGGTGCACAGACTCTACCCATTAAAAGAGCTGTCATTTGCCTAAAATCAGAAGAAAAAAGTGAAATCTACCAGAGACATATGCTATGTTAAGAAAAAAAAGGCGCAAATTTGATGTTATTTTTGCCCCGTCTTCATTTTCTACTTCCTTAGATCTGCAAGTTTATCACCTGTGGTGTATACTTGTCATTTCAATTCATATTGCAGTCTCAACCCATTTCTCACTTACTATACATTTCTAAAATCCTCATACACATTACACAAGCTTTAAACAGTCAAACATCCCATACGTACACTCCCTAGTGTTCAGCTCACCTTAGAATTTCAGATTCTTGAATGGGAGTATTAGGAGGTTACAGACTGTCTTCAGAAAATCCAGAGAGTTGCACCCTCTTGCGCTGTCCCCCTCCCACCCTTTGCAGTATCCTACTGCAGTGGTTCATACTGTCGGCATTTTTTTCCCGTCTAGTTACCAGTATTTATGGTCTGGAGTAGACTGTTACTACATGTCAGCTCTTTTTCTTCATTATCTTGAAGAGGTTAAATTGCTTATGCTTAAACTGTCTTTGCTGTATGTTTGTAAGTAAGCCTCCTCCTAGATGGCAAAATGAAAAAATACAAAAGAATTTAAAGTTACCGTGTTGATGTTGCTTTATAGAATTGTCCATACTAACAGCATTTAAGGCAAGATACTTTTTCATTGTAGAATAGAAAGCAGTTTGCAGAGATAACAGTATTTGCTTACGTTTCTTTTCCTTGTCCCTTCCTGTTTTATTCTTACAATATTGCACTTGTTCTTTGTAGCTACCAGAATGCATTGCCATTTTAGAACTATAGATAACCATACATTCTAATTTTCTTTGTAATCTAATGGCATCAAGTAAAACATCTTGCACCATTAAGATTGTGTAGCATCTACTTACTGCATATGAAGGCATGTAGTGATAAATAGTGTTCTCTTCTGAAAAATCTGTCTCTCTGATGTATTTTGGCCTTTATGAAAAGGGTTATTCGTAAGAGCTGAAGCAACTTAGGTATAAGGAACTGGTGAATGTGATGTGTTGTGTGATGTGTTGTGCAATATGTACATTTCTATTAATAATCTATCTATTCTTCTAATTTGGCATAATGAATAAGAAATATATGGTTACTGTGTTTGTTGTTTATCTTTTGTACTTGAAGGTGTCTGCCTTTGCATAAAGTGACATAGGAGTATCATTGGTCAAGGCAATGGCTTTCAGTGTTTCTGCTTCGAAAGAAAATGATGGAAGCGGCAGCTGGATCTACAGATCATCGCTCTCTACCAAGCCAGACTGCATTGTCAGGTGGACTGGATTTGCTTCAGGCTGGAAAGCTGCTTTGATGTCTAGTCCTTGGTCACAAAGTGCAGCGTATCGGCTGGCTGAGGGCCGCACCTTCTTTGGCTTGGTTGTCTGAGGTGGTTGTTGCCACTGAGCTATAGATCAAGAAGAAAAGAACAAACGTTAGCCATCTCAAGCTGTGCAACAAAGCGTGCCAGATGCACAGTCAACCCTTTGTAAAGGAGATACTAACTTCTGAGCAGCAGAAAACCATTATATCAAAGGTAAGCTTGTTTCGTATCTCGGTGGTGGTTTTTTTCCTCAGCATCTAGTTTCACCTTCAGATGTGGCAAGTAAAAACAATAGTGTCTATGTGTGTTACTTTGCCTTTTTGGCAATGCTTTCTACCTTCCCTTGTGTCACTGAGAAGGGTAACAGCAAGGGCTTTGTTTCCATGCACTGCTATTACAGTGACGGGCCTGTTCGAGGGTTATTTGTTGTATATGAAAGGAAATCATCTGGTTGCCATTGCCACCCCTTGTACGCTGAAGAATGCTGAGCCAAGTCTCCAATTTGCAAGTCTCACTACCACCACAGAAACCATCGTTTATCATTCCAGTCTCTCTCCACCCCACCCCCCACTTACTCTTGTTACGGGAAGACTGGTAGGAGATTTTGGTTTAAGAAAACATTCACTATGTCAGGAGCTGCTTTTGGAACAAACTGAATAATTAAGCAGAAAGCCATAAAACATCTAGTAGTACACTTCTGGTAGCTGTCACAGGTGTATTACAGACTAATGTACAAAAGAATACAAAAGGTTAGGGAAGTGCTAGCAGAGCAATAGTAATAATGATCCACAAAAATAATGTAATCATGCCGTTATCTGTTGTTAATTAGCTATATTTAATATACTAAGCAAAAACAGAAAGCATGCATGCTTGTTTTGCTTTAGGTATCTGAAAGATGGTGAAATGTACTTTGACAGAGCATTTGTTGTCTTGATGTGGATCGTTATTATTGAGGAGAAACTATAAACAAAAGAAAGAGAGACCAATGTAAACCATTCCTTGAACAAACTGAAACAAACAGGACTGTTGCTTTTGGGGGGATTAATGTGATCGTGAAAATTGAAGTCACTTACTATAAACATCCAACCTGGCAGTGCAAGACACAATCCCAGCCTCATTCTTGGCTGAAACGGTGTACCAGCCGGCATCCTCCTTTGTAGCTCCCTGAATAAGCAGGCAAATGTAGCCGTAGTTATCCTGGTGCATGCTAAACAAAAGAAAAGTAGAAAATGACTATTTAAATTGCAAAACAGCATAGACTGTTTTAAAATGTCATTATAAACCAACCCAATCCTAGTTACAGTTTAATTATAGTCCACTTTTAATTCATACGGAACTTCCTCTGAAATTAGCAAGTGGAAGATAAAACCTCGAATATGCTTGACAGTTTGGCAGTTTAATATCCTGTATTGAAAACTAAGAAACAAAAATGCATCAAGTAACTTCTCTTTCACAATTACAGATTAAGATATCTGGAAAACTGATTTAAGTAGTAGGGACTTACCCAGACTTTTTGGGGAAAGGATAAAAAAACTTGAGGAATGAAGTACTGAAATACATTTAGTTACTTAGAAGGACAGCAATAATTTATTAGTGTCATATCAGTGCTGAGTTCCTTTTCTTGCAATATATCATGAGTTTGCTTTTAAACATTCCTACAAAATATTATTGAACATTCAAGACAAGTTTGTAGATCTTAGAATATAAAATACTGAATTTCAGTTGCTTAACTACACAGCAGTGTTATGAATCAAGGTTTCTGCTGAGAAGCAGATAGCTTAACTTAGGAGCCTAGGTTTTTACCAGTAAATTTCTGTAAGTCTTAGTTCTAGAAAAGCTATTGCTCAACGTGCTTAAAGTGCAAAGATAGTTGTTTAAGTCCAAGGATGGAAAACAGAACTAACATTTTAATTCTGGCTTGGCCACGAGGCTGGCCACAAGTTTGAGTAAATATAATCAATTATTACAATAACTAGTTAATATTTATGAGCTGCTTTTCACACAAAGCATTCTTATGACCTTCTAGGTTTTCATTTGTGTTACCAGGATAAATTGTCATTGAAGTTATACATGGGGAGATAGGATTCTAAGTCAGTCTAACCTCACTCGGTCAGTGTTGTATGTGAGGGACTCGTTCTCCTTCTTCCAAAAAATCTGAGGAGATGGCTCCCCTGAGATTCGACACTCCAGTCGCACTGGGAATCCCTCAGTCACACCTGTGTTTTGTAGCTTCTCTATAAACACAGGTGCTTTGTGTACTTCCTTAGCTGTGAAAATAAAGATTGCAGTCACGTTGACACTAATGTATGAAAATGTAGCCTTTCTTTCAGCAACATGCTAAAAACCAGTAACGAAAAATCTTGTGGCAGGGAACTTAAGTGTTGTCTTCATTAATCGCAAAGTCCAATCCTGGTTCCTCTGAAGAAAACAGTCACATCAGCATTTTAATAGGGCAAAAGCGAGTGCTAATAGAGCTGAGTGAGTGGTTTCCCCCACTTCCCTGAAAAAATTGAAATGTGGAGCATGAAGACGAGATACACTGGCTGCACCATGCTTGTTAACAGTGCTCCTTCACAGTCCATAAAAGGATGGGCTTTTAATTACAGAAGGAACTGCTCTACCAGAAGGCTGGAATGGTGTTAGTCTAATATGCTGTGAAACGCACAAATCAATCACGGTAGATAGGGGTCTGCACAAATTGCCATTAAAAAAACCCCATTCAAGTAAATAGTCTGGTTTGTGGCCTCAACTGTGCGTCAGGACAACAGCCCTCTTTTCTTAACTGCACGCACAGAGGTTACATGCCAGTCAGCTTACACCACAACATAATACGAGTGTATCGCCTATAAATATACTATAGTTCTGTTACTGCCAGGTTTCCTTTTCTTAGCCCCACCCCTCAACCATGCCATTTGACGGCACTTACGTTTTCCTTTTTCACGTTACCCTCACAGTGCTGGGTGCGGAAGCTTAGCATGAAGATGTTACCTGCAACAATGAGCTCCAGGCTGAATGTATTTTCACCAGCTCGATTGCTGGCAATGCATGTGTAGATGCCAGCATCTCTGGCTGTGACTGGTTCTATGATCAAGGAGTGCACGCCGTTTTCACGCACCAGCATTTTGTGAGAACTATCGGGGCGAATTGGTCTTCCATTAAGTTGCCAGCTTAAATCTGGAGTTGGTAATCCACTAACCTTAAGTGTAAACAGAATAATGGGAAATAGTCTTAGCCATATAAAACACCAGAGGAGTCCTGACTTGTTACTTCAGAGAAGCTTGGGTTTGTTTGCTACTGCAGGTGTACCACAAGATTTAAAGATCTAATTCTGTCCTGAATTAGACATTGACTCAGTTGTGTTCATTCACTTACTTTCTGGCCAACTACCTGAATTCTGTGACGTCTTATGGGCATGACTGAAAAAAGATCAGTGTTTAGATATGCTAGAAGCTAAATAATAATACATTGCAAAACAAAAGGCAGGGTGATACCTTTTGTCTTTTTTATTGTTTGCTATTCAGGTAGAATGAGAAGATACTCCTTTCTAGATTAACTTCTTGTGGAAAAGTTGCAGACAAAAAGATGTTGGCTGACTAATTATTGAACTCTTAAGTGCTATTCCACTTAGATAGCACCGCCTGTGCTCGTTAGTGCTTCATCTGTATGAACAGGTCTTGTACTTTTGAAAGCCCTGCCATTTGCTGTGGGTACTGCTTGAAAACAAATAGCTTCTCCCAATATACCAGCATAAAGTAAACAGAATTCATCCAAGCCTTGATGAATTCTTTTAGGCAAAGTCATAAATCAAGATTATATTGTTTGAAACTTTAATGGGAGATCGAAACTCAAGTAGTAAAAGGACTTAAAATGGAGAAGCATGCTGTCTTTGTAGTGTGTACTGCCTCCCTCCACGCCGCAGCATAGCTGAATTCTAAAAACCAGTTTACTGTGAGCTGTAAGATTTGCCTGAAGCACTTTAATTGGAAGGGAAGCAAACTTGTATTGCCCACTTCCTCATAAGCGGTGATATTAATTAACCCATTGACAGTCGCTGAAACTGCCAATAGGTAAAATAGCTTTTGAAAAGAAACTGATTTGTTATTTGAGTCAGATAATGTTGCAGAAAGATGGCTGCTACCCTTTCTGTGATACTTGCCTTGCAGTCCATTCTGCACAGTTTTCCTTCTTGAACAGTCAGGTCTCCAGGAGCCTGCAGAAAATGAGGCCGGAAGAATCGTTCCTGAATTGGTTCATTTTCATCACCACTGTCCCTTGATCGAGATCGTGGTCTTAAAATAACATGAAATAAAGGTAAATTATTTTTTTTTCTCTGCTAAATCAGGAGAACCAAAATCACTTACAAGACTGCTTTGAATTTTAAATCACTTTTGACCTACACCATAATCACTTCATATTTACACATATACAGTGGTAGCATTTGGCTCAGACTGAGTTAATTATGACACTGTACTTAGTAATTCCTTTCATTTAATTCACATGTGGCAAAATATGTTCTAGAAAACAATCTTGCTACAGAGCAATTGCTTGTAATAATTTATTTATACATGATAGTACTTTTGTTTAGTCTTTAAATCACTGAAATACAAATAAAGTAAGTCGGTAGGCCTTAGCATATAGCTTCAGTCCCCCACTGCCAGTGTCCTGTGTACTTAATCCCTTCACTGTTGCTGATTACACCAGAAAGTGCAGGTACTGTTTGTTAATTATGTTTACCTTTCAGAAAATAACAGCAGCTAAAAGCTAACTCAGCTCCACTGAGAAGAGACTTTTCACATCGGACTTATTTTTCTTCTTCTCTTGTTCTGCATTACTGAAGACCATGCAGAAAATTCTGTGGATTGAAGGGCTGTGGATATTTATTCCTCATTTAACAGATTTTTTTGTTTTGAGATATTCTTGCACATTTTCAAAGCCACCAAATTGTGGTGTCAAAATAATGGGAATTTCTTTTGTGAGCAATAGGAAGAAAAACTTTGGTCATTAAATTGTTCTTCATACAGGTACTGTAAAAAGTTTAATAAAAAACAAAAATAAGGAAAAATAACTCCTATCCCCAGAAGCACTATCAATCACCTTAAGCTTCCACAATATAGTTTAATCCATTTTCAGGATTGGCCCGTTAATTTAATCTATCGAATCTTTTTCTAGATGGTTTCTCATTTAACGGGATTTTTTTCCAATTGAAATTAGCATTATTCCGTTTGTGTGACTTAGTAATCAAAGAAACTTGTAACTGAAACAGAATTTTAGATCAATTTTTGTCCTTGCCTGATCAGTTCCAGTGGATTCCCTCTGGAGCCAGCTACTGCCTGCAGTAACATCCTGTTGTAGTGAAGAGGAGCTATGCAAATATCCTCCAAGATAACTTTTATCAATGACACTTTACAGTGAAATTCTCTTTTCTGAATTCCATTTTCTGTTAACTTTTCCAGTGTTTCTGTTTTGGCCAGTGTCTGCAGTAGACGTGGCTATACTGTGTTTTCTACTGCCCAGGGGTTGTTTCTTTAGGTTAAAATAATTCATAAAAAAAAAGCTTCAAACCCCCAGCAGTTATTTGGAAAACAAGATGCTGTACTGCTGTAGGGAAGATAAACACTCTAGCTGCACACTGTTCCACTGAGGTAAAGTTTAATTAGAGTTGCCTGAACTTGGTTTACTTTGTCCTTCTCTGTTGTTGCTCTTCTCTCTGTTATTGCTCTGTTTGCATTCTGACCAGTCATCACTTTTGCTACAGTATTATCTGTCATAAATAGGTAAATTTTGACTTTTAATTATCATCACAGGCTTCCCACAGCTATAGCTAAAGGCAAATGTGTTGAGGGAAATCTAGCCCCTACTGCTTATTAATGTAGGAACGGATACTGCAATGTGGAACATAGACTGACATCTGACGTCATCTGACTGACTGACATGCGCTAAAAGCTCATGTAACTCTTCAGGTGCCTAAATCCAGGTCTTAGGCACCTAATTTTTTTGCCACTCAAACGTGCCTAAAGCTACTTCAGTAGCTCCTGCATTACAGCTCATAAGCAACACTGAGTTCTCGTGGGCGAGTTTCTAACCAATTTTGCCAACGTACCTGCCTCGTATGCATGTAGCTGGGAAGGAAGATGGATGGTAGTAAAGAAAAACTATACTCGTATCTTTTGGTAATTAGTTCTGCAAGACCAACTAGAAATGATGGTATCTAGTCAAGTGAGTGCTACTCAGTGCAAGCAACCCAAGCAAAATCTGTCTTCACATTAGATTCTGTTGATAAGATGCCAATAAAGTACAGGTAACTAGTGCTTCTTAATGTCTTGCAAGGCTGAGCCAAGCAGGTTAACTAGCACCACAGAAGCGTGAAAGTCCTGAAAGCCGCCATCTCACTGCTCCAGCTGCATAAAAAGGCAGCACTGGTCAAAACTGGGGGAAAAAAATTTACACCAAATGAAACAGAAAACACAAGAGACTAGGAGTTTGAGATCTTTTTTTCTGTTAGTATGCTCTTGAGTCGTGAAAACTAAGTTTTCAAATTACACATTTGAAAGGAAACCTAAATCAGCATGCTGTTTAGTCAGAAACAAATAATGCATTTCTTTCTACCTCTTTGTAAATTTATCTCTAAAATTGCAGACTACTTTTTAAGCCTTTACCTTGAGAGATGAAACTAGGGTTGTTTTAATTCTGAAACATTTTGTGGTTTTAAAGAAATAATGAAATGAGGAGAGCTAGGTACTTCAGATGTCTAGGAATGACAAATTGCAATAGACTGCAATACCCTTGGATTAGTTGTGAGTTCTTTAGAGTTGTGATGTGGGCATCAAATTGCAAAGACTAGTTTCAGCAACACTGACATCATGTACTAAGTGTGTCCAGGGGAGACTCCATGGGTTGGCATGGCGCAATGTGCTAGGAATTTCAGCGAGCAAGAAGCTGGGGAAGACTTTATGACTGACCATATGATAATGATCACTAATTGGGGATAAAGGAGATTAAGTTCAAATTAATCCTCTAATTGAGAGCAGGGGCAACAGGAATAGTTCTTTCTAAAATCTTTCTTAATCTCATGCATTTTAAGATGATTTATTCAGGACTCTGGCTGCAGTGCACGGCAAGACAGCTTAGGTGCTACAGTGTTGAGCACCATGACGTCTAAGGGATTGAGCCCAAGCTTTGTACACATCAGACAATTCAAATGTTTCGCCCCCACCCCCTGCCATGTAATGCTAAGAAGGTAATGTTTGTAAGTTAAGCAAATTGCAGAAAAATACATTAAAAATGAAATAACTACAGTGTTTTAAAATGTCTGTGATGTAGTGAAGATGACAAAACCCAGAGTTCTGTAAGAGATTAAAAATACTGCAGGAAAAAGCCAGTTGACAGTGTAACAAGTCATAAAGTGTAAAAATAATTACACTTGTAAAAAAAAAAAAAGTTTCGTTGCTCTCAAGCAGAAAAGCTTATAGAAATAATATTGTAATGCCACGGGAGTATTACTTACCAAAAGTATATGGCAATATATGTGGCAAATACTATAGTATATGGGGGAGCACAATAGTGTGGTACGTTAGGTTAGAAAAGCCAATGGTGGGAATCCGTCCTGGGAAGGTTTTACGTGCTCACATTTCATCAGTCTCCGGAAGAATGGGGTGATGGGATTAATGGGAAATGTCACTGAACAGAAATAGTATTGTGCTGAATGCTTAGCAGAAACAGACCTTCTGTAAGTAAAGGTATGAGGATGAGGCCTTCACATATGGCAATTTTATAGGAAATAAGAATCTGCAATAATTGACCTAATATTAATTAAACTGCTGTATGGAAATCACTTATTTAGAATTCATTACTCTACTGGACACCCAACCAAAACAATAGTGGCTGCCCAAGTGTTTGTCTCAATTAGAAGTTAAAATACCAGCCATAAGTGGCCTCAGACTTCAGTTGCATTTGGAGAGATTGAAAAAGGAGCCTCCCCAATACTGCCCAAGGGTTCTGCCGGTCACACAGAGAGAGAGAGAGAGACACCCACATTTTATCCTTCAGAAAGATGCAGAAGTGTCAGCTGCTCACTGCTCTCTTACCCATACGTATCTTCCTTTCTCCCGTCCCTGTTTTAAAAGATGTTCCCTCTTTCTCACCCAGTGTGCAATGACTAAGCTGAAACCTGACTCTTCATGGCAACTTTTCCCTTCAGGGATTAACGGACAATTTTGCTTTTTACCCATTATTTGCAGGTGTCAAGTGCCTTATTTCCTGGACAGGCTATGCCAAACAGACCCAGATTTTTTTGGGCTGTTCTCACAATGCAGTGATAGCAGGATATTCCCCTCCATAAGAAGTCTGAACTTTGGGCTTAACAGGCCTAAAGGTGAAGCATTAGAGGGGGAGCTGGTAGGACACCTCAGCGAGATGTTGGGAAATGCTTTCAGGACTGTGAGAAGCCCAGTTTGTTCCATGCAAGAGCAAGACTAATAAGATCTTCTAAAAAACCAACCTCACTTCCTAATACTTCCTAGTTACCAGAGGGGGTAAGACAGCCTGTTTTGCATGCAGCGGTTCTACAGTACATACTGCTACCACTACTAATTGTTACAGGAATCATTTCTTTATTGCACATTGACTATATGTATGTACGTTTTTTCTACATATTACAGTTAGGCAATATTGAGAGTCTATGGCCATTGTGACCATTAAGCAAAACATGTGCCTCATCACAGCAGAAACCGGACCCCTCATACTCCCTTGAAAGCAGTTCTGTTTGGGTAACCAAAATGAATTTTTTTGTATCGTCTAAAGATGTCTAAGCCATGCTAAATAGCCTCATAAATGCTTTGGGTAATGAAAAAAAAAAAAAAAAAAAAAAGTATTTGAAGGGAAAATTCCCTTATATGGTCCAACAACATAAACCAAAGCTTCGTATGTGAATAATTTTAAACTCACCAAAGATAAGTTTAATACTTCATTTCTGACTCATAATTCCTTATAAGAACCTGAACTGAAATCACTGAAATAGTAAAATATTTCTAATGTAAATCTAATAACCTTGTCTGGCATGCAATTATTTCTGCTGTTTCTTTAAATGAATATTTATTAAAAGCTGCAGAAATTACAGGTTTCTGGTAGAGTCCTAGTCAGGTGAGATATTTTAAAAAAACATCTAAGTGACAAGGTCTTTCCCAACAGCTGGTAGTGTAATTTGAGATAAGGAGCAAGTAGTGAACATGACAAAGAAAGGAGGAGACAGGCAAAATTAAAGATACTTAAAAGTCATGTAATTTCAGAGGTTGGTTATAATTCTGAGTGTGCAAGCTTTGCAGAAATTTTTAGACAGCAGAGGCACATTTCTTCCTGAATGCCATACTTTGAGCTTACCTTCTTAACTTCACATTCTTTATCTTATCGTAATAATCTTGCAAAACACTTATTACTAAAACAAACAAACAAAAAGCAGCAAATACCTTCTCATATGAGGCTGACCAGAGGGTGACCAAGGGCTGCGGCCTCTTTGATTTACAGCTTGAACCATCAGCCTGCCCGTGCAACTTACTCTTCCCTGTTAGGATGATGGGAGAGTAGAAACATTAAAATACTTAAAGCATATAATATTAATAAATGTTCAACCTGATCTTTTTGGTTTTGCCCACCTGTTACAGAGTCTGTAATACAATCTCTTTTTTCACTAAGTCATTGAAAAACATTTGTCAACATACCTTCTGATACTAAACTATTTTGTCAGCTTCCCATCTAACACAGAACAGACTGGAAGAATTGTGACTATAACACAGTCATGGTTAAAATGTTCCACCTGGAAGTTTTTCTTTAAAAAAAGATTATTAGTACCACTGGCAATTAAATCCTTAAACCAGTATATTGACTAAGTCATTGATGTGGGTGGGAGGTTTCTCTGTGTCTGGCAAGTGGACAGAAAGACTAGTTCAAGATCAGTCACTCTTGAAAATGGCACTTGGAAAGTGTTGAAAGTTAACAACAGAGCTTCTGCCTCCAAAGTGCATTGATCCACTTGGCCTGGTGGGGCCACAGCTCAAACAAAAAAAATCCATGAATGTAAAAAGCAAACCAATTGTACAAGTACTTAAAGGCTCCTCTTGGAAGAGCGAGCCTGGTTTGGGGGTACGAATCGCACCAAAGCACACAACTGCACTGCGGGACGTTGGAGATGGTTCAGCAGTCTTAGGTTATTTTCAGTGAATGATAAAGCTTTGAATAAAACATGGGATCTGTTGTATTTAATCCCTGGGTTTTGTTTTGCTTTGTTTCTTATGTCAAAATAAACTGTTTTGTTTTTTAAAAGACAGATGGTCCACCATAAGCACTAGATGTAACAAATTTCGGATGGGACTGCCTGCAGCCAGAACTGCTGACATCCAGGACTCAGCTGAATTCACCATGTAAGGGATAAAAGCATCTGGTGGTATTAATAAATATACATAATAGATACAAATATAACAGGTATATATAAAAATAATACTGTAGTAAAAGTTTATATACTTTTATATGACAATGTAATTTTAATAACTTTTCAAAAATGATAGTTTTAAATAGGTCTTTGATAACTGTATAGAAGATGTCCATCTGTGTCTCTGCCCCCTAGACTGGTAGCAGTAAGGCAACATCCACATCAGCTTTGCAGTGTATTTCAGTTCTAAGCTGTGAGCTCCACACTCAAGTCTTTCACCATAAAAGTGACAAATATTTTTGTCACAGTAATTCGGGGGTTGCAAATTGCTGTTCATTAACAACTGGTCAAAGCCCATTGAAAAACAATTTCACTGGGGTCACAGCAGCCTTCAAATGGCAATAACCTTCGTGTTACTGCTGGACTGTTAGAAATGAAGTTGCTGTGTCCCGCTTTTATTCCCATGACCCACTTAGTCCACAAGAAAAATACTTGTGTTAAAATAAGTCATTGTGCATGACTTGCAGCAATTTCTTAAGCAAAAGATTTTTTTGTGTTACAAGACCATTAGAAACATCTGGAACAAATACATTTCTATTTTAGGCACCACTGCATATTAATCTTTTTCTGGCAGGTGATGCATTCACACATTTTGGGAAAATTTCTGCGTTATCTCAATACCTGAAGGCATCACAAATAGAAACACAAAGAACAGTAAGGAATTTGGATAGGGAAGAAAAAGCAGGAAGCCAGAGATTTGGAAAAGTCATGGGATGAATGGGAAGGAAGCGATGAGTAGGAAGTAATTCATGAGAAGATGGCCTAGAAAATAAGGAAAATCCAGACTGAGGACTGGGTGCATTAGTGCAAAGAAGCAGAGAGAACAGGATAAAAGGGAAGAAGGTGAAAATAAGGACTCGAGCTGAGCACATCAGTTAAGGGATGTAACCTGTAACTAAAGGCCTAAAACAGGCAAGGTTTTCTGTTTTTCTAGGCCCAGGGTCAGTTTGCTCTGGATTAAGTTATATGGCAAAATTTACTGCAAACCCCAGAGGTGTGTTAGAACCTTAATTCCAGATCGCTGCACTTTACATCGCAGGCAATGGTGCCTGCCATATTAACCACCACGGATGATTTCCATGGCATGTCAACAAGTCACTTTACATACATAAATCCTGTAGTATTAGTCCAGATCATGAGATGGCATAAATTTGCAGAGCTCTAATGAACGGAATCCTTTGCTTTAAATCAATTTCTATCAGCTAAGACTATGCCTTTTTGCTTTGTAGCTTGGTGGTTCCAACAGCAATGACCAAAACACAGCAACAGCCTAGCATATAACTACCAGTCCATCAGAATGCTGATATAGGCTCCCTTATATTTACGTATTTCGCTTTTCTTAAGGAAGGGTTGCCAAATTTGCCTAAGTTTGTGATAGCTTTGAGATGTGGAGAACTTTCCATTAGAATTGAGGAAGCTATGCCAAAATTATTTCCACTCAGGATGACTTAAAAGAATTGGAATCCAGACCTCTGAGTGTGAAAGGCTAGTACATTAACTCATAGCCCTTCTTTGCCTCCATTGTACTGTTAAATGCATAGTAAAAGCAAGCAAATAGTGGAAGAGATAAGTATGTTTGCTTGGGAATTACACTGTAAAGAATGAATAAGGAAAGCATAGAATGGGCTTGGTGAAACAGACAGATGTTTTGTTTAGGGGAGCCAGAGGAGGATGCTTCTGGTTCTTCTCCAAAGAAGGGAAAAAAGCACAGACACAGGTTTTTGTCATTTAACAAAACTGCTTTTTCAATCCTCAAACTAGGAACAATAGAAAAAAGTCTCATTTTAGTACATCTAAAAACCCACTAACAAACTAGTGTCATCAATGACCAGAGCTGATAACCTAGTTCCCTGCTGTGTCACCAAATGAACTTTGTCCAGAGTAACAAATGCTAAAAAGTAGGCCCTAAATATGCTCATATGAGTTATTCGGGACAGAGTACAGTGCCAAAACACAAAGGCAATTTATTCACCAAGGTCTCTAAGATGTTTGGATCATGCGGTAACACTACATAGGGAAACTCTGTACATGCACCAACACAACACTTACAGGAAGATGAACAGAATTCACTTCCTACCTTAAGCATGTATGTATTTATTTATCATTTTTAAACCTACTGTGAATTTCCACAATTGAAATAGTACCATGTGCTATAATGCAATGGTCATCTATGTGTAAAAGCTCCCAGCTTGAAGAATTCCCTTGGCCTTATGCTATTTCTTTATTTCTGTTATCTGTGTATGTAGAAATACTACCTAGATTTAAGCACTGCAATTTGTAGATTCTAGCCTAAAACTGCTATTTGTATGTCATCCGTGTGTACAATCCCATACATTCACAAGCAGACTGCAATAGAGCAGGATTGACAGTTAAAGAGCAAGGCAAAAATGGCAGTGTCATGCTATGTAACCTAGCAACATTCATAACAGAGCACAACACTCCTGTTCAGATTAAACTCTGTCTCAATGATACTGTTTGTTACTTCACAGTGTGATTCTACTTGAAGGCCTGGTCTTGGCAAGATATCTGGTGCTACAGAAGAAAGTAATTCATTATATCCCTGAAGTTATGTTACTGCCTTCGTTTCTCATGTGCAAATGTTTCCCCTCAATTTGCTGTGCTGTAGGAAAAGTGGATTGAAAAAGTTACTTCAATAGGATGCGTGAACTGTAAATTTAAGTGATGTCCAGTGCGCTGGTGGGTTCCTGTTTTATGCGTCAGCTCTTGTATTGAGTCTGTGAAGAACAAATAATATTACAAAACCAGTAACACTCAGTGTTTCAGGAAAACATTGTTTAAGACTTTGGGATCAACACAGGAGAGCTCCCCTCTACATAGTAAGTGCTGGAACTTTTAGCCTTACAGAACTGCAATCGCTGCCTAATCTAAACATGTTGAGGTGTGATATACTCCTACTCATTTCAAAAAGTTGGCCTCAGTCAGTGAGTAGTGTCAACAGAAGAAAAATTAAATTGCTGGATTGGGTTATTTCTGCTGGTAAACTGGATTTTTTTTCTCCCTTCAGAGTACGTATGCTGTCCATGCTCAGTAAGGATATTGAGATGTTATCAGCTGAAACAAATGGCGGATGAGTGATTAAAAAACAACACCCCTCCCCTCTGAAACCTCAAACCATATAGAAAAAAACCCCTGCTGTTGAGTTGCTAATCTCTTGGAGATAGAAAGGTCCCACCCTACTGATGCAAGATGAAAACAGAAATCTAACTTACATACTTTATGGTGACTTCATCATTTAATTAAATCACGCATACGTAAGATGAGATAGTTTTCTGAAGATTTATGTCCAGAAGCAAGTTTGCTCTGGAACCAAACCTTCATTTACCTGTGGGTTAGCAGCCATAATAGTGTAATTCCCATCATCATCCAGGGTGGAGGCTGCAGTACGCAGTGAGCAAGTTCCATCAGGTTCTCTTTGAATTCGGTAGTGATCACTTCGTTTAGAAATTTGCTTCCCATCTTTAAACCAATAAATCTGCAGGAAAAAACAAGGCATGGCTGATAAGAGGTGGGTGTTCATTGTCATCATTTCTCAATTAATAGCACTAATGAAGCTTAACTGCTGAAAACCTTTCTGGTAAGCATTAAAAGAAAACCAGTTTGATCAACTAGTAAAAGTGCAGAACCTCACTCCATGAACCACTTTCACTGATGGACAAGTTAAAGATTAGCAATCTCTCAAAAAGATGGCAGCATGAACATTTACCGAAGAAATTTACAGGTGCATGAGGGCTGTACCCATCCCAAGCACAGAACAGCAGCTGAACATTTCAAGAACTGAAAATAAATGTCATTACAAAGAAAAGTTCTATTTCAGAGAAGACTACTAATTTCAATAACTAACATACTAATAATACTAATTTTAAGTGAAATAACTTGAATCTGAAGAAGTTGGAGAAGGAACGCTATTGCTCTCTTTTCAGAAAATAACATAAACCAAGGTAATTATAGGAATAATTAGTTCAACAACAAATAAAATAGAAGTAATGAGCTCACTGTTGAAACACCAGTTTTGTCTCACATCCATTATGCTGACTGGACTGAACCAAAAGAACAGAAGGGGATTCAGCCGCTCACGCTGGCCATGAACAGTTCAGTATGTGAATGGGCCAGCTCAGTACAATCGTATGATTGAAACCAACGGTGTCACCTCAATGTGACAGACGTCTACACAAACGGACAGCTTTACAAAGCAAGAGGAAATACTTCAGAGCAAGTCAGCACACAGATAGCCTTTAATAATTGTACGCCAGCACCAGTATAGTTCCAAGTTGTACAGAACAGTTACATTATCTATCAAATAGAGGTCTTTTCCATTACTTTTGATACATAATTTTATTCTCTGGCTGACCCAAGATCTACTTGCAGTGAGCCAAAAAAATGATGTATGCAGAATAATATCTTATAGTAATCCATAAATTACAGAAAAAACATGTATGTGTTTTTAATGCCTGAAATGTAAGGCGAAAAAAGATTCAAATATTTTGACCTAGCTTTGGGGGGTTTTGCTATATTTTAAAAGTAATATAAAACCCCAAACTGAAATCTGCTGGAATCAAAGAAAAAATGTGATGTATGCATGAAAACACACACAGGAATATGTGAAAAATTTTATACTAGGAGGGCTGTAGTCAGCTCCCCAAACCCATGTTTAAGTAGAATATTATTTACTTGTCATTTCTGAAGCATGTATTACTCTGTAACAAACATCAGTGGTGTTCAGCATTTCTTAAGTCGCTTGTGCAGAATACTACACAATTTCTACATGGTTAACTTGTACAAAGTATAACTGTATTTGTCCTGGTGGCATCACTGCTGGGACTATTTAGCACAAGGAAAACACACATTTTCCTCAGTCTAATTCTTGACGTGGGAATTTAGGTCTTACAGTGAGGAAAGGGTACTGGCTTTCCAGTAAAAATGAAGTGACAAAGCAAAGCACAATTCCTGATAGAGTTTAATATGCCAGGTTCTTCATACGTGTCAACATTTCAAAGCTCTAAATTCATTCACTTGGGGGGAAAAGTTAAGGATATACTTTTAAATTTCACAAAAAGACAATGGTGAATGTTTTGGAGGGAATGAGTGGAAATTTCCCTTAAAAATTAATTACCATGTATGGTTTTTATATTAACAAGCATTATGTGTAACTAGAAATGATTTCATTTCCTCAATAGCTGGTTATACTTGTTTCCCATTTTGTCTGTCAGCAGCCTTGCAGAGACTCTGTGGTGCTAACAAAAGATTTAGTCATGTCTTCTCATCTGCTGACAGAGCACTTACTGGAGATGCAGGAGATATTTGATCACTTATATACACATGCTAATGGATGCTGGTAACAACATAGCTGCAAAAAATGAGTTTTAACTTGCATGCTTTACATGTGTCATAATGTTGCTTGGAAATCTACTGCATTAAGTAGTAATTATTTAATAACAGTGCACTTATCAGAAATATCAGGAGACATGCCAGGAATTATTACATGGAAATACATGCAAATATTAACTAAACCAGCTATCCAGACATCATGCATATGTTGTCCAATACTCATTTCCACTAAGTTTAAAAACATTGGCATCACGGGGTTTTATACTTATGAGTAGTAAATTCTTAATATTACCTTTATCTGACATGGAGTTAATAAGTAAAACACTACCACTGCTGGAGACAATGGCCCTTGCAGTGAAGTATTTTCTTTCTAGGATACCTTTTAATAAATGGACCATTAAACTACGCAAGCACTGAGCACTGCATCTGGATTGCTTTTATTCATACCAGATTTTCAGAAACCAATGTGTAACGACTAGAAATACAATGGAATACACAGTACAAAAGGGGTTTTGATCTTGGGCAGCACAGGCATTTTTAATCACTATGAATTATATTCAGCTATGTGAAGAGCAAGCAGTACAAGGTTTATGCAACATTCACGTCTCAATTAACCTTTCATATAGTATTGTCCTAATTCTGAAGAGAAATATCCCTTAAAAAGAAGTATCCCACAATCCCTCCTGTATCACCACAGGTTCTCATTTTAATGAGAAAACAGTTTTACATTACACTGAAGGTTACAACAAAAGTAGACTCAGATTTAAAAAGTCATATTTATGAAGACAGAATTTGCACATCAGTATTCAATTTACATGGCATGTTCAGGGAAAAAAATAATCAAGGCAATAACCCTGCTTAGAAAAAGCCCTTGTAATGAATGCCAGATTTTAGAAACACTACAGTCCTTCCCAAAGCCATTCCTTGGCAGAGCTGACAGAACACTTAGAAGGGAGGAGCTTCAAGTTAGTAAATTATTTCCAGCTTTTCATTTGCCAAAGTAAAGAATTTATTCAGGGGCAACACTTCCAGCTTCAACAAATGACAGCAGAAGGGCAGCCCTCAGCCATCGAGCATTTCAAAATTGCTATCTTGACATGCTCCAGCAGATGAGGGGAAGATACATACAGCCTTTGACATTTGCAAAGCCCAGCTAACAAGTAGCCATCCAATAGGACTGAAATTGGTTCCATCCCAAGCAACTTAACAAATCGCACAAAGTATCTGCAGGTGAACGGAATAAAGGGTCATAGTCCCAGGTGCAAGAGCAAATCACTTCTTAATGTGCATGCTTTGACACTGCAGAAAAACAGAACATTGTATCTGAATCAGAGCGCATTCACATCAGGTACTCCTTTTACAATGCTGTGCTTTAGGGGAGGTACTAACAATGTGGTTTCTTGGCTGTGCAATCCCTAACGCCAAAACAAGGCAAGTGAGGGAAAGGAGACATCCTCTTTCATCTGTTTTACATCAGATTAAGATAACTGTGAAACTACACCTTAATTGAAAACTGTGAAAATTAGGGAATGGCTAAATTGACTAAGGCTGACTCATAATAGGTCATCCAGCAACCTAGTCATAAACCTCAGGCAAAAAGAGTACCTCTCCAGCACACTGCAGCTCTAACACCAACGAAACCGTTTGTCTTCTGCCCTTATTCAGCACAACAGACTCTTCTGTATGGTCATCTCAAAAGTAACACTGGACATCAAAGGTTTGGTTTCAGTCAGACTGGGCTAATCTCGGCGTGTGTCTTCAGTTTGAAGCAGGACTGCTTTTTTGACATGACTATACTGATCAGCCCCACTTACTTTGCAGTGCTTCACATCGTGTTGTGGTCTTGGAGCACAGAATTGGATTCCTTTCAGATGAAACTAAGCCAGAAAATGTGCTCCAAGAACACATCTAATGTGCTGCATCTGCTTCAGTCTGTGGGATGAGATTAGAGCTAGCCTGAAGTAAAACCTCCTGAAATGCATGCAGGGATGGTTATCTCATTCTACAGATTTGCTGATGGTTATCTCATTCTACAGATTTGCTTCTTCTGGTCTGCACTACTTGTTAATGTAGATGTGGCCATAGTTCTCTGTTGTTCTTTCTCTGCTACCTGAGAAAGTCCATTTTTCTTTTTACAGTTTGTGCAGTATCATACACCTATATCATTGGACATGTAAAGTCATTTGCATTTATCCCTGTTCAAAATCCTAAATACCTGTAAAACTTACACTAAATGAAAGATCTGGATGTGGCTGCTGCTGTGAAGATCTTATCTAAGAGATGAGGCATCTTTGATCTTGTCGAAGAAGAAAAGAGCCTCTATCCACAAGAGGTCACTGTAAGAACTGCAAGGACCTCATGGGGAAGATCCTGGCTTTGGCAAGGAAGTTGAAGAAGCTACTGCTGTTTGCCTGCTGCACAATGAGTCAGTCGATTGCCAAACAATTTTTGAAATGGTTAAACACAACCTACCAAAAGGAAGGCATTCTTCCAGACTACTGACATCATGCAACTTGTACTTTTACATCTGCTAAAAGGAAATGCTTCCCAAGCCCAACCCTCCTTCAGAAGCTCATCGTTAAAACCTCACCATCATGTCTCATCTTGCAGTTGGGATATATGGGAGCTTATGGTATTTTATTATGCCTTCTTCTAACTTTCATTAAAATTTAGTCTTGTTAGGGTGTGTAGATACAAACTCTGCAATGCTGAAGAATGCAGAGATACCATGCTGGCTCCTGAACCAGAAGCAGCATATTTTTGCATTAGGATGCTGTGCCTGAGATAATTAACCCATGTTAACCTGATCAGGTTGCTTTTGTGACTACTGCGCCAGCTCACGTGGGACTTTCTAGCGTTGCACCACATTCTGTGATACAGATGTACCCTGACAGTAATGCGGAAAATGACAGAAGTAAAATAATTCTAGGTAAAATAGTTGAGACGAAGTCTCAGGGGAGAGTAACTAAGAGCCAAAGCCTAGTATAAATCTAAATAATTCCAACAACGTCAAAAGAGATTTGACAGTTTATACCAGCTAGGAGTCTTTCTTGTAAGGAGACAATGTCTGCTGTTCCTATAACATACAGCCCATAGGAGCCAGGGGCTCACTGTAAGGTACTAATATAGAACACTTCAGAGCATTTCTAGAAATATTTACACTATTTTCTTACCTTTGGCTTTGGATTTCCTGCCACTTTGCATGTAAATGTGACTGGCATTCCCTCAAAGATTTTGTAATGCTTCAGCTTTATCTCAAAATATGGTGACATACTGTTATCAATAGGTTCATCTCCATGTTGCACCTCGTCATCCGATTCTTCCACAGGAGATCTCTCCAACCTGTATTCAATTTCACTGATCAATCTTTGCTCAAAGCTGGAGACTTTATACTCCTGTCAAACAAGAAATGTACATATTAGTGTCCAGCTTCAACACATTGCCCAGCAAGATGTGTTCCTAATGGTTGTTTTTTTTATTATTCTACTGATCTTTGACAATCCATTAAGGTTTTACATATAAAAGGAAACTGTATCTTGTTGAAGAAAACCACTATAATCTGTGCCTCCAATAACTTCCCTATGAAACAATGAAGACATCTGGTATGAGGCAAAAATTGTATTTCATGTTATCTTAAGGTCTAATTTATAAAGGAAAGGAAAGTCACTGGTTGCTTTCTTTCCATTTTTAAAAAAAGCCTATAAAAGTATTCTGAAGCAGTTCATAAAGACAAAAGAAACACACTAATATTTCCTTGAGGGTACAGGCAGATTTAGGGTGGCTTTTGTTTCCAGATGGCCAGAAGACCATATGGTTCACATCTGCTATTTGCGTATAACTGTACCAGAGGCTGCACCAGAAGGCTAAAATGATTTTGTTTACAATTGCCTGTAAAAATGAGGTGTGGGGGAGAGAAAATGGCAACACTGGCAGTCCATGTTAGTTGCCTCCCTTTACTCCTGTTGCCATGGTCCTTTTTGTCTGGCCAAAAGTACCTCTTCCTCCTTAAAAACAAAATTTGTCATAAGAGTATTCAAGATATAGAAAGAAGAGTCGAAAGTTTCATCCAGTGTAAAACACTACTGCTTGTTTAAATTTGCTATTCAGATACTGGGAAGGGTTACTGTGACAGAGAGTTATGTACTTTCTTGGCCTGTTCACTCTATCTACTTTGCAGTACAGAAGTCCTGCTTTGAATCTTGGTGACAAAGATAATGCCAGAATGTAAGAAAGCTCAGAAGCAGAAAAAAAATAAATCTCTATTAGCCAATGCTCTTCTCAGTCAGCAGAAATTCAGGCATGCCTTCAAATGACCTTTGACCATTGTCTCTGACCCTTATTTTATCGAAGATAGAACAAGCCTCATACGAAGCCTCCTTTCACATGCCCATCTTCTACCATTGATTCTGGTCTGTGAATGACATGTAGCCTTTCTACTGACTGGTTACAGAACTAATCATAACCCTCAATAACAGTAAAAAAATCTAAGAAGAGAGAAATGCCTTTGTAAACTGCAGACATTTTTTTTAATTTTCTTTTTTTCCCCTGAAAGTTTATCAGAAAAGTAAACCATGAAGTACACATGATATATATAAAGAGCAGCCGATTTGGATGCAGGGCAGTTAGTATCAGTGTATGTTAACACTACAGCAGAAAGACACTGGAGCACGTCATTACTGCGGTTAAGCCACCTGCATTCAGACAATTAGGCTTATAGAACAACTTTAACACCTTGAATGGAGCGCACCCTAAATCTCCCCAGTTATTAATGCTAGGTGACCTCTTCTTCTTAACCAAGAATAGTAGAAGGGAAAGGGCAAAGACAACAGAAAAGAAGTCGATGGACAGCAAAGCAAGACAGAAAAAGGTGAAAGTGTTAACCTTTTGAATATCCACAGGACTCACTACAGAAGCACCAGCAGAGCGAGCTTCCTGCAAAGGTAGAAAAAAAAGATCAAGAGGCAGAAAGAAGACCAAGAGGCATCCATGACAGTTTCTCAGGGTTTTTGTCAGGAGAATGTACTTTATGTGGTAACATAACCAAACAAATGCTACACATTTCCGAATAGTAACTGGCATCTGAACAGTGGAGAACATGTACCTGGCCCTTCAAGCAGACTTTCTGTTGTGTTTTTGGTCTGCATCCAAAAAGTGCAGATTATACAGATAAAGAGAAGATGGTTTCAAGATAGTAGATGTATTTTTGCCTTGAGAGACTTAAAGGTCAGGACAGAATAGGATAAACGGAAGAGTTTAAAGCAGAGAGCAGACATTTGAGAACTCTCAGCCTTATTCAGTATGGAAAAGCTGAGCAACAGGCATGTGATCCTCCAGTTTACTTCACTGATATATAACATATGACTTCTGTAATCAAAACCATCCTATCTTATGTATATTTATTGTCTTATATAGAACTTTTTAAAAGAGAATCGCAGCCTCTGAAAAAGAAAAATTGAAAGAAATTTTTTATTTTCCTATGGAATTATAGAGTTGTGTGGCACCTGTATAGCAGGCTCCTCTTCTGGTTCCTGTATATTGAAGACAGTTGCAGCACTGTCTGCTCCCAGCAATCGACGAGCCATTTTCTCCTCATAAGTTAATCTCTGGGAGGGAAAAAAAAAGGGGGGAGGGGGAAGGATGAGGATGAGGGAAAAGAAGAAAGAAAAGTTCTTATTTCTCATTAAGAACTACAAGGCAGTTAGTAAGCAGTGCTTTAAGTAATGTTAATAAAAGAGAATAGCATATGTTTCTAACAGGAATTTTCTACCGCAGTTTGTAATGCATTTTTTTTGCATTACAAATGGCTCTTCTGGCTTAAGCAACCCTTGCCCTGACTCTGCCATTTGTTTCCATCCTCTTGCCAGAAACTTGGGCAGGAATGAGCAATAGGAACTGCTTAAATCAGCATGGCCATCAAAAAAGTGCATGTCAAATCATCCCAAACCTTACTCCTAGTCATTCTGCTCAATTTTTACATTAGAACCACACGGCAGAAAACTCTGCCAAAAATGCTAAGGAGATACTACACTACTTGATTATTTTGTCAAAAATATGACAGCTTTATAGAAAAATATATTCTTTAAGGTTTTTTATTTCTATTCTTCTTGTTCATTTGGAAATTCAGGAGACAGCTTATAAAAGACAATTTACACTCAGAAGGTAAAGCAAGTTAAAAGAAAAGTGTACAATTCAATTATTTCATTATTAATTTTCCTTTGACATTCAATAACACGTTTCAGGCACTTAGACACTTTCTTACAAGTCAACATTGCAAAAAAATGCCAGTGAATGAAAGGCAAACTCATTACATGGTGAAGTGCCTCATTTAAACAGAAAAATGAAAAAAGAATGGAAATTGTAAAATATTACATCCACTTAATGCTTCCATTTTTTAAAAAGCTCGTTTAAATTAATTTTTAAAATATGTCATATTGTAGCTAAACCAGCAGGCTGAGACTCATGAAAACTAAGTACCGATCTTGGCTTGGTTACAAATGTATAAGCAAGTCATGAACTTTTCTTCACTTTAATTTCTTCTGTGATCACTCCAAGTGCCCACAGCCATGATTACACAAACAGAATCACTCAAGACAGGAATCTGCAAGGCAAAAGCCTCAAGGCAGGCACAAACCCCGAGTTTACTTGGTTCAAGCTCCCACATCATCTGATCACAGTTGGGATTTTTTTTTTTTTTCCTTGGGCCATGTGGCCTTTCTCAGGACATTCCATTCATTTGTCCAGGCCAAATGTCACTCACTTTCCAAAGTTCAGCCCACCTCCTTTGAAAAAACGGCAACTTAGACACTATGGGAGTGATTCTGCTTAACTGCTACAGGAAACTGCCAAACCCTATGCAGTCAATTGGGGAAAGGTAAGTACGGCAGCACTCCTTGCTCTGGACATTCTCCCTACTTCACTCCGTTGTCCTTATTGAGAACCAGAATCCAGCAACTGTGGAGTAGATAGTCTGACTCGTGGGCTGTCTTGAAACAAAACCACTATAGTCCACACCTCAGACACGGTAGCAAACAGCAAATTTCTGAGCATGGTCCCGAGAAACCTAAAGCACAATACCTTTCAGTGACACAAAGGTCTCCCGAGGCATTCGGATGCTTTTGAAAACACTTCATTGACAAACAGGGGTGACAGTCTACATTTTTAAAATTACTTTCCTCTTAGAAGAGATTCCTGCTTCAAAGGCATTTAAATCAATGCCTTAATAACTGTAATCAAGTCTCAGGAGAGTTGCTTCTCATCAACTCTGAGTGGGAAGAATTTGGTATTTTGTCTTTTATGCATATGTTAAAATGCACAAAAATTAACGGAGAACTTTGCGGCTGTGCATTTCAATCGTTTGATACACTTGCCCATTTTACCTCATTTCTTGACTCCTCAAGCAGACTGTTAATTCTTGATAAAGTCTGTAAGTTAGTACTACAGGTTGTTTTTTATTCTATTGGTCAAAAAAGTCCTACAGCTGCAGGATCTAATGATGCCTGATTCCTAATGTGTCTGTTTCTCACGATGAACTGTCTTGTCCCCCTCCAATGTCCACTTACCACCTATTCCTTTCCCCTATTGCCCGACAGCTAGGCAAAAGGTAGAATGAGCCTGGACCTATCAAGAGCTATGCATATGCTTACTGGCCAGCCACCCAGTGATGAACAGTCTAAAAGCAAACCGCCTCCGAGGCTGAAAAAGCCCTTGATGTACAGGCTGCGCAGGCTTCTTAGGCAAATTCATCATCTTTGAGCCCTCCATTGCTTTGCTAAGTCCAAGTAAAGTTGCCCAACAGGAGAAGGAACAATAGGCCAAAATGTATACTATCATTCCTTATGGAAGTGCAGCTTTGGACATGCAATTTAAAATAACAAATACATAAAATATAAAAATAATCTACCCACAATTATTTTATATGCAGCATATCTGAGAAACTACCCTTCATGCCCACTCCCATTCTCCAGGGTATTTTATGTTTTTATACCGGTTGCCCATTGTTCAAAAGGTCTTCCTTGAAGCGAAGTTTTCTTTCCAGATCCTGAATTACAGCATCTTTTGACCCTTGAATCTCTTCATCTGATGCTATCCTAGCAGTTCTGCCTGTTTTCTTGGGAAATCCCCTGCAAAACAGTACAGGAAAATTAATGAGCTTTCCTGAAATCATTGTTAATTAGAAATTTATCTGGAATCACTGCTATTAATGAAGAAAACAACATTGTGTCTTTGAAATTAGAGGTCTGGCATGTTACTTACTATGCTGTCCCTTCTAACTCACATAACTGATTAAGAGGTTAGTTTAAGGACAAAAGTTGAAACTATGCTTTATTCATGCATTAGTTAAAATAGGGCTCAGGATTGCGTAGTGGTGGCTGTAAACACCATACACTTAAAGAGGAAACTGATGAGCAATGGCAATAAAGCAAAGTGAGAGGAAACATGAAAGAGAAAGCATGACTAGATAAGGGGATGGAAGATAAACTAGTATCCTGTGAAGTACCAGGTGGTTAAAGATCAGAAAGATGTAAGACAAGGAAGTTAATTATTAATTTCCTATATTATTTATTAACTAATTCCTTGTTATAGCTTTGCAATACACAGTGCATAACTTCATGTTTATTCTTCATATCTCTGAACACGTACCCAGAAGGCAACATGTAAATGTCATTTCTGAAAGAAGAGCCAGAGACTTCACAGGGTCTAGGTTACACTGGCAAAAAGAAAAATCATCCCTGTAAAGCAGTGTTCAGCAACAGGGTTTCACAGCGGAATAGCAACCACTTGGCTGTTTGTATTCACAGGGCTAAGGTATTCCTCATACCAGGCTACAAGTTATGATTGCACATTCAGGATGTCTCGCTCTCATTTTCTGGAATGGCACAGGAAATTTTCTTCCAGTCTGCACTAATATTTAACACTTTTCAGTAATGTTATGACGGCTCTGTTGCTAGAAATGCCCAATAACAGTGGTTTCTACTGGAGATCAACTGTTCTTACACAGTTGTGAAAAAAATCAACATTGCTATCAGTATTTGAAACTCATAGCACACCCATTTCTCCAGTGAAGTCATACATTATCAGTTAAAACATCAATACTGATTCAACATTAGTTGGGGGTGGGGGGGGATGGGGTGGGGGTGGTTCAACTTCATCATGAATAGGGTTCAGCCCATTACATGGGAATGACTTATGCAAAATATGGAATCGAATCAAATAAATTGCCAAACTCACAGAGTACAGAGATGGAAAAAGTCAGACTAGCATGTAAGGGGTAAACTTCTTTTCAATACACAACTTAATAATTTAATTACCAGCACCAAAATGTTAAACAAGAATCATACAAGATAACAAATTTTCTTGGATATTATTTGGTACTATGTTTCCATAACGTGGTTAGAGAAACTTCATTCTTCAGCAAGTGTTTTCAATGGTAATTTTTAGCATTAGTTAAAATGAAACAATACACATATGCTGTCAAAAGCATAAAAAAAATTAAGTGAATAGATGGAGAAGACAAAAATTGGAAACATTTTTGTCTAAATTCCTAAAACATTTCATATTCTGTTACTGCAAGTAAATTTAAAATGGGAAAATGGTGAAGTTATTGTAAAAAGAACTGCATTTTCACATTAAATCACAGCAGAAGAAGAGCAGACGTTTGCCTAGTGTTGCAAAGAGCCAGAGAACAACATCCTTCACCCTAGAAACATTCAGCCATTAGCTGGAGATCTCAGTCACCAAGCAGAGTTAATTGTCTCGGCGTTTCGCTGGGGATCTTCTCAGTCACAGTAACAAAGAAAATCTCTTCCACTGTTTTGGGGAAGAAGTGAGGAAAACTATCCCTTCTACAGGGAGATAAGAGAATGCTAAGAGGAAGGGGTAAGGTCTCTTCAAGAAAGAGATGCTTCAGTAGCTCAAGAAATTTGGGGACAGTAAATGTAAAGGAAGATATGGAAGGAAAATGGACAGGAGAAAGTGGGAAGAGGGAATCAGAAGGTAATGTCCCGTAGGAAGACTGGACCAACTGCTGGAAGGCTAGTGGGAAGGTGGCATCTGACTCTCTCCTCACAGTCTTTCCCTTCACTTTCCAGCCTCTTACCCCCCCCAGCCAAGCACTGCCATGGAACCGAACTTTGTCGCTTTTTAGATACGCGCGCACGCGCACACACACACACACAAAATCTGGCCAACTTCAAGGCAGCAAATTTCAAATTTGGCTTCACCTTGAAGAAGCCCTGTGCGAGTTTTTAATGGAGACGCGCATCCTACCTCAAAAATTCCAAGTGATACATTTAAGAAATAGTTTTCATTTCACATTCTTACAAATTTCATACTTGGATGATAAAAAGAGTCTTAGCAGAAAAAGGCCTGCTTATGCTTGCCACTCAATAGGCTGTAAAGGTAAAACATATAGTTTACCCGAGAAAGTCACAACACTGCACAAAAAGAGGGGGATGGGCTAAGTGCTCTGGAGTGGATTTCAAGTAACAAGTGAAAGCATTTTCTGAATTATCAGTTATCTCTGAAAACAGAAAGCCCCAAGCAAACACACCCATTTTTAAAAGGGCAAGGAGAACCAAGAGAATTACAGGTCATTAAGTTCAACGTCCATACTGAATATAAGAAAACAGTATTACAGTCCATTTCAAAACAATGTAGGATAATAAGGAAATTAAAATTAAATCATATCAAACCTCACATTTCTCTCTCTCTGTCAGGCTGCAGGGCACGCAGACAGGCAAAAAGAAATAGCTTTGATACACTTCAGTTTATGGCTTCTGAGTAAGCCTCCAGGAGCTGCAGTTAAGTTCCCTAGTAAATCAGGGAAACAGAGTCTGGCTGAAATTTCTTTTATATGGCTGCATAACTATCGGGGTTGGGGTTTTTTTTCTATCAAACTGGAAGAATATAGACCAATAAGCTCTTTCAAAGGTCTGTGTATACTAAGTTCAGTACTTAGTACTTGAACCTTAACAACTGGAACAGTGAAATAAAAAAGCGTGTTTCTCAAATTGGCTGATGACACTGAACTTGCAGAGGTTGAAACTCATTTGCAGGTAACAACTGTCATTTACAATAATCTTCATAATTAGTCTAGAGGTGGTCTAATGATGATGAAACTCAGGAAAAATGTTCAAAGCACGACAGCAATACAAATGGAAAATTAGCACTAACATTTAAGCCTCTCTCAAGAATCTGTGAGATTAAAACTTGGACAATAACACCATTATTTCAAAAGGAAAAGAAATATAATTCTGGGACACATTAGCATAAGACATGAAACTTCATTGTTTTCTTTTATTCCTTGCTGTTGGACACTGAACACAGTTTATCCACTGCTCTTCAAGAAAAATACAGCAAATTGGAAAGTTTTAGAACAAGAAAACTGTCAGATGGTTTTAAAACCATAGCTTTTGTGACAAGCTATGTCACACACACACACACAAAATATCTTGTTTATTTAGGTAGGAAATGAGGAGAATTAAGATAGAGAGGTGAATCAAATATAAAACATCAGAAAATAGCTGGCATTCAATGATTCTCCATGTCTATTGAGGAGGACAAGCAGACAACAGCTTGAAGAACAGGCCTAGCTTCAACAAAAACAATGTAGAGCTCTCCCTTCTCCACCCTCCAACAGTGACAGTTAAACACTGGAACAAGTCATGTAGGGAAGCTAAGGAATATTATTTAAGAACAAGGTATGCAAATATTTCAAGAATGGCCTGGGGATCCCTGGTGGCTTTTAACAGGAAAGGCAGACACCCTAACAACCTTCCAGATTTCTGGTTATGTGCCAGAACATCCTGAGCTTTACCCAGAGGGTGTGGAAGTGTCATCCAAGACTCAGTCAAGGCAACTTGACTGAAAAATAGATTCTCTTCTCTTTACTTACATTTACAAATAGGTATTTAAGCAAGGAAGTAGTTGGTTTAAAAATGTAATTATAAAAACGAGTATCAGTCAAAATTTCTTCAAATGCCTTTAGAAAAACCTCTCTTTTAGGACTACTTTAAATTGGCAAAAAAAAAAAAAAAAAAAAAAAAAAAAAAAGAGGTGCACGAGGAAATGTAATTCTTCCTGCAGATTCTCTATTTCCACCCCCTCTTTAGAATCTCTTTCTTTCTCTACATATATACACTTTAAAATCTGTACATAAATATATATATACACATACATACCTCCACACCAAGTTAGCTCTTAAGACGTACATTCTTAAGATGCATTTCAAAACAGCTACAAGGCAATGGCAAGAAATAGGAGGTCCTCGGTAAATCTATCCTCCAAAGCACAGCTCCATTCAGCTTGAGAGATGGTTTACATGTCAAGACAGCCTGGCAGCAAACTTTCTTCAGCTGCTTTTGCAAATATTTTTCACCATCCTTACATGCTTTATCTGGATGCATTAAGTTCTTAAGATTTGTGTCCTGCTTAGTGACTAATCACCTTTCTTTTCATCTTTTCTCAGGGATAATACCAAACAAAACATTCTGCCAATTCATTTATGTATTTGTATGTTCAGAAGGCATATTTCAAGATATTGACACTATTAGTCTCGAGCACACAACCACCACCACAAATGTGCAAAGAAACTATCAGCCTTTGAGAATCAGGCTGCAACTCACATAGATTTTAAGCGCCTCTGAAACACGCATCACTTAAGTCACTGAGGGCCTGAATACAGATGTAGATAAAAGCACACAAGTCTGAATTCTTTTGGTCAGAAAGGGTGCAACAGAATTGTCAAAACTCAGTCATCTTAATTCATACAGAGATTTTCAACAGCAAAGATTTTTGCAACTTTGTCTTGGCTCTCCTTAGGTTTGAGCATTTGCCCTAACATTTGTTTAGAAAGAAGGCCAAACCAGCAGTACTTTTCATGTTTTAATTACACAGAGTGCACGCTGGATGTGATTCCCTCTTTTCCTGTGTACCTTTTACAGTGTAAACAAGGGCAACAGGCTGGCTGTTGTTATCCTTCCAAGAACAAATTCCTGTTTGCAGCCAGTATGGCTCAGTTTCACAGAAATCCAAATCAATTCTCTGGTACTGAGGTAATCAACAGCAACTTGATTTTTCCTTTAAAACTAAAGCCTTCCAAAAATACAGCTAATTTCTGCCTGCTTAATACATTTTTCACTTACTGTAAGAACAAAGTTACTACAAGCACTGTAGCAGGTCACAAACTTGGAAGCTGCGGCTGCATATTAAAATCGCTTTAGTCTGATCTTGTCATACAAGCTGTGGAGACCAGGAGTCAGCTCTGTTCAGTAATGTGACCTTACATGCATCTGAATTAGGGGAATGCCTGAGGCACAGACCTGACTAAGAATGACTTGTTCTAAATGAAACAAAGGTAACAAAAGTTCAATTATTTCTACCACCCAAGAAAAGGTTATGAAACTGTAGTTGAAAAAATAAAATAAAAAAAAAAAATCATGCCTCAGCATTGGATAGGATCAAGACTGAGATGAATAATATATATTTCTGAGCAAGTTGATCCTTTTTAATGATTAGATAGCACAGAGAACAACTCAGCTACAAGCTGCATGCCTACCACAAAAATTTATTTTTCTAAGGCTTATCTTTAAAAATGCATTTTTACTCATTAAAAGAAGAATTTCTTCTTTTTCATTCTCCTGTTTGAACTGAACTTCCCTACTTGAGCAAGTTATCCCTCTGCCTCATGCTGCACTGGTTACCATAGAAACACAAGTGCCATATGCTTTTCAAAGTATGTCCACATATTTGGATACCAATTTAAATAATACTACCTATTTTGTAACCAATAACCTTATCTGCATTTATGATTGTTACCAGCTTTATGCTAAAACTGATGGCCAAGAAGAAATCACTAAAGCACTGACTGCTCCCGAATGTAGAAAAGGCTAGCACAGTCCTCATAGTCCTGAAATCTTGCAAACAAGTTAACTGTCAGAAGCACGTGAAGAAAAACCTACACTGGACTCAGAAAAGGTAATATATCCAAAATATTACCCTTTATTCCAGTTGGTGAAAGGCTACTGGTTAAGGTCTCCACAACTATCAAGCACTGTACTTGGCTTTTACATTCACAGATGTTTCTGTGGCATTCAGATCTGCTTAAAACAAGGAAGTTATAAAATTAAGTCCTCTGAAGAAAAAAATCTGCAGACCAAAAAAAGCTGCAAAGCAATGCTGCAAACAGCCTGCCTCTCTTTTCAACAGAGAGGTGTATGTACTAATTCCCTTAGTTAAGTTCGCTTGTCATCTTACAACATTCCTAAGCATCTTTAAATACCGTTTAGAAAGAGAACTGGATAAAATCATCTTGAAAATTAAGAATTCCAGATGCAATGATTGTCAGGATACAGTAGATCAGTTATTTCGGCAACTGTCTGTGCGTCTTCATGTTAAATCCTTGATCTCCGCTTTTGAGCAACTTTAATTGATTAGATCTGGGGCACAACCTGGATTTCAAAGTTCAAGAGGAACAAACATGCATTCATCAAATTTCAAAAAAGCTGATATAGACAAGTATTGCATGATAATCACGTGCATAGGTGTTACATTGTGCAAAAACAAAGCTCCCAGTATGAGCTGCTGCTTAGCACAATCAAGAAGTAGTGATCTGATATCACAGATAAACCACTCAGGTGTTGGCATAACAGCCACTAGTAGTATCTAAGCCATGGGAAAAGAAGGTGCAACACAATAAGTCAACAAATTTTAAACAGAAATGGTCTAATGGGCAGGAGCAATAGCTTAAGAAAATTGGGGGTTGGGAAGGAATGCAAACACTAATATTTGCTAGAGTTTTTCCAGTTACAGAAATACTTGTCTTCAGAGATATTTTCCTGAGATCCCGGGATAACTCCAGATGTGACTGAATAGGCAGCATACAGAGATGAGGTGAGCTCCCTCAGAAGCAGGAAAACACCCTGACCTTTTTCCTCAGTTTGATGTTGAAATTCTTAATCAAGGTACTTCCTCCTACATATCGCTACTTTCACATCAATCATACTGTAGGTAACCTCCGTTTTTTTTACAGTTGTGACAGACATAACTTACAGGAATGGTAAAAGTAAATGTCCAGTCTACATAGGACAGCAATACAGTTGACTCCAAAATGAAAGCTGGCATTTGTACTGGGAGACTGTTGAAAGCTGTAAGATAAAAAGATGGAGAAGTGTGGCTTTTCCTCAGAGTTGTGACCATCATTGCTAACCGACACAAAGAACGTAAGGGTTACTAAAATATTTGCTTCAGTGCTATTTGAGACAGAATTCAATGGACAAGTCACAGTACACAGCTGCAAGAAGAGACCAGCAGCTCTGATTCAGAGGGGAATGAAAGTGCAGATCTCTCTCTGATGTTGTGTCCTGGTTTCAGCTGGGATAGAGCTAACTGTCTTCCTAGTAGCTGGTACGGTGCTGTGTTTTGAGTTCAGCATGCGAAGAATGTTGATAACACACTGATGTTTTCAGTTGTTGCTCAGTAGTGTTTAGACTATAGTCAAGGATTTTTCAGCTTCTCATGCCCAGCCAGGGCACAAGAAGTTGGCACAGGACACAGCCAGGGCACCTGACCCAAACTGGCCAACAGTGTATTCCATACCATGGGACGTCCCATCTAGTTTAGGAACTGGGAAGTGGGGGGGGGGGGGGGGGGGCAGGGAATCACCGCTCGGGGACTGGCGGGGTGTCGGTCGGCGGGTGGTGAGCTATTGCCCTGTGCATCATTTGTACATTCCAATCCTTTTATTACTACTGTTGTCATTTTATTAGTGTTATCATTATTAGTTTCTTCTCTTCTGTTCTATTAAACCGTTCTTATCTCAACCCAGGAGTTTTACTTTTTTTCCCCGATTTCCTCCCCCATCCCATTGGATGGGGGGGAGTGAGTGAGCGGCTGCGTGGTGCTTAGTTGCTGGCTGGGGTTAAACCACGACATGTTGCTATTTTCATGATTCCCACAGAATCTCCTTTAAGATTTGGATTTAAGGTTCTAGGGATCATTGAAACAGCAGTTGAATTTATTATGCAGAGTGATAAAAGCAGCTTATTTAATTACATTTTACAAGATACTGTAGACAATCTTGTCTTGAAAACAATGTTTTCTCTTCCATTTTCCATTCTTTTCCAGAAAGTCATGTTCTTTCACCAATTCTATACAGTCAGATTTTTTTCTGTTTGTGACTAAGGTAATACTACTGAAGATATTTACTTTAGGAAAAAGTCCACTTTAAGGAAAAGTGTCTAGTTTAAGAAAATACTGTAATTTTTCAAGTTGCTTTCAAAAGGATATACATATATCTGACAATACATGTTTTTTATACTTAGAAAGAGATTCCATTTCTCCAGGCTGGATCTCCACACCTTTTTATAGTAGGATTTACATTCTTGTTATTTAAATATTCACTAAATAGCCACTAAATCCTTCTCATGGGATTAATTTTTCTTCCACAACTGCTCACGTGAATTTACCAATGTATCTGCTTACCTAGAATTTGTAAGTATACTTATTTCTCTTCATACAGATATAATTTGTTTTTTTCTATGAACAGTGAAGACCAGATTCTAGCTTCTACAGATTTAACTGTGGACAAAACCCCCTCAATTCTAGGTTTCTGTCACATTAACTCTGCTTCCTGCAAGTCTTTTGTAACCAAAAGCTAACCCGAGTCCAACATATCCACCCACCCACCCTAGAGTTTTCTTTAGGTAAAGAAAGGAAGAACTGAGATTTTTAAGAACAATATTCAACAATCTTACTCCAGCCAAGTTTTACTTCAGAAATAACTGACGAGTGTTCATAATTCCCTTAAGTACTTAATTAGCTATGCAGTTCCACCAGCACTTCTCTTTTTTTAATAACACTGTGCTCTGGCAAGACATGAATTTATCAAAGCTGCTTCATCAATAACAAAAAAGGTTATTCCCAAAGCTTGTTCAGCTAACACCACCACAGTCACAGCTTGAAAATGCTGGTCACCACAGAGTGTGTAGAGCTTACTGGAAAGATGATATCTATTTTATTGAACTGATACATTTACCATACAATAATTGCAAATAAATGCTTAAAATATTTAAAGGTGAATTAGTAGGTACTAATTACACAAAGCTGCTTTCCATGATTCAGATGTCCAAATAAAATGTAGTAAATTCATAAGTAGCTATTCCCATGAATCAGGCAAGACTGTAAGACTAAGTGTTGTTAAAAAAAAACACAAAAAAAACCCACACCAAACAAACAAAAAAACCCCAGTGCAATGTTTCCAAATCTTTCGACTGGAAAGAATATTCATTTGATCAAACGGGTTTAGATAATGCTATCACTTCCACAGAGTCTCAGGACCCAAAACCAAGGAAAATGTCAACCCTTAGCTGAAACTTTAGCATGGTATTTTCTACTCATGGGCTCACAGACAGAGTATGGGGATGGAAGAAAGAGTTAGAAATGTTTTGTCTGACCTCCTATGTAAAAAAGGCACACCACCTCCTTGGGTTAATTTTTCTTTTAAGTAGAACAAAGGTGATACATACACTGGAAGAGAAATGCCTGAAGAAAGCTGATGGATGGAAGGTCTGACCACATGAAGAGAAATGAAGACTCTGATGTTTTTTATACAACCACTGTATTTTCTGTTTTACAGAAAACTTCACTGATGCTGCCTCGGACCATTCTCAAAAATAATTTCCTCCACCTGAAATGTTTTTTACTTTACCTTTATTCTGCTTCTACCACAAAAGCAATCTGAACAAAATAAGAATGATGCCTAAGTACTGATTCTGAGGAGCAGATCTGTAATTGTGCTAAGATTTAATAATGAAACAATCATTGAAATGTGTGAAAAATTAAACAATTCTTCAATAAATTCCACAGTATATCAAGATGCATAGCTTATGAAAATAGTCTGCAGAATTCCTTACTCTGCCAAACAATGTTTTGTGGTAATTACAAGAGACTCTGACAAGTCTAAATATTTATTGTTTTCTTTCAGATATTTGGCTACCAGTGTCACAGCACCTATGCCTGGGAAAGAGAGTAAACAACCATGGTAAAAAGACCATGTAATCAAAATATGAACAGTGATTTACCAACCCTGAAATACACATACAAAAAAGACAAGGCAAGAGAAAGGAGCCATGAAAACATTGAAAGTAGACCGGAAAACTGTTTTAAGAGAATTTTATCTGCTAGAGGCACTTGATACGAAAGTGTTGAAGTATCTAAATGCAATGACAGGTCTGTGTCTACTTCCACTGACGTTAAAATATAATAAATCATGAAGTTATTGTCTAAAGAGGAAATCCTACCACTTCAAACAGTGTATTTGGACTCTCTAGTAAAAAAATGTACCTCCTTTTCATGAAAGGTATTTCAAACTCTGCCTAGTTCACTTTCGGCAACCCACTATCACATTCTTAGTATTACCACCATATGACTGAAGCAGAGCCAAAGAAGCAGAGACAAAGCTAAATGGCTTGACTAGCATTTTAGATGCTGAGCTGAAGCAAAACTTTGAATGCTCCAATTCCTTCCTCACACCCACTCTGTACAGCACACTGTCAGGAAACAGTATCATCCTTTTAGTCAGTGGATCTTGGAAATCATGCAGTACGTGGTGAGACTACAGGATACCGTGAGTGGCTCAAAACCCACAGTGTCTCAGAAAGATAAATGTGTTTAAGAAGAGAGGATTTGTGAGCATGGAGCAAAAGATGAGGGAAAAGAAGCAAAAGGTGAAGGTAGGGGAAAAAAAAAGAACTGAGACTGTAGCACAAAGCAAAAATACCAAAAGCAGTGGGGGAAAGGGAGGCAAGAAGAATTGTTCGGGAGCGGTATGAGAATGATGGGAACAAGAATGATTTACTCAGCAAGACACACCAGACTTTAGTAACCTACACAATAAAATGAAAAAGGAGAGGCCAGGGAAAAATTGGCATCAAAGATACATAACAATAGATATTTTTTTGCATCATGCAGTATATCTTTTACTATGTTTTAATGTTATAATTCAGATGACAAATGCTCATCGTATATATATACACACACATGTGTATATACATATACATAAATTATACACACATACATTCAGTATGCTTAACGTGATCCAGCTCCCATCTGGACTACATTTCCTGAGGGAATGCAGGCCAAACAGCCAACCACCTCATTCTCAGCTCAGAGCCTGAGGCTGCTGCCTTGTCCCAGGGGACAGACACACCATCACGTGCACACCCAGACTGGCTGCTAGGCTTGGGGAAGTGAGGGGCATGGGGAAGGGGGAACCATCCTTGCAGAGTTGTCTCTCTGTCCGAAGATCAAAGGGAATGAGAAAGAGCACAGCTAATGCCTCAAGTGAGAACATGTGTGAAAGTAGCATAACAGTGAAGGAGGGACACAGCAGAGGCTAGATCTGCTGCTGTCACCCTCACAGCACAAGAAAGGAACTTGAAAGAGAATCCAGCTCCTATCCAGAGCTATATACCTGTACTAGAGCCTTTGCTGGAAAATCAGGGGTAATTGCAGGCGTTTGTGGGCCGTGCTTACCTGTCAAACTCTCAGTAAATTAATCACGCAACTTTCAGCAGTCATTATCAATAGAGAAAATTAGCCGGTGCAAAGAACACAGTAAGACAGAAAATCACAACTATTATGACTGCAAGGGCAAACTGTACTATTTATTCATTTTTCTCCTAAATCTATTTTATGGCCAGACTCCATAATGAATGAGCTATATGACAGAAATCAAGATAAAGAAATGCTTTTTAAAGCATATACATGATTTATTACTTTGATATCTGTCTGCTTTCTTTCTTCTCTTCCTTTTCATATCTTGGACTGAAATAACAGAAGTTCCCACCGCAACAGTGTGTAGCTGAGCAAGTCACCTAGATACCGTAGATATGTTTAGACAAACTTCTAGACAAAGTTATAAAGAAGCCTTGGATACAGCTATTCTCATTTTTGTTCTTCAGCACGCCTCTTTGTTCTCTAAGGATGGAATGAGAGTCTAGTGCCAGTGGAAAGACAAACTGATCTATGATGGGAGCTGACATGCTCCAAAATACTATTTTGGCCTTTAGAGAAGACAAAAGGGGAAAACAAGTATGCAGAGTTGTTAGGGGGAGGGATTCTGTTTGTTTTTATGCACTGCTTTTCTAAATCCCCTCCTAAACCCTTTTCCAAACATCCTCAGAACAAAAACTCTAGCAAAAAGTCAATATATCGTTATGACCACTTCGTTGTCAGATGTATACTTTAATACCTTATGCTTTAAGTATCACAAAGCTATAGGGACTTCTAAACAATGCTCAGTTTACTTGATACTTCTCTATCTGCAGATGTAATAGGAGCATAGACTGCAAGCATCACTGAATACGTGACTTTAAAAGAACCGGGTCATGAAGAGGGTTTTCTCGGATCTCCTTCCACCGCCCTGGGCATGCAGAGGCTTTTGCTGCTCCTTTCTTATTTTCATCAACTCAAATTTAAACCTTTGGCTTCTCCTCTTTTGTGTTCCCACTGTAGGACTCTTTCAGAACCTCACTTCTGTGAGGGTTAGAAAACTATATCCCATCTCTAGCACAGAGGCATTTGCAAATAATTCCCACATCTCTCCCTCTCAGGTAGCAGTTAACAGCAAAAGGACCCTAGAAAAGTATGAAATGAAGCAAGTGCAATTATCTTCAGTACAATCTTCAGTACAGTCAAACTCAAGGAGCTCATTAGCTGATACTTACGGAGGCGTCACTCCTTTCGGGAGGCCTAATGCGTTGACAGAAATGGGTGGTGGCTGGGATGGCAGCATGGAGCTGAGAAAAGCTGCTGGAGACTGGCCGGAATTAGGAAATCTGGGAGTTGGAGACAGGCTGTGGGAAGGTGAAGAAAGTGAAGGAAGAGGAGGGGGGGGCGGAGGTGGAAGTGGAAAGGAATCACACACTGGATATGTTGCAGTTGGACTAAAGACAGGTGGAGGCGGGGGAGGAGGGGATGGAGAAGAAGGAGACCAGGCATATTCCCCTTCTGGAGCAAACTGCTGAGAGAAAGGGGGAACAGGCACTCTCCCAAACTGTTTCTGAGAAGCAGTTGGAGACATAGGAGAAGGAAGGCTGGATGTAGATGATCCTGAAGATGGAGTCACATAACCTGAAGCAGGGCTGATGTTCTGAGCAGCAATGAACTGCTTAGGCCGAGCATAGTTGAAGGAACTGGAAGACTGCATGGTTGGGGAAGTATGAGAGTTAAGAATACTCATTTGCACAGGAGAGGTGACAGACTGGCTGGACTCAAGCTCCTGGAAGGAGGGCGGAGGAGGAAAGGAAGGAGAAGAGGGAAGGTGCTGCTGCTGATGATCAGGTTGCTGTTGGTGACGATACCACTGGCCACCTTCTTGCTCCAGACGAATTTGGTTCTGTAGCTGCTGTATTTTTATAGGGTCCCTGTAGGGAGGAAAAATAGACAAAAAGATGATCAGACATGCAGTGCTGGTTGGGGAGGTGGTAGAAGTTCCACTGATCTACGGTCTAGGCAAATCAGAAGGCGAGGAAAATTCAAAGTGTTTGCATATCTTGCATAGCCCTATTTCTTCAGAGCTAAAACATTGCTATAAAAGTCCATTTTTTTACCTCAAGAAGGGGGGAAAAAGTATTTGCCTAATAAAAGTTAGCAGAACCTTCAATTTGTAAAAAAGGTAAATTGGAAGACAATTTGAAGACGCTTAGGATATTTTAATGGAGCAATCCAGATAATATAAGTAATGGTAAAAATGTTGAATTTCTTAACAAGGTTTCTTTTCATTTCTTGCCCATTTCATTCAATGCCCCTCTTTCAATAGTAAGCCTCAGATATTTACCAAAGTGACAACTTCAGCCTTGATTTCTGCTGTAGGCTCTGTAGGGTGATCAGACAGACTTAATTACTGCCATACTTCTAATGAAGTACTTGGAGACAAGGGACAAACTTTTGTGTGAGAACCATCCATGTATTTGTAGATGAGCAAAGAAGAGTTCGAAGAAATATTTGTAACCTAAGGAAATGGTGAACTGAGCTTCCCCATGTCTTTAGTCCCACTTTTTTTTTCCAGGCTTTATTCTTAACTGTAGATCCTGAACATATCTTAGTAGATACTGAATACAGTTTTGAGGAATTGCTAATTGCAGTACTATCAGCTCAAACGGAAATGAGAATTTCTTTTAGAAATGCAGACATTCACTAGCAGAACAATGAAGCCTAGAAAACTAATATGCAGGAGCACTCAAAACTGTTAATTAAGTAAAAAAAAAGAAAAGCAAAACGTTCAGCAGTGAAGCAAAGCAGACCATGTGCTGGCTTTTGTTTTTGTCCACAATACAGTTGTTTGAATGACATTGAGATCAAATTAACTGTGTGGTCTATCATCTTAAAATACATCAGACTGACTTGCTTAAAAATTGTCATGTTCCAGCTGGAAATCATAACTTTATCTCAATACTCCAGATGTCCACAAAGTTTCAGCATATGCACATATACCTTTTCTGTATATTTAATATATAAATACTTTATTATATACAAGTGTGTCATTGTTTATATATAAATTTAGGTCATTTAAGCAGAAATTTTAGAAGCTGTCTGCTTAATGCATGGCATATGAATGTATGATTCTGGCACAATAATGTACTTTTGTTGGTAGCAACAAAATTAGAAATGGTAATATCATCGTACTTTCCACTCTAAGATTAATTTTGATATTCCAACCATCCACATTTCCCAGAAAATGTTTTCTGACAATAATTCTGCTTATGATCTCAGGCCAAAGGAGACTGGTCAGATAAGAGAAAGGGGAGCAAGATTGCTTAGGAGAGAAAAATTGAAAAATCAGTCATTTACATTTAACAGTTGCTTTTTTCTTTTTTGTCATAAAGATGGTTCAATTCTAGCAGCATGAGTCATCTCACCAACAATACATATTTCAGTACTTAAGAGGAGATTGCATTTTCCTTTTTAATTAAATCAGCAACAAAAACATCGAAATGTTGTAGTTCACTTGTAAATTTTATATTCATTTTTTACTGTTGACAATAAAATCTAAATAAAATCTAAATCCCTATCAGTTCAACTTTTCACTCCATAGGACATGGGCTGAACCTTATTCTTTGATTTTTGCTAAATTACATAAAAGCATGCTTTCCCTAAATGGGCTAAAGCAGCACAATTTTAGTTCCCACCATCATTTGACTTTCTTGGCTGATGACAAAAATACTTCAGGTCACCTCTGATTGGAAGGAGAAGGTTCTGTAAGATCACCACTTTCAGCTCATTCTGTATCGTTAGTCTGAATATTTGCAGACTTCCTGTGCAACACCTCTAAAATTATTTACAGATAATACTTATTTTATTTTCCATCATAATTGCCCCCAATAATTTTTTTATTTATTACAGAGAGGCTAAGGTTAAAAAAAAAAAAATGGGGGAAATTTAGTATTATAAATGGTGCATTGAATAGAGAAGAAGCTTAGCTGTCTTCAACACTCATATGTTTACCCAACATGTGCTGAAAGCAAGTCAGAATGCCTTGTCTTGGGACTTTTTTATTTTCATTGCCAAGTCATATGGCGATGTGCCCAGCCAACAGCATAACACAAATTACCATCTATGGCCCTGTCAATGGTAAGTATACTACTACAGTGCCTGCCACTGAACTGCTGCTGTACCAGTCCGGGCAGAAGTAAAGACCAGATTCGTGGTATGTCTACAAAAGGTTGGCAGGCAAATGTGAGGTTGCTCTGCTCTCACACTAAGCTTGACTTGAGGCCACAGGAATATACGTGCCTGTAAGTCAGGGTTCATTAGCTCAGGACAGCACTAATTCTATTTGCAAAACTTTTGATCAGCTTAGGGTCCAGACAAAGCAAGTGCATATCTGCTTGAAAAAATAACATGCAGACATAATCATTATCACATCAGTCCACGTAGCAAAAACCATAAAGATCTTTTTAGAGCAAATTTTCATTCCAGTGGTAGAAATGCACAATCCTTGTCTGCAAAGGAATGTTCTACACCTCAGAGCTATTCTTTTAACAGCAGATACTGCCCTATACTTATAAATTTCTTGAGCAGATGTATCCCAGGGATGTGTCATTATGAAGAAGAAAAAAAAAAAGAAAAGAATAATAAAGCCACAAGTGTTCCTTTGCAATGACGCCGACAGCAATGGAAGCTCTACGTAGGAAGGTCCCTGAAAGATAATGCTGCTGTGCCACAGATATAGAGAGCCCAGCAGTCAAAATTATGCAAGGGAATTGGTCTGCTATGTTGCCCTCACCAGTAGGGAAACAAAGAAGGGAATTAAAAAGAGTTCAGTTTTTGGATTAGATTACAGGAAAAATTAGTTTAATTGTAATTACATCCTCTTTCCAATTAGCTGAAATATGTTTTGTAATCCCAGTGTTTTAAAGGGCACACGTGCTTTCAGGGAACGCATCAAGCTTCTTTAAACAATAGAGAATAAAACTTATTTTCTCATGTGGAGTTTTTGGGTTTGCCAAAAAATTAATTATAAAAATGTAAGAATGAATGTCTGGAAGTAAATTTTTAGTAAAATTCAATCAGCGAATGGCAAAAGTAAGTAATTTTAAAAATCACAACTAGGGTAAAGCAAATATTGAGAAATTTCAGCAACTTACTGAAAAGCAGGCCTAGTAGTACATAAATATTTTCAAAAGGTCTGCTTCAGTATTTGTGATTTTTTTTCCCAATACCAGATATTCTTAACCAAGATTTTTATATACATTTTCAGATGTTCTAATAGGTATGCTAAAACAGTTAAAGAAATGCAAACAGTAAAGCAATAATATTTTAATGGAAGCAGATACTTGTTGCAACAGAGGTGAGGTTTCTGGCCTGCATTGCCTGTAAGAACAGTTGCAGCACAGGTTTGGTTCTGGGCACTTGGAACTTGCTCAGTAAGGTGATGATTTTCAGAGCTAAATGATAGTGAGAAACATTTGAAAAGAGACGTTCAAAGGGAAGACTAGAGACATTAGGTTTCTTGGTGGGCAGCTACAGAATACTATCTTTTTAAAAGCAAAACACTCTGATTGTATGAGGAAATAGTAGACAGAGGTGGTCAGAATCTTCTCTAAGGGTGCCAATACATACGGCATATTTTAATAGTTACTCAAGAATTCATGATCTGAGGTATGCACTTGGTTTAGATCATAATAGGCTTTTTCATCTTTTTATGCCACTTTCATAATGTTTTTCCTTCCTGATACCCTCTTTGTATCACACTGTTTTGAAATTAATAGAGCAGTCTTCAACTTTGAGAGCTAAACTGGTAAGAACCACCATCAGGAACCGTCACTCCAAGTGCCTGGACACAGTGCTATGGAGGAGGGGAGGTAGGTAGATGGTTGTACATCTCTGAAAGTCTCAATAGGAACTGGCTGCTGGATTGCAGGGATGTTAGAGCAGATGGCATTTTCAGGGATGCAATAAATCCTTCATACTGAAAGTTCCCTGTCAGTCTCATTCACAGGTTCCCAATGTTAGGATATGTACCAGCTTTATTTTTCCCTTACATCTCTGGGTTTGCGAAGAGCGTAACAAAATTTATTTAGAGGAACAATGCCCCTCTTCTGGGAGGCACCCTACTATTTGCAGTTTTCCAGACTATCTATATGGAGGGTGATGTTCTCCAAAGGTAGGGGGATGCTGTCCAAGCCTTGAGGGAATCAGTCGTACACAAAATGAACCCTAACCAAGTAGTGTCTACCACAAAGTGTGGTAAGTTTATTCAGTGTTTTACAACACAATATATGAAGTAGATTGAAATAAACCACCACAGATAAAGAACTGTGATTAAATAAATTTTTCTATGTTATAACTTTTTAAAATTTCTGATTTTGGCCCTCCTGATCTTAACAAAAGAAAAGGAGCAAATGGAAAGCAGATGAAGAAAAGCAACTTTTTTTTGAAAGAAAGAGTCCTATCTATCGCACGTATGGAAGAATAATGGGCTCACTTCTACCTCAAGTCATTCCTGAGCGAAAGCAGACTGGCCCCTTCACAATCCTACCAGTGATCTGCCCTTTGAGAAACAGACGGTGCAGTTCTACAGCAATATACGAAACATACCTCTGAAACAAAAGTACAGGAATATTTTGAATTAAAATAACCAGAATTAACCACAACTTTAAAAGCTTGAGCTAGTTTTCTAAATTAAGATTTGAAACCAATGCCAGAAAACCTCTGTATTTGTATTTTGGTGTAACAACTACTTGCCTCCATGAAATCTACCTTCCAATGAAGACCTAGATTCTAACTCAATACTACTGCTTCAGAATAATGCCAGAGCTCTACCAAAAGTGAAACAGTCATCATCATGCTGCATTAAAAGGCAAGGGCTCATCTCAGGTAACACTGACTTCCACGTCAGCAAGTATCTGTGTTTAGATATATTTATATATGTATATATTTATATCTATACTGAGATATTTATACAATAAAATCCAGGATGGAATATTTTTTCGTAATTTATTAAAATCAGAATGTATAACGTACCATTATATCTCTGAAGTTTCTTGGCAACCCAACTGCATAGCTGGTAGGCAAAGAAGGAATGGAGAATTGGAAGCAGTGGGAGCTTGGGAGCTGCTGTGGTTCCCTCACTATATAAGACTCACAGTGCTTCAGCATCTGTGGCTCTTGGGCAGCTCTCATGGCAGACTTGCCAGGTCTTGTTAAAGCTAGCTCTTGAACACACTGGTTAATTTGCTTTCTACAACCACAACATTTGTATTTTACTGGTATAAACAGTACTGTTGAAAATGAGACATTTTCTAAACTTCTGACAGTTACTATTTAAGAGACTGAAATGCACATACCAACTCATCCAAAATTTGATAGTAGTCACTGATATCTGGAGTTGTAGTCTGACAAAATTCCTAATATAATTTAAGGCTTTCCACCAGATTTATCAATGGTTGAGAGTTGTTAAAAATGAAAACAACAACTTAAGCTAGCAGTGAATTAATTAACAGCTGTACTGAAAATAAATACTCAGAATACAAAAGTAATTCCAACTAAACTGTCCACTGAAGGAATATCTACTCATATTTAGAAATGTTAAAAATGTACATGTATGACAAGGCAAGAAGGTGAAGTAAAGGGAGAATGGATCCCCCTTTTTACAAAAACTCCAGTGTTCAACACAGACAGACTTCAGGCTGTATTAATATAAATATGTTTACTCAAGCATTAAGTTTCCTGGTGCTGAGCAATCCCTTATATTGTGAGAAAGAAATGTGGACTGGTTTAAATCATGCAAGTGTTCACATTTACATAAGACTGGAATTATCAATTAAAATAAGAACTGGGGGAACGGGACAGACACTGTGTGGAAAAACAAAAACCAGCACCAGTTTGGGTTCTACCCTGCAAATATTCAGAGATATTTTTTGTCTATACTAACAGATTTCAGGGAGGATGCAGGTTGTCACTTACAATTTAATCCTTGTGCTGAATAACTACAGAGCTATAACTAGGAACCATCTCCACCACCTGCAATCTTTCAACGTTTTTATGAGTTGCCCTTCAAAGCTTAACAATTTGAAAATGCAGATACACAACGAATAACATTTTCCATATTTCAGGTTAATATACAGGAGTGTTTATAATTAATTTCACTGTAACCTAACGCACTCCTAGTAAAATCAGTATGGTGCAAGAGCTAACACAGGTACTGTATTATGAGCACACTATGAAGCTAAGCTTGACTTTTCATCTGAGAAACTTCACACACACAGAAGAGAAATGCAAACCATCTGCATTGCATCTGCATTTTGTTTGTGAAGTCTCTTGTAAGGAAATCCTGCTGTAATTTGGCTGTTAAAACCTTTTCTGTCTATCCTAAAAAGTGGCAGTTGTGCCTGTGCCCATTTTCCATTATGGTTTGATTATCTGTCAAAGGCATCAAAGTAATTTCTGTACTAAGGAAACCAACAGTAGTGGTACTGCCAGTATTCATTGAACACAAGCAATTCTTTTAGAGACAGGAACCATTTTTCATCTCTCTATACCACTGCAGGGACATTTTTCAAAACATGTACCAGCAAGATAACACGTTTAGCTTGGGTACAGAAAGAAAGGAAGTTGTGCTCTTGTGCACATTCATTGTTCCCAAAAGTCATAAAGACACAATACGGCTTTAGCAAAAAGGCTAAACTTCATATCTCTGGTAGGGTTAGACCATAAGAATTAGTCTGGGAGTCAAAAAAATCTGTCTGGTTTGGTAATTCAGTAGTGTTACATAACTAGTACACAGAAAATCCAGTGATGGATGTAACAGTTCAAAAATGACACAGATAACAAGTTTTACTGAAAAAGGAAGCAAAAATTGTTACGTTATTAATGGGTAAATTGTTACAAGCCATTAACAGCAATACAGGTTCCAATTTACAGCTGAATTGGCCCGAAGTGTAGGAAATCATGACCTGGAATGCAGGAATGAACTGGTCTGCAAATGGACAAATAGATCTTCTGCCTCTGATTGTGCTATACCATGTGGAAGGTTATATTCTGTGCTGATTAGTATATACTCAAAGAAAATAAGGGGACAAAAAAATATATATTAAAGTTTAAAAAACTGTATTAGCCTAAAACCAAAAGTGAACAGAAAAAAAAGACGGATGGCCACTCTTCCTCTTCTAGATGATACGTTTTCTCAGTGCTGCCACTGGAACAGCACATGCACAGTTGGTTTGGGGTTTTTGGTTTGTTTTCTTTCTTTTTTTTTCTTTTTTTTTCTTTTTTTTTTTTTTTTAATTTAATGTATTAACAGGATGCCCTATAAACCATCATATTTCATCGACCACTGGCCACCAAAGTTAGATTTGCTTATTTTTATGCCTACCCACCAACAGTTACAGTGGGCTTAAAACTGGACCTCCATGCTTTCAAATATTAACATTCCAGTATCTGTCAAGTGTCTATTCTTTGGGTTACACATAAAGACAACTGCTTTTTACTACTGAAACAGACACTTTTGTGAGGAAGAATGAACATCATATTAAAGGGGCGGGGGGGGGGAAGTAGCTACTGGATGTTCTGATATTAAAGAGAGCACACAGTTGCTGTCAGCGTGGGTTTTTTTGAAAATTAAAGCTTTAACTATGTTTTAAAGCTACTTGAAGAAGTTAAGGTAGTTTTAGAGCCTAAATTCTAGGCCCTTTTACCAGCCATTCTGTATTCACAAATAGTTCTGACATTTGAGCAGGTCACTGCTTCATGTAAAGCTTGGATATTACCAGCTGACATATCAGTAGTCTATGTTACTGAAACTCACTGGAGGTATCCTATTCTTAAAATACCATATGAAAAGGAACCACTGGAAAGGAAATCAATACATAAAAACTGGTATTTATGTGAAATAAATACATACATCTGAGATTCTCCCTCTATGACAATATGACTTACTTCAGGTGTCAGCACCATCTTAGTATCATAAACTTTTAGTACTATACCATTCTTGCTGAAGTCCTTCTATTCACACAAAAATGACCCCATCAACAACATACACTAACTTTTAAGGAAGGAGGAGAAGCACCAGGAAGTAACAGCAACTGCTAAAAACAGTTACAATCTCTCAGCCTGGTTCTCAGGAGCATTGGAAAGTGAAAATAACACTACAGCATTATTCACAACTTCTGTGACATTTATTCAACCAATGAAATCCTAACACAATTATATCTTGTGCTCGATCCAGTGCAGGATGCTATATCCCTGTCATCCAATCTAGGTTGGTAATCTCAATGAAAGTTATGGCAGTGAAAAGAAAGATACTTAAACGGATGAGTAACTGTGTAGTGACTCTGCACGCTGCAAACTTCCTAGGGTATCTGAACTTACTGCCATATTAGGGATTAGTATAATCCAGAGACATTAGCAGATCTATTGGGAGAATTTTTCTTCCCATATGCCCTCTTAGCCTTTTAAAAGCACTAGTAAGCCCATTTCATGCATTAATCGAAGAAACGACAGCCTTTTACTGCTTCCCTGCTGTTGTTCTCTGGCACCTGAAACAAGGAACAAATACCCTTCCATGTTACATAGCTGCTTGGCTCCGGCTGCAGTTAAGAGTTTGCTCAGGTATGGACAAACTGCTTCAACTTTCTTCCCCAAACAGGCTACCTGATAGACAAGCTCTGGTTAAATGAAATAGTCACTTTGTTGTAAAGAAACTGAACATAAAAAATAGCTGAAGTGTCCTCAGTGTTTGCACATGTTGCAGCACTCCACATAAATATTTCTGCAAAGAGTTGGCAAATGCTCAATCTATTCATGCCCAGCAGACTCTTTGTGGGCTACACTCATCACAGAGCAGGATGTAAACTCCAACATGCACTGGCAAAACAGCAGCACCAGAATATCTTAGTATTGAAATTTCAATTACTTTCAATTAGTACTGAAAATGAAAACACTTGACAGTGTGGCAGATGTACCTTTATGTCAGCTATTGCATTTAGAAAGACTGAAAAGAACTGTTTGTAGACTTGGCTGTAACAGTAGACATAACTTCATCTGCTCATGTAGACTGATAACATCTTTTTGGTTTATTGCATTTTTTTCTTATCACCAACTTGCATTGATGTCAGTGATATCTGCCTGATGAATACTTCTGTGACCTATTTTGTATCAGGAACAATCTTTTAAGATGTGGATCTCCATTCATCTTGCTGGACTAATTTTGAAAATAAAATAGAGTTTATAGGGCACTGTCAGTTGTTATCTAGCCAGACATGTACTTCAGAAGCGTGAGTTTTGAGGTTAGTGGGGTTTTTTTGTTGTTTTTAAAAGGCATCTTCCCCAAAGTATAAAAGAGACAAGAAAAATTACAATACTCAAAATGTTGCTAAAGCACCCTTAGACATGCAGAGCTACTGCTTATTACAACTGCATGATAAACTTAATTATAATGAAGATGTCTTATCAGAATCCTAAGGACTAAGTAGGCTTGCAGCCTTACTCCATGACTGAATTCTACACCTCACTGTAATTTCCCCATTATTTGTTATAAAAATGAACACCTATCAGCAGAATTACTGAGCAAAGGCAAAACCCACCCATAGTGCACAAATGTCACTGCAGTCAAAATATACTTTTAAATATTCAGAATATATTCTTCTGAACAGATTGAACAGACTTGAACAGACCTAATCACATTCCCTGTCATCACAAAGAGAAACAATATATCCTGAAATTACACACATTTGGACACAGACACTCAAATTAGCTTCTTGCGCTGGCAATAAATAGTATTTCCCTGGTAAATAGATGAACTGATTTTACAGTGAGAATTTAACATATATTTTTTTAACTGTTAGCTAACTGTACAGTGCATTGTTCTGAAAAGCTTCAATGGAATACCTCACATATAAATGACAGAACAAATAATTGTTTTTGTACTTTTGAGTGAAAATATATTCCATAAAGATGTTTCACTTCAAGTACTATTTATTTCTTAATATCTCAAGTAACATTGAGTATGGGAGACTTATACAGTAAGGACTTCTTCCCTGAATTCAGCTGTGCCTTATGTGATGTATAACGATGTAAAAAAGAAGAAATCATACAGGTAGATTATGTAATGATAAACACTTGTTACGGCCAAATACTGTGCCAGTGATTCTGAATGGCTGGTCCCTTCTCTAAAACTGTTTTAAATCTTGCTTAGCTCTCAGTGAAAGGAGTCAGCCTTCTTAGCCAGAGAAAACAAGAGGAAGGACCAAGTTTCATTTTTTCCCAAATAAAATAGTAACCAACATGGTGACTGGCCAAAAACAAGGAACCATATAGATTGACACTTATCCTAAGAGGACAGTAAGGACACATCTGCATTTGTGCTTTAGCTTGGATCAGAAACATGCTTTTGAAGCAAATCTCTAACCGTTCCCACTTGCTTGTTCTCCAGTTCACATCCTTACAGAAGCCTCTCAAGAACATGAACTGATTTCCTGTCAAGTGAAACAAATGTAATAAATGCCAGCCACTAATGCGCTTCTGTCCATGGGAGCAAGCTACAGCTAGTCCAGCGAAAAAAACAAAAACCCAAACTCAAGTGACTCTGAAATGTGTAGTGTAAATATCATGACCTCAGCATGTTTTTTTCACTCTACAGAGCCACTCTTGTTCCTGTGTATTACTTGCTAATGTAGGCTATACATACGGAGTAGGCGTATAAACTAGAATGAGGTGTCTAGCTAAACCATACAATCTAGAAGGCTTTTAGAAAAAGTGTGTATACCACAAGAGATTCTGGCTTTACATTTTGTGTAAGTCTCAATTTCTGGGAAGATAAACACATGTCTTGCTAAACAAATATGCTAAAAAATTATATCTTTGTTTAATTTATAGGGCTTCTTGAAATGTTTTTTTAAGTGTACAGCATATTGATGGGTAATATATTAAGAAAATAGGGTATCATGCATGTTATTTAACACTTGCACATTCAGAGACAATGCGTGGACACATTGTAGACAGCAATTTTACTATTTTGTATGTGCAGATTTTACTATTTGATTGCCTGCAGCTGACCTCCAGAATTCAATTAATTCCACTTTTTCCTTCTGCCCTGCAGTAAAAATGTCCCAGACAAAACAAACATGTCTAGTTTGTCTTCAGTTTGATCACAGGGTAGTGTGTAAAAAGCTAGTTACAAAGGGAAGCGTATTCCTCACGATTTAAACCCATTTTTTCTGACAATTATGAAGGAAGATTCTCTCTTCATGGACTCATCATTTTGATGACTCATGCACTTTCTTAGCCTGGAGCTGGACACTCTTGGAGAAAGAACATTGGCCTAGAAACAGCACTTGTCTGATTTGAGGGTCCCAAGTTATTTTTTCCCATATTTATTTATTAAGATTAGATTTATGTTAAAATGAACATTCCAGAATAGATGATGAGAAGAGTGGTATTCCTACAGTCACAGTCAGTTTAGTTTATCTTGACCAACAGCAGTTTTTGTTTTGTCCTTTCTGAAAAAAGTTTTCACATTGAATAGTTACTAGTGTGCACAATATATATAAATTGTTTCCTTAGCATAACTAGAGTACTTACATTACATTTGGAAACTACTGGTAAATCACTGTTAGTAAATTGAAATAAAAAAAAAATAATTGATGCTTTGTTTCCATTTTTTTAAGTGCTATTAAGATGTAAAAGTAGCTATACACATCTTGCACAGTGAAGTCAACACTATCTGTATGTAAAACCTTTTCTTCAAGTATCACAACAACTTGGACTCCCAGCTATCCTTTACCTCACAAATAGCTGAGAGAGGAAAAAGAAAAAAATCTTACCTGGCTGTGGTTTAATAAACAACCTATAGCTCCATATTGAAAATGTAACTTTGGACTTGTAGGCTACGTCAAAGACAGAAGGATACTGGCAATACCAAAATTGGTAGCACTACAGTCAGCATCACTGTGGACCATATGTTTCTTCCTATAGGAACCATGAGATTCCACAGGATCCCCTGTTCCTCTTAGCATTACTCAGATCATCATATAATGCTGGTCTGTCTTCAATTTTTCTTCTCACTGGCCTCCCTCTCTCCAACTGCTGCCTTCTTATCTGTCTTCCTGCCTCTACCCTTGGGCTATCACCACTTCTTTACCATCCCTTGTGAGCTCCAGAAGTGCTACCTAGGGTGTACAATACCAAAATTCATGACTTTACCTTCTGCCTCACTTCATGTGCTAGCTTCTCTAGAAAAGCACACTTCACTCTTCAGAAAAAAATGGCCTAAAATACCCCTGTCTACTACAGTTTTTCTACTGTGAACTAAAGGATAGTTATTCTACGTATTAGAACCCACATGATCCTTGTGTCTTTGGGCCAGTTTACTAAAGCTACTCTGTAGTCACAAATAAAACTTACACAGTACTTTGATCCTGTTTCTCGTTTGAAGGATCCCTCCATTCCATTTCCGTTTCAGGGAGAAACCTCAAACACAGCACTGAATAGAAGTGTTACATAATAACAAAAGCATCTGGATTATTTGAGGTCAGCTAATTGATTAGACAATTCATACAAAATACCATGACAATTTTTTGCAGAACAAGGAATGATTAAATGAAAGTCAAAAAGCTAGTGACACCAGAGTATTGTAAAATATTGTAGTTTTTGTCATAAAGGGTAAAATAAGGCAAAGACATTTAAGTTCTCCAACTAGTTGTGCCATATATCAGGGAAAACGAGCACCCAGATTTGCAGAAAGACTGAGCTTCTTAGGATTTTTGTTTGGAGGAAAATAAGTTTGTTCCCCTACAGTCATCCTCTTTTGCATGCCAAGACTCTAACGAGGCCATGTACTCAGACTTACCACATTAATTACATTCTCACGCCCTAAAGGCAATGTTGTCTGAAGCTGTCCATTTTTCGTTCATTTCATAAACCATCAGAGACTGTAGTTTTCCAAATGGATTTCAAGACTTCAATATTAAAGTTACTTAAATAATAACTAATCCACCAGGCCTTAGTTTTAAAAATGGGGAAATAAACTTTGCTAGTTATGTCTGATCTTCTACACTAGGGATAACTTTTGTCCTCAAGAGCCTAATACTAGAAATGGCATCTCATGATCCAAGGTTTTTTGTTTTGTTTAAATTTGTCCTATGTTTAAAATCTGATATTTGAAATTAAGAGCAATCTGTAAGGCAAAAGGCCCAGCTTGATTAATATACTTTATAATTGCAGGAAATGTTTTTTGACCCTTAGTTGACTCAAAACATTTTCTCATGATTTTTTAGCAGCATGATCTACTTCCCTAATGAATCATTCAGAATGAATGAGAAGAGATCTAAATACTTGGAAATAGCAACAGAATCTTGCAATCATTTTGAAATCCTCTCTATATTAAATAGCTTTATATTTTCAAAACAAGATCCAGATGTCTAAAACAATGATACTTGATTTATGATATGCCTCAAAGATCATTTGCCTTTTTCTTCTGGCCTTGCTGCACTTCAGTTTGCTGTCATGTTGCTCTAATTCTTCTGGTTGAAAGGAGACACATAGGGAAATGTTCTCATCATCTTGTCTTTGGCATCTCACTTACATGAGTAGTAGTACAGCCTCCTACATAGTCAGTGAAACCTCCAGAGTGCAGTTCAGAGTGTGTAAATTAGATGCTAGATGTCAGAATGTATGAATACTCTCTTAAAGAAGCATCTTTAGAAGGCATCCCAACAAAGCACAGGCTTTGAAACGAAGACAGGCAACTCAGATTTGAGCAGAAAACATATAAAATGTTCAACACATCCTCAGTAATGCAGATAAAAAGAACACTACCCAAAATTCTTTCCCCTGCCCACAACTTAGTAGCTCACAAGTCAACTGCAGATCTCATAACAATACATCACATTGTTGCACGGTCACATTAGACTTAATGTTTAATTATTAAAGTACCAATTTTTTTTTTCATATGCATTATGTAGTTAACTAGTATGACAGCTCTTATTTATCAGCAGCTAACAAATGTACTCAGCTACTCTATCAAGATGGGGAATATTCTTTTAGGCAGACTTAGTATCAGGGAGGATCCACAGTTCCAACACTACCACACCCAGCTGGGGTCACCATGTAGGAGTAAAATTAATAGAAAAGGTCAAATTGTTTAACAGCATTATGAAGTAACATTGTTAGAGTCAGGAAGAAATCTTGTGATTATTTATCAACACCATCAGCTGTAGAACAAAGAGTTGAAAATAAACCTGGCAAAAACGTTTTACTCATTAAAAAGGAGACTCATTTACTCATTTAAAAAGTAGTCCTAAAGAAAAGTCAGAGAAGGTAATCAACAAAAGATATGCCAGATATTTTTTTTTAAACATCACAAAAAAAAGCACAGTATCGCACTGTATTCCATATGAAGATGAATGCAAATATTTCAGATCAGAAGATCAGACTGGAATGCATATGGCAAGATTGGTTTTAGACACATAGGTTAAATGTGAGGACATCTGCATTGCTAAGACTAAAAGGACTCAGATCAATGTAAATAACATCCTTGTACTTTGTGTTCTTTAAACAATCAGCCAAATAGTTCAATTAAAATGTTAAAACAATGCTTTTCAGCACAGAAATACATATGTATTCTGCTAAATACTAAAAGATACCCTAGAGTCTTTCTATGCACCAGGAGCAAATCTGGTATTTATTTTCTCCAAGTTCAACCTGTTTTATTTCAATAAGATGCCCCCAAATCTTTTTATAATTATTTCCATTGCTTATAAACATAATCTCCTGGTATTAGTAAATTAGCTTGGCTAAATATAGCAAGGAGCACTCATGTTTTATGGGGCATTTTCTCTGGTATGCAGCTAACATAAATAAAATGAGCAGAGAGAAATTGGCAGTGTTCCACTGACATTACATCACTTTTCCTTAATAGGAAACCTCTCTGCAACTTAACATCTTGCTTTAAACACTCAGAAGTGTCCACAAAGTCTTCAGTGAGGATCATCATATAAGGCCAGTAGTTAGCCGCAAAGGACTAGAACATAGAGCTGGAGCTCCCAGTACAACATTGAAAAGAGAAGTTCTAATGAAAACCATCTTTAAATTGTCACCAACTGCAGAGCAAGGGAGTTGCATAATCTCTAAAAGATATGTGTAAAATGTACATAATTCCAGTAAAAAGCAAGGGATGAAATTCTAATTCCTATGACTTTACTTCAGTAGACTCAGGATTTCCTCTAGAAACCTTAGAAAGTGACAAATTAAAGAGAGAGGCCTAATCCACCAGTCAAAAGCAGGACAGAGACACTGCTTGCTCTTTGTGATCCTGAAAAAGACAAACCCTCTATTTTATGGTACCATCAGTACCGTCCCTTATCTCTAGTATGACATTATTTTGAAGAAATTAGTTAATTATTGTAAAATATTATATGATATTCATTTGCTAAGAGTCAGATGTTGCCACCCATATGTGTTGCATTTTCACCACAAATAACAGGACTCCTTGACCGTACGCAATAAAAATAAATGTGCAGCAAAGCCCAGTGGACCTACAAGGTTTTTCTGAGAAAAAGATATCCTTGCACTCAATTTTTTGCATCCATTACTAAGATTGCTAGACTTCATTGTTTGTGTCATATATTGAGAGATGAAAAGCAATCAACATCGTACATGAAGAATAGAAGTGCCCAGAGAAATTTATGCTCATGCTGTAATAACGTAAACATAAATTCCAGTTATTGTATTTGTAATGCACAATTGCTGAGCAATAATCCAAGTCCTGCTTCAAGTCTGCACGCCGTATTTACTGGCATGGAATTTTACTGAGTGCATAATTTATTTAGGCACTTTCAGACACACACACACACACAAACACAAAAATGTATTTACCACAGTACAAAGTCAGGGTAGGTCATTTTGTCCTCTGCTTTTTCCAAAAAGTTTGAAAGGAGTTCACTGAGTGGTTCCTACTGCTTTTAATGGCAGCTGTGCAGCATACAATCTTTGAAAATTTACAGTAAATGTTGCCATGTTTATATCAGTGACTGTCAGGAAAGAAAATGCTAATCAAGTAAAGGTATGCAGCAAATAAATATAAGATGGAGCACACTGAATACCACTGTGAATGCTCTCATTTAGGAATCACGTGGTCTTACAATACCATGGATTCTCTGTCCCTCTTACTCAGTAAGATATCCCCAAACACTTCTGTGTGCCCTTCCCTGTTCTTTCCCACCCAGCTGTGATGGCACAACAGTTTAGGACCCTTACAGCAGAAGGAGCAAGTGAATTAAAAGTTGAAAGTAACCCTAGAACTGGGTGGATTGCTTTGTTGGCTGGGGGCTGTTTTTGTGGTTTTGGTTTGGGGGTTGGGGGTTTGGTTTTGTTTTTTTTTTTTTAAACTTGGATTTGTTCACTGCTTCAGATTAAAGAGCAGCCACCCAAAAGGTTCTGCTGGTGCAACAGAAGGGTGGTGCTTGTCCAGGAACAAGCACCTGAAAGCTGGACCTCTCACAGCTCACACTGCCTGGGAGGAAGTCCTTTCCAAAGTAGGGTTTGTGAAACCATACCTTTAGTTTGTAATTGTGAAGGGTAAGAAAGAACTTCTACATCCACTTTACTTCTGAATGGCAGCGTCTGAGCAAGATCTTTGCGTTTTAATTCACATACACATTTTTTAAATTCAACTGCCCTATAATTAATGAAGTCTTTAATGGAAGCAAAGCCAAAGTTTAGGTTATAACACAGAAAAGTGATTTTAAACTGGTTAGCATGCACAATGAATAATTGGAGTAAATTCCACCTCCTTTGCTGGAACTATCTAAAGATTTCAAATAGAGGGTATTCGTGCAACACTAACACACTCTCACCAAGTGCACAGTACAGGCCTTCATGTCACTAAAAATGAAGACATGTAGCTGAAGACTTGATTGCCTGAATGATAAAGGTATAAATAACAATATTGACTTGACCAGTTTCATCTTTGTGTACTTTTGCTGATCCATGAATTGGCTTCTTTAGGTTTTCTTTATTCTAAAACCGTATGCAGAATTATTAGCATCAGCCAATGCTCATTTTCTAAAATATAATTTTAGCACTGGTTTCAATTAATGCCTACCTTTCAGAAAAGGTCAGGGAAAGCAGAGGAATTAAGTTAGACTCTAAACACAATTTTAAATAATATGACAGCTATATTTATCTAACATTAATCAAATCTTAGTTACATTAAAACTTCACCAAAACCTGCTGATTGGACAACACAGTTCCTGCTAAATAAGTTATTACAATTCTCTGTTAAGTTTCAACTATTGTACTGTGTTGCTCTCTCATTTTGGAAACAGAGAAAACATCTGCTAAAATGAACTGTAATGGAAAAAATTCAACTGCAAGTCTCTCACTCATCCATCCCAGCACTATTATTATGCAAGTTAGCCTGCTATATATAGCAGCTACAAGAGGAACTGATATGCTAGCTGGGCATGTACATGTCGAATCTATCATCTTTTTGTTCTATCACAGAAAAAACAAGCTGCAACAGCTTTCCAAACTTGTGTAAATGAAGTCAGGAATTCAAACCGGTAGCCTGTGTGTTCAGGCACACAGACATTCCACTGAAACTAATGGGAGCAACAGTAATTAGTAGCTCTGAAAATCAGGCAACTTTTGTATGAATTAAACTTCATTCAATCAAATTCAATAAAATTTGAATCAAATCAAATTTGAAATTCAATCAAATTTGAAAATTTACGTTTAAAAATTCATCCGTGTATTACAAGAATTTGTTTCAAATTTTAGTTTGTGCTTTAGGAGTAATTTTTTAAGGTGAATTAAGTACCTCAGTAATTTGCCTTTACGCAAATGGCATGGAAATACTTGGAGATGCACAGGTTTCATACCCAGGTCCCCAGTTAAGTCCAATCAGTAGTGACAGAAATCTGATTAGCATTTGGTATTGTGATTGAAGTGGGTCAATCTCCTCTCTCTTCCTAGAAAAGTTGTCACAAAGTTTAAATATACTACCTTCATATCAACCTTTATCAATAGATTTAAGCAGTGAAAACACAGACATTTCTCTTTCATGCCTGGAAAATGTCCCTATACAAAAAGGAGTGTGGGAAATTTTTTGCAGATATTAACTAAATGTCCCTTGGTGTCACACTGGAGTCTCTTCCAAATTTTAATTAAAAATGCAGATCAAAGGGAACGCTTATCATGGCATACAAATCCAGGTAATTTAAATAACAGCGATGAATAATGTCATCTGCTTCAAAAATTGGAATAGAAAAACCTTCCTATTAAGGGGTATGGCAGAATTTCTCAGAAGGTCAGGAGAACTTCTTTTGATAAATGACCATGGAAAAGGCAATAATATGCAACTGCAAAGATCCACACACGTTTATAATAGTTCCAGTTTCAGGTACTATTGACATATTTTAGCATCTTTTATGATTTACACTGTCTAAACTTGCTTTGTTACTGCTACTTAATGATTTGACTGCCTGAGCTACAGAAAAGCTACAAACATACCAACTCTTCCCAGTACAGAGAACTGTTAAAAAATTAATAGTTTTAAATTAAAATGTGAATTCTGCATTGCAAAACTAGCATAAGATGACTGCAAGCCAAAATAAACTAAATCTTGAAAAAGCTCACACAACAAAGCCTCAGAAGAATCTGTACCATCATCAGGTGAATAACAGTTTAAAATATCTGGATATATTATATAAATCAGAAGGTATCTCCTTCAATACCAGCTAAGTATCACTCAGCTGTGGCTTAACAACCACTTGTACTAATATTCTGCAGTAGTTTTAGCCTACAGTACTACAGTTTAGAAATGTTGCTTTTCTCTCTGTTTTGAACTAGGAAACTAGAGATGAAGGAATTAGTTGGGCTGGTCTATAGGCAGAATTATACCAGAACAGATACTTCTACCACAACAGGTACTCCAAACTACTTAGGTGTACACACTCGTTCTGGAACAGAAACAGCCAAGTTTAGAGTTAATGAGGTATAACGAATTAAACTTGACACTTCCTAGAGACTTTTATAATTTTGTGTTATTCCCAGCTATAGCCTGACTTGGCATAGCCTGAATATGATGTACAACACTTACTTCTGATTGCTTACTACCCTTCAGGTTTTAGGCCAGTGTGTAAATTCATCAACAACAGTAAATGTAATCCTAATTTTACTGGGGAACAAAAAAATCCAAACATGTCACAGATAAATCTTAAGAGTTAGCACCTCAATGAAAATTTGATTAGAAGGGCAATTATTCAAAAACACTGGACAATATACATTATTATCACAGCAAAACTACCAGTATTTTCTGGAAAAAGGGCACAGAAATGGTTCCATTACACCAAAAGCATGATAGTTTAAACACGTCCTGGTCTCCACAACATGCTACTCTGCACATCAATGTGCAATATTCATATGACAGGTATCTGTACAATTCAAGACCTGATAACAGATTACAAGAATATTAGGCACAGTCAGCAATTTACAGGATGACCAATTAATTTAGACCTAAAAGTATACATCCAAGAACATCCAAAGAAAACTCTGAAACATCAAACTGCTTCTTAGACCAATTAAGGAAGTATGTTTTTCATATGTCCCACATCTTCCAAAAAGGCCTTTCACCACCTCTTTCTTGTCCTTTATACAGCACATTGCAGTTACCTCTACCAACTGTGAAAGCTTAAATTATTCTACAAACTTTGCCAGTGGTCAGTGGTTTTAGCAAACCCCAAATTTTCCAAAATGAAGGGTAATTCATTGAGAAACTAATCATACTGCTAGCCTCCTTCCTTTTTAAGTGACTCCTGACAAAGACATTTTCAACTTCATGCACAACAGTGGACAACCTATCACAAAACTCTTGAGGAATCTGAGGTAATTAAATAGAGGAAGCATTTGAGAATAATCTCAACAACCGACCACAAAGTTTAACATCAGTAACTCAGGAAGCTTGACAGCAGATTTTTGTGATTCCTCCTCTATCACAAAGACCATCAGTGATGACAGAGACATAATTTCCCTAACTTGAAAGCACATTAAGTATTATTTAATTATGGCTTTGTGAAGAATTTAATCTCTCGGACAAGCTGCTTCTGTCTTGTATCACTCTCTATATGAAGCACTGACATTTTTTAAACATTTCCATTAATTAAAAAAGTACCATTCACATGTTTTACAAACGTCTCCCAAACATCCCAGTTTCACTCTAATTAGTCAATCCTCTATTACTCTGCATAACCAACTTTGCTCTGCCAGTACTGGAAATTCTAGCAGACGTACCAAACCTTTTTAGAAAAAGGGAGGATACTTAGTAAAAACGTTAGGCACCTCAGAGTTTTGTCTGTTCACACAAATTCTCTGAACCACCCCAAACTTTCATCTACTACAGATCAGCTTCCTGCTTAAATGCATTCCAATTCTATTCTGCTCTGCTCTTTATCAATGAGCTTGTTACTTCAAATATTAGCATTGCAAACAGTTCCTCTAATTCAGTACTCGTACAAGAATTCACTCAGTAAACAGGGCCTGCCTTTTGCATTTGCAGGCATTAGTGCTTAAAGCACAAATATCTATCTTCTTAATCCAAAAAAGGACATAATGTGAGTGCTGTGTTTTAGTTGCAAACCGATAATTAGCCCAGTGGCAGACAGAGCTCTTTTGTAATTCATTATAATTAACTGCCCCTAGGTCACTCCTGTTTTCTACTTACAATGTACCACCAGAAAAGTCCAAAGTTTGTACCTAACAGGAACGTTAACTTTACAAAGTTACAGAAGTACTACAAACCAGTCTTCAAAGAGTGTTGGAAGTAAGGATGAAGTAGCCTTGTCTGGCAGTTTGTAGGAGGGGCAGACTGCAGTCAGAAGAGGATGAAACCAGAAGTATTTTATTGCCTTTTAGTAAAACAACATGCTAAATCTAGCATTAAAGATATCAATACTTTTTCTGAACCAAACATTTCACCACACAAAGAACCATCCCCATAGATAATAATCAGATCCTTGTAAGAAGTATAGGAATGGCTTGCTTCATCTCAAGACACGCATGGCAAAAGAACCTGAAACTAATTTATAATTATAACATTTGCGCTCACATGTTAATGCCCCGATTTATTACTGTGGTCCGTAACAAACAGAACATCCACTACTTGTGTGTGTGTTTCTGGGGTCTAAATTTCTTGATAATCATGTGAACCTGCAGAATCCTTGGAATTGTCTGTTTGTGAGAAGAAAGCTTCCAGTGAGGTATCATAGACCAGCTGGATATGCTGAAGCTTAGACAGGCAATCACAAAACCCTGCTCCTTTAAAATATCAGCTCATGCTCCAGAAAGCATTGCTTCCCTCCTTAAAAGAGTCTTTAGAGTTGAAACTGGGTCCTTGATCTTGGGCTAACTGTGATGCATGTGGTCAGTGCTGAGCTTCACCATCCTGGGAATGGTTCCACCACACACTGGTCCGCATACCACATGACGCGCCTTTAACGTAAAGGCTAGATTACTGCAATATGTTCCAGCTATGGCTGCAGAGAATGCTCATGTGTTGCTTGCAGCTGGTTGCTGAAGGCAGCCATACAATTGGTGGGAGAGCAAGGGAAACGTGGCAAAGAGAACCTGATTTCTGAGTCTTCTGCTCATTTTTTCTGGGTATTTCATATGATTCAGATAGAAGTCATTATTCATATTAATTGGCTCTTTTATACCTATCCATTAGCATGACCACTAAATTTTGAAGGCATGGGGGACACAGGAATCTAGAGTTTTAGAATCAGTGTATAATTTTTATTTCTAAAATCTCGGAAGCACTTAAAGACTCTGTTTTATAGGCCAGAGACAACCATAGAACTAACTTCAGAGTCAGCAGCTGAAAGTTCATTCTTTGTTTCAAAAGATGTTGATATATCATTTTGGTTTTATGTTAATAGGCACTCCTTTTTTCTCTCCATCTATGTGGACAAATATGCATGCAACACTCATCTAATTCAGTTGCATATATATATGAAAGCAGCTTCTATCCTCAGCTTTTTTTCCCCTGAAAGTTCTGTGTCCTATGAACAAAAATGTTCCTGAAAAACAACTGATATTAAAAAAAAAATAAAAAATTCTTCTTTTGTAAAAAAGAAAGATGATGTTTAGATGGTATTTTAATATAAAGCAGAAAATGGAAGCAAACATTTTCCAGGAATTCCTGATTAACAACTTAAGAAAATGTTAAATGGTTAATAACCTCAAAATCTCTAGCAGAAACTCCAAAAGCCACTAAAGATAAAAGAATGGAAACCACATGTAACATCCTAGAGACTCATAAGACAACATAATGTACTTTCAATATAGTTTGAACTTCCGTAGTCTCACTTTATAAATTCGATTTCATATGTCTACAGAAACTGATAGAAGAGGTGTCTCTTTTTTTACATTACACACAGATCTCCAGATTTTTATAAAGATAGAAAAACTATGAAGATTTATAGGAAACCAAGACTTTCTCCCTAGAACATAGCCAAGCAGTATGGCAAACTATTTACTGCCTGAAAAAATAGGCTACAAAGGTTAGAGAGGAGAGTAAACGTGTGATTTGGTGAGGACATTGAACCTAGGTGTGTGAGAATTATCATGGATATATGGAAACTATCAGGTCGCTTTAGAAGCAGAAAGACAATAGAATTTGGCTGTGTCAGATGGAGAAACAGGTCTGTTGTGGAAAAGAAAACACCAAAGACTCTGACTCCTCACTGAAAATAATTTGCGGTTTATAGAGCAAAATACACGGTCTGGTGTCTTGTCAGTTGAGTAATACTGATGAACACTTCGGAAGCCCAGGCACTATTTTCATGAAAATGTCTGAAAGACATTCACAGCTACACACCAACACCTTTGTCAGCGTGGATATCAATACTCCCTTTAAATTTTCTTTACATAATTCTGGTTTCAGGCACCTTGGATTTGCACAGAAGTAAACGGCATCATCTTGCAACACAGACTCACCATCTGTAATGCAATACCAATTAACTCATGCTTTCATTTAATTGCCTAAAAGTTTTGACAGGAAACACAGATCACACACAAATAAAGAGTGCATGAAAATACCCCAATCCACAAAATAGTATGACTACCTCTGTGGTTTTCAAAGCCTCACTTGTACTAAAAAATTCACTAGGTCTTTGGTCCCCGCAAAATACAGCCATAAATCAGGGTACCCTCCTGAAACCTTCAAACACCTAAAAGAAAGGCTTTATATTTCAGAGCCAAAATAAGTACAGTGAGGTGGGCTGGAAGAAATACAGCACCACTGGGTTTCTGTGCAAGGAAACTCTCCTTTCATTTGTGCAAAACTTTCTATGTTGCCTTGGTGAATCTGCTCCATTAGCCAAAGTCGGCTATTAAAATTGTTTTGCACTTTAATAGCTGCTTTAAACAAATCATCCCCATGAGTCAGATACAGATTTTTTACTTATGCTTTGTATGGACACACACACACATAGATTCACACACCATTAGATTCATATGCACACTGAAACAGACTTGCATTATCTCCTCTCATAAAAAAATATCTGCATTATCTGTTCTTTGAAGTCAGAAACGTACATTTTACACACATCTGCATGTACATATGCACATGGTGTTTGAAACACAACTGAAAAAGAATTCTGTTTCTAGTGACTACTTTCATACTGCAATTCAGCCTATTCAGAAGAATGAATTCAGCCACAGAGTAAAAATTTAAAAAGATGACAAAATCCAACTACAAAAAGAACATAATGATCTTTTTTTTTTTAAGCGTAAGTCTTCCAAGTTGTGAGTAAGGTGCAAAAATGGGTAGGAGCAAGCCCAGTTTAAAGCTTGGCCTAAACCCAGGAGGTTGGCTCTCCTGAGAAAAGTTGCTGTAACACATGCAGGTCTTGATTTAAACCAGATTTCTGTATTCGGTGTGGCTGAAGAACTGGGGTCATACTTTTTAAATGATTCTGTACCAGAAGCAGCACAAAAAATCAAAACATTCCATACTCTTTTTCTATTCACTAGAGCCCAGGCAGGAACTCCTAATGAAGTCTCTCCAGCCCACCAGATACTGCCTGCATGCATTTCTTGCTCTCTGAAGTGGATGATTCTTCATCATAGGAGAGAAATTCTTTTTAAATTGCAATTTAAAAATTAAATCCATCTGACTGAATCTCCACCTAAAGTCAATGCTTTTAAAGCAAAGTTTAGTCATTTTCTTGTAAATGCAAAGATTAAAACAAACCAGCTTGCGATTGTAAATGCAAACAGTTAAATACTGATGTTGTAAATTAATTCTCTATGTTTTCCCATTATTTACATGCACACCTCAGGTACTATGTTGCCTTAATGGGTACAGTAGCATACAAGACAAGAATATTAATTTTCACTGTGAATTTGATGGAGTTAGTTGGTTGGTATAAATGTTAACATTACTAAAACAGATTTTTGTGTGTTAATCTATTTTTACATTTCAGTCTGGAAAAAAAAATGTAACCATGTTGCCAATGAAAACCAAAAAAATCTTTTCCTGTACATTTCTGCTGGCTGACACATCATGTCTGCAAACAATTGTCTTTCTCTAGAAAGCCTTCACTTTATACAAATCCAAAAGGACAAATGAGACACGTGCCATCTTATGAACATTTACCAAAACTTGGACGCTTTGGCAATGCAGTATAGCAGCTCCTGACACACAGACTCAACTCTACAACTAAATAACCCTTCCACATTTTTAAGGCTTAAGTATGAACTCAGACCCACATTGCCACTTTCTGTTTGAAATATTCTAGTGAACCATGATATAAGATTGGTTTCTTCAAAAAGAAGAATGGGGTTTTCTTCTCCTGTGTTTTAGACCAGCACATATAATGCAGACCGTCTTCTAAAACTGATACCAAACAAAATCAGAAGCCCATTTCAAGGAGGAATTTCAAGAGGAACATTTTTTGGTGACATGAAGGAATAGAATTCCCCAGGTCTCAGAAGAATGTCCTAGGAAGGACTGGAATGAATTCTGAATAACTGCTACCAAAGGATGGTTTAAGATAATCTAAGTTAATCAAAGATGTCTTACTCAAATCATCCCTGAAGAGATACGCACACTATGCAAACTAGGGAAAGCAGACTCAGTTGTTTCTTGGCTCATCTCACACAGGTGCACCAGGCAGAAAAAAGCCCAGCAATAAAATTGAGCCCACTGTATTTATTTATTTATTTTCATAAAAATAAATGCTGTTTATCTTAAACTCCTTCCCTTTGTGGAAAGGGAAAGCACAGGGGAGTGCCATACACAATACACTAATTACAATCAATTCTTCTTCAATAAAGGAAATACAAACTTCCTGCCTTGGCAAGGGCTAGAATGTCTCAAGCAGGTGGGATAAGGACCATGTTAAGTGTCTAGACGGCAATGAGGAGGAAAAATATTTCCTAAGATTTCTGTTTGTGTACTAATCCAGAAAGTGTATTTTGCATGTAAAAAGAACTCCCTTAATTATTGGTTCTCCTTCTATGATAATTATCATGGTATAGGAAGCATTATTTAAAAAAATTAAATTAATACCAAAATGTTAAATGATCTGTAATGCTCCAGGAAGTTCTGACAGTTGTGGTCACAAAAGACTGTCCTCTTCACTTTCTGCAGAATAAGAGGTTAAAATTAATCTTCTGGGCATACTATAACTTGCTTAGTAATTACTCTGTATGTATTCTTCCTAATTTTTCCAAATGGATGTATTATCACTAAGAAATCATTGCTCAGTATTGCTATTACTGAGTGGGAGCTTCACTCCAAAGGGAACTGTATTACTTAATCTAGCACTGAAATGCTATCTGTTAAGAAAACAGTAATATTCCCAGGATGGAAGATGATTCATGAATATAAGATTCCATAGGCATATTTTGATTAAAGAATATTCCCAGGGTGAAAGATTTCCAGCCAATGATTATGTTCTCAAGAATATATGGGACTATCAGTTAATTAGTATGTTCTACATAACCCTGAAATTTTTATTGGGAAAATAAAATCTTAGGGCCACCAACTCTTCTCAGGTCAGTAAAGGTCCAGTAGATCCCCAAATACTTGAAGACTCCTTTCTTGGAGAGTAAACAGCAAATGAAAAGACACATGACAATAACATAAAACATTTCATATGGAGATTATGTAACTAATAGTGCATATATTTATTTTAATCTTTCAGACAGTTTCTTCTCACTGTACCCCATCCACTTCCCTTAAGTACACATTTTCATCTTAGAAACTCAGCTTTTTAAAACAAAAGGTCTTTATCTTCATGTCTTTCAGGTTTAGTGCCTACCAATATTCATAATCTACAGGAAAATATGCTATACACACAGAGAAAACCTACATACATGACATCACTCTGATTGACGGTCTACTCTGCTCCCAGGTGCATGGGTCCACATTAATGATGGCATGACTAAAATCACAAAGCAGCTACTTAAGCAGAGCTGGTTGAGAAATTCATTTGCTGTTTGAAGAATACAATATTTTCCCATCAAATACATGACTTTACAAGTAAAATCAGTTTACTTTGCCCAACTGAGAACTAGGGAGAGCTTTAATAAGGCAAGTGTCTCATGGATGATTTTGAAGCAGAGTAATAGAAAGAAGTTCTGTACAGCAGAGAAAGAAGGAATTATTCATGTAAGTGGGCTGACCAGCATCCCACAGGTCACTTCCAGCCAGACCGCTCCCTTTGCCTTCCAATGCCCAAAGCCCAACAGCTGAACATTATTCATCAGATTTACCACTGCATCCTTACAGAAATGGAGGCATGCTGTTCCAACATAGCTAACATAGCTATTAGAAATGGCTGCTGCAGTCATACAGACCACACAGTGGATGACAAAACTGCAACCACACTCTTGTTTGTGGAGAGGTTAGGCTATCATGCCCTCCAGGACTGTCGTATAAGCTCAAAAAATTCTTCACTGCAGAGCAGAGAATAGTGAGTTGCTTTCTGTTGCCTGGAACCATAGATCCCAATAATTACTTTACAATAACTGTAATTGTACAAAAACAATAATTACTATAGAATATACTTTGCAAAGTTGTATACGTTGCAATCATCACACAGTCTCTGCAAAGAGAAAGCAGTAGACTCAGGCTAGTCAAAAATAATAGTCCCACAATGATAGGTGCATGAGTGTCCAGCAAGATGGCCTTGGCCAGGAAAATATATACAGCTGTTCTGTTGTTACCAAAAAAAAAAAAAAAAAAAAAAAAAAAAATTGAAAACCAATTTGAAGATAATAGAGATTTTTCTAGGACTTCATTAAGTATAAGAACATAAAAACACATATTTTACAGCAGTGCTTTTTAATGGAATCCTGATACATGAGGCTGCTTATTGTTACTTAAAATCACACTTTAAATTTTCAGAACAGTTTTTCACTGAAAAAAAAAAAAAATTGGTTGGCTCTCATAAAGCTAAAAGAAAAGCTATGTGACATATATCTGTCAATGGCTAACAAACCTTTACCACACATCCACCATTCTGATTTTAGGAAAACTTCTATGTCAGATTGCAGTGTATGGTAACTTGGTAAAACTCGACTTTGTGATTATCAGGTTTCTACTATCTCAAAGATGAAAGAAATGTTTTCATCCAAATGAGACACTCCTAATTCCAACAAAATCCTACCTGCTTATTCTTAAGCATTTCAAAAGTTGTAAGTACATCTGTATACCACCTACCCAATGTTCCCAGTATCTTTTATTCAAGCTCTTATCTCTTTGCCCCCACCTTTTCCCACAGGGTTTCTCCTCCTGGCCAAGCAAATTAGTACTAGAATATTATTTCACAGGCAGTCAGTTATTTCAGGTTTTGTTTCCCATCTGAAAGCAGGATACAACAGAATGTCTCTCAGAATCCTGTTCTTGCAAGTATTTGCACCCTTTTTCATAGTGAAATGATTTAGACACAATCAATGGACATGGGCTGAGAGCCATTTAACTTTTTATATGTTTTTTCCATCCTGTTGTTATCAGTTCTATATCTTAATCCTTCTATGTCTGGTATGCATAGTGAATCACAGACCAGCTCTGGATGCCTGGAAACTGTTGGACTTCCTTAAGAACATTATCATAACTTTTCCCACTCCAGAACTCCAGTGGATTTTGGTGCACGTAGACTTCTGAGCAGACATAAAACTTTCTGTACAATATGTAACGCATCTTATGGCGTTAATTTCAGAAATAGAAAGTTTGGTCCCAGGAATCATGGTTTCAGTTCAATACAGCCACAGAACACCATGGAAAAACAGTTTCTTGACCTCAAAGCCTAATGAAACATCGACTGTGTCCACTCCTATTTTTAGATGTATGCTCTGCAGTGCCATATTCTTTAATATAAGGCTGACCCAAATGTTCCAACAGCAGACGTTGGTTTCTCTTTGATAGCCAATGCATATCTCTGCTTTCCAACTTTCTGTAAACACATCATTATAAGGAAGGCCAGCTTTACTTTTCCCAGCCTTCTTTCTAATTATGCGCCTCCTGCCAGGAAACTTTCACTTTTTTCTTTTTTTTTTTTTTTTATTTTTTTTTTATTTGCTACTAAAATTTAAACAAATGTCTGCTACAGCCTTGGAAAAGAAGGAAAAAACCCTCCACAGCCATTACTGTTCCAAGTTACAAAGTTACTAAGTAACACCAAATTCCTTTCAACACTCAACAATAAACATTCGACAAAAAAAGTTAGCTACAAGAGTACATCATTGCTAGGTCACCAAATATGTCTTCCTTACAGACTAATGAATTCCACAGGACAAAAAAACCGCCGATAGTTTGTTTGAGTTTGGTTTAACTTTGGTAAGAAGCCACAGTATGTTTTCTAAAACATGAAGTCTCCTGCCCATTACCAACTCTCTTTTCACCCAGGAGTATCACCGGGTTCCTACAGAAGTCTCCCACAAAGAAGGCTGCGAAAGCACTCACATTTTACTGCTCTGTCCCATTTGCTAACAAACTAACCGATTTAGCAAGTCTTTGAGCTACAGAGATACACAGAGCCGCTGCCACCGCAACAGCATCCTTTCTCTACTTGGAAACCCCAAGGTCGGCAAATAAAGCGCATCAGCCAAACTCGAATGCAACCACAGACGATGTGGCAAACGAAAAGGGCAAGAAAGAGTGGCGCAAAAAAAGCGACGCTCGCAAGAAAGGCGGTCAGCCCGGTCCGATTACAGCACGAGTGATTCCTTTTGCCCCGACCTCTCGCCTTCCGTCACCGCTTCTTGCCGTGCGTTCGCCTCGTCTGAAGAAAACACGTCACCTACCAACTCAGGAGAGCATCCTGCCATCTTACCTCGGCGGCGGTTACGCGGGCAGTCGCCGCATACGCGAGCCCGGCGGGGTTCGTTCGGGGACGGGGGAGATGCGGCGGCGGGAGCGGCGGCGGCGGGGCGGAGCGGAGCGGCGCCTGCAGGTACTCGGCGCTATCTATATAGGGCGGGCCCGGCGGCGCAGGCACCGCGCCGTGACTCATGAAGCCTCCGCCGGCGCGTCCCACTCCGGCAGCTTCACGTTAAGAGTCCCGCGGTCAGCCCTGGGCTCCCCGATGCCTGCGAGAGGCGTTACCGCAGGCTGCTGGCTGGGAGCGGCAGGGAAACGCGGGTTTCCCGCAGCGAATCGCCGTCGGGATCGCCTTGCCCTGTTGCCGCAGCCCGAGTCTTTATTCCTCTCCCCTCGGAGCCGCGAGAACCGGGACTTTCTGACACGCTTTTTTTGCCAAAAAAGGCTCGGGTCCCAGGCTGGAAGTTCACTTTCTTGCCTCCGGGAACCCGGCATCCGTAGCCAGTAGAAAAGCTTGAGAAATTCCTGCTGAATTTCGGCTGCAGCTGCCCAGAGAGTAGAGGTGACATCCCAGGCTCTTCCATGCTGCCATACAGCTGCACAAACGTGTTGCCACGAGAGCTTACGTTAGCTGTTCTGCGTGGGAAAAGTTTCCACGACTTCCACATCATTTTCATCCGCATGACAGAGCGGGTGGGATGGCTACAGGTTTTAACGTAGAACTGCAGGACCGAGGTCACGAGTTATTCTTCTAAGCTTTTTAATACTTTTCTGTTCTTTTTAAATAGCAGTTATGCCACTACTCATCGCTACCGAGTCCCCGAGTTCTCAGGTTAGACTGAATTTGAAACTTTTTTTAGAAAAAACGTATGACTATTGCACGCTTTAGTCACCTGTTTTATAAACAATCTCCTGCATCGTCTTCCCCTGTCAAAGAATAGGATCAGAGTTCAGAGAACATTTACTGTATGTTACAAAAATCATGCTATTTTGCAGTCTCATTATGCAAAACCACCCAGAGTGTCAAACCCTTACTCTAAATACATTAATTACTACTGCATTTTCCACTAAGGGCATCACTTGGAGGTAGACACTTCTTTTTTTTTTTTTTTCTTTTTTTTTCCCCCCACAAGGAGATGAAAACTGAAGAACAGATTTCTGTTGTTGGTTCATAGCCTTCCTACTAGAACCCACGTGGTCTGGATCCAGTGCTTGCTTACAGATTACACGCCAACATCAGTTTTGTAAGTAATCACAGAACGCAATTAATCATTAGTAACATCTACTTAATCACCTGCTTAAAACAAGCTGAACAATCTCAAGAGATACATCTATAAAGCCTCTATTCTCAAATCCGTGCTTAGTCCACAGAGGTGATCAGTGGTATCACTTGAATTTTCTACAATGTGGACAGCAAAAAGAAACGTACCAACATGCTGTCTTTTATCTCACTACTATTAAACATCCTTTTTAGGGCAGCCGAAAGTGAGAGTGCTCCTCTTTCTTCTTTTCACTCCACTTTCCAATCAATGTGTATTGTAGTCCCGCTCTGGATGTCTGGAATCTCTTGGGTTTACACAAGAACATCATCATAACTCTTTTCCTCCAACTGGTATGAACCCCCAAGATGAGCAAGACCTGTACCTGAGAAATTTCATTCTACAGTGGATGATGCAGAAGAAGGTGGCACTGAAACCTCCCCTGCTTACTCAAGCCCCTTCACCCCTTTTCACCACCCAGCCCTCTTTAGGGCTCAGAACTCACTCCATATCACTCGGTAGCTCCAGAACGTAATAGGGAGAACAGAGGAATGCTGCTAGAACACAGAGTGACATGCCAGATCCTGGCAGCGAGAAGACTGGCACTGCACGAGCACTCTGTTTCCAATTCTGGTACATGACTATGGGGAAGAAGCATGGTAGCTCATACACATAGTATTAAGACAGTACAAAGATAAATAGGATATCACTCACCACTAATCAGGTCTCGATATGATTTTGGGTAAGTATGCTGGTTGAGGATAGCATTTTATCTAACAAGCAGAACACAGTTAAGCCAGTAATAGCTGCAGATAATCTAACACACACAACAAAGAATGGACTGATGTACAGTAGGAAAGGCCAATTATAGAAAAACTGTACCCAGACTTCACATCTCCTAACTGCACCTTCTCCTTTATATACGATTATAACAGAGTGAGTTAATATTGCAATAAAGACAACTGAGTTCTCTGACATTTTCTTCTGTCACAGCTCTTACATTGCACATACTTTGCACACATGTTCCAAGAATTTTGGAGAAGAATTTTATGTCTATGCCTGTATGCTGGTGTTTGCTTCATGGAGATAGAAGATGAAAGCAAAAAGATAGCTTGTGCACATCAGCTCAGTTCAAGACACTTGCTTTGCTGTGACTCCACAAGCATACTGAGCATGGAAAGCGAATATGAAGCTCAACATCTGGGAACCAAACATGAGGCACAATGTGAGATAAAGATCCAAAGAGAAAGGAAACAAAACCGTATGCTTAACTTAAAACTTAATATGATCTGTGATTCTTTCTTGTAAACAACTTTGCCTATCATTCCAGCTCCAGGAATATTTGTTTCTAGTTTAAGGAGTTTCCAACTATATGTACAGCATGACTAGTGAACTAAAATGAGGGAAACTAATTTACATGTAAAAAGACACTTGCATACAACTCCAATGGAGTCCTAATATTTAAATGAAATATTTAAAATGTAATGACAATTGTAACAAACAGGTTTGGGAAAAACGCAGTTAAAAAACCCCAACAATTAATTTCTGTGAACTAAAGGAGGTAATGGTAAATGCCATTAGTAAAACAGGCAAACACCAAACTGCCTGAAGTTGTATGAGGGTTTTTTTTGCTAAGCATTCATTCAAACTTTGAGAATCTTCACAAAATGAAGATTCACTTTTTATACCACCCTGTAAATAAAATGAAATTAACAATGCTTAAAGTACTAAAATTAAAAAGGGTAACTTCAGAAAAGAAAAAAAAAGCTGAAAATGCAGAGACAAAATGTTATACAATGTAATTACATCCTCAGTAATCTGAGAGAAAACAAATGAAGCTAAAACAACGCAATGGACTTCTTGGGATAGTCTGTCAAGTTCTTAAACTACTACAGAATAATTTGTAGTATTTAAGTGCAACCTTTTTTTCTTGCAGTGTATCTATCTTCGGTGGAGGAAGTGTATTTTAATAGAGTGTACATACATTGTCATCCACAACAGCTAGTTTGCAGGTGCTACTATACTACAACTAACTACACACTTCTATTTCCTTTCTTCTGTTTGCCTACTTGGTTTTTCCGCATTACGATACGCAAAATTTTAGCATCCTAGCTGGTGAATAACAAAGACATTAAAAGCTACACTGGAGTGTGGAAGTCTGATCATGCTAGTTAAGACCAGATCTCTCAAATTATTTAAATCAAAACAGGATGTCTTTCAAAAAGAAAACAAATAAACAAACAAAACCCCTAAAAAATTCTGAGGCCTAGGAAGAAGTTGTGATTGAGATTCAAATGGTGTTTTCTACATGGGGGAAACATATGGCATGAGATTCTTTGGTCTTAAAAACTGCAAATTAATTCAGAAATATAGGCATGCTCTTAAATCAACCCAAATAGTATTCGGCTAGCCACAATGGAGCTTTGCATCATATTACAGTTCAAACATCATTAAGCTCAAATGGAAATGGCAGTAACATAGACACTGAAGGACTAGAAGAGGGAACTGAAAGAGTTTACAAGCTTTCAAACTGATTCATATGCAGCTGACTGAAGTCAGTGATTTACAGAGTCAAATTCACCAACCTCCCTGTTTTTCTTACATAAAGGAAGTGCATCCCATTTACACTAGCTGTGCAAAATGAGCTTTGACATGCCAACCATTGTGGATTTTCAAATTTTTATTTTAAACAAAAAAAAAAAACCAAACATAAAATTACTTCCCCTCCCATACTGTACTTGACAACATTTAAAAGCTTTGAATGTGGATTACTAAACCAGGAACAGGACACTGATTTTCTTGGAATGCATGAGACTTTGAGATTTCTTTAAAAGACCAGAATGCAAAGTTAGGTTTTCCTGAAAACAAAAGGGACTAACTATACCTCTGAAATGGCAATTACCAAACATGTAACAGTCCAAAGCACTTAGCGCTATTTCAAAAGTTTCTTGAATCCCATATTACAAGCATCCGGTACTACCCAACTTTGCTGGTGTTGGCAGACACTGAGGTTGTAACTGTAAATTGCTTTGTTTGGTATTATTTCCTGTTGCTGAAATTCACAATGTCTGAACTAGGAGTACCAAGTTGTTTGTGGCTTTTGTTTTTCTCAAATATTCTGGAAAATAAAGGATTACATTTGTTACAAGAAAGATTATTTAAGCAAACACTTCCCATCACTTTCAATTCTGCCAATACACACCATCAAAGTTATGTGTTTTACAGAGAGGAAACCATAGCTAGAGCCAACATCTGAAAACAAATCATATTGCAAAGTCTCTGATCTATTAAAACACAATTCAATAAAAATGACATGAAAAGAGGACCTTTTTCCAAACTTCTAATTATACATTGAGGAAAACAAAAATCAGAAGTTTCTGTTGCTGAGACAATTTTCACAAGAAGGCATTTACCATTTTAAGGGACATATATGTATACACACACACGTGTATATATGTGGTGGTAAAGTGACTCATGCTTAAGTCTTCTTTGTTACAGTACTAATTACTTCACCTTTTGGACTAAAATAGCAACGGTTTTCAGGGTACAAAATTGTTTAAATGATATTGATTAGATTTACTGTGTAATCCCTGTGACAGCATGGAGAAAAGACATGGATGTACTATAATGTGCACTTTCTAACAAGGAACCAGAACAGTGACGGTTGAACAACAAGCATATAGAGAAGTCAAGTATCCCAATGGCTTCCTTAAAGTACCTAGATACTTCAGTACCCACATTCGTAGTCTGTTTTGAACATGAGTAATCCAAGAGAATTTCCTGGCCTGCACAACTACTGGTATAGCAATGCGTATGAGCTCTGGAAACAGCTACATCAAATATAACAAAATATAACCTGGAAAACACTTCACTCCTCAGACTCAAAAGGATTTTGACCCATGTTAAACTGCCAGTTTCACTAACACCACACAGGAGAACTGGTTTTTTCAGGTTTTGTCCAATTCCTTTTCTCTCCCAACCTTTGCATTTGGCTTTGACCTGTATTCGTTTCCCAACTCTTGCAGCTTTTCCTTGCACTTTCATACTCCCTCACTCTACTATTCTTTTCAGATTCTCTATTTTTTATTAATGAAACAAACTACGAAGATACCCGTAATTTTCTTCTGTTTCAATCAACATATCCAGATCAAGAGCAAAATAACCTTGCCAAAACACCTCTCTGGTATTGTTAGTATTGTATCTGGTTTGTTCTTTACTTTATAGTAAAATTGGCATAACCCTCTTCAGCTGTGATATTGAAATCACATTTGCAAGCATCACTACAGATCTATGACGGGTCTACCTACATTTCAGATGCTTAAATTGTTAGGAAGCTCATATAAAGTCACAGGTGGTTACAGCAATTTGAATGCCACCCGTACGTCCTTCCCAGTTCCCAACTCAAATCTCAACACTACATTCTCTTTAATACTCCCGATACAGTAATAGTGAGCATGTTGCATCTTTCAATTAGGTACACTTTAGTAACTTACGGCTGCTGTAATTGGGAGGCCTGTCAGGAAGATAAAGAAGCTGTTTCTTCTGAGTCAGGCTTCTCCACAACATTTAAAATGTTTTTTGGTAGCTGTTTATGAGCTGATCTGGTCACAATTTCAAGATCAAGGCATAACTAACTTTCTTTCATCAGGATGTCAAGCTCATGGTGCATGCAATTGTTTGCTCTAAAGGCTGTGAATTTAGGAGACGTTCTGTTGCTAACGTTTTGAAACCAGAGCAAACCAGGCCAGTATGTTAAATGTTACTGCTGAAGTGTGTGCCCACAGCTATTTAGTTTTCTCTGTTCTAGCTTTCACACAGTCAGCAGAGATCACAGCTGCTCCTTCATCTACTGAATGTTTCTGTTGTGTTGATTTTTCCTGCTCCGAGTAAGTCTGAAGTGAAAAGGTGAATGGTGTTCTGTGTCTTTTCCTGCCAGGAATAAGACCTTTTAAATTCAGCCCATGTAAGGAGAAAAAAAAAAAAAAAAAAAAAAAGGTCCCAAGACACTGGGGATTAGCATGGCAGTGTATGAATTCCATACCTATGTTTAAAACAGTAGCTAACTTGCATTTCTGATATCACGGAATACTTTTCCACCAAGTCATTTTGTTATGAAATGCTTTTCTATCAGAATTGTGAGGATGTTTTTCTTAGTACTAATTTTCTTTCTTTTCTCTCTTTCTGTGCTACTGTTCTCAACTGCAAAGACAGCTCAGTCTCTCAGGGGTGCACGTGTTCCCTTTCTAGATGCATTTCTAAGATTTCATTAGAATACTGCAGTTGACAAAAATTCATAACGTATTTTCGTAATGCTTGAAATTATCTACAATGGGACTTCCCCCCCCCCCCCCGGCAGAGGAAGACTCATTTATCTTCAGGCTGCTAACCAACGGGGCTGCCAAAGACCCCTCCTTTATAAACAAAACTCTATAAAGAGCTTTCAGAAACATGAGAAAATATGGCAAACACAGCTTGAGTTCTTCAGCTTTGCCGGCAGAAGATTACAGGAGGATAACGACAAGTTCGTGAGCCTTGATCCCCTGCATCTACCCCTTCGCTGTTCACAGCAGAAAGCAGCTTCCTGCCGAAAGACTGCTTCCCCGGCTTCCCCGCCATCTCCCCCCCGCTCCTATTCTGAAATCCTCCAGCTCCAACTTCCTTATTTGGTTGCCGGGACTGTTCTTTGTCTGGCTGAACCACCACCACCACCACCACCCCACCCCCCCGCCGCCGCCCCCGGCTGGGCCGCGGCCCTGCTCCAGCGGGCCACCCCGCCCGGCCCCCGGGCGAGCAGCGGCAGCCGCCGGCCGCGGCCATGCCCATGTAAGGAGCACCTTCCCCGGGCGCCGGCGGGGCGGGGCGGCCCCGGCCCCGGCCCCGGCCGAGTCCTCCTCACACGGCCGCCCGGCCCCGGCCCCGGCCCCGGCCGAGTCCTCCTCACACGGCCGCCCGGCCCCGGCCGAGTCCTCCTCACACGGCCGCCCTCGGGCAGCCGGGTTTTCTCCGGGGCGCGGCGGCCGGGATCCTCTCGAGAACCGCCGGCACACCGGTTGTCTCCGGTTTCTCCGCTCGTCCCCCTCCAGCAGCCTCACCTTTACAAGCGCAAAGCCGTGGTGGGCGTCCCGAGTGGGATCACTTTTTAAGCTGCCGTGGCAGCGCGCGCGAGCCGCTGGCAACGGGACAAAGGAAACCGAAGTGATAAAGTTCCAGTGTAAAAACTCACGGATTCTTGTCATGTTTTTCATTGTTCTGTAGAGACAGGTTACGGCCTGTCCTTTGGGGATTTAACTGGTGCTTTCTGCAGAGCAAAAGGAATCTCTCAACAGTGCTACCCGTTTGTTTAAAAGTGGCCATTCTGACATGCTACATGAAGAAAGCAAGCGAGACTAGGTTCACTCTCAAAATATCCTGAAACTCTTTTAAGCAGCATTATAAAGAGCGGCCTACCTGCAGGAAGTCGGTGTAAACTCGCTAGCAGAACACTCCCTACTGTTACGACTGTTGCTCGGTACTCAGTTTTAGTAGCGCCTCAGGTACTTTGCGAGAAAGAATTTACAGTCTAAATGTACAGGTATATGTAAGAGCAACAGCAAGCAAGGAAGAACACAAATAAAAGAATTAGCCCTGCCGGTCATTTTTTGTTCACATCTTTTAAAATTAGTCTTTTTTGAAGTGGAATATCACAGGCATTTATGTGATAGTCATTTTTTAAATGAATACCAAGGAATCCTGCAGGAATTGATTTCTTTCTTTAAATTCAAATGTGAAAATGATAACGGTTCAGGAGACTATATAGTGAGTATATCCACAGTGACAACTGAAACAAGCAAAGTTAGTATGCAGAGATATCTTTATCTGGCTAAGGAAATTATTGAGCTGTGACTCCTTAAAAGGAATACCCTTCACGAAGTAACCATTCAAAATTAGTAAAAGTCTTGTGAGACAGTCCTCTCCAAGGCAGCGTGACAAGAAACAGTATTTTGCAACAAATTAAAGAAGAAGTTGTAGCTAAACTTCTGACTTTCTAATTCTGTTTGGGAGTCTGGAAGCATTCCCATATTTCTCAATATGGTTCCTTAGTATTAAGTTGTGAAAAGAAGTCCTTAAGTAATGCTAAAAGTTCCTCCATTATTGCAAGCTCCTGTGGATGTTCGGGTGAAGCAGAAAAAAAGTAGCAGACCAGAATAAAGAGAGCACTGCGTTAAGTCACTGATGTAGAGTGCAATAGCGACTGCTCCTGGGCACAAGTGCATGAAAAAAAGTAATTAGGGAGAGTACAAAGGTGCATTTATAACCACCTTCCTATAATGCTCCTTCAGCTGCACCCAACACATTAAGCCAGTTGTATTTTCAGCTCAACAGAAAACCGACTCTTGTATTTTTATATTGCACTCCTGCCCTCAACAGAGGCCCAGACAAGTTTGTTTACTTGTGAGAAACTCTCAAACTAGAAAAAACTTAAGGAAACAGCTTAATAATAATAGCAGAATAAGAAAAATATTGACCACATCATATTTACATTACATACATAAACTACCATGCTAAAATTCACCTCAGGAAAAAAACCCAAACCAACAAACTAAACACACGAACAACTTAGAGCAAAATAAGAAATATATAGCAGCAATTTAGTAGAATTTATGTCCAGAAAAATCTCCTGGTTTCAAGTTATCTGTTTCGAGATGAATGTAATTAAAACGTTCATAACTGACAAAGAAAATGCTAAAATTAAAATAAAAAAATACAGAAATGCTTTAAGAATGAATTAAACAAAAGTCATAAGGACATATGATTGTCAAATAGTAATTTAAAACTAGGATATCTCCTGGAGCTCACCCTCCCCACTGCTGAAGGCTGCAGCAGTACTGATTTATTTCAGAACAGCTCCATCATCTCCAGCAGGTGTTCAGGCTACTGACAAATAACTCTCTGCTGATTCTGCAAACAATTTACCATCCAGGCCCCGTCATCTGACATCAGTTCTTCTGAATGGAACGAATGGCACCGTAACAGATATGTTCAGGGTAGAAGGACATATTCTTCAACCTCTGAGATGCTGTGCTGTGTTTGCTCTTTTGGTTTTGTGCCATATTTCCCTTCTGCAAGTAAGAGTATGTCTCTGCTGAATGAGGAACTCGCAATGCTCTCAAGAAAGCTATCTAAAAACTTACATAAATGCATATGAAAGCTTAGGCCTCTGCCCTTGCAGAACAGATGACCTCCCAGAGATCTGGAAGCTACTACTCAACTGACTTTCAGTGACAATTCCAGACCCCTCTCCGGCTGGTCAAACAGGTTTCAAAGTACAGGTTTTCTCTCTCTAAATACTTCACATAGTTAAATTGCTACCACTGACCCCGGTGGCAATCCTTTAGCAAGTAGAGCATCTGTGCTCCCCATGCCATCTTCTCATTCTGGTAGCTGCCAATTTGTGCTTGTACAATTGAATCCTTCCTTCTCCTCCCGCAGTGAACCCACTCACTCAGACTACTCCGCTGCACACAGTAAATCAACAGTTGCAACTAGACTGAGCAGTAGAAGCCTCTTTCTCACGGGCTTGAAGCACTGCCCTCAGAGAACCACACTGTATGCTGTGCCACCTGCACTTCTGCCAGAGCGTACTCATGCTGTCCAGTCCCACATCAATGTTACAGCAGTTTTATATAGTCAAAAAATAGAAGGCTCTGCAGAAGCAGTGGAATAGAAATGTGCCAGGAAATATCACATCATTAACCTGATGGGCCCGAGTAGTTTTGTCATCTGACTATGAAGGTATTAGGTACTGGTGCACAGCCATTTATCAAGTTTAGAGTACCCGCAACAACTGTTTCAATCTGCTGCTGGGGAACACTGAATTCATAAACTACAAAATCCCTTACTATTATTAAAGGAATTACGAAAGCAATCAAAAAACCTCAGCATTTTATCAGTAAAATAAAATTGTAATAAAAATTAATACTGCCATTGTAACATATGTGCCAAAATATTTACTAATATTGTAAAGCATATTCAATAACACAATCATATTTCTCAGACTTAACATATTCTGGATGTATAGATACACATACTACTAAAAATATATTTTAATCCAGAACGTGAACAAATCTCCTGCCAAAGTATGAGAATATACACTGACTTAACTGATAAAAAGAATTCTTTACAGATCTACTATCCAAACACCTGAAACCTGAACACCATTTTTTTGTTGTTTGTTTGGAGGAAGTGGGCTTTGTTTTGTTTTGTTGTTTGGGTTTTTTTTAAACATAAGTGATATGGAAAAAGCAGCACATAACGTTGAACAGTGCCAGGCTCAGCACAGTTCTGTGTGGAATTCAACTGGTTATCTCCTGCTCTTTTGAGAAATGACAGTTTACTTCTATTTTTGGTTACTTTCTTTTAAACACTCAGTTTGATTTGGGCAAGAAGATCTATTTTGTCAAGCCTTTATCCCTTGGCTACTTAGTTTCTTCAGAAGCCCTTCAAAATGGACTGTGTTGAAAACCTTTGGAAATCCAGTAGACTGTATCAACTAGACTTCACTTATGCACATGGTGCTTATTGGTTCTTTCAAATAGTTTGAGTAGATTTATGAGGTGCTACTTCTATTTACAAAATTTTTTTTTTGCTCCAAAATGTCACATTATGTTCATGATCTTAATAGTCTAATTTCAAAGTATCATCCCAAATGGTTTTGGCCAATATATAATCTGCAGTCTTAATACATTTTTCTTTTTCTAAACATTTTAGATGCTCTTGAAACACATGCCCACACTGAAACCAAGGTAGTACTGCTTGCTGCAAATTTCTCCCAGAACTTTCATGGAAACTTATGGAATGCACACACGCAAGTACATAGGTACGTATAGGGAGCCACACAGACACAGGCAAAGAACGGTTATTTCCCAGTTTAAAATTAATCTGCACAGTTTAGCTGACCATTAAAACATGTTTGCATGGAATCACAAGAAAGATAGAGACAAGACATTTCTATCTTGGCATTTTCACCATAAGAAAAACAGACAGCTGATACTAAAAAAACCTGCATTGTGAGCTACATGCCTGAACTTACAGTGTAGCATTAAATATTTAAACATAACTGTGCAGAAAGGCTTTTCATGATGCTGTAACTATCCTATCTAAAAAACATTTTTTTTTCCAAGTATCACAGATTTTTGTCAACTAAATATAAGTGGGGCTCTAAAAGAAATACCATCTTCTACTGAAACCAAAGATGTTTGCTTAATATCAAGACTTTGGGCAACAATATTTAATTACTACACATAAATTTATTGTTGGAATCAAATTCTCATTTAATCTTAATGCATGCTTTTCTGATTAAAGACCCATGTGAGCAACATTAACTATATATATATACATCTCTCTCTCTCTCTCTCTCTCTCTCTCTGAATGAAAACCATGTGCATTCATATCAAAATAGTATTGCCAGAACTTTCAGTGCAGAAGTACTAAAACATATCCTGGGGGAAACCTGGATGAAAGCTACTCTGAAATATAATGCAGTTATGAATGGTTAAAAGTCATACTTTTGACTTGTATTTACAGCAGCAGCCAAAGACAATGCTCATGTATGAGAGAGTTGGGCACAAATTCATGGGAATAAGAAGTACTGTTTTCCATATGTATAGTTGACATACCCCATTGTATTGTATTTAGATCTGGAAAACATTTGCCAACATGTTATTGTCAAAATGGAGGAAGTACACAGAATGGCAGCAACAATTGCTGTCAATTGCAAGTAGGTGACCACTTTGCAGTCTGGTTTTAGAGGGAAATATATGCCGCATGACTTTGTTAAATGGTAACTAGTGATACCTGCAAGTGGTAAATAGTAAATAAACAGAGACTACAGTGAGGAGCAGCAGAACGAAATTAAGAAATGACAAATTGAAGCTGAGTATAACAGAAAACTTGGCAATATTATTCCATAGTTCAACTCATCTCAGTCTGTTGGGCAAAACGAAAGATCCACAAATGAGACAGTGCTACACAGAGAATAAAGCAGCACTGTAATAAAATCAACTCAGCAATACAATATCATTTTTATATAGCTCTCCTGGTGCACTGTGCTAGTGAGATCTTCCTTTGTAGGGGTCATGTTTATTGGATGCTCAGGAGAAGAACAGAACTTTTGAGCAATCAAAACCCACTATAATGTATAACAAAAAGACATGCATCGTGAAGTCTGGGACTGTCAAAGCACAACATGTTACAGACTTAATTTTGTCCTTTAGAAACCAGGTTCCTTCTTCCTAGACATTACAACATATTCAAAGAAAAAAAAAAAACAACCAACCAAACTTAAATAGTAATTTGCAATAACTGTTCTTATGGGTAACATACTCCTAGTGGGAGTTCAGAATGACTTAGTGTGAAGACTTGTGGACACGATTTTTATGCTTTGTTTACATTTTCTGGGAGCTTAAGAGAAAACAGTCTGAAATAAGCTGCAGCTAACATGCTACAGGAAATGAAGGAAGAGAACCAGACTTCTCAAGAAAGACTTACATTTATATAATGGCGATGGCTATGTTTTGGCTTAGAAAAAGGAATGTAATTGTTATAAAATACACAGAAAAGCTGTTGACTGGTGCTTCTCCTTACTTCATTGATCATTAACCACTCCAACACTGCACATTGTATCAAAATGCGTTTTAAGAGAACTCTTTCACCGTTGTATGGTACTTTGTTTACAGATCAAAACTTCTTACATCAGCAACCCCTCTCTCTCTACAGCAAGTGAAGAGCCACTAAACCAGCACAACCCTCACCTATGCCAAAGGTGTTGATGTGAAACCTACCAGAGCGTTTTCCGTGGTTACAGGAGAAAGCGTTCAGTTTGTCAGGAAGTAGTAATATGCTCTTCAAAGCATAGCATCTCTTTTACTAAAGATATCCACAGAACATTGCTAGAAGAACCTGCAATCAGCTGCTTACAGCTTTGCAAAACTTCCATTTGTGCTGAAATAATCCATGGCAAACATCTGATCAGAATTTTTTTATTATTTATTTTTTTTTTTTTTTAAGTTTTATACAAAGAAGTGTTAGGTGCCTTTGAAATTAAAGATTTGAAGTTGAAATTAATAAAACAGGAATGTGCTTCTTACATTTTAAGGGTGTTCTAGCACATGAACACTTCTGTAGAGAACCCATTTATTTGGCAGAGGATCTTACTAGTGCCAGAAATAAGTCTTTTTTCTCTACAGTAAACTATGCCTATATTTGGCTAGATCATGAGCTTTTTATTTAAAATTAAACAAACAAAACGCCTTCCTACCAAAAAAATCAGCTTTGCACATGCTCAGTATGACATCAGAAATTCCAGCCAGATTTTTTCCAGTAGGTCAGAAATCCATGGATCATACACGTAGGATGGTCTATGCTAGACTGTGGACTGTTACTGGCTTAGCAGGAGTTTCTTAGAAATCCTGTTCTGAATCACAGACACAAGGCATGAGAACTGAAAGCAAGTAGTTTGTCTCGCCTGCATTCCCAACATTTGCTCAAGATGATGTCAGGGCAACTGGATGAGATTCTGTATGAAGGTGAGAGGGTAGAGTTTAAAGGGAATCATAGGAGACTATAAAACTAACTTCTTGTGCTTGACATTGTGAACTTCTTTCCATGTAATTTTTTGTGATATGTATGGGTAGAAATGGATGAACAAACTTATCCAAATTAGTTTTAACTTCAGTTTTCATCCAGTCTTACATGCTCAACTTCCACAGAAATCCTTTGAGAGAGTTTGCACCATACATCTCTTTCTGTGCTTCTTACCAGTATTTTTGGGAAGCATCAAGTTTTGCATACATCAGCTATTCAGCTGAGATGAAAATACACTGCAAAGGAATATGGTATCATAAAACTTCATTTCCAGAAAGAAAGCACTGTTAAGACAAACTTGTTTATACTGCAGTAAGCCTGAATATTAAAAAGCTACATTTCATTCAACCAGGATTATTGGAACAGTTTCTAAAATCTGTGAAGTGTCATATATGACTGCATGTTTTGATGCCTTCCTAAGATGGTCCTAAGACCTCTTACTCTAAATTACTTCACAGCTATCACTAAATTTTTGCTATTTAATTTCCAGTGAATGTTGGTTTGGGTTTTGGGGTGGGGTTTTTTTTCATTTTTTTTTTCATTACCTTGACAAGAACCAGTAAAAAGATTGTACCATACATTAAACATAGATTAAAACAAAACTTCTACTGCTTCATCTTGAGTTTGGTTTAAAACTTTACACCTCTCCCTATGCAATTCCATTAAAAACATAGTGGGTTTCACTTTAAACTCAGTTAAAACATGTAATAAAATGTCCGCACTTCTGTTGTAGGACAGAAATACCAATCCACAGATATTAAGAAGAGTCTGAAGTATTCTCCAGTTCCTTTTCTACTCTACAAGAGGATTTTTGATCATTAAAAGTGAAAACTAAATAAAAACAAAACTGGAAGTCTCTTTAAAAACAAAGTTGAACAGGTATCATGGACTGGCCTGTGATAAAATATTCTAAAAAGTCAGTGAAGAAGTATATATACAGACTTCCTTAAAAGCATTGAAATTCTAATTATCTGTATACATTTTGATTAGGTACAACAACTTTGTAAGTATGTGGTTTTCATGGTTTAAAAAGACCGTGCTCTGTAAAAATCACAATTTTGATTTTTTTTTGTCTTATATGAATTCTTATGAACGACATTTTGCTTTCACACAGTTGTATTAGTTTTTAAGATCCTACTTGAATTTGTAACTAAGCTTTAAAATTATAAAGGACTAAAAGAATGTGGACTGAGAGGACAGATAACATCTGCTAAGTGATGACACATAGGTGCAAACAACCTAACAATAAAGGATACTTTCCCTTTTACAGTTTTAGTTAGGCCATGAAAAGGCCTTTCTCTGGCAAAGCTAAACAACACACAACATTTGTATTCCAGAAGCATGACAGAGACTGTTAGGCGAGGTTTTAATTGAGGAGTGCTTCATGGTCAGGGATGCTATATCTCAATCAAAACTTTTAAAAGTAAAAGTTCCTTTGAGATGATACACTAAGGGAGCAGTACTGCAGGCCAGTGCCTAGGCAACAATCTATGGGATGCCAAAAGTTTCATGGACTACTACAAGCACCCATTGTGAAAGCAAGTGCAACAGCAGCAGACAGCGGTTCTGAGACAGGAAGTTTAATTCATGGTATTGCCAGCTAAGTTGGTGACTGATCATTTGCATATTCACTAATTCTACTCATATCAACAGTATGGATGTTGTCTACTCTGATTAGGAGGGATAACTGCAGAGTCTTTTAAATTTCTTGAAGCAAATTTATCTTCTAGCCCAACAATTGCACTTATCCAGAGGAGTTATTTTAAAAGCAGTTCAGCACCATTTATTACATATAGTATGATTAAAAGGGGAAAACAAAACCAAAACCAACCCAAACCCCCAAACAAAAACCAAAACAACAACAAAAAACCCACCAGCAAAACAAAAAAAAAGAAAGAAAAAAAAAAAAAAAGAAAAAAAATAGCCCCCAAACCCATAGCAAAGGAGGATTTTTCTGTATTGCTACTGCAATATGTTCCTGGCTGGAAAAGGACTGCATTGCAGACTTACAGTTCCTATCAATAAACTAATACTCACTGACCAAAACTGGACTTCTAAGAGCAAGTTTGGTCTCCTTTTTCCCCATCAATGGGTGTGTGCCAATAAAGAATGTCTGATGATTGTGTATTTTCCCTCAAAATTCTATTTGGATTAAAGTAAAAACATAATATACTTGCAGCAAGGCTTTTGCTACAATACTATGTAATATGTATGGTTCATATTTGGAGAAACATAATAACACCTTTTGTTAAAACACAGCCTTTATGGTTAATATACAGAAACATGCTGGCTTACAACATTTTATTATGGTTATCTTGAACTTACAGAACCAGCAGAATCTTTCTGGGAAAAAAAACCCCAAACAAAACACTAAGAATTCAATAAGGGTGGTGGAGGGGAGGAGAATAAGACGGTTCCCCAATATACTCATTGCCAAATATATTCTTGACTACTTCTTTGCCAAATCCAAAGTAAATCTTTTTCTGGGTTTAGCATAATGAGAACTCCCTATAGGTATTTTGTATAATTGAACACTGTTTATTTTGCTGCAGGGTCTGTTCAGTTTATGGAGAGTCTGTTCTGAAAGAACTACTGTGTTCTTTCTACAACTTTACACTCTGCTATTCTGTAAAACCTATCTTTCCTTCAGCTTCTTAGGAAGAAAGGAGAGGGTATCTAATTCTCTCTAAGATATTCCACTGTGTTTGTTGAAATTGTTTATATTTAGAATTTTGCTAGAGGATGTTTATGCTAGAAGACTTTGGAAAAATAAGTTGTTCAACGTACTGAAATCAGCACTTACAGAAAATACTTTATAACTTGATAGGTATACTGTCAAGACCACTAGCTGAGAGTATCTGGGCCCAGAAAAATACCACTGTCTCTAAACTGAACCAATCTTTCTTGTATAGGAATTTCTAAACCTAACTCCCATTATGATGACCTGTTCAAAGCAACAAACTTAAGTATCTTTCACTGAACATTTATAGACTTGTAAAGTAAAAAGGCATTCCAACTAACAGTTGTCTATAGCTGTAATGAGATTTTTTTGCATGACTTCTCTCTCACACTAAATTTACTGCAATACCTATAAGTTATTTAAATATTGTATTTTTTTATTGTAGAAATATTTTACAAATGTTTTGTTTTTTAAAAATAAAATAACCAAAATCCTTTCCTCAATCAGCCAATGGTTGTAAAATAACCACCCTCTGCAGAATTCATTTACGTAAGTAACTGGGTGGAAAAAGAGAGTGGTCATGGAAAAAAGTTTAGCCATATTCATTTATAGATAGCTGGGCAAACACTTTGAAGGATGGCTCAATCTCTTCATGACAAGCACCCAGCACTCTTCTAGCCTCACAGGGGAAGAGCTCCCAACTGATGTGTGGTTGCTATGCCAACTTTCTGATACCCCTAAAAAAGGTGGGCATGCTGGAAGATTCAAAGAAGAAAAATTATGGTGGCAGCAGGTTTTACTTCAGCAGTCCTTGCCTAGCCAAGAACTACATGGAACTGCTGCTGTGAAGAAGAATATGAAAAAGCTCATATTTCAATCCCAGAAATTGTTCAAGGGGCTCTAGAGAGAAAGACTCAATATTCAGGTTTTTCCCAAGAGGCTTCTAAATTTCAAGCAGCAGCAACACCACATTAAGAAACTAATCTATGTGTGAGGAGAAGGTGAATGCATAAAAATTATAAAATCAGAAGGAAAAGGTTACCTGAGAAAGTACTAAAGATAAAAATGGTATCAGTCATGCAAAGAATGTGGGAAATTTATTTTGATTGGAAATATGTTCTAGAAATAAACTATGGTATAAAAAATGATATATGTATTTTTTATATTTTATTTATAATGCAAGAAGCAGATTTTAGATCTTCACTGAGTACATGCAATCTTTATTAGTGGGGAATTAGTGGGGAATGCTGCTGTAAAATAACTGAACAGCAATCCAGATGTAATCCAGCTAAAAGTTTCATTACACATGAGGCTGAATTCCCTCAATTAATTTTTGCAGAATCAGTTTTAGGCAGCAGTTCAGCATCTCTAAAAATGGAACAACTGGGATCAGTTTAGGATAAGCCATGCACAAACATGAACGAATTTCTACCAAGAGATGTCTCAACCATGGCCACTTGATCATCTGTAACAGTGTCTTTTCTCAGGATCCTATAAGGCATATCCCAAAGGGAGGAGCTCCTCAGGCCTTCAACTCTTAGAGAGGTAGTAGAACTGGAGAGGCAAATTCTCCAGTTTGATTATTCTCACTCTGCTACTCAGATTACAACAGGTGTCACCTGTGACTAATTCAGAAGTTTGTCGCAATATACCTTTGCTTCTTCAAAACAAAGTGTGATTTATGTCACAGTACTTAAGAGTATTGTACTTAAAAAAACCCACACAAACGTGTTTAAACAACTCCAGAAACAGAAAACAAACCACACCAAAATGAGTCTTACCTTTTCAATGAACAAAGGAGGAAAGTCTAGCATGGTTACTGACCTCTGAACTATTTGCTGCACACAACCTCCCCTTATCACTGGCTGGTCTTTTCAACTGGTACACAAGGAAGTCAGCATCTCATTACTATCATGTTACTTTCTTTTCCTTGAATCTTCTGTCTCATGCTTTAAGGATCTTTTGTCCCCCTCAGCCCACCCTAGGGAAAAATATGCAATTCTTTTTTGGACACAGTCAGCTAGGTAATTACACTAGCTCAATTTTATTAGGACCTTCAAAAAGCTGTGCCTGCCTGACTGATTTATTTGCATCACTATTTACTGGTTTGCTCTTCTAAGAAATACTGTATAGCTCCCTTTATTTAAATACACATTCCAAGGAATACAACACACAGTGAAGTGAGGAAACAGTCCCATGTATGTGTAAAAGGTAATACAGTGTTGGTTTTTTTAATTTCCCAGTAAGCTATGAGAAAAACATGCCCTAAATAATACTGCCAGCAGAATGGTATTCTTGATAGTATGGTTTGATACATGGTCTGGGATGTGATTCTCAAAATAAAATAAGCCTGATAAGTCTGATCACTAAATGTACTTTCTTATCATAATTTAATCAGATATCGCCTAGACAGCATCCCCTACATTCTTCAATAAAACAACATATAAGTAAAGGTCTGGACTTTGGAAACAAGGAGCTGCAGTTCTAGTCACTGGTCTGGGAGACAAAAAGCCAGCAAAACCCAACAGCCTCTAAATCACAGCTAAATCATTTCAGACAGAGAACTGGTAAAGGGAAAAAAAACCCCCAACAAACCACCAACAAACCCAAACAAAAGGAAAAAAAAAAAAGCAACCCACACTTCAACAAAGCCTGAAAGAATCAACTGGCTTCAGTCCAAGAAATGCTAATGGAACTCATATTAGCTGAGAAGTGAAATAAGTTTCCAAGAAATTGTTTAAGATACTCATTGTACAGGGAAAAAAAAGCGACTCCACTGCACCATTTTCCAAACGCCTGATCTTGCATTCCTTGCACACCCTAACTCCCTTTAAAGTAATTATGAGTTTAGGCTATGTGCCAGGGTTATATAACTATGTCTTTAAAGACAAATGCACAGTAGCACAAAGCAAAAATATATATAAAACCAGGATTAGGAAAAAAAAAAATAAATCCATAGCTGGACAAACAAAACTAGAAATTTAGAAAGAAAAGTACAATGAAAATAGCTAAAGGTGAGGTACATGTCTAATCTCCTTCTCTAGAACTGGAAAATATTAAGAGGGAGGAAATTCAGAGTAAAGGGGGTGAAATTGGAAAAGTTAAACAGGCTTGTCAAATAACAGAAATATTTGAGTTACATTTCCTAAGCTACTTTAAAAGGGAGTAAACTAACCAAATGCCATCTGAAATTGGCTGTATGCCCACCACTTTGGTTGACTTCAGGGTCAGTAAGGCAGAAGGCAGACATAAGCTAGCATAGCTGAAAAATCAATACAAATACTGATAAAACACATGGAATTTATTATAGAGCAGCTGGAAATGCAAAGAAAGAATTCTGTGGATCTATACTGATGGTGTAACTTCAAAAAATATTCTCCAAGTATGAAAGCGCTTTACAAAACAAACAACTTTAAGAAGTGAAGTTAGACATAGTCTAAAAGGAAAACAGAAAACAGACCGTGCTACTCTGAAAGTCTGGCATAACATTTCTGATTGGTTTAATAATGTTACTTTTCACATAAGTTCAAACAGGCTTGCTAATGAAGATCAAGAAATCTTTCACATAGTAATGTAACACATGCGTGACAACATCCATGAATTGGGGAGAAAACAGCTGCCCAAAATAAAACGGGAAATTCTTAGCTGTTTCTTTCCCCATTGCTTTTCTTCCAGTATATTATTTTGGTTAAATTTTCAGGTACATTTTCTTGTACTGTGCAAAGTTTTAAAGGATTCCTGGAAAGCTTTCAAGACATTCATCTATGTCAATATTTTTATTCTGTAGGGAGTCATGTCAGAATCAACACAATAAATGTTACCATGAAGTATTGCTAGTGAGCCATTCCTACAAGAAAGTTTCCTTCTGTACCACTGCACAGAACAGTCAGTCATATTTCATACAGGTTTATATTTCAACAAACCCTTCCCTATAATACCCTGCACCAAGAGTAACATTTAAAGGATTTTTATTGAAGGTGTACCGAAGCCATCTTCCACACAAAGGATGCAGTTTCACTGTTAGCTTAAGGTGATCTAAATTTGGGCCAACACCGAAAGGGTAGTGATCTGGCTGAAAAACTAAAGTGGGGGTTGGGGGGGGCCTTACTCTTCAACCATATCAGCTATCTAATCCAGTTGGCCATGTGGCGGCATGATTCCTGGTGCCTTCACAGGGGAAGCAGTCAGAAGATGGGAGTTGGGAAAGACAGGTTTATGCTTTTTGCAGTAAAATATGGCCCTTGGTGTGTCATGAGCCAGTTAACAAACTACACACTGAAAACAATATGAAGATACTAAATTCTGCCGCATATCTCCTTAGCACACATGTGGTATCTGAGACTGCAGATGAAGAGAGTCACAAATCATAAACTTTCATACTTAAAAAGACTGGACAAACAATGCATAATGAAAATATCTAAAATGCTTTTTAGAACAAACTATGAAACTCAATGGATAGCAAGTTGACTGAGTAACAGGTTACAGGTATTTCACTAAGAGGACAGAACTCCTCCGAATTAAGAAAGCCAGCTCATTTCTGAATTAGAGTCTGCTTCTCTTACCCTTTTTTCTCTCTGTGTTGATACAAGTTCTCACTGTTCCTACTCTGCAAAGTTAAAAAAAGCCCTTCTGACAGCAAAGGCACACATGCTCCATTAGCTCTTGCAGTCCCACCTGAAATGGTGTAGAATGGTTTACTTAATAAACATTAGAGGTTACTAAAAGTGTATTGAATTCACAAATAAAAATCAGAGAGGTAGATAAACTTTTTCAGATGCTTACATGAATGTTGATGTTGATGAGAATTCAGAAGAACTTGTGAAAACAACAGAGCACATCAAGATTACAACAGCACATACATAACACGTGGGAGACAGATATGAATACCATTTGAAGACAGATATGAATTTAAGCAATACTGTTTTCTATAAACCATTTCTCACATGAATTAATATGGATGACTGCCATTCTTCAGCAACAGTAAGAAGTACCTTTCAAACTCTTCTCTGTATGGATACCAAAAAAATTGCTATGATATTATCAAATATTACTTTTTTGTTGTTGTTTCTACAAGACATCGGAGGGATTTTAGAAATGTGGGCAGCACAAGGGTCCCATTCCCTCTTTAATCTTCCAACTAGCAGTCCAAGGAGTAGAAGCAGATTCCAGCTTGGCAAAACAGCCTGGTTTCTGCATTTCTGTCACTGGAGGGCGAGGCGATTTGCATTGCCCCAGTTACTTGAACAAACTTTCCTCACTGGCAATGACCTTCACTTTGGGAGTGCATTGCTAACTATACTGGCAGAGAGAAACCTCCCGATATACATGCTTGCCATTCTACCCACCGAGCACCACCAGGTCTGTCCTTCTGCAGCTCTACTTCAAGGTCTGGGAATATTAGCTGCATAAAGCAACAGGAGGCTCTGTCTGGAAAGGGTCACGACTGAGTCTCTTATGTCTATAATCCATCCTTACTGAATACATTAATGAATTAAAACATATAATTGTGTTTGAAAGTGCTCATCTCAACTCAAAATGTATCACTCAGACATGCAACTAAGCTCACTTGTGTGCAACTGCCTTAAATTTAAACCACAGTTATCTCAGCTTCAAGTCGCTGGACCAAGACATTTGTGAGGCAGTTTGGCTGGCTAAATTTCCATGAGACAGGTTATGTCTCACTGCAGTGGAGCAGGGGAAGGGAAGCTATCTTGAAAGGCTTTCAAGAGCTTCCCCAAGCCTTTCCAACTACCTGGCAAAGAAATCTTCAGGATATACTAAGACTGAACTATGATGCTGAGCCAGTTCATGAGAGTAATTCTTATGACCACAAATAAATTTCAGGGATATTGCTTCATACTCAGTCCAGAACATAGATTGATGTGATGTTGGTCTTGATATTCTGCAGGACACTGTCAAACACTTGTCTTGTTTAGAGTCTTCCTTTGGGAGCTTCAACTCTTAACTTTCAGTTGCCTGTCTGGTGTTAAGTTGAAGCTCTCCTCTCGTCCCACCTCGTGGTTGAGCTACATTGTTTCAAAATGTTTGGCGCTTTTTTTTTTTTTTTTTTTTTTTAAACAATGAAAAAGAACGGAAGGAGATTTTAGTCATTATTATATATGGCTGAAGATGGGCCTGAAACAAAATCCCATCTCTGAACAACCCTGGAGCTCAGATTCATAATTATCAGTCTGAATAATTTCTTGATCCCTAACATAAAGAACAAGTCTGGGGGAAAAGTAAAAGAGTACATGAAAATAAATCAAACGCTACACAGGTTATGGTAGTGAGACTGCTGTGGCCCTGGAAATGATCAGCCAAAGCATAGAGAGGAAAATCATCATGGCATGTTATGGTAACAACTGCCATGTGTAATAAAAACCTACAATTTCTTTGTAATGTAAATTTGCAGGTTAGTTTGTAAAGTGTTAATAAATCAAAATTTGGAGGTTTTTAAAAACTGTGTTATTCCCTAGTTATCCAATTCCACCAATTAGTAATTTGGCATTGTTGCTTACTAAAAAGTTCTACCAGCTTTTATAATCTACTAGATAGAGGGTGAAAGTGAATGACTGCTTTCACTGAAAAGAAGTTGGTACAGATTAGTCAGATTCTTCCCAAGACATTCAAACTCCTGCCAATATATTTTAATAGCCATAGAAAGCAAGCAGCCTTGCTTTAAATCTTTATGCTTTGAAGATATAAGCAGACATTCACAATAAATCAAGATGGGCACCAGCTTTGTTTTGAATGTACAGGTTATGTCAGGTTAATTAGAAAGTAAGCATCAATAAGCAAAAACAGTGGAAGTGCCATCCTAGTTGCTTAATACATTTTTCACAAAAAGAAAGGGAGCTTTAAATGAAGAGTAGATCCTAAGTATACTCTTGAAGGAACATACAGTATGATGTTTTCTTCATTATGGAAACAAATGTGGATAACAAATTCATTATTTCCAGCAGTATTTTTGGCTTTTGACATAACTATTTGAAGGAGAGATATAAGCTATGCTAAAGTTATTTGTATTCATATTTTGATTTTCAGTTCAGAGTTCTAAGAATAGGAGCTCTATAAGCACCCTATCTTAGAAATTATCAAATGACCAATCGCATTGATTTGCAAGGACATCAAAAGAAAAAGGAAAACAAGAAAATTGGGCTTCCTTGATGTGGAAATAAAATTTGAGAAGACACGATGGTGCATCCTGATTCTTCTTATGAGATAAAATCATAGCATGATTTGAAGGGGCACCTGAACACTGAAGTGCTCCTGGGTTCTGCAGACCAATAATCTGAAACAACGCCTACAAGTGCTCCGGCCCTTACTAACCACATAGGAGATGATGCACAACCAGCCTCCTAAGATGCTTTGTGTGCATTAAGCAGCGTGAACAACCTGTACTTCTTCTCAAGCAATGGCTTTCACAGTGACCAGTAAGCGTTTGCTTTACGTCAAATGCTGGGACAGTTTTTGCTGGACAAAGAGTTTGCCACAAAGGAAGAGAATTCCAATAATTTCTCAATAGCTGTAATTGCTCTGTGTGGTGCTTGCTAGCTAGACCTGTACTCTGCAAAGTACCACTGTTAATATCAGACCTAAGCTGACTTTGAGGCCACATGTTCATAACTTTAACAAACCAGTAAGTTTTTTCATGAGAAGCTGGCTACTAAAATATTAAATGTAGTAAATGACCCATTATTCTGAGAACTGTTTTAATTCTGGAAGCATTTGAACTTGTTGTTAAATTCCTAGCAATCAGATTAAGTTTAAAGTGCTTCATGGGTGGTCATGAATAAAAATAAAGAAGTAAAATAGCCTGACAATCAAGAAATTACAAGTATGGGCTTCCTGAATTACCTCCCTTAGGGAGGTTAAACTAGGAGACAGGCAATTATAGTATGCTTCACTGTTAAACCAGAGTTTGGAATTATCTAAAGGAAAGATGAACTAACAACTCACACTGCATGAAAATCAGTGGGAAGAAGAGCCTTTAGAGCCTCTTTCTAGTTTACAGTAAGTGGCTACAATCTTCCCTAGGATGCTTGTTTTTCCTAATACAATAAAAAAAGATCCATTCAGATTCTTCTCTAAAAGGCAATGAATAAGTATTCCTTATTCTGTTTCCAAGCAGATTGATAAATATATGCAAACAGATACATGCCCACAGGGAGAAGAGTCTGGTTCAGCAAGTTAGTATAATTCATTCCGAAATGCTCAATTGTTCTGTCTGAAGTACCCAGTGTTTGTCATCTGCCCAGGAAAATCCTTTTTTACACTGCCACTTCAGTAAAAGAAAGCCATTGTGGAAGTGTATTTAGAGTTGTACTTTTTTGCTTTGTGTAAACAGTTTTAGGGTCATATCTTTAAAATGAGAAAAACCAGCTGCAGTATACAGTTCCTATCAGTGCACATGGGTCCATACTGCAGCCACCCACAAATATCCAAACATGGATACCCCTACAACCATTTTTATGGATGTTTAGACTAAGTGCTAATATAAACACTACATGCAATTTTTAAAAATTTGGTACTTTGTTTCCAAAAACAGAGCTATGATCAGAAAAAAACAGATACAGACCCGTTTGCAACACTGGTCTCAAAAGCTCAGGGTATTGCATACCAGTGTCTGACGTTAAAACCAGAAAATCCCTTGGTGATGAAATTTTGACAGCTGACAAAAAAAATTCCAAACATTTTTGCACACGCACCAGGCTTTTGATCAAAAGCTGAGATGACTGCCTTCTTATTTTACTTGATCTAGTTTACTTTTCTCTATTTCTGAGAAAAACACTCAACTGCAAATATAAGTTGTAGAAAAAGAACTGTAATGTCAGGAGTAAATGATATGTATAAAATACAAATTATCAACTTGTGGGGAAACTAACATTTGCCATATTTTTTGACTACTTCCACTGTTTTACCTAAGTTTGCACTGTTAGATGTAATTTTTGCCTTACAATGTGATGCCTTATGTAAGATTTATTTCCCTTAATTGAAAACACTGACAAATTTTGTGAAGTGTCTCTATGGCTCTGAAATCAACATAATTCTATACGAATTATTATCATGTATCATGTTCACGGATGATAACGTTTCCACTACATTGTATAGAGGTTTCTGTGTCTCAGACACACACAATTGGCCTTGGCAAAACCTGATGGAGAAAAACATGTGGCTAGGGACAGAGAATGGAAACTTTAAGTAAGTGGAACAGAAAAATTTTCCATCAGTAATTTTAGGAATTTGTCTTTCCCCCCCTCTATTCAGTCACATCTTCATCTCTCTAGGCACCATTGCTACCGTTTTTCACCTCTCTGCTAATACAGTTGTTTGTGTAATCAGACCCTCAGGTGACAGAAATCATATTTCTGTTAAATGATAATTATTTATTTCTGTCACCTCAGAGACACACAATTTATTTTTTATTCTTCTCTCTCAAATCAGTTACTAGTTGAGCTATGAAGCAAAATTCACTCTTGCATTAGAGAATTTTTTAAATCAATAAGTGGTACTAAAAGCATAGAATGCAAGATTCCTAATAGCACTATCGCTGTACAACAGAAGGAAAGATAAACTCACCCTGAAGGAGACCTGTATTTACTAATTTTCATAATTAGGGGGTTTGTCTGGCTTTGAGTAAACAGTGGAAAAATGGAAGGAATTTGAGGAGAGGCTACTACATTTGAAGAGACAAGAACTGAAGGGAGGGGTACAGGACAGGATGAGCAGGAAAGGGAACAACACAGGACAACAAAATAAGCGGAAAGGAACAGTGCTATTACACTGCTCAGTCCCTATGGAAGTTTCTACAGCTCTCCTTCCTTCCAAATGAGTGAACATTCCCTCATATCTTTCTGAAGCATGGCGTGAAACTCACTAACAGAGTATAAATCAATTGCAGGTGTTTCTTTGGAGTCTGATTTTCTAGGATAATCATTATAGCAGCTTTGTCTTTTCAGTTACCAGAACTCAAGGGACTGTAAATCCACAATGAGAAACAAAAAACAGCAACAGAAGGAGCAAATGAACTCATAGATAAAGATCCTGGGCCAAAAGTCCTTTCTGTTAAACTAAACCCCATTTATACTGCACTGTCATGAAGAAAACCCCAAAAGTGAAAAAAACATTTCTTCCAGTAGAGTTATTGAGTAGGAGGCCATTGTCACGGAACAGCAGGAGTTCTGAAGCCACAGCTTCACATACAGATGTTTTAACTTGGCATTATTGCTGTTTAGAACCTACTGCCTCCACCCTAGTGCCAGCACAAGCATTTATGCAGGCATCTGCTGCATTTACTGCTTTTCACCTGGCATGGCATCCTGAGCTGATTCTTTGCCTGCTCCAAGGGAAGAAGCGCCATGGGGCTAGGCTGGCTGTGGGAAGGCCAGAATGGTGTGACAGCAGCTTTGACTTTTGCTTGTTGAAAATGCATACATGAGACCACAGCCTAAACTAATCCTCTCATATCTTTCAGTACTGGCATGTTGAAAGTAGGCCAGAGCAGAACAGGCCTCCTGGAGTGTGTATCACTAATATTATCTACTACTGAGAATTCACAAAGAGACAATGAGAACAAGCAATATAAGCTACAGAAGGCTGAAAACGTTTCAGGCTCCCAGCCGTCTAAGAAAAGTGCGTTTGCTACAGCGAGTTCAAAAGAACCTCCTTTACTTGCTGTGATCAGGATCTCTTGCTCTGAAATTATTCTTAGCGTTAAAAATTCTATGAAAGAACAAAGCTGTACAGTGTACAGTAAAAACATTCTTGAAACAGAATACTTTTCTAAGCTTTCCATGGAGTATTTGTGGGTCATTGGGTTATTACAACCGCCCACTAAAAATAGTAACTGAAAGTGTGTAATTAATTGGTCAAGAAACAACTACTGTCTTCTCTCCTTCCCAGAGCATGTTTACAGTGATTTGGAGTAACCTGCCTTGCTTTGGCAGGCTGTGTCCAACCAACTGAGCTGAAAAACCAGTTTTAAAGGGACAGCTTTACTTTACCTGAAACAACTGTTGGCAGTTTGGTAAAACAAGAGTGTATCAAATGTAGTTTGCATCTAGAGCTACAGATCTTTTGTTTTGTTTAAGAATATTCTCATATAAAAGTGACCTTGCAACTATGCACTGCCAAAAACCTCAACATAATGTAGGTTTACTGCAGAAACTGCAAATGCACTGTCACAGTTTTACATTTTCTGTGCTGCTTTGGCAGCCTTATTTTGTCATAAATAATGTTTATTAAAAAAAAAGTTGACTCCAGTTCAGCAAGCTTAGATTAGGGGACTACAAACTGACTTCTAACAGATTGTGTGAAGACTGTGCGAAGACTGACCTCTTAATGACCCCGTGAAACCAGCCTCATCAGTAAGACTCACACTCAAGACACACAAGATAAACAGATGACAAAGCTTAATTGATCAAATTAAGTGAGCTGTGAAAACCCCATGTGAAGTGTTAAAAGAAGTGTCAGGTTTCTGAGTTTCCTCCTACATAAAGGATGGAACTAACCCATGCAGTTACTCTAGCACCTCTAGCAAGTAATCTGGAACTAGTGTTTGCCTGTACTAGAGCAAATATAGCCATTTTTGATAATTTAACGGAACAACTCTGGCTGGGCCTTAGCTTAGTAGGTCTGCTGATCCATCAACCGTATAGCCCAATTGACACTATGTCTATCCCAGTGGAGAGAGAGTGGGTTCTTCAGATTTGCTCCTGGAAGACAGTGATGTTGAGGAAGTAGTTTTAAACATAGTTCTTGGCAATCAAAGCCAAGAGAGAAAGGTCAAGTGTTAATAATTTTCAATCTGTGAAGAATTACAGGCATACAACATCCTAATACTCTTGAAGTAGCAGTACGCTACATCTATTCCATCAATAAACCTGGAACCAGCTTCAGGGATGTATGTTCAGCACAACTGCCAAATAAGGGAAAAACAAGAGCAACAACAAAAAAAACCCTTAACAAACCAAAATGACAGCAAAAGTCTTTTCCAGGTAAATACCACAAAATTGAAAGTGAACTCACATTCAGCATATCAGATGCCTAGTGCAATGATTATCATGTGTCATTTCTAAACTGGTAAGTTTGAGGTTTCCTCTTGAGTACTAGAAAATATTTTTAAGTGAAGGAATCTTTTAAAAGGATGATCATAGCAATCCATACACACATATGCATGCACTCTTACCCACTACCATAACACCACTGACCTAACCAACTTACATTTTAGAGAATTTTTATTCATAAAACAAAGGATGTGATAACGCTATTATTTCCATATTCTAGAAGATGTGTGTAATATCATTGCTCTGAGGACTGGTAAGGAATGTAGCTGGGTTCTACTCCAACCAGCACAAGACTGAAATATCTTTTGGGAACTTACAAGAAAGATAATTACTATGGTCTGCAAATATTCAGAAGAGATGAAATGATTAGTATCTGAAAACCGCCTTCTCCTTACTTTCATGTTAACATATATACATCATTTCAAAGTGTCTTATAAAAGTCTATCCCTTTCCAACCAAAAAAAGAAAAGGATTTAGTGATATCAAACAAGAACAAAATCCATTTGAATTTCTGGCTAAAATAAGCTACAATATTACTGGGTTTTAAAATCTGTTTCCAAGAAGCTACATACACATAAGGTATTAAGTGGATATTCCAGTAAAGCTAAAGAAAATCAGAGTCAAGTCATTGCAAATGAAAATGGGGATCTGAAAGTTTATGGTTTGGATATTTGTAAAGTTTGACATTGATTACTAAAACAAAACTTATAAAAATAGCTTTGTCTTCTCAGAATTGCTTTTGCATTTATATCAGAGGTAGAATACTGAATATTTTATGTTTATAATACTTCTTTCTCATTTTAGAGAGAATATGTATCTCTCATTCACTTTTTCTGAAGTTTAAAGTGAATAACCTTCCTTCTACCCACAGATTAAAGAAGTAAAATACTTGGGCTGTAAACCAACTGTTTTCTGAGAGCTTATGACAAATCCTTTGACCATATCTAAAAATAGATTCTGATTTATGGAGGATACTAGGTGGTATAAAAGCAATAATTAGAACCAGTTACAATGTTTAAAAGCATATGGGTTCCCATAAAAGCAAGAGCAAATGGGTACAGAGAACTCAAAGAATTTGCTACATATTTTCAGCAAGGTCAACAACCAAGAGCTAACATACAAAGCTGATTGTCCTAGTTTCAGCTGGGATAGAGTTAATTGTCTTCCTAGTAGCTGGTACAGTGCTATGTTTTGAGTTCAGTATTCAAAGAATGTTGATAACACACTGATGTTTTCAGTTGTTGCTAAGTAGTGTTTAGACTAAGTCAAGGATTTTCCAGTTTCTCATGCCCAGCCAGCAAGAAAGCTGGAGGGGCACAAGAAGTTGGCACAGGACACAGCCAGGGCACCTGACCCAAACTGGCCAACGGTGTATTCCATACCATGGGACGTCCCATCTAGGATAGGAATGGGGAAGTGGGGGCGGGGAATCGCCACCCAGGGACTAGCTGTGTGTCGGTCGGCGGGTGGTGAGCAATTGCCCTGCACATCATTTGTACGTTCCAATCCTTTCATTGTTACTGTTGTCATTTTATTAGTGTTATCATTATCATTATTAGTTTCTTCTTTTCTGTTCTATTAAACCGTTCTTATCTCCACCCATAAGTTTTACGTCTTTTCCCGATTTTCTCCCCCATCCCACTGGGTGGGTGGGGGAGTGAGTGAGCGGCTGCGTGGTGCTTAGTTGCTGGCTGGGGTTAAACCAAGACATTGATAAAGTTGCTGGCTGAAATCTGAAGTCTTAAAAATGTTATTCTGTCCTTAAATAACGCTGTAGTGCATTTTTTGTTGGCAAAACATTGATGTAGTTTCCCAATGTTTTTCTGAAACATTCCATGGGTGCGTAAACATGAAATATACAAGTGGTAGGCAACAAGTTGAATACAAGCAGACATTTCCTACCCTTGATATTTCCTTTAATAAGTTACATTTATGTTGTCCAAATCCGCAGTGATTGGTTTCACAAGACACTAAAATCATACCAGTACTCATCTGTTACTACATTTTAACCTCTATCTGTAAAGCTTTGCAGAATATCATTATCCAGAGCACTGATTCTAAATATTTCACTCCAAACACTGCCTGATCAGGCTTGGCACTCCAGAGCCTGCTCTTTCACTGTTTGAGTATAAACTAGGATTTAGATGTGGCTTCAGTGGAGGTTCTTAGTATGTGCATGCCTTTTTAAGAGGATCAGATTTTATCTTTCATAGCTGTTCTTTTGTTCTGAATTTTGTTTGCCATAAAGAAAGGACATAACATACTATCCAATATTTATGACAGAAAGGTAAATATTTTCTAAGTTTTACTGCTTATGCTATTACTTATACCAGTATTAATTGTATGGTAGTAGTAAAAGAATATAAAGAAACACATTTATCTACCTCACATTTTACCAGTAAGTTTAGGTTTTTTTCAGCTATAAAATTTCATTAAATGCTGACTGATTTTTCAGTATTTTCCAGAAAAGTTAAAAGATGATTTGTGAAATTACCGTTTGCTCTAGTGACTTGAAAGTTTGTTCTGAATTGGCCTTATCTCATTTTGGAAACAATGGCATAATTTATTTAGTGGCTTAAATCCATGCTTATTGTTAGGAGTATCATTCCCGTGAGCTATAATGTCTTTCTTTCTTTCAAGTTACATAACGCTATATTTTTCTTAAATAAGAGTTAACTTTGCCTGGCTTTAGTAAGTTTGGTTCTCTGGCAGAAATCAGGGAGGCTTGTTTGGAAAAGGATTTGACATGCACGGTCTCTCCTGCTCAGAACTGGCAGAACAAACCTCATATAAAAAGCCGTCTACATCAAAGCCTGGGAAGCTCATCCACTCCTATATTTAGCTTACTTTAAAAAAAAAACAAACCAAACCCAACCCCTTTTCCTTGTCCTTTGGTTACTTTTGATGAACTATACTTTATGTACCATAACATTTCTTGCAGATTGTATGGCAGTAACCAAGCAAACCACCTATGTGTCAATATTTTCTTTAAGTTCCCATGCTAATTTTCGAAAGCATGTCTTAAATCCAAAATTTCAAACCTTCTGCGTTCCAGTTTGACAAATTTATGAAAAGCAGCTAGATACCACAAATGAAGATGATTTAATTCTGTCTTTCACTTTTTTGTGTCAGTAACTTGCCAGTATGAAGCCACTTTTCATTCTGGCAGTAGAACAATAGACAGAAAGGCAATTTAGAGCCTCCTTCAGTGTCTTCTTTTTAATACTAATAGAGAATTGTCAGGTATATTTAAAATATCTCTTTACCAATCAGCATAGAACATTACCCTGTGTTGGGTAACTTCTATCCCTGACTCAGGTTAAACTGAAATGCTTTCCTGAAATTCACAGCTGAGTTTTTCTCATGAAATCATCCTGCTGTAGAACCATTTGTATGCTGATAACTATAGAGGATAAAATATCACTCTCCTATAATAGTCCTACATTTCTTAACAACTGTCTTCTCTCTACAGCTTACAGCAGAGAGCCTTGAATGAGGTGTTAATAGCCCCATTGTAAGAGGATCCTGACAAAAAATGGAATCTGCTGCCAGACACTGCCTGCAACAAATGTGATAGTAAACAACTTGGAAACCTGAACAAGCAACATGCTTGTTTAGAAAAGCCATGGTAACTAGACCTCCAACATTCCAAGTGCGAGTAAAATCTGGACTATCCATTGCTTTATAGTTTTTTCCTTAATGAAACACAGAATCATTAGAATTTAAATATTTACCTTAGCCATGAAAATACCTCAGTTAGCTGATGATAATTCAGCATTATCTCTAATAAGCTGCTTTGTCTGTTTCTACACTCACCAAGAACAGAGGGTTTTTTTCCTCCAGTTTTCCTCAACCTGGGAATATTGTGAGAGTAGTATTTAGCACTTCACGATGTAATGAAATTATTAATTATGTCTGGACAATATCAAATTAAAAAAGTCATGTCTGTAGCTTTCTCCAATAAAACACATCACTGCAACTACAGTCAATTATGAAATTCTGAGAATTAGTGAAAAAGCCAAGTTCTCTTTTGTCCTTCTACTGCCAGAGACAAGAATTCACATAGGAAAAGTAAATTGGACAGTGCAAAAAGTACACTCATCAGCATTAGAACTCCAGAGTCCTGTCTCAGTGACAGAAACATCTCTGCTGATTTTAATTAAGTTAGCAATTCTTAGTCTGTCACCTACAGAAGCACATGCACTAGGAAGAAAAAAAGAAGATATAAGACACATTTACCTATACTACAGTAACAGTCAGGCTGGACAATTGTCATTCTGGACATTTGTAAGGTTTTTTTGCTTCCCCCCACCCCCATGAATATTTTTTTCTGAGGCAGGTATTTGTATGCAGAATATGCATTCCTCTGCTGGGGCACATTGCCAAAATCTTCTGTGATTTTGATAAAGGATGAGGCTTATTACATGACTCCAATGGATATGGAAGCTGATAGGATGCCTATGCTTATTGAGTATTTTATGCTGCCCATTTCTATGGTTTTTGCTGATAACCAGCACCATGTTCATGTGTTTTAATGGAAGCTGAAGGCACACAGTTCTGACTTCAGGGGCTGACTTGGCAGTTTCACTCAGACAAGCATTTACTAGAGAACAGTCTGCAAATGTCACTAAAGTCCATTTTAGACTGTGTTGAGAGTTAAGTAAACATGATTAGCAAGGGGGCCAAAAGGGTGGTTGTGATTTTCTGTTTCTGACAGAAAACACTGTTTATCCTATATTACTTTAGAGAGGAAGACTTTAATTCCCAGTGAGGATTATAAAAGTAAACAAAAGTTGAAGTGTATCCAACTCAAAAGTCTAAATAATTTCAGCAAGCCAACAACATCTAAGACAGTATGACAACTATTTCCCTAAGTATTTAAAATACCAAGGAAATTAATAAAAACAAAAATGATAAAATGAAGCACTTAAGAGGAATTGTCAGTTCCATGCAATCTCCAAAGAAAATTTTTTCCTGTAAGCAGTTATGAAGCAGTTAAAGATGTAATTAATATGCATGTTCGGAGCAATGAGTTGTCAGAAAATAAAATCAGACTTTTTCAGTAATGTTTGCCATTTCATTATTGCAGGTTTTGAATATTTAATAATAAAATAAAAAGCATTTTTCTTGAAAGTGCCACAGCAGAAAATGTTACTACTGAATTCAGAAAGGTGGAAAATAAAAATATCTCCATCCTTTAGGTAAAACCAGAACTAAACTGCTGCAATAAAACTGTTGTCACTGGAGACTGGTTGAGCTTTCTCTTTGTGAGTATTTAACTAATAGGTCACTTTCTCAAAGCAAGTGTGCTACCTGACATTCATTAAACTTTCCCCAAAATACAACAGCAGAATTCCATGCCATTCTGCTTTGCCTTCTGCAACTGCACGTGCTCTAATTTATTCCAGCTACCAGGGAGAAATACACTGCTACTGAAGCACGCAGTTGGGTTCTTTGGCCAGATGGCCACTCGCATAGCTACTGCTGTTCTTGAACACCTGAGAAGATTCCACAGAGATACAAGATTTGCTTACCCAATTCGTATTATAGAAGCTGAACTAGAAAGAGATGGCATTCAAGTACTCTGAACACAGGTCCACATGAGGACTCTAGAGGCTTTAAGCTTGGTAAAGTTTGTTTACTTCCCTCAATCTCTTCCAAATTAAAAAAAATAACAACAGTGGACTGTAGTTGCCAACACAAATAAAACCCAAAGAAATCCTTAGTTTAAGAAATCAGCTATAGGTGGAAATATAAAAAAAGAAACAGGTACAGATAAGAAAGGGGAAAAAATACCAAGGGACTTGCACAATGCATTCACTGGCAAGGTACTTTATGAAAGTCCAGGAGATAAATTACCGTAAGATCACTACTTGATAAGGTTTGGTACATATACTGCACACGTAGGAGATTATAGAAGAGCATTTTCTTCCAGGTTCCAGGCCAGTCTTTAGCACACAGAATAAGCAGAAAATTACATAATGAGAAAGTATTCTTCTACAATCAATGAGAAATTTTAAATATTATCCCACAGACCACTTGCAGGTTCAGATATGTTTCTAATATTTTTATGTCTCTATTTACACACATTTAAAACTAGAACCAAGGTTTGGCATGTTAAACTAACATCTGCTACATTCACAAATTATCATCAGCTTACCATTGGCATGGCAGGTCCTTGGGTGAAACAGCCAGTTTAACAACAAGAGAATGTCTCGCTTGGTATTCAATGAAATAAGAATTGCTGGTATATTTTGTGTATGTACATTGAGATCATACCCAGTTCTGCATGGAGTGTAGAGGAAGATCTGCATTTACCAAAGTCTTAATCGCTATATGACAGTTCCAAGAAGGCAGTAGAATTTATAGGTGCTATATGATGTTTTTTATATGAAGAAATTGTAACAAAATATAAGCAATTATAAGGTATAGATTATTTTTTTTTAGAAGGCCAATACATTAACTGTTTCACAGATATATATTAAAAATTAATATTAAGATATAAAGAAATAATAAGCAATTGCAGAAACCGAGAACATCAGAACAACAAAACAGAATGTGATTAGGGAAGAACGCTATAGGTGGGATTAATCAAGAAACACACCACATTTCCCACTCAAATTAGCAAGAAAATGACCTACTTATTCAAACTCAAATTACGTTGTTAACACGATCATTTCTAGAAAACTCTGAATACATGGCCTTCTAATGTCAGTATCATTAAAACAGAGCAGTATAACCATTTAATATTACAAGGAAGAACTTATCAGTTCACTAGAAACTTTTTCCATAGTGTCTTTAATGAAACCTCTTTACTAAGAATTTTTAAATTAAAAATTCAGACTTCTACCTTGTCCCTTCAAGGTTTCACCCAGTGAGAACTTAAGTAATTTAATCTGCTTTTTATACAGGTCAGGATCATCCAAATATTTCATTTATCCACGCAGGAAAATGAATGCAACAGCGACACTATAAACAGAACTCACAAACAAGAAAACAAGTTTCTACAGCAACTCTTACAGTATTGTATTTGAAACGGAAAATATGCTATGAGTTTTTCCTCTGACTCTGCCAAGAAGCCTTCGAAGGCTCATGAAAACATGACAATGCAACTCACGCGAAACGGTCCTTACCCTGAATTGATGAACCTTATGCTAAGAATGAAAGAAGCAGGGAGACAGACAAGGCAAGAGCAAGTGTGACCGAGAGAGCGCATGAGCGACAAGTAAGGGAAAGGGAATGAAGGAAAAGCTACTTCAAGCTCTAATTACTTTAACTTTTTTCCTATTACAATTATTTTAACAAAAGTATTTTTGAAAGAGAAACGTAAAGAAACTCTTTAATTTAATTGCACTTTTTATATTCTTAAGCCAAAGACTTTTCATGCATTAATCTAAGCAAGAGACATTTTTCCTCTGGATTGTTCTTACTATCTCCCCATCTCCATTTTTCACTGCAGAAATATACCAATAACTGCCAACAGGATTTGAGTAAACTACTACCCCTTGTACTGAATTGACTTTAATGAAATGAATGACAGAGGGAGTATACTAAATATGTGTAAATTTTCAGCACTAATATACTAAAAATACTCAGATTTTAAACTGTTGTGAACTTCACCAAGCAATTATAACTGAGTAAGCTTCTTCACTCAGTCTTAAATATTACTGTTTTTTTAAATGTAGGTTATATCCTTCAATTAGTTTCTGGAAACTAATTTGTAAAAGTCTCTAATACAGGCAGAAGACAGATGTTACTGAAAATATTAAACAGATTTTAATGGCGTTCTACCTATTTTCCCAAATATATTTTTCAGCTGCTGCCATCATTCTCTGGATGTCAAATCAGCATACTTATAATGGATTGGTATTTATCAACTGAATAAAATAGGCAAAATTACAGACACTCAGTCTCATAGAGAACTGGGGAGTAAAGAGTCAACAAATCAAAGGTTATTTTGATTATACTTTCACTTGCAAACACATTTTTCTCATCTGACTTCTGTTATTTTCCTTATTACATTTCACATTATTTCCTAGGTTGTAATCTTATAGACAGTCTTCAAATTTCTGATGAATCCTGACAGCTGGTGAAAACCCCAATTAAATTTATGTTAAAACTATTTTCTGACATGTCATTGTGTCTGCCAGATATTTTATGTATTGTGGGACCTGTGACCTCCAAAATATGCCTGAGTTTAGAGTTTTCACACTCACATGAGAAACAGATAGCCTGTGGACCTGATCAATTTGGCTTCAGTTGTTCTTTAGTCACTAAAAAATATATTTGCATAAGCATATTATAGCTTTGTGTTGCAGGTATCATGTAAGGTGTGAAAAGCCCCCCCTTCGTGGTGAAAAGTGAGCATGATTTTTGGACCTTTTCATGGTCAATAACTAAACATGCAGGTTTTTTCTTAGTAGTTAGCTCACAAACAACAGCTGTTAGTAACTAAGTTTATACATAGATTACAGTAAACCAGAATATCAGACGTAGAGCATAAGCTCAACTTCAACTAATATATGACAACCAGTATATTTTGTTTGCTGTTAATGAGGCTGACTAAAGATCTAATGTACAGAACAGTAAGAATGTGGAAGGCACTAGGAAAGGAGGAAAAGTTGTAGAGGACAAATCAAATGTAGAGAAAGGTTGGATGAAGGCAGTGGAATAGTAGAAATAGAAAAGTAGAAAGAATAACATTTGGCATTTAGAAACTGATGTCTTGAAGAATTAGTATCAAACAGTATAAATGTGTTTAAAAATACTGCAAAAGGACAGCTTAAGAAGTCTAACAGACACATATCTGTAGTAAAGTGAAGGCATATCAAATAATTACCAAAACATTATAATCATTCTCAAAATAAAGTTTGCAAATGCAAGTGATAATAAAAGACAACACAGTTGACTGACACTTCTAATCCACAATTTATTAAATTCATAATCCATGCCGCAGTAAGAGAAAGGAACAGCTGAGCAGATCTACGGAAGTAGAAGGAAAGGATTTTGTGATGGTTAAATACTGTGATGTAGCTAATTAAGGAGAACCAGGAGTGCAAATACAATGCAGTACAAGAATATTTGTGAAGAAAATGATGAGACAATGATTTTTGTCATGCTATCAGAAAATAGCATGAAAAAAACAAAGATTCATAGAAAGCACAGTAGAACCAAGGTTAGAATAGTTCTTGACGCAGCAAGTCTCTGTCTCTTTTGCAAAAGTCAGGAGTCCATATACATTTATCACTAAGAGACAAGGACCAATCATATTGAAAAGGCTTGAAGGGAAAGGGATTGCTTAATTTGGGGGTGAATCTTATTTTGGTGGCCCTGAAAGACCATCTTAAGGCGAGCTGCTCTGTCTAGCTGTGCCAGAAATAGAGGTGGAGAGGAGAGCAGCTGATGATCTTTACAAGCACAGTTAGTGGTGGATCCAACACCTTTATTAGGATTAAACATAGACCTAGCATCTGTATCTTCCACACTTCTGTACTATCCAACTCATCACTGCTGAATCTGAATTCCAGTGTTTTTGATCTTAGAAGATGTAAATATAATCTAAATCTGACTTAAAAAACCAAGGTATAAAAAGCTACAAAAGACACATTACTACCACAACAACTTATTAACTCACTGATGGAGACAGCAATAACCAGCCTTTGACAAATAGGCATATAGAATTTTTTTTAAAACTTACAAATATTGCAAATGGAAAAGCTGGAGCTATTGAAGAATAGCACATAGAGAAAGCTCTATGGGTCTCACAGGAAAGATTTTAAATGGAACAGAAGTTTTAAAAAATAATAGGTACAGAAATTTCACTTTGTCCTAAACTCACTGTTTAATTAATTTCACATATCATACCAGTTATCTGACTCTAACTGCAATTTAAAAAAAAAAAAGCTTAGGTGTCATAAAATAATTGAAGACAGTTCTACTTCCATTACTTACATGATCTACCACAGAGAGGTGAGAAAGGTGACACAGGGGGATGGTGACCAAAACCTTGATGGACAAAATTTTGCACAGGCCACCTATGTTTCTTAATAGTTTATAGAAGCAAAAAGAAACCAGAAGCAGAAACACTACAGTGCTCAATGTGGTCAGGGAGATGGAGAAGGAAAGGGAGAGGGAGAAGGAAGGAAAAATACTCAGAAAATTGCAACCACGTCTTTCAAATACATGCAGAAGAACATGAAATGTGTTTTCAAGTATCAGTCCGTACAATACAGACGAACTCCTGAATCAAGATAATGAAGATAAGGGAAACAAATTTCAAAGAACATGCAAGAAACTAATAATTTGGTTATGTAAAGGCATGTGGAGTGAAGATAAATACACAGATTTCCAGTTGTACTGACTTGATGCTTCTCACTTTTGAAAACTGAAGATATTTTATACAGTGACTATTACCAAACATCATACAGATCTGCTTTAATAAATCTGTAATAAGTAATAACGAGGAATTAGTCAAACAAAACAAAAATGCAGCGCCTTTGAGAGGTCATATGAGCATTGCCTAGATCTCATCCTGAAAGCAAAATTTCCAGACATTCACTATAGGTCCGATTCCATTAGCTTCACATATGTTAATTATTTTTCTGACTAAATACACTGCCACTTTTGGTGAGGATACCTAAAGGCCTGACACAATTTAACAGGCAGGAGTTTTAGAACATCACAGATCTCAACCACGTTAGGTTCTCACAAATATTTTCTTTAAATACACACACACTATATATATATTACACATTATCAAGTCTACCAGAAGATAAAAAGGTGATTATCTCTCTAGTAAACAACTGTTCTACATGATACAAAGGTCAACCCTTTGTTATATCCTGGAGACATTTTATATATTAGTCTTTGAACTGTTCTGTATAAACACTGCTAGCATCTTCTCCTAAGCATTGGGGTCTTTTCCTCCTTCACTACTACTAGTTTTGAACTGAATACCCAACTTTCCCTCTGTAGCCAAATTCTAGACTCATGCTTCCAACTTGGTGTTCCTGCTAGGGCATGAACAAGGTCTCTGAAAGTGGTCCACTCCCCTGGCTCTTATCATATACTTTTTCCAGTATTCTGGAAAGAATTAAGCTATCATCTCCTTTACAGACATCTACCCAAGCAACAAAGCTCCCTCCACTGGATAAGCCTTTTCTGTTCTTACCTCCATTAAAATTTCTGTGAGAGGCTTCTTATGACAAGAAATATTTGATAGCATTAATAAGGCTGACAGAACAAGACCTGCAGCACTTGCTCAGTTCTTAGTTTTTTCCCAATGGATTTAGTTTGGGCATTTGCTTGACTACATAAAGTAGGAATATGGCTTTAATGGACTGACATATTAGTATCTTTAAACCCTGGCACGTCTATTGATTCCATAAATGACAAAAAATTAGCACATGGAAATTCTTTATCCAAAGTTTTATAGCATGCATACTGAACCAGAGGGAAACAGAAGCCACTGAGTTCCAACCTCTTGTTTTTGTCACCAGAAAATATTTCTTTACATGGGGCAGAAAATGAAAACACAGTTAATGTAAGTAAATGCAAAAGATAATGGAAGATAAACCTGATGACAGGGAAGAAAACTTGAAATGACATACAAGGAAAGCTAGGTAGTATAATCACAGTTGGAAGAAGCACAGAAACCATCAGACAATTATATCACTTCAATAAAAAAAAAAATCTGGCATATGTCAGGAGGCAACAAAATAATAATAAAAACAAGTAGCTCTGTAACTATGTGAGTTTATGATTAAACTTCATAAGCTGTAGCATCCTGTCCAGCAATTCTCCTCATCCCAGTGTAAGTTCCTACTTGTGCAGAGCATGTTTTAAAGCATGGGTATGACCAGCTGCAGGTAGGTGGGAAGGACTAACTGCAGGTGGTTAGATGTTTCTGCGATAAGGTTAAGTTCCAGCAACAAGTTTATTAAACCAAGAGGATACCCTAACAGTAGGTATTGGGAGTCTGAGAGTGGCCAGCACTTGAACTTGTAATCAGTTTAGCTACTTTTTTGCATATATATTACACAAAAAGTATGCAATAAATTAGTTAATCAGAAGTTATCCTTGTTAAATGAATCCTCAAATGACCTTCTTTTTTATATTTCTTGAAGGAAAGACTGATAGAGCCATTACTAATCAGTCCTCATATTGTTGCAGATTTCAAGCTGAAGTCAAGTAGCTTCCAAATTCCATTCAAACAGAATACCTGCTGTTTACCCCAGCTACCATTCACATAATTATGTTTATGCCTATCATGGACTACTGAAGTGTCCATAATACTTCAAAGTCCATATTATCAAAAAGAACTTTATACTAGTATATTTATCTACCCTGACTCTACCAAACACATTTTCCAAATGAAATGAATATTGGCAGAACTAGCTTTGCCAGTTCCTCTCTCTGTCTCTTAAACTGATAGTAGTTGATCTTTCATCTCAATTTCTTGATCAATTTTATACTCAGCAAAGAACATGATAAAAACTACTGTCAAAACCTGTGCAAAAGGTACAAGCAGGTTTTCTAAAAAGCAAATTCTATTTTCTAATAGTAATCCACTTCTACGTCATGTCTTGGTTGAGTGAGGATTTCCAGTTTCTCATTTTGGATTAGAATACCAACTGCTGTATGCAGAGGTTTTTTTCATTTCTCGACAGACCTGGATGCCAAAGGAAATGGCAGTGCAATCTTCTGTCCTATTAGTTAAAAGCTCTTAGCCGAACCAGAGGGACCTTTCTCTAGAAAGTCACTTGGAAAGCAAAGATGACAGACATACTATTTTTGGTACTTTAAAGTTTAGGGTTGCTTTCTTCCTCTTTCCTGCAAACCAAACAGAAAATTATGAACACCATCTCTCTCACTTTTGAGGCCTCAGCATCTACCTGCTACAGACAAAGTGAGCAGTCCTGGAAAATGGATTTGTCTGCATTGAGGCAGAGCAAAACAAAGGTAGCACAAAACAAAAACTATATCCCTCTCACCTCCTTTCCTCCTTCTACCCAGCAAAAGATGGTATTTTTACATTTTCAAAATTATGTGTAGGTTGGATAATTATGAGGTCAGGGATGAAACAATACCAAGGCAAATGTGGTTGCATGCCATTTGCAAAGCCATGTAAAGATGGAGTAAATACATATAATGAATAGTCTGCAAAGAGTGTCATGCAAGGAAGCACTTAATCAGTTGTTTTGGGAACTCTGTCCTGTGATACCAAGAGAATCCGTGATTATTTCTACAGGAACTCCCTATCCAAAAACCTCACTGAGAACCTCTCAGAAAACACTGCATATTAGAAGAACTGAACACTTGAATTTGCTTTGGTTGATCAATTCCAAGTATTAAATCCATCCAGTTATTTCAGCAAGAAGGAAAGAAATTAAAAACAACAGAAATTATTCAAAAGTAAAAATATTTCATCTTGATGCTTTTAGTTCACAATTATCATAAGACTACCATAATGTTTTTGCAGGTGGACAGTACAACATTTCCTCTTGTATTTTCTGGTTCAAAGTTGCATCATAAACTGCTGGCATACTGATCTACTCAAACTTTTTACAGAAAAACACAAACCACCCCAAACGCACAATCTGCCCCCTCTCCCCTCAACCTTTGTTATCTTTATTCTGTAACACTGTCTGGTTATTTATGCACCTGCACAATTCCATATACTTCTGGCACCCACTGAAAATGAAGAAGGTTCTTAGCACTTAGGCCAAGCTTCTAGTTTCTATTTGCTTCTTAGAAAAAAGCCTATTCTTGGTACCTTGAGAGAAACTGGGGGTAACAGTTCGCCACAAAGGTATGAGAGAGGCAACAGAGTTATGAAGCAACAGCAGGGCAGAAAAAAGAAGGATAGCACTCTTGGAGGCAGTAAAGATTTTTACAAGCTTACAGCATGTGCTTAACTAAAAACTTAAAAATGCAGAGACTCAAACAAGTCACCAAACCTGTGCTCATCTTCCTCCATTTCTCTGCTTATCCTATAACCTGGATTACTTTTAGTGTTAAAATGAAAACCTGAAAAACCACAGAAGTCCTGTGTGCGTATCATGCTGGCAGCACACACACTGCACATTTGATAACTGATTCAAGGATGTTTCACTTTTCCTGTTAAATACTGATTAGCTTTTATGTAGGCAGAATGTACCATTAGTTGTCTCCACCTACTAAAGGTCAGAAAACATGAGTGCCAAAAGAAGAAAGAAAAAACCTAAAAAATACATTTCTCACCTACCTTTAACCTTTCTTGTTGTTGATATCCATTGTTACAAAGAGATTCAGACTTGTATTTCTGCAGATTTTAAAAGGCTTAAAGTTCATTTATGATTACCCTTCAACACTATTTTAACAAAGGTATCAGTAAAAAGGAAATTTCTCAGCAATAACTGCCACTGGTTTTGGTCATCATATTCCTTGGTCTGAAATAGGCAATTAAAGTCACTGAAAGCAGAACACACACAAAACCCCAATTAATTATTTTTATTTACAATTTCAAGTTACTACCTGTTCTTAGGTTTTCATTAAAGTCATCTTAGGAATTGGGAAAAAAAGTGACATTCTACTGCCTAAGCAGGCTGCCTTTAACAGCAGACAGACCAGCACATCATTTCAATATTCCAGTTATTTGTAACTGTTTTGAGGAATATGAAAGAAATTGTTGACACATTTTCATGTGACTTTAAGTGTCTAAATGAGGAATCATGAAAGTCACTGGGATTAGAAATGTCTCATAAAACGGAATTTAGGATAATATGAACAAATGGATCATTATATGCAGCATCAGATCCATCTGATCAGTAGTTACAGAATTTTGAGGTGGAATGGGAATAGTTTTATATCTCTTCAAGTTCATGTAGCTCCATTAGAGATACAACTTAATACAACTCAATTATGGCATTTTCACACAAGTATTATATATTTATACTTATATTTTTTAATATATTAAGTACAGACAATCTAGTTTTCCAGCAAAATTAGGTCTTCTTTCTCATAAGAGAAACGGTGCCTAAATTGTTTGCAATTCTCTAGGAAAGATCCATGCTTTTAGAAGTGTTTTTTTCTAGTCATAATGTTATAAAGATAGAACAGCTTAATGATTTGTAGGAAGATTTAGGATTTAGCATCATTATAACTTGAAGAGAATGATGTTTTTGATTCTAGTCCTCTCACTGGGTCATCTTGCATACTTTTTTAACAGGTAGCTGTCTCTACAGCTGCAACGCCCTATCACCTGTGTAATTTTTCATCTCTCCTACCTGTAAACATCAATCTAATATACCACACAATGCTCAGAAACTTTGTTCCACTGATCTATCTTTTTTTGGTAAAAGCTAAACAACACTCCCTTCATTCTTTAAAACAGTGAGATACAGAGCATCATAAATAAATGCGACTTTCAACCTATATTTCATAACACTTCCTATTTCCTCTATTCCATCTCCCAGTGGTCTCAGAATTTTCACAACGATCTAAGATCACTGAGGAAGTCAACTAATAACTTGGTTTAAACTAACCTAACCTACTGCATTCGGTCCACAGGTAAGCTGTGAGGCATTATAATACTTTTTGTTCCTTCTTAGGATTTGCAACTTTGTGTAAGAAAATAAGAAAATAGCCTGAGAAAATGAAAACAAACCCCTATTTCTTAGTATATTCCCTCATAAAGCCTCCTTTATTTTTATATATTATTTGTTATTAGTAAATCATAAACCCTAGTCCTAAAAAAACAAGTGCCTGTTGATTAGTAGCTGCTGAAATGGAAATTCTTCACAAGTTTTCCTTGGTTTATCTCTAATCCTGTTAAAAAATACTGGTACGAAATAAGAGAGAGAAAAGCACTACAAATGAACCATTCATATATTAATTGTGAGAACAGATGTAGAAAATGCTAAGGACTTGTACTACAATCAAGTGATTAACTTTTTGTGCAGTTATTCTGCTTTACATTTTAGCAATTTTTGTTAGCATTACTTATTTCTACTATAGTAGAAAATACGTGCGTAGATCAAACTTTTATTGTGGGTAGACTTTATTACCAAGATAAATATCCAAACGTCCTTATCAACCTTGAAAGAGCATAGCAGATAAAACTAAAGAAGTGGACCTGGATGGACGTTTGTTCATAAATGCAAAGTTACATGTTTAGTGTGATCACTAACTCCTAGACAAAATAAGTGTGTTACAATTTTCTTATACAGATGAAGATTGTGTTGTTCATTTCCAAGTCAAATGCTATGAATGTTTACAGCTGTGAATTTTGTTCAGCCTTATGGAATATGTGAACCTCAATTATACATTATTTTACACCTTCTTTCTATCAGAAAGTATTACGGGGGATGCTAACCAGTGTCTTATTCTCTGTAAGAGTACATATTTGTAATACAAATTTTAAGACTTCATGGAATTCTAAATTATTGCTTTTTGATTTAAATTATTGTTTGTATAACTTCACAATTTTTTGTAACAGCCATGTTTTCTTTTTATCTTTGCATTTCTGTGATTACAAAGTTTTCAATTCCCACATTTTTGCTGGAGCAAATAAATCTTGAATATATACTGTATATACTTCTGTTTGACAGTTGTAATTCAAAATTAATAATACCTGCTTTTGGTTTTTAACTTAACTTTTGGAGAAATATGGAAAACCCACTAGGACATAGTTCATTGTTGAATCACGTGAGAGGTGGGCAGTATCTTTCCCACAGCTGGGAAAGGCTCTGTTACTTTTTGTTTCATACCAATAATAGCAGCAAAGCTCTGGTCTGTGTGTCATTCAAACTATGCAAGAATGATTTTCTATTCAGGTTTTTATCAATAAACAATAACTTTAAACAAAAACTTAAATAAATCAGTGTTTAACATTCAAGTTGAGCATTTCTGTGGTCAATCCTTCCTAATTTAGGCTGCTAAAGTAAATCACATTCATATACACATTAGTATAACTGGATGGAAAACAGTTTTCCAACGTCACATGTCTTCTTACCATTTCCAGAATGTTGTTGTTCTGCATGAGAACAAATGTGAACCCTTCAAAGCTTCCAGCACAAGTGTCTTCTCTGGGCTTCAGCAGCCTCAGTTCTCTTAGGCAGACTAAGGATTTATACCTGACTTTTGTATATTCCAAGGCATTAATCATTGGATTGTTGGCTATTCTTGCATGTTCTTTTTCTCTCCATCTCTTCCTAATATAGTCTAAACAGTCACTTACTACTTGCATATATCAAATACAATTATTAAGGTAGTAATTTCTTGCAGTATCTTTAAAACCCAATGCCTGGCAGGACAGGCTTTACAAACATCGCAGCATGTACGTGACTAGAAGAACAAGTAAGTTCAATATTAAGCGAATTGCTAGCGGAAAGATGAAGTTAAGTATAATTTCAGTGATGAGTGAAAAACAGTGAAACAAACATTTTAATAAAGGGCATAAGAGATATTCTAGAAATGACTGAACTAGCATCTTTGGAAAAATGTCTGAGGCATCTATTACAAAACAGAAGAAACCATGAAAGAAAACTCAGCTGCTGAGGAGTGGAGACTGAAGTGCCAAACAATTCAGTTCAAGAAATAGTATCAGTTTCACAACCAGTATGAATATGAGTGTTTTAGTTATGGAAGTTCTATCAACTCACACAGCAATGACTTTGATACATATCAACCAGATTAACTCCTTATCTTTAAGAAATAATTTTAATTATATACTCAGCTTTTCTTTACATATAAACTGCTTAATATCTTTTAAATTATGGTTATGATTAATTTCTTCCGTGTATTATTTAAAAAATAAGACTAAGACTTTTGAATACATTTAAAAAAACCCCAAATCTCAGAAAAAAACAGGAAACAATATAGCCACGTTGAAGGAAATACTGATTATCAACAATGTCATAAACTGCAAGAAATTATATCTTACTGCTTTCCACTTTTAACAGGTATTCTTTTTACAAAATTAATATCTGCCTTTCATTTTCACTGAAAAAAAACCATCGTCAAAGAGAACTGGGTGAGATGGAATTCAGGAATTCTGTTCATTCTCCTTCTTCACAGCATGCATGATACATGCCCATGCAGAATACTACTTCTCACAATAATGCAATGAAAAAATTGTTGATCATTCTACAGGGGCAGGTATTGCTATGCTAATTTTAAAGGTGTCAAACATGTCACTTCCTACTGGCTTCTTTTGAGTTTACATTAATGGATTAACTACAGAAAGAAGACTATGAATACCTACAGTTGCTCTCTGCATCTGCAAGGGAGAAGCATGGAATAGAACGACTCCCACTAAGCTAATACTCTTTCTGATCATTGTATATGACAGACAGGAATAACACTCCAATACAAAGAGGGTAGAACAGTAGCCAACTGAAGAGAAGCTCTCCAGTGAGAAAATTCTGGTACCACATTGTAGTCACATTGAGTCTCCAAACCTTGAACTGATGGCTTGTTACAAAGCCAACTAACACCACATAGGTAGGTACATCCAGTAACCATACAAGCACCATCTTCTTTTCTGTTACTGCTTTAACAGACACATGGAAAAATAATAGTAATACTAAGCCACTTGAATGGAAGTTCTTCATTTGAAATCATGGACATGTTATATACAGTTCTACAGAACAGTGTCCTGCCTTTTTTGCAGACATTCAGACTGAGGATTATGAGGGGTTTAAGGCAGCACTTGCACACATGGGCTGCATTCTGAAATTAATATTGACATTTAGTTGCCTAATTTGAGAGATGCAAAGTATGTGAAGATATGATACATTTATGGGGACACTTCTAAAATCTAATCTGTGCATTACACCAATATTGCCTGGAAAAGTCCAATGCATGCTAACAGCTCAACTTCCTCAAATAAGTCACAGCAGCAGAGATCAGAATTGCAGAAATCTGGGTGGTTTTAGTCTCAGTTCAACAGTTCTTCCTCTCTTGTCTACAGAAACTCATGTTGCTAACAAGGCTTGATAAAATATTGTGCCTTTTAACCATATTTAGCATTATTGTCTTTTAAATTCCATGTTAACAAAATATCTGGTATTGACTGCTTTCCCACTTAATTCTATATATGCTTTTCTCAAAAAATTCTGTATATCATGACATTAAACTGTGTTTTAAATATTCTCAGCACCAGACTGAGGCAACTAAGTTATGGGTTAAGGATTACTTAAGTGTCTGTAACCACAAACTGAGCATTTTGTAGGACTTTGAAAACATTTTTCAAGCCTGAAAACAACTACAGTAACTCTCTGTAGCATGCCAGCTCTTGCATTGGACTGAATTGTGGTAAATCATTATTTATAGGTGTTGGTTACAGCTTCCTTGCCAAGGTGCAAATGTATTTCATACTTCAAGAAGGTACTCAGTCTCTCCTTCTTATTAACAAAAAATCCCCCAAACCAAAAAACAAAACAAAACAAACCCCAAACCCCAACCTCCCCCTCCTCAACAACAACAACATCCACCAACACCTCTCCCCACAACCAGCCCATCATTCCCAAACTCTTTGCAATTGCTTTCTATGTTGGCTGAACAAACTATTCAGAGAGTTCACAGATAAACCTGTTAAGTACTATTTGAGTTAAGATAAGCTTGAAAAGAAAAGGTTCTTTAGGAAATTTAAAATCAGAGTTAGTCTTCATCAAAATTAAAACTCACTAATTACATTCAGAAGCTTCAAGCTTTCTACATAGCCAACATTAAATATTTAAATAATTTTAAAAAAATGTTATCATAAACATATTTGCTGTTATGTCATTGCTAATATATGCTGTTTCTATCATCAAATACTAATACTCTATGGACAGATACAACTCCATAGCTGAGTTCTCTTCAAGTGGGATCACTCTCATGGTTGAGATAGCTACTTTACTACTCAGCTAATTTTAATGCAATTATTTTGTTAGCTTTGGCTTGGGATGGAGTTTCCCAAATGCTGAAAGATGATTTCAAGTCTCTGCAGCCAGACATTCCTTTTCCTCCTCCCATTAGCACCCTTTCCCTTTCTTATGTTATCACTATGCTTGGGAGCAAAATACTTGACTGAGGGGAAGGCAAGATTACCATTTCTGACAGCAGTATAGACTTACAGTGGCTTTGGCCAAGCAAAACATGTATTTTTACTGCAATCAGGATCACTCTCTTATGCATCAAGTGTTAATGGCAAAATATAGCACTCAAGTGCAATTGCACTAGGGATTCCAAGGTCATCAATTTGGACATCAGCAACTGAAAGGATTCTTGTAATAGCATCCTTCTCACATCATGGTATACAATGTTCACCTCTGTTTATATGGTGACTCTATGTTTAAAAACAAAACAAATTTTGCAGAAGTAGCAGTAAACACTATACAATGGGAAGTCTATGACACAGTTTTCTTTATCTAGGGCAACCTCACTTTTGGGAAAGAAAGCTCTGGGGTGAAATTTGTTTTTTAATGCTGTGCTGGAGCAGCTATCTCCTTTCTTCACAAATGGGTCTTGCAACAGAAGTGCTGGGTACAGGACCACCTGGCTCTCTCCACATCACCTGTCATCTGCAAGTTGCCATCTTCAGCAACCTCCCTCCCATACATGAAATCACCACCATATGTATTGTTATTCCACCACTGCCTGTCTACTTCCACTCCTCCTTCTCTTCTACAGTTGTCAGAGACTGCTTAGAATGACAAAGAGCAACAGAAGGAAAAAAGTGGTGGGTGCGGAAGGGGAACCCTGTTGGCTTGCTGCCTCAAGCATGTGTTTTTGTGTGTTTAAAATCAGCACATGATTGTTGAAAGAACAGCATTTTTATATTTTGCAAGTTATCCTGTGAAACCATGTATTTAAGAAATTACCTTGCTAGGTTTGAAGACCATATTTCATGCTTCGTCTTAAACACATCACATTTTTGTAATTAATAATCCCTTCTGATTACTGATGCAAATGAAATAAAATAGCATTTTAGTTCCTTTGTCATACTCTAAAAATTTTTGAAGAAGATGCAAAAGAGGAGCCTGCGCAGTGCTAAAATCAAGCTATGTTAACAGTCAGCATAAGATCACTCTTGCATAAATAAGTTATCATCACAAACAGAAGATAATGTTACTACAAATTTTCCCACTTATTTCTCTCTCTTCTCCTTAAGCTTTTCATTTTCCAATTTTTAATTATACAAGAGCCATTGTAATCTGGCTGACAGCAGAATAAGTTATGTTATATGTAAACATAATCTAAGAAATAATACAAACATTACACACCTGAATATCCACTGACTACACAAAACCAAGAACATTCAGAATAAAGATAGCTAACCAGTGTTGAAACAGGAATAGCATGCAAGAATCTCAGGCCACTATGACATTTAGGTACAGTGACTAAGAATAAAAAGCACTGAGCAACATCCACTACCACTTATTTCTTTTTTATGACTTTATCTTAAATCTTTCTGTAGAATTTGGTATATATAATGTACTTCCCTTTGACATAGCACTATGAGAAAGAACAAAGTTCTCTCTTGTATTGAGCTCTTTGGGACATAAATCACAGCAGCAAGAGGATTGTTCAAGGGACAGGAACAGTCCTTGTCCATTACTTGTCTAACAGTAAATTGCTCCAGGCAAAAATCTGCTTTCAAAAAATATCAAGTTTATAGGAAACAAACAAAAAAAACAATCAAAAAATACTCACAACTTTGGTTTGGCAAGCACAGGTGGTGGCTCCTTTGCGGGTGAGAGCAAGACAGCTGGAGGTGGGATGGATTTATCACCATTTGGCTTACTGTTAATCATTCCATTTACTCCATGAATGGGATGGATGCCATTTGTTTTTTCCTCAGACAAATTGAGCTGTAGTTGAAGGGCTGTCACACCAGATCTCAACTCAGTGTTGTTTGTTTGGTGAGTGTCTGTATGTTTCTTAGGAGGAAGCTCAAGAGAACTAATTTCAACTGGAGGAAGCGGTGGGAAATTATGGAAATCATCACTGTTGGATTCTCTTGTCAGTGATTCATGACTAGAGCTTTCTGAGTTGGCTAAAAGAAATAAAAAATAATGTCTCTCCAACAAGTCATAGACAAAGTACATGGTACATGGTACATACATGCAGTATTTTCAGTTTGTTAAAGATGAGATCTCTTTGGTTCTGTGCAGATATTTTTCTAGTCCTCCTGTTGATAATTTATGATGGATTAGATACATGATTGGCACTCATTTTCTGACTTTGTCCCACGCAAAAGGCATGATAAGGTACCTTATGGATCCCTCTAAATCTATTTCAGGAATCCAGCTGCTAACTGAGACCGGCAGGTACGGACAACAACAGCTGAAACAGCATTTCTTCTTCCTGGACTCTCAGCATCATTTAAGAACAACTTAAAAATGCTGAAGGATGTATGTATACATGGCATGTTTGCAATGGCATCCAGGCTAGTGCATTCCACAACAATATGTATGTAAACATATTACAAAACTAAACATACCATGTCACAGTTTATTATTTTACAAAAGTCATATGCCACCTTTGGTAGCATAATTTCATCTGCTTTCATTTTGCCTCTGCTGCCATCTAGTCTCAGAACCCTAATGCTTAAAAATATGCCAGGTTTGTGGCAGACACTTTAAAAATGTGTTTTACATGAATAAAAATATTAAACTAGGAAATGAGCCAATAAAAACATTCAGTTTTCTTTATATGAATTTTCTGAGGTTGGCAAAACCCCTGTCTTACAGCAGTCCTTTTCTACAAGGGAAGCAGACTGATAATGTCACAGGTAAATTAATTATCTAAGATCTCTGATTAAATATTCCTCTTTCCCTTCATCGCATACCTGAGCAGACAGTTAGTTGCGCACTGCTTGTTACTGAACCATGTTCATTTGTTGCTGTGCATGTGAAAAGTCCTGAATCTTCAGGAAAAGTTTCTGCAATTACAAGGGTACATATCTCTTCTGGAAATAAAAGAAAAATAAACTGCATCATAAACTATTTAAAGTACCATGTAATGTTTTTGCATTATATGTTAGAAGGACTCCAGAAAGTGCTCCTTATACAAAGAAATGCTGAAAGAACTGCAGAAGATCTTCCAACATAAATGGCTTAAATGACAATCACTTTGTATCTAAACCAAGTAAATTCACCAAACTAAGTTTTCAAAAGGGGCCTGTCTTGAAAAGTAATTTTGCCGTCACAACTCTGTGCAGTCATTTCATACACTCAGTATCTTCATTTTTATGCAAGATAGTACTAATTCATATGAATCAATATATTGGTTTCCATATACAATTAATGCTTGCAAGCTCTTTTTGGGTCTCCGAATAACACCACCAATATGAATGCCATGTCATTCCTTCTTTCCCCAAAGTTTTCTGTATTTAATGCAACACTTCAGATCAACTCCCATTCCCAGTAAAAACAGAAAGTATTTTTTCATCACTTCCAGTTAACTTTTCTGTATAAACTGACCAGAATTAAAAACTCTGGATGTACAAATATTGCCCTTATGCAGAGTTTGGGAAGATAATTTCTGTCTCTGTCTGCAAAGCAGTGAGAATGGATAAATTGAAACTATAGGACAAAACAGCAACCCCAGAAACTCGTGAGAACGCTGTGACACAGACATATTTTTGGCTGTTTGAAATCTGTTCATTCTAGTTTGATAGCCATAGTATATGCTTTGATTATACCAGGGCCTCAGTCAGAAAACTTGTGTGAAGGCTGGACTGTTCATATTTCAGGTTGGGTCTCACAGTAATGTTTTCTAAATCATTTCCATCCATTTATAGTGGGCACATTTAATTATCTAGGTATATTTTTTTCAGATTCTTCAAAGAAGTCACTTTATCTCTACTTGTAAACAGTATTCTAATCTTTTTAAAAATTCACTGTATAGCTAATCTAAATAATCCTAATATTTACACAACATACCTAGATAATTTTAGACCTGGACAATGTTACATCATGGGTTTCCTTAATTAAATAGGAGTTTCTTTTGCTTATGCTTATTTCTAGTCTCAAAACCAAAGCAGGAAAGTTTTATAAAATTCAGCTTCATTAAAAAAAAATAAAAAAACAAACAAACCATTTTGCATTTTGGACATTTACATGGAATCCCAGATATCATCACAAAATCAATGGAATATAGCTAATAAAAACAAACTGAAAAGTGAGGAAAAATATTTCATACTCCAATAACTTTCACGTGAAAATTATTCTGTAGAAGAGGTTCAGTAAAGTAAGCTTCAATTCTTTTAGTTCAAACAAGGAAACATTTTCTAATAGTTCTTTTTTCTTTTTCTTTCCTAATTTTCATTGTGGAACGGCAGACCATTGTCTTGTTTAGACAGCTAACACAAAGATTATGGAATTTTTCCAATTATAAATGACAATGCATCCAAAAACTTCCTGTACTGGAAATGGGCTAAAATGAATGACTAACTAAATATTTGGCACAGAGTTGTTTTTCAGACAGCAGAACATGGGGGGTTTTTTTGGCAACACAAACCAGTCATTCTGCGTAGCTGCAAGAGGAATGTCTGGCAATACTGTAGCAGGTTGGATTTTATCTGACCCAGATGAAGATTAATGACTCATGAAAGGTCTTATCAGGAAAGTAATGGGTAACACAAGCTAGTTTTTGAACTACTGAGATCAGCTTTTTTTAGAGTCTTGGTGTGTCGTAAGCAGTTGAAGCTATATTGTTAACCACACGTGCGTACTCCTGGATTGAACTGACTCTGGGGATGTAATCTGATACATGCAGCACACTAGTTTTCTGTTCATTTAACAGCAGAATTCTGAAGGCTGGGTATTTCAGGACTGCAAAAGAAAATCACTCCCACCATGCTGAGAACTGCTGTTTGAAGGAGGGCAAAGTTACTACAAAGTATAACAACCAGCAGAATTCCTATTTTCCAAACAGCAGAGCTAATTAATGCATAACGTTCTTTCTGGTTTTTTAAGTATGTAAAACGATCACATGAGAAGAGCTGATCTTCACTCTTCAGTGATGGAAAAATTCTAATGGATTCTCCCATGATGTGGTTTGTTTACTGAAGCGGTATATTTGAAAATTATAGATGGTAAATTGAACTAATCCTTGTAAAATAAATTGAAAGTGAATTAGTGATGAAAATACTCAGTTTAAAACTTGGTCTTCTCAGCCGGATGAGCAAACTACAACACATTTGTGAACAATCATGAGAAAACTGGCTAAACTGAAAACATACAAAACCCTAAGAACTAATCAAAAAGCAGCTTGGGCAAAAAGCATGTGCAAGCAACACATTGCCATTGCCTTTATTCATTTTTGCCCCCCCCCCCCCCCCAACAATCACTGACCTCCAGGTCCTTGCTAAAAGGCTTACTACTGTGGAAAGCATAGAAATAAAATACTAATTTAACAAAAGAAATGTTCTTTAAAGATTTCCATAACACACTTTGGATGCATAGTGCTCTGAGTATTTTTCTAGCTTTACATCCAGACTTACGTAATCATTTTTCCTTCTGTTACTATGCTAAGTAGAATCTGATGATTTGAAGTAAATAATGTCTGTTCTACTTCCCGGCAATCATCAACTGACAAATAATTTCATCACAAAAATGTGTTCCAGAAAGCAGCTCTGAAATGCTGTTCTCAGGGCCTTAAAACATATTTAACACTTGACTAGATGAATACAAAAGCATTCTGTTCACTGAAACATGTAAAATGCTTAGGCATGCAAGTACTTGACTATTTTGCCAGTTATTTAGAAAGAAAGATTACATTTTACAGAGTAATCCTTTCCCTTAATGGTTCATGAGTCCATTAGGAAGAATAATCTTTGGTAAGACAGAAAACTGTTGCATTTTAACAAATTTCATCACGGACAACGTGTTTACTTCAGAATGTTTCTATGTATTATATAAAAGTTAGAGTAGTTCTTATAACTGCACCTTCATCTCCAAATGTGATCATTAGCTTCCTCCACAGTAATGCACATACAGTCCTGGGAAATAAGTACGGTCTTTTATTAGTAGTTGTTCATTATGGTGCAATGAACAGAGCTATTCCTATAAGATGTAGTTTCAAAGCCATAAGTTTTCTGCCACACAAAGACAGTGGGTAGTCACAGTGGTGGTTTCCTGGTAAAAATCCAACCAAACACAACCCTGCCATCTTGTAGACAGCTTGGCTCTTATTGCCGCACTTGTTCCCTTAGCCATCAGAAGTTTAACTGCAGTTTAATGGCAAAGCAATATGCCCATCAGGTAACTTCTCCTCATTTAGGTATCTGTGCATATTTATATAAAGAGAAAGGTGAAGTGTGAAAATAAAGAACCACCAAATATGCAGAGTAGCATAATAGATGGTAGTATTGCAGACCTGTAGATGCCTTAACTTGGAATAACACAATGGAAAAAGTATTTAATCTACCTGTTTCTGATGATCACTATTGTATACACATTTACCCAGTCAGGCAGCAGTTCTGGCTTATTCAATAAGCTTTATGCCACTCAAGGAAGGAAGAGACAAGTTTTAAAAAGATATACAGAACTGACTATGTTTGAAGATATCTCAAACAGCACTTACAAAATACTAAAAAGAAAACTGAAGAACAGCAAATGTGATTGTGAGCAACATAATGCAGTTTTAGGGTAAAGAATTGAGGTTACAGCATATGTAATCAATATGCAAGGCAGCTGTTATCTAGCCAGTTTGGGTACAATAAATAAGAATACTGCTATGGCAGCATGGACTTTAGTCCCTAAAGCAATGTTCAGGTTTGAGGAGAAATTAAGCCATTTGTCAGGGTCAAGGAAAAGTTTATGCTAAAGTTTACACTAAGGCAGTTATGATGCTGTAGATAACTTCAAACTAGCTGGCTTAGGTAAGTCACATGTATACATTGAAGCTGAAATCAACGCATTCAGCAACATAACTGTGATGATTAATGTACCCGAACAAGCTTTAAATATTTACAGTTGAAGAGGAATAGCAGCTTTTTTTTTTTTTTTTTTTTTTTTTTAAATCACATAGTACAAAAAAGATCAGAGGTTTACTTTGAATTTGGAAGCATCAGCAAGCAAGGACAGTCATAGCAGACTTAAGATGGGGTCACTGACAGGACCAGAATTCTGTAGGTACCTTGGGAGTGCAGAGTGCAATTGAAAATGTAATTGACAAGCAATAGCATGCAGATTGATCAGACCACCTTTAAAGAAGGATAATTTCAGCTTATTTTCAGTTTTTCTCTTCATTTAGCATCTTGAGCTATAGCTCATTGGAGATTGCTCTCTTCAAGCCTTTCTTTGCTGCTCAGATGTGAAAGAGAGCCAGACTCTTAGTCATAATTCTTTTGTTTTCACTAAAAAAAATGCAAGAATCCAACATGCATGCTGACCTACTGAAGTTTCTGTGGTTTGCATTTCATCAGCTACCAGAAAGCTGATTTTCTTGGTGTGGGAGGCAGTAAGGATTTCTGTAACATCTGCCATATATTTTCAGTTTCAAACATTATGCAGAAATAGGGGGAGATTTCTAAGGGAGTTACTTACTAGAGTTGAAACTCTGGAACACAGCAGCCAAACAGGGAACAAGAAAGCACAATCCAAGAGAAGTGATGACTATCTTTTGAGATGTTTTTTGTGAATATACACAGTATTATGCTTAGGAAAAAAAAGCATGTATATGTGGCAATTCCCTGGCAATTTAAGAAAAATTACTTCATATAGTTTTCTTCTTACATGCCATTAGACAATTGTTTTAATGTAATTCAATACAGTTTGTGGCTGTCTCCAGACAGCTGAGTAATGGTCAAAATATCAACAGCTGGCAAACGATTCCATGAGTTTTTTCATTCTCAGGCAGCCTGTTCTTTGAAGGATTCAATCAGTATAAAGTCAAAACGTCCAAGAAAGAAGTACAGAGCAGGTAATTTGACAAACTGTGATTGTTGGCTTTAAGTAATCTGACTAGCTATTAATTCACAAAGCAGTCTGGAGAGATTTGTGATGTAAACCGATTTCTGTCTAGACAGAAAAAGGAGTGCAAAACACATTAGGGTAGATAGAATGTACCCAAAAAAAGCAGCCAAAACCCCCCTCTTGCTTCTTAATTTCTTACCTGTGTGAGCTCATGGAACATTTTTCTTTTAAATCATTAGTCCCAACCTAGCAAAGGATAACCTAAATTTTTGAGCACTATAAAGTGATTGTTGATGGTTGGACTTTGGTTGACAACCAGCAATGAAAGTCACACTATGGCTTGTTAGAGTTTATGTAAAATTCCATGGAAGTTGTACACTTGGAAAAATTTTTAGAAACCATGTCCATTTTTCAAAATTCTGAATACTTATCTAGCACAGGCATGTTGGTTTCCCTATCAATCTTGCACACATATTCACCATCTGCTCTGAATACCAGTTGTGTGTTTGCTTATGAACAATTTCCTCTGCAGGTATAGTATTGTCTGGCTTCTTAGAGTATGAAGTGCATCACAAACCAGTGCTGTACCTACTATGTTTCTGCTACCCACCCAGGCTCCTGTTGTAGAAATTTTAAGATCCTTTATGACATCCTAAAAACCAGTGTTACTTATTATCAGTATTACTACTAATACACAAAATACTGCTCATAATTCATGCTAAAAGGAAATATTTACATTTTGCCCAAACTGTATTTACATTCCCTTTGCATGCACAGAGTCAATTCCTACACAAATAAACAAATAAGCGTACTGTCATTAATTTTAGTGGAGAGCAAGACACTGCATATTATTTAATAGGGCTTAGTAGGAACTGATACATGCACAAATCTTACAGGGATAGTACTTAGCTCAATGAATGCGTGGAGAAAAAAATACCAAACTGAAACTCTTTTATAGGTTTTGGGTAGCAGGAAGGTGCTTATAAATATATGTATTACAACAGAATTACAAGCATAAAAAAAAAAAAAAAAAAAAAAAAAGACAGACTGCTGTCAGGCATTCACTACTGTTATGTCTATTAAACCGCAGCAATACAGATACCAAAGTAGTTTTTTGAGATACCTTCCTACTCTTGCCTTGCCACCTACCTTGAAAGTGGCATGAGATACCTTGATATTAAATAACTTTTCTGTACCTGTGAAAACTCAAGAAATGCACCTTTCATGTAAGGATCCATTCCCTAGTACTCTTTGGAAGGCTTCAGGTATCTTTTCTCAGCATCTGCAAGCTAACCAGACACAGAAAGGACAGAATTCAGCACCATCAACATGATGGTGCAGGTATGTGAGAGGGCTGGCAAAGTGATGATCGTCTTCGACTCCAAATCCCACCTTCTATTTCCTATTTCAGGTAGTAGTTATGAAAGGAAATCATTAGCTTTGTAAACTATTATGAATATTCTTACTTATTCCACAGTAAAATCTGTCAGATAGGCTATACGAAACTTGCAACTAACAGTACTGAAAATTACTTAGCTGTCCATGGGAAAAAAAAAATCTTCTAGCAAGAGGCATAATATACGATTTCCTTTGTACTCAACTATTCACACAATGAAATTTGAGCCTTTTGTCTCAAGCAAACAAGTGCTTATCCTTTCTACTAGATAACACTGCATTCCTACTCTAAAATATTTTGTTCACCTAGCATTATATACATTATGTTGCCTAAAGAGAGTGAAGGGGTAAAAAAAGATTCCCCAAAATAAGCAAACATTATTCATGATTATGAATTTTGGCAGAACAGTTTCAAACTAGATATTAAAAAGAAAACACCTAAGATATGCTAGGAAATCATAGAAACTTTTGCATAAAGTTTCAGTCCTTTCAGATACTTTCTATCATATTAAAGGAGAGAGTGAATGCAGTTCAAGTGACTTTGTAGAAAAGAAGCTCCTAGTAAGAGCTGTATACTAGGTACTATTCTCATAGCGTTGGTAAATTTAATCTAGAAAAGATGTTGCTAAATGGACTACTTCTCTGGGAAGGGGAAAAAACTCAACCCATTGATCTGACTTTTTTTTTTTTAAAGATGTCAAGAAAACAGCTAAGTTGGGAGACTTATTTTGTAATAGATATTCCAGAAGAATGTTCCAAGGAAGATACAGAATTGAACATATTTCAGTACAAATCAATTCTCCTTTATTTCTTTTCATAACCAAACGCTTGGATATGAAAAGAACCAAAACTCTGCTCAAACTGTTTTGTACTGTAACTTACAATTTCTAAACCTTAAAGTTTGGCTTATGATTATAAGCTACCAATAGCCCATTGTTAGCACTCGGACATGTTTTAGTTCCTCATTAGAGGTTAATTTGGTTTTCCAGCACTCTTCTTTCCTTCACATGGCTCACATTTCAAGCCTCCATAAACCAGATCATTCAGTTATATGTATTCTAGGCATCAGCTGTTACTAGAGGTGATGATGCTGCACACCACAATTAATAATACCTGTCAGGATGGAGCATGCATGAGTGTGTGCACATGCACACACACATGTATGTGTATACATATGATTGTTATATACCTATTTTACTTCATGACCATTTTGTGAAGCAGTAAGAAAATTAGTGAATAACTGGCAAAGAAAAGCAGAAGCTTTCTCCCTCTTCACTTCCTCTCCTTTCCATGAAAGCTAAGAGAAAGCTGCATTTCTCCTAGGAATAACCCTTCACTGCTTTTTACTAGTGTGTATCCTCATAGCCACACTGCTACTTTACAAACATCACTCAGCTGCTAAGTCTGTTCTCCCTGCAAAGGCTGGTAATGCAACCCCTTAAAGTTTAAAATACCTCCCCATTGCTAAGGTACTTTGGTTCAGAGACACTCTTTGGGAATACCCAGATGTTAGATAGAAAACTTTTCTCTTTTATCTTTCTACGCCATAATTAAAACTTTCTCCAAATTCAAGAATATTCAAGCACAACCAGCCACCCTCTTAAAGCAAGGCTCAGACCATATCACTGTCTTCTCTTCTACATGCTGTACTTAGAAACATTAAAGAGAACAACAAACATTCTCAGTCTTTTAGCATCCACTTACTATTCAAGAGACTACCAAAGCATATAATGATGTATAATTGGAAAATGAAACAGCAAGAGAAAACCTGTAGCTGGAAGAACGCTTTTTGCTCGCTGAAATCTAGGACTTCTATCTTGCAAATAGGCTAGAAAAATTCAATGTGCCCTTGTTTTTGAGGATCAGCTTTTACTTGCATTTAAGACGCTTCACATCTACCGAGCTAGATTGGCCAAACTAGTGTTTAGTGGTTGGGTGTTATGAAACTCATTATGAGCACAATTTGGGTAATGGAATTTTGTGGGATTTATTCTTTTTCCTCAGTAGCATGCAAATTGCTCATTTTCTGAGAATGAAGTTTGCTTCAGTTTAAGCTGTGAGACTCTCCTTGCTAGTCAAAATGGAATTTACTGTTTAACTAATAAAGGAATTGATGTAAATGACAGTGTAGAGTATGGAGGGTGTGATAAAGAAACATTGTCTTTAAGGGGGTCTCATATTACCAGTGCTCAGCAGAAACACTTTTCTATTTATGGCTTCAATACAAACTCAAAGAGCTAGTGAATCAAGAGATTATTTTTTCATATGATTCTTACCAGGTTCCGTTGCTGATCGTGGCTCTGCATATCACATCATAAGGAGGGGAAACAGACAAGAAAAATAGTATTAGAAATTACATTAAGAAACAACAGTATACTGAAATACTCTACTCAAGTACAGAATCTGTGCAGACACATTACAAAATAAGGAAGACTTAAATTGTCTGTTGGTAGCAGTAGTTTAATTACTACTTCTAGCCACTATAATCACTGAAATGTGAGGAAGAGAGGACTCTATCCAAAACTCAATCCTGACAGGCTAATTTCATGATCTTTCCCCAGCCCTTATCAAAAGTAGCCACTTCAGATTATTGCCTTACTTTTTTGGAGAATTCTGAAGTCTGGAGAATCTTGAATTTCGACGCCCTGTCGAAACCACTTAACATGAATGGGAGGGGGTCCTCTGACCCTGCATTCCAATACTACAACTTGTCCCTCAGACGCTGTGGAGTTTTGTAGCTCCTGAAATATAACAATCGCAATTCAAATTAACTGGGAGCATTTTACAGTCTTAAAAATACTCTTTTCTTCCCTTTGTATTTCAACTTTATTTTATTGTGTCATTACATTTTTGCAATAGACATTTTCTGCGAGCTGTATTTTCACTCTGATTCAATTTAATACATCAGCTATATAGTTAAAAATGACTGAACAGGTTACCTTCACATACATTCTTAATATGACCAAAGATGGAAAAGGTGTGGAAGTATTTAATTCCTCAGACTATCACAAGCAGATAGTTGCAGCCTGACCTTTCATTTTTCATACTTCTTCCACAAAGTGAAATGAAAATTCTGCAACTAGCTACACATCGATTGACTTGGTCCTGAGGGAGTAGCTGTGCTGCTTTCAGGTCAACCTCTAGAATGTGGAGTTGCTTTTCCTCTGAGCCATTTTTAACCAACCAAAATTAGATGACACAAATATGATTAGGATATATTAGCTTGTGTATTGATAACTTCTGAGACAGTATTATGGCTGTAATAAATTCTTACATTTATCTGAAAAAATTCAGGAAGAATCTAAACCTTTGATGAAGAACTACAGTGAGAGAGGAAAAGCACAGTACTTTTAATAACAGAATTGACTGGGGAAAGCCACTATTTTTGCCTTTGTTATCCATTTCAAGATTATAAATCAAAGAGTCTTTTTAACTGTACTGGCTGTCTCATTCCCTTTCCAGTTTATTAACAAAGATTTAGGCCTTGATGCAGCAAAGCACTTGAAGTCAGGCCTAAGATCAGACTTATCACTAGTTACTATTCATAGAACTCTAGTTAATCAAATATGTAAGAATTTTGTTACATGGAAACCTAAATATCTTTGGGTTGTTTCCTGAAGTTTGTATAGAAAGAAATTTGCATCAGGAAGCTGGGTAACTATATTTTTTGTTGTTCATTTCTTTTGTAATTAAAATTGTTTTGGTTTGTCATGTCCCAACTGGCTTAAGCCAGTTAATAGTGGATTCCATGGACAAGAGATATGAGGATTTGGAAGTAACAGTGGAGTTTCGATTGCTTTGGTAGTTCCTGAATGACTGCTGGATTTCTCCTATTTCCCACTCTTACTAGGAAGTTGCCTGCCTCCCTACCTTGCAGTAACCACATTCTCTAATCCCTTGCACCTCAGCTATTCACTGATTTGTGATACCTGCAGTATCAGGGCAGAATTATGAGGGATAGAATCAGACCTTTCCCGACATGTGAAAGGGATATGGTAGAGCCAGGCTAGACAGTTGTGGAGAACAGGGCTTACTCTTACTTATCTCTAGTCAAAACTACTTGCTGTTCCATATTAGCTTTCAGTCAACTGTTTTTCTAAAGTAATAACCAGAAACCTTCTTTTCTTCAGTTTGACTTCAACAAATGGTGACTAAATAATAGATATAATAGTTACGGCTATGGAGATGATGGTCTGAAGGTAAAATGAAAGTCATGTTTTCAATTAAAGTTGTTTTTTAGAGATTAGGGAAATATAATATCCTTTTTTTTTTTTTTGCTGTTACCTAATTCCCAGTTCTAAAGTTTCATTTGGGATAAATGTGAAGATAAATATGGACTTAAATAATTACTGAAGAATTACTGAATAAAAGTTTCCCTTCTAGCAAGTCCCTGCCTTACATGTTACAAGATTTCCCAATGAAGAATACCTGAACTGCTTTAACTAACATACCTGCATGGATTTTTTTCTAAAAAAAAAAAAAAAAAAAAAAAGATAAAAAAGCCTGTGTTATTTGTTCTTGTCAGTAGATAAATTATTGTGAATGAGGCTTTGTCATGACTATGATGTGTAATTGGTGCCTACCTTGTTTTACTTTACAAAGATTTCTCAATGGAGGACAGTCATGGGGATAAGACAAACACATATAGAACATTCATGTAATTCCACTAGTGGTTTTAATAGGGTAGAAGGTGTATGAACTTCATTGTCGCAGTGCAAAAGCATTTTCTTAGGAAGTCATTAGTACTGAAAAGGATAATGAAAACTGTAAAAGTTTTAACACGATCAAACATTCCTGCATTAGGATATATCAGTTCGATATTTCCTTCTGGACTACAGGAGTGTGATATAAAAGTCATGATGGATAAAACATACCTTTGTGAAAATAGGAGCAGAATAGATAGGCTTAGATCCATCCACACGGTGCAGGTATGAAGTAGGGCTTTGAACCTGCAAAGCAATGCAACAATGCTATAAAATGGGAAGAATATTGGTTTCAATAATTTGGCCTGCATATACCTATGCAATAATGCAAATTCTCAAATGCACAGTCTTATTATGGTGTTCTCGTTCTAGCACGCTTCTTCAGTGACATCACTATTTCACATCTGTTATACTTCTGAAATCAAATGCAAGCTTTAGAAGTTTCTATACTTCCCATGAGAATTTTGTATCCGACTGTCTTTGCCTTGAAGTATTTTGAGAGTTTTACTCCTGTTAATATCATTCAAGTAAGTCCTTTGCACTGAAGCATTTTTCCCTCTCCTGTTATTACATCCCTTGACTGATTTAGTAATAATAAATAAATCCAGGTACCTAAAAGCTTATCAAGGTTAGCTAAAGGATGGGAAAAGAATTTACCATGTACAGTCTAACAGAGAGTTCTATTCTATTTGTATTTTATGATTTATATTCAAACTCTAAGTCATCCACAGTGGCATTAAAATTAGTATAAACTAATGAACATTAATTTTCTACATTTAACTTCTATACAGTAAAACTTAATTTTCTCTAAAAGGCACAGAGAAATTACAGCAATATTAAATTTAATAACAAAATTTAAAACTGTAGCTAAAAACTATTGTAGGCATTCATTTGTATTACATTCTTTTGGAATTGGACCAAGTCATTATTAAGTGATATACTCTGTAATTTTCATCATCACCAGATCTGTCAGCTGCTCACATGCTGTGTTGATATACACTGTGTAAGAATCCATATGTATATTTACTTTTATGCCCCATTCACTAGACACGTACTTAATTTTTAAAAATAATTTCTTTATATCAGTTAAAATCAGTTCTTTATATAATAATGTAAGTTTATAGTTCAACAATATAATTCCTCAAAATGACAGAGTTTTTCAGGACTTACAAATTTTGAAATAAAATTTTAAATACTTTTACTAGTTTAAAAATTGGTGTCTAAAAATACCTGCTGACTGGGCACAGAGATAGGTTGAATTACAGCTGTGGTGACTCCAGACTTTGGTGTAGAAGATCCTATTGTCAAGGAAACAGAGGTGGTTTTCTTCTGGGCCCTGAAAAAAAGAAACAGCAAGCACTTCATAAGGTCTGAAATCAAAATATGTTAGTTTGTAACCAATAAGCCACCTTGTATTCTCTACATCTTTAAATATGTCATTATCAGCTGAAAAGTTCAACACTGGAGGAAGCTTGAGTAGAACACAATCTTTGGCTAATTCACACTTTCACACCCAATAAAAAGTACTGATTAAAGACACAAACTAAAATGTATTTGGTTTCTTTAACTGTAGGCCTCCGCATCTTTTTTTTGGAGGCACAGGGCTGGATGACTACAAATGAGGACTTGGTTAACTTAAACTTATTCCTGAATACGAAAAGTTGATTATCAACAAAAGAATTGTTAGAGTAGGGCCAGACTTCTCTGACAGAACAAGTGCATTAATAAAATTGACAGTTATAATACTACTCATTTATATCACGTGAGAGAAGGAGAAAACACAAGACATACACAAATATACCCCAGATGCTTATTCAGATCTAAAGTTACCAAAGATGTTCCAGTGCCCCTTATTAAGAACATTTGCACAGCATTGGTTCTACTTTGCAGACTTACTGTGGCATAGCTCCAGAGTTTGATTTGAAAATTAAACTTTCACTCTCTGAATCTGTGGAACTGGCACCTGGAAAAGAAAGTATTTTCAATAATCTCATATCCTTTTACTGATTTATTTAATGTTTACATTACAAAGAAAAAACTGTGCTACTATTGCATTTTGCTTCAAGAGTTGAGAACTCTCTGTAATAAACTACTGCAGTTTTTCTTACCTGATAAAAGATTGTAACTAAGTACTTTAGACAGTTACAAAAATCATAACCATGCCAATTTAATTGCAAAATGTTTTCCCTATGCTCTTAGCTGTCCTCCTTCATATTGAAGCAAATATGGCCAAAAACGAAAAAAAAAAAAAAAAAAAGGTGACTGCTAATACTCTACTGGAAACATATAGTTTTATTTACTTGAATGTTAAAACTTAGAGCATAAGCAATATAAACATATGGCTTATACTCAGATAACAAATCTTCAACCTTAAGTCAGAGCAACTCAGTATAGCAAGACATTTTCAGACAAAACTTGCTACTCACAATCTCCACAGTTCAGACTATTTATATTAACCTATACATAACATTTATGTACTGCTATTTCTTGCCAGTGGAAGTCTTGATATAGTATATGTGTTTAGCAATACCCTAAATTCATTAGGAGAAAAAAATATGAAAGCATTTATTTCCTTTGTCTTAAGTTTTCCTAATAACTGGTACTTTGCACAATATTTATTCTAGACATTTATGCAGTACATACTATTCCTCAAAGGATTGGTGCATACACATGCGCAGCTGTATTTGTAATACAAGTCATAAGAAATTCATAATCAATATGCATAGTATAACATAGACTGATTCCAGTGAAAGAAAGTTTGGACTGAGGCACCCGAGCATCCTATTTATTTACAAAGTTTAGACTACAAAAATCAAAGCAACAAGTAGCACAGGAAAGGTAAGAGAGAAGCAATGTCAAGTGAGCAAAGTGTGTCTACATGAAAGTATTTCTCTTGAGCAAAAGATAACCAGGTCTTGTGTGGCTGGGCCTGCTGCACAGAAGAAAGTATGAGGCATCGGTGTCATCAAGACTATTAATGTACAAAGCAATGCTGGTGTGACAATCTGGTTTCCTTAAAGATCACAGGGGAGGAGCCTAACAACTTGTACAATTCTCTCTCTCTCAAGGTACATGTTGTAATACTTCACCATGGCACTTCCACATAGAATCATAGAATCAATTAGGTTGGAAAAGACCTTCAAGATCATCGAGTCCAACCATTAACCATGCCCACTAAACCATGTCCTGAAGTACCCCATCCACTCGCTTTTTTAATATCTCCAGGGATGGTGACTCAACCACTTCCCTGGGCAGCACATTCCAATGTTTGACAACCCTCTCAGTACAAAAATTTTTTCCTAATATCTAACCTAAATCTCCCTTGCCTCAACTGGAGGCCATTTCCTCTTGTCCTATCTCCAGCCACCTGACAGAAGAGACCAGCACCCACATCACTACAATCCCCCTTCAGGTAGTTGTAGAGAGCGATAAGGTCTCCCCTCAGCCTCCTCTTTTCTAGACTAAACAGCCCCAGTTCCCTCAGCCACTCCTTATAAGACTTGTGCTCACCAACTTGGTTGCCCTCCTCTGAACACGCTCCAGCAACTCAATGTCTTTACTGTAGTGAAGGGCCCAAAACTTAACACAGTACTTGAGGTGCGGCCTCACCAGTGCTGAGTACAGGGGAACAACCACCTCCCTGGTAAGACTTTGCCAGATCTCAAAAAAGGAATTGTTTTAGTCCCTGTATCTCTCTACCCAGCTGTTTCTTTTTTAGTGTTGCTTCTGTTATTATAACTTCACACAGTAGTATATTTGTACTATACTTGAGTATTTCTGAAATCATGCTTACTTCTGTAAAGAAAAGTCTTACTAGAATCCATAAGATTCCGAAATGTCTTGCTGATTTTTCTATTACATCCCAATGTGGGATAAAATAGTTCATAAAAAACATACGAAAGAAACCCTATAAATGCACATCTGTCGTGATTTAGTGAATTTATAGTGAAAAGTTTATTGCTTTGTTAATCAAAAGCTATTTAATCATTTTGGTATGGTATTATTCAGATTTGTTATGAGTAGTTCTTATATTAATTTGTCTTATGTTTTCAATTAACCATTTTAAATCATATTAATGAGTTACAAAACTGGTAAAAGAATGCATATTACCAAAATGTTTGAAAGATGCATGAATTAAAATAAAAATCAGTATTCAATTAGTAGAATCATGACTAAAATATAGTCCTCCACTAAAAAATTAATTTAATAATTTTACTCATGGTCAAGTCATTAACTTTCCTCAGAGAAAATAATACTTGAATTATGACTAATTTTGAAGTAAAGAAATATTTTTACAATTACTAACAGTTGATTCTGGAGAAAACCACTATGACTGACTTTTAACCTGACTTAAAGTCAGTGTACCAAATATGAAGAATTACAATACATTTATCCATGACTGAAGGACACTCATTTGGGGCAGCTACATTTAATTGCATTGGGAAGAAGTTCAGAACTGAGACAGGGATTACTGCTATCATGAAAATCATTATTGATATCACCATTCAAATCTTTGATTTACAGGCGGTACTACTTAAAAGCTAACCATATGCCAAAAACTCTGCTAGTTCCTCCTTTTCCATTCTTTATCTTACTTGTACCCTAAATAAATAACAATCTATCCACTGATTCTTGGGACATTCCTTGAAATACCTGAATTATTATGAAGTGATGTTCAAAATGTGTTGCATGAAAGGGATGCAGAGGCACACCATAAAAATGCCACCAAAGCAAACGTAATCTTAACATGCAGAACCAAAAGTAAACTTCAGCTTAATTATCTTTTCCTGTATGTGTCTCTTACCTTCAATGAATATTTCAGCTGATGTACTATCTGAACCAATGGAATTTGAAGCCAGACAAGTATAGCGTCCAGTATCGTCTTCAAAGGCTTCTGCTATAATTAGTGAATGAAGTCCTCCACTTCCAGAATGGATCTGAATGTCAGGGGTATTCTGGAGTTCTTTTCCTTCACAGAACCATCTGCAGCCCACATATATTTAGAAAGACAAAAAGAAAAAAAGAACTCATCAGGCTCATCACACAGAAGACAACATTATACTCTGCTGCAAAAATCTAAATTGCTACTGAAATCAGCACATGGTGCTTTGAAGTGTTTTTTGATGGCATTCACAAAGAAATACCTTACTGGAATAAACTTTGTTTAAAAGGTAGTGAGACATTTCTGAACGCTAAGAAAATTGTACACATGTACAATTTTAAGCTATTCTGCGTCCTGTTTTGGTAGAATTAATTTGGTAGAATTTGGTAGAATTAATATCTTACTGTCTTGCTTTGACCACAGTCTAATCCATTTCAATTTAAGTTGCTACTCCCTTCTTCCTCATACTCACTGATTTTCCATGCAGGATGTTTGACTTCTATCTATCATGCCCAGTCAACCTAATATAATGCCATGGTATGGGTTCCATATTGCTAAACTTTAAATAGGTTTACTCCTGTCTCAGATCAGGAACATGAACAGGTTTTCTAGCCCTGGATTTATATATATATATATATATATAAAATACCTATACAAAATACAATACTAAAAAGGTATGCCCCAACAAAAGGGGGTTTAGGTACAGGCAAAACAGACATTTATTGGGAGTGACTTATTACTAGGTAAAAGCACAGCCTATTTTGTTTACATTGGGTCAGTCAAGCATTTTCCAGTGCAGGCTGCCTGAAGAGCTGGTCCATGTTCTCAGTCTGCATTGCTTCCATGAAGGCCAGCTCCCATTCTTTTTTGTTTGATTCCCTCATACCAGGTAGTCCTATTATCATAGGCTATCCTCTGAATTATTCATATCTCTAGCAGCCAGCAAGTATGAGAAATGGATAATTCTTATTTTTTAATAGGGGCTGCTATGCATTTTTGTGAGGGGCGGTAGATGGGTGAGTCACTAAAGGAAAATCATTAGGGAACAGACTTCCCTCCATTCTCAAATTTTCACTATGTCCTGGAAGCAAATTTTGCCAAGTCCTTCTGAGCTGCAGTCCCACAAATTCACTCTGCTCTTTATCATTCTTCCTTCCTTTCTTCTCAGCCCATAATCCTAATCTGTGTTTTTCTGTGTTCTCTCTTTGCCCTCCTTTCCCTCTTCTTCCTCTGTCACCCCAGAATTCAAATCTTGTGGTGAGGATAAAGACAAAGTGAGTAATTCTTGACAGCAAGCTTCAAAAGTGATCTTTCATTCTCTTCCCCCCATACACTTTTAGTTTCCTACTGTACTAAAGATTAAAAAACAAAATAAATATATATAACCACAGAAATTTATGGAGAGGCAATTCAGATTAAAACATGATGGTATTTTCAAAAATATTTCTTAAAGACTTAGCATCTGCCACCAAAAAAAATTTGATATTTACCCTGTAGTTTGTACGTGTTTATGAGAGAACTTCTGCAGTTACATTACAGTATTATTTATACTTCTTAAGCTTTTTTTCCCTCCCTATCAGATTAGTTTCCTCTGCCCCCCAAAACCAAAGTAACCCCAAGGAGTTACAGACCTCCCCCTACCTATTTAGGAAAAGCATGCAGCACTACAGGATGACAGATACCACACAATAACAATCAGAGAGGAGTCTTTAGAAATAAACTGCCTCACTCTTATTGCTCTTTTTTCTTTTTAGTAAACTACATGTAATTAACAGAAATAAAAATTATCTTACAAAACCTTCTTCTGAAAATATTAGATTGTAAAACTTGACATTTTATGCTTATTTCAGAATGCAGAGTTAAGGAACCTAACAGATTTACACATAAGACAATTCCCTTTAATAACACCCAGAACTGTGGGCAAGCCCTCTGTGTTTATGAACAATAGATCTTTTATTCCTGAAGGCAAAAAAATGTTGATAGTAGCATTAAAACCATATGTAATTGTCTTCTGTAATTAAAAGACCAACAAGTTCCTTTTCTGTCTTCTGTTGTGCCCAGACAGTGCACACAGAAAGTATCATTTTTGGAAGGAACAAACAAACTTCCATTTGTTTACTCAGTAGACCCCTTTGGCCTACTTTTACAACTATTGGGCTTGGAGGCAAATCTATTCTGTCAGTTCGACTGCCAAAATTAACTTTTCTCTTCCCCGTCTTGCCTCCTTTCCTCTCTTGTCACAAGTCCTCCCTTCTCCCTGTGTGAGGACCTCTGCTACTATTTTTTGCTTATTAGACCTTCAGAGTCCTAACCTCTGTGCAGCCTTTCCTAAGTTACATTTTAAACGATATGCACAAGAGAGATGTTAATTCAATTTCTAGACAATCACAGACAAGAACCTGTAATATGAGGCTCTACTTAACCATTAGTTCTATTTTTCTTTCCTTTCCAGAAACATCCTGCAAAGGAAAACCTCCCCTCCAAGCCTAATTATTTTCTCAGATAGATCCTGGGTTAGTTTCATGCAAATTGTATGGCTTTCTACTGTCTCCCAAAGTCCATGCTCACACAGTGTTTAAGAAACTGCGATAAGCATATGAGCCTAAAATAAAAAATCCATTTATATTTTTTTGTCAGATGACATTTAATAAGCAAACTGTTTTCTTAGGACGATGAGTTCTACACTGTCCCTTGATTCATGAATAGACATCGTCAGCCTCAAGTACTGGGAGCTATTCCTCAACATTGGTTGGGACTGAGACTCATTGCATCACATCAGTGACATACCACTGAAAACGAGTCCTGACCTGCTACATCAGGCACTGTCTGCCACAGAGAAAAACACATGAGCAATTCAATACAGAATTACCTCAGCCATCATTAAGGTGAAGTTTGATGAATGGGAAACAGGCCTGGTGTGGGACTGTACTGTTTATTGTGGAAAGAATTCACCTTCACAATAGGCAAGAGCAAAGTTATTTGAAATGAAGGACAATGGAATAGACTTAGTGACATTCTCTTTCCTTTTCTGTCTATTTTTTTCTTTTCTATCTACATGCTGATAAAAGGAGAGGATTAATTAACATGAATTTCTTTTGGAGATTACATAAAATTAAGTGAATGAGAAAATACTCAACTGAAATACTTACCCTGCAATAACTTGCTAATCACCAGTTCAGTTCAAGAGAGTTTGTGAATTAAAAAAAGGGTCAGTTAATAAAAATAAATTAAGTATTTTTTGCCCAAACACAGACTGACTTTTAGTTTTCTACCTTTTATATCGTATGGGCTATTATAGAGCACAAAACTGCTATCTACAGGCCTCATCAGCCTTACTGCCATTACACTTGGAATAGTCATGGTAAGAGGATTTTCTGCTCGTAAGGACTGAAAAAGATTCAAAGACAAATCTTTGAAGCATTCTCTCTTTCTGCAGAGGGATCACCAAAGCAAGCAACAAATCATTATCAAAGGGAGACTGAGCCAAAGAAACAAGGAGGACTCATGGCTAGACACAGAAAAACAGCCACAAAGCAAGTCTTACAATAAAATTCCAGCTTCATACTAACTAGGGCAGCATTAACTCATGTCCAGTCTATTCCAGCCTACTGATCCTCTTGGGAATAAGAGGATTATTACCTAGCTGTGAGAAGGCAATAATGCTTCTGGAGAGCCAAAATACCTCAAAACAAACCAAAATCAAAAGACACTGGAAGTACCACAAAGGAACAAACACACTGCAGATGCTTTGTGAAAAAGAGAATTCCCTGTATAGAGAAAATTGTTTTAAAAAGACTTCTATGTCATAGGTTCTAGATACCAAGTACAAAAACTATCTGCTCATTTCCCTATCCCTTTGTTGTAGGTTCTCAATATTGTATGAAGTGTGCAGATAGAAACAAAACAGGCAGAGACACCAACAAAATGTTTTGCATATGTGTGTACATATCAGTCCACAGAATAAGAACTCAAGCTTGCATCCTAGGTGCATTCCTGCAGGCCATGCTAGCATTCATGTGAATTTGTAGACAACTGTTCCCTTGAAAGAGAACAGAAACTGCTGTAAGATGTCAGATAAAGGCTGGCAAAAAAAAAAAAAAAAATCAAATAAAAGGAATATACATTTTATACAACTGGAATTCATTTTATTAGTCATTAAGTATCTTGCCAAATTTCAGATTACACTGAATTTCTCTGTTCTTTCCTACTTCCCTCTTCATTCTCTTCCCTCCATTTCTCTTCTTGCCTGCATTTCCACTGTACTACTCTTTGCCTTGCCTCTTCTCCAGCAATGCTTAGTTTTCACCTACATTGTATCTACTGTATGTTAAAACGATAGCAATTAAATATTTAATGCAGATGCTGAAACACAATCACTAGACTGGAAAGTCAATACTCCAAGGAAGCAAACCAGAGGTATTTTGGTAGCAGGGGAACAATGATTAAGATACTCGCTTTTCACGCTTCAAAGCCTGCTTTGCTTTTCCACTGGCTACGTTATTGTATGACAGCAAAACTAGAACAGCAAACAAAAAAGGACAGTCAGATGCCAGGTGATCAGCAGTTCATGCACACTGACATCAAGTAGCAATTCACAAAATATGTCTTTCTTTTTCACTCTTCTTTTCTTTATGCCCTCACACCCCTCCATGCATGGAAATACATATAAGCACGTGTGTCTGGGATTTTAATGACTGTGAACAAAATATAAACAGAGTTGAACAGTACACTGACTGAGTAAGCACCAGGGCCTTAAGAAAAACAGTTCAAGGTTCTCTCTAATGCATAATCCTGCTGGAACTTGTGTTTTTTGAGAGTCACTGAGGAACAGAGAGGTTTTCCTTTCTGCATACTCTTAAAAGTTAATTTAAAATGGCAGCTGAAGTGAAACTTTAAGATATAGCCTTAGGGAAGAATTATAATAGGGAACTCTGACCACTACAAAAAGTGCAGAGAGATAAGCTGTAAATTAAAAAGTAATTTTATCCTTAGCGGTGTTAAGTATGTCCAGCAAGAAAAGTTAAAACGAAATACTCTGACATTCCTGTACTGGCAGAGTCAGCGTTTCCATCACAATACTGTGTAACTTCCATTTTGTTTTTTCTCCGTTGAAGTTAAGCAGTCCAACACTTCCAGACTGTAAAACATTACTACTTAAAGAATTTAACTTGATTTTTAAAAGAAATCAACTTTGCCTTGTAAGATTTGGAGTACTCTGCAGTAATCAGATTATTCAGATGCTTATGTTCTTTGCACACTGCTCAATTTTTGTGCAATATACAATTACATTATTTGTATAGGCAATTCATGAAAGAGTTACCAATAACTACATACATATTTTATATATTTATATTTTGTAATCTTAAAAGAAAATGAAGATCTGAATATAGACACCGATGCTTTGCCTGAACCTCCAGTTAAGCAATTAAGAAGATGCCTCTATATGCTGAAAACCACAGAAGCCAATTTTATAATAAAAAGTGTGTTACATTAAAAACAGTACACATTATAAACTTATTCAGAATGTAACTGATTCTTCAGGTGTTGCACAGCATTCTCCAAGCTCTCACAAACTTCAATGAGGACTTCACATCCAGCTGAGTAAATTGCATGATTAGGTACTAGGGGACCAAAACTGTCCTCTCAAAGTGTAAACAAATGGCAAGAGAATACCAAAATGGCTGTGTTTTCAAGACACTCATCAACTTTTTCTACAAGTTAATTCTGCTCCCTCTGAACTCAAGCTGTGCATAACGCTCTGTGCAAGGATGCAAAGAGGAGGGGGTACAGAAGGTAACAGATGTGACCAGCTGAGCCATGGGCTACAAAGCTTCCAAGAACAGTGAGCGATGGCCTCTGTCACTGTTTGCAGGTTGCAGTGACTCCAGAGATAATTTTTTTAGCTTATTCCTGTCATTAGGAAAATTCCTTCCCTACATTCCTGTGTAGGTTTTCCAAGTCTCTGTTCATTTCACCTGTGGGACAAGGATTCTGCTCTGCTTCAGCATTTCAGCTGGGGAAATAAACTGAAAGTTAGCTTGAGCTTTTGACAGCTCTAGACAAGATATTCAGAGTTACAGCAGAGATCCTGTCTATAGCTCATATCATTCTCTCCAAGTACTGTAATGTTCCACAGTCTCACACAGGTGTGTACAGTAAATTACAAAAGAAAAACAGTATTGCCAAACTTGATTAAAAACTAATTGTTCTGTCTTAAAATCACAGGACTAGCTTAAAGTTCCTTTTTTTTTTTTTTTAAGATTGTATCTTGTCTCTGTCTTTGCAATTTTTTACCTCATTTTATAGCTTTTAATTATAGAAGCTTTTAAAAAATATATTTATGATGGAGAGGTTTAATTACCTGAATGATAGAGATATTCACACAAGAAAACACAAAATTTATGCTAGAAAGTGTGAAAATTGAACACAACACTGAGCAAAGCAAAGATTTATAATTGTCTAACTTGCCATACACCAAATCTTTTAGAGAACACATTTTTAACTTTTTAGATTAAAAGAATTTTAAATAATTTTCTTGACATTTACCTTTGCTTATTTTGCATTTCTTTGGCAGTGGTATAATGCATGCCACTGATTTCAAGTCTGTTATTGCTAAATTATTCTTAGGCATAATAAGAATTTTTGCCACAAAAAGTATTTTTCTTAAGTTACGGAACTTACTGAAATTTACTCCTACTACAAATTTAGTCCTGAGGCAACTACCTCCTGTTTCCTAAGGCCCTTCTGCTTTACCTCACCTTTTTGTTACAAGTTATTTTTAACGAAGAACCCTAGTCAAAACAATTGTGTGCATTTTAATATGAGCTAAATGAGTAAAGATGTTTGCAATAGTGACTAAATCTCTTGGTAATTCTCCACCGAATTAAAGGTTCAGGACAAATTTGTCCTGAAATACAAATCCATAATTTTTTCCTTTTTCCTTTTTTTTTTTTTTTTTTAAAAGATGTGACCTTGATGTGGGAGCAGTATAAACAGTAACTTAAATAATAAAGCATTTTTTTTTTTTTTACATTTATCATGATTTGACTATTTATGGAGAAGAATGAGGTAATAAAACAAACGCATTATAATTTAGTAAAATTTTATAGTTATAAATTGCACATCTCTGTTAATGCTGCATTCTTATAAAAGTCTAGAAGATATGCATGATGTGATGCAGTAATGAAATATCTGGATGTAAAGGAAAAAATGGTGTGATTTAAAGAACAAAACTGAATTACATTCCATGTCTATAATGAAGAAGTTTAATGCTGATTTTTTCTTTATAGAAACCAGAGATAGTATATAGAAAAGAGGTACCTGCTGGATGACTTATTTGGATATGTAATCCAAAGCTATTTATTTGCGATTAGTAAACATCTCTGTCATAACAGGCTGTACAGGAAGTTAAGGTAATGTTCACTACTGGCTACTCACTTCCTGCAGGAGTAACTTTTTTTTAAAACTGGATGTGTTCACTTTTTTTTTTAGAACTGTGATTCTAAGAAAATTATCTAAATATTTAATAAAAGAACAATGAAAAACATCTAGGACCTTTCTCGCTGAACAGGCTTCAAAGCCTCATAGGTACATTTATGTCATATGGCCTCTTGTTGAGAGTGCTGTGGTATTGGGGCAAATGATATTTAACAAATGCATCCAATGGTATCCAAATGAGACACTACATTTCAGGTAATCTTGTTTCATCATGCAGAACAAAGACATCTGTGCAGCTGTATTTATTCAGTAAGAACAGCAAGGAGATCATATTTCTTTAACCGGCCAAAAGAGCAGTCAATATTAAAGGCAAAACCTGTTTGTAATAAACCTTCTCTAACCAGAATGACAAATATCTTATGCCTATAAAGCAATTTCTTCTAAAAAAACATTGCTTATGTTACAGTCAGCCATCCTATATGAAATAACAGACAGAGTGGTGAATTGTATGCTGAAGAACTTATTTTCCATTTCTGAAGTCCAAGGTTTAAATCCTCATAACCTGTTTTGATTTATCTTTGCCCTTTGCCGCAGAAGATTTGTCTTTTTTCCTTATCTTTGCCATCACCAAAACACAAAGTACCTTATTACTCTTGAACCTAACTGCATGTTTTCTGAAGACAAAAACATTGACCAGGTGTAGGTGTAATCCATAGATTTCACAATTTCAGAAACCTTACACAGAACTTTCTTTTCCATATTTGGGCACAAGCCTGTGCTACAAATGTGTCACTTTCAGAAGCAGCAATTTAACTGACGAATAGATGTGGATAGATAATTCAGTTCATTGTAGATTTGGGTAATCATCAGATCAAGAAAGAGAGAAAATATTGTGCAATTAAGGACCAATTATGTAGTGCAAACTGTTAATCAACTTTTACAACAAGCATGTTGATTATTTGCCACATGTACAGGTAGTTATTTAAAATTAACAATGCTTTCTCATTTCATTGAGTAACTTCTATAACTAGTGAATTTGGGCACATATAAATTTACAAATTATGTGTCCATTTTGGTATATGTAAATAAAAAGCATGAATAAAATCCAAGAATAATTTATATGCAATTTAAAATGCAAAGGTTTCCATACTTTTATCTGTAAGACATTTTTGAGGGCTGTTGGACTCATTAGATAACTGGAGGTTAATTTAATGAGATTCTTTATACCAGTCATTTTCTTCAGAAAATTCAGAAATCTTACTGCAGAACAAGTTATTAACAATATCTAATGTAACAATTTCCTTACATCGTCTCTTCTTGGACACTTTCTTCACACCTTACTATTTTCTGGAGCATTATTTTGTACCTGACATTTTCGAGTCTATAGGAGGATATTTTATATATATCTTCTACTCGACTAAACTTGGCTTCCTGGCACATATATGGGTGCTACCACCACTTACAACTCAACCATAAATCTGAGATATATCTCCTAAAGTGGCTTTTGAGATGAAGTGCAGTCTGTGCAAAGATGGATAGAGCTTCTTTGCAGGTACCTAAGAAGTAACTCTACTGCCTCACAGGTTAGCCAGACTGAGGAAAAATAAATCCAAATAATCAAAGGAAAAACTACTACTCTTCTCAAAAGTCAGAATAGGCTCCTTCTGGCACAACTGAAGAGTCAAAAGAACTCTTTGCTCCACTACAGTTACAGTTCTGCATTTTGATAATGAAAGCAATCACTCAACAACTTGCATGGCTGTGCTTGACAAGATATCATTTTTTCAAGCTCTTGTTGTGTGTTGAAATAGAAAAAAACTTCCCTCAGAACAAAACCAATACCACCTCTCAACAAAATACCTTCAACTTCAGGAGGCTAAGCTGTTAAAAGTCAAGATTGAAAAATCTCTTCCCTTCACTTAAAATTATTTTCCTCAGATATAAGACCCCAAATTTTAATCACAAAAGCCTGCAAATATTAGGGGAAAAAAGAGAGACTGGATTGGAAATAGAAGCAAGCTGCAATAATCCAAGAGTTATTTATGGGGTTTTTTTTTTGTACACATATTATATACATATGTTTTCTCAATATCATTAAATAAGAGATATGGCAAAATAATTGAACAGTTTCAAATTCCCACTTGTTCTTAGCCCCCAAATTACACTGCTTAGGTTTGGAAAATGATTGTTTGTTTCATAAATACATCAGTAAAACCATCTGTAACCTCTCTGGGCTTCAGAATTTAAAAAAAAAGGAAAAAAATAAAGAAAAAAAATCACAACCCAAAACCTGTGAATACTACTGGATCATAATCTGGTCTGCAATTTGCAAAATTATTTAAAATGCATTAAAAAGAAAAATTCTTTGGCCTTCTGACATATCTAAAAATGCAATTCTCCATAAGGCGTTAGTAAAAACAAAACGAAAGCCAAGAAACAGGACAGTAGATACAGAAAAAAAATGTTCATACAGTAGTTTTGTGGTACATTTACCTGTATTTCAGAAGATTTTACACTAAAATCAGTAGGTGCTATGAGCAGTGAGAGGAAGAATGAAGCAAAGTACAAGTTCAGATTAAAACAGGCAGAGTCTGTACAGCTAATGTACATTAATTTCATTCCTTACCATTCCATGCAACTTTCTCATTTTGTCTTTTTAGGTTTCATATTTTGCTAGAAGCTTTTTCTTTTTCTTTTGAAATATCTTATACATTTCCATCTCCACCACAATATAGGCAATAGCTTGCCTTCAGTGCCAACAAACATGGAAGCTGCTTCCGTGTATCAAAGCACAGATGGAACAGTTTATAAATGTGAAGACTGAGGAACTCCATTCATAAAAAGCTTGACAATAGCTGACTCTGCAGTTCTGTCCCTAATATTATTGTAGATGCTTTCGTTAATTTTTTAAATGATTACCAGGTATAACACTTCATTTTCCAATTTTTTAGAGTTTTATGCTCTCAGAGGATTATCACAAAACTGTGAAACACTCTATACAGAATTCAGCACTGAACACAAGAGAAAACCCAGCACCCACAACATGCGCTTTTTGCATTTAGCTACTTACTACATAGGAGCCCCTATAGTTTTAGGGCATGAGATGCCAGACAGTGAGCAATAATTTCTTTCTTTCTGACAGGCAATTAAATTGACTGGTTTTGTACAACTTACTTCTTGGGCCTGGAACATCTTACCCCGAAGTCAAAGCGTGATAGACATTATCTGCATTTCAGACTGTTCCACTAATTCATTTGTCAGCAAGTCAAGCAGATCCTTTCTGCTTGTATCTGTAGTTGTGCCAGCAGAAACTGATTTATTTGCTTTTTCTTTCATGCAAAGATTATAATCTCTTCCCAAAAAATCAGAATATTAGATTTCCAAAGTAGAGATGCTGCTCCATATTTTTCACCCTGTGGCTACAGGAACGCTTTGCCACACATAGAAATACATACATACGTACAAATTTTCTCTCCAAAATGGATTCTGAAGATAATCCAGGAAAATCTGCCTGTTTTATTTTCTGTTAAGCATCCTCAAATATTTATTTAAATGCAGTAGTCTTCAAATGCAACCAGCCCTGTACTGAGAGTCGGTAGTGGAGGAAGCATACGAGAACAGAGTTACAGTTTAGCAGTTCAGAAGAAACACACATATGGTATTAGAGATAACATTCCTGGTTTCATACGGTCTGTTCTCAGCCTCAGAGCATGCTGGAAGAGCCAACTAGAGCAGCATAATATGCCTCCCTCCTTTTATTCCACCATTCCCTCCCCTCATCCATTTTTCCCATTCTGTTAGGTTAGGCATACCCTCGTGTATTTTCAGTAAGAACGCTCACCATAATTTTCCAGAGTGTCTAGCACATGGCAGCTATCTTACTGAATATAAGCATTGGACCACCTGGTAATGACAGTCTAGACAGGATCTAATGGTTCAGAACAACAGTTCCCACTCATCTACAGTGAACGTTGGCAATTGCACAATGAATGTTCTCCTGTCTGACATAGCTGAATAAAAATGTTTCTCTAAAGAAAAGCTCAATGAATAGAACTCTGAGCGCTGAAACAGTAATTGAACATGAGATAATTAAATATGTTTTATTATTGAGAAACAGAGGTTAAGCACTTTGTCCGCTGTCACCCAAGAAAGGTAAGAGCCAGTTCAGAACTCAGCTTCCACTCCCTTAACTCTAAGACCGCCTTCCATGCATAGACCAGGTCTCTGGAATAACAGCAGATTCTGGCCTTGCATTACCAGATGTACTGTTAGCCACAAAATTATTATTCAGCATTTTAAAAAGCTAGCAGATTGGAATGAAGAGACTGATGTAAGGTATTATACAGCACTGCATGGTAATGAAGTACTGGAGGTTCATTCTTAGGGGTCTGTTTGCCTATTGTTGCAGAAGGATTTTATGTAGCAACCTTCAACTAACTCTGAGGGCAGCTATGCACCTATGTCTCCAGTGTACGCACTACATAATTGTAACTATGTTCACTTAAATTGCAGATACCATCATTTGGCTTATGTAGACCTACACTTACATCAAGTTACCACTTCTGGTACTTAATAGGAAAATAACATGATCATGGAAGGGAAGAAAAGAAAGAAAATTGAAAGCAATAAAGACAGTTACAGAAGGTTAAAAAAAATTAAATATTTAATAATCACATGTAAAATGCTGAACATTTTTCAGACCCAAAGAACTGTTGAGGCCTGTAGTATTAACACAATTGCTTGTCTAGCTGAAATGGAATGCTTATCGTCTGAAACAGAAATGCTGCTCTTAGCTGTCCATTATAATTGTATACTCCTTTGACCAGAAACAGATCGTGAACTAGCATGCTGTCATTATTTTGCCTAGGGGGAGGGGAACCTCTTACAGAACCACCAGGCATAATCTTCCAGTGGAATAACATTTAGAACTTTGAGGGAAGGACTGTAAAGAGTTAAGAGTAAAGAAAAAGATGGAAAGTTATAAGGATAAAACTGCATTTATGCAGTTTAAATTTTATACATAAGGTAGATTGCATTTAAAATGATTGTGGTAAGTTAGTGGCAAGTTCATGTCTGGCAACACACACCTTGGATGAAGCAGTAAAACTTCTCAAAACCGTAATAATTAAAAAGGGGAAGAAGCTGAGTGGTATTTTAGACCAATCACTCTAGTTCACAGAAAAAACCCAACAACATTCAATCATGAAACCTTAATAACTTGCAAATCAACAACAAGAGATAGAAACCTCCATCCAGGGTGTGTAGTCTAATTCATACTGAAAACACAGAAGTGGCAACTGTGTAAATTGCAGGTTTACCTTCAGAAGTGGCAGATATCTTGCTGGAGTTATGAATGGTAGAAAGTTATTAAATCAGCTGTGACATATATTGCACTGTACTTTTTATAGGCACAATTAAATGATGCCTACAGAAGACAGTTATCTACATTATTATAGCTGAATAGATAAACCCTTCTATTTGCATCTGCAACATTAGCTAAACCAGACCAGATTAAATACAAAATAAAACCCTACATACCCAATACAAAACTGTTTCATTCTTATACGGATACTGTTCCTACTATCATCTCCCTTTTTCTTACTTCCCAGTTACTTCCAAGACAGAGTCAGTAAACATAACTTTGTTGACCAGAAGATAAAATACTTGATTCACATAGGTCAGGTCAGGTCAGCAACTTAGTAGCTAGGAACAAAGGAAGCAAGCTGTCAGCAGTTTTGTCAGTGCCTTGCACTAAGTATGACAGCAGTCAAATTTACTCAGTGAGGCGCAGCCTGCAGAGCCTGCAGAGATCAGCGTCATTCTGCAGAGTGTCTCAGGATGCAGAGAGCAAGCACCTCAGCACTTCACTGACTGCAGTTTTCAATAGTAGCAGCAGGTCTTGAATGGCTGGGATGCCAATGGAGGAAGCTTCCATCACTGAAGCATTCAAGATTAGGATGACCTGTATTCACAGACAGTTGCAAAAGCTGAGTCTATTTCATGTATATATACAGGTAACACAAGCAGCAATCATATAGTTAGAACAGATGGTTTGGCCAAAGTTGGTGGCTCTATGTAATAATTTCTGTTAGTGATGATCACAATTTTCATCTCCTAAGCTTAAACCAAAGTCCTCATGCAAGTGCCCTCAGAACCATTAGGGAAACCAAATGTGGCTTCTGTATGTTTGTATGAGGTACTGAACAATGTATATAAACAAAATGTCAGAAAAAGATTCAAACACCTTCTGCTCTCAAAAAAACCCCAACTAGTTCACTTATAGTCTGGTTCTTGGGGTTTTGTTTGTTTGTTTGCCTTTTTAATCAACAATTTCCTTATATTTTCTTGTTCATAAATAAAATCAGAACTTTGTAAATAGAGACTATTCTGCCAGTTTGGAGTCTTGACAATTTTGTGGTTTGAATGTTTTTCTTTAGTAATGCCTGAAACAGTGAGCAAAACCAGAAATTTTGATCATTACAGTTCAATTTTAGTTTAAAATATTTATGTTTCTATATAGTGTTTTCTTAAGTTTTATTTATTTTGAAATTTTTATTTTTCACATTTACTTGACATCCCAGAAGCTGATAGGAGTTAAATAATCAAGTCCCAGCAATAATGCAGCTAATTTGCACTATTTTTAAATAGCTAATTTTTTTGTCAGATTTTGTTCTTAACTTATGGATGCAGTCTTTGCCAAATATGCTGGTCTCCTTCATCTATACAGCTAATTCTTGCTATCTTGCATGCATTCTTTAACTTGTAATTCAGACTCAGCAACATTGACTACTTTATGTAAGGACAACTGGAAAATTTTGAGAAAACTCTTTAAGAGAAATTCAGGAAAGGAAATTATTAAAGCTAGATCTGAGGACATCTGTATAATCATTGAAATACAGGATTCAATCTAAAAATTAACTTTCTTTCAATAGTAGTTTAATATACAGAAGAGCCAGAGAGCTTCAGACACTTTGCAAACCCACATTTTTAACACATTAAATAGTGTCTAAGCCTACTGGTCTGGACTAAAACTGGAAGCTTCCTGAATTAATGTCCAGCATTAACTAGCAAAACAATATGTCAGCAACACTGAATATACCTGCTCTGATTCATAATGTAATATTATCAAAGACTTTTTCACAGTTGCTGGTGGAAAAATGAGGCTTGATCTCTACGTAACAGCTGTCAACTTTACAAGTAACTGTACTTTTCTTTGGCATGCTATTTCTTTATATCCTACCTCAGAGGTAAGTACAATAACAGACATAGCAAAAAGCTCCCCATTAAAAGAGCTAAAATAAGATTCTAGACTTTGGACTCCCAGATAACATCTGTGGTTTGCTAGGACAGATTTAGAGTGTGCTGTGTGAAAGGGTCTAGCTGAAATAGCAGATAAGAGGAAGGAAAGGGTGAGGAAGGAAAACTGCTTGTCTTTGGAGCCTCAGTTCTCCCAAGGCAGCAAAACTTATGCCACCATTTTCTCAGCATCCTTATACACAGCATCCCTTTACAGAAATTTCATAGCATAGGCAAAAATCAGACTTACCTGGTTTATTCAAATAGATACCTGTTATTCGGGTTAACTGCTGCATTACTGTGCATTTCAAAACTCACAAGGACTCTCTTTATAGGAGGACTACACTTACCACCTAAGCCAGACCTGAGGACTAGGCATAATGTTGGCCTAATTAACAATGATTAACTCATGCTATCTGTTCAGCTATCAGTTAAAGCACCTTAACATGCTCTCACTAGCTGCAAGACACAGCATGGCTCTCACTTGAGACTTTGGTTTCAGCCTCATCAGACAAGTTTATATTTGTGGTTGCCAGCCATCAATATGGTATGATACAAAAGCATGCATGTACCCTTGCTATGTGCTTTGGTCACTATCTGTGTTGCTGCAGCCAGTGCCCACTTGCTCCAAACATTCATCACTTCCAAGATTCTTCCCACCTACCAACATACATTGGCCTAGCCAGACATGCCTCAAAGCATACCATGTGTATTTTTCACAACCATTATGAAAACTGAAATATGAAACAGTACCAAAAGCAGGTTTTACTGGAAAATAAAAAATTCCATAGGAATCTAACAGGTTGAGGGTCAACGCTCAAGACTGCTTTAAGGTCTACTCCTTTTTGCAATGACTAGATTTTATATATGCTTGCTGTGGCCCATGTAAATCCTGGAATTCCCTGATCCTTATTTCCAGCCTTTTTTTCATTTTGCATCTCCCCACTGTTTGAAAAACTGACTAAAGAGAGGGGATCTATTTTATATATGAGCAATGCAATGCCGATTGCACCAGCTTTACAGTCAGAAAACCCATGTAAGTAGTCATTAAGTTTGGGAAGAATGACGAATGTCCATCTAGTTACAGATTAATACCTGCACACCCTCAGCAGCCCTATCAAAGCTAGCCCAGATATGTGTCAAATAACAGAATATACTGGTCTTTATATGAAGACACAGGGATACTCCCACCTACACTATGCAGCAGAGTCTTACCACCACTGCTTCACTTGATCTGTAAAGCACCGAGGGGCTGTGGAATTTGTCAAAGATTTCAGACGCAAGATGCGCTTTTTAAGACTGGGCACCATAAAGACCATGCTGCTTTTTTTTTTATTTATTCATTTTTTTTGTAGAAAAACTGTACTGTTTTATCCATACTACAGTTAAGGTTGTCTAGTATAAAACCAGTTCAGGTTGGTTCTCCATATTTCATATGTGTTAACATAGTAAAACTGCACATTGACGCAACTCAATAACATATCAGAGGCAGGAATGTCAAGGTGCTGTAGTATACATTTTGACCTCTGATTAATTCTCACAGCAGTTATTCAGAAATACTAATAGCTTTCCCATCTGCACTGTGCACTTCAAAGTTACAAAAAACTGCAAATAACTTTTAAACATTTACATTGTAGTTTATGTGAGATAGAAATTAACTAACAGTGATTTGTGATCCCTGGTTAAAGGTTGCAGATTATTTTTAGTTTTATCCTTTTTTTTTTAAGTTAAGAACAAAGTCCATGTGTGTCCTGGAAATTAGAGAGAGAAGTAACATTAAGCAAGAAACTAGTTCAAAAGGATGTACACAGCTATTTGACTGATTCCCGCCCCCCCCCCCCCCCCCCCCCCAGTTTCAGCCAGCCAAATTTACTACCCCAATACCTAAAGACAAAAAAAAAGCGCTTATCATTGTTTATTGGATTTGCTGTTGTAGAATAATAGTTATATATTATTTCTAGATAAATTACTGTGTATGCAGAACTACTGTAGGAATTGTTCTTCATCTTTGCTTCATCTTCCAACCAGAGGCAAGAATAAACAGTGGTTTTCAAAGCTATAACTTTTGATCTGTTTTCTAAATTTTAAATTCCATGGACTTTTTTTTCTCATTTAGAAAGTATCTGTATAAAAAACATTCACCATCTAATACTCACATCTGAAGGAGATTTGGATGAAAGTCTTACATCAAGTGCTATGCATCAGTTTATGGGAGAAAGGATATAATTGAGAAGAAAGGACTATGAGAGTACTGGGGGAGGAACAAAGTTTGGTTAAGAGTAACTATTTCAGAATAAACAATAGGCATGAAAAGAATATAATAGTACAAAGTGCCTACAATATAGATTATTACAATCTCATCCTTCAGATTAGGGATATACTTTGTTCTAGATAATTACAACAGTTTAATAAAGTGTTTAATAATATAAACTTTTCACTCCTCTTAAGATCAGTCCAAAATGCTAACTTTGAGAGCAAGGAATTAAACTTTATACAATCAGAAAGGTCATTGTCCTTCCTTTTTATTTTTCATACTTTCCATAATGTATTTGGAATGGGTCATATTTACTGTTATTTATGACAGGGAGATCTTCCCTTATCTCTGTCCTCCTCACTCTCTCTCTCAAATCAGGTCACCAATTATCCTGTAATGTCCAAAATTGTTCCTGAGATACATTTGCTCTCATTTAAGAGGGCACGTTTGTACGCTATGCAAAATATTCAAAGAAGCCACTTCTCCTTTGAATAAAAGGAACATTAAAAACTATTTGTTTTAACCCTGACCTTACCATTAAGTGCTATGATCCCAAATCAGCCTCTAGGCAATTTAAAAAAAAAAAAAATAAAAAAAATAATTTTAGTACATCCAGCCAACAATTTCCACGTTAAAAAAAATTTAAGTTGGAGCCATGTGGTCTCAATCAGGCAGTAAAAACCTCACTGTATTTTCTTAAATGCACAAATGCAGTATGCCCATAACCTCTCTTTTAAATCATCTTAACCAGATCTGAATCACTCTCACCACAAATGATTCGGTAGCCCTGGAATGTGCTGGGGTAGACAGAGCTGTTCTGCAATGAACATGGGGACATTTCCCACTTCCTTAGTGTTAAGAGACCAGTCTGCAGCAAAAAAAAAAAAAAAAGTTCTTTAAAAGGTTAAAGCCAAGACAAAAAGTGACATCACAGTTCAATCATTCAAGTAAAAAAAGGAAAAAATGCACTACTGCCTAATAAATCAATGTTGTGTGCCACAAACCACAGAGAGCCAACACAGCCAAAGAACAGCTTTTCTTGCTGAAGCAGAGATACCACAAGCAGCTGGCAGATTCATGTGTAATTGTATTCACAGAGAGCCATTGAATCCATTAAGCTAGCCAGGCTCAGAGAAGTTGATCAGTTAAAAAAGCAAAATAACCATAATTTCAGTAACAATCTGTGCATCACCTTTCACTGCACTATAGTATTTTTTACCATGGGCTACCACATTTTTTTTTGCACAGATGAGTATGTATGTGGCACTTTGTTAAAAGCTTATAGGCAGATCACTTAGGATCAAAAAAACCCTTGGAGGTACCTGCATTACCTGAATGAATGCTGCTAGCCTTCTCTACTGCTCCACTCAAGCAAGTAGGAACAACAGGCACAAAGCACCTTAGCTTTCTCAGCACACCTCAGAAGGACTTCCAAAATATCACTTACATCTAAAGTTACAATAGAGGAAGGGGAATGTAATTCCTTTGAGGCTCCTAAAAGTCAAGTTTAAACAGCAAATGAGCAAGCTCACTTAACTAACTGTGATTCTTAAATGCCACTTCCTCTTTTAAAAGTCTGTCTGCAGCCTGAAAGATTTCTTTCAGTCTTAATCACCTCAAAAAACAATTTAAACATGTAGCCAAAGTGATGTGCATTTAAAACAGGAACAGGCCAGAGCCAAGACGTTTGGATCCAGTTATTAACGTCCTCATACTTCATGGATATTGGAATCCAGGGGTTTTGGTACAGGCCCATCACTGAACCCAACACTCATTGCCAAACCTCACAGACAGTAGAAAATATGCTTTAACATATCAAAGCAGGAAAAACAGCATAAAGATGTCAGATTTTTCCACCACATCAATGAGAAAAAATGTCATTATAGCACCCATGCAAATGGTGAAACTGAAAGCAGCTGCTGAGGCAACCTGACATGGTGCCATCAGCAGGGGGGAGCCCAACTCAGGAAAACACTATTCCATTTTTAGCTCTGAAAAAGAATCTTTGCTAGTTCTAGCGTGTGATTCCAGTTCAGTGAATAACTTGCCATAAATAGAGCTAGTAACTGCTATAGAAAGAAGTGCCTCAGTACGTGGTAAACAAAATGTTTACTAAACACCCCCAACATCCTAACATACTGCACATTGTCCTGCTAAGCACTGTTTTGCAGTCATTCCATAGTAATGGAATTTAGCGGATGGTTTTTACCAATTACCACACCAAGCAGGGTATTTTTCCAAATGAAGGGTGAAAGTCAGAATGGGAGAGCTTTGGTTACGACTTTCTGAATTAGAAAAAACAAACTTACAGACCTCAGACAAACAGTTAATTGACTATGCCTGCTATACTTTGCACAATCACCCATTTGCTCATTCAGCATATTTTTCACGTGACTAGATTCACCTTCACAAATCCCTGATAACCAGTAGTTAATAAGGGGTAGGGGGAAGGACTGCTCACCTTGTCAACACAAAATATTGGAATAACTACTTGAAGTAGCTGAGAATACTACTTGAATAGCCAAAGTTATGGGAAGGGAAAGAAAAGCTTTCCTCTTTTGGGGTTTATTGTCCCAGTATCTTTTTTTTTTTAAAGTACATTCAATCACCTCGTCTTTCCCCATTTGTCAAATTTATTACACAGTTGAACTTTTGGATTTCAAGGGTTTCTAATTTATCGCTTGATTAAGATAACTCACGTAGCAAGACATAATAGCATGCTGATAGCAGAGCTTATCAGTAGCTTTAAAACAAATGTGTCCCCACAGTGTATTTCCTCTGACAGCTAGATGGCATTTCTGAAAGCAAAGAATTTGGATTAACCTGCTGCTGTGCTGATCATTATAAAACTTTTCCTAAAGGCAAGACACAAAGATGAAAAAAAAAAAAGGTGCTTGTAACAAAGCAATCCATTCTGCTAGTAAACTTAAAAGGCAGCAGTGTTAACGCTTTTATAAAGCAAGAACAGCTAAAACATTTTTCTTATTGGAAGAAAACCAAGTTTCTTTTTGCAATTCCTGTCCTCTCTCTCTGAGAGTCATTAATCCAAGCATACACTCTTTTACATTGTACGTTAGCTTTCACTTGCATACCCTAGAACAGTAGACCCTCAAAGCTTTCTGTTTTTAAAAACAAATTCACTTGGCTTCTAATGCTGGGGAGGGGAGCAGGGCTGTGTGTCCTCTGAATGAATGCCAATCATTTAAAACGAGTTTATTTTGCATTCCTATTACCTAAACATTCTTAGGAAGTATCTCACCCCTTTTCACTCCCCCATCCTCCTGTATTTTAGTTCTATTTGTATCTTTTGTGATGGAAGATCTTTACTTCCCAGGTTCAGCTCTTGCACTTAAAACAAATGGATTACTCTGCTAGTTAAAGTTACTCTATACTACACATGTTTCAAAACAAAACAGATTTGCAGAAAACCCATTTGGAAAGCTTTCCAGAATTGTACAGGTACTTAGTAATTTTGCTAAAATATATACATTCTTACAGTGCTTTTTGGAAAGGGAGAAATGAGGAACATTTTACTGCTAGGCACTGTTCTGAGACCACTATAACTAAGCAGACACTGTATGATTCACTCGTATACTTTCTTCCCCTCCCCTATTGTAGTATAACAGCTAAAGCACCTTATTTTCTTACATCTTTATACACATTTAATGCTGGCACTTACCGTTGTGGAACAGATGGACCCCCACCCCCCACAAAGAAGCTGATAGCTGATGGTCTCTGGATCCTTTATTTCTTGACTGTCCCCAGCTCTTAGCTTTGCTGCTCTAAATTCAGCCTAGTTTGCAGAAGAGCACAGAAAAAATTAATAGACAGCTGAGTTGCCAAATTCCAACCACTCACGATCGGCAATGAAGACGTTCTCCCTAGTTCTGACTGATTCCAAAGAACAAAGCCTGCTGGCAACAAGGAAGCGGAGTTTAAGTCCTCTGGCTTCAGTCCAGCTGTTGCTCTTGCTTTTGCTTCAGAGTACGTGAGAGTGTTTGTATGAGCTTGTAACGCATGTAAGAGATGGGGGCAGGGGAAAAAGGAGGGTGTGTGTAAGAGGAGGAATGCTAGTCATATCCAAAAATAACATGAAGGAAGTAATGCAGCGATCCGTCTCCCCTCATTCTCTCCTCTTATCGCCTGTACTGAGAGTGTCTCTACCCTAAGATTCTGATCACAAGAGTAGGTAGAGAAAAAATTCCAATGTAACTTGCATTTCATTTGATTCACTATTAAACTGTAACTGAGGAGCCCTACGCTTAAAAGGACACGTCACAAAATGCATGATTTGATAATCTATTTGATAATACTGAAGCCAGAGTGCATTTCACACTGTGTGCCTTTGTTTGCAAACTGGAGATAAAAACCCAGAAACTACTATTGAAGTTTACTATGTGTCAGAAAAAATAGCATCGTGTTTGCCTTTCCAAGAGTTCCTAAATTCCAGTCTGAGGTATTTCTAGATACTGCTTAATATTGGTTTTTAAAATAGCAAATGTTGCAAGTTTACAATATAATGCAGAAATAGGGGTATAAAAATCTCTATATAGTTTAATTTCACCCTACTTTTTCAGAAATTTTAATAAACAAATTCCACATTCAGAGGAGTACTCTCTGTCAAAAAGAAAATCAACGCCCACAACACAAACAAGAAAACCCCACAAAACAAAAAATATTAAGGCTTCTTTCCTGGATAATCAGAAAGCTATAATGTAACTATTGTTACTTTTTTGTAAAAAACTTTAGATTATTGGTTCCAATAAATGTGGGCTTTTTAAATCTTAAAAATCGTCATTAATATGTGAACAACAAATTTAAGGAAAAATAATAAATCATTAATGATAGCCTCACTATTTCTTTTTTTATTACTTGTATTTAATCTTGACTCTCTCAAATAAATTTGAGGACCACTAAAACTACCTATACATCCAGAAGCAGGCTCTGTGATTAGTTAAAACTTCTGGAGAATATTCATTTTAGCCAGTAGAGCTTCAATCTCAAGCAAGTGCCCTCAAAATATTACAAGCTAATACAATTTATACCTTTATCATGCTACTGTCTGCAAAGAGTAGTACTTTGCAAAATTTAATATTAGTTTTTAAAAGGTTAATTAAAACATGACAGTATAAAGAAAAGTCAAAGCAATTTAGTATTTCATTTCACCTCATGCAGGTTAGTTTAGCCTAAGATCTTGAGGTATCTGACCTGGCACTGGGTATTTTAGAAAAGCAAAACTGGTCAATTTCCACAATGAATGGTTCTGAAATACCAATACTCACAACAGAAATAAAAGAGGGAAAGAAGAGAGAAAACAGTTAGAAATTAGAACTCCAGTGTGCCAGTTTCAACAATGATAGCATAAACCAGCCATCTGTTTACACAAGACTTTGTTCTTCAGTATGGGAGACAGTGTAGATCAGACCTAGGTGATTTCCATATCCAGAGTCTGGACCTACCTTTTTTTTTAATCCTTTAGTAAGACTAATGGAGCTATGGATAGGAGCTTAGGTTTTATAGAACCGATATACTACACTTCCCTACATTCCCCTTACATTAAAGAAATTACAGTGCTTTTCCAAAGCTAGTAGCAAAAAGAATTGTTATGATACATTTTAAAAATACAAATACACTCTGTATTGAAGGTAAATCTCAGAAGCCTATAGAAACCATCTGGAATGAAAGGGAAGTTATGATGATTTAAGTTTGCCTTCCTGCATATTCACTGGAGACTGAATTTCAATATATTGTAAGGCCATAAAAGTTACAGTAAATCCAAGTTCTGTATCAGCAAGTTCACTGAGCCCTACCGTGATGTACTTTTCTGCCGGTACTTTACTCCTTGGTAGCATTACAGATCTTGGCTTCGTTTGCTGTCTTGAGGTTTGCCAGCCCAAATTTAACCTGTCAAATTTCACATGCAAGAAAAGATCAAGAACAGGTAAGATTACCTGAGGGCTTTTAGACCACACCTCATTCCATCTAGAACATCAGCTGAATTGGCTCATTACAGTTCTAAGTTGAAAAACATATGGTTGAGTGGACAACAATAAGCCCACATTTAGTTTCATTTGCAATTGAGTCTCCAGATGAAAGAGGTTAGTCCAAAACCTAGTCTTAGTCCAGACTTTTAAATTTGTTTTGCTATTGTGGAAAAGGACAGGCCTGAAAGAATATGAATTCAGCAGAAGTATAAAATTACAACATAAAGACAAAAAAAGCAAGCAAACAAAAAAGTAATGGGGAGCTGCCACCTACTTCCCTCTGAGCACTGCTGTCAACCAGACCCAAACCCATGACACTGCTTTCAGGAGAATTTGAAACCCAGACAACCAAAAACTCAAGTAAGGTATGATAAAGTAAGGTTGAGTAGTTCAGTAGCTGATATTCCACAACATTTATCCATCAAACAAATCATTACTAGCATCGATACTACTTTCTTGTTATTCTCTGATGTCTACACAGATGACAAAGGCATGCAGCACAAAAAAAAAGACCTGGAATTATTTGTTATTGTGTAATAAGTGAACTAAAAGATTGAATTTTTCAGGTGTCTCAGTTGCATAAATGATTACTACACTAATATTGTTGTTATTTAACTCAAATATAATGTAACCCTACCACATTCAGGAAACTTATGACAACTGTATATTTGCTAATTTGCAGCTGATCTGCTCCAAGTAACATGTCTTATTTTCTGCCTACAAACAGATCAGCTGCAAGTTTCAAATTCTGATGAACATTTATCTGAATTCAGTTTGTTTTCCAACTGTTCTCATTTCTAGTTAAGTAAGGAAGGAAAAGAAAGTTTCTTTCACTGAAAGTTCATTCTCTTTACAGGCAGAATTCAGATGCTTTGTGGGAGTGACACTTTGACTGCTAAGATATAGCTGTCATAAATTGGTTGCTACTCAGACCAAATGGCTACAGTAATTTCTGAAACATTAGATAAATGCATCAGAATTTATAGTCAGCAAAAAAAATAGAGATTTAAAAGATTCCTTAAGGTGATCAAAGTATTCTAAGCAATGTCAGAGTTGACTACTGGTAGTAGCTTCTAAAAAGCAGGATTTTCTCATATTACAATACAGTAAGGCCCATTCAGAGAGATTATGGCAGACCCTCCTGGACTGTTTGTATGAACAAGCCATTGTATTTCTTTTTTTTTCTCCCCAGAATAATAGTATAATATAATACTAGCCATGTATTAAGAGGAAAAAATAAATTTTACTTGCTGCTTTTGACACTTACTAGACACAAGCTCTGGTAAACTGGGCCATTTAACAACTTCAGTATCTTGTACTCTGTACACACAAATGTGTTCCCAATATAGCATATGTAAATTTGGCATTCAGCAGTAAAGGTCACACAGTGTTTGGACGTAGAGAGCACTTGCAAGACAAGGGCTATAATCTAATAAAAGAAAGAAGACTAGTGAAAAATGCAAAACGGTAGAACAGTGAGGTCAGACAGTCCGTATTTTCCCAATTCAAACATTTCTTTTTAGTATCTACATACCTTAATTGTTCAAATGATGGCCTATGCTGAGTTTATCTTTGATTAGGAAAACATTTAAAGGTTTTGATTTTTCCATCCATACAGTCTCTCCATGGTTTCTGTCACTACTGACCCAAAGCATGCTCTTTCTTGATCTCTTCATCCTCTCCACTGCTCCTAAAGACCTGTATTCTTTTAAAAAGTGGAAGTGTTTCTGTGGCATAGGTTTAGAGAGAAGTTTTTTCTCTGTAAAGATAATGTGTGAAGTATTTGCATGTTCTGAAATTATTTAATGTCAAAATTTCATTCTTAAAAGGACCTAAAGAGCATTTAGACATTTTTGAAAGTGAGACTTACTGTGTAGTTCCAAAGTTTTCTCGGTCTCTTAAAGGAATAATGTAAGTTAGTATTTATTTAAGAGAAATAGAACTTCCCCCAGCACCAAAACCCAACTAAACAAAAAAACTTGAATAAACTTTTACAGAAAATATGATCTAAATCAGAGGAAATTAAAATTTTCAAAATGCTTTCTTTGCATGAAAACTTTCTTATTTGAAAAAAAAAAGAATATACATAATTCTGTCTTTGAGGTCTCTAGTGTTTCTATTTACAAACATTATTAATTCACTTATACACAAGCAGTAGAGATGCAGAAGAACAAGTATCAGAAACAGCCATATAGGCTGTGTAGATAAAGGGATGTTGTCCAGGTATCTCACAATAAGTTAATTAATAAGATTCTTCCATGCAACCCAAGGTCAGAATTAATAGCATACCTAAATTGGAGTTTCAAAGAAATCACAAGCTTTTCAAACCCAGTATCTATTAAAATGAACAGTACTTACAAGCTACAGCCTCAAGCAGAATGCACTGAAGATTAGTATCTGCATCATACTGACAGTATGCGTTCAGACAAGTTTGGTTTTCCAAATGTTTTATAGCAGCATCATAACATAAACTGATAGAAATACATATTTGTTACAATTACACAAATAAAAATCCTCATCATCTGCATTTAAGCCTGAAACTCATTCAAACCACGACTGATATTCCAGAGCACTAGAAGAATGTAGGAATCTTGTAGAGTGTGCATCTTTCATTTAGATGCCAACAGGAATTCCCCAAAGACCAAAAAGCCCAAGAACCATTTTAAAAACTATTACTTGCCAAATCAGTTGCTACATCTGATTTCAATGAAAATGTTTACTTTTGGGGGGGATACATGCAGGCATCCCAAGCCCAAACAAGTCAAATAGCTGAAGTATTTGTTCACAGAGTTAAAGAATCATCTACTTCTTTTGCATGTTTATTGAAGCCATTGTAATATCAGGATAAGTATATAATGATCAACCCCCAAATAGGTTCAACTTAAATTGCTGAGAAATTAAATGTAAAAGCACCTTAAAAGGATGCATGGACTAGGATAATGGTAGGGTGGAGATGAGGGGAACCAAGCATTTCTAAAACTCAACTCATCCGCTTGTTTAATTCATGCATTGTCCATATGATTCATACACTTCAGGCTATAGCTCATGGGAATTACTCTTCTTAATTGCCAGTGAGTCTGAGAATCTCATGCCTTCTCTGATGCATCTATTTATCTGCAGTTTTAGTTCACCTTCATTCTCATGTTGAGAGGACATACAAACCTAGAGTGTAGAAATGGCTAATGATTCTCCATTACATTCTGTCAGAAAGTAAAAACCCAAGTACTTATTTCTGGATAGTGCACATATTCTCAGTAAGAATTGAAGCTTTTCACAAATAAGTGAATGCTTTGAAAGGTATTAAAGAAAATTACACTCCTTCTTTCATAAGAAATTATAAATCCAATACAGGGCTAGAGAAAGGTGTCAGTTTTGGTTGGAAAAAAACAAACAAACTACACCTAAAACCTGTTGCAACTCTTGTAATATAATTTTCAGTGTGAATGCTCCCTATTTCTGCCCCTATTTTTTTTTAATCTTTTCTTAATTTTATTTCATGCCATTATCTGCTAATATTTACTACAGAAAATCTGTGAGGAATGCCAGAAACAAATGTAGTTCAAACACAGCATAAAAACTTCCATGGTCACATTACTAAAGAAACTGGAACCACAGGCGTTTAGCAGCCTTTCTTTCCAAGCAAACAAGGCAAAATGTTGGGACAACTGACCAGACTCCAGAACACTCTAGTGTTCTGAAAAAGCAGAGCACCTGCTATTAGTTCTTAAAACACAGCTTCCAGCATTACCAGTACATCCTTCTCTATGGAAACTGATGTCCAAGATGTCAGTAGGTGATGCTGCTACCACCTGGCCACCAAATCCATTTTAGGTAAGAAACTAGAAGTCAAAGAGTAACGATAGAAGAAGCTTATAAACAATTTTCTTTCAGATTAAGTTTACAGAAGGTGGTTTCCATAAAGTAACAAAATAATCACTAAATCCTGTACAATACACTTTTTTTTTCTTATTTCATTTGCAATTCTAAGAATCTGTGAAGAACACAGTCTGTGAAGGAGAACTATTTATATTAGTTCTTAGCTTAGTTTAAGTATTTTTTTTAATATGAACAATGCCAAAGTCCTTATGTTATGATGTAATAACTATAAGGAGCTTAATAATAAAACATAGCAATACAACAGGAGATTTGTGGGGCCTAAACCCTTCCACCCATCAATATCTCATACAGATATGCTGAAGGTGGGTTTTTTTGTTAGCTGGTTTGTTTTTAAAACCACAGTGTTTTTTAAAAGTATAGTCATTGCCTTATCCCATTCTAGTTGAGTTTTAAAGAATATATTTCTGCAGCCCCCACCTGTGAAAGGAGTATTAAATAAAGCAATCCAGCTGCTGCTGCATTTCTATTTAAATAAAAGTATATTTTAAGATTGAAGGAACAACTATTATTTTGCAAATAATAGAATGAAAAAAGTGTAGCTAAGCTGGGAAGGAAAGCCCCTTTTTTTTTCTCATGTACTAAAGGTTTGGTTCTTAAACTCTGATCAAGTTTTTAACTGGTACTAAGGCAACTGCCATCCCCTGAAATCATACAACAATTATTAAAAAATAAGTTGCATGTTTTACAACAAACCCATGTAAAACTATAACCATCCTGCTCTTCTCACCATACAATAAATCCTTTTATTCTCAGTGAACAGCAGCTTGAGAACCAGCAACCATGAAGCTTTAAAATGGGAAGAACAACCTCCTTTTAATGAAACACAATGATTAGTTTAAGCCAAGTGAAAAATGCTGCATTTTTTCAAGATGCGTTTACTAAGCAGTAGAAGCATTCAGCAGAGTTGATGATTAGCCAGCATTTATAAATTTTCATAAAGAAAGCAGCTAAATTGAAGAAACAAACCCTTGCACGGGGTTCTGATGTTAAATTAATCAGTGCTTGAGAGGTTCCTAAAGCCATGATATTGAGACTTTGTTTTCAAAAAACCCCCTACGATTCTTTAGTTTACTACTAACAGAAAATGTAAATTGTTTGCACAAATGCTTTATGGTAGACAAGGGTAGCATTTAAGTAAGCCAAAAATCCATGTCCTTCTATGATGACATAAACAATATGTGTGTCTACTTATTTAAAAGGAGATCTTTAACTCTATCACTAGTAGTGTTTTCTTTTATAAGTGAGTTACAAAGGTGGTCACAATGTTTCCTTCTCAAACTTTTGTAACATTAAATTTTGAGAGGTGCTATATATTAAAAACTTGTATTTTTCTGGAAATGTAAAATATTTTCCTTATCAATGAAACAGAAAAAAAGAAATTACATTTGGATATAGAACCAGGACTAGAAATAACTTAGGAATTAACATTTGTTATAAAGGAAGTATTATTATCAGCAGAAAATGAAATTAAAGGTACATTTAAATAATCTGTCAAAAGTATATCTAATTATTGAAAATTTTTTAAAATGAAATCTCATTCATTTACATATTCTTTCATTTTGGAGTCAACACAGAAGATTTTTTTAAATGAACTATACAATGTCTCTAAGAATGATTTCCAGGAAAGATATTTTGGCACAAGCATTGAGGATTAGGTCAGGTGGGGGAAAACTTCCCAATAGATCACCTAGCAAAGACTGCTTACTGGACCATAAGGGGGTCCCAGTTCACGCATCGCCTCAAATGGGCCCCCTTGAACATCAATCAATGCTTTTTATATAGAATCAAGCTTGCTTTAGCTGTTTGGATAGCTGTGGAGTGAAGGCTGAGTTTTACCAGGCTGCCTGCTTCACCTACTTCTGGGACAAATCCCCTTTCATGATTTGAAAAAATCTTAAAAATGTTATTCAGGCAGATTAACTGTGCAGCAGTAATTCTTCAAAAGTAACTTGAGGTAAACCACATATTTCTATTGCTGAGTACGGAGGAAAATCAGTTCAGGAAATGAGCTCATTGGTAGATTAAAAAATAAAATTAAACAAGCCCAGAAAAAGTCAGGCTTAACACACAATGCTATTCCCCTTCTAATGCATTGATGAAACCTTGAAGAAGGCAGAGTGTGTGTGAATGCTGATACATGGATTTGGTAGTATTTCTAGCCAATAATAACCAAAGCTGTACCCAAGATTTTTTTTGCTGTCTTTAATGGGATTTTAAAATTAAGTTTTTTCTGTAGACCCTCAGATGTTTTATGTTACCTAGTATGCAGCAGGTTCTTCTCATCAAAAGAGTATTTTTGAAATATTTAAAATATTAAGCTGTTTTGGAAAATCAGGCTATTTATTAAATAGCAGGCTACTTATTAAATAGCAGGCTACTTATTATAACATGCAACAAATAATTTAAGAAGGAATATGCAGTATTACTGTGTTTGTTTTTTTCTGAAAAAATACATATTCCAATGTACAGGCTATTTGTTGTTACTTCATGTGCCAACTTTTTTTCCTTTAATTACTTATCTTCCCAGCTTTGACTGGGAGTATTAGGGAACCTAACTGCTTCCTGCGTATAACTTCCAAAACAGGTATGTTTTTTAATAGAAGATCATTTTTGCCATTTAAAAGTTATACCTGGTTTCCAATCCACTATCTCAGAGAACTACTGATTTGCATTTTAAGACACATGGATCTAAACTGCCCCTTCTTTGAGTGCGTATTGCCTTTCCCAAGGAACATCAGCATACAGTTAGCAGTAATTGTAACCACTTTTATGCTTATAAAGTATTACCTCTACCCCTGAGGTACTAAAGGTTAGAGATTTTTTTTCTTTTCAGACATCCCACATATTAAGTTTGTGTCCCTTTGCAAAGCTAAATTATCCTAAATTCTGGATATAGTTTTCCCTCAGGCTCATTCTGCTTGCAGTGGCACAGAGCACTATTTTATAAGCGTTTCCGAAACATCACCAGTTAGTTTGGGCCAATTCAAGGAGTGATTTCTTACCTCTACCCAATCAACCTAATACATACAACTTTTTAATTTTACAAGCAATAAAACTCAGGCTATTCTTCAGGCATGATTTCTTACAGATATGCACGATTTATGTTTTCTCCACCTTAATATGTTACAAAGCCGTGTTACACGAATCACTTTCTCTTCCCCATAAGAGCCGCTGCATCAACCCTCAAATCTGCACCTTGCAATCCCTTTTATGCCCCCTAGCTACCAAACATTATCCGCGGTGTTGACATCGATACTTCTACTTCGGTATATACAAGCTGACTCAACAGGCGTCCGGGCAAACAAAATAATAATTTTGCATAACGATTTGCACCAACAAAGAAGCCTTAAGCTCAGTACTTTTATTAAATTTGGTTTCTTATTTTAACAGAACCTTTAAGTAGTTCACTTTGAAATCTCTACTTATGATAAATTCTGTTTGAAACCAGCCTCCAGTTCAACAATTATTATGCCAGAAAGAGACGAAATATTCAGCTGAAGGGCAAGCAGGATTGGACTGTGGCCACACCAAGGAGATAATTTTCAAATGCTGTGGAGCTACATCCAGAAAGCAAACTTTCATGAACGGTTGGGATTCTCTAAGATCATGTGACACACTTCCAGTGCTTTGCTAGCATACATGGGGGTGTTTTTTTCTACCAGTCCTTTGAAATCCCATGCTCTTTTAACTGAGTCTTTTCAGTTGAGTTTTCTGTTTGTATTTGGTGGTGGCAAGATGAAAGAACAACAAACAAAGTCAGTGAAACAGGAACAGTGCCATGTCTTTGTTATAGGTTTTACATCTTTAAGAGATAAACTTTCCTAACTCCATTCCATGTAAAGTGTTCTCTGTGACATTCCTTTGAATTTGCAAAGTTTACACAGAAGGAAGTTTCAGAATACCTGGAAAAGATTAGGTGAAATTGTAATGTACATGTGTCTGGGCAATTAATACACACAGTACATCAGAGGAGCTTTTTGAACTGAAGCTTTTAAATGAGGACAATCATCTCCACAGAAGGCAACTTGTTATACATCAATCATAGATGTATCAAGGGCTAAGCAGGAGATCATCAGATGGGAGAAGCTGAGATACCTTACCTCTAGTGTGCTATGCCTGAGGCACATATCTTACCCTCCCCCTGAGCCCTCTTCCTAAGAGAGGGTATGGCCCTTTAAAACAGTGCCCAGAGCCCTTCTTGCCCGCTCACACCAGCTCCCCAGCAAGGTGCTTCCCCACTCCAGTGTGCTTAAGTAAAGCATAGGTAATGCTGTCTACCTAAAGATTGCTCCTCAGCCCTGGTAGATAGCCAGGAGTGAGTTACAGCACTACTGGCAGCCCAGGCAGGAAATCCCAAAACTGTGCAAGAATAATGAAGGCACCCTCCTGGAGGCTGCAGTCTGGTCTTTAACTGTTTTACATACTTTATATCCATTCAGCTTGCATTTGGAGATGAAGTGCTATCAACCTGTTGTCTTCCTTCAGTCCAATATTATTTAACAGGTTAACGTGCAAAAATTATCTCATTATGGTATAAGCACCGGTAACAAGTATACAAAAATAAAAGCAGAGAGACTTGCACATGTGTTTCATGGAAGAACCTGATCACATTTCACATCATTCTGCAATGCAAGCTCTGAGCTAATTGCAGGGCAAAGAGGATTTATGGTGAAAAATGGATAGTCCATGCATACACTATCCCAAATGTCTTAAGCAGATATCCTACTGCTCTCCAGTGCAGTATCTGTGATCTTTGAATACCTTCAACAACAGCCTCACAAACTGGAGGGCAAACAGCCCAAGCAGATCTGGAAACACATTCTTAAAGTTTCACTCTTGCAGCATGGCCAGCTGCTCTACAGCAGCAGCTGATGAACAAATGCAGAAAACATCCACAAAGCATTCAAACACTCCTTGCTCCCTCACAGCTTCACTGTGCACAAAAGGGTTAAGCTAGGTTAAGTGGAGTAATGAGTAATGCAGCTGGCAAGAAGTCCTCTTTCCCCTCTCACTCACTGAAAAGCTGGCTTTTGTTTCTGCATTCAGTGAATGAACTCACAGCCATACCTGTTGGCAAATTGAGGCTTGTTGTATTGCTAAGATACATAAAATCCTGCCAAGTCCTTGATGTCTTCACAGATATTTGCTACACAGATTGGTATGCCAGGGACTCAGCAGATCATCAAGCCCACACAGTGCCAGAGGTAACATCCCATTGCCACAAGCCAGTCAGAGATCTCGGGACACAGACAGAGCATCTGTGTTTGGCAAAGTTTGTTCACAACCTCCCCTTTAGATACTGCTGAAAATGCCAACTCCCCATTAAAATGGAAGACATTTTATTTTAAGCATGTAGCAAATTGATGCAAAACTTATCATTCCTTTCCCTTCCCTTCACCCCTGCCTTCTCCTATAATAGACATTGTTAATATTGATTTCTTACTCTTGTTGCAGTGATTCATGCATGTGGGGAATAGAAACAAAGTTAAACTTGCTTGCTTATTATATATTTATACAATTCCCAACACTGGGGCCCTTGATTTGGTGGAGGCAGAAAGGTATTGTTATGCTCAAGACTTACAAAGAAATTAAAACTTGTTAGGTAATAGTCCTCCATTTTCTATAGGCAGTTTTACCTACTTTGTAAAGTAGCCGAAAGCACACATAAGCTAAGTCTGCCTTTGCCACCATGGTTCCATCAATAGTTTCTCCATTCCAAGGGCAGGATTTTGCAAATATTACCTATCCTGCTTTATAGGTTATCTGTAGGAGGACTTGCATAGTAAGTACCTTTCAACAGAAGTGTCTGTGGAAGGAAACCTGGCCATTTTAAGGAGAACTGCAATCTGTCAAGCATGTAGCTTGCTGAACGGCATTCACCCTTCTAGTCTGGGAAGGGGGGATGAGCCTGGCCAGATCTAGATGGTTCATAGACAACCACTTTGTATTTCCTCTTATTTTACCTCTCTTCAGAAGAGCAGCAAGCTGCTGAATGACAAGGAGAGTCAGCTGAAAGATGCTACAGATAGAAGGTACTGGGGACGTGAAATAGTATTCTAATAGTATTCTAATTTAAGGAGCAAGCAGATCAAAACACAGAAGTGCGAACAACCATATTTTTATAAAAAATGCTAGTACCTATAGAAGAGCATATGTATATTAAAATGTATGCATTTCAGCATACAACATTGGCTGAATAAAAATGATCAGAGCAGCTACCTGTACAATTGAAGCACTAGGCAAAAGACTATAAAGGCTTTGAACTACTTAGAGCTTATGATATGATCCATGTAAAGCACCTCAAATTGCAGTCTCAATTTTGCAAGCGTTATATTATCTGTGTACTAAGATGTTGCAGGCCTTCCCTGCAAATATACATTCAAAACTAAAGCAACATTTTTGGTTTCCTTTCCATGTTCTTCAAAACAGAAAAGAGACAATAGTTCATATCCATTATTAAACTTGTATCATGAAGTCAGAGGTTCAAGAACTTTTTTTATGTTACAGCTACAATTGACTTTTTTCTGCAAAAGGCAGTTTACTACTGAAATGGAACTACAAAATGGGTATCTCTATAGCAAATTTTTGGTAGCAGCTCATAGTTAATGCTGCATTCCTTTTTAAAAAGAGGACAAGACTTTTCCTTTAAATATGTGTAAACTTTGTAAAATTGCACATAAGATTGAAATATAGATATGGAATAAAAGTTATTGGCTTTCTGTTCACATTGCTTATCAGAAACAGAGCATAAAGACTTTTTTGCTGATACAGAACTTCAGCATTTTTCTTTTGCAATCCCGAATTTGTTACCTGGAAAAAAAAAAAATTTAGCTACAACACAGAAATGTATGTTCTGAGGTGTCCACTACAGGAAAAATAGGATTAATTTGGGTTTAGTTTCATTTTTGAACACCTATTCACATTCTAGACACTGTGTGATAATATACACAAGAACCTGATTGATTGACACAGACTGCGGGCACCCATAAAGCTAGCTCCATCAGAGGTTACACTCTTCTGTTGGATTTTGCAGCCCTTTTATAATAAGGATTCTCATGCAAACATTCTGCATAACCCAGCTTATCATCACTGCAAAGCATATGATAGTACAAGTTAGCACCATTCGCTAGTCAAAGAAATAGAAAGATAAGCTACCCAAATGTCAGATCTTTCTAAGCACAGGCAAACATTAGCCCAAAGCTAAGCAGGTAAACATAAAACTCTTCCAGGTGACTAATTCTGAATAGCTGCTTTAGATTCCTGAAAGCATCAGCATACAACTGAAAATAAGCGTTTTGAAGTTCTATTTATTAACATAAAGTCACTAAAACCTCCTTTCAATGTATGGTGACTCTCAAAGCAGGAAGCAAAACACAGAATATTACAATTTTGCTTTAATATTTTTGTCATTTTGCATCAAAAACCAAGGGGGTGGGGGGGACGACTATAGGCATCCAAAACTCACCAGAATTTTGGGAGGACTGTATATAGAGTAGGGTGAGGGAAAGACCCAGACCATACACTAGAGAGCAGTACAGAGGCATCTGAGGTAGTGTCTGTCCTGCTGCTGAACAAGGATAGTATGGTATGAAGGTGTCATGCCTCAGGTCCTTTAACCTGAAAAAATGCTATCAACACATCTCTGGAAGTCAAGTGAAATTAAAAAAAAAGGGTGTTGTGGTTTAACATGTTAACATTTTAGGTATAAACATCAGTATGTCTACAGATACATTACGTAGAACACAAAATCAAGGTTCTAAGGAGCATAAGCAAACTACAAATGGCTGATAAACTTTCTACTGAAGATATTCTTCTATAAGTATCCAAGATGAGACTTTTTACAATTCACCAGAAGAATCTAGTCTGACATTTTCCATTTTGTTTTTTTTTTTTTCCTAATTAAAATTTTCCCCACAAGTTTAGTCATGAATACAAACTAACACACACAGGGGGATGAAAGTAAAAATTGAATTAAATTCAGTACATCTGCTTGCAGCTTTCCTTTCTAAAAGGTGTCATCCAGTATGTGTACTTCTTATAACATGAGCTAATGGCAATGATAACACGAACAGTTTCCTTTAGCATCCTTGAAGTACTCCTTGAAATGGGTGCTCACGTGTTTAGCAATTTGGGGCTTGCTAATGTTAATATACAACCAACCAAAGATGTCACTATGGAGAAAGACAAAGATAAATTATTTGGCACTAAATCAGAATGCTACATAAGTTATGTGCTGTTCTTACACCATAAATGCTAACTCCACAGCAAGTTGATTTGTCCCTGATGTAAACTGTCTTTGTAAAATGAGACTCTAAGATATCACCTTGAAAGACACCTGAAAGAAAAAAAAAGACAAATCTAAACCCTTGGGAAATAAATAGAGGATGAAGGACTAATGGCAGCTTCTTCAGCTGTAAGCTACTTCCACAAGAGAAATGGGAACTGCGTCTTCAGCTCCCACAAAGGAGCCATCCAAACAGGCTCATTTTGCTTGAATGATGGGTACACATGACAGTTCTAGCTAAGAAGAGGCTAAGAAATGGTTACAAAATTGTAACCTCAACTGTAACCTCAATAATCTCCATTATTTTCACGATAAGAAGCTCCATAGTCCTTAAGCAGTTATTACAGCATAATCAAATTGCATTTCTTTTCTGGTGGTGTCACTTTGGATAGAAACTCTTTTTTACCCTGAGAACAAAATAAATTGTGCACGAAGATGCAATGAGCACCCTATATTTAACCTCAGTTTTTTAACAGCAGTTGTTAAAACAAAAGGTTTATTTTCTTCTGTCAGCAAAGTAATTGGAGAATTTGACAACAAAAGTTATTCACAAATGTGTACCTGCTTAATAAGCTTTGCTGTGTAAGTTGTTTCAACGTTTAATTGCAAATATTTAAGACATGTAATTTCCTGCTCACTCAAGGAGGGAAGAGAAAGAATCCTCCTAAATTTACTAGAGTAAAATCCACCTTAAATTATTAAATTCAAAATATTCTCATGTAAAAGGAAATTTATCTTAAAACAAAAATTTGTTAGGGATTTAGAAATACCTTCATATACTTATGTGAGAAGTCTCAGAAGTGGCAATCAAGAAAGCAGTCAAACAAAATAAAAACCAGTATTTCAAGTGCATTTTGCCTGGCCTGGACTGGCAGCTACATCAATGTAGCTTTTTCTACAGTCTGCCCAGCAGAACTTTATTTTACATCCTTGTCAATTGATTTTCATCAGTATTCATGTTCATCAGTGTAAGACATGTTCTTCACTAATTCACAGAATATGCAAGTCAGTTTATTCCTGCAGTGACTTGCTGTAGGCTGTGAGATACTTCAGTGAAATATCAGATACATTGCCATAACAGAAAAGTTGGGTGAGAGACAAGGTCATGGATCCTTTCTATGATCACAAGATTTGCTTAGTGCAAAGCCTTAAGGAAGATGAAATAGCATTTACAGTATCTCCAGGTAATTTGATTTTACCTACTCACTCATTCCCTTGTAGATTTCATCCACTCTTGATTTCAACACACAGCCTCACACCCAGGTATTTACAAGCACTAAGACATGCGTTTAGTGGTCTGACCAAGATCAGTTGTATGCAACATGGAAAATGAGGGATGCTGGCTATCAAGTCCTTGTGTTTTCTCTAGGTTTTTTTCTTGATTAGCAATAATGACAGATTTTTATATTCTTTAAAAGTTAACAGTTGTTATGGGAAGTCTTTTGCTGTAAGATTTCTTCTATTTGGTCTAACAGAAAAAGAAATAGTATATACTACAACCTTGTTCCCACTCTTCTGTTGTCAGAATGCATAGTCTTCCACTTACAAGATGCTGTGGTCCTTCTGAAGTGCAGGCCTGTTGAGTTTGATAGAAGCAACACAATCTTTTATTTGATTGACTGGGAATGATGTTCTTTGCTATAATTTCAGGCCATTCTGTTAACACTTATTCTGCTGTTTCTTCTGGTGCTTACACACACATTTCTATTCATGCTTCATTCATCTTAAAATTTGTTATAAGTCTCTACAGGAGTTATTTCCATAGCTGGTAATTCCACTTCCCTACCACCTCTTACCCCTTGACCAGAGTCCAGTCCTATACTTCATAGACCTTTGTTTAGTAGGATTGGTGAAAAACAAAAATAAAACCAAAACCTGCTTTCAAAATCCTATTGGTATGGTTACTGCTGACTGATAGTTTCACAACCAGTCTGTGCAGTATGTTTTGAAAACATTTCTAGCCTATATTACCAGGGCAGGACCAGGAATAAAACAGCCATTCAATCTGACAAACAACTTACTGTACTATAAAAGTACTCACCAAAGCTACACATATATCTGTACAAAGGAACATCCAGTTTAGAATTAATACCTAGTGCCAAAGTAAGTAGCTCCTGGCTAATACCTGCTTACCAAGTCAACGCTATCCCTTACTCCCTGTACTCCCACAAAACATTACATGGCCTTTTCTCCTTGATGGCTCTCTGAAGGCAGAGCTTTAAACAGTCCCTCAGGCCCAGCTATGCAGTGGGACTTCCAATTCCCTCTGGAAAAAAAAGAGGGATGCATTTATGGAGTGTACATTACTACTTTGAAAAAGCTAACTAGGAAACAGATAATTCTCACATATTTAGTAGAGATAACAGATCTTAAAAATATCACACACACACACAAAACGCTCAGTAGCCTCCTTCCAGTTGAGGCCTTAGGCCCCTCTTGGGTCACAGACTTCATCCTATAAAGTGGACTCTAGAATCTCTGTTGCTCTCCCTTCAACAGAAAAAAAATTAAAAATTGGTTCCTAATTAAAAAATAAAAATTAAAGTAGTGACAATTTTCACAACATGCAGTGCCTATCTAATAATATCTAATGTTCATAATATCTAATATTCATCTGGATTTCAGGTTATTTTGTAAGTTTACTTGTACTTCTCCCCACAGGAAGGCTTTTGTTTGCTTCTTTCTAAATTTGAGGCAAGAAATACCTAGATCACAGTATTAAACAGTAGTACTTGGTTGCTTCTGGCCAACAAAAGCACAAAGACTGTATTTCAGCTCTTCCCAACAAATGTAGGCCCTTCTAGGAATAAGATCACTGGAGGTCACTAGCACCTGCTACTGCTGTTACTTAGGGGGGATATCCAGAAATAATAACAGCTATCTGTCAATTCTCTTTCAAGCTCAAACACTGCTTCCCCTGTATTTTCAAATATGGCAGTGTGATATATGCTCAAATCATCAAAATGACTGCAGCTCCAAAAGACAGGTTTACTTCAAGTATGCTGAGTTTATTCACTGCAATTAGTTTGGCTGAATTTGTTTATAAAATTATAAACATTTAATCTGAAATGCTATTGCATGTAATACAAATAGTTTTAATCAGAAAGTAAAAAATGATGTTAAAAACCAAAGACCTACCAACCCACTATGGAATTTTCCTTTTGTATGTCTTTTCCAAGACTGAAGTTGTTAGTAGTTTCTATTGAGCTTAGGGGAGATGTTAATTTATAGTAGATAACTACCCATTAATAGCTGAATCAACTCTCAATTTTAACGATGCCATTCTTCAAGCCCTGTTTATACCTTTGGAGCTTAAAAAAAAGCAAATGAGGATGTTTTCACTAAAAAAAAAAAAAAAAAAAAAAAAAAAAAGAAAAAGGCTTTAGTAGAAATGTTTAAGTATGCAATTACATTTGCCCTTTTTGGTTTCAATGGCACTGGAGTTTTCTGTAGCTATGAAACTATAATTGTTCATAACAAGTCAATTATATAAGTTCCTAATACAACCAAATACAGAGGTAAACAATGAATAACTTAAAAGAAATACCATAGAAGTTTGTTATTAAGATCCTTAATGTAGGAATGTTCCATGATCAAATTCTTTTCTTCTTCTGTAACATCCAGGCTTAATAAAAACAGAACTTTGTCTACCTTTTAATCTCATTTTATCACTCTGCAGGTATGCTAATCTGTCATCAAGACGTGGAAATCAGAGACTCCAAATGTTAATTAAAATGACACAATTCAGTTTGGATCCAAAAGAAGCCATGAAGTTCAGGGCTTAAATTTCTGCAAGTGTTCTATTGAAAGGTCAAGATCAAACATGTATAAATGTGATATACAATGATATCATTTTTGTGTAGCCATAGTGAAGTGGTAGAGAATTACCGCTGTAAGATGACACACATTTCATATGAAAGGAAGCACTTGATATCTTGCTACTACATACACTAGATCTGTTTTGTCACTTAATTTGAGCTAATTTCAAACATCCATCTTATGGGCACCATATTTATGCAAATTTGGTACATATAACCTGCAGCATGATGATCATCACAGGACTACTCCAGGAAAAAATATGAGAGAACAAAGTGCTTTGTGACCAGTGCTTTTATTCTACCTGCAAGGAAGCTTACTATCTTATTTGCTACGTATTCTTTCTTGTCTTTAAACACACATTTCACTCATTTGTCTCCACATAGCCAAGATCATTATGGAGAAACTTATGAAAGAGAATTAATGTCTAACGACTGAATTGTCATAAATAGCAAGTATACATGTTAGAACTTAAACACCCTAAATTTTATGCCATTTTTGTGTTCTCTAGAAAGAACAAAAAATGCTTCAATCTATATAACTTCTCTTATGTAGAACATGTAATAATGTTGGCAAGTCCTGAAACAAAAGGGTTTCTGTATAGGGTAAACATAAATTCACTTTAAATTCAGGAACAGAACCAGCAGAGGCAAAAACCACAGTGTAAACAAAGATAAAACTTAACGTAAGTATTCATTTGAGGCAAGAGATTCAAGTAAAATCAATGTGTAAATTCCCATGCTTACAAACATTTACATTACAAACATGAAAAATCTGTTTAATATTCTTTGTCAGCAGGACAGCATGGGCATTGGAGTTTTAGACTTCTGGATCCCATCAAATTTTAAATTTAACTTTGCATCTCACCTATAGGAATCATGTGCAGAAACCATTATATCACTGATCTTTCTAGTCTTCAGATGAAGTTGGCCGATTATTTTAAGTGACCTACTGAAATCATTATGAAATCTGCATGATCAGCAGGAAACAGAACAAGAATATACTCTATATACAATGCAGCAGCTTATGGCATAATAAATGACTGTGTATCAACAATTTTTTTCTATCAAGAATTTGCATAAACAATAATTTCTGTATGAACACTGCACATTTAAACAACTGTTCTTTCTAACTTCAAGATACTAGATCTGATAAAATATACCTCCACAATATTGTTTCAGTGGTCTACAGCTTTTGAAAAGATGCTCCTACTGGTTTTGAGCTACATATGAAAAGTGGCATCTTGTGTTTTATAAATTTAGTCAGACAGCTACACTGAATGCTGAAAAATTTAAACTTTAAGTAGCTATTTAGATTCAAAATAGCTCTACTTAAAATCTCAGTTTATCATAGTTTGGGTTGGATGGGACCTTAAAGATCATGTAGTTCCAAACCCCCTGCCACTGACAGGGTCACCTTCCACTAGTCCAGGTTGCTCAAAGCCCCATCCAGCCTGACCTTGACCACTTCCAGGGATGGCGCATCCACAACTCTCTGGGCAACCTGTTCTGGTGCCTCACCACCCTCACAGTGAAGAAATTCTTCTTCACAACTAATCTAAATCTACCCTCTTTCAGTTTAAAGCCATCACCCCTTGTCCAATCACTACATGCCCATGTAAAAAGTCCCTCTCCAGCGTTCTTGTAGGTCCCCTTTAGGTACTGGAAGGCTGCTATAAGGTCTCCCCAGAGCCTTCTCTTCTCCAAGCTGAACAACCCCAACTCTCTCAGCCTGTCTTCATAGGAGAGGTGCTCCATCCCTCTGATCATCTTCGTGGCCCTCCTCTGGACTCACTCCAACAGGTCCATGTCCTTCTTACATTGGGAGCCCCAGAGCTGAAGCCAGTACTCCAGGTGAGGTCTCATGAGAGCAGAGAAGAGGGGCAGAATCACCTCCCTCAACCTGCTGGTCACGTTTGTTTTGATGCGGCCCAGGATACAGTTGGCCTTCTGGGCTGCAAGGGCACATTGCCGGGTCATGTTGAGCTTCTCATCAACCAACACTCCCAAGTCCTTCTCCTCAGGGCTGCTCTCAATCCACTCATTGCCCAGCCTGTATTTGTGCTTGGGATTGCCCAAACCCATGTGCAGGACCTTGCACTTGGCCTTGCTGAACTTCATGAGGTTCACACAGGCCTACCTCTAGAGCTGTCCCTCTGGATGGCATTCCTTCCTTCCAGCATGTCGACTGCACCACACAGCTTGGTGTCATCAGGAAACTTGCTGAGGGTGCACTCAATCCCACAGTCCATGTCACCAACAAAGATGTTAAACAGCGCTGGTCCCAGTACCAACCCCTGAGGAACACCACTCATCACTTCTCTCCACTTGAACATGGAGCCATTGACCACAACTCTTTGAGTGTGACCATCCAGCCAATTCCTTATGCACCAAGTGGTCCATCCATTAAATCCATGTCTCTCCAATTTAGAGACAAGGATGTCATGTGGGATGGTGTCAAATGCTTTGCACAAGTCCAGGTAGGTGATGTCCATTGCTCTTCCCTTATCCACCAATGCCGTAACCCCATCATAGAAGGCCACCCAATTTGTTAGGCATGATTTGCCCCTAGTGAAGCCATGCTGGCTGTCACCAATCACCTCCTCAGTTTCCATGTGCTTTAGCATAGTTTCCGGGAGGATCTGCTCCATGATCTTGCCAGGCACAGAGGTGAGACTGACTGGCCTGTAGTTCCCTGGGTCTTCTTTTTTTCCCTTTTTAAAAATGGGGCTTATGTTTCCCCTTTTCCAGTCAGGGCGAGCTTCCCCAGACTGCCACAACTTCTCAGATACAATGGATAGTGGCTTAGCAACTTCATCCACCAGTTCCCTCAGGACCTGCAGGTGCAGTTTAGATGTAGGAAGAAACATTGCTTTCGGACATTTGATATTTTTGGACAGTTGTTACTACTGTTGACACATATACTGTTATCTCACCTATCTCTGTAATTCAGAAACACTACCTTTAAAACATGAGATGACCTTATTCCTAAAAGCAAAATTAAATTAAAAGGTAGCATTTTCCCTATTGGCCTCAAGCCCTCCTTCTCTTTTCTGTGCATTGCTATAGAAGCATTTTCATGTCATATTTATGATTAATGAGCAGTTAAAACCTAGATTCCTTAATATATATGCAAAAATTGTAAGATATTCTTTATCCTATTCACTAATGGAACATACTCATATTACAAGATTTACTCAAAAGAAGTATATTATACTGAGTTTAAACTGAAATGAAGAGGGAAGTCTCCATAGTAGAGATTGTATTTACATAGAAAACACCATTGAACAATAAAGACACCCATTAAAAAAAACCATTTAACATTCCAAATACTTTCTGACTTACATTTTTATGGTTCATTTCTTTGCATGCTCTAAGTATATTCTATATCAAGAAGTATATTCTATATTAAGAAAATGTAAAAGGAAAAGCAGGCAATATAATACTTCACAGTTTATTCTTCTATGAGAGTGAAGTAAAGACACTTTAGCAACAAAATGAAGAATTAAGAGGCGTTATTAGGTGGCAGATGTTAAAAGCTTATAAACAAGGGTAGTGAGGAGTTTGGGGGGGCAGGGGTTCCAGTCATTGTTTGTTTATGAACAATAAAAGGCAACTGACTGCAGTTCCACTAAGAGGCCCTAAAGACAGCGAGGACTTTAAATAAAATGCTAAATACTGCACATGTGAATTCTTACTGAAATTACAAATTAGTTAGCATAATTAAGAGTACAATTTTTTTTGTAAATATGTGTGAGTCATTAATAACAGAAAATTAAAAATGTTTCCTACCTAAATTCTTCATGAAGCAAGCCTCAGCACTTTGTAATACTTTCCTGTCATAAAAGTGCCAAGTATTTACAATTTGCAGATGAGATCATACTCTAAAAACATTCATGTCAGTGAAATGGGGAGGAGGTTGTCAGGAGGAGGAATTGCAGTACAGTGCTATTGGTGTGAGCAAAGCTGCCCCAGTGTGCCCTGCCTCTCATTGGCCACTCTGGACCACTGGAACAATATTTGCTAGTTGCTATGTAGACAGAAGTCATTGCCAATTCATCCCATTAGCAAGACTGAACCTGGTTCTGGTTGATAAGAATGGTTATTGTTTGAATAAAATGTGCTGATAAAATACTCCCCACAGGTAAAACTCATAGTTTTTATGTGCTTGAAGAACGTCAAACTCATGCCTTGCAACCACTCATTTAACAGAAATTTTTATTTGCTTTTCAGCAGATTTGGAAGAATGCTTCCTCATGTTTTTCAAAGGTACAAAGAATTTGTTGAGTATTTTAATCATTTCAACCCACAGGTTAAATAATAAAATAGTTTTACAATTTATGATTTTTATTTTTTTTAACGTCAGCTGGAGCAGCTTTATGTCTGATGAGCTGACTTTATGCATTTCATGTATAACGATTGAGGGTTCTGAGATTTCAGTATTTTATTTTGAAAGAAAAGATGTTACAGACAAGTCTAGTATGTTAAAAAGCATTGCTAAGAAGTTAAGCACTTAGAAGTTAGGAAATGCTAAATAGTGAGCACCTACTCTTGAGAAAATTCACTGAGCAGATAAGGGTGCTTGGGAGAAGAAAGGATAGGACTATTACCAGGTTTCACCAACATTTGCTAATACCATAGGAAGGGCAAGTGTAAAGATCTGAGAGCCTGAAAGGGACTCATTCTTCCTTCATTTGTCCTCAACTTGATATATCCATGCCCAATCCTGTTCTATCTCTTCCATAACCTTGGCTTCATCAAACATTCAGACTTCTTTACTACACAATGCCTACCTACTTTTAAGACAATTATCAATATTGTACAGCCTTTTATATTTCCTTCTACATAAACATTTCATAAGCAACTTCTTTTCAGAATTAACACTGTGAGATAAAAAGTGTTATCATTGCTTTGCAAATGGGATTGCAAAATACAATTTGAAATATTTAGGAGCTGTTTTTTTCAGAGAATACATAATGCTGTATGTATTTAAAGCAGCATTTCTATTACTTTCAGTTGCAGCTGGAAACACTGACTTCAGTACATGGAATAACGTGTTTAATTTTTAGTATTCATTGAATATTATGTTTCCCAACTTCAGCAAAAATAAGCCAGGAATCCTACAAAAATCCTTTCTTGATTGTATCACTCACCTCATGAATAAGATGGGGGGGGGGAGAAGGGGAATGTGATTACATAATTACATACTGTAGTGTACTGTTTAAGTGCAACTTTGTTTTCTACATTTGAGTCCTTGACTTTATAACTTCAGTAATTCTTTATAATTGAAAGTGTTTTGATATTTCTTATAACAAGCTGACAAAGTTCTATCATACAGCATCACAGAAAGGTACAGAATCGCATCAGGACCTTTTAGTCTACTGTGAGAACTTCTGACTTAATATCTAGAGAGACAGTTGAACATTATTTTCCTCACCTCTCCCGGTCCCATCCCTTCTACACCTATAGCTTTTTGTCTAGGCAGCCCTAATCTGTGTTCTTCAGATTTCTTACCACAGCCCCAGTGTTACCCTGATCTCTCACTTAGTTTTCTTTGTATTCCACTTCTTTCCATCTATCCCTACCAGATTGCAGTTCCAGCCTCCTTATTCAGGCACTGCGTCCTTCCCTTTCCCGTGGTTCTCAACGGCTTTTGTCTGATCAGCTCCCAGTTTGTTCACAGCTCCCAATACTGGCCTCTCTGGCCAGTCAGTGCTACGCTACACTCATGACCAAAGCTTCTCTTCACACTGTCTCAGTCTCTTTGGCCTAATGGAAAGCTAGAAGTCCACCAGCCCATAAAAGCTTTAGGCTGCTTGGACCGTGTTTTAGAGATTAATATAGCCAGTGCAAACATAATCTTTGCTTTTGGGCAAAATTCCTCAATCATGGAACCACATATAAACTCAGGAAGAACTGCAGGTTGCAACTTGGCCAGCTCTGGGTGGATTTTCATAGGAGTGGCAAAAGGTGCATCTCTAGCACAAAGGTTGCCCTGTATCAAATTTCAAAATATGCCCTAAAGAACTGGCAGGGTAATATATATATTACTGGGCAGCATTTTCTTTAATTCAGGCAAACTAAACACCTAATTTTCTGCTCATTCCTCTCTTAATAAAAAAAAAAAAACCAACAAAACAACCAAAAATCCCACACCCTTAGCTGTCACAAAATCCTTCCCAGAACCTTTTAATTGGTTGGGACTTTTGAAATTAAGGGATAATGCAGCCGTAGTCAGCAGGTCTTCAAAGGATAGAAACAATTAAGGGAGGTGTGGATGCCCCTAAAGAAATAATTTATGATATGATGTCATTACAGTATCTGGCATCATGAATCAGAATGCACGCAGTACTAACATGACTGATGCTGATTCTCCCATGCTATCCATGGTAGAATTCCTGAATGGGACTGGCAGAAAGAAAAAAGGAATCGCACATTCCCTCCCAATGACACCTTTTATTGCAACATCCATCCTACTCCAGCAAGAGATGGGATCAGACTGTCTTGATGGAAGACAATGGTTGTGGGTCTGAGTCTTAATTCCTCCAACCCCACCAGATCCTACTAGTGCCTTTTTAAGTTACATGAATATTGCAATCGTTGATTTGTTCACTTAGATAAGAAGTATCACTATCACAATTCATATGGTAAATGTAATACAGGTAGTGACATTTCAAAAGCATTACAAACCAAAATGCATTTTCTGAAATAGAAGTTATTTAGTACATAATAACATACTGTGAGAGCTTTGCCCCCATAAATAGAATGGTGGTCCTCAATTTGCAATAGTCTTGAGCAAAAACATATTTCACTGTTCAAATTGTGGCAGCATACCTTTCTCTGTGCAATAAATAACAGTTCTTTTAAAGGTCCATAAGCAACCAAAATCCTTTCAAGGTTGAAGGGATTTGAAATCTCTCCAAACACCTAAAGCCTTCCCCTTCCTTCCCCCACCCCACCCCCCAGTGCTATATAGATGCATACAATGGTCTCTCCACAAAGACTTAAAAAAAACAAAAAGGAACTCACTTGTTACAACAAATAGGAGAAGCAGAAGATAATTGCAGGACCCATCACTGCACTTTTCAGGATTTATTATTGACATTGACTGTGCCAAGAGTCAGTTCTGTTAAGTGAAATACTGCAAATATGTTATTTTAGTGTTGTCTTTATAATGACACATTTGTACTATAGAATCATGAACAGTGTATGCTGTTCTCTAGGATATATTCCAGTACACTATTGTTCACTAGTAATAAAGTTCCTTCCTAAAACAATGGTGTTCTGTAGTTTCTCCCCTCTCTCCCCATCCATTAATTATTTTAAATAAATACGGAAGAGTTAGACTACAGACCGCTTTTCAGACAAGAAGTCTGTTCTCTAAGGTGACAATCTAATTCTAGAAAGCAGTGTGAAATGAAGCTAGTGTCTCTAAAAATATATTACTTTTCAAGTTACTTGATACTTTCACTCTCCCAGAGAAAATTTCCTGCTCTGGCTGATGGCCAAAGAGATTATATAGTAAGAGGCCATATCCTTTTGCCTTTCATTATCTAGGCTATATTTCATACTATTACAATGTAATCAAAATACTTCCTTTCTAGCCAATATCTGGCCCTAACACAGATGAACATTTTTTCCATTGGTATTTTTAAGTAGCTACTCTGAAGAAAAACATCATTGAATTTCACCATTTCTTCATTTTGCCTTCATGCTGTGATAAAAATCAGAAGTATTCTGTTAGATCTATGATGACTACCCTCAAAGGGTTCTCAGGCTATAAGGTTTCATGAAGCATAAAATTAGAAAAGTGAAAGGGATTCAAATATTAGGTGAAAGGATAGTTTTATTTTTCTTAACCCAAAATAGACATACCAGAAGAGCCATTTATAGAAATAACATAATCACATACAAATACAAAACCCCATTCAGATACATTTAAAAAACCTGCAACAATTATTTGCCATTTGTTTTTCTCACTTCAAGTTCCTCTTCTGATTTCTGTGGAAAAGCAACAAAAAAGCACAGTTCTGTTTTCAAAACAAGGTAAGAGAATCTCTGCAGGACTTGTTGGCCTTACTAAAGTTACATAGTGCATGTATAATTTGTATTCCTGGAAGAAATGGGTTTTTTTGATCACCACATAACCAATAGAGGGGTTTGCATGAGAGATATGGTGTGTTGTGAAACCACGTTAGACTATAATCTTTTCAGAATCAGTGTCTGTTTGTATGTATGGAACATATTTCAGCAGGTACACGCATGTTTGCTAACAAGGAGCAGGATAAAGGAGTCAGGAGTTCTGGACTTTAATGTTAGCTCTGGAATGATCTCTGGTTACAACTACCACAGCTAAGTAAAGACTTGTCACAGCCATTTTCTACAACTGAGTGACCAAGAAATTCTACACCACAGATGAGAGGTGGCTATAGTTTGGGTGCAGTGGAGCTACAAAACCCACAGTAAAATTCAAGTCCAGTGAAAACTGCAAAACTCTCACAATTAGGGGAATAATAATAACATCATCAACAACAACAACAAATAATAATAGCTTGCACCAAGCTCCATCTCTTCAACTATGCCTTGTGCTTATGCCCCTGACTGATACTTGCCTCGCTTGTGTCTTGGGATATCTTTGTGCTCTATGAGGGGAGTGAGTCACTAAAGATCTCATGAGGTCTGTTGTACTACAGATTTCTTTAGTTCTGAAACCTGTTTACATCATACAGAAGGCCAAGCTCTTTTCTGTCCCCTAGCTTGTTCTGCATCTCAGTTGTCTCTCACTGATGCCCGTCTTTCAATGCAATGGTCTAAGACTTGAGAAATAAGTAGAAAATACACTAATCTGTCAGATTCTTGAAATTAGTCCCCTAGTTTCCTATTTACCGCACCACTTTTATGATGAAGGGTATTTTGAAATTGGAACTGGTTGTGCAACATGCTTGCTTTCTTGAAGCTTAGAAGTATGAACAAATTGTTAGAATACTGACATAACAGTCAGGAACCTTCCTGTCCCTGGCTTGCTCTCATTAAAAACTGACGTGCTTCAAAATCAATTTAGCATGCAACCTCCTCTTGTTTCAGTTAACTAACAAGTGAGAACTGGACACTTGCAAGCAATTTCAAAATATTACTACAGACTTATCATCAGCTTTAAACAAGTTCCTTTGGAACAGAGTCTTTTTATGTGTTGTGCCTTTCTATTAGTTCAGGACCTTGGGTTTAAGTGAACTCTTTAGTACAAGAGCTTGCATTATGGGCGGTACTAAAACAGTGATCTTCCCCCACCCTGACCCTGAAAACTAGTAACATTAAGAATAATTTAAAACTTTCCCAGAGCTATTATGTAGAAAGACTGCATCTGTCAGAAATTAATCTCCCTGCAGCCTAAATAGTCAATCTGAAAGATTTTGGCATTCCATTCTTCAGTGAGCCAAGAAAAGGTTCAGTTTTATTCTATAGGATTCACTAAATAAACCTAACAGTGCAACTGATTTAATTGATCTTATAGCTGAAGTTATCTTGCTTCAGCTTATGCAAGAAAGTTTAATTTTTAGAAGAATACCAGATGCCTGCAATATTTTAGAAGCCTCAGCACTTCTCCTCCTCCCTTTCCCTTTGGCCCACAATACAAGGTCTTTTTGGGAGTCAAGATGAAATACGCTGGACTGAACATTTGATACTGTGTGTTTAGACAGTTCTGTTCATTTTGACTTTTTTTTTTTTAAAAAACACAGTAGCTCTTTAAACTGCATCATAGGACTTCAAATAGATCACAGTCTAATTCACAGTTATTCATACATTTTGTTTTGCAGGCATAATGCCTCAAGTAATATTGGTGATAAACTAAGTACAATACAAAACCTACATTCACTGCAGTAAATGTGAAGAATGACTAATTAAAGACTTTACAAAAACATCTAGTCTTACAACTGAAAAAATAAGATCTTCTCAAAATCTAGCAGAAATATGCCCAAGCATGTCAAGCACTATTCCTATATTTTTATTTCCAGCATGTGTGTTTCAGTAATCTTCAATATGTCATGCTTTGCCCCCATTGTTGTTGCTTTTAAAAATTTTAATTAAAGGACAAGCAAAGAACAGTTCTTTATGGTACCACAAGTGAAATTCCCTTAGATTGACAGTCACGTGCCTTCCTCCTAAAAAGATTATGCTAACCCTTGATTCACTGCAGAACAAAGAAACCAACAAAGAAATTCCACATTTTAAATAGCCTATTGTCACTCCTAAACAAAGGTGCAAATAATTATTTTCTATGAAACATTACATCTGTGTTAACTTGCCACTGAAATCCCTTCTAGTTCAGATAACAGGTATTAAAAATTACCATTACACTTTTCAAGACTTGAATGAAAAGTTCAATGCCATGTTTCCATCTTAGAGGTGCATCTAGTACACATGGAATGGGTAATGGAATAGTGTTAAAAAAACCCAACAAAACAGCCCCCACACTTCAGTGTCTCTGAGGTTTGATTTAAAATATTCAAAGTTGTTTCTGTTCTTAATGCCCACTTGAATCTTTTAATCTTTACTGATTTTTAATTCAGTCATGGATTTAGTCATTGTTTTTTGATGAACAATGAGGGAAAAAAAAGCCTTTTTGTTCAAAGAATCTTATCTTAGATACTTCCTATTTGACCAACAATTTTGAGGGAGATATATAACTCACTAGATGGTTTCAACTTTGACTACAGGGAAAAACAAAGTACTATGAAATAATTTTTTTACTGTTCAATAAGTATAAATGAGCAAACAAGAAAATAGATCCTATATAATATTGATGGCAAAAATAAAATGGTAAGTATGGAGCTATTCCCTGCATACTGTTCACCAAGCAGTACTCAAGAAAATTCAAAGGTTGAAAACTTAATTAGCAATAAAAAGAAATAGGGTTATTCTAAAAAGCAACAGAACAGCAATTTGATGAAGACTTAGCACATTTCATCTATTAAGAACTTCAAATTGAGGGCAGATGTGTTCTGCTTGGGGGAAGACAAGAAAAATCAGCATCACTCTATGGAAATAAAGTACAGCATAACTTAGACACAACTAAAAGTACTAGCTCAGCTGAGGCAGTTAAAAAAAGAAAAAAAAAAAAGACAATGACAGCAAGAGGCTAAAGAAGAGGTACAACTAGTCAAAACTCCTAATTGTATTCTAGTGGAATAAGAATAATCTTCTTGGTAAAATACCTTGCAACACATTGAGAAACTTCCCTGGTCTAACTGACACTCCTGCAGCTGAATTTCCACAGCCTGCTTTGATCTCCAAGTTGTATTTGAAAACCAGACCAAATCTGAGGGGGGGAGGGGGGAATTCAGTGTTATGCATGAGTGGGACTATCTTATACTGTGAAAGGGAAAGCTTTTTGAATACCTAAAGGAAAAGGTAGGGAGAGAAGACTCTTCATAGACAAATGTAAAGGGTTATGAAATCACTTGATTTCTCAGAGATACTTGCCCTTCTATGAAAAGAAATTTCTGTTTCTTGAAATAGAGGTTTTAAGAAAAGGGGATAGGCAGAGATAGCGGTGTTAAATGTTCTTCCACAAAAAAAAAAAAATTAAAAAAAAAAAAATTACTCGATTTTTTTAGGTAAATTACTAAAGTTGATTTCTAAAGAATTCCCCATTAGTAATATAGATAAAAAGGATACAATAAAACACTAGGAACTTCATCTCTTCTGTTGTATGTGATGGTCATCGCATCTTCCCTACAATGTAGTTTAATTAGTAGAAATAAGTAAAGAACGTTTTTGTTGAAAGAAAATATGTAAGCATGTGGTTGGCACAAAAGGCAGTCAGGTTGTGGTGTTCCTTCTAAACCTAATCCCGGGAAGCTCTGCACCCCAGGTTCATCACTTATGAGCAGAAGATAACAAGATTTTTGTCTACAACAGTGGGAGTCCTTAAAGAGATGTCAAAACCAGACTGAACTGGCAAAAAAAAAAATAAATCCAGTAAGGGCAGTGCCTAAGGCATCTCTCTAGCATTCTTAAGTAGTGGCTGTTTCTTCAGTTCTTTCATTTCACCCATAAATAGTGTGTTTGCATGTACTCTAGTTTTCTCATGCTGCCAATTCACAGAATACCTTAGGCATATATGGGAAGATCCATACACAGGGTCAGTGGTTCCTCATGTCTCCCACTGTCAGACATTTGCATTCCAAGAAATCTTTATTAGGTGTGTCAAAAGCGCCTTTCTAAGGAATCAAAAGTTGCTTATTTCACCCCTGACACTCCTTATTTAGGGAAGCTATTGCAGTACTCTTCATGGGAAAACACAGATAAGCTGCCAAAAGTGCAGCTACAGTGTTGCCAGCTACTGCTATGCAAATTTCAGTAAATATTAGAAGCAGGCATTTCACTTTGAATTGCGGTAAGTTAGATATATTATTCTTATTTCTATACCTTAGAAATAGCCCTGCACTTCTTAAGGCAGCAAAGGGCAACAAGGCTATTTCCAGAACAATGTTTTTTGCTTCCAGCTTGTCTCCAAAAATGCTTGCTGGCTGCAAAAGCAGTCCGAATAGAACACCATGTAAACTGCGTGTAAATAGAACTTAAATTTAAGTGAGGACTTCTGTATCTAGACTACTATGCTTTTATTTGCCCTATGCTTCTTTTAGGTGTATAAACCCTATTACAACACTGAATCAGGTTTCAGGTTGTAATAATCCCTGCTGCTAATTTTAAGATTATATCCCTTAAAAAAAAAAAATACAAAAAGGAAAACGTTTAGGTCAACTGAGATTACTACAACTGCTAGTTTCATTGCTGGTGCAGAATAAGGGGAACTGGCAAGGTGCTGTACAAAGTGGAGTCAAGAGAGAATAGATTTGCCAGGCAATGTGTTTCAGCTGAAAAATAGACTTCACTGAAGTTCGTGATAGATTCATACCATGTACTACAAAAATTATCTGAACATGGGCCTTTCCTGAAAAACAGAGTTGAATTTTGTTTTCACAAAAATTAGTATAAATTATCTTCCTCTCACTTGAAAATAGAGAACCAGTAGTCTAGACTTAATCTAAAAGGTTAATTTTTCTCCTAGAGCAAGCTATTCAAAGAACTTCAGTTCTTCTATTAAGATATTCAAGACAAAGAACAGAATCAAAGAATACAAAGAAGCTTTTTAACAAGTGTGCTTTTTGTAGATTGTTTCCCATTTCTTAGTGAGTGATCCTCTGTGATTTTGGATATTCATTCTATAACTTAAATATTAATCCACTGTTAGACAATGCTTATATTACATCAACAATATAAAAATACATGACTAGAGATAATATCCTCCTTCAACCTGACATTCACACTCCCTTTTCCACAAAAAGGTGAGGAATAGATACTTTTCCAAAGGTTACGTGAAATACCAAATTAGAGCTTTTTACGGAATTAAGTAAAGGGCGACAGGGACCAAAGGCCTGCAAAACAATATTCTCTTGGCTGTTCTCTTTGCTCTATCATGTGCAGAGCATTGAGTTGTCTTTAACCATGCATTTGTACAACAAAAACAGATAGAGAACTGGACTTAAGTAGCAAATTTCCAAGCTCCTCAAGAACTCCATTTGTTAAAGTTAAAATTTTCATTTGCACCCTAAACCCCATAGAATTGCTCTGAATTCTGAATTAAGCATGAAGAACCCCATGCAAATTCCTTCTAAACTGAGAGGTTATTACAATATGCACTGGTTCATTTTCCAAAGGGTCTAAAGTTTAAATTTGCATATAATATACTACAATGCTCTTTCCAGAAGCAGAAAAGTATGGATAGGATTATAGACATTCAATCTAGAGATGTTTGTTGGGATAGCAATGTCCACTTTCACGTCAACATTTAACTCCTTTCCTGTTCCCTATTTAGAAAGCCGTATTTAAGTTATAGGTGAGCAAGTTAATCTTTAGAGTGCCAGAACAAGAGAAAAGTGAACAGTTGTCATACTATGAATAAATAATAGTGCAGCAAATCAGGATCATCCTTGGGATCAACATAGCCATAGAGGTACATGCCACATTTTTGTGCAGTTTGAACTATCTAGACATTACATAATGTAGCAGCCTTAAAATACATGATATCAAGCAAAATATCCACATCTGTAATAGCGGCTGCATACAAAAACCTGTTATGTCTTTTAGTCAGTCAAACTGCACTACATTAAAATCAGCAGAGCAGACTATATGGTTAATTGAAGCAATAATTAATGAATTCAATCTGTGTTTAAAATGCAAAGTATTGAAGTGCAGTCCAACCTTGTGCTGAAGGCTGATGTAATAGAGCCATCTTTCAAATACGCAGGAGGCATGGTAAGACAATCTGCTTTGAATCATGATGACTACATCAGTTAAAGTTTACCTATCCAACACCATCCAGCTAGGGAAAGTTTAATATTGCATCTTCTTTCTCAATCCAAAGTATGTAATTTCTATCTTCATGTCATGCACCTGAAGAACAGTCTTTTTGAGGACAAAAATTGGGAAGGAACATAATACAGTGGGCCTGTTGTAACTATTAAACTAAGGAAGGCCTTCATTGAAAGCCTGTTTCTGCATAAGTTTATACAGGAATTTGCCATGGGTCTTATGCCAGTCCTGGGTTCTGGAGTGACTTTGGCTGTAATATCACACTATGTCAGATCACATGCATTCAATTTTCAGGTTGTCACTTACCAGGATTACAGCAACAGTGGTGTTTCCTCCATCCAACAAGGGATTAAGGTAATCTCATTTAGGCTGTGTTTTAGTTTGGGTTTTTTGTTGGTTTGTTTGTTTTTTTTTTAAAGGGGAGGAGGCTTTAGTCAGTGGTTTAGAAATCCTCTGAGAACAGAGAGATTCTAGGCTGAAACTCTGAATCACCAGCCTCTGAATTTGCAGTCGGCAGCATGTTCTAGAATTGCAATTGGTTTCTGTAACAATTCCCCCGTTAACTGCAAATCACCATCTCCACCTACATCCTTTATAGGTGAAGTCCCCCAAAATTACCTCTCATTGGTTTTGTGGAAAACTGGCTTTTATAGATTCCTTCCGGCCATATGGCAAGCCTGAGGAAGCTCAGATAGAATCAACTCTCCTTCTCTCCCAACCCTCCCTAATTAAACTTGAAAGCCCTCACCAGCGGCAATGCTGTTTTGGAAAAAAGGCAGAAAACATACAGTAACGTTTACCTCTGTAAGGCTACAAGTGTTTTCCTTTATTCTTCACTGTACAAGAGACTCACTGTACCAACATTTCAAGCAAATCATAAATACAGAATTAAGTTGTCCATCTCTATTGTCCTGAGGGACAAGTATTGAAGTGTTTAGATCCAGTCAATATTGATATTAATTGGTAATAAAGACTGTAACATACAAATGCTCTCTGCAGTGTACGGGAAAGACACATTAAAAAAAAAATTAAGTTCAGCATTCTAATTTGGATTATGTTATACTGCTTCTTAACTATGAAGCTTTCCCTATATTAACATCTGCAGAAGAATTCCTTCTAGCAGCAGCAATTCACAAACATTCTTGGGGAAATTATCAATACAGAGAGAATAAGTATTTTCCCCTCTGAGTTTTTTTCCTTTCCAAATTTGCTTCACTGATGACTGGTTAAGTATAATCAGTTTAGGAGACACAAAAATCCATATTTAATTAAGAAAGCTGTTAAAGTGTAGAAAGAGAAATTGAGAGAATTTCGTCTTTTTTAAAAATCAGTTTGGAATATTATACCAATCTTCAACTATGTTATATTATACATAGTATCAAAATGAGATGTCTCCACTTTGTGCATGGGAGATCTCAAAGAACTTAGGAACATAAATCCCATCCATTGATTATCATGGAATTTATTTTTTGAGGAGTCTCCATGCAGCAACTGTGAGAATTAAATTTTCTATGGATTAGTTATTTGGAATTAAGGCAGACCCTTAAAAAAAAAAAAAAAAGTTCTATTTCCCCACTTTTTATTAATAACTTCAATTCTGCATAAAAACTTCCCTGAAGGATTTTTTTTGCCTTTTATAAAAACCCTAATATACTCAGTGACTTTTGTTTATCTGCTTGAGGCACATATCAATTGGTCACTGCAGGTTTTAAAAAGGTTTGGTTTATACTGCTAGCAAACAGGCTACTTGATAAATAGCTATGTCAGTTACATTAACATAAGTCTTTTCAGTTTAAAAAGTAGAAAATTCTGAGTGAAGGGATCTAACTGGAACTAAGAATGCATTTTGCTAATAAGTATTTAACAGAAAAAACTGATTTTCTATATTAAGACTAGGAAAAATGAAAAGCCACTTCTATGCCTTATATTGCACTTGTTAATTTAATTATCCACATACTTTCATTCCTGCTATTTTCTAAACTAATTGGTTCAGCAAGTATTTACATTCAGAACTGGCAGAGAAACACATTTCCAGGAAACAAATCAGAAAAAGTTTTTATGAGCTTCACATTCTATCTACTAAGTGGGACATCTGATACTGGAATAAGAAATCTAAGCCAGCACACTTTTTAATCAGCCTTTACTGGACAATAACAGAAATTCACTCTTCAAACACTTTAAAATTTATAAAAAATTAACTTACACAACTCAAACTATGCATATTGCATTACTTCTTTTTAACCAGAAATAGGCTTTAGCTGAAAATAAGCATGTCAATTCACTTATGCATTGTATTTGTTTCAATAACTTGAGTTTTGTGTAGGGAATAAGGTGGAAACTAAGCCAGTTCACATTCAAGCTTTAACTATGGATAATTGTAATTTAAAGATCCATGTTTCTACTTGATCTCTGGGCTTAAGTATGATACTACAAATAATATCTCTGTGCCCACTCATGGCCTTCACAGTCCAACATAGGCATGTAAAACATCTAACTGTAGCAATGAGTTACTGCAAGCAATTCTACCTTAAAAACGGCAAAGAACAAACAAAAAAAGCCCCTTTTCTTCCTTCTATACATCACACCACGATTGCTTGTCTTAGACACTGAAAGCATTTATTTACCTGACTGATAACACAATATCTATTTTTGCAATATTCTCTTACTTGACAATGAATAGGAATGCATGCCTACATACAAAACAGAGAACAAGAATTTTCTTTATTGATTTTGCAGATATTTGAGAGAATGCCATTACATTGTAACTGGTCCCGTTTTGGTTAAGTGAGTGTACCTGTTAAACTAATCAACAGAGAATTTATATTTTTGTTGAACTGGGTTGCACTTTGCTATCTTATTCCCAGGAGGAAACTGTGTGAATATTGCACTCAACCCCATGGAAAAGTTTATTTGAATACAGCTTGTTTTCCTGCATGAAGAAGTGTGCTGCTTTGACTCCTGTGGTTTTAGGGTGGGGTTTTTCTTCCTGCCTCTTAAAAGCAAAGCTGTCATAACACACAGGGACACACGTGACCAAAGAGACCCACCTTCCCCTTCAGAATTGGCTATCTGGAAAGCATATACCAAGGATAATAGGTTCTGACAGCATCTGATGCTGTACCCAGCCCCTAATTATCAGTGTATTAATATTTCATCCATGTCACAGGGAAACATGTCACAGGGAAAAAAGATAGTGGAAAAGCAAAATTCTAAGGATGCTAGATTGTGGTCCAATGTTAAACAGTCTTCTATGAAGTTTGTTATCAACTTGCAGTTGTCAAGACTAGTCTAAAGGAGTAGGAGGCCCTCAATTCAAGTTAGTTCAGTTAAATACATGCCTCAGCTAGTCACAGGGCAAATATTTAAGTGGTCTTAATCACAAGACACTCACAAGCAGTGATTTACTGTTGGGCCATGTGTCATCTTAGCGGCCACATTTTCTGTGATATTAAAAGAATTCATAGTTAGCTATGGGTACCTGTCAGTTGTACCCTAAATGAGAGATGGATTTTATTTGTCTAATCTTTTTCCCTTGGCCACCTGAAAAGCACAACCTTACCAAATAAGAGGAGGTAAACAAAAGCTGTTCACATATTATACAAGCTGTTTTATAGCACTGAAATGCTGAGATGAAAGGCACTGCATAAGTGCAAAGTCTTAAATTATTTTTATAACATTAATGCATGCATGCACTGCAAGTATACATTATTAATAAGATGGAACAATGAATCACTTCGATTTGAAGCAGCATGTTAGTGTTAGACTAAAAGAAACATGTCTTCATAACAGACTTGTTGCAGAAAAATTTTAGTCCTCTACTTGCTTTGACCTGCAGGTAGCTGAAAAAACCCCAGTGTCTTAGGAGTGAGTCTACTTGCTAATTACCTGCAAACCCCAAGCACTTTAACTTATTGCCCTTTCCCACAGGAAATCTGAGCTATTTGAGTTCACACTACTCCTTGAGTTTTGTACTCATTTATACTGAGTAGTATCATACTAACTGTAGCATATTACTTAAGGAAAATAAGGTTCTTGGGATCTGGTCTATAATAAGCACTCTGACATGCAGTATTCCAGTACATCAGATAAGATACTTCTATACAGGCATTTGCCCCTTCTGCAACTTAAAGGTATCTTTGTATATACAGGTGAAATTATCTATTATTCTATTATCTATTTATTCTATTATCTATTTTCTATGATTCCTCCTGATTTATTTCATAAAATAACATCTCTTCTCTAACCAGATTATCTAGGTGTATAGGCAAGAAGTCTGCTCATTTCCTGATTTACAGGAACATGTCATATGGATATTGACTCAAGTTTTCAATACCCAAGCAAGTGCCTTATTTCAGTTGTTTGCAATTTTTCACTATTCCTACTGATCAGTTCTCCTTTTGTGAGTCACCTCAGAAAAGGCAACTGACAGGGGCACAAAGTAGCAATTAAGTCTATTTCTTATATTAATAGATGTAAAAGTTTTCTAGAGGACAAAAGCTAAAAAACACTTGTCTAAGGGAACAACACCTCAGTGAAGGTTTTTTCTGTGCAAAGCTAAACTTCCAAATTCTGTTCATTTTGTGATCTTACAAGAAATGCTATCTCCTTATTACATAACTGCAGATTATTTTTCAATATCCAAAAGCGTAAAAAAATAAAAGATAATCTTTTAATCTTCACTTCTTTTCTAAAGCACATGGAATGTGAGAACTCATGACAACATAAAATGTTTTGTGAATAAGTAACATGGTGAGAAATGAATATAATGCTTCGGATACAAACAAAACAGCTGTTCTACATATAGTACATCTTCAGAAGTTTTGTAAAGTTCTGCCTAAAGCAGGAACAGGCTTCTTTCATCAGTATATCCCCTGAACATCTCCCCAACATACCTTGAAAAGCTACACAGGATTTCAATTTATTTATTTATTCTACCAGCCTCACTATTGATCAGAGTGATGGGTTTCACTGAAACAAAGATTTTCAGAGGGTTCACAGAAATCAGGTCTATTTGCTGCTATTCTTGCACCACCCACCTCAAACGTCAGCACAGTTGTACAAGGTATAAAAACAAAGCACTGCTAATTCCTTAACCTTTCTGCTGTCTTTATATCTCTTTGTTCAGGGAAGGCAATACAGATATTATGAGAAGGACTTACTCTCTTATTTTCATATGTGACAGAGTAGGTGGGCAAAGGAATTTCTTTTACTCCTTCCTTTATCTTTGCATGGGCTTAAAGGGCAAGCCCATGGCCTATTAAATGATCCACATTTACAGTCCACTTAAAAGGCCTGTCACACTCTAACTCTTGTTAGCAAGAACACACTTTCCAGATGGGTTCTAGAACTAATAAAATAAGCTCAGTATTCACTGCCGTTTAACAATGTTTCTTCTATGTTTAGTCTATGATAAGCTTTTAGTCCATAGTCTTCTCTACCTACTTCAAAGTCCAGTTCATGCAATTAGAGTTGACAGAAGTCTAACATTTTCAGTCACCAGCTACGAATTTTTGCAGAGAAGTCCTATTTGTTCAATTTTATCATCCAGATCTCTAAAGTTAGCTTCCACATTGTCAAGAACACATTTACAGAGCATATTTCAGACATGACAAAGTTGTTTATTAGGAAAGAATTTTTAAAGCATCAAGTTTCAAAGTGATAATTGTATTTACTTAATTTATATTTATAGAGCAACATAGTGTGTCCTACAAAGGTATGTCCTGTTTAAGTAATGCTGTAATTACCCTTAAGAAACTTAAGCAGTCCAAGATGTGGTATTGCCTTTAGGCAAATGAGCAAATGTGTCAAAGACTATTAAGCATAATATTTTAAATAGTATTTGGAATAGCACTCCATACCTGTTGAACATTGACAAGTAATGATGCCAGAATTACTGACTCCAAACACTTCTCTCTGAAAAGCCTCACTACTCCATTTCTCTTCACATTTCAGTGCAAATAAAATAGTACACTCCTAAAACATGTGGGTTTGTTCCCGCCTCTGTTCTATTAGCATCTAGATTTAGTTTTAATTTTCACAGATCGGTACTTTCAATTAGTCTGTGACAAGCAGATTGCTAATGTATTTCCTCATTGTCAGACCTCTTGGCTGTTGATGCTTTGCACGATACTGGAAAGGCCCAGAGACAGTATATAAGATTTAAACAAATAAATGCTGAAACATGAAGTAAAAGCAGCTTCTTGGAATAGTGCCTCTGGCCCTGTTTCAGCACCACTTTTGTTGAAAATCTGTATTTTAAAACTACTTCAATTAAGCTTAGTTTTTAAACAAAATGTTTAACATGGACAAATCTAGCATAGTGAAAGAGCTTTCTGAAGACATGTGGTGCCTTGTTATTTTTTGAGTTCATCCAAGTCTCATTCAATTCCTATGTCAATACAAGGCAAGTTCTTTATATATATATTTTCATTACGCAGATAGCAGCACGATTTTTCTTATTTTTGAAGAGTAATTTTTATTAATTTATTTTTAAGCTTTTCACATTAGCCATCAAGCATAGAATCAGTTTAAAACATACTTTGATAATATTTTCACCTAACCTTTGAGACTTTTTATCTATACTAGTTAATGCATTATTTATTTATGGAGCATTAACAAGGAAATTCAGATCTGTATTCTTTTGCTGAGAGGCAGACAAAGCAGAACTAAAGAATAAATAAGTGAACTGAGATGCTTTTAAACTTTCAGTAATGTAATCAGAAATACACCAAGACAAAGACATTGGCATTCACAAATAGAGAAAAATAAAGTAACTGAGCTGGAATTCTCTTCATAATTCCAGTTTGAAAGAGCAGTCCTAGTTTCAACAACTACCCCATTGTTTTTACAATTGCCTCTTATAACACCCATATTCATGCACCTAACAGGCTTTATTCTTCCTATTTTCAGGATGGAAAAAACAAAAAGAAAGTATGCAATCTTCTAAAAAAAACCACTACAAAAGATATTTCAGCATTCATGAAAACTACTAAAATTACAGCTCTGAAGAAAGAGATCCTGGTGAAGCACAGAGCCTGTGTAACAAAGATGAGGAAATGCATACAACACGTAGTCAAAACTGTTCTACAGAGACAAGAAATAAATGAAACATAAGAATAACCCCAGTGTCCACGATCTATAGATCCTCCTTGGGGCTTGTACAAAAAACAATCAAGCAAACAGTCCATGTGTCCCCCAGCCAGCCTCCCCCACAAACATGCCCACACATTCTTGATTTTAGATCTTTGAATATTCATTCTGTAACACCAATGGATTTCTTACCCTAAGTTCTCTAGCAATCTGTTCATTTTATAAGACTTTCATAAATTATCCTGTTAGCACAATCTGGACTTTGTAAAGATTATTTCACCTAGGAAAGAGCCTGGCTCTCCAGATATCCATTTTAAATACTGTACTCTATGGTTTTAGACAATAAAGCAAGATTAAAAAAACCCTCATCCAAATAGAACATTTGGCTATCATATACTACAAGAGTCTCCTAAATGCCATTCATAAGTAGCATGATGAGAAATAATAAATAATCCTCTCTCCAACTGTTCTAAGGTAAAAGGAGTATTACTTACAGGTTAAGAAAACTGATGCGCTACTAGCATTTTTCAGATATGCCACACTATTTTTTTAAAGCAGAGGAGTACATGATCTAAAAAGGCCTTAGCTCCACTGTATGTTTTCCCCCACATGCAGAAAATCCTGATAGTGTGGACTTTCATTGCCACAAAATGAATAGAAATGGAAAAGAAAATATTTGAAAGATGCATGTTATCTACCCAAAACCTGCAGGCCACAAATCACTACAGGCAGACACTGCGATAGCTTAACCATTTGCTCTAGCGTATAAGCCCTTGCTTCCCCAGTAAAGTCCACTAGTCCAGAGCACTGTTCTAAGGCGAACAGAATTAGGAAGCAGTTTCACATATCACTGACGTGACTTTCAACATTACATTCCAGATCCGCTCCAAAGGAAACTGAAACTCCAGGAATGCCTGGAGATGGATAGGCCTTATCTCAAATTAGCGAAAGCAAACAAAAAAAAGACAGAAGAATGGCATAGTGTGGTCCAATAAACCAAGAGTATAAAAGGAAGTAAATGAGAATGAAAGAAGGGCTAAAAGTATAACAAGTTCAAGACTGCAAATAGCTATAATTTTGACTTGTAAATGAAGAAAAAAAAGGCAAAAGTAACAAAGAGATTATTGATACAAGGAGGAGTAAGAAAAATATTCTTGTGACACAAAAATATTGAGGATATTAACACATTGGTTTCATATCTATAGATATTATATCTTAATTTGAATGCAAATTAAATACTGAATGACAACACATTACTGCTGAGCAGATTTCTGAAATTAATATACTACCAGATTAAAATGGCTAACAACATCCTTCTATTTATACTCAGCAATATTACACATGCTGTTTATACTTTCAGATGATCTTCAATGTTCCATACACAGATAAACATCCAGATCTACAAACATAACATTTCTGACCCAAGGAACTCCTTAGGTACAAGAATCTTCCTCCATTCCTAACAAGTACTCTCTCTTTGCAGAAGACTAGTAAGAAGACAGATTAGTGGGATTCTACTCTGAAATGTTTAGTAGACTATTGTAGATTCCTGTATAAAAGCATGTTTATTGGCCAAAATAGTTTCATAAAGAAAACCAGTCGGACTATGGGGACAATGTAAAATAAAAATTTATAGTTTTGAGCATTTTAACAACTAACTCCATAAACTATCTCTTTTAGGAAATAAACACAAAATATTCTGGAAACACTTCTTGTTTACAAAAGGTTACATGACAAAAAAGAACCACTATTTCTTGTCACACTCTTCTCAACATTAATAAACAATTATAACAAGGCTGTGAATTAATGAAATAATAGAAACTATTGTATAAGTAAGGGAAGTGTTTTAGATCAATTCTTACAGTAAAATATTGCATTTGGTAATAAACTAAAGTAAAACAACCACAAATACACACAATAAACAGAAGATCCAGTACACCAAAGGAAAAAGTGAAACATGATAGAATTGCTGTGCTTAAGGGATGTTAAAATAATTTGTATATGAATTTTTTTGAGTTAAAATGAAAAATGTCGCTTCTTTCTAAAACTATCAATACCTGTGTCCTGGTTTCAGCTGGGATAGAGTTAATTGTCTTCCTAGTAGCTGGTACAGCGCTATGTTTTTGAGTTAGGTATGAGAAGAATGTTGATAACACTGACGTTTTCAGTTGTTGCTAAGTAATGTTTAGTCTAAAGTCAAGGATTTTTCAGCTTCTCATGCCCAGCCGACAAGAAGGCTGGAGGGGCACAAGAAGTTGGCACAGGACACAGCCAGGGCAGCTGACCCAAACTGGTCAACAGGGTATTCCATACCACGTGACATCATGCCCAGTATATAAACTGGGGGAGCAGGGGCTGGAGGGATTGCTGCTTGGGGACTCACTAAGCACTGGTCAGCGGGTGGTGAGCAATTGCACTGTGCATCACCTGTATATTCCAATCCTTTTATTACTTAATAATCCTAATAATCCTATTATTACTGTTGTAATTTTATTAGTGTTATCATTATTAGTTTCTCCTTTTCTGTTCTATTAAACCATTCTTATCTCAACCCACAAGTTTTACTTCTTTTCCCAATTTTCTCCCCCATTCCACTTGGTGGTGGAGGGGAAGTGAGTGAGCGGCTGCGTGGTGCTTAGTTGCTGGCTGGGGTTAAACCATGACAACCTGAATAAAAGCTATTAGAGATGCACTAAAGGAAGCAGGTTTCTGATAAAGCTGTAAGATTGCTAGAGCATCTAGAGAAACATGTGAGGAGATGGGTGTGTTAAAAGAAAAACAAGAAAAAACAAAAGAGGAGAGGCACTTTTCTATAGTTAGAGTATTAGTAATGAATTTTGACAAGTTTAAATGACAATTCTCAATAACAAAACTACAAAAATTCAAAAAGATACCATTTGTATAGTCAATACTATCGCTGGAAAAAAGTAGTACTTCAGTTTCTGCAACAGAATTGTTGCCTATTTCTATCCCCTCTCAAAAACTAGTGAGCTTCATTTTAAAGCACACATATAGGAAATAATGTGAGAATCACATTAAACCTCAATGAAATATTTGATTTTTACGGTATAAGAATAATAGATATTGCTGTTAATCATTTTCAAGTCACCAGAGCCCTCACCTGCTACATAGAGCACTTACTAATCCTTTTAATCTTTTTGAAAATATTTCTGCAATCACTGTAGCTACTGTAATGCTTATGGTCTAGTAAAGTCTGTTGTTAAGAGATTAAGCATCTCATTGTTCAGAAGCAAGTTTAGTTCTTGAGCCCTTCCTCAGTCTTGGGCTAGCAAATAAGAATGGAATTAACAAATACTTTAAATGAGTTCATCATAAAATAGCTTCACTAAAGGTTCCATCTTGAATAACAGAAGTATGTATTTAAGCTTATGAAAACATTTAAAAAGCAGAACCTTGACTACCTGGTTCTAAACTGTAACCTGAATAGTTAAAATTTTAAAAATGCAAAAGTAACAGTTTTGAAGACAACTGTTAAAGATCTTATATAAATAAGTGAGGAACAGACCCAAGAAACAGATTTTTTTGAACTAAGGATACCTAGGATTGTCAGATATGTTCCATTAGTACACATACCTAGATAGCTACTCACACTTCATAAAAAATAAGTAGTATTAAAGCCTTGCCATTATAGAAATAGTGGAACACCTCTATCTCCCACCAAGGCACTGGTGTTTCATTACAACTACAAAATTTACACAATAAGAGACTTTAAGAAACAAAACTAAATGCTACCTCTAAACTACAGCTTTCCTACCTGAAATCAAGCCTAGTAAAGAAGCAGAAATTACAGCTGTGATACCTTTTACATTCCCAAGACTTACAAATCTGCCAACCAGTGTCTAGGTAGTTCAGTCACTATTGTCCCTTACACCTGGATTTCCACCCAGCTGTGTAGATTTGTGTTAAGCATTACTTAATCTGTCATCCAATGTTCTTTGCAGCTGTGCCTAATAGGAAGACTATGGTGGAGACATAGTTTATTGTGTGTTTTTAGACTACAAGGCTTTTAAAGGCTTTAAAACTGCATAAGTTTTGTGAAGTTGTAGAAATCAACGTAGTTTGGGTTTTATTATAAATTTAAGTGTTGTACTTTGCATTTGTTTCTATATTTTCTAAGAACATTTCTGGACTACATGCAAGTAAAATGTCTAGGTGGGGATTTTAGGTACCTGTTACAGTGAAATTTAGATAAACAACGCTTATGAGAAGAAAAGGGTTATAATGAGAGCAAATAGATTCCTTAAAGCAAAGAAGCCCTGTTCTTGCCAGGTAGTATATGCAAAGTATGGGTTTTTTTTTCTTTTTTCTTTTTTTTTTTGGTCAATTTCCTTTTGAAGAAGGAAGAGAATATACTTTGCACAAAGCATTTCAATACCTGTTGTGCTACAGAATCTGGGTGAATATCTGTAAATACTTTAATCATAACTTACAGTTCAGGGCAGACCTCAGAAGTAATAAACTATTCAGGGTAATGAGGCAAATGCTAAAGAACTCTAAGTCACTCCCAGCAGTGACTTGCTTTAGTTAGCTCAATAGTAACTTGGGTATTTTAAGTACCGCACTCCTGATGCACTTTGAAGAAGAGCTACTGACTGATACAATGGTTGTGAAACTAATGTAAAAACTGTCTGTTTCAACTTATATTTTATGTGCTTTAGACCTTCTTTAGAAGACAGGTATCCTAGAACTTCTCAAACTACCCAATACTTTACTAGCTCTTAGGTTGGAATTTGGGTAGTTCAGCAACAGAAAAATTGTTCTCACCAGTGACAAAATCTTCTTTGTTAGATATCTAATTTTCTGCTAGTAGAACTAGTAAGTTAGGCATTGAAATTTAACTGATTGTTTTCTTTTGGGATTCAAGCCTAAGATTCTAGTTATAAGTTCTTCTGTCAAATTTTACTTATTTTACTCTTGTAGAACAAAGCTACTTTGGTCAAGTTTTGTCACTCAAACCATAATATTTACATTTTTTACTTTCTATATGATACAGCTATGAACATCCAAGGAACTTAAAATTTTAGAGGCCTTCCTAGTCACATAACCTTCAAATATATGCTTACACTACATTTGATGGTTTCTTTGCTTGTAATAAGATTCTGCAACCTTGTTATCCTTAGCCTTATAAGAACAGTAGCAGGTTAAGGCAGGATTCTAGCTTGACTTTGGATATGTTGAGGATTTTAGAAAGTTTAGCTCCAAAAAAACCTATGAAAAGGTAAGAAAGCCAGCTATAAAGATTATTGGGATCCAGAATAAAATGTGATGCAAAGAAAAACAGTAACATGCTAAAAGGTCAGAAAGACCTAAGTAGTTTCTTTTGAAGGCCTTTTGCTCTACTGTAGATCACTTACTTGTATGAATTCATGGCCACCAGGGCTTGATGCTGCCTAAATATCAGCTGTACTCATTACTAGGCTGGACAACTTCTTGGGTGCTGGGAAAAAAAGCACAATTTACTCAGTGCTTTTCTTGTCACCATTGAACTATTATTATTCATCATGGCTTTAGAGACTATGCCTTCTGGTTATTTTCTTCCCAGCTGAGACAAAAAATTAAAATCCCAATTGCTCTCCACTTTTATCATGCTTACCAATAGAGTTCCAAAAACATTATTTGCAGTGGCTATGTTATTAAAACTGGCTTTTCTGGGAGAAATCAGAACAACTGAAGCCTGGTTTCTGCAGATTTTATTACTGTGTACAAATGTATAGACGGTGGTAATCCTGGCTCATGCCCCTATCTCTATCTTCTGTTCAGAAAGTTTTGCATGTGCTATGTGGCTGACTCTTAATGCCTCACAGACCAGGTAACTGTTCAGCTTGTTCTATAGCCCTTCTTTTGGCAATAACATTAATATCTATTTCTACCTTCTACCTATTCAGCAGTTTTCACAAAATGTTTAATACCTTTTACAGTTTTTCCCCCCTCTGGCCAGGTTCTTCAGAAAACCGTAGTATTTAAATCTTACCAGTTCATGTGATTACGCTCCAAAGATTTTTTTTCTAAAGGTATTACAAATCAGAAATTCAGTCTAATGAAACAGTTGTCTAAGTACAGCACTTCAGAAAATTAGATTCTTTCTATTACCAAAATACAAGAGAATGATCAAATAGCATTATACCATTGGTGTTCTGCTTTTTTTTTTTTTAACCATATAAAACTCAAATTTAAATAAATGTTCCTAAAAGTGGCACAAAAAGCAAGCATTCTTCACTTGTTCTGCAATACATAGGTGGTTTTAAATAGGCTTGTCTTTTTCCACTGCAGCATACTAGCTATTTATTGGATATTCAGGATATATCAGAAAACTCCCTTTCAGCTGCAGAAAGAGGGGAAGTTATGTGCATAGGTGACATTATGTAACTGTTCAGAAGTTCCTAGTAATGTTACTGTAGTCTGGAATCCACTACAAATTTTTCTGCATGCTTTCTTATCTTCTAAAATAAAGAACGCCCTCCTTTCCCCCTGATTCAGACCTTGGAGTCTCACCCAAACAGCATGCAAGTATTTGCCGTGTCCTTAAACGGTTGGCCCTGTCGCTTAACCACTGAATGAGTGTTAGCTTTTGTTCTATGGGCTTTGCAACAGCGCTCAAAAGCTGAAGGGCTCTACGCTTCCCCCTTGTGCGGCTCGGCCCTCAGAAGAAATCCAGCCTGCGAGAGCCCTGCCCGTGCTGTATGCGAGTGACCTCTTCAGCCAAGGCAGCGTTATTACAAAAAGGTCACGGTGCAAAACTGTGTTGACTTCCAAAATGAATAGTTTTTGAGGTACAGCTCCCATACTATTCAGAAAAGCAGAGTTTACATTAAAATTTAAAGAATTTAAAGCTTATTTCTAGATTTCTTGTAAACATCTTGATATTAGCAGCCTCTGAAATGAATACAACAATGATGTAAAAGACCTAAGCAAAAGAAAGCTTCATAGCTTGTGCACAACTTCCTAGTTCAGTTGATATTTATGTACAGTTCTGGAGTCATATCACCGATGTAAAGACTGATGTTCTGCCAGATAATATAAGACCAACAAGGTACCAAAGCATTACAACAGTGCATCTTTACTATTAAAACACTGCAACCTCATTGCTACTGTCAAACTCAACTAAACTGTCTATGCTGTATTTCATAAAAGAAATCAATAACTTCTACTCGGTTCTGAACAGAACTGTACTTGTACTGATGGCAGGAAACACAGACTATGTGAATCTGATGGCACCAGTGAGGTTTTTTTGCTGTGTTATGAAAGTAAATGCTTGTGGATCCTAGGGTCTATGTAATGGACGTTTAGTAATTCTGTTTATCGAGATCCTCCATGTCTATGTGCTGCCTATTCTGGGATCATTTTCACCCCACCAAACACATTTTGTAACTCAGTAGGATTGTAACTCTGTGTGTTACGGTGTAACAGAGTGATGGCGGTAAAAACATTCAAGCCAACAGAACCAGTGTTTCATTCTAGTAAAACTATTTTCTACATACTGGCTCTCAGTACCTTAATAGTCTTATTAATGACTTGATAAATAGTACCCTATAAAAAAGCTTTTGTGTCTCTTGCTTTCTTAGCAAAAAACTTTGTAAGAAAGTTTGCTGTTCAAGTTATGGAAGTACAGATGTTTTCAAAATTCAAGTACTATGAAAAATAAGTTCCTTTGAGGCAATATGTATCATGGTGAATTCTTACCAGTAAGAAAGACAGTTCAGGGATTTTCTTCTAGTTGCATTACCTGTGGATATGAGTTGACAGGGCAACTCTTTCTCCCTGTGCCACCCGTTGGCATAGCAATGGAGGAATGGGTAGGATTCACCTCACCTGTTATGACAAGCTAATAATAAAGTGTTTAGCCTGAAGTATTTGCTTTAATTTCTTGTCAATGAATCACACAGGTGACTCTTGGTAGATGTGCTTCTCTCTAGTGACTGAAGATGGACTCTAGGGTGACTTGGTCAGGTTAACTATGTAACCTACAGATGGGTAAAATTAGGTGAAAAGGTCTTTAGTATCAATTAATAATAACTATTTTTCTTCCCTAAGGGTGGTTCCTCTGTCTGTTGCTACTACTCTGCTTTACAACTAAAAGTGTCAGTAACAGTATGTTAGACATCATATTACCTAACCCAACAACAACAAAAGAACTACTAGAAGCTAACAGTTGTGTTGCCCTAGTGTCTACATCAGTACCACTGGCAGGCTGCAATATCTTAATGAGGGGGAAGGAAGAATCCAAGAGAAGAAACACAAGGAGGAGGATGCCCTGGCTGTCATAATTGTGCGATTTCTACAATTCCCCTTTCCTGCTTCATGAAAGTCTGAAGGAGAATGAACAACTGTAAGGCTTTTGCACCCATAATTGTGATGCTTGTCCTTTCTCCCCCAGCAGATATTTAAAAAAAAAACAAACCCAAACCAAACACCTATTAATGACATGGCATTGCTGTTGTATTGCTTGATGGGCATTGTAATTTAGGCATTACAATTATATTTTTGGGGTAAGCTTCCTGACCTGTTGGCAAGGCTCATGATGTAATTCCTTTGCTTAGCATACTTAGATCCACAGCTTGTCTTGGTTTAGAAGATTATTTGGCTTCAGTTTGTAGGACAATCTAAGCTCAAGCACATAACCAATGTACTCAATGTGCTGAGGTACAACTTTTTCCATTTTGTATACAAGAACAGTAGAACACACTTGATGTTGCTATAACTGATCTTTTGACCCTGTAAAAATTTCAGTGTCTCAATATTCAGCTTGTCTGGGATACGTTTTCACTGAAGACTTACGTGAGGATAAAGGCAATGCAGTTGTCTTTAACAGTCACAAACAAGACTCTGGAGATATTTTCTGCAAAGTAACTTCACCTTGGAATGAAAGCATATATAAGCACATGTAGCTATAACATGACTTTTCAAAACTGTACTTTTTTAATCTTGCTGACAAAGATCTAAAATCTTCAAACTGACAGCTCTCTTTATTCTCTCTGCAAACCTGTACCAAAAGGTACAGATTTTAAAAATATGTTAAAGACTGATTTCAAAGGAGAAGTTCAATGATGGTACGCATGAAGACACTGTTTAGTGATGGATATGAATTCCTAAGCTTGCATAGCCACAAGGCCTATACATGTGACTATCCGCAAGCAATCAGGGGTAACAATGCAAAATATTAGCAATTTCAAAGTGTTAAAGACTTCACAGCAAAAGATATGAAGAAAGTTAAAGTACAAGCATTACAGGAAAGTGATTGCTATGTTCTTTAAGGAAATGTTGAGAACTTTAAAAGAATTATGCAGTCTTCAGATGTAACAAAAGAACCTTACAGGAAGTTCTGAATGGGGAACTACAAATTCTATCCTGTCCGAAAAGGACTTTTCCTTTGAGAATATCAAATATGCTCAGTTGACTTTAAACCAAAAGAGGTTGTGAGTAACTATTAAACTGGAGATATAATCTACCTCTGTGTGTGTTAAGCAATCACATTAGCATTAAGGCTCAGACCTGTGAAGTGGCAAATGCTGTCTGTGAAGTGCTGGGTGACCTTAATTTCTAACAGCTTTAGAAGAAAAGGAAGACAGTGAAAAGTATTATGAGTTAATTCAGCCCTCACTGATACTGCAAATGTAGCTTTTATAACTGTTATAAACACATGTTAATAAAGAACCTAAACTAAACAAACTTACGCAGCAGTTACTTTTATGTTTTGTCATCAAACAAAAGCAAATTCACATAAATTTCACTACAAGGAATTGAAAGAAGTTTTGAAATGGCGACCATCTTAATGTCTTCTGGAAATGTCTTACATAACAGGATATTTGGCTAGATTTAGAAAATTTTAGGTTATCTTATAGTACAGACCCTAAATCCCATTGGTATGGGGCATGGAGTCATTCTAAATAACTGACAGTAAAAACTGTATCAACTGCCTGATACATGTTCTTCAGGGGCAAATTGTGAATTCTTTCACCTGTATTAATGAGGTAACAGTCACACAGAATGTTGTTAGTCACTTCTGTTTCTAATTTTGCCATGTGGCTCTTGATTCAAGCAGAACTTTGTATCCCAAGCAGAAAACAATGAAATGCTCTAGAGAACTAAAGAGGTGAGAATCTGTTATTCCATGTGCTTAGTAACCACTGCATGATTCACTGTTCTTATGTGACTATCTCTGAACAGGTCCACTATGATACCTGTCCTTAAGTATCTTCCACAATTAGAAGATGATGATATCTGGCAACTTAGTTAAAAGGCACACGCTTACCTGACATGAGGGACTGGGTTGCCAGCAACTCTGCACTCCAACAATACTTTGTTTCCTTCGGCAACTTCCTGGCTCCGGAGCTTCTGAGTGAATTGAGGTGGTGAAGATTGATTCTCTTCCATGTTGATGAATGGGTGGCAAAGGACCGTTTCGCTCTGAGTGATGCTCTCCCTTTCAGAAAAGTGTTCTCCATTCAGATGAACTCCAGGCAATTTTGCCTCAGGCTCAGTCTCTTGATGTGGTTTGTCAAACTCCTGGGTCACTGAGGTACTTACAGCTGGCTGTTTCTTTTTAGGAGACAGGTATCCACTGTCTGGAGAAGAAGAGTCCCCATCAGGACTTCGACCTCTTGTCTTTGCTGCCTGTCTAAATATAGATGACAATTCCTCTATGAATGTGGCAGCTTTATCACACAACTTGTTCCTGAAAGGAATTTCTCCCTGGGATGCTGATTTGGACTTTGGGCTTGTCTTAGGCACACCTGGACCATCTTTCTCCGAATGTTTCAGGCTTCTAATGAAGCTGGGACTAGCAGTTAGCAAAGGCGAGGTGCTTGCTTGCCTCCTGGAAACTGTGACAAAATTACCTGCTGTTTGAGGTGCGGTGGATTGCTCTTTCTGATTCCTTGGGAGAATATGACTTGCAGGAGATGAAGTCAGGCTGCTTGTTTGAGGCCTCTGTAAAGCATCTTGCTCATGCAGTTTGGTATCCCTGAACGAAGGGCTTTCTGAAGTGCTAGAAAGAGAGCTGTTGAAATAATGAGTAAAGTCTGGTGCTGCATTCTGATCCTCCTTCATGGAATTGGCAATGGCTTCCTGAGCTATATCAAGGCTCTTACATATCTCCTCCTGGGTAAGGAAGGCAGAAATTTCATTTGAAAACTCTCCATTCTTTATGTCTGATACAGAATCATAGAAAAAGTCATGGTAGGATGAAGCTTCTGACATATTTTCAGGATATACGTTATTGGTGCCTCTCTCTGCCAGGTAAGCCTCCTTCAGCATTAAGGAAAGAGGCAATGCCTGGCCACAGCTTCTGTCTTGCATTCTGGAAGACACAAATAAAATTCCTTAATGAAAAAACTTCTCAATAAAAAAATCCTGTTATATCCTAGTTCCCATAAGGTAGACACAAAACTGGGAGAAGAGCAGAACCCAACGGTGCATGAAATACCATAAACCTTGGTTTCTATTAGAATGGGCCAGGGCTGCAAACTGTCTAGGTGGAAATGAGAGCACTTAGGAGTAATTTTTCTCACGCATCTTCCTTCAGAACTGTGAAGACATCCTTTGTCTGTACATTGGCTAGCACAAGCTCAACTCCACTAGACCAGTCTGAGTGTTTTGTTATTTCACATCTGATTTGTTATTTCACATGAATGCTATTACACTTCATTTTTTCTGTTTTTAGGCTTGTGATGATTTGGGGGATATACTTACTTTTCTCCTTCCCATAACACTGCCTTTCAGACACTAAACCATCAAATTCTAAGAGGAAAACATTGACCTAGTTGAGAACATACACAAGGATGTTTGTATTAGAAATTCCAAGTTATCCTTTCTGTTTAATGTAGATCATGTGTTTAATATTACTTTATTTCTTGTGTTAATATTTGCAACTTGTTACCTTTCAATACAGTTTAGTAGCACTTTCCTCAACACTAAATAAGTGGAATATCAAACTACCACATGCTAAAAGTAAAACACTAAAGAAATAGATTTCACAACCTATGTATCATCCTTTACCATCTAAGTGTATAATGCATATTCTGTACCAGTTTCACAGAGTACAGAAACATCTATACATCTCCAGTTTTCCCACAAGATTTTAGAATGAGAATGAGCATTCTCAGCCTCTGTAAAGCCAGCAAGAAACAAGACATCAGGGAAACCGCTCTTGTCCCAAGGGAAGAATCTGCCTGAAGCTCTCCTTGTTGAAATTTATTTGTCCTGCTGGTCACTAGATTGTGAGTGATCTGATCTTGAAAGTAATTGCTGCTTCTGTGAAACATTTAATTAAGTTGAACATCAGTGGTTTTAATTGCCCTTGAAAATTCTCTTCTTCTTACGATAATTTCTACAAGATTAATTCTGCACAAGATTTTAAAAAACTTTATATTTTCTTTCCATGGTTCAAAGTATTTCTCCACTGATAGACAGGTGGCTTGACAGTCATGAGATGCACTCGGATGTATTTTACATCAGCTTGTGCAAGCTCCAATTCCCTTTAGTCACTTCACCAGGGCTCACCCGGCATGTAGTCATTAACTGACTGATAGATTATTGGAATTCTTGGCCTGGCGTATGCATCTCCTGATATGCCTGCTTGTCTTGCCAACAGATTACAACCCAACACATAAAAGAGAAGTATAAGGAAACCAAAGCATTTTAGGATTTGATATATGTTTTTATAGAATACGGTGATTCTTTGCTGGGATTACATCTTTCTTTTTAACTGTGTTTATGGGGCAACAAATTTCGCAACCATGCCAATCTGTTGTCAACAAAATCTAAAAAAGTATATACAGTATAACTGACTACCACATAGCAGCTTTAAAGAATGAATCTGAGAAGCCTAGCAAACAGTTGGCCTAGAGGCTCAGCTGTTAAGGCATAAACTGGATGAATGCCAGGGAACCAAGGGTTAAACCTGGAGAGTTTCTGTCTCCTTAATCTTAGTTACTTTTTAAAACTTTGTATTCAAATGAACAAAGGTGCTAGTTTACTATTTAGATAACTGGTAAATATCTGTGCTTCAAATGATACTTTTATTTAAATCTGATTCATACTGGGTCCTAGCTTGCTCACATCTCAAAGAAGTAATACATTGCACACTCAGATAAACTTCTCTGACTTCTAACACCAAGCTGCTCTGGTGTTTCAATGGGTTATGGGTCAGAGGACAATTTCATCTATTGCTAGCCACCCAACACAATGATTAAAATGAATGTATTATGAATTAGCATATCTCCTCCTGATACTCAGTTTTTTCATTAGAAAAATATAATGGCTACATATGTCATAATTTTCAAAGACCAGTGTCTAAATTTAGGTAAATCAATCCGTACCTGGGTATTTAGGTAAAGTCGATTAAATTAAACATGTGCTAGTTATTGCCAATTTCTGATGCTGGTAAGCCTCCTTGGTGAGAAAGGTCTGGTGCCTAAAAATGGAATTATATGTCTAGCTTTAGACAGATGAATGGAAGCTTCCAGTATAAAGGCTTTTTTTCAGACACACTGTAACACATAAAACCACTATTCTTTTAGAGAAACTTGTAACCATAGCGAACTGGAGGTGAAGTATCACAAACTGTATCAAGTAGCATATAAGATCATAATCAGAAATTTTGAATGCTATTTCTAGCTTCTCCAAGTTAGACTATAATGTATTTATAACAGTTTTCATCATCATTACTTATTAGGTAACCTGCAAAGCCATATACTATATCATTTAAAGACACAAACATAAAATACAATGCGGATCAGTGTTTAGCTATACTTCCAGCCTTATTACGTATAAACTATTTATGGGGTCCTATTTGCTATATATTTAAAAATTACTCACAAGTAAACACATATTTTAATATCACACTGTTTAAATCTTTATACAGAAAATAATACAGATGCTCTAAGGAATATGGTAAATATTAAATTAAAAATGTACTGGATTACAATAATCTCAGAAAACATTTGAATAATTAAATTAAGATATTCAAGAGATAAATAATGAATAATGAAATATGGGAAACCATAGAAAATCAAAGGACTCACTTCAAAAAATGTATAAGCATCCTAAATTTGCAGAACCTGTCCAATGAAAAATTATTACTTAAAAAAATATGACCCAAAGCCAATCTGTTCAAAGGAATAATACGAAGGAAGAAATGTATCTAGTGAGTTTTTAAAACAAAAAAGGCACATATTTTTCCTCTGAATTTTGAAATCCTGCAAAATTACTCCCCAAAGTACAATAATTAAATTTAGCAGAAAATATAAAACAGACCTTACAATGAACAAGCCAATATGAAGAGTCTCAAGTACAATAATAACGGGTAAAGTTGGTTTTTTCCTTCTTTATCTAAGTAGGCTTAAGTTGCTCCAGCTATTCACTAAAGATTGCTTGGTCCTCAGTAAGCATCGAGAAGACTGTAGCCTGTGCGTTACATCTGTCCTCTGTGACTGTGTAATTCTTACCCCACTCATCTATATTTGGTAACTGAACTCATGTTTCAGCAGACTGCCGCTATCTGGAATTCCAGTAGAAGCAACATTAGGCCTGGAAGTGGTACAACGGTGCACTTGCTACCCAGAAATTCAGAGAACTTAATCATTTAAATGAGCAATTTCTGTTGTATTTAACACAGTATTTTAGGCTGTTCTAAAATATTTTTTTAATTTTTATTTTAAAATATTATTCTGTAATTTTAGGATGTGATTTTTGCTCATTATTAAAGGGCCTGCCTCCACAGGTCATAGAAAACACATAGTGTGTGAAAGTTAATTTTTTAAAAATAATTTCTTTCTACAGCATTTTGTCTTAACAGTTTTTTAATTTATGACAATAAATTAAATAATTGGCCTTTTCTACTAAAAGTAGTTTAAAATAATAGCTTCCCTGTGTACCTTAAAATCTTCCATGGAAAGAAAAAAACACAGAATCACAGAATTATTTAGGTTGGAAAAGACCCTTAACATTTTTAGAGTTATCAGCAGAAATGCTATATCTTTTTGTAATAATAAATAATTATTAATCTGTAACCATATACTACACTTGATAAATAAATTTACCTACTGAATTTTAACATCTCAAATTAAGTAACCCTATCATCAGAAAAGAAGTATCTCCCTCAGAAATGACACACAAAATCCCTGGAAAACAAGTATGCTTTAAAAAGAGCCCACAACTCTGACACAGGTATTAACTCTGAAACAATGAAAATCTATTTCTGGTTTCTATAGCCTTGTAGAGTGTAATGAGTAACACTGTCAACTCTCCCTTACTGTCTTTCCTAAGGAAGTACTTTCACCTCATTAAGAAATCCTGTGAGAGTTTTGTCTCAGGGAAGAAAATTTTCTGTCCAAGAGCACACTTGTACCTTTTCAGGCACATCATTTCCTTTGACACTCAGTGAAAGGAAGAATTAAACATGAAGACTGCTGCTTTAAACCACAGCCTTGTGGATTATCACATAATTTCCAGAAATAAAAGCAATGTGTGGGTAAGATTGTTTCTGCCAGATCCCAGCCTATTGGGAATCAAATTCTCTAGAGAAGGTAAGAGAAATTGTAGTTCCAAATAGATGTTATAGACCTCCATCCCTTCTGCCAGTATCCATTATATCTGCTTTCTGACTTGAATTCATTTAGTGGGCTGGCACTTATTCTTAGCTCAAGGTCTTCTAGATATTGCCTTGCTTTTTTTTACTAAAGTTTATTCCTTGGCAACAATGGAAATGCATGGACCCACTGTTGTGACAGAAGTGCACAAGAGACTCATTGCTTCCTATTGCTGCCAGACCATCTTTATGTGTTACCAAGCGCTAGTATCACACATTTTATTTCAGTGGTTAATATAGTATCTTTCTTTGCATCTTCATGCAGGCAATTACTGTCCCCTAATCAGACTTTCAACAGATTAACTGTTGGATTAGGAATACTTACTTACTTCACAATGTATACAAATGCCATTCTTATGAATTGGGATCCTTACCATGTTGTAATGAAATTAATAAAAAGGATTTTATTTCAGGTCATTTTATAGTAATTTCAGTGTCAAATAAGAACAGAATCGTCATTCTAAAAATTCCAGGCTAAAAACTGTACACAAAAAAGGAGATGGTCATCTAAGAGTTAACCACTGTATGCCTAATTTTTAAGCAGTCACCCCACAGAATGGAATCCAGACCCTGTGTCAGGCACCCAGCCTCTCCACTAAATGCATAAGAGTTAGCCACCTTGGAATGGGAGCCAAAAATAGCCTGCATATAAACAGCAACAAACTGCCTTGCCTATCTTCAGCATTTTCTACAGGGAGGGGTGGATGGAATCCTGGTTCTTGGAATTATATGTTTAAATTGTCACTTCTTGGAAGAAAACATATCTGCCTAGAGACACCTGCAGAGATAATTTTTAAAGGAACTGAGCTTTTACAAATAAAGTTGCACTGGTGATGTGTGTAAATTAGGTAGACCTACTACTTTCTGTACAGCTTGATAGAAACATTTGCCCAGAAAGTGAAAGATCTGTGTTCAGTTTGCTCCCAGTGGCTTCAAGTCTTAATGAAATGCTCATCATAACTTGCAAACTTATTAGGGCAAGGTTTTATACAGCTGTATTAAGTCATGAAAAAAATTTCCCAGTGTCATTCTACTAAGATTAGGTAATGCTTATATCCTTTGACCTATGCTGAATCTTTTGGAAACTTAAGTAATTTTTGATCAAGACCTTCCATTTTTATTGCAAAAATGTGTATGCTCCTTTACAAAGGTGGTAGACAGCAGTAAATCACTATAAGCAAATGCTAGAGGGAGTAAAACTTTGGAACAATTACACATTTTGAAAGATAAATGTGCAATAATATAGAATGTTGTCATAATTTACCATCTACATGTAAAATGTAAAAGTGAATAATAACATACAAACAAGATAAAGGATATTAAGCCTGATATGTTCACTCCATTCCTATTGCAGTATCGTGGCAAATTCAACTGATGAACAGAACTCCCCAGAGATAATACTTTTCACTACCGATAGATTTGATGGAGCATAGCTAGTCTGGTCTCCTGAAACCTTAATAATTTTCTAATACTATGCAGTCCAAGTCATTCAAAACCTCATGTCACAAACTATAAAGCTCCTCTGGTTGTACAAGCTTTCCATTCCATCTGATGAAGAAGTTACACAGTACAAAAGATTTTCATTGTTAATTGGGCTAAAACCAAAATATAATAACAAGTATGGCACTTAACCCTAGTAATTTGTGTACCTACCTGAGAAAGTAGAAAACCTCTGTTAAGGTCCCTGTTGTTTTGCATCTTACTCTAAATAGCAACAGCATAAAATACAAAAAGATCGGTAATCTCTTTTCCAAGACTTAAAGTCAAACACCAGTCTGCAACCTTCACTAACAGACATTTTTTTCCACCTCTGAAAGTTTTTAAAAAGTAATCTGGTCGCCTGTGCTTAAACATACTAGGTCACTGCCTGCTGTAGTTTGATACCATACATAGCTTAGATTTTTGTTTTCCATTAGTATGCAAACATGTTTAATTTTGCTTGTAAATATATTTGTAAATTAATTTGTTACATAGTTAGAGCTAATCTGTGTTTTTTATGGAGTGCATTGGAAGTACCTATCTGTTGTATATATATGAAAGTGTCAAACATAGTGAAATAGTCAAGGACTGTCAATGGTACTCGAACACTATTTTTCCAAGTTTCTGGAGGAGTTTCCCTGAGGATTTTTCTAGAAGGAAACTGTAGAAGTGCAATGGAAAAGCCCATACACCTTCAGCTTTGCTAGCAGTGATACCAGTACTTGGTCTAGAAGAAATACAACAGCTGTTAAAATTAAACCGTTAAAAAAACCCAGTAATAATAACCCACACCCTTCTTTTAGAGAATACTTCATCAACAAAGTGACTGAGGGGCTGCAAGTAGCAACAGTTCAATAAAATTAAAAATACCAAAACTTTCCAGAATTACCACAGCTGTGAGTAGGAAAGGAAACCATAAAATGGAAAAGAAGGCTAATAAGCAACTCAAAGAACTAATCGTTTCTTAAATTGGGGAAGAGATGAAGGCTTCTCAGGCCAAGATCTATGGTATCTTAAGATCTTGCTGAGGCAACTTACCTCAGACTGAGAAACCTGTAATTCAGCTTCCCTTATCTCAAGACTACTAGAACATTTGTAATACTATTCTTTCTCAATATGCCATATTTTTTAATTTATCACTAGCCAGACAGGTAAAAACTGAACTCATGGACAATCTCTTAAAATCTCAAAGGAATTTTGTTAGGAGTTTGCACCCGTGTGCACTGGGATTAATACACTTTTGCATCCGGGGCTGTGAAGCACACCGTGCCCTTGCAGGATTTAGCACTAAGGTGAAGAAACGTAGAGCAAAGCTATTCAATCCTTGCCAATAAGCACTGTGCCTGGGGAAAAGATGTCCCTGTCCAAGTTACCTGAGAGTGGGCAGTGGCCTGGGCTGGGCGGTGCAGTCAGCCAGCCGTACGAGACTGGCAGCCCCTTTACTTTTTGCCAGGCCCTGGCATTCATCAGTCTCCCTCTAGGTTCACGACACTGTTACACTTGTTTCCGAGCCTGCCTTTCGCCTTTTTAAGCCCTTCCACTCACAGGCCCATGTACGCGCTCAGTGGCCCAACACGAGTCGCTGAGGGAGAAGGGCAGGAAGGTCGTTCGGCGCTCAGGGAGAAGGGCGGGAGGAGGGGTTGGCGCTGAGGGAAAAGGGCGGGAAGGGCGTTCGGTGCTGAGGGAGAAGGGCGAGCTGGGGGGTCGGCGCTGAGGGAGAAGGGCTGGAGGGGGGTCAGTGGTGGGAGAAGTGAGGCGGGTGCTTGCCGCCGGCTGAGGGGCAGCGGTGCCAGAGGTGAAGAGGTCCTGCACGGACCCGGTGGGAGCGGCCACCTCAGGCGGAGGAGCCCGGCAGCCCCAGGGGTGAGGGGGAAGGGGCCACGGGGAAAGGGTGGGGAGCGACTGCTGGACCCCACTGCCCCGCCTGGCTGTGGCGACCAGGAGGGTGTCGTGGCGCAGTGGAGGCCCACAGGACAAGTTCGGCTGTCAGGACGTGTTGCTGTGGAGTGTGCCATCAAACGTTCCGGCCAGGGGCCAGCATGTACCTTAGGCCCTGCACTGTTGACACGTTTCTCTGAAATTCCTCCTGAGAACAGAAAACATGCACACACAATCTGATGTACAGGTACCGATATTTTTGTAATAGAAGTCCTTAAAAATCCTTATAGGCTAGGCTCACATCTGTGCAGAAGGCCTTGAGAAGGCCTTTTCACTGCCTGATTCCATTAAAATATTTGAGTCATATTATATAATAGTATTAAAGGACAAGAAATGAGGTGTCAACAAACCGGAATTGACAATTTAGTTAGAAAGGCCGTTCCACGTTTTGGCATTTGGGAATTATACAAATAAGAATTTAAGCAAGCCTATAATACAGCTGATGTTGTTAAAGTACAAAAAACCCCAAGAAATCCAGTTCCTGTTGAATTAAATGTGAGAAGGGAGCAAAAGTTACAGAAAGCAGGACTGATGCAATCTCACAAGGGTAGAGAAAGCAATGATAAAATTTGGTAGTGTAGCACATGGCAATATAATTGAGATTGGATAGTCTAGCATGTAAAGATTTCAGATTATATGATAAATTTAGAAATCTAAGCACCCTTTTTAAGGTATCAGCTCAGTGTAGTCCTACATAATTTTCTAAGGAAAGAATTGAAATAAATTATAACTAAAACACTCTAGTGGAAAATCCATGTCACAGAAGTAACATTATAACTTAAACAGACTGATACCTCATGCAAACCCTAAGTGTTAGGTAGTTAATTTAAGTGTGTCGATTGTGCAAAGCAGAATTAACACTAGTCTGGTTCTTAATTTTAAGAGTTTTCTTTTAAGGAGTCCACATTCAAGCTGTAATTAGCTGTAATTTTGTCTAGTTTCATTTAACTTAACTGCTTCAACTGTTACTCTTCTCTAAGTTGATTTTGTCCTGTATTCTGTAAATGTTAGCCATATTCATGTGGCTTTACCATTTCTTTTATTTTGTAAATTAATTACACTTGTTATCACTTCCTGTACCATACCTGAAAAGTTATCCATCCCTCTATGCCCTGTGTAGTATGGAACTGCTTAGCTTTAAGTATGTGCTTCAGTCCCACTCACATTAGCTGTTACCTGTATACCTTTGTGAAAAATATATTTCAAACAAATCTGATTTTTTTTATAAAAACTGTTCGCACTCATGCATATTGTAAAGAGTTTTACGATAGCTGGGCAGTGAGAAAAATGCTTTAAGCTACACATGGAGTCTTTTTAAGTTGTATTTACTAAGCCTTTGTCAATGCAGGTCAGTTAGACTTTCCTCTTCATAAGGAAAATGATCTCCATTAGATTAATTTTAGCTGCAAGCCTATAGTGCATATTTTACATGTTTATATTCACAGCCAGTCATGTACTCAGATTCCTTCTTAGCATGTGAAATGTGTTTGATCTGAGCAGGCACAGACAGCACTGAAGTTTAATACCAGATTAAAGCCTCTTTCTCTACAAGGGGATTAACTTTGAAAAAGGAATGTGCTTCATTCAACAAACTGTGAAATACTGATCTCTAGGAAAACAAATATTTACTTCTCTTCTTCCTTTTATCATAAACCAGCTTTACATTACTTTACCTTTTTAACAACTATCGCAAGCTGTCTTTTGATTATGCAAAATGTATTCCTGCAGTCTGTAGGAAGGCTCAGCCTGCCACCTAAAAACATGTCTGGTGCGAGATAAGGGTAGACAGCTGTGTATTGCTGCCAGAAGTCATAGTGCTAAACAAAGACAAGTGTGCAAGAATGTGACATCCATATTTCTGGAAAGAGGAATGAATGCTGAAGGAGGAACACTGAACAGCTGATTACTTCCGCTGTTAACCTCAGTAGGACTAAATTTAAAAAAAAAGTTAAAACACAGCTGGTGATTTAGAATGAACTGCTGAGAGATTTGTCAATCACTAGCTTCTATTAGGGAGATACTTAGCTTGGGGGTATTTTTGGAAAGAGTTTCCATGGAGTTGGAGAGACTTCAGGCCTTTTGCTTTTTTCTGATTGGCCAACGGACAGGTGCTGAAAAAGGTTGTGGCAGAAATATTCCAGACATGGTGAATATCATATGGACAAGCAATGGCAACTTACATTTTGTTTTGTGATAGGCTGTATCATGTAAAAATATAACAGAATTTTTCCTTTCTTTCTTTCTGATGTGAAATGAAATGAGGTCAGACAAAGCACAGATTAATGTCGGCTGAAAATACAACCACCTATGTTTACAATTTGGGAGTGGTGTATTCTACCATAGCACATGTTTAATGGCTTAAAACTGGAACCATATATTTTTTCTTCCACGGTGAAGTGTTCTGCTTACTTCTGATTTACAGATACCTGTTTTATGTTTAAAGAGCCTGTGTCCTTCAAACAGAAACATATTATTCCATTATAAATGAATCATCTACTTTTAGAAATAAATCATGTAGCTAACAAATTATTTTTTTAAAATAGGTGCTTTTAGGAATGTTATAAAGTAAGCTTCAGAACTTGGGAAAAACCAGGACCCTTTCAGTGGCTATGAAGACTTGTGTGGCGGCAGTGAGAATCCTTGTATTTCTTCATTTTGGAGTCAATTTATAGAGCTTGAACACCCAAATTGAATCCACTGGTTCTGTCAAAAAAGAAGACTCAGAATTTTGTCAGAGTATTGATTTTGTACTTATAAGTACCTCTTTCTCTAGGCATTACAGCTTCAGAGCCAATGACTGAACATTGTGTGGGTACAGTCCTGATACTTTGCCATTGACGGACTGGAAAAATGGAGGTCCAAGATTTTTAAGTAAAAGAAGCTGTTAAACACATTCTCCATTTAGGCAGGTCAAGCCTCTTCCTTTTCCTAAACATTGATCATTTCTGGGGGGGAAAAAATAAAATTTGCATAGACAAATTGAGTACATTTAGAAGGCAGTGATGAAAAGCTGTGTAAAAATATATTCCAGACATAACATGATAGGTTCTACTTGCCATCAAACATGAAAAATGTGTGATAAGGTATGCACAACTCCTTTCCTGTCCTGTTTGATACCTTGGTTAGAATCAAGATAAAGAGGCAAAGTATGCAGTTACCTGCAGGTATGTTTTTATATGCTTTAAATTCTACAGCATCAGATGTGCACCCTGTATGGGATACTCCCTGTCAAAAAAGGAACGGTTAATTCTAAATTCATGTATTTCATAGTTGTTGAATGAGATGTCATTTGAGTTTCAGTGATAATTTATACAGCAATTTTCTGGTCCTTATATGAAGCTGGTGGTATTAGTCTAGAAAAGGAAGTCAGACCAATTGATTAGTGAACTAATGAACTCTCTTTAAAAGGTGAAATGTTACAGATAATCATGCAAAATATTCAACCAGTCAGAGGAAGAATGTGGACCTGGATTCAGGCCTGAATAGCCAAGACAATCGCCCTTTAATGATGATGCAAGTATGCATATGAGAGTTAAAAGCTGTCAATGAGACATCTGCGGGAGCCACTGAAACAATGACTCACCCAAGTGGATTACTAGAAATAACACCTTCGGACTGTTTGGAATACAGTTTCTGGCTTTGCCATCAAAACTTGACTAGATCCAAAGAACCTGCAGATGAAAGACAGGAGGTGTTTGTGATGCTTTCACAAAAGGCTCTGAAATTCTAAGATGCCATATAAGCAATCTAATACCTATATTATTAGATGCACTATTTATAATTGCCTGTACTACCTGTTGTAAGCAAATAATGGACTGAAAGTTAAGATTGTCTTTCCTGAATTTGAAAATTGCAAAAGCTCCATAGAAGGCCCCTGTAATAATATTTTAAATGTAATTCTATATTCTTTACAGGGGAAAAAGGCAAGAACAAATTTTATTACAGGGGTAATAAAAGGCTTTAACCCCTAGACCTGTGACATTGCTGCTATTTACAGGTGTTCTTAAATGCCTAGCACAGCATGTTTGAATGCACACCAGACCATGGTGCTTTATCTTAAGAAGCACTTTCTCTGTGAAGCATTTAACCTTTTATAATCAATTTCTTTCTCAGTGTCGTCCAGCATTTTCTTCAGATTTCAATGACTCTCCAGCAATCCCATTCACTTCCAACTTACGAGGTCAATAATACTCTCTCTAAATTACACTTCTTTTTTTTTTCTGAAGAGCACATACCACCTTAGCAGACCAACTGTGATTTTCTTTGCTCTTTTGCCTAATTAAAACTGCACCAATTAATGAGGGGTAAAATTCTTTTTCTGCTAGTTGAAGTGATAAGCAGGTATGCTTATATGCAGGTATGCCTTAAATGGCAACGTCATCCACTATGCCTTTATCTTTTAAAACTTGTAATTGAAAAACATTATTAATAAAGATACATACATAGGATTATTATATGCCACCCAGTACTGCATTTTAATTGAGACTAGATACCCAGCCATTTGGGTTCATAATAGGTTTGAGATGATTGATCATCTAATCTTATCATTGGGAGTTCCCATTCAGGATGGAAGTTTGTCTTGTCTCTTTTCCCCTGTAAGGATGCAAATTTGAATACAAATATCTTTCAGATGTCCTAATTGCTTTTCGAGTTGCTTTGAAGGCCAGTCTGAAGTTCCAAAAACTGTACTCCTTTGAATTCATTTGCATGCCTACCTACCTAAAGAATACAGGTCACTGTATCCATACTGGGGAAAAGTACAAAGCTTTTGAACTAAAATCCTTGAGAGAATGTCAGATAATTTCTGATACATTAGTATGTGCTTTATGTTGTTGCCACATCTTGTTCTTTTAACCATTCAGTTTGCGCAGTTGTTTTTTTAAACTTTGCTGAGCTCTTCCTACACTGATGTCCACATCATTTGTATGGTGTTGCTCCAAATAAGTGGTTAGTTTTGTCAGGCTGGGATCTATTTTGCATTTGGCAGTTGTTCTACCCACTTAGTCAAGATTTCATTTCTTTAATAATTAAAGTCTGCCTAGAATATTTTCTGGGTCCTTTTATGCAACTGAAAAACATACTGAATGTCTTCAGAATAGAGAGCACAGCAAAACAGAGGTCTCTGTGTTTTCTATTGGTATGGGAATAGCTTGATATCAACTACGGCACATGGGCCATTACCTGTTATGAGAAGAGGGGAAGATGGAGACTCCAGGGTTCAAAATTTTTATCCAGTTATATAGGTAACACCATACATTTTGAATTTTATTTAATAAGCTTATGTTCATGGGTGTGCACAGGAAGACACTGGTATTATAAGAAAAAAGGTTAAATTCAAGGATAATCTTGAGAGATTGATACAAAACTACTCTGACATACAGCCTTGAGCCAACTGTTATTTGAATAGGCTCAATGAAGAGTGAAGGTGACTTCTGCTTTCAATATTGTTAATTTCAAACAAAGTGAGTGAAGTCTTAAGTATCATAGGATTGGATTAAAAATAATCAGATCAAATATTTTTTAAATTAATTTCTTAATGTTCTCCTATTCAGAACTGTGGGATGTATCTAGGTTATGTTTTCAAGCATTTTCCACCAAAAGTGAGAACCTAAAAACAAAATGGGGATTTCCAATCTCAAAAAAATTAGATTTTTTTCTGGAACAAGAAGGCAAAAATATTCTAAAGCTTAGGTACTGTAAGATATGATAAACTGATGAGGATTGATAGAAGGAACTAGGAGATTTATTCATCGTATCATGCTTTAGTAATACTAAATAGCAGGATGACATCAATTAAGGAAAGATGAATTTCCTTTAACAAGGAAATTCTTTCCTTAAAGAAAAAATTGGTGACGAAAAGAAGAAAAAGAAGAAAAAGAAAATACTGACTGTATATCAGTGGAATGTTGTAATCGTGTGAGTGCAGTTCTGGATTTATCACAAATTTTTTGTAACATGCCATCCATTTGCTCCCTTGTCAGCAAGAGACTCTTGGTATTGTAGATAACAAGTCTGCAGGGATTGTTGCCCCTACTTCATCAGGGAAAACCAATGCATCATACTACTGCATGGAAAAAATCCTGATGGAAAGTAATCAAGGGGTAGTTGCATATGTTGCTCCCACAAACGTATGACTTTACTAGTTTGTGTAGTTTGATACAAAATAGTCGTTCAGGTATGACTTTACTACTGTGTGTAGCTTAATACAAAGTAGTCGTTCACTGCAGTGTTACAATATCATCAATGTGTGTGAAGTAGTGCAGTTACATTGGACTTTTTGAAGCTTAGCTGTGGTGATGCAGACCCCCGGGCCATGTTGCGATGTCAGAGGCAGCCAACACTGTGTTCTTGTTTGAGCTGCAAGTGCACTGAGTTGGTACTTTCTTGTCTTGGCTGCGGTACAGTGAGTTAGGACAATTAGGCACTCCCTAACTATACCTGAAACTCCTGCTGTCTGGATCATGGCCCGCTCTGGAAGGTGCCAGAATTACCTGACAAGAATTGTGGCCAGAATGGAAATACACTGACCAAAGTCAATCATCTCACGATCCTATAAATAGTGATCCTAAGTGAGACCCTTTGAGCTCTCCAGGATCGCAGCACGCTGTGACTCAGTATGTCCCCCTGAGTTGGGACGCCTCTCAGGGTAGATTTCACAAGGATTTCAAAGATTTTCCACTGTTCGATGCCAACGAAGAAGAGGGGGGTCAAAGATTATCTGCTGACAAATGCTGATGGAGGAGAATAGTGAATAATTCACTACAATTAGATTGCATGAATTTTCAGAGATTTTCATTTTGTACCAATAATTTACTACAATTGGCAATGAAAGAAAAATCTAGATCATAGGTTAACCCATATATTTGTGTGTGTGTGGGTTGTGTGTGTGCAATTTGATTTAGAAAACTTTGTAGTGTTGATTATAGCAAATTTTATTAAACCACTCTGATAATTGGCTGATCATTATGTATGGTTAAAAATCATATAACCTAATCTTGTGATTTACCATAATAGTGTTAATAAATCTTAAATTGCTGCTACCTGAAAGTCATGTAGGATCCATGGTCACTCATTCCCTGATAACAAATTGGCATAGTAATTCAACAGGAGGTTTTCCTTACCCTTTATATTAATTCCATTAGACATAAACCATTGACAAAGTCTGGGACTAAATCTGGATCCAGCCGCACCTAGACTCCTCTCTGAGAAGGAGTTTAGAAAGCAAGGGGGTCCACTCTGAACCTCGTGACTCAACAGGAGGGTCTCCCTTACTTTTTTACATCTTCAGTCTCTGTATAAGTCATTTAACATAGATTCTAACTCGATTTTCCTTTGTATTTTTCTTCCGTGTAGTAACAGAGTGAACCTTGTTATCAAACTTTGTTTAGTTGCACTTTTACAAATGCCCATTAAAATATCACTTTTGCCAATATCTTTGACGGTGATTTTTTAAGTGATCTAAATCACTCATTCATGACATGAGCTGACATGTGCAGGCTGCTGATCCAGCTAGCTGGAGTTAAATCCTTAATTTTCAGGATATAATAAAGACAAGACCAAACTCACATGGAAATCAGCAAAAAAATTGACAGGTGTTTAATATGGCCTCTATAATGTGGCCAATCTGATGTTGTGCAATTTTTCTTGTATTCAGTATAATCCTTTTGTCATCATTATTTTCTGATATACTTAGCATGCTGAGTTGCTTTCTACTATACCACATCTTTAATCTCCATAAATTGTATTTTGAATTGACTTTAGTATACAGTAGTACACTGCTGTAGTTACAGTAGTATGACAGGGGTAGTTGGCAGAATGGTTGAGGTTGGAAGGGACCTCTGGAGGTCATCTGGTCCAACCTCCCTGTTCAAGCAGGGCCACCTAGAGTATCTCCAAGGAGGGAGACTCTACAATGTCCCTGGGCAACTTGTACCAGTGCTCACAGCACAACCATCTGATGTATCAACGATTCCAGGTTTTGTGTCATCTGGAAGATGATGAACCAAGATCTTTGTTTACTCTTTTCAATCTCTTACTTTTGTTTACTTATTACTGAAGTACAGTATTTTCTCAAAAATCAAGCTCTTGTTAACCAAGTATGGGCAACTATTTGTAATCAATTTGATAAAACACTGCCAGGTGGCTTAGCAGTGAGTGGTGTTTTCAGATGGGATTTTTGCAACGATGCTCTCACTTGTCAGGAATGCTCTATTATTTATATTATTTTTAAAAATATGATTTTTCAGGCTTGAGGCTACATCGGTATTAAAAAGTTGTACTTCTAAATTGTGAACTTCCAAAGAAATAAGAACATATAAAAACTAAAGCTGTTGGACAAGGGCTGACATTGTAGAACAAATATGGTCTTATTAGCATCACAGTTTTCTCATGGAGGAATGCATATGTACACTGATTTAGCACTTACTGTAACTATTTTATTGAAGTGGCAGCTGGAAGATGTGGAATTCCAGCCTAGAAATTAGAGATACAAGTTATTGAGCATTGTCTCATATGGAGTTCAGGACCCAGAGCTTTTCTCCAAGCAATTTCATTCCTCTTGCATGAACATCCATACACTTACACACCCATACCTACACATACATATATATATATATATGTGCAGGTGCACAGAAAAACACAAAGTAAAATCATTCTGTGTATTACAAAAATGAATAAACATATATAACTGGCTACAATACATTAGGTTTGCTTACTTTCTAATTGTCTTATTTGTAGTTTCCACTTACTTTTTCCAGAAGGAGTTTTTGGTCAGAATTTGCCTATTGTGACAAATTCTGGGGCAAAAAAACGTATAAAATAATACCAATCTGTATTGGGATTATATTAAAAAAGATGAGGGATTGAATCTGTGGGGTCTATCTAAAAAGCAGTTCAGCAACTTGTCAGACACTGCTGTGCTACTTACTGTGCATCTTAGAAGGAGCCAATGGATCTATCTAATCTTCAGCTGGTCAGGCACAAACTGCATAAATGAGGAAACCTCTTAGGCCCACAGCAGGCCATGTACATACTGTTCATCGTCTGCCACCCAATGGCTGTTAGACAAATGGAAATAAAAAATGTGTTCCTTAGTGACATAAAATCATACCCTTTCACTGGTGGATTCTGTTCTTGTCGTTGCTGTTTTGACGAGTTTGCCAAGTTTGTATAGCTGTATTACATCTGCTAGGAAAGTAATACTATATATCGTTTGTTTTTTTTTTTCTTTAGGTGGTTACAGAAAGAAAAGAGATGCTGGCAACATGCTGAGAGCAAAGAAGAAATCTCCAGTTTGTTGACAGCTTCCAAAAAAAGGAAGAAGAAACCAGAAAACTACTAAGATAGTGAATAACAGGTACAGCATTAGACTGGGTAAGTAGAGGAAACTAAATTAGCTTTAATTCAAGTATTAGTCACTTCTAAAAAGCAGTTAGTTACATTTTTAAGTATAGGCATCTAAGTTTAGGCTTAGGCACTTAATTCTATATTCAGAATTGAATGGCATATTTGTCTGCATCCTTAGTACCTACAGTTGCTGTTGAGATAAATGAATGTGATGAGTTGACCCTGGCTGGATGCCAGACACCCACCAAAGTCGCTCTATCACTCCCCTCCTCAGCTGGGCAGGGGAGAGAAAATGTAATGAAAGGCTCATAGGTTGAGATAAGGACAGGGAGAGATCACTCACCAATTACCATCACGGGCAAAATAGACTTGTCATGGGGAAAAATTAATTTAATTTATTGCCAGTCAAACCAGAGTTGGATAATGAGAAATAAAACCAAATCTTAAAACACCTTCCCCCCCCCACCTTCTTCCCGGGCACAACTTCACCCCCAAATTCTCTACGCCCTCCCCATGAGCAGTGCAGGGGGACGGGGAATGGGGGTTGCGGTCAGTTCATCACGCATTATCTTTGCTGCTCCTTCCTCCTCTTCAGGGGAGGACTCCTCACACTCTTCCCCTGCTCCAACGTGGGGTCCCTCCCACAGGAGATAGTCCTCCACAAACTTCTCCAATGTGAGTCCTTCCCATGGGCTGCAGTTCTTCATGAGCTGCTCCAGTGTGGGTCCCTTCCACAGGGTGCAGTCCTTCAGGCACAGACTGCTCCAGCGTGGGTCCCCTGCAGGGTCACAAGTCCTGCCAGAAAACCTGCTCCAGCATGGGCTTCTCTCTCCACAGATCCACAGGTCCTGCCAGGACCCTGCTCCAGTGTGGGCTTCCCATGCGGTCACAGCCTCCTTTGGGCATCCACCTGCTCCGGTGTGGGGTCATCCACAGGCTGCAGGTGGATATCTGCTCCACCATGGATCTCCATGGGCTGCAGGGGGACAGCCTGCCTCACCGTGGTCTTCACCACGGCTTGCAGGGGAATCTCTGCTCTGGTGCCTGGATCATCTCCTCCCGCTCCTTCTTCACTGACCTTGGTGTTTACAGGGTTGTTTCTCTTACATATTCTCACTCTCCTCTCAGGCTGCAGGTTGTTGCACAGTTTTTTTCCCCATCTTAAATCCGTGATCCCAGATGCACTACCACTGTTGCTGATAGGTTCAGCCTTGGCCAGTGGTAGGTCTGACATGGAGCCAGCTGGCATTGGCTCTGTCAGACACAGGGGAAGCTTCTAGCAGCTTCTCACAGAAGCCACCTCTGTAGCCCTGCCCCGCTATCAGAACTTTGCCACCCAAACCCAATACAATGGGAAGTAAGTATCTTTGCAAATTTGGAGATTTCTGATGAGCACCATCAGAGGCCCTGAGCAAAGCCAATCTAACAGTTTGCTAGGGAAAAAAAGGCCACCCTAGTTTTGCTTGTCCCCTTTTCCACTCTCTTATCTCTCTCCTGTCCCAGCTGTGTGAGCTACCCCATCTCATACTGGCTCTGGTACTTATCTGGCTCCCCAGTGAGTGAAATTATGAAGACAATGCAGGAGAGAACTAACCCAAGAAAGAAGTGAATAGTTTTCTACCATCTTAGTGAGCTGAATCAGCAGATAAGTGACAGAAACAAAACTAGAAAAGTGATCAGGCTGTCTAGTTGAGAATGAGCAATGGGTGAAAAACTAGTGAAAGAGAAGAGCTGAAGGAGAGGTATTATGAAAAGGAGATATTTCTGGTAGCTGCAACGAACTGTCAGCTCATGTCACACTAACATGTGCTTCATTACAAAATACATTGGTACAATGGGGAATGTAGATTGGAGGCTCTCCCTCCCTCTGCTGCTCAGTTCACCCTCAGCAGCTGCAAGTGTAACTATGCTTGACTAACTTGACTGGTAACTATGTACAAGTACCAGTACAAGGTTGTAGGGCTATAGCGTATTTCTGTTGTTCACTTCACAACGGGCTCTCACTAAGGCTGATGGCAGAAGTCTTACTGATGTTGGGAGCAGGTCAATGAAAATAAATCCCATCTTATTATGTCTTTTCCACCTTCTACTTTTTACCTAACTTAAGTAAGACTGTGAGGTCAAAACCTGCTGAGTATGGCAGACTGCTAGATTTACTACAACTTTGTGTCAGTGCTTATTCAGACAAATGAAATGGAAGTCAGTTTTCCACTCTTTGTTGGAAAGGTGAGAGAAACAAATAAATTGCCTGTATTATTTTTTTATGTAAGTTACAATAATATAAATAGTATTCCAGTTCTATAGTTTTTTCTTTTTTTGGACAATCCTTTGCTATGTGCTTCTCCTCTCTACAGTAAGACAGATGAATTTTAAGTAAAAGTGAGGAGTTTATGATATTCCTTAGCTCTGTTTGTACTTTCTTTGACTCCTTGGGAAACTTGTCTGTTCTCCATCCTTACTGATACATTGTAAAGCACTACTGTATCTTACAAGGTTGTCAGCCATGGTCCTTAAGGCTATTAAAAAATAATATTGATATTTTGGCACTGAACTTGCAAATATCATATGGAAGAAGACCATTTGTTTAATTATTATTTATGTTAGACTCTGCAGAATTTGATTGATTGAACATAGTCAATGAAACAAAAGAAATAACTTAAGATGTGTGTGTGGAGGGGAATTAGATATCATGATGCTGCTATAGACCACAAAGGAAGACAGTTGGTAGAGATGCTATTTAGAAGAGGATTTATACAGGTCTTTTCTTGTTGAAGATTTTATGCATATGAAGACAACTGTGCTGTGATAAGCTATCTTACATCCCCTTTTTCCTAACTGCTAATTGGAAAGGGTTTATTAGCTGCAATAAAGAGGTTGTTATTGATGGGGGAGGTATTCCAGTAGCCTTTACTAATGTAGAACAAACACACCCCAGTTTTAAAAAAATCTTTAACTAATGCTGGAAGTAGGACACTGCCAACTGTATTGCTCAAAGCTAGAGAGTGAATGCTTTGTTGCCCTCAAACCGAATATGTACAAATGTTTATTCTGCCAAGGTAGCTGATAAAACTGATTGCACTATTGGAAAGGGCAATACAAAGAACAGATGAAGATTAGAATATCCATTTATATGTTGCTTAACAGTCTGTTTTTTCCAGTGTTACATTAGTATGTCAGCCAATTAACTTGCTCTTTCTTCTGTTGTCTCAGAACTGGCTTGCCCCTAAATGCCCTTTGACCTTACAGCTCATCTGACTGTTGTAAAATGCCTGTTCCCCTTGGATAAATCTAGTGATGTGCACAGTCCCTTACAAAAATACCATTAAATGTGTAATTGAAAAATATAGAATTATGCCAATACAAATCCTTACTGAAATGATATGTCTGCATAATTTGACAAATTGACAGCATTTCAGAATGCTAAATATTCTTACATATCATAGAATCATAGAATGGTTTGGGTTGGAAGGTACATTAAAGATCATGTAGTTCCAAACCCCCTGCCAGTGACAGGGTCACCTTCCACTAGTCCGGGTTGCTCAAAGCCCCATCCAGCCTGACCTTGACCACTTCCAGGGATGGGGCATCCACAACTCTCTGGGCAACCTGTTCTGGTGCCTCACCACCCTCACAGTGAAGAACTTCTTCTTCACAACTAATCTAAATCTACCCTCTTTCAGTTTAAAGCCATCACCCCTTCTCTAATCACTACATGCCCATGTAAAAAGTCCCTCTCCAGCTTTCTTGTAGGCCCCCTTTAGGTACTGGAAGGCTGCTATAAGGTCTCCCCAGAGCCTTCTCTTCTCCAAGCTGAACAACCCCAACTCTCTCAGCCTGTCTTCATAGGAGAGGTGCTCCATCCCTCTGATCATCTTCGTGGCCCTCCTCTGGACTCACTCCAACAGGTCCATGTCCTTCTTACATTGGGAGCCCCAGAGCTGAAGCCAGTACTCCAGGTGAGGTCTCATGAGAGCAGAGAAGAGGGGCAGAATCACCTCCCTCAACCTGCTGGTCACGTTTGTTTTGATGCGGCCCAGGATACAGTTGGCCTTCTGGGCTGCAAGGGCACATTGCCGGGTCATGTTGAGCTTCTCATCAACCAACACTCCCAAGTCCTTCTCCTCAGGGCTGCTCTCAATCCACTCATTGCCCAGCCTGTATTTGTGCTTGGGATTGCCCAAACCCATGTGCAGGACCTTGCACTTGGCCTTGCTGAACTTCATGAGGTTCACACAGGCCTACCTCTAGAGCTGTCCCTCTGGATGGCATTCCTTCCTTCCAGCATGTCGACTGCACCACACAGCTTGGTGTCATCAGGAAACTTGCTGAGGGTGCACTCAATCCCACAGTCCATGTCACCAACAAAGATGTTAAACAGCGCTGGTCCCAGTACCAACCCCTGAGGAACACCACTCATCACTTCTCTCCACTTGAACATGGAGCCATTGACCACAACTCTTTGAGTGTGACCATCCAGCCAATTCCTTATGCACCAAGTGGTCCATCCATTAAATCCATGTCTCTCCAATTTAGAGACAAGGATGTCATGTGGGATGGTGTCAAATGCTTTGCACAAGTCCAGGTAGGTGATGTCCATTGCTCTTCCCTTATCCACCAATGCTGTAACCCCATCATAGAAGGCCACCCAATTTGTTAGGTATGATTTGCCCCTAGTGAAGTTATGCTGGCTGTCACCAATCACCTCCCATTTTTATCCCTACTCCATTTCGTTCTCCTTTTTCCATCTGACAGGGATTTGCATGTAAAATTAATTTTCATGTTCAGTTCTCCTGTGACTTTTTTTCTGTATTACTATTCTCAGTGAAGAAGAATTGTTGTTTGAGGAAGAGTAGCAAACCTTTTTGCTATTATTCTTGATACATTTGCAGTACAAACTGTCAAGTTCTTTAGGTTTTGACTTTTCATTGATAGCATTTTCCACTTTAGTTTCCTCACGGGACAGAGAAGACCATGCGCTGAACAGGCTAAATCTCAAAAAGTACCCGGAGAATTCTTTTCTCAAATGCTCCATATCTGAAACACAAAACCTACAACATTAAAGCCACACCAAACTATAATGTACATTTTTAATGATCATTCTAAAAAGTTCATCATTTAAACAGAACAACCACCTTGAATTTGGAAGATCTGAGCTCTACTGCAAGTCCCTTGTTTCAGGGGTGAAGCACTTGTGTGTCTTACCTGTGCCTGAAGGAATTAAGTAAAAGAGACATTTGATTTTTTAAATTCTGTGCTTTAAAAATTCTGTTTTTCAAAATAGAAAGTTATGATTAAAAACATAAGTTTGCACAATTTTTTTTTTTGTTTTTCTTTTAGGTTGTTGCAGCTACTAGGACATTGGCTTTAGGAATCAATGTGCATGTAAATCTCGTCTTTTTACAGAACTCTGTTACTTAGATCCTCTGAACTACAGACAGGTATCCCGTAAGCAGCATGACACTCATACTAAACATGTAAAGTTCATATGTATGTATAGGTACATACTAGACACAATTATAAATCAATATATTTTCTTACACATAATTGCCTGGTGACCTGCAAGAAATCCCTGTCCAGCGTGTACACACGCTCAGAAAATACAAAGGGAGGTTTGTGGTTTTTCCCTGGCTGCCTTGGGTAAAAACACTCATGTCTGCAGCCTGTGTTGTAAATAGAGCTCAAACTGAAATTGTTCCTTCTCATCCTCTCAGTATGGTAAGAGCCAGCATTTTATGGTGGTAACTATCTAGGACTACCTCTTCCCACCACTCCCTACAGCATAAACAGACATTTCAATAGCCAAATGAGAGCTGTCTGGAAACAGGGCACGCTTGAGGCCCGTGTTTAAGGTAAGTCTCAGTAAAACACCTCACAGAGGACTGTGCTCCTTAAGCCTCAGCAGGTCTAAAGCACTGCCTACACTCTCTATCTCCTTTCTCCCCCTACATGTCCTTCAGCCTGCTCTGACCTTTTCCAGCCATTGCTGCCTATGTAGTCTTCAAGTGGTGGTTTAGCTGGCATTAAGTATAAGAAGCAGGGAAGCATCCTGGTGGAGATAGGTAAGTGGGAAAATGTATTTTTCTGTGTTATATTTGATGAAGGATTTTTTTCCCCATTTTTAAGGGCTACATAGTTGAATGAAGGTCGTTACTAAAGCTCATAAATAGGAAGGAAGAAAAAGAAAACTTGCAATGCAATGTTAAAACTTGCTGAAAAATGTCATCTTTTTTGGTAACATTATGCAGTGTATATAGAATGCTTGAGTGTGTTTGTTGTCATTTGTAGAGTTTGTGAAATTTACCTATAGTTTCATCACTAATGAATCATAATGCAGCATAATTTAGACTTGGCTTAAATATATAGGATGAACAGAATCAGGGATAACTGCAGACTACAGTGATTTGGAGAGGGATGGTGGTTTTAATGGTGCCACAAATTGGGAAAGAAATGGGTTAGCAGTTGAGTTCAGTAGTTTTGCCATATAGTGCTGAAACTGACATCTTTCCTGTATGTCACAGAGGCAGGATGAAATGTAGAATTTGGTGGATAGAAAAAAATCAGGCATGGATAAATGGATCTGTAAATCATAAAAACCAAGATCATTTTAAGACTTTACATTGGATGTGGTAACCTGATAAAAAGTGCACGAACAGAGAGGACGAGGAACAAAGGACTGCGTCCTGCCATAAATACTGGAAGAATAAGCATCCCTTTAAAAAAACATTTGTACTTTACAATAACAACATGTAAACTCCTGTTACTCCAGTAACAGCATGTAAACTGCATTTACACTTCACAATTCCAATCCTGATTCTTTACAAATTTTTAGCTAGTATAAGTGGCAAAACTTCATTATTTGAAACACTGAAGTGAAAAAAACTCAGCATACTTTTTCTATGCTTCCTTCCTTCCTTCAACAGCTAAGTATGATCCAGTATGCCTACTCTGTATAACGTAAAATACAATCTGAATAGGGGCACTGCCTGGTTTTCCTCTGCTTTTCTCTTGACTGAATTTTTTAAAAGGTTTAATTTAATTATAGTATAAGGCATCTCACAGTAAAATAATCACATGGAGGAAAGTTGCATAACACGAGGTTCTCGCACCTGTGAAGTCTTTCTTTTTACCAACTTGCATCCCAAATCACCAGAGCTGAGGTAGCTGTCTGAGGGTCAGAAAAGATGTGGAATATACTGATTTAGAAATGTCTTTATCCGAGATAGCACAATATCAATACATCTAATACAGCAAGTTTGATGAAGAAATAGTTTGATTCACTTAAGCACTTCTTTATTTTCTTCTTCCACCTCAGTCTCTTTTCACTTTCTGTCTAGATTATAATCTTGGGGTGCTGTCAAACGGTGTCAAATTGTTCTCCACTTCATTGATCTCTCAGATCCTATCTGCTCTCCTGGAAGTACTAACATCCACAAGTTACACTATGGTATCATTGATTCAATGTACCTTTATGTACCCCAAATCCTTCTGACAACACACTTCACTTTAAGGCATAGTCCTGAATATTACTGAAATGACATTTTGCTAGGATAGAAAATGAAACAAAACTGTATTTTTGAACCCTTCTTTTCAGATACCTGGATGTGCTGGACAGCATGGACTAGATGTGCTGGGAAATATGAGTTTCTAAAACATTCCACTGCCCCAAATAAGAAAACTTGTAAAATCCAGTGTACTTCAGCTGAAAGGCCAGTTTCTGCTAAGTATCACATTGGTATTGAGGCTCATGCTGGTTTTTGCCAAAACTGATGACTAGGCAGATGCAAAAGCAAAGGTGTATGATATAGTTTTATTCCTCATTTTGAGAATGGATTCTGTATCTTTTAGCTAAATATATTATTTAAATCTTACATGAATGTGTTAATTCTATATATTATTTTTTGCAAGCTGAAAAATATGCATTCTGTTTTCAGTAAATAGATAAAAATAGTATTTCTGATATATTAAATGATAAAAAATGGTTATATTTTTCTTTCTCTATTCTGTATTCTGTGTAATATGCCTTAATTACTTAAAGTGCTCACAGAGAGCTCTACTCAGGAGAAATATCTTCTGTCACTTGTTCAGAAGGATGGAGGGGACAAGTCTGTAATGCTAAGAAAGAAAATAGGGTGGTCTCTACTGTATAAGAAAAAAAGTATGTAACTGTATTTATAGGTTACACCTTCATCCGTGGTTCACATCTCATTTATGCTGGCAGAATAATGTTCCCTGCTCCAAACAGAAAGAGGAGAGGGAAAAAGGATACTCCTTCCCAATCTTTCACCTTATTTTTCTTTTCCCCAGACACCTCAAAATCATCACTGTACAACTAACAGCTGTTAGTTATTAGCAGATGATCTGTTTAGACTTTTTAGAGACAGACTATTTAAGGTATTTTTTCTCTCAAAGGTTTTGTCACTGCTGAAGCATTCATTTATGTCCTTCAAACAACCAAAAGTCTTAGAGATGCTAAAACTCTACTTTTTGTTTTCTGTGCATTTTTTCCCAAAAGAGCTAAGTCTTCATCATAGTTCTTTTTTATAACCAAATGGATTATTTCTACATTTACACCCTTGTGGCCTCAACATACTGTCTGGGCACAAATACCTATCCATGCAGAGTTCTTTGCAGGGTCAATCCCTTTTCAATTATGTTATGCCATTTAGCTTTTATCACTGTGTATCTTGCTATACTGGTTGTTACTTCTTTCACTGTCCAAAAGGTTTCCAGTTGTGCTGTTCAAGCCTAAATTTTTCGTGTACTTCAATTCCATCAAAAATGCTGAACAGTGAACAGATATTAAATATTTACTAATTAGCACTTTCCCTCTCTGTTCTCCTTCCCCTCATGTGCTTTGACATCTTTATCAAATAAACTTAAGGTTAATGCTGTATTTCCTTTGCAGGTCACAAATTCCACATTATCAGCTAGACAGTAAGTTCTAATACCACCATCCTAACACCACAGTTGTGTTTTAACAGTGTGTTAAAGATTATGATAAAGGAAAGCAAATAGACTACATGACAGTACATGTTAATTGGAAATATGACAAGAAATATCCAAATTTATCACTGAGAGTGTCAGTGTGACAGCAACCATGTTCATAAGTGTTGATTCAGAATATATTCTCAGATGTAAACCATGTAAGTTGATGAACCCTTGAAGGTATCTGAGTCCTTTGCAAACATATCACCTCTCTGAAAGAGTAAGTATTTCTACAACAGCTAGAATCCCTTGCCAAACTTTCACAAAATATGGACCCTAACCTAAGAATTTTTCTCATGTACTAAAAGATTTTTCCTTTAAAAATATTTATCTTTAAAGATAACAGTTATTTACACAGGAAAGTAATATTAGGAACATACTCATTGTGTTGTCTTTCTACTTTCTTGAACACAATGTCTAAAAAACTAGACAGCTCCCAGCACTCAATCATCAGTGACAAAGGGACCATAGTCCAAAATAACCTGTTCTAACATTGTTTTCACTGAGCATATGATAAGTTTCTGAAATGAGGAGTAAGGTCTTTCCTATGTAATCAATAAGAAACATGCAGCATAGAAGACATACATTTTCTAAAACACTCTTTTGGTAGATTTGCAAGCTCAGGAAGGTACCAAATCATATCTTCACATGTAAGCTCTAGAAATGGTACAAAATAAAAAATAAGTTGTTTGTAAAATCCTGAAGCTAATGAGTGGATTTGCTTTGAAATTCTGTGCTTCAAAACTGCAAAATACATGGGTCTTAGCTTTATGTCAGCTTTGATTCTTCAAAGTTAATACACAGCTCCTGAAACTTGCTTGAAAAGTAATTAAGCCTAAGCTCAGATAGGGTCAGGGACCTGAGTGTACTTACTAGCATTCATCACCACAACCAGCCTCACCTGGAGCCTTCCGCAATGCTCCCGCAACAGTGCGAGCATTTAAGCTCCACTGGGTTACAGCTGGTTTGTCTTAACCCTGTTTCTGAGCTACTGTGTAGGGTTCCTAGGTTGATCTTGGCTTATTACTTTGCCCAGTGATGGCTGGGCTGTTGGCAGGACCTGTTGGCTCTGCCCTGCTCGCTTGCCCGTCTCTGGTGCAGTGGGACTGCACCCCCTCAGCGTGGTTGCTGCCTTGCACTGCTGGCTCTGCCACTGGCAAGGAGTGGCCCTGTTCCTCCTGCTCCCCAGCAGCTGCACTGATCAATTATTGTGGCTATATCATAATGAACTTCAACTCTAGTATTTGATTTGATTATAGCATTTCATGTTTTCTTCTAGTTGCTCAGAAAACTAAATGTAAATTGTGTTTTTCTTTAGGTGATTCATAATGATCTCCCAGATTTTGCTGCTGTGTTAAATGAATACAACAGCAAAAGAGAGGAGAGCTTTGGCCAGTTCCTATTGATTGCTTCTAGAATGGCTGATATGAAACAAGAATATTAACTTCCCCTTTTAGAAATTGGTAGGGAAATACTCTGTTTTTATAAACAGACATACAGTGCAATTTCAACAAACTGCTGTATGGATTGCAGGAAGATTTGGAGGACTATCTGTGTGTGTTTGTGTGTGTGGAAACAAAATCTCATGTAATATCAGGCTTGCACTGCCCCTGTTCTCTTATCATGGTTGTTCTTTCTTTAATCACAACTTGTTTGCTTATTGTGTCCCCCATCCAGTGCACCAGTAAGCATTTTGCTGCTGTTCCAGTGTTTGCATCCCTTTGACAGTTTTTCTTTGTGATAATCATGAGATTGAAACAAAGAGTAAGGCATGTTCAGTGTGGTTAGTCTGTGCAGGAAAAATTAAGACATTTCAGTAGGCTGTTGCAAATAATCCCTACGGAATTGGTACAATTATATTTTACCTATGGATAGAATTTAGCCCAAGTCTTGCTGAAATTTCTTTAGGACTTCAAATGCACATGTCTAACACCAAAACTAATCTAAATTTTTCTGCCCTGTATATTGTGTTACATAAATTTTGCAGCTGGCCCATGTCAGCTGAGGAAAAAGGCTAGGAAGCAAAGTATAGAATTAGAAAGGTGAATACTTATTCATGTGTATGAGGTGTTCCAGCCAAACTGGAATGTGGTTTCATGCAGGGTTCTTCAAGTGTTCAGGTGCAACACAATTTGACTAATCACTAATTAACACATATACTTCCTACTACTAATCATAGTAAAACTTTGCAAAGCAACTATATTTCTGCAGCGTCATCATCTATCAGCATTTTTTGCTGCTTGTCCATTGATCCAGATGTCTCTGGAGTCAGTCATGATGTAGAACTTATCTGTGACACCAGATGCTGGGAGGGTTTCAAAGCTGTGTTGGAGGGGCTAGGATGCCAGCATTACCTTGGTTGTCCATGGGTATCTCTTATCCTTCGTGAACAGCTCTAAAAAGCAAAGTTCTTATTTCCAGGGCTGGGCTGTCCTTCTGGTGCTTGTGATGAGGTGGTGTCCTTTAGTTTGCTTTACTTAAACATGAACAATACTAAAGCCTCCAGTAAAATTCCACTGCCTCATTACACTGCAGTGTATCATGTGAACTAGTATATGTTAACAAAGTTAATATGCTTTCATACTATAAAGACTGATTGATAAAATAGTTAGGGGAGGAAATTTTCATAACAGTTTTGGGTAGAGCCTTGTAAAATAGAGGTTTCTAAAGAAACAGAAAAATAATTCTAGCTAAAAATAGTCCTGTTTTCCCCTAAAATTATTCTCAGTAATTGTTAAAAGATTTGAATCTTTAAGAAACACCTATTCATCCTGAGGCAAAGAGCATGCTTGTGAAATCTCAGATCAGATTCAATTTAGCCAAAATTACAAGAGAGTGAGAACAGAGGCTCTGTGTATATAAAGTGAGGAAAGATTTACCAGGGTGTAAAAGGGTCTCAATCATTAAAAAATTAGATGAAGAACATGGCTGAATTTTTCTTTAATAAAAAGTAAGTCTTCAAGATTTTAGTTGTTTTTCTGTAACTTCAAATTTATAGAGGTAGTACTTAACACTAGTATGAAGAAGCTTTTTGTATGGGTTGGAGAAGAATTGTGTGTGTAAATATGGCTATGCTTACATTTTATGTCACTTCTGTTTAGACTTCTCAGGTAATGAATGCACTGACTCGGAACTGGCCTCTTAATGGGCTGTAATAATGGAAGAACAGCTATTTTGCCTTTTGCATGCTTGCCTGGAAATGAAGATAATTGCTTATGCAGCCATTATAAGCTCATGCAGAAAGTGTCAATGCTGTAAGTATGTAATTAAAAGGCTTATAAGGACACATTTAGTATCCAGGCTGGATATATTTCAGAGAATGCACATGAAATTCTATAGATTGTGTCTTATTACTGGTTTTGAGGATATTAATGTGCTTCACAAACATGTAGGGAATCTAATTTCAAAACAGCCACATGTGAAAGGCATTCTTATTTTATGAAGAACACTTTTCTATTTAACATCAAATTCTTCATCTCTCCTTTTACAGCCACATGCAATTTAGTGATGATCAACAGATTTTATACCTGGAAAAGTTTGCTTCATGCTCTTAAATTTGATAGCATATATCAGATTTACTTTTCTAGGAAAATACTTGGTCTAACCAGTAGCAGGGCTGAGCGCGTGTCCCCCATCAGGTATACAAACACACACATGAATACAACACATACATATAAACACAGCTGGCCACATAGATCAACAGTCAGAGAAATGCTCAGCACTCACTGGCTGATCAGGAAGAAGGCCCTTTAGTGGGTAATAGTACAATGCAGATCCCACCAGTAGCTGGGCCTGTGCACTTGGGCTATCCAGTGGCTGGCCATGGATCCTGGCTCTCCCCAGTTGCCTCCTGCACAGGCACTCACATGCACATGGAAACAGGTCTCTCAGTTGAGCCTGAGACCTTATGGGCTTGCCAGAATTTGGCCTGGACACCCTGGTGGCCAGCTCCTCCAGGGGTGTTACCCATAGAGATATGCATACCTGGCTCCCTGGCCACTTCACCTGCTTGCTGGCAGGTTTGGCTTGATAGTCACTAGGGATTGCACACTGACTTACATACCCTCACTCACTCCTGTTTCTGGTTCCACAGACACATGGACCCCTGTGACCCATGGTCTGACAGCAGTTGCTGGCAGTCAGACCTCCATAGACACACATGCACACAGAAAAGGTAGTCTCTCACCCAGGAAGGTGGTTAGAAATGGAATTTAATGAGCAGACAGGGCAGCCTGTGCTGGTTAGGTGCAGGTGCATGGCTAGACAAGCATTTTGCCCAGCAACCTGTTTACATGCGGTCAGCCTCTTGCTTCCTTATCCCTCTGTTTTGCCATGCTTGTTCACCCCCCCAAACCACCTTGATACCTCCCTCCTCCAGAGCAAACCCACTGTTGGGAACCTATTCTAGTGCCTTGCTTACCATTGTGCTAGAAAGTAAACCCACTTCAGAAATCTCACATAAATGGGTAAATCATTATGAGCAGATGCAGATCCCTAGAGTCTGGGAGAGACTTGTTCTTTATTCCTATAAACTGAATAGAAATGTATCAAAATCTAGCTGATATTAAGAAATGGAGCTGAAATATTTGGAGAGCCCTCTATGATGAGTAGTTTCAGGAAAAAATGACAAGATGCACATGACTGGGGTTTTACCATTTAGAAAGTTCAATGAGAAAATGCAGAGTAAAAATACTAATAAAAATGACTGGGTAACCCTGGATAGTTCCTAATTTAAAACTTTAGCTTGTTGATAATAACTCTATCTTAACGCTAAGCAAAGAATTTTTCTTCTACATAAAAACATGTACACATTTAATCTTTTCATTTTCCAGCATTTCTTTAAGTGACCTCTGAGAAATGTGGTCAAAGTTCTATGTCTATAGTTGACCAGACAAGCAGAGGGTTCCTTATGGTATGGCCTTTGTACTTACTATTGTTTGAAAAGTAATCAAGGCATTACCACATTTCTTATCTCTACTTTCTGTACTTTGTGTTGGTACAGTAAGGTTAATGAAAGAAATTAAAATATTCACATATTTAGTTCAATCTTTGGGTTAAAAATTTCTCCCATTCAGACATGTACTAGTCTTTGCACCATCTGTATTGAATTTAGGACTAGATTCCAAAAACAGTTGAGGCACAACTTATGCAAAATTTGAATTTATGCATTTATTTTAAAGGAGACAGCTTAGCTTAGTGTCACAGAAACACTAGGCTGACAGTGATATGTTTCAAAAGTCAATTTTCTTTAATGATATCAAAATGCAATGGTCAAATTGAACAGGAATGTTATGTGATACTGAGATGTAACAGCCAGATTGAACAGGAATATTAGGTTGTAAACACTGTAACAAACACAACTTATTTACAGGTTCAGGATGTCAGGTGGGAACTATCACTACACAAACTGTAACCAAATCTAAGTTTAGAATGATGACTCAAAATGCGCATATCAGTCACTGATAAGGCGAGGCACTCAATCCTGGGAAGTTTCCTTAGATGGTGTCCTGATCTAAGGGGAGAGTCTGAGACTGCAGGCCTGCTGCTCTGAGGAAGGCTGGCTCCAAGGGGTCTTCCGGTGGGCTCCATTTATACCCTAGGTTGGATTGGGACTTGTGGTCATATATATATATAGTCGGGGGTCTAGAGACTTGTCTTGACGGAGGTGTTTCATTGGATGAGGAGCTCCTGGTGGGCTCAGATAGCTGGGGTATGTGACTTGTATCACTCTGTGTAGTGACTCCAGTCGCCAAGCGGGCTGGGTGGCTGGAACCCCAAACTGCAGCTTCTAGTTTAACCCTTTCCATTCAGCAATTAAGAAGTTTTGGTCTTTATTGGGGTGGGTGTACCTGCCACACTTAGCTTAAGAAAGGCAGCTCCTGACAGCTTCAAGTCAGTGTTGCGGAATTTTTATTGTACCACTTAAATACACATTTGTGCTTAAGTATAAAGTGATTTCAGTGGACAATGCATTGGACAGAGTCCTACTGCTGTTAGTGGTTCTACAGGGAGTCTGCAAAAACGTGGCATGAGCTGATTCCTTATACACACTTGTGCCAACACCAGTCATATAATTACAAATCTATACTGTAGCTTTTCTCATTTTATCAACAAGGGAATTTGTTCTCCCTTATATAAAGTTGTTAATCTCTGGCATTTCTGTTTCTATTGTTTGACATGGTTCTGGAGTTAGACCTTGGACTGCAGGATGAGGTCATTCCTCGGTCTCCAATTATGATTGCTGAGCAGTTACAATTTGATTTTCCCCTTTGTAAGATGTCTCAAGTTAAAATTTTTGCAGCTGTTTTTCTACACTAGATGGTTACTGCCACCTGCTCAATGATTTTAGGCATTCTGATTCATGCTTGAAAGAACGGCTGTCTTGGATACTCATCTCAAGCACTTATCTCTACCCCTTCCCTATTTGCCTCATCCGTTATGTAGAGAGGTCTAGAAGTGTGGTGGGTTGACCTTGGCCAACTGCCAGATGCTCACCCAGCTCTTCTTTCACTCCCCTCTTTCAACATGAGAGGGAAGAAAATAGGATGGAAAAGCTTGCGGTCAAGACAAACACAGAGACACTGCTTACCAGTTACTGTCACAGGCAAACCAGACTCGACCTGGGGAAAAGTAATTTAATTTATTGCCAATTAAAATAGATTTTGGCAGTGAGAAACAAACAAACAAAATATTTAAAGAATACCTTTCCCCCACCCTCTCCTTTCTCAGGTCAACTTCACTCTTTCATTCTTGATTCTTCTATCCCTCCCCATCCCCTGAGTGGTACAGGGGGGATGGGGGATGGGGGGGGGTTAGTCAGGACATAGCAGTTTTTCTTGACACTTTACCCCATCTCCAGTGTGAGTCCTTCAGGATAAACCTGCTCCAAGGTGAGTTTTCCACAGGCTGTGGTTCTTTCAGGGCATATCCACCTGCTCCAGCATAGGGTCCTCCATAGGGGCGCCTGACCTTGGTGTTTGCACTCTTATTTTTTTTTCTTTTCCTTTCCTGCCTCCTCACTCCTCTGCCTGAGGGGTGTTTTTGGTCTTTCTTAAATATGTTTTCATGGAGGTGGCACCAGCTTCCTCAGGCAAGTGTCTGATCTGCCTTTTACTCAGGTGAACAGCAGACCTAAAATACACTTTTCTGAACCAAAATGCATCATCCAAAGGGATGGAGAATTGAATCTAAAGGTCTGACTTCAGGACCTAATTAAAAGTTATATTAAAAATTTGTTGAAGCATTGGGCTAAAGATCATCTCACATTTAATTTGAGGAAAGGAGATAGTTCCAAGTATTTCCCAGATGGTTACCTACCAAAGAAAAAGGGAGTGTGCTGAGAGGAGGGAGCAGGGGGCTTATCTTGGCTAGCTAAACAAAACAATTTTGATATGCTGGAGCACTGTGGGTGTCACTGTACTGTGAAAGATACCATTCTCCTGAGTTTCTGGAATCTTTGTACAGGTCTCAAAGGAAATGTGGAATGCGGAAAAGACCTCTGATCTGCTTACATGGCAAGTGTTAATGTGTCAGCTGTCCACCAGGGAGGCTGCCAAAAACTTACCTGGATCCATGAGGATCCAGTAGTTTTCTGTGCTGTATCCTGCAAGAGTATCTGATCTAAAGAGGAGCTGGGCTTTTCACTTCTTGCCAAGACAATCCGATATGTAAACTCTGGTTTCCTAAATGTTGTTTCAACAGTACTCGGTTACCCAGGTTCCCTTGCAAATCAAGGCTTTGCTATTTTAAACCAAGTGATAGGTGTCTGGTGCTGTTCCTGCTAAAGGCTTTGCGGGAAATGCTAAAAAGTTGTGTAAAGTGTCTCTCTCAGTTTATTTTTACGTGCAACGTCCTACTTTAAGAAAGCAGGCTGGTAGAAGAATAGATTGTGGTGAATAAAGGGGCAGAAATAGGAATGAATATTTCCTGCACTGTGTATGCGACCTGCATTAACACAATTCTTAAGCAATGCAGGCACTGCACGGCTCTTGGACCGTTAGCTGAAGCATGGACCCCCCTGACTGTAATGGAAGCAAGGAAATACTGGTGATACTTTGCAGTGCCGTATTCACCGACGCAGTTCTACCGGCAACTCGGAAATGAAACCTGAACTTGGTGGCTGGCCTCCGGGAATGGAAACCGAAAGCTGGTGGGATGGGCGGTGGCGGGGCCCGACCGCGGAGCCGCCCGTCGGCGGCACCTTAAAGGCGGGGTGGTGGCGGCGGCGGCAGCGGCGGCAGCGGCAGGTACTGTCCGGGTCGGGGCTTTGTTAGAAGTTGTGGTTAGGGTTGCCTTTAGGTTGGGCATTGGGGCTGAGGCTGGGATTGGGGTTAGGGCTAGGATTGGGTTTGGTGCCGGGGAGGGCGGGGGGTGATTGGGTTTAGGCGTGGAGCTGGAGCTGGGGTTGGGGTTTGCATTACGGTTGCAGTTGGTTTTGGGGCCGGACGAGGTGGCTGGACCGCATTCAGGGGAACCTCTGGGACTTTGCGGGCAGCAAGGGAGCACCCTCCAGGGTGGAGGGGCAACAGGGGTGCTGTCAGGTTGTCAAAGCCACCTGGTTGCCTCTGCCTATGCTGTAGCCCCAGGCACCTCAGATGTCAGTGTGTGCACTGCAGAAAAGCACCGATGTAGCAAAGTATTTAAGCCTTTTTTTTTGGGTTTTTTTTTTTTTTTTTTTTTTTTTGAAAGGAAATAGAGCAGCCCATACATGAATATGTACAGATACAGTTTTGCTTTCCTTGAGAATGGCTCACTTATACATTTTGAGATATGGAAAGTCATGCTTGCTTAGGAGATTGCTGAAGTAGCAATGGCCATTTTCTAGGTAAGCAACAATTTCAGCATGCAAAAATAGATAATTCATCCCAGAATGGTGTTCTCAAGCCTTTGATATAGCTTTTTCAATTTAGACAAGAAACTGGAGAAAAGTCTCAGGTTTATTGCTGCCTTGAAAAAAACTACATATGTAGGTACACAAAAGGTGACTTTATGTAGCTGTATGTGTATAAATGGCTTGCATTTTGTAAAAATAGGTATTAAAGTTCAACTGTAAAGTTAGGTTAAGTTCCCCACTGTAATATAGCACACTATGTGTACAGTATTTTACAAGTTGATAATAAAAATGTATTTTTGTTTCTTTTTCCTGCAACGTCATTTGCTAGAAGTTTAAACTAACACAAGGTGAAAATCAAAAAGAAAATTGCAGTTCAGTTTTGAGTTGGTGAAATCTGAAAAATGGAGGTTGCACTATTTTGTTGGTTTTTTTAAGGAGGGTTATAAGACTAAAAATGACGTCTAAAGATTAAATAGTTCTTTTATGGTCTCAGGAAAATGAAGGGTAACCATATCTAAGGCATGTGAATATTACAGTGGCAAATACTGCAACAACAAATACTGTGTGAGGCTGTTACCTGAATGGAAACTAGAGAAAACTGAAGTTCAGAAGAACTGAGCTGATGTTGTAGGAACTGTGCAGGGTTATCCCAAGCCGCTTGTTTGTTCTTTAGCTCAAAGGAACTGAACATTGTGACCTCGTAAAGTGGGGATTTACCCTAACCATTACAATTGTATGCTCACTCAAGATTTGAGAATTCTACCCTTGAAAAAAAGAAGAAAAAAAGCTAAAACTGAATTAAAAAATGGGATTGATACCAAACCATTATTACCCCCATCATGCAATGAAGATGTTGTGGTGTGCCTACTTGTGACTGGACTAGCACGAACGGTGTGGGTACAAGTCCCTTGAACCAGGAAATGCACATCATTTCTTGGAGAATGCCATATAGATAGGACTAATACAGCAAATCATGACTAACACCCCATGGGTCCCTTCGTACAAAATGCAAAACAGATATGTAATGATCTTCTTTAGTAAACTTTAAGAAAGAAAAAAGCTGATGTTTTCCTTACAGTTCATAACAATATTTATTGATTTTAAAATGCAAATATGTCTCACAGGGATGTTCAGAAAATGCTTTCTGATTTTTCTTAAAGTTTTATTCCAGTGTGATTATGAAGTAGATAATTTAATGGTTGAAGCCTCAGAGCATACCCTGTTTCCTGAAAATTATCTCTTGATTACTTAGAGTTTTCTTTTTTTGGATGCCAGAATCAAGATCTGTGATGGATTCTGCAGAAGATCATTTCAAGAAAGTCATTCATAATGATGCAAATGAGAATGCTGGTAATGATGATAAGGATAGTGAGTGTAGTGACAGTGAGAAAACAGGCTTCATTCCAAAAAAGGAAGATAAAGAGAGTGGGAGTACAAGTGACAGTGATGAGGAGAATGAAACCAGTGACAAAGCAGAAGCAGCTGTTGCACAGATGCTTAAAGAAGAGGAAGACAGAGAAAAAGAAGCCGAAGACCCAGATTACAGTAATGTTTATAGTATCTCAACCACTGAAGAAGTGACACAGCAGGCATCACAAACTGAAGGAGAGGATTTCATAGTTCTTCAGCATGAACGTGATTCCCAAAGCCCTGGTGAGGAGCTGTTACTAGTTTATGCTCATGTCTGTGGCTTTTATTGCAGTGTCTTACCTTTTGGCTCTTTTGTAATTAATTGATGAGTTATGGTTTTATGGTTCTATCAATAACCATGTATGTGGATATTTTAGAAATAAGAAACCATCTTGAATTCCTGAAGAAGTTGAGGCTACATGTTTGGGCATCCCTATCAAGAGCTCAGTAAGTACAGTGGGGTTCTTTTTCAAATTGTCAGGCTTTTTTGGAGCAGGTTTCCTCACATGTTTTAAGGCTACTACTTTTACAGCATTTAACACAGTTTTCCTACAAAATATTCCTTTTCATATATACTTCCTGTGTTTTTGCACATCAATTCTAATGCATGATCTTCTGCATCTCCTGATACTAATTCCTTTCCCTGCTTGATGTGGAAAAGGATCAGCAATAGTGCCATTCACATTGACAGTGAAGTGTCTTCTCTTCATTCTGGAGCTTACACGCTGAAAAGATTAGTATTAATTAAAGGCAGACAATTTAAATGTGTAAGACAGAAGTTTACATAGTTCATGGAAGGTTACTCATTGCATCGGATAACAAACTGGGCCTGTAAACCAGAATCTGTTGATGTCAGCCAGAATGGAAAGCTGGTTATTCCCAGGTGTGGATCTAAGATGATGTGTATCAGGCACTTTGACAGCCTTGAAGAAAACAAGCATGTTCTTACTATTAGAGTATGGATGTTCTCATAATATACATTAGTATTGTAGTATGTAATAGTATAGTATGCAATAGATAAACATGAAAGCAGAGAACCCTTACTAGAAGGGCTTGCCTCTTCTTCATCTGGACCTGCAAAAGTTCTTCTCACTCCTTGGTCTGTCCTGGGTAAAACATCATGTCCCTGGACTTTCATGGATTCTTAAAGAGTTGGAGAATGCAGTCAATTCCTAGGATGTATTAACTGCTGAGGTACTGCCTGTTTGTACTTGCCATCTTCAGTGCCAACGATTTGTTTCAAGTTTGACCTAAGACTGGTTAATGCAAATTCTATCAACTTTCATAGTTTTCTGAAATAGGAAGGGGGTGAAGAAGTCTTTTAATTCTTTGCTGTCTTGAAGGAATGTATTGTGATTGGATTCCTCTCACTGTTAAGGTATTTTTCTTGCCATAGACATTCCTTAGATGAAGGAGGTAGTTGTCATTGTCATGATAGTTGTTGATAACCCACTTGCTATTTTTAGCTGGAAACTCGGGCAGGAAGGCTCTCAAAATACATTTTGTGGTTATCTCATGTGGGGTATTTCTTATAGAACAGTTAACGCTTTCTGCGTAAGCAGACATGGACAAGAGGTGCCAGGTAAGTCACAGAAGCCTCAGATGCTACAAAAGTATCCAGAGTTGTAAAGGAGACAACTGCTAATACATTCAATAACTGTAGGAATTGCAAGCTATTTAGGACGAACCTTAGATCCAAGAAAGATGGTTTGATATTGATTTAATTTATCCATTTAATGTTTAGTTAATTTAATTAACAAAACCATTTATTTTAAAATATATTAGTAAGCAAATTTCTTCTGTCCCATGTCCCCAGCTTTTCTTGGAGTAATGTTGTGTACCTGCTATTTCTTTTTCTTTCAGGTATGTCAGTCTGTTAAAAGACTTTGTTGAGTCTGAATTCTTTGTGATAGATGGGGATTCCTTACTGCTAATGTTTTTAGATAAGGAAACACAGTATCTAAACTTCTTCTACCAAATTGAATGCTTCCTGCAGGATTTCACTGAAAAAGGAGCAAAATACGTCATTGCTTTCTTCCAGGTACTGAACAAGTAACATTTGTTCACTGTTTAAACCTCTGTACTCCTTCAAAACTAACTGCTTAATCCTAATCAGCATTAGGAAACTGTTCATTGTGTCAACAAATGTAACTGAATAATTTCATTGTTTTTATTTCCCACAGGATGCAGAACAGATGTACTTTCCGTATCCTCATTTTCTTTTCTTACGTACTGCATTAATAGAACACCTGAGGCATAACACGAGCACCACTGTTCATACAGAATTTTCCAGTTGTTTGTCATCCAAATGGGAGATTTTCCTGAAGAAAAGCTATCCTTACTTCATCATCCTATCTGACATAGGACTGACCTCTCTCCAGACAGACTTTTTATCTATTTTAATTGCTCATTCATTGTCCAAGAAAATCAACGTTGTGCTTGCTTCAGGACAGGAGTATGATATTCTTAGAGTTTACGGATATCATGTTCAGAGTGTGTATAAACACAGATTATTTTTCCAAAAGGTAAGTTACACAACTTTGTTGTTTGTTTGCAATAATGGCGTTAGTTCTACTTAGCAGATTTAATTAAAATATCTCAATATGAGTATTATATTTTACATATTAAAATTATAGAGCACTGATATGTGGCTCATTTTATGATCCTTTAATCTACTGATCTTGAAATCCTTAACAGGAAGACATTGTGATTGGTGGCAAATTCCTGCCCTGTTCTCTCTAGTCTCATTTCACATCCTTGTTCACTTAAGATATGATAGTCTCAGATACAGCCTTTCCCACATCTTCAGTATCATGTATCTTAGTTGACTTGTAATATGCCAGACAAAGACTAGCATTTAGGCGAGGGATGTAATTTTAAAAATTTTATTTACAATAGATGGAGGCTGAAATTTACCATTTCTTGGAGGCTGAGGATTGACATATATCTGAATGGTTTCTGTCTGTGGCTAGTAGTCCTTGATGCATTGTATCTATTGACTTTTGCATGTAACTTTGACTTCTACACTTCTAGTATGAACAAGATCTGCGATGTGCCTGTGAAAACCTAGTCAGGAGCAAAGAACCATTAATATGTCTATATGAACATCTCAAGCTGAGCCTGCAAAGCATACAAAAAGAGGTACTTTGACCTCTTTGATCCTTTTTCTTTTTTCTCCTCAGGTTGACTGTCTTCCTCCATTCCTTTACCTGAAATTCTCTCTTAGCCAGAACTGGGGACTCTCATGCTTAGGTGACACCCTGAGTCTGAGAAGGTTTCCTCTGTGCCCCTTCTTCGCAGCAGCTTGAAGCCATTTCTTTCTTTAAAGTCCACTAAAGTAGGATGGTTCAGCTGGAGGCTGATTAGTGGAATGCCACTTAAGGGATGTTTCCATCTTGGTGACTGCCTTTGTCTTGCAGAAGATGGGAACCAGCCCGTTCAGCAGAAAGCACCATCTGTGGCATAAATCCACCCTTAGCCACATGGAGGGCTGTGGCTACTACCCTCTGGGTGCACTGTGGCCATTGTCTCACCCCCGTGGCAGTAGCTGTCTCCTGAGGGCAGGGTGTGGGAGGGTACACTCAGCAGCAGCAGGCGAGAGTCGGTGCTGCTGCCAGAGGCAACCTTCTCTGTAGGGACATCTAAAAATCTGAACCTTGCTGTTGCAGCTGCTAAGGCTTGCACACTCTGTTAACTGAAGTGTTCACAATCTGGGAATTTTTTTTAAGAACTTGATTGCAGTCACAAGGTCTGTGCTTGCATGATTAAAGCAGTAGTTTTACAATATTTCAACTTTAAAAAATCGGTATTTTTATGGTACCATAATCACCTTTAGTGCCTAATATTCTCCTGACATTTCCCGAGCATTAAGTTACACAGCAGTGTTGTGACTCTACTTCTGCTCCTGCAGAGAACAACAGCAAGGCTTCCTTTGACTTCAGTGGGAATGATACTGGTCCAGTGAGCTGAGTTTTCTCAATCCAGAAAAAAATGGTGTTAATCAGAAAGCATTTTAAAGCCTGGCTACTGCTAATATTTTGTTTTATTATGACTATCTTTCCTGAAGCAAGTTCAATAAATAATTGGATACCCCAGGAGCAGAGAAACACCAGGTTGCAGCACGGATGGGTGGCTCTTCCTTTGGGGCTGGGGCTGTGGGAGCTCCCCTGGGGGTGGCAGGGCAGGGTCTGGTAGCCAGGGCCTGTCCCACTGCCCCAGTCAAGAGCAGGGCAGCCGGGGGGCAGCTGCAACCCTGGGCATCAGGCACCTCCCTGGGAATGGGCTGAGGCTAGACCAGGTTGTCAGCCTGCTGGGCTGTGGGAAGCTGGAGACAGACACTGCTGCAGCATTGCTGGGGCAGGGACTGACGGCCCCAAGGGGCTGAAATGGGGCCCAGGGGAGGTGGGAGGAGGCCCCAGGGGTTGGGCAGGGACAGTCAGGGCTGTTGGTGCCCTCAGGGACATGACAAAAAAGAGGTATTTTTACTAATGATTGTGCCTACTTTTCCTTCTGTAGTTTTCATACCTTTTTTTTATCTTCTCTGATGGAACTGTAAAGGATAAGAGTTATCCTTTTTCTGTGACTTACTATAGTGGTCATTTGTGCTATTCATAATGTTATGACTACAGGTTCGCCAGACTGTCCATCTGTTGAAACAACTGTGGCCTGAAGGATCTGACATTCGGCGCGTGGTCTGTGTTCTTGCTTGTGCTGTGGGATTAAAAATATACAGCAACATGTTGGAAAATGCAAATACTTCCATGGGAGCAAAGACAGAACAATCGGCAAGAGTAAGAATTTTTTTAGTACCTTTTCAGCACAGCAACCATAAACATTTTGCTAACTGGAGAGACTGGTGCCCTTCTAGATCCCAAGCTGAAGAGAGGCCCAGCTGCTTCCTTTGTTACTACACTCTGTAAGTGGTCTGGTTCAGATAATTACCATGGCCGCAGCTTTTTCAAAGGAGCATGGTCTCTCTGTGGGTGGCACTGTGCCCCCAGCCACAGTGGCTATTTCTGGGGATAGTTTTACCTTAGGAGCAATTACTTCCATAGGAAGTTCTACCTTAGAAGTTGGTTGTGCTCATTATTTTTCTTTTCCTAAAGTTCAGTGGCATACTAGCTTTTACAGAAGAATACACTTTTCCTTAGGTTAGCAAGACATTTCGGAAAAAAGGTTTCTTTCTAGATGCAGTCATGACATCATTTTTCTGATCATACTACAAGTCTTAAATTTCTATCAAGTTAACACAGATGCAATGTATCAGTAATATTTTGAGACACATGTTCAGTGGACTACAGGATAGCTACAAGTGGCTAGTACAGCTGGATTTCTGTACCGACTTTTGCTGTGAAGTTGAGAGAAGAGCATAGGCCTATATCTAGATATTAACTTTCTCTCTTAAAATAATAATATTTCTAGCCAGACACACTGACAATTGTTTTTAAGCTTTGTCTTGATTTTCATAGTCATATTCTTTCTGGAAAAGAGATCTTTTTTTCTTTCTTTTTTTTCTTCTTTTTACATTATAACTGATCTGCATCTACCAGCACAACAAGAATGTTCATTTTGAAGTAAGTGTATCCACAAGTAATTACAATGCACAAATTGTTTAAATAGATCAAAATTATTAGCTGCTTTAACAAAGTACAAACCACTGAATTAAGTAGAGAGGAACACGTTTATTTTACTGAAGGACATGGTCAATTTTTTATCTGTCATCTCTCAACAGGGAAGAAGTAAACCTCTATCTCCAGAAGCAGCAGCTGACCTCTGTAGAATGCAATGTCTTGCAGTGACTTTTCTTCTTCATATGCCTCTTTCACAGAGAGCTCAGATTAGGATAATGAAATCCTGCTGGACTAAGCAAGTTTTACCATTAATAAAAATGGTATGTGTAGCACTGCCTTACTTCCCCTGTCATCAGGTGCAATTGTCATTTCAGTTCTCATTTTCCTTTATATGCTACTCTAGTCATCTGATGAGATCAAAAAATGTAATTTACCTGCTGGAAACAAACCTTACCTAGTTCAGGAATCTTGTGACCCACAAATCAATGGGGCTAGAGGAATGTTTGGGGCAATATCTCTATACTTGACCTCTTCTTAGACATCTCCAGTTAGCCACCATTAGTGTTAGGGTACTGGGCTAGATGGACCTTTTGGTCTCATCCAATATGGAAAGTTTGATGGCAGTCCTTTATATGGTTTAAAGGTGGTTATTACAGTGAAGGCAGTTTCCTGATCACAGAGAAGTCAAGTAACAGTGTGTTGTTTTCCATGTCAATAAAACCTGTGGTAGTTAACCTTGCTTTGGAGATGCTTGATCCCTCTGCATGAAAAGGTGCTCTGTAAGAATTAATTGTTTGCTCTATTTTAACAGCAACAGTTGTGTATGCATTTTGCTCTGACACAGCTAAGTGATACAAATGATTGGAAGTTGGATTTAACTTACCTGCCTGACTTAAATGATGATTTACTGCTCATAAATCTTGCGCATTACTATGAGGTCAAATACACGGAAGGTATTTATCTTTGTTCAACAGTTTGCTTTCTTACATTTCTAACTTTATGAAGCTGCAAAATGAGAATGAAACTGCTTTTACAAGCAGAAATGAGCACAATTTTCTAATTACCCATATTATAATGGATACATTTTATGGAATAATAGGAAAACTTTTTTTCTATAGCTAAGTCTAGAAAATCACATGAGAAAGTGTCTTTCACCAGTACTCATTCAGAATACTTTACCATGTCATATCTTTGATGCGCCACCTGTACTTATGCAAAGGAAGAGTGATATAGCATAGGTAGTAAGAGCTCTGGGTCACTGTTGTTGGGTATTCTCAACCATTTGATTTTTAGCTAGTTTTCTATCCATTTCATTTTGTCTTAGTGCAACACAGTCAGAATGGAAATTAGATTATATCCCTACTGTCATTGTGACATTGGATAATATTTTTAATTTCAGATTAGATTGATTCAAGCAAAATCATATATTGTCTTATAAATACATGAAAACACCATCAGATATGCTAAGATTCACAAAAAAAAATTACAAAAGCTGACAGAGCAAGGAAGTATGGAAAAAAGATTTGTAGCAACTGTTCTTTCAGAGTAATTCTGTTTACCTGAAATCCTCTGCCATGAGTCTGCCTATCTGATAGTAAACCAGAACACTTTCTTTATGAATCTAGTCACAAGATGTCTTGTATGTACCTCAGTAAAGCAAGTGTAGAGGAATTTTTTAAAGGAAATACAAATTAGGAATATGAAACATTTATTTTTATAATGATACCTACTGTTGGCACTAAAAAGAAAATTATCAACTCAAGATCCTACCCTGCAGGAGGCGAAGGTGAGGGAAACTCTTCTTTAGCTGTGGAGCTTGCAGATTTCCACAGACAGTCTAAATCTGGTGTTTCTTCCAAAATGCATCTCAGTACATTTAGTTATTTATACCGTGGGCTATTGAAAACTGTGAGTGTACAACATTCTGTTCTAATTTGTTTTAATGACCAAAGACTTTGGATAGAACTGAAGTCTTTGTCTCTGATGCTGCATAGGTGAATAGGTAGGTTCTGTTTGAGGAAACTTAATTTTAAAGTGCCCTTTTTTTCTTTCTTTCTTGTGCAGGATTAGAGTTCAAAAAGGAAATGGGGAAAGAAATGGAGAATGAATACCAACGTTTATGGGACACTGTAGCAAAATTGGCTGTGAAATATAGTTTTGGAGATGCTTTCCCAATACGAAAGACCTCTCAACTATTTCTTGAACAGGAACGGACATTATTTAGAGGTACTGAAAACTCTGCAAATTAGAGAGTTAGAAGCATGATCTTCATTACTATCACTAAAAGTTGTAGGAGTAGTGATCTGACTTTATCCTGATCATAAGTCTAATCCATGCTTCATGGATCCTCTCCTCCTTCCTTTCAACCCACTAGCAAAACTTGCTGCTGATGCCAAAATTAGTCTGAAATTAGTAGTGAAATTCTGATTCCACTGTAGACAGTGGAAAGTGCTGTTACTGACTTCAGTAGGAATTGGGTTTAGTTCCATGATTGCTAGCCCAAATCTATTGTATGTATTGTAAAAAAACATTATGATTAGTGTAATACAAATAACAGTAAAAAGCATAATAATTACTCATCATTAATGTACCAATTACACTGCAGGAAGACTGTCTCTGAAGAACATCTTTATACATGTTGACATAGATATTGGGAACAGGAGCAGTAAATAAAGTGAAATACAAAATTGTTGCCCTTGTGGTAGGGTCCAGCCATCAGCGTAGCTCACATTGCAGTCCTTGAAGTTGTAGAAATGTGATTTGCCCATAAGTGTCTTAAATTACACCATCATCCTGTTTAGTAGCCCGTAATTGGGGAAGTGCGTAGTTGGCTCAGAGATTATTTGTTTTCTTCCCTCACTTAGAAGACCTGTTCTGAATATATGAAAGGAGTAGGTAGAGATTTTTGCCTGATATCTGACATTTCTTGAGAACCAGTTTTGTTACAACCTTCAAATGTTTGTTTTAAACCTACCAAATTGTATAAATGTTTAGAAGACACTGTTGGTAAGAAACTGAGTAAAGGCTGGAATATAATTCTACTTAAGTTTGTGGGTGCTCTTCAGCTGGTTTCAAAGCTGTCAAGTGGGCAAAGTGAGCTCTAGTGGGCAAAAAAAGGCAGTTTCTTTGTTATCTGTGGGATATTAAGGCATGTCACCTTTACATGTTACATGTCACCTTTAGTCATCTAACATAAGTGCAGCTGAAAGTGCATATTTAGGAGACTATGGTCTTTATGGAATCAGCATGGGAAAGTAGATTCTTGTGAGATGGGATGGGTTGTAGCATTCAAAAAGTTAGTGTAGGTGTCTAAAATGGATTATGAGAGTATCTACTTGGAAGCAATAATGATGTCTGCTTCATTCTTCTTCCCATGCTTGAGAAGAAACAGGAAAAGGGGAACTAGCGAATTTTGATTTATAGAATTTAATTTGTAATGTAACTTGACAGAATTTTCATGTATGATATGCAATTATAGATATTCTTAATTAAACAATATTAATTATTTTTTACACTGTAAAGACTGTGAAAAAGAAATTCCTAACATTGGACTGATCTCAGTGAAATCTGATCTTGTTGAAGATTATGCTGGAGATGTTTTGAAAGACCTACCTGTTCTAGAAAGGTACATGTATGAGTTTTATTCTAATGAAATAACATTATATGGGCTTATTTTCTACTCCCCTGCACTTTACATCCATATTATGCTCAACTTGTACAAATGTAGAAGAGTTTTTGCTATGACTGGGTAAAATTTCACATTTACATGTACTGGTGTAAATATTAAGTTCAGAACAAGATGGATGAGCGTCAATATATCCATATTTTCTCATACTGTTATTTGCATTATAGTCTTTGATTCTTATTCCACATTCTAGAACTGTTTTTCTAAATGTACAATTTATGTTTGAAAGGCCTTACCCTAAATTGCAAAGCTCAGATTGATTTCAGGAAAAGAAAAACATTAAGTAAAAATACTGAAAAAAAGAAGGAAGAGATTATCCTTTACATTTGCTCTGCTACTTGTGGAAGTGCGTTCTGTGCTGCACAATGAGTATTTTTTAGCCAGCGTGTGAGTTATGTAGTTACAGTGCATTCTGTGATTAATCTGTATGAAAAAAAGTGAAAAAATGGGGTTTTACCTTGTTAGTAATTCTTTCTGAAAAAATGAGGCTATCTTGACATACTATGTTTGGAGTAGAATTAAACCCTGTGTTGGTTTTCTGCCACAGGAAAATTGTATTTTGATAAATACCCTGTTTTTATGTTTTGAATGTTTCATTAGAGATTCCAGAAAACACTTTTAATTTCTGCTCTGCTAATGTTTGTATATTTCAGCAATGATCCTGCAGTTACTTCTCTTATTAAATACAAGGAATTTGATGAGCTTTGTCACTGGCATTCTGGTAGACCTTTGACTGAGGAATATGAGCGAGTACAGTGCAATGCTGATGGTAAGAAAAACTAACACAAAGCCCACATGTCTGTGTTGGATAGAACAGTATTGTAAAAGTTATCATGGTTTTGGAGAAGGACTTCTCTTTTCAGAAAATATTTGCAGATGTATACTTGCCAAACTAGAGCTACTGCAATAGCTAAATTGCACTTAAACTGATGTGCATGTGCATTATGTCTATGCGTTGTGTATTATCTTAAATAGGTCTAAGGAGTATAACAGAATGAGCACTTGTCAGATGTTTATGATACATTCCCTTTTGCTCGTGGAATGCTTCACAGATTTATATAAGCAAACTGTATGTACATATGCAGTTTAATTTTTAAATATATAGTTTGGATAATGCTTAGTAAGGACATCTATACATGTACAAAATCTGCTTGGATGTTTGCACAGCGCACGCATAGCCAATCTTATCTTTTGAGAACAGAAAAGAAGTTGTTGTTTAACCCCAGCCGGCAAGTAAGCACCACCCAGCCACTCGTGCATCCCCCCACCCTGGTGGGATGCGAGAGAGAATCAGAAGGGTGAAAATGAGAAAACTCATGGGTTGAGATAAAGAGAGTTTAATAGGTAAAGCAAAAGCTGCACATGCAAACAAAGCAAAACAAGGAATTCATTCACCACTTCCCATTGGCAGGCAGGTGTTCAGCCATCTCCAGGAAAGCAGGGCTCCATTACATGTAACGGTTACTTGGGAAGACAAACACCATCACTCCAAACGTCCCCTCCTTCCTTCTTCTTCCCCCAACCTTATATGCTGAACATGACATCATACAGTATGGAATATCCCTTGGGTCAGTTGGGGTCAGCTGTCCCAGCTGTGTCCCCTCCCAACTTCTTGTGCACCCCCAGCCTACTCACTGCTGGGGTGGGGTGAGAAGCAGAAAAAGCCTTGACTCTGTGTAAGCACTGCTCAGCAATAATGAAAACATCTTGGCATTATCAACACTGTTTTCAGCACAAATCCAAAACATAGCCCCATGCCGGCTACTATGAAGAAATTTAACTCTATCCCACTAGAACGAGCACAGAAGTAAACAAAAGTTGTTTGTATCATAATTCTTGATTTTATGCATTATAGTTTCCTGTAATTTTTTTCCAGTTTGAGATACCAAGGAAAAGAAGCCATGGACTTAGCTTTCGTCTTAGATTTGTGTATTTACCTGAAATGAGGTACACGATACTGTATGTACCAGCAAGTACACAAAGCTTTTTCTCAGAGATGTTCCTATCACCTATTGCATCATACAATGAATTAAACTGTGAAAAACCTAACGGGAGTTGAGAATTCATGGATTACTGTTAGTACTTCCAACAGTGTTGCTTGTCGTTTTCATTTAGTGACTTAGAGATGTTCTTTACTGAGTGGGTATTTGCGCCACTTGATCTATGAAACCAGGTTTCTGTCTTCCCATCTTTGTGACTGGATGATTTTTTGCAATATTCTGTGCACTGTGATTTCAATGGGACATTTGGCGAGCATAACCTGCAGAATAGTAGGTGGAGCGCCTTCCATAATGTTGGAGTTGAAGGTTTATGTCCACTCCAGCTGAAGAGAGGGCCCTTTGAATGCTGGCATGTATCATCTCAGATTTCTTGTGAAAAGCAGAAAGATCTTCTGAGATGGGTCTTCACACTCAGAAGCTGACTATCATTTTGATTTTAGGGCAGAGAGAAATACTTAGCCTTGAATGTGGAAGTATCCATGTGCTCAGTTCAGTATCTTCCATTGTCTAGCATAAGTGTTCTTCCAGCAGCTTTATTTCTTTATGTTCTGATGACGGACTCTTGTTTTCATGGGGAAGAGGTCTCTTTCTGATCATCTGAATTGCCTTTGGAAGACACTTTCCTATTTTGATGGACTGTGTGAGAAGCCTAGGCATTTTGTTCAAACAGTTATAATTTTTTTCCAGGCATCCTGCTTATTAAGTTTTCCAATATTTTTAGTGTGTGCCTGAAGTAGTTTGAATTTGAGCCTATTGCCTGTCTCTCAGATAATTCAAAGTACTCTTGAATTTCAGTGAGTCTTAGTAGCCAGCCTCTTTCAAAATGTGATTTTGGCCTTCACGTCAATGAGAAATTTTTATGAAATTTATCCATTACCCAGGTATCTTTTCATGGAAATAGACTAGGCTGGAATTCTATCAGAGTGTTTTTTAATCAATTATATTTGTTTGCAGCAAAATCCAGAGATCCAAAAGAAAGAAGACAAATACAAAAGTTACAGACTTTTCGTCATTTTTATGGAAGCACTTTGGAAGACAGCACTTCAAAACTTATTGTATGTCAAGATGATGTGTCAGGGAATGCTAATGCTGCTGTCAAAAAGACACAAAGAAAGCATGTGAGTATATTCAAGTTGCTCCTTCCAAATCTTTTCTATTATCCAGGAAAGGATTTCTACTATATGAGTCCCACAGCTGAAGTTTTATATTCTGAATGCACTAGTAGTTCTCAGCTGAAGAAATTTAAACTGACTTCACATTTAATTAGCTAATTGGCAAAAGTATTTTTGTTCCTAGTTAGGAATACTGATGAGTGATTATATATTAACAGGCACAAGTAAATAAAAAAATCAATAACTATGAACTCTGTAAAGGCTGATAGGTTTGTCTCATGGCCACAGTATTATAATGTGGAGTGAAGGAAACTGGAGTTCATTAATTTAATTTTACTTTAAGAAACTATTGAGAAATACCAGAAGAAACATTATTCAGTTATTTATTTCCCTGCACTATTTGGAAACATTCTCTGTGAAAGATCCTGCAGATATTGCAGTTAATCCTAACTATGTGAACGTTGTCAGACATCATAGGGTACGTAGCATGTACTTGCATACTTATGAATGATACTGAGCAATAGTAATTTGAGTAATATTTCATAGTGGACTGTGCTGTGGGTTACAGATTATGGCCTGTTGAATTACCTCTAAAAGTCTGTATATAAAATAACTTTGTTAACATCAAGTAAGGCTGAACTCTTAATTTTATTTAACTTATGGTAAAGCATCTCAATATGATCAGAATTACGATTACCCATGTATAAAATAAAAGCTTGAAATTGAACTTTCAGACATCTGCTATTTTTATTTTTCCACATTTGTGCTTTTTTATACTACTTGTGAAGCTTTATACTGACTTAAAATGAAGCTTAGAGAAGCTCTTTAGAGCAACATATATTGGGATTCAGAAATGATATCTCCTTCAAAATGAAGTACTATTTTAAACAATTCCCAAAACACAATGCATCACACAGATTAACTGAAAACTGTAATGTACCTGCTGTGATTAAGTTTATGGATTAGCTTATTTTTTAGATAATGTTTATGCACAGTGCTGGTTAGTTCTAAATGTTTTCATTTTATTGGATAGAAAAGTAAAGCTGAAACAATTGCAGAGGAAAATAACAGGCGACTAAAATCTAAAGAAGAAAAGAAAGAACAGGAGCAATGGAAAGCCTTGTGTATACCAACTGAAAAGGAAATAAAAGCAAATCTGACTGTTGGAATAAATAAATTGGAGAAATTTCTCAAGACCCTTAAAAGTAAATCTGTGAAGTTCAGCGTAGAAATGACAGGGCTGTCTGCCTGTTTAGAAGTGTGGAAGGAACACTGCAGAGAGCAAGGTATGGTAACCAAATTTGTGTAAAGGATTCAACTTCCACTTCCTTTAACCAAGAGAGTGAGTGACTTTGGACATTCTTAGCTGGAATAAAGGTGTGTAAATACAGTCCTGTTTTAGCAGCATGAGAGGTGTTTTTAAGTATTAACAGGCTCTGGTCCCCTTTTGCAATTTCAAGGTCCTCTGAGTTAGCCATACAGTATCCAATGAAATTAGATTGTAGCTGTTTTCCTGTTTGGCTTTTTAAACACTTCATGCGTAAATTTATTTTATAGTATCTATCTTTAGTGATTATGTATCATGCACACTAAAATGTATCCATATTGCAGTGGATTGTTTAATTAGCTGAGGTGGTTGGCTCACAGCCTGTATAATGATTTGCACTGAAATCTGTGCTACCATGGTTAGTGGCCTCCTGTTTCACCAGAATTAACTTGTTCAGTCCATACCCTCAGTCAGGAGGGTCCAAACACACACTGCTCTAAATGTGTAGAGGAGAGTTGCAAACATCGGAGTGATTGATATATGTTGCTAATAAGATTGAGTAACAAATGTGTGGGTCAGGAAGGTGAAATGGGGGACCTCAGTTATTCTGTACATGTATGACTTCCTTTTATAGCTGAGCATGCAGAAGCAGATAGAATTATTTGGGCTTAGGTGGCACACCTTGTAGAGGTCAGAGGATTCTGGGTTGCCTTTGTCTAGTTGTCTTTAAATAAAATCAATTTTAAAATTGTCATAAATGTGGTTGGACAGATAAGGTCTGTTCTAAAAGTACTTAATACCAGAAGACTCCCAATGATACAACTGGGTCTCAAATAATGGTAGGCTTTTTGTTTTTTAAAGGTAACAAATCTAAAGATTTAAGGAAAGCTGTTCAAGTCATGAGGAGAATTCATATCCTCCTTGAAAAATATCAAGACCTCTTGGAGAAACGACATCTACAAAAGCTGACCAGATACCTAAGACTTCTTGGATTTGAGAATTTGGCATGCTCTCTATCTGACTCGGTAACTTTATAGAGTGTAATGATTCTAGTGTAAATGAATCTGTAGCTGAATATCAACAGTGTTTTCTTAAGCATTGAATAGCGTGTAGAAGATATATATTGAGCTTATTTTATTTTGTATTGTGCCGTAAGATTTGGAACTGTCTATTCTTGCTTCAGATATTAATCTTTAGTTTCATGGATACATTTCTCTGCTTGATGTGAGGGCTAGCTGGCACAATGGGCCAGTTCCCCTTTAGCAAATAGAACTTTATATGGCTGCAAAGATACCCTTTGAAACATGCATCAAGATTAATTTACTCTAGTTATGTCTGCCTAAGGCCTTAGATATATCTGAGAGGTACCTGCTGTTCAATTCATCACATCAGCTTAACTCTGTGTTAAAAATAACTTAAAAGCTAGGTGATGAGGACCTGCTATCTAACAGGCCTAAATGTGCTACTTTAGAAAAAGAAATCTCTGAGACTGCAGAGGTGGATGAAAACTATTCTGTTTGTTGTTACGATATTACTGATCACCTCTGAAGGAGACCGTTTCAGATACTGGATTGCTTGTCCTTGCTAGCACAGCTGAGACCACTAGTAGCTACACTGAATTTGGCTCTGAAGTAATTTCTCTAAGGATTGACCTTATGCTTTTCTGCATGTTTGCAACCTGCCTGCTGGCTGATTTAATGTTAAGAGCAGTTAGATACTTTTATGTGTAGATGGGATGTTACTAGGGAGGGGGGATGCTAAAGTGGCTCTCAGGCAGAAGAGGGAGGATGTAACTCACAGCCTGCAGAATATGAAGTCAATAGCGAAAGGAATGAAGATTACAGTGAACTGTAAAACCAAAATCAATCACTTCACTGTCTCATTTTTCAGGCACAGTAGAGCTAGGAATTTTTGGAAGCTTATTCTTGGAAAGTGTTTATCATCCTTCCTTGAGGACCAGGACTAAGAGGTCAGGGAGAAAGTGATTGATTTGTAAGAAATCTTCTTCCCTTGAAGAGTGGAAATTGTCTCTTTCTCTATGTGAATTCAAATGGTGTACATTATCATTTGCTCTTGGCTACACAGTTATTGTAAGGGTGTTTGGTGCCCCAAATAAAGTATATTACATTTCAGGAAGTAGAATTGTAGGATCCAAGGATTTCAAAAGATCTGTTGTAAATGTTTGTGGTGATAGAAGGGATATGTTGTCAAGTTTAATGCCTTGCTCAGAAGGGCTCTAGATCAGTCAGTGCATTTTGGACCTACTTTTGCTTTTGCAGCTACTTGTTTGCAAAGTTGGGGGCATTTTAGGAATAACTGACATTTTCAGGAATAACTGAAAATGTTTCTTTCAAGAAACTGAAAAACTGGTAAAATGTCCATCCTTGGGATATCGTAAAAACTCGGCTGAACACAGCCCTGAGTGACCTGACCCAATTGCACCAGCTTCTGTCAGTGAGTTGGATTAATTGACATCCAGACTTCCCTGACAACCTGAATTATTACGTGATTTTTCTGATCTCCTGCTGAATGTGTAACATGTAATGCTTTTCTATACAGCTTTCAGGATCAGATGTTGTAACCAGATGTGTCCATGAACATTAAATTTGGTATATCTTAGGGTATACAGGCATTGTTTAAAATACAGTGCTTTACAAAATTTGGGATCACAGTCTTTATATTGAATTTCCTTTTGCAACTGTGATTCATTGCACAAGGGGTCAGGGCAGGATGAAGAAAAGCGAAATAAATACAGGATGAGAAGGCTCTGGCAGGCGATAGCTTGAAGAGGCTGAGCTTTGCCTGCTAATCAGTTTTGTTAGCTCTTCTGACAACAAAAACACCACCACCACCGGCTATAGAAGACATATTAATTTTAGAACATAGTGTCCTTTGAAAGACATACAAGCATAACCCTGACATAAGGCTATATATTCTAGATTTCTGCAAAAAAATATTTAAAAATCACCTGCACTTTCATATGTTTTTCAAAGCTTGCAGACTTCCACAGGGCAAAAGATATGCCATCTTCTTAATCTCTTGCTAACTTTCAAACCAGCTTGAATTTTCATTTGACCTTACAGACAGGAGAAAGTAATGATCAGAATATAAGCAATTATGCTATCGAAGTGGGTCCGGCTCGCTTTCAGCTACAATACATGGATTATTACTTGTTCAGGGAAGAGAGAAATGATCCAGATCCCCGAGTGCAACATTTCATACCAGACACGTGGCAGGTAATGAGACACAAACTTTTTGCATAAAGTTAATCAAAATTATCTTTGATTATTTTTTTCCATTTAAAAATACATATTAGTATACTAGTTATCAAAAAAAAGCATTAACAAAGTTAGTTTTGTAATAAGTTTAACAAAATCATTAGATCATTTTGGACTGTATTCCATGTTCTTTCTACGCTGAGAGCTTTTCTACAGAGAGCTTGGCCTGAAGAATTCAACATAAGAAATGCTGAACCTCTGGGATTTCACTGCTTATTACTATATTTTATGGTGGTAGTGCCCCATTTGGATAATCTCCGATTGTTCATCCTCTGCTCATTTGTCCCTAAAAAATTACCCATAGTATGAGTTGAGAAATAACTTTTCTGTCTAAAGCAGTGTAAGTCTAACTCAGATTTTTTTATTATTGGACTGGGGAGGCCAAATGAATTTGCTGCTTTGCATGTCCATATCTGCAAAACAGTCACTTACTTGAAAAACAACTTGGAACTTGGCATATGTGCTGACAGAGAAAGATACTGTTAGCACTATTTCTGTTTCCTCTTCTGTACCCTTTCCGCTACCCTTTCACAGATGTATGTAAGGTGAGAGAGCATGGAGGACAACAGTAATAAGGAAGAAAACAGATTAATAAACACTGTACGCTAGGAGGAGAAGAGAGATTTGGATAGTATTGATATAACTATTATAATGCAAGAAAAAAATACTGCCTTGTATAAAACAATGAAGTTTTTTGAACTGAATTATGCACTGCTGAGTTAACAGGTTTTATTTTTCAAATTGAAAATGTCCAGATTTGGACTCAGAATGTTCTGGTATCGGTATCTCAGACCAAATAATTGAAATAGACAAGTTATAACTTGTAGTTCCATTTTTTTCCCACTAACAGTTTAAGAGGAAAGAATACAGTCATAAAATGACTAGGTTAACTCTGACTTTCAGTAGTCTAAAATCTGTACATAAATTCTGCATGCAAAAATAAGAGATGTTTTCACAGAAGGAGCTGGTTTACTCAATAAGAACTTCATAACAAGACATTTTGATGTAAGTAACTGCTTTTCTCTTAGCGAGAACTTCTTGATGCTGTAGATAATAATGAGTCTGCAGTGATTGTTGCTCCCACTTCATCAGGAAAAACATATGCATCTTACTATTGCATGGAAAAAGTTCTGAAAACAAGCAATGAAGGAGTAGTTGTGTATGTTGCTCCTACAAAGGTAAGGCTTCATCCTACTACATATCCTGTATGTATGACTGTGATATTTCTCCGTATGATTCTGAAACTGTTTGGGGTAACTTGTTACAAAAATTTAGTTGAGATATATTTTCTGGATTAGAAATGGAATCTTTACATCCTGTTTTGCCTTTACATTTCTTAGAAACAGCATGTTTACAAAAATAATCTTCAGAATATATAAGCTCATATAGAGTTTTTTGTCTATTAATATCTGTATAGCTAATTTAAGGTCAGAAACACCAATATATATAAAAGTGGTCTAAGTAGCATGTTAGGTAAATGGTGAGAGCACCAAAAGCCTACCAACATGGTGAAAGTAATATTAGAACAGAATCATGACCAAGCAAGTCAAGTTGTCTTTTCCTAATTGAGTTCACCTTTAGATGCTTCAAGAGGAAATTTATGGAACTCCAGGCAGTTGGATATTTTTTAATGATTTCTATCCTAATAGTTAAAAACTGACTTAAGTGCTGAGGCACAATGTTTTGATTTCTTCCAAAACTTATTTTAATGTTCAGGGATATGATTTTTGGATAGTGAATTACATGTGCTGTTATTCAATAATAATCTCTATGGATTATTTTCTGTAAGTAAAATATTTTTTTTTTATGGTCATACTCAGGTTGGGCATCAAAATAATCTTTTCATTTGAATATCGTTCTGGGTGCAGAAATGTATACTATACCTGCAGCCCCAGGGCTTTGAGATCATTAAAGTGCTTGTAGGTGCAGTAGAAGGTGTTCTAATTTTAACTGCTTTGAAAATAACTAAAATACAGACTTAATAATGTATAACTCACTTTACACAACACTAAATTTCCTTGAAAGCATTTGAGTATAATTGAAAATCAAGTACCATATCTTTTTAAAGTTAACATTATTGACAGTCTAGACTTCATAGTACATTACATAGTACATTATAGTCTAGTACATTAATATTAGTGCCAAAATTGAATGCTTTTTTATGCCTAGGAATATCATATGTCTTTAGACATACACTATCTACTTCTGTTAATGACCTGCTTTATTTAAGGCCCTTGTAAACCAAGTGGTGGGAACTATATACAATCGATTCACCAAGAAACTTCCAGATGGATTGGTAGTGTGTGGAGTCTTCACGCGAGATTATCGCAATGATGTCATGAATTCTCAGGTATATTTTTATGGGTGTTTTAACACATAATAATAATGACTTTTGTATTCCATCTGGCTTCTGAAAATGTTAATTCTAATTATAAGAACTGTGCTATTAATAAATACGAAGTTCAGGAAAAATCTAAGCATACCTGTACTGCTTACCAGAAGCTTTCAGTCTATGGCATACAACCTTACCTATTCATCCTTAAGGGACATGCAGTTGATTACTTGCTCCGGTTAAAGAAAAAACATCAAAATGCTTTGGTTGCCAGCATACAGCAGATGCCTTACAGAATTCCGGATAGAATACATCAGTAGCTCTTCTCTTGTCCACTGATGTACTTCCTTCATCATAGAAGGCTGCTAGGTTGGTCTGTCTTGTAGTGGGGAGCCCAGAACTAGACACAGGACTCCAAGTGTGGCCTCATCAGTGCTGAATAGAGGGGAAGGATCACCTGCCTTGATTTGATGGTAACATTCCTCCTAATGCAGCCCAGGATACCATTAGCCTTCTTTGCCTCAAGGGCACATTGCTGCCTCATGATCAACTTGGTGTCCACTGGGACCCTCAGGTCCTTTTCTGCAGAGCTGCTTCCCAGCTGGATGGCTCCCAGCATACACTGGTGCATGGGGTTGTTCCTCCCCAGGTATAGGACTTTGCACATCTCCCTGTTGAATTTCATGAGGTTCCTGTCAGCCCATTTCTCCAGCCTGTGTAGGTCCCTCTGGATGGCAGCATGACCCTTTGGCATATCAGCCACTCCTCCCAGTTTGGTGTCATCAGTAAACCTGCTGAGGATTACACTTTTCTCCCTCATCCAGATCATTAATGAAGATGTTAAACAGGATCAGACCCACTGTTGACCCCTGAGGTACACTGCTAGTTACTGGCCTCCAGTTAGACTTTGCACCACTAATCATCAACCTCTGGGCCCAGCCTTCCAACCAGTTTTCAATCCACCTCACTGTCTGCTCATCTGGCCTATACCTCAACAACTTATCTGTGAGGATCTTATGGGAGATGTTGTCACAAGCTTTACTGAAGACAATATCGACTGCTCTCCCCTCATCTACCAAACCAGTCATTTCATCATAGAAGTTGGTAGAGGTTGGTCAAGCATGATTTCCCCTCAGTGAATTCATGCTGAATACTCCTTATGACTTTTGTGTTCCTTGTGTGCTTGGAAATGATTTCCAAGATTAGTTGCACCATCATGTTCCCAGGGAATGAGGTGAGGCTGACTAGCCTGTAGTTTCCTGGGTCCTCTTTCTTGCTCTTCTTGAAGATAGCAGTGACAAATCATTCATTCTTTCTTACTTACCTTGAAATCAGTACATATATATTTTTAAATGCTTTTAAAATATGGAATCTACTTATAGTTGATTAGTCAGTTTACTTGAAAATAATGCTTTACAAACCTTTCTTCTTAGATATTAGTGACTGTGCCTCAATGTTTAGAAATCTTGATGCTGTCTCCTCGTTGTCAGAAATGGACCAAACGGATACAATATGTTATATTTGATGAGGTAGGCATCTTTTAGTAGTAACCAATTTAACAAATACACAAAAAATCTTGAGAAAAAAATGCTGTTTTTCATTACATACATTATTGCTGGTAAAACCCCCAACTTTCAGAACTATTATTTTAGACTTACTTGGTTTTTTCTGTTCACTGAGAGTGTTTATGTATTCCAGTGAAAGAACTTAAAACTCTGTTAGTCCTCAAAAGGACACACAGTTCAGTCAAAGCTACCAGGAACTTCCTTTATTTCAGTCAACTGAAAAACTAAAAACCACTACTGTAGCATTCCAGACTGGGATCATACAGATTTTACATCATATGGTATTTGTCAGTCTTTCCAGGGGAAAAAAAATCAATGATTAATCTTGTTAAATTTAAAATTCCTACTGTATTCTTTTTTTGTATATAGAATTAATTGCTAATGATGCCAGTGAATATCTAGGGTACAAACAGTAGTATTGGAATTTAGACTAATTTGCTCTCCAGTGAAGTCTGGAAAGGGTTTTACTGGACATTTGATTTGGATCTCATTGTCATTTGCTACAACATAAGAATTGTTCAGTACTGATCTTGCCAAACTTTTGGTTTTTGCAAAACACAAACCAACTCCTGTTATGGCTGCACTTTGATAAAGAACATTTCTTCTTTTCTTTTACTCCTTTTCCCCCAAAACATAGGTCCATTGTCTTGGTGGTGAAATTGGAGCAGAGGTTTGGGAGCATCTTCTGGTAACAATTCGATGTCCGTTTTTGGCACTTTCTGCTACTGTCAGTAACCCAGGACACCTAACTGAGTATGTGTGGAATTTTCTTGCTCACAAGAGCATATTTAAATTGAAAATTAGTTGTTCTGGATAGAGGTCAATTACTATTGGGAAGCAACTGGAGTTATATCGTTATATGTATTATGCTACACTTATTCCCCCAACTGACACAAAATGGTGCTGTAACTCTTAACTCTGTAATGAGGCACTACTGTTCCTTCAGACCCTATAATTAAGATGTGCAGAGGAATTTAGGAGGCTTTTGCATCTCTTTGAGTTGCCAAAGCCTTATAAGCACACTTGTCCATCATCAATCAGAGAAGACACCTGCACTATATTTATATATATAATGGTGGTATTTCACATTTTTTATTTGCACCCTGGGATAAGCTGGAGAAAATTGCACTGAAGATGGTGAAAGGGGGACTGGAAATTCTATAGGAGAAATTGAGCAGATTGTACTAATTAATCTATTATAGCTGCAGCAATTTTCTTAAAATATTTTTTACAACTCCTATTTTTATTTTATTCCTGCATTGTAGGTGGTTACAATCTGTGAAAAGGTATTGGCAACGTGCTGAGAATAAAATAGAAGGAAGCTCTACAAACTCTGAACAGAACTTTACAAGAAATTGTAGAGTGAAATCTAAAGTACAAGAACAAAAGAAATCATATCGTGTTAGACTGGGTGTGTATCAGAATATTTTGTAACTAAGAAATAAATTTTAGTGTTATTTCTTCAATAACTTTAATCATGGTGTGTGAACTTAAGCATATTTCATTTTGGTTTTTCTTTTAAATAAAAACAAATCTTGCAGGATTAAGTACTTGCTTTTTAAAATAACCAAGTGCATCATGACAGCATTTTTGTCTCTTCACAGTTTTGTATGAAGAACGATACAATGATTTGGAAAAGTATGTGTGTTCTCTAAAGGGCAGTGATTTTATCATTGAACATTGTCATCCATGTGCTGCATTAACAGTCAATCATGTAAGCATAATACTGGCATCAACATTGTTTAGCAACTGTTACGTTTAGGCAACATGGATTCCATCAAAATGATTCCTTTATTTTTCTTTTGTTTAAACTCCTTGCAGATTGAGAACTATGGTATTCCTTCAGATCTTTCTCTGTCTCCACGAGAGAGCATCCAGCTTTATGACACAATGGTAAAAGTCTGGCAACAGTGGCCAAGGGCACAGGTGTGTATACACAGCTGTGGGCAAAATATATAAAAATAAATAGATAACAAAGAACTGCAATGTTTTATATTGATGTTGTTTTCCAGGAGCTAGATCCTGAGGAGTTTGTCTCTTTCAAGAATAAAATAGTAATCAAAAAGGCAGATGTGAGAAAATATGAACAGGAGCTGAAGAAAGAACTAAGCAAGTGGATTGTGCTTGGCCAAAGACAGAAGGTAACAGTTGTTACAGGGCTCATCCTTAAGACTATCTGCAGCTTTAATATAATAATAATTATATGTAGTAATATAATTATGGGATTTTCTTCTCCTATAATTATTATTTATTAGGTTTAACTGCTGCTGTACTTGAAAGATAAGCACTAATATTTGTGTAATTTCCATAAGCATTTTAAAGTTTTCACAAGCTTCTCTGGGAATCAGACTTCTGATACTGTTGTTAGATTTCAATTCCTGATTCCTTTAGGTACCCCTTACAATTAGTGATAATATTGTACCATTGCTCTGCTTTTTTAGTCTACCTGTTTTTTGCAGCTCATTTGAAACCCTCTGTGTAACCACAGGCAGTATGTATGTTTCCATGTAAAAGATAGAAATTAAAGCAATGAGCAGAAAATTAAGTCCTTGATTGGAGGCCACCTATTCCTATATCATAAAAAGGAATATGAGAAGGTGGTGAATCATAATCAGCATGTTAGTGATACTATATTATTTGCACAGTGATGGTAGCCATGAATGCTGCAACAATTTGCATTTTGAGCTCTTACCAAAGTCAGTTGATAACTTGCAGACCTTTCAGTCTGTAAACTATATGTGGCTATTGCAGTTCTGAATGATTTAAAAAAATTTGAGCTGCTAGAAGTTGACACAGGAAAATGGAGTCTCCATATTTCTTAGCCTCCAGCCAGAAGTTTCCAACATTAAAATCTCTACAATAATACTACTTTGGTCAGGTGAATGAGCTACTGGAGCACCTTAAACCAAAACCTGTGGATTGCTCAGAACAGGAAAAGTGGAAACGTTTTGCAAGCTTTGTTGATAAATTACATGAGATGGATAAGTTGCCTGCCATATTTTTTATGTAAGTATTTACATTCCATGTATTGTAGCTGTATTGCCTATATTCAGAAAAATAGGTGTTGGAGCTAAGCATTGATATGGCTTTGATATAGTATTTGTTACCTTTGCTTTAAAACATACAAAGTAAAGGCCTACAAGCTCTATCTTGATGAGTAGCCCTCACAAGTAGTAGACGGTGACTTGGAGTAATAGACTGATATTTATGCTTCATTGGTGCTGGTAAGCTTTTTCTCCCTAAGCCATTATTGATGAAGGAGGTTGCAAAGCAGTCATCCTGTATTGGTGTTATGTTAGCGTGGAATTAATGGAGACTCCTGAGAGAGCAGGTGTCAGAGCTGTAGCAGCCAAATTACTATTGCAGCCATTGGTGGTAAGGAAAAAACAGTACTTAGAGTTTGCTTTTCTTTTTTTAGAGCCATCAAGGGAATGAACAGGCTGGCACCACTTTAGTACTCCCTATGGCTGAATAAACTCAATGGTAGAGAGAAATTAGATCATTCAGTCTGAGCTTCAAAGGGAAGAAAAAGAGTAAATGACAAATGACTGTTACTGAGCTCTGCCACCATGAAGATGTGAAAAGCTTAAGTTAAGGAGAGGTTACCTCCTAGCCTTAAAATCTGTATTTGGTCTTTCAGGATAGAAGGTTAAAGTCCTTCAGTTTTTGCTCCCATTCTTGGTGACTGCCAGACTTGAATGACTTGCGAATATTCTAATCGACTAGGATGCAACCTCACCCCATGTGTTGCCAACACCTTGTATGGTGTTAGTTAACAGGATTTGCCTATTGCAACAAGAATAAAAAAAATACTTTTTGAGAGTGAAGCTGGACAAGTCCTCATCCCAGTTAAACTCTAAACAGTTCAATACTCAAAAAGCTATGAGGAGGAACAGCTATGAAAAAGACCAAGAAAGACAGGCACTGGGTCTCAACTGGGTAGTTGAGAAGATTAAAATTACCTAAGCTACAGTTTGCTTTATCTGTATGTCCAAGTGTCCAGCTTAGGGAAAGGTAGAGTTGAGCATACTTTCTACAGATAATTTATTGGTAGAACCATTTTAAATTTTACCACTCCGTTTTGGAATAATAGCAGTTTGAAAGTGAATATGGGCTATGATTTGGAGATGGAGTAGGAATATGCTTCTAATGGTTAAATTCTAACTATTGTCAGATGATAAGGCTCACTGAATATTATTGTAACAGCATTACATATAAATAAAAACTCTATTAGAGTTCACCTAACTGACATATATTTTATATTATTTCCTTTAAGATTTAATGTGGATTCAGTGGAACGTGCAGCCAAGAACGTATTCCTCAATTTGCTGAAAAAACAAAAAAGTGAACAATACCCTAATACTGAGAGGGAAAAAGAACGTTTAAGTGACGAATTAAGAAAAGTGAAAAAAATGTTAATAAAATTCAACCCTCAGTAAGTACTATAACTATATGTTATTAAAAAGCTTACATATTATGATAGAGCATAATTTTGTGATAACTTCTTTCTGGGGAATGTACCTTTCAGCAGCACATTCATCCAGCTTGCAGTATGGTAGTCTCTGCTTCTCTTTGTGCTCTAGCAACTCACACAGTAGGAGCGACTGTATGGCAGGTATCAATCAGCAGTACCTAGTGTATAGTCAGGTAGCAGGAAGATACCAATGTTGCTGACATTGTGTAAGGTGCTGGAACTACAACATAAGAATCAAAGAGAGAGACCTGAGTATATGAGGTTGGTCAATTTGCAGTAATCCACTACTGATTTTCATAGTTTAGCCACACCGTGGCTGGTTACAGTGGTGGATCTCTGAAGTTCGGGTTCACCTTACTGGTGAGATGTTCTTTGAATATTTGTCAGCCTTTTGCTTGATTGTACTGTATTTTTTTCCTCCTTAACCTTGAATTTTCATGATTTTGTGATCGTAGAGTATGGATTTTTATAAGGCATTTGCCAATGAAATATGGTGGTAGGTATCAGGATTGTCAGGAACATAAAGCATCATGGTTTGTCCTAATCATGGCAATTTACAATACATTCTTTGGACATAATATCATGAAAGAATGAACTTAGCTGACTTTAATAGTAGTAAGTGAGAACTTGAAAATACAGTAGGAATTTAGACATGTATTTAGACATTGAAGTAGCTTGAATATTTGTCTCTAAATAGTTTTTTCTCCCCTCTCTTCTTCAGATCCTGTCCTAAATCCTTGTAGTCCATGTCATTATTAGCAGTAAATCCATCGCATTTCTCTTTCATGTTTAATTCTTCTACTGTCCAATCTCATTAGCTTACTAATTTGCTAAGTGAGGTACATAGAGTTGCTGTTTTCATCTTCCTTCATTTTTTGTATATCACCATAATTCCTCCTCTCTACTTCACCCCGAATTACTTGCTGTTTTGCATACAAGCCATGATAAAATGAAGCTGTTAGCATACACTAACAGCTCTACCTACATGTTTGAGACTACAGTTTAGAAGAGAATGAGTCTTCATCTTTCAGCAGGCAGAGAATATTTTAAAATTGAGAAATTCTGTTAATTACAGAAATAATATTTTTAATTGTATATTGTATACAGGGATACCAGAAAGTTGAGCTCCAGTAAAATGGAAAACATGGCGCTTCTTTTGACTACAAAGCAACAGTTAGAAAAACGACTTAAAAGGCTAACTGCTATCCCTTCTGTGTGTACTTATGCTGATCCTAAAGCAGTGGATGAAGATGTGAGTAACTCACTGATAATTATAACATGATTTTGTTTTGTCTAAATGCATGTCTAAAATGCATGAATTTGTGCATAAATACATAAAATGCTTATAATGTGTGATGCAGTTGTACTTTATAATAGTACGCATTGACTTCATAAACCATTCTGAATATTTCCATTTAAATTTGATTCCAGGTATCAATCTTAGATAACTTTATTTTTAAGATGTATGGACAACTTTCATTCTGACAAATAAAAAGATGTTGACTTGTCCTTGTGATAGGAGTCCTGGGATGTATACTACAATTAATTTGTTTCCATGAACTATCAGGAATGCACTTCTGTTACTTGTTGATTCACATCTCAGACTCCTGTTTTTCTGACTGAGTCATCAGCATAGGCTACATGGCACCTTTGTGTACTTATCAGAACATATTTAAGCCCTTCATATCTTATAAAAATATTAAATAATAAATTATTTTAGGGTCTAAAAGTTCTAGTCCCCATTAAGCAAAATTTTCCATGCTCTTCAATGTGTTTATGTCCCCCGAGGAAAGAAAAGGTGAGAAAAGCACTGAAAATCTGCAGATGTCCATCAGAAATATTAATGTATATATTTGTATACAAATAACTCAGGATTAATTTATGAAGGAGATTTACGTGATGTGGTTTCCAGCAGTAGTGGGTGACTGGGCCTTGGTTCAGGAGATCCCTTCTGGTGTAAACTTCCTGAAACATGACTGTGGTTCATATAGCTATCTTTCATGGCTGGTTTTTTTTTTTTTTAATTTAAAAAAAAAAAAGTAATTGTGATATAAAGCTCTTAATTCAGAGAAAAGGTGCTCAAAATTTTGATGAAGTGTCTTGATAATGCTTTCTGCTTATTGTGATATGTCTTAAAAGAGAGGAAAACTCTGTGTGTTGGGACCAAACTTGAAAATTCTCATGATTCCTTATCCTGGAAACTTGGGGTCCCGATGGCATTTTTGGACTGCTGTCAGCCAGCATGGAGGGAACACTGCTTCCCACAGATGCACATGGGTAAAGGAAGTGAAGAAGTAGCTTGTACTTTGGAATAGATGGCACTTAGCTGTAGAGTGAAGTTCAGAAAATACTGAAAAAGCTTAATTCAGTGCCATTTCTGAGTTTGGGAAAGGGAAGCTCCTAACTGTGTTGTGAGATGAGATGGGGGTACCAAGCAGGGACAACAAACAGGAGCAAAAGATAGGAGTATCAGCTTTATGTAGCTACTTAGGAATTTGTTCTGTGATAGTGGTATGCAGTACATGGTCATGAGGCCATGCTTTGAGTAGGAAAGTCATGAACATGCAAGCTTGCCATGTCTGGTTGCATCTAGCTGCATGGTATGACAATTGGGACTGTTGTAATGGCATTTATTGCAAACATGAAAAAATCTGGTAGTATAGAGAAGTGTACTGAAGAGCCTGGATTTGACCTTATAATGAAGCTACTGATGGTACATATCCAATGATATATACACTTTGGGCTTCAGGTTCACTGAAGATCATAAACAGCTATATTTCTCTGTAGTGCTTGGAACTTTATCAGAGAACACTTTTCATTAACAACACCTGGTTGTGGTTAATATTTAACATTTCTTTTTATTTGTAGACTTTGAGGAAGATTTTTCATCGACTTAGGTTTGAGAGAAGAGGTTATCTGCAGCAAATGATGGCACTGAGGGGCATTGGGTATCATCATGGATCTATGGCCACGAAGGAAAGACAAGTAGTGGAGATGCTTTTCAGGCTGGGATATATCAAGGTTGGTAAATTGGGATCAGTTCTTTTTTTTTTTTTTAATTTTAGTTTCTCCATATATTTAATTAAAAAATTATCGTGTACCTTTCACCAATGGTAAAATATATTGCATTGACTTTGTCGTGCTCATTTAAAAAATGTTGCCATGAACATTTCCAAACAAATAAAATAAACTAAGTGAACTGATAGCTGTAGAACTTTATCTCTAACTAAGATATTCTATCCTTCAGATTAGCATATCACAGAGTTATTTAGGTTGGAAAAGACCGTTAAGATAATTGAGTCCAACCATTAACCTAACACTACCAAGTCCACCACTAAACCATGTCCCTAAGTGCCATGTCTACATGTCTTTTAAATACCTCCAGGGATGATGACTCAACCATTCCCCTGGGCACCTGTTCCAATGCTTGACAACCCTTTTGGTGAAGAAATTTTTCCTAATATCCAATCTAAACCTCCCTTAGTGCAACTTCAGGCCATTTCCTCTTGGTCTATCGCTTGTTACCTGGGTGAAGAGACCGACACCCACCTCGCTACAACCTCCTTCCAGGTAGTTGTAGAGAACAACAAGGTCTCCCCTCAGCCTCCTTTTCTCCAGACTAAACAACCCCAGTTTCCTCAGCCATTCCTCACAGAACTTGAGCCCTAGACCCTTCACCAGCTTCATTGCCTTTCTTTGGACAAGCTCCAACACCTCAATGTCTTTCTTGTAGTGAGGGGCCCAAAACTGAACACAGTACTCAAGGTGCGGCCTCACCAGTGCCGAATACAGGGGGACAATCGCTTCTGCTGGCCACACTATTTCTGATGCAAGCCAGGATGCTATTGGCCTTTTTTGGCCACCTGGGCACACTGCTAGCTCATATTCAGACAGATGTTGATCAATACCCCGAAGTCCTTTTCTGCGAGGCAGCTTTCCAGCCACTCTTCCCCAAGCCTGTAGCATTGCATGGAGTTGTTGTGACCCAAGTGCAGGACCTGGCACTTGGCCTTGTTGAACCTCATACAATTGGCCTCGGCCTATCGATCCAGCTTGTTCTGATCCCTCTGTAGAGTCTTCATACCCTCAAGCAGATCAATAATCCCACCCAACTTGGTGTCATCTGCGAACTTACTGAGTGTGCACTCGATCCCCTCATCCAGATCATTGATAAAGATATTAAACAGAAGTGGCCCCAATACTGAGCCCTGGAGAACACCACTTCTGACCAGCCACCAACTGGATTTAACTCCATTTACCACCACTCTTTGGGCCTGGCCATTCAGCCAGTGTTTTACCCAGCAAAGAGTACTCCTGTTCAAGCCATGAGCAGCCAGTTTCTCCAGGAGAATACTGTGGGAAACAGTGTCAAAGTCTTTACTAAAGTCTAGTAGACAACAACCACAGCCTTTCCCTCATTCATTAAGCAGATCACCTTGTCATAGAAGGAGATCAGGTTAGTCAAGCAGGACCTGCCTTTCATAAACCCATGCTGGCTGGGCCTGATCACCTGGCTGTCCTGTACCTGCTGCATAGTGGCACTCAGGGTGATCTCCATAACCTTCCCCGGCACCAAGGTCACACTGACAGGCCTGTAGTTCCCCAGATCCTGCTTCTGGCCCTTCCTGTAGATGGGCATCACGTTTGCTAACCTCTGGTTAACTGGTACCTCCCTGGTTAGGCAGGACTGCTGATAAATGATGGAAAGTGGCTTGGGTGAGCACTTCTGCCAGCTCCCTCAGTACCCTTGAGTGGATCCCATCTGGCCCCATAGACTTCTGTGTATCTAAGTGGTGTAGCAGGTCACTAACAATTTCCCGTTGGATTATGGGGGCTTCATTCTGCTCCCCATCTTCCAGCTCAGGGACCTGGGTACCCCGAGAACAACTGGTCTTACTGTTAAAGACTGATGCAAAGAAGGCATTAAGTACCTCAGCCTTTTCCTCATCATTTGTCACTATGTTTTCCCCCCTCATCCAATAAGGGATGGAGAGTCTCCTTAGCCCTCCTTTTGTTGCTAATGTATTTATAGAAACATTTTTACTGTCTTTTACCACAGCAGCCAACTGAATGTGTTTTAGTTACATGAACTCTATAGGATTATGATATTTTGTACTGTCTTCACAGAATATTTCAATTTGTGTTCAATTTCAGTATTATTTCAATTGTGTTCCATAAAAGATGTGGTATAAACTTTCAGGATACTAAGTTTAATACGCATATCTAATGGCTATATGAACTACAATAGAGTGGAATTCATGTATGTTCATAGCACTGTTAAATTCATCAGATTAAAGTTTAGCTATATGAAAAATGATAGTAAAATTCCTGTTGATTTAAGTTGGATTTTACAGGTGTCTTTTTTAAATTGGATATTACCATTTCTAATAGATATACTCCTGTTTGATATTTTATAGGTAGTCACAGCTACTTCAACACTTGCTCTAGGAATCAACATGCCGTGCAAATCTGTTGTCTTTGCTGAAGATTCTGTGTTTTTAGATGCCCTAAATTACAGACAGGTATGAAATAGAACACCTACTTTTTATTACAAGAACAGCACACATGTAGCTGTCATCACACACAAATTCAGAAAAAATGTCTTTTCTTTTACATATACTTCTGGGTATGTTCTGAGTTTTAGCAGTTCATTTTGGTGACAATAATAGTTTTAGCTAAGGTGATTTTACTAATGTTTCAGAACTGCCAACCCACAAATAATGTATGTAGTCAAAAGACCTATTTCAGCAATGAAAGCATTACAATTGCTCAGTGAATTAAAGGCATAGATTTGGCTTTCAGTTATGGGAGCTGGAAAGAAAAAGGCTGTTTTGTTCTAGCCAGGGTTTTACAAATGTGTGAAAAATATGCTATAAGAGCATACAGTGGGTATGTAACGAGGACAAGAAAGATTGCTGACTGGATTAATAGGGGCATTTGAGTTCCTTCCATCTTGGAAGTGGCACTCCATAGAATGCAACACAGTAGTGTGTAGAAGAGGTTGCAAATGCAATAAAGCAGAATGTCTTCCATCATGGCACAACTTACTGGGTGGGCTGAGAGACTCTAACCTCTTCATTAGCCCCTGTTTCCTGCTCTTGTGCTACTTTTCAAACCTGTATTTTCATGAAGTACTGCCAGTTTGCCCCTGGTTCAGGAGGCCATGTAAGCCAGATACAGCTGATGGCATCACCTGGCAAGTAGCAATCAGAGTCAGAGTGTGAGTGGATCTGTGCAGTAGCCAGACCTACGTGCATCTCCCTTCTGCTGCACATAAATGATACGACTCCAGCTTTGTCATGTTATCTGGTACAAGGGGCAAGTCACCACAATGGACCTGACCAAGAACAGGTGATCCAAGCAAGGGAATATACCCTTAGGAAGCTTCTCTCTACTCCTTATTCATATTCTCTGCTCTTTCTTCATACTGAGACTACCTCTGCCCCAAATGTACCCAGAAATAATTCAGAGCTAAAAGTAACTTGAAAACAAAGTTGGTGTATAGGTAAAAATTAAGTTAAAACTTACCTTGAAGAAATATAATGTTAAAAAGACATGTGAGAGAATGTAAGTATCCTGGCCAGTGTTTGGAAGTTCATATTTAAAAAAGTAAATAAACCCACTACATTTTTAAACCAGCTGTATTTGAGGTACAACATATTTTGCACACATTATTTTGATAATTTTGCATATGTGCTTTATTAAGACTGTATAGATGGTACCAGTATATACAACTTAGGTATATTTTATTTAAAAATTAATAATGTTGTTATTTTAATGATGTAATTATTAAATATTTTATTCTTAGATGTCAGGACGTGCTGGAAGAAGGGGACAAGATATGATTGGAAATGTGTTCTTCTATGATATCCCACTGCCCAAAGTTGAAAGACTTATTAAATCCAATGTACCTCAATTGAAAGGCCAGTTTCCTCTGACTGTTTCCTTAATATTGAGGCTCATGCTGTTGGCTGCAAAGGCTGATGACAAAGCAGATGCCAAAGCAAAGGTTTAGTATTTTTTTCTTAAAAGCAATTAAATTATAATGTCTCCTTAACATGAGCAGAAAGTTATGCACTTCGTAAGTAAGAAATCTGCCTCCAAATGAAGTTGCATACTCTGCTATACTGCTTCTAGTACCTATGCCATCTTCTCCACAGTATTTTACTGTCAATTTTCATGCATTTATTCTTTGCAATAAATATTATCATCAGAAAGAGTGGTAGTCAGGAAGGTATTTTTACTGACTCTTGTTCTATGCAATATTTGCATTAACTTGGAGAATGAGAAAGTCTTCCAATATTTAAAATTTCAGCTTTATTTAAGGAAAAGATGTGAACATACATTTCCATAGGGAAGAGGGGAACTATGAAATGCTATTTCAGTTGAAACAATGAGAAAATTCTATATATTACTCGCTTGTTTAAATCCACATACTAACTTACTGGAATCAAAGAATTCTTATTCTTGCCATTTAATGCAGTGATTTAAGTAAAAAACCCATGACTATGATTACAAATTGGTCAGAGATCTCTTCTTGTAATTATTAAAGAACTCTTACCTCCAGATGATCTGTTTTTTACATCTACTTCAGCATAGAGACATTATTTTCAAGGACTCACTGACTGAATTCAGACATAAGTCTTCTTAAGATAAAGTAAATTGGTAAACTTCTGTGTTAGATATTAAAATGGTATTAAAGTGTAAGGAGTAATTTCAAAAATTCCTGGGTTTAGTTTAATTATATTTAAATCCTTGTCTTTTAGATCTCTATATGAATTTTATGTAATTAAATTCACAAACCTCAGCATAAATTTAGAAAATGAGCACACATCTGACAGACAGAGGATAGATTTTTTCACAAGCATTTCCAGGAGTTAGGCATTCAATTTACATAAAAATACAACATAACCCCCACCCAGCAATTTAACCAATTGATGAAACAAAGCATAAAATCTGGATATTAAATTTCTTTGCTTGTTACAATATCAGCATTCCCTTGGATTTCTAATTTCTTCTTCTTCCCCCTCTCCCATTTGTTTGACCAGGCACTGTCAGTGCTGAAGCACTCACTGATGTCATTCAGAAAAGAAAGAAATGCTGAAATATTAAAAATTTATTTTATGTTTTCCTTGCAATTTCTTATCAAAGAGGTAGGTTTTAATTCATTCTCATAAAGGGTAGTTCTTAAATCTACAGATTCCCATTTTTTGCTTTCATTTAAAGAACAATATATAAAATATTCCATAACAATGGCCTATTTCTTTCTGTTAGAAATTTAAGGAAACAGATAAAAATAGAGTGCTTTAAGTTTGAGGTTAATTCTGATCTACTTATGTTATGTGTCATGGTTTAACCCCAGCCAGCAACTAAGCACTACGCAGCTGCTCACTCACTCCCCCCCATCCAGTGGGATGGGGGAGAAAATCGGGAAAAAAGAAGTAAAACTCGTGGGTTGAGATAAGAATGGTTTAATAGAACAGAAAAGAAGAAACTAATAATGATATTGATAACACTCATAAAATGACAACAGTAGTTATAAAAGGATTGGAATGTACAAATGATGCGCAGGGCAATTGCTCACCACCCGCTGACTGACACCCCGCCAGTCCCCAAGCCGCAATTCCCCGCCCCCACTTCCCAGTTCCTATACTAGATGGGACATCCCATGGTATGGAATACCTCGTTGGCCAGTTTGGGTCAGGTGCCCTGGCTGTGTCCTGTGCCAACTTCTTGTGCCCTGGCTGGGCATGAGAAGCTGGAAAATCTTTGACTATAGTCTAAACAATGCTGAGCAACAACTGAAAACATCAGTGTTATCAACATTCTTCGCATACTGAACTCAAAACACAACCCTGTACCAGCTACTAGGAAGACAGTTAACTCTATCCCAGCTGAAACCAGGACATTATGGAATAAATTCAATAGCAAGAATCTTATGGTATGGTCTATATGATTACAATTTGATTATGAAAGTAAGAGTTGTGCATTTGTATTGTATATGAAGATACGTGCATGTGAAATGATAGGGGTTTAAAACATACTAAGGATGACATGATTTCCAAAATGTTGGGAGAAATTATATCTCTAACAAAAATTTAGGGAGTAGGTCTTAGAGAAGACTGAAAATTAGTGGTGTATCACTCCATAGTAATAGTTTCAATTTGGTGGATACCATTTTGGAAATTTTTTATGCATGACTCCATTTTGACTTACAGCTCAGGACTACAGGCAGTAAGAGGCACCAATAATATGATTACATTAACAAATCGTCTACGCCCAGGTTTCCGAGTCCTGCTCCCAGTACAATCCCAAACAAACATTTCTGCCTCCTCTGCTGAGTGTCCCTTGTGTGTGAGACCAAGAATCTGATACTCCTATTGAAGAGAAGAGTCTGATCAGTGTACAAGAAAGATTAGTAATGTTTCCAAAAAGTTACAGTTAACATAAGAACTGGACAAAACCTGGCCCACATACCTAGCATCCTGCCTCCAATAACTATCCCAGGGAACTGTATAAAGAAAAAAAAGGGCAACCATAGAATGATGATTCTCTGGGTACTCCCTACTTTCTCACAGGGCGTGATGCAGAGTGATCTCTGACAGGAGAGGTGTCCTAGAATTTATGGCCTTTAATGGAGTTTTATTCTGTGAGCTTATCCTGTTGTTTTTTTGAAACCATATAAACTTCTAGCACCCAAATATCTTGCAGCAACATATTTGACAGATCACTGCTTGCTGTGCTTTTATCCCATCAAACATTTGGGTTCATAGGTTTTTTTAATGAAAGTTGCATCAAATCTTACTTTGGTGACTGTCTGCACTTTTCATTTGCAACATGATCTAAATCCATGCTAAAACTGTGAAATCAAGAACTATGCTTTGCACAGGGTGATGAAGATCTCCCATGGAAATACTCAAATAATTGGTGACTTGTTTTTCAGTAGGGACAAATTTTTGCCTTTCAGTGGAAGTTGAATGGTCTCAATAGGTACCTATGCATTAGGTTGAAGGACTGTTCTGAATGCCACCATTTTATATTTTTGTTATATCCAAGTTCACCTTTTACAACTAAGCTTTTTTTTCTTTTAAATTAAATAGGGCTACTTGGATCAAGAAGGTAACCCCATAGGCTTTGCTGGACTTGTGACACACTTGTACTATTACGAACCTTCAAATTTTGTTTTCGTAAGCTTTCTTGTGAAAGGTTTATTCCACAAATTGTGCCAGCCAATCAAAGGTAAATAATATTCCATGCATCTTAATTGCAGTGTATGGCAAGCTCTGTAACCCCAATGGTTCTGAAATTTTCTGGGTGCCTTCTTGCTCCTGCCAGCTTTTGCTTACCTAGCCTTCATCCTCATATCCTTGGCCTCTGCCTCTACACAGTCTGCATATGCTTATATTTCTGTCTGAGAAAGCCAAGGCACACATATTGCAATGCTGGTATCATGAACCTGAACTTACTGTTTGTGAAACACTGAAGAGGTAAAGAAGAATGCTTTACATAGATAAAATAATAATTCTGACTCCAGAGCAAGATTTGAATGACATGTAGCAAATCAGATGGATGACTACTCTGAATATTAACAAATTTTAAAAAGTGAAATACTGCTAATGTCTCATTACATGAGTCAAATCCATTCTGTGCACTGAGATATGCTGCACTATGTGAACATATAAGAATACAGTATTCATTTGTACATGTTATTAGTTGCTTAATTATCTACTGGAGGTTTTTGTATGTAATGAGTTGATCTTTATCCAACGTAGTTTTGCATAACCTCTGTCATGATAATGGGAAGGAAATTCCTGAGTAGGAGTTGTTTGTTTTAATTTTTTTTTTTTTTTACATTATCATATTTAACCCTAGTACTTTCTGTTTTGACATAGGCTCAACTGTTTTTTCAGACGATGTCCTGGAAAAGCTAGTGCTTATTCTAGCAAACCTATTTGGGAGAAAATATCTTCCAGCCTGCTCAATGAAATACAAATGCACATTTTGCCAGTCAAAGGTAGAGAAATCATTGGTCTTTAACTTACATTGTGTACCACTTCAATGAACTTGTTTCCTTTTCTCAGTTAGACTAGTGTCATTATGGATGTACAGTAGCCTGGTGGGCCAGCAGGTGGCTGCCAACCCAACTGCTCTCTTACTCCTCCATCTCAATAGGATGGGGAGGAAATAGGATGGAAAAACTCGTGGGTCGAGACAAAAACAGGGAGATTGCTTACCAGTTATGATCATGGGCAAAACAGCCTCAACTTGTGGAAAATTGAATTAATTTGGTGTCAATTAAAATAGATTTTGGTAGTGAGAAACAAAAAGTAAAAACTTCAACACCACTTTCCCCTTCCTCTTGCCTTTCCCCATGCTCAACTTTATTCCTTCATTCCTGACTCCTTTACCTCCCCCCCACCCCAAGTGGTGCAGGGCTGATGGAAAATGTGAAATGAGCTGTTTTGGGCAGTTCTTAACAGCTCTTTCTGCTGCTCCTTCCCCCTTACATGTCACCCCTGCTCCAGTGCGAGTCCTCTCTGTGGGCTGCAGTGCTTCAGAATAAACATGCTCCAGTGTGGCCTCTCCATGGGCTGTAGTTCTTTCAGGAAACATCCATCTGCTCTGGTGTGGGGCCCTTCACAGGCTGCAGTGTGGATATCTGCTCTGGCATGGTCCTCTTCACTGAGATGGCTGCAGGGGAATCTCTGCTTCACCACCTGGAGCATCTCCTCCCCCTCCTTCTCTGATCTCGGTGTTAGCACTGCTGCTTCTCACTCTGCCTGTATGACATTTTTGCCCTTTCTTAAATAAGTTTTACCAGAGGTGCTGCACCTGTGCCTGATGGGCTCAGCTCTGCCATGTGGTGGGGCCATTGGAGCTGGCTGTGTCTGTCACAGGGCAGCCCTTGGCCTCTTCTCACAGCAGCCAGCCCTGGACTGCACCCATCCCATCCCTCCCCACAACACCCTGCCACCCACATGCAATACAAGTAGCTAGAATAATGAAAAGTACTTACTGGATTAAAATAAAGAAGCCTTGATTTAACTACAGAAGTAGCAGTTGAGTGTCAGGTTAAGTGAAAAGTACCAGATTATTCAAGTATGTTTTAGTGATGGCAGATAATTATACAGTTACTGTCATGATATTGCAAAATGTAAAAGTATAAATGACACTGCATTTCTTTATACAACAGTACTCAAGTATCTCTTTCCCAAATGGCGATTTACTTCTCCTCACTCTGCTACAATTTTGTTCCCTTCTAAGGAGCTGTAGCTTTTTGTGGCACATGCCAATGACCCAGAAAGACACCAGCATGCTCTGTGGCACATGACACTGTAGGCCTAGGGCTTTTTCAAATAATGGGACAATATTAGCAGGATGAGCATTAACATTACTAATGCGCAAAGTTAACCCACCATGGATACAGGCAGAAAGTGAAATGTTTATAATGTGCTCTTGTTGGCTCTTCCATGGAAAGCCTTAAAATTTTGAAGGATGCAGCTATGGCCGGAACAACAAAGGAAACTTCTTCCAGATGAAGATGTGTATGTGGCCAGTTTCCAGCAAGCATTCCAAGACGAAAAATGTTATTTATTTCTGAAGAATGGCCAGTCATGTAGGAGGAATTACAGGACTGCTGTGGCTAATGGCAGCAAAGCATCAGTCTGTCATGTTGGTAGGGAACCTGTTGAACACCAGATATGCAAAACAAGATCTAGGAAAGGCAGTCCTTCAGAAGTCCTTTTTTAGCTTTATCTTTAATAAAGCTGTTTGCCAAGGACTCTGTGAATAAAAATCTAGGAACTTTATACTTACTCTTTATCTTCCATGTCTTTTTCTGCATGAAATTCATGTTCATCTTTAAAATCCTTTAATTCTAGATCTTCAGGCACTCTGACAAGTTGGGTAAAGTTTGGAGCTGTACTCTTTCCTTCTTTCTACTAATAGACTGTGTGTGTATAATAATTTATGCATGCACCAATGTCGAACTGACAGTTTTGGAGAAATTACCTGAATTAAGCAATAAACTGCATGTTATTTCAGGTCTTTCTAGAAGATCTGCCAGAAGACTTTGCAGATGCTGTAAATGAGTACAACACCAAAGTACAGGAAAATTTTGCTCATTTTCTTCTGACAACTGCCAAACTGGCAGATATGGAACAAGAATACAGACTTCCACTGTCAAAGACAGGTAGGAAGTGAGAAATTAATGCATATTCATAATTTGTGAAATTGATTGTATTGGGAAATCTAGGTTAATTCTTATTTTGTAAAGAAAAAAAATGGTGACTTCAGACATGCTAATAGAGAGATACAATTTCTATTTCACTTTTGTTCTACAAGCATTATGGACTATATTGTATATGGTGGAAGTTTTGTACAGGAAAAGGATCATTTTGGTTGCTATTCTTTTATTATTTTGTAGAGGAAATAAAAATAAAAGGGACTTTTTTATAAAAGGAAAAAATATTAAGTGTAATTATTGAATAAACGCCTTTTTATCTAATCATCAATGCATTTGCAGATCCTCAAATGCCTGATACTTGAATTGCTTCAGAGTCTTACAAAGGTTAGATTTTCAATATCCGAACAGCCTTAAGATTGAAGTAACAATTAAAGAACTTTGCACTATTTGTTAAACCAAGTTACTTATGCCAATAAATAGTGTCCAATAACCAAAGCAATATGAAAAGGTATGACTATAAAATTACCAAGCAATATGATTGCCATTGGATGAAAAATATTTAACTACCACATAATCTCATATTACTTCCTTGAAGAGAGATATAAAAGCAATATAATATACCACTATCCCATTGCTTAGCTCCTCTAAAACTAACATGCCTTCAAAAATACTATTTTTGCAGTAAGGAAGCAGTTTTAATTATAGCAGATAACTGTATTTATTCATCCTTTTTTCCTTCACTGGTACAGTGATATTTTTAGTCTCTGCTGTGTACAAATGAAACCAAAACCAAAACCAGCCCAGTTCACCTTACAAGCTACCATATCTTATCATCTACTTTGAGTTTCAAGTATGGTGACAGCTGGATCATAGAAAGTTCTGTATAAAGTGGATGTCAACTGGGGGAGATAAACAGATAAGGTGAATGCAAAACAAGACTGAATACTACATATGGCTTGAGATAGTAAATAGCAGTTTTCCATTTCTAGTACAGAGCACTGGAAAGTGCTGCATAATGGTATAACATTAGCAACACCATAATGAAATCTTATTTTTTCATATTCAATTTAAGATTGCTTATTTTAACAATGGAGAGACCCCACACCTTGATGTTACCTAAAAAATGTAGGAAATGAAGAGATGTAAATCACAGAACAATGGAATTCCAAATGAGAAGAGGAAAGCATGGGCTGTCTTGCATTTTCAGGATATATATATTCCTTTACATATATATTAGTGCTACTAATGCTACTTTTACTCAGGATTTGTGCTGTGGAAATTGAATTTCCTATTCTACTTGAATGGTGAAGTTTCTTGTTTAAATGGAAGGTGTTATATGGTTGCATTCTCCCCATTTTGCTGAAGGTGTTTCACTTTGAAAGAAACATTTTCCTTTAGATTTACAGAAAAAGGAATGCAGGAACCTACAGTTCAAGAGGTGGCAGAGATTTTTGTACTTACTTACCATAACTTGGGGCGAGGCTGGAAAAAAACCCACTATGTCAAACTGCTCAGATTTTTTTATGAATGCCATAAACAGTGTTAACTACAGCATACTTAACACAAAGCAGAAAAGGTTGCAGCATAAGGATTGAAAGTATCATTGATAATTTGGAAAGAAAGAATAATTTTTTATTTAGAAAAGGAAAATCAAAAGTACAGAGATATTTAGAAATAACTAGACAGGTCTTCTACAGACAGTGATTGAAGTTACAGGCACACCATAAGCCAACTGAAATGCCATGCTGTTGTAAAAACAGGAATTCATACTGGGTTGCATAAAGCAGAGTGCTTGTATGTGACTACCTTCACATATGTAAGCCCTAACAGGGCCTCAGTTAGAATATTCATTCTTTAGAGCTCCACACTTCAAGAAAAATGTTGCCTGGGAGTCCAGAGGATTGCAATAAAAATTATTAGATGTCTAGCTATTAAGGCTTGTGAATACAGGTTGAAATTTTTTTTTTCTTCAATGTAGGACAGAATAAAAGATGGAGGTAAAATGAGTCTTCCGATAGTAATGCTCCCTTTGGTTTTGGTACAACCTCATGCTGTTAGCAATTGTGGCTACAGATGAGTCAAGGAGAAAGGCTTAAGTTGCAAGGGGGGATTGAGATGTAATTATTCTCACCACTAGGAAGCTTTTTCTTATATACTATAATCAATTGCATAGAGGTTCTTATAAACAAAAGAAACAAACATCTATCAAGGAAGATTTAAGTTTAGAAGATTGACTCTTATTTCCTATCATTATCTACTGAACTGAAAATTTCTCTTCTTTAGAATAGACTGCTGAAAGGGAGCTTGTGTCTGCATAGCTTATGTTGTATTTGAAACTTCTTGTCTAGATTTTACATCTAAGAATTGGCATGGCTCTGAACTAGCATCTTATCTGATGGACAACACCAAAAGCATATCTGCTATCTCACCCTTTGCATGTTTATCTGGAGTGGTTGATAACGACCTATTTCACGGGGAGGTCATTAATAAAGTAAGTCATTTTTTTATGGAGGGCAGAATTTTATTACAGTTCAATAAAAATACTTTTTTTTTTTTACAATCTTCTTGCCTCTGGGTAATATGATGGCACTATGCTCAAGTGTCACTCTTTAGGAGAAACAATTTGAAAGGTGTCCCAACAAAAAATAATCAGCACTGAGTAGCACCACATTATCACAGTGCAAGAAACACAGAATAGATGGACGTAGGGAAAAAACCTGTAGTTTGTTTTCTTGCAACGCCTCTCTTTTGACTCCGAGACAAGTAAATTACTCTAAAATTTCAGATTCAAACCCTATCCCCAGTTTGTTTTCTCCGCATCAGGAGGTTTTCTTTTTTTTTAAAACTCAAATCACACAGTAGTCTCAAGGATCCTAGGAAAAGAATGCATTATTGCATTGATCATTTGCTTCTCAAGTAGGATTTCAGTGATTACATTAGATAGCATACGAATTAGCTTAATTGTAATATACATCAACATGTTTACTGTCAGCTTGCATTTTCCTGCAGTCTTCGATTCTACATGGGCTTTGTAGCATTAGGGAATTATCACACGACTCGTAATTCTGTTGTAGAAATAATTAAATTCCTACAACTGGGGATTTGAAATTTATCTTTGTCCTTAAAATGTTCCATGCTTAAGGTTGATTCATAGCATCAGTGAGAGAGTCTGAATACATGATATATGCATATGGAAAAATCCTCATCTAAAACTCAAGAGAAATCCAGTGTCCTAGCCAAACTTTACTCAGAAACGTCCCAGAGCTGCACTGGCAGCGTAAATCACTTTACTAACACACTCTCTCCCGTATCTACAGTCTACAGGTACTTGTGCAGATTTTTTTTTGGAGTTGGGCAGGATTAGTAATGTGGAACTTTCCAGCTGTGGGTCTGAAAGTGTAGGTTTGACAAAATAGGCATACGAACAAAACCACAGTAGTTATTCAACAGATAATTATGTATATTTTTTTTTTTAGGCTGTCTTACGTTCCCTTGGAATTAATGTCACAAACTGCCCCCTGCTTTACTTGAACAAATATGATAATCGAGGGAGGAGGAGGCCACTCAATGCATATGCACTGGACTTCTATAAGCATGGTTCCTTGATTGCACTGACAACTGATAACTGGTACATACTACCATTTTTAATATGATTAAACAGCAGCATTGTTTACAATATGGTACAGAAGTACATCTTTTTGGTTTTAAAGCCTTCGCACTCCAGAACTTTGGGATGGATTAGCTGTTAAATATGATTAGATTAATTGAATGTTTTAATGAGAATAAAACATACTCTAAGTCCAAGTCCAAGGGCAATGGCTGTTAAATATTAGCCAGGTATTCAAAACAGTACCACAAATGGGAAGTCTTGACTTCAGTGATACAGGTTATTTTGACAGGCTCTTCACAAGTGGTTTTTTTTTTTTATTTAATAAAGGTTTTTCCACAATGAAAAAGATCAGGGAAGTCCCCGAGATGAGGAAGCCCAATGCAGTAGTCTAAAAGATAGTAGCAGAGAGATGTCAAAAGTTTGGTCAAATACTGAAGACTGAAACAGATTAAAAAAGGAATTCATGATCAGTGTTAAGAGACAGGCATCCAAAACACAAACTCTTTTCTGGTGCAGTTAGACTATCACCATAGAAACCTGACTTTCACAGTAGCAAAGCAAAATTTGCTAGTAATGCAGTATTTATATCAGTATTGCTTCAATACCTCCCCTTTTCCTAATCTTTCCTAAGCATTTAGCAACTTGTCCTGATAATTCAATCATACTATCATCTCTCTTTAAAGGAAAAAACCACCCACCCACCAAAAACTCTGTGCTGAAGCTGGCTGACCACTGCTGTATCTCATCATATTTTCATGTTTAAGCCCACGGTAGATGCGGTCTTCCTCTATTCTTTCCTCCTGGAGCACTTATGCTCTACATTTTCCAAAACTGGAGCTTTAATCTTTTATTTTACACTCTCTTGCCTGTATGTTTCAACACTGAACATGAATTCCTCTTCTAACCCATTTCTGTCTTTATTATTTGATCAAACTTTTGACATCCCTCTGCTACTATGTCACCATCTTCCAGACTACTGCCTTTGCCTTCCTCATTTAAGCGATTTCCCTGATCTTTTTCATTGTGAAAAAACCCTGATTAAAAAAACCCCCAACTTCTGAAGTGCCTGTCAAGCTCTTAAGCTTGATAGAGCTCCAAACAATCTTTGACACTTTTACCTTCCTAAGCAACTTACAAACAGCATCAGCCTTCTGTTTCTTCTCAGAAGCTAAGCTAAGATTGTCTTTCTTTTGCTCTTACCATTTACAGCCCTGTTGCCCTCTTCAATCTTTTAGAGATGCACCTGCTAAATGTGATGTCTTGCCATTTTCATCATTACCATTTTCGCCTTTGAATCTCACTGGCCTGTATAATCTTGTTCATTAAATCCATCTCTTTACAAAACTTCTAGCTTGCAGGTCTTAATGAAGCCATTCACATACCTGTTTTACTTCCAGCCTCAGCTCAAAAAAGCTCAACCACAAGCTCCCTCTCCCAACTACTCTAGCAAGTATTTTTGTCTTCATGCTCATAGCCAGTAACTTTTATTTATGACTGAGAAAATACCACCTCACTCTGCTCTCTGAAGGTGCTGTTGGGAGCATATGACAGTATCTGCTTTTTTGTAAGCTCTTCAAAGCAGATTCTAATAAGAAAAATTAGAATACACATTCCATGCACTGTTGTAATTACAATAGCAGAGTTTGGCACTAATACCACATTATCAAGAGATGAGGAAATATACTGATTATAGAATCACACTCTGATTCTATCAAGTTGATCTAGTGAAAGATGCCTCTGCCCATAGCAGAGGGGTTGGACTAGATGATCTTTAAAGGTCCCTTCCAGCCGAAACCATTCTATGATTCTATTATTTTCAACACAATACTGATGGTAATTCTTTTTTTTAAATGTGGTATTCTTAATTACTAGAAACCAAGTTTATTAAGTTGGTTTTCAGTAATCAGTGGTCACTTTTTTCAAAATATAGGGTCTTCATCATCTGTAGAAAGTTTACACTATCTCCTGCTCAATTTAGCCAGCAGATTCATCTGAAGTGTAGCGTTCTAGTTTAGCTTGAGACAGGTTAGTTATTCAAACAGTTGAAACCATGTTCCCAAGGTAATATTAATAAATTATCTTTCCAAACATTACTCACAAGTCTTTTATATGTTTAGTATAATTATAGAAATGTGTCCCTACAGCATTAATCATTATTTTAAGCTTATAGTTATTCTACAGTAATCCTCATGAACTAGTATGTCAGTGTTTGAGGCCATGGTATATGTTCTCTGCATCCTTATGCAACCTACATGGCAGGGTTTATTAAAGATGAAATAGTATGTTATAGCGCATATCCATTTGAATTTTTTTCTTTCTTTAGGTTAAATGAAGGCGATGCTTACTATGCACTCAAGGATTTTTCACTCCTCATTAAGTCTATTGGGTATGATAAACTTGTGCTTTTTAATAAAGGTACATATTTCATCTTTAAAGCAACTTAAAATGAAACAATGCTTTTTTTTTTTTAAATTTTTTTAAAAAACAGAACATCGCTGAGTGAACTGTGTGATGATCCAAATGATAATGTTCTACTGGCATTTCAACAACTGGGTGAAATCTATGAAAAGAAACTCAAGTGTGTCACCTGAAGAAAAAAGAAAAAAAAAACCACAAAAAGAAAGCAGGAGCAGCACATAGTACTCTCACCACACAGATCAGCTACCTTTTAAGTTAGGGAGTGACTAGGTGCGAGTTATCAAAAATATTTCATAATAAAGCTTTAGTAATATCCAATATTAGTAATACAAAGTTGAATTTAGAAAATTAACCTTTACACATTGACATGTTAGCAATTAAATAATTGTTTCTATTAGATTACAAAACTAGGTAATTGCACATATCTTTCAATTGCACATTTCTTTTTTCAGGCAGTGATATATATGTTAAGACAGCTCTCAAATATACTGAGCAAATGTCACAGTTCTGACAGCTGGTGAGATTAGTAGGACAGCATTGGAAACTTTCAGCCCATTTGTGAAGGATTTTCAGCAATTACTTTCGCAACTATAATCAAATAAATTGTTCTAATTATTTTCCAAGCTTTCTATTAAGTTATAAAGTAGTATCTTCATGAACCATTATAAAAATTTTTAAACCAGTCTGCAGTCTTAGTCTACAAAATTTTAAGTATAAAGAGGATTTTATATCAGTACAATGAAATTTGCTTAATAAAAATGTTCCAACCATATAGAGAATTGCTTCATTTTTCACCTCCTGTATCCTTAAGACTCAGAAAGATCCAGGACACCTCTAGCATACTTGTCAAAAATTCCTTTGCAATACAAATTGTGTTTAGTAAAATATGTTTCCTAACTATTTTCTTGGGGTTTGCTGGGAAGAACAAAGTTTTCAGCAGTATTTTCATACTATTCCTGAAAATTCTTCAGTTTAACATACATTTTAGTCTACTTGTAGTCTGAAAAAATATATACATACATACTAATGTTTAGATAACCTAAGAAAATTAGGCTTTGACAACAGTCCTCATTGCCACACACAATTTTATAATGATGACCAAGATAGTGATGTAAATTATTTGCTATTGATAATAAGCAAAATGTGCATTAAGGACAATTCGGAACCCCATTTCTTCACATTAGCTCTGGTGTTCATCAAATGATCACTGATGAAGTCTTTGACTTAAAAATCTCTTTAGGCAGCATTAAACTACATGCAACATGTCGCTAGGAGGTATTGGGGGGAAAACCTCTATGTAGTCAGGTAGTGCTGCTGAACTACCATCAACTGACTTAATCTCTTTTTTCCTTCCAGTTTTTTAATATGTGAAACAAAATTATGACAGAAATCAAACCCCGTGGTAGAAAAGACTGTTTTAACTCTACTTGGAAAATAAAATTTACTCAAATTATTCTTTACTATTTGTCAAACCATGCCATATGTAGATAAATCTTGCACAACTGTTCCTGAACTAGGGTAGAAGTAACTTTATTTAGACCTTTCCAGGTTCACGTTTCCCAGTATAAATGGAATAACCTTTTTAGCTAAGACACAATTAATTGACCAAGGAATAAAGTCAGAAATTGTTCCTATTGTATTCTCAGTTATTTGACCAGTAACCATGAAATCCTGGGTGAGAAACACTTACTAGGTCTGTCACAGGGTACTAATTTTATATGCTGAAGACTGTAGTGTCTCTTAAAGCATTAGTAATAGCAGTCAACATTTCACTTTTAATAATGTATACGAGAAGTACCTCACACCTGTTACAGCTTTTAGTAAGGAGTCAATAGTGAAAGATGACCAAGTGCTTAAGTCAAAATGACCAAGGAATCAACCTGTGAAAATATCAGAAACATCAGTAATTCTACTGATTTAGTATCTGGGTGGACTGTAATTTTACTGCGACCTATTACAAATAAAACATCCTGCTTACCATTTATCTCCCTTGTAAAACCTTAATGCTGAGTTATAATGCACTTAGACAACAACTTGCCATTCTTGAAAAGCAGTCCTAGGACTGTATTGAACCCCCACACCAACAATTTCTGCTTTCAAAAACTGTATTGTAGTCTGTTTATTTGCTTTATGATTCTATAATGGTGTCTTTTCACTAGAAGTTGAAGTATCTGCTTTAAAGCTTAACTTTATCAAACTCTCATGAAACACTGTAATAGAAATGAACAGAAGATACGTAGAAAATAAGCAATTTTAAGAAACGCAGTAGGGTTTCTGAATAACCCTAACTCATTAGGAATTATTTTTCTTTGTCACTGTAACAGAAAACAAACATTTTCTACAACCTTCTGGCAACAAGTTTTATGGGTGCCTTATCTGTGTGTCTCAAATTGTTCCACTTCTCTTGCTTTCATTATAGTGAGATCAACCTCCATCCATTACACACGCTGCCATTATCATCATGGTCAGCCTTTGTCTTCCAATAATTTAACTTGATACCTTTTTAACACTTCTCTCCTACACATGCAGAAAAACATGACAAGAACGCCTAGAGATAAAAGCAGAACAATTCTTAGGGGAAAACTGAAATACAGTAAGACTTGAGATGAACATAAAGAACTAAAACAATAAAGATAATTTTCACCACCTTCCTTACTATAATGCAAACGGAAGATTAGTTAAGTTTTATAAATTCTAAAAACTATTTTTCAGCAAATTTAGAGGAATGCACTGCCACAGAAAAACTGAGGCCAAGAATTTAACACAAGTCAAATTAAAATTAGATCACTTCCTAAACCAAGAACAGTATTTCTAAGTATTCTGTCACAATAAGTATACTGGTAAGCCTTGCAGAGATTTAAATTTAAGTAATATTTCTCTTATGAAGTTACAAAGATAATTTGGATTTTTTTTCCTTTTAAAAGATGTCTGTCTAGTTGCCTGTGAAAAATTCTGAAGGGTTATTAAACACTCTGATCTAATACTTGCCAGTTGACATAGCTACCTAGCACAAGATTCATTTATTTAAAATCTGGCACCAGCTCTTGCTGGTGAGTGAACACTAAATGAAATAAAGCTTTAATCTGAAATAGCATTACCATCTGCATATTCTAACAGCTAAAGCACAGTTATCTCTTGTATGCAACAAAAAGGTTAATAAATTAGAAAAAGATGGTATTTTTATCCTCACTTCATGTCATATTTCACAGACTAAAAATTCAATGAGTCCTGGATCAGTGAGAAGTGCTGTTTTCCTCTTCTCCTGTCATTACACAAGTTTTAAAAGGAGGTTTTTTGTGTTTTAAAAGCTAGATTCTCCTAATGCTTTCATCAAAACAGCAAGTTAGTATCTGTCCACTGGTTCCAAAACTGTTGCCAAGAGGAACTGAAAATTAGTTGTGACTGTTACTTTTCATAAAGGCAGCGGTTCAGAAGCATAGCTGACACCCTTCTGCAACGCATAACAAGAACATTGATGTAGTGTTTCAGTTTCAAAAGTGCAAGATAAATTATTGACATTACACTAGAACTTGCACCTTCAGTATATATTAAATACATCACAGAAAAAAAGAAAAACAGCAAAAGGGAGATATGCAAAGCAATTTCCAGTAATGCCCTTCAACATCCTTTGTTTTCCCCATGGCTCTCCTCCCTCCCTGCCTATGAGGTGAATGCTATTGTCTGTATTCTTTCCGATTTAACCCTAGTGCAAGTGCTGCTGTATCAAAACAACAATATACTGCTTCCTGTTGCTGAGGCCTCACTGAACCTGCTTTCTGGGACATCTCAGTCCCCCACCACCTACCCACACCCACCCCAGCAGTACTTCTCAGGTGGTCTGCATTCTTAAAGATACAGCATACACAGTCATACTTGAGTCTTTAACAAGACATGACATTTTTGGTTGTTTCTTCAGTTTGGGTTTGCACTATAAAAAAATAACTTTAGTACATTGTACTTGCTGATAAGCAGTCAGGTTTCTAACACAAAGGTACCTCAATTGGCAAGAATCAGGGAGAACAACAGCTGTAAAATCACAGGTATCCCCACTTTTTAATGTGTTAAGTAGCATTTATTTAATTCCAGCTTATTTAAGTATACTCATCTTCCATTTCACTCTCTCTTCATGTCTCTGATTTTCTTCTAGTGGATGTTTTGTCTTCAGCAACAGAAAAATATTCTGATGCACTGCTGGTGTCAGTAGAGATGGATGTTTGACTTAGCTCTTCAGTGTCAGAATCGCTGTCACTTGGCATTCCTCCTGCTTCATTTACCGTAAGCACAGAACCTCCTAAAGGTGGATCATTGCACATGCCAGGAACAGAACAAGCTGCATTCTGAAACTGTACAGACTCAGGTTCATCTTCCCTCCTAGGACAGGAAGAGTTGATCTCAGCAACAGTTTCACTTCCTTCATCTTTTACCTTTGTTTCTTGTTTTGTTGTTGAAATAGTAAGTTGAGTAGAAGATGCGTTCTCATATTTAACAGGAAGGAAAACTGAACAAAAAGGCTGACTACAAGAACGATTACTATCTGTGCTTTCAGTTTTCTCAGATGAGTTCACAGGAAAGAATGAACCTTCACATTTTGGATGACTATGTCTAGAAGCAGGCTCTGCACACTGTGAAGATACAAGCTTCCCTAGATTTAGAGGTGTTTTGTCAGATTTTATCTTCTCTTCTTCTGTTTTTTCAGTACTATTTCCAGACAAAAACACAGAGGAAGTCAGCGAATCAGAGGTATTTCTGACAATACTTCCAAATGAAAATACTGTTGAAGGCAACTGGAAACAGTTATTTTTGAAGGAAAATACACAGTTACTGGGGAGAAGGGGGGACTCTGATACATCATTTATCCCAGATGCAGTGTTGGGTTCTGAAGTACTGCAAGCTACAGCTGTGATGGATTCTGAGGCATTAGCTTTCTGTTCCCATGAGACAGATGGTTTCTGTGTACCATATTCTGCAGTTTCCTTTGCAGAAAGTGTTTTTTCTCTCATGTGAGATGACGTACTTTTGTCAAATGGCTTCTCAGATTGGCTAAAAAATGAGGATAATGGTAAAACCTTAAATGAATTGCTGACTCCCAATCCTGCAAAACAATCTCTTTCTGAATTGCCAAAGGGAAACAAAAAATCTGGTTTCTCACTTTCTGCTGAGTCTACATTAGGACTGGTTGAAGCATCAGAAACTGCATTTTTTGTTACAGGACCATGTTTTCTAAACTTGCTTTCATTCTCATTATCAGTTTTAACTGCACGATCACATTTTCCTAGATAAAATTGAGGGAAAACATATTTCCTGTCTTTCTTTTTGAAGGAAAATGTACCTGCATCTTTAATAAATCTGGGTAATGAGTTGTTACATGCACTGAAAGCAAAAGGTGAAGCAGAAAGTCTCTCTGCAGAAATATCTAGAAATTCTGAATTTGAAACGGTAACATTTACTGATGCTGCTGGTTTTAAGCCAGATGAAGTGCTAGAATTTGTGTCCATTTCGTTGGAAACAGTAACTGCCGATGCCTGCATTGGCAATTTTTCTTTAATTACTAAGTCTTTGGAGTTTTCTGATAAGGCTGGAGTGGTTACTTCCTGGGAACTTCTCTCATGAAATAATTTTAAGTCACCATTTGTTTCAGAAAAGTTCATATTTGTGGATGGGATGCTGTGATTACTGGTTCCAGAAAAGCTTCTCTCAAAGCCATCTGCTCTTTGCAGGGTTCCTGTTTTTCCTTTATCTGTGTTATTTGCTTTGGCAGGTGAAGGTACAAAAGGCGTTCCTGAGGACCTATCCTTCAAAGCCTCAGGAGTTACAAATTTATACTTTTTATTTGCAGGTAAAGTTTGTGTCTTGAACTCATCAGTGAGCTTCTGACGTTCCATATAGTATCTGTAACGTAACTCCTACAATTACAGCAAAGAATCCCATTAAGCAAAATGGCATGTGTGGATTCAGAGTTTATAAACCCACATACGGTCCTAAGACTGAAGAAAAGTTTTCATATATTCTATAGCATTTATGATGTATTTTTCCATTGCTGCTAGAAGACAACAGAACACAAGTCATTATGGAAAAAAGTTCTTTAAAAATAATTGAACAAGATACACATGGAACCCCGATGACAAAGTAGGTTTTGAAACAGGAGACTATAGAAAACTGTTTAAAGTGACTGCCAAAACCACAAATAACTAAAAATTGTAGCTTAGACAGTAAGTGACAAATTCTCAAGTTGTCATGAAAAATAACCATCTGAAACCAATTTAGCTGGTCGTAGTTTTTTTTACTAGATAACAATAACTATGTAAGTTGTATTCTCAACGGCAATAAGCCACAGATGTTCTTCAAAATAATACAGCAAAAGAAAAATAATTCTATATTAAAGGACCTAAGCAACTTCTTCATTTAATCATCTGCCATTGGCATTCTCAGAACATACATTATGCAATTCACTGCCAGCCATGCTTCACCAAATGTAACTAGAATAATTCTGTACAGAACAATACTCACTCAGCCACCCACATGGAACTGCTCGTGAGTGAAACAATCTAGTTGTATAACTAGATCATTGGAAATGAAACAAAAAGAGAGACTGGTTTCAGTTTCATGTCAAATTATCAGGAATTTAGTCTTAGAAGAGTGAATTCTATGATCTTCAGAAAACAGAACACAGGCAGATGACTTCCTCTTCAAATAGGCAACAGGGAAGCTTATTTGGATTACAAAGCTACAGATGTGACTCAAAAAGCCACAATAAAATATAAAAATAAGTATTTGAAGTCAGTAGTAAGATTAAGTTCCAGCTTTCTGAAGAAAAAAGAAGAGTAAAATCCTGACAGCTTTAATAACCTAGTCAGATTTATATTCTAGAATTGGAAGGGTAACTTTCTACTAAGAAAACTGAAAAAGATTGTAACAGTTTATTTAGAAAGTTGTGTCATAACAAATAGTAACTTAGCCATACTTACAACAGATGTTCAATCATACCTCATGACTCATATTTTGAAACGCTGACATTTCTGATATTGACATTAAGCGAGTACAGATCCTGCTACCATCTGCTAGTGCTTCCTCCTGTCCTGCTACAGGCTGAAAAATGTTTTGCAGCAGACATTATAGTTTATTTTGATAAGAAAAAATAAACAAAAGAGTACAGTGTTGTAGCCCCATAGTCAATAACTTACAAGAAACGTGTTGGGTATATTCTTCTGGTCCTGCCATTGCTTTATGTTATTTTTAACTAGAGTATTTTTTGTTGAATTCTCATTTCCTCCAGAAGGTAGATCTATCGGAAAGAATACAAGAATACTAATGGAGAGTATATTAAGTATGGAAAATACCAAAAGGTTCCTGTGCATCTAAACACAGATTCCAATTAAGAACAAAAGTATATTGCCCTAAGTGAGACCCTAGTACTTGTCAAAACTTCTGTGATAGAAAGCAAGTGGCCCGCACAAGAAGTTTTCTAAATGCCTGGAGATTCCTGCCCTGATACAAAATCCACCATTTTCTCCTTGAGGTAAAAGCATTTAATCAGAGCCTAGTTAACATTCACACTACACTACAACAAATGCCCATCTACTTCAGCAACACACTTCGGACAGTGATGATACTGGTTGTATAGGAAAATAATAATGATACTTCCCCCAGCTTCCAAAAATAGATCCTAGGGATTTTGTAGAGAAAGCACATTCATAAAATGCATTTAAAAGCCCTCGATGAATTTAACATCCATTAATTTCTTCAGATGCTTTCTGAACTCTTGCATGCTTTTGCCATGCAGATTGTTTATTATCAATTAGTTCCACAAATTGCAGGTTGCTAGAGTGATTCCCTGAATTTTGTCCTATATCAAGTCCTTCTTCCCTACCTTTAACAATGCCTACATTAACAGGCATTAACTTCAAAGCCAAGATTTCATTAACCACAGGTTTGATATCCATCTTCTTTTGAGTATATTCTGGTGGTTTTTCATAGCTGGATGCTATATTCATCAGGTCAAGCTGAGTTTTCATTCTGGAAAGGGAAAAAACCCCCCCAATCTTATATACTTTTCTTAAGGCTCACATGCCAACAACTAAATTACACCTACCTAATGCAAAAAAAATTAATTTTAAAAAGAAATCACTAAAAGGGAGAAGATATCAGAAAAAGTTAAGTCCTCAATAAAATGTCAAGTTTCCTAGATTTTTTTTCTTAAACCTTACTACTTGACAATTCATTTGAATTAGGTTTCATACACAATGGAAATTGCAATAAGTAGTGCCTGTAGTTCAGCAAAAAGATTAAAACACCCCCACTTTTCTTAGTGTACAATACCTGAATCTAAATTATACTCTTTCTTCAGAGGGCATTGCTAATGTTAGTCTCAACCACAACATATTTTAAAGAACTCCATTTCCAATATTCTTTCTTAAACTCTGCTTAAAAAGCAATAAGAAATGTAATTAAGAATCTTTAGAAAAAAAATATACAGGGTATGTGCACTACAAACACAAAAATGAAGACACTGCAGAATCTCCGTACACACTTAAAGATTTTTGTAAAAGCTTCAGGCATGCTTCAGTATTCCTGAGTTTAAATATCTAAAAATATCCAATCGTCATGTCTTAATGAATTCCTATACTCAGTTTTTGCCAGGGAGCCAATTCAAAAGATTGATTATCTCTAATCCCAGACAGTACATCACTAAAATTCTTGACACATTGCCTAAGATTTGGAATATGGAGCATCCAAAAAATCTGAAAGCATTATAATGTCTTAATTACCAAATACTATTTTCATTTTAAGTTGCTATATCTGACCATATCCAAAGAAACTATTTTCTTAGTTTTTAATCTTAAAATTACACTAGAGAACTAACAAAGCATGAAAAAAAATATATATACCTTGTATTCAAGCCACAGGCCACCTATAAATAAAACAAGAATTTGTAAGACATGAATGAGTTTTCCTCCAACTCTCAAAAGAAGGAGATTATTGCTTTATCAAAATACTTCAGAGACTGAACTCCCTGTCTTCATTTCACAGGACTATAGGAAATAAACCTGTTAATATTAAAAAAAAAAAGGAGCATACAAATGTAAAAAAAAAAGTATGTCTGGGACAATGATTTATCTTGTCATGTTTTGTGTTAAAGACAAAAAGAACTCCTTCAGAGCCAAATGAAGGCACTCAAATCATGACCCATATGGTTATCTAATCCATTTCAGATGTTCAGATATCTGTAAACATTCCAATGACAGACTGTTCTGTATTTCTTGGCAAGGGAAGCCTCTGCTACCTGTTCTCAAGGTGCTATTTACACTGAGATTAAAAAAAGCTGTCTTTTTAGTTTTAATTCAGCCAGATAATGGCAATATGAACTGCACTGCACTGTAGTCAAGTGACACTTCCCAAAGAATGGGAGTAAAAACCTCACTGGATTATAGACTAGCTGCCTCCGTTTAAAAACCCGGTGATCTCATTGAACACCATCTTAAAACAACAACAAAAACCGACCTCACTGAAATGAGTTGTGTAGTGTTATGAGGGGCAGGTGTTCCAAGTTTAAAGCATACTCATCACTGGAGTCAGAATATTTCTTCCAAAAGTGGGAGTTGCTTTTACTTTGGATAGAAGTGACATTTTCCTTAACGAGTTGTTACCAGAAACTTAGTAACAGCTCTAAGTACTTTCTTAGCTTCTCATTTATCTGAAAGCAGCAAAAAGACCCACTGCAGAAAACAGCAATATGCTGTAGTTTCTTAGGAAAGCATAACCCTTGAAATTAAGGAAAACACAAAATTCAATCATTATTTAAGTACTTTGCCCCATATCTACCATCTGCCTAAATTCCATACAACTGCAGCCACAGTGTTTGACATGAACAAGATTAAGAGGTCTACACTAGTTTAGGTAACAGTGAAGATTAAGCTTGTGTCTTGGGTTCCTCTAGCATTTATCTCTAAGCCAGAAACAGTGTTTTTCTGTACAGTTCCCTTAAACATTCTGAGGAAGACTTTCAGGGTCTCGAATACAGAAGTGTATATACTACATAGTAGAGCGTATGTCAGGAGCACCTAAATCAGCCTATTCAAAGCTGGCTTATCTCCATTGCACACCTCAGTGCAAAGTTTACAGTAGGTTTTAAAATCAGTATAATCACCTCAGCTCAGGTATCCTAACATGGTACTCCACTGTGCAGCACAGACAAGTTATCTATTCTGGCTCCAATCTTTACCCAAAAAGCATTTTTATTGTCTTGCAACTTCAAAAATGCAATGGAAATGCTCAACACACAAAGCATTTGAAAATAAATATGAAAAAGCAAATAAATGTGAGAATTTTGAAGGCAGTACTAGTAAATAACTCCCTATGCAGCACCAAGGTAGCTTACTTTCACAGCTGGTAGCATAATACAGGAAGTGTTACAGCAACAGCTACACAGTCAATATTAATTTCATTAGTTTTCAGTGAAGAAGGAAAGTCTCTACTGAATTCACTAAATATAATTGATAAGCTGCAAAGAAAGCTTTTCAAACTTTTCTAAAACGAAAAGCACTGCTATAAAAAAAAGTATGAAGTGTTAAGTAATTTTAGTCTGTATTTTTCATTTGTTGAATTTCTTTTTCCTGATCCAGTCGTTATCACAACCTACAAAATAGCAGGCTGTATATGACATTTGAGGTTCATTATACAACTGATATCAAATAATAACTAAAAGGCCATCACCTCCAGGAAACGCTGAGGATCACACTCATGGACAAGCTTTTCACAATCCTTCAAAAAATTCTCAATGGTCTTCTTGTGAGTTTCCTTCATTTTCTTCCAAATCTGAAATTCTTTCTCTTTTTTACTTCTTTGATTTTCAACATCTTCTAGCAATTGCCGTTTCTTCATTTCCAGGGTTTTGAAAATTTCTCCAAATTCCAGTGCAATTATTTCTGCATCACTGTTCAGCACCGTCTAGAAGCATGAGAACATAAAAACAGATGAAAATGCAGTAACAATGTCTATATGGGAGTCACTTCCCCAAGTAAGCTCAGAGCACATCTCTGCCACAAGGAGCACTAGTATACTCCACGTTGTGATTAACCTATCATGAAAGAGAAATAAAGACACATACATAAAATACATATATTTCTATATAATATATAAAAATATAATATATAAAGATATTTTTATAGTATACATTCATATGTATATAAAAATATCCAGCAACTGTAACTCACGTCCGTATCATTTGGTTGACTTGAAATTTCATTCATCAGCTTCTCATTTATTATTCTCATTTTTTTCAGACTGCTGAAGAAGGTTAACTGCAAGACAATTGAAACACTTAATACAACTTTATCCACGCCATAAAATAAATACATTTCAGTGGTTATCTAGAACCACATCATGGGATGTGCCGTAAAACATATTAAATAAAGGCTGTGATTCAAAACATCACAACATTTAATGCTTTCCTGGATCAGTACACAAACTTACTTTTGCTATTTTGCAAAATAATATTTTTAGGCTCACCTACAGTGCATATTGCTAGAGTGGCTACAGGTTTACTTCATAGCTTAAAAGACAAAAGGCTGAGGGAAACAATGTTGGGTTTTTTTTAAAAAAACCTCTCCCCTCACACAGACATCTATCACAATGTAAGTTTTAAGGCTGTTATTCCAGTCTGACAAGCAACTGTGTGATAATCACCTTTTTTTTTTTTATATGCCTCAATGATAAAATAGAAAGCTGTCCATAACCGAGTTATTTCTGTTTGGTTTTAAACTAAGAATATCTCTGTTTTTTTTCCTCCTTTACCTACCGTATCACTAAGTTTTACATAGAGAGTCCAGTGCAAACACTGTTTTCCCCTGGTTTCCTGAGTGACATGCAATTAGTGATGGGAGAGGCAGTAGGGAAATCAGTGCAAAAGCAACTTGTGGCTTAAAGAATAGTCAGCGCTGTACTTGAACTTTTATACCTATACTCTTCATCGCTGCCCTGCAGTCGTTTCAATTACTGCACAGCAGAACTGCTGTATGACATGCCACCCTGCACCCAATTTGCATAAGGCATGAAAGGCTTATTCTACCCAAATGGTAGCTATTTTGGCAAAAAACACAACTACTACCGCTACAAAGCTGCCAACCAACCATTAGGCCAGGCAGTTGCTGTCTTTATGCAAACAGGAATGCATTTTGGTTTTACATTTATGAACTTATTACTTACCTAAGCCAGCTATTTCTAAATATGTAATTATCTCTGACCCAAATTACCTATGCCAGCTCAGAGAGCCTATAAACAAAATATCTGTGGGCGGGTTTTGTTTTTTTTTGTTTGTTTGTTCGGCTTTTTTTGTTAGTAGGACTAACATCTTCCTGAACTTGGAAAAACTGGATCCAGACATGCAATAAACTCTTAGCATCAGTGCGTTTCTTCGGCCAAAGACCGCCAGTCTCGATATTAAAAAGACCCCCCACAAAACAAAACCGAAACCCAACCCAACCCAAAACCCCCAACTCCTCAGGTGCTTTGGTAAGCTGGGTTCCGCTCTGTGGACACCGTAATCCCGCCCGGTCCCCGGTCTGCGGCGGCGGAGGTCTGACGGCAGCAGGGGAAGGGCACACCCCGGCAGGCCACGAACAAACCCCGGCTCCCGCTTCCAAGCGGCAGACCCCCCCCCCCCCCCCCCCCCCCCCGCTGCCTCTCGCCTGCCCACCACACCGCGCTTCTCACTGCGTCGCCCAGTAAGAGCAGCCCAGGGCCGGTGGGATCCCCCGCGGGAGAGCCGGACCCCCGGCGCGGAGGGGAAGCGCGGCGCTTACTTTTTCCTCCTGGTACACGGTGTCCATGAGGTTGACGGAGTGGAAGATGCCTTGGTGCTCCTCAGAGACGCACTGCCCGCACCCCGCCTGGCGGCACATGCGGCAGTACAGCTGCACCAGCCGGCTCGGATGCTTGTGGCAGGTTCCCCCGAGCGCCAGGGGGGAGAGCAGGCCAGGGCCCTGCCCCGGCTCTGCCTCCCCCGCCTTGGCGGCCCCTGCCGCGCCGGACCGGTAGAGCTTGACCACCTCCGCCAGCGTGGTGTTGACCGGCAGCGCGGCGGCGCCGCCGCGGGGCAGCGGGCACAGCTTCCTGCACAGCGGGCACGACACCCGGGCGCCGGCCGCGCCGCCGCCAGCGCCCGCGCCCGCGCCCGGCCCCGGTCCCCCCCGGGAGAGGCGGGCCTGCGCCTGCCCCTGCCCCCGCTGCTGCTGCTGCTGCTGCTGCAGGCGGGCGGCCTCGGCCGAGGCCAGGCACTCCAGCACGCAGCCCCGGCAGAAGTTGTGCGAGCAGAGGGGCAGCGTCACCGGCTCCTCGAAGAGGGACAGGCACACGGCGCACGTCAGGCTGGCCTCCATCTGCGACAAGCAGGCGGGCGGCCGAGGACGCCGCTCCTGCTGCCCCGGGCCCGGCTCGCAGGCGGGCCGGCTGGGCGCCCCCGCCTCGTCACGCCGCCCCGCCGCTTCCAGCCCGGCGGCAGCGAGCCCCGCCGCCGAGGGGCCGCGGGCCAGAGAAGCAGCCGAAGACCCGGCAAGCTCCGAACTCCAGCCGCCGCGGCCAACCGCCAACTTCCCAGGAAGCGGAGCCCGGCGGCCCGGGGCGGGGCAAGGGGACACGACGCGGTGGCGATTGGGGAAGGCGCGAGACTGACAGCGCCGCCTCCCAGTCAGGGCAGAAGAAGGGAGTGAGGCGGCGCCACAGGGACGGGGCGGGGCGGGGCGCGGAGCTGACCGTGTGCGACCGGTGGCCCGGCCGCGCCTCGCCGGCGGCGTGGGGCGGGGCGCGGCGCGGCGGGGCCCGCTGGGGCCCGCCCCCCTGCCCGGCCTGTGAGTGGCTGCGCCCCGGGACGCCTGCGGGGCCTTAGCGCCGCCGCCGCCGCCGCCATTTTGTGACAGGCTCTGCGCGGAATTCCCGCTCTGCGTTTTGCGGGGGGGGGGGGGGGGGGGGAGGGGGGCCTCGTGCTGTGGGAAGCACCGCGTGAACAGGGCGTTTGCGGTTGAGAGAGGTGTCCGCGTTCCCGTCTGCACGTACACAGAGTTAAAGCGAAGTAGCTCCCCAGTGCTGAGGTACGGCTGTTATTAGCTACCTCTACGTACAGTTGCAAAATCGTGATGCAACCGAAGCTTAGGGTTTTGTTACTGCTGACAGACCGGGATAGCGCTCATCTCGTTCTCGGTTTTGTTCCTGCTTTATTTTTCTTCCCAGAGCCGTTCCTTCCAAAGTTCTGCCTTAACGATTACATTATCCACCTGAAATATTTTGAAATGTGTCAAACGCGAGAAGGACTCAACTGAAATTTCAAGTTTATTTTAAATCAGTAGGTTTGTAACATAAAGTCAGTATTTGCAAAAAGGCAAGATGCACAGAAAGTAACGTTGTTCTCACAGACCGAGGGAGGGGACAGGTGCAAACAGCATAAAAGCGGATTCGTATGTTTTTATAGTAGTGCTTTATGCAGTCATAAGGAGCCATACTTGCAGAAAGTACCTGTTTAAAAAAACACCCTAAAATGTCCGTATCAAGTTGGAAACCTTGGTAGCTGCAGGAGAAGAACAAAGGGCAGTTCATTTAGTGAGTCGTACCACATTTTCCCTTATGTCTGTTTACGTAAGAGACTGACAGGAGGTACAAATACACAGGCTGGAAAGTCTCATCGATAGGCTGCATTGAATAGGCTCGGGGTACTTAAAAGCAGCGTCGTGTTTTCCTGTGGGATGAAGACTTGAAGCCAGGCTTTGCGGCCTTTCCCCGTTGTGGTAGGAGTAGTAGTTGTCACCAGATGCTGTCAGACTGCGTTTGCTGGTATTCTGAGGAGCACTGCATCCTTCAGCCTCATTTGGAGGTGCGGTGTTACCTACTACTAGTCAACTCCTGAATTATACCATCTGGGGCATCCTGGAAATACCTCAGTGCTCTGAAGGTCAGTATTCAATTAATGAAATACCTCAGTGCTCTGAAGGTCAGTATTCAATTAATGATTAAAATGAGAGAGGCGCAAATAGAATTTCAGCGTTTAATCCTCTGGAATTTCTCCGCTCAAAGCTACGTAATGCTTCGTCTTCCAGGGGCCTCTAGTGCGTGGCACTAAATCAAGAATGGTTTGGGATACCTGATTCTAATTTTTGCTTTCGTTTCGAATGGGAAAGGGGAAATGCCATTAAGTACGTAGGCTAAATGAAAGAGAATACAAAAGCACTCTTTGGTGAGTGACTGATTAATAGACTGGGGCAGATGCTTACTTTGATAGTAACTAAAATAATAGTGTTCAGGAGCATAGAGTATGAGGTATAAGAAGTGTGAAAGAAAAGAAAAAAACTACTTAAAGGAAGAAGTCATGCTGCTAAAAGTAAATAAAGCAAAACCTTTGTTTTTTCTCTCCAGCGTGGAATTGAATAGGTTCTTCCAGAGCCTATTGTCTAATGTTTGGGATGTTGCGAGACTAAATGATAAACATACGCTTACATGGAGTTACTTTACTACTTGCTTCATTAATTGACATTAACCATACAAACAGAAATATTAATTAGAACTAGGGATAAGACCATGTTCCTGCCAAAATGTTTTCCTGTCTCAAGAAATACTTAGCAAATGTATAGCACTGATTTTTGTGTTCTTTTATGTAGAATAGGGATCTCTTCCAGTTAATGTATTGTGTATAGCTTCAATTTCTATTTAAAATAGATTTATACAGCCTTCGAAGTTCATATTCTTCTTCCTTAATAATCTTCAGCATCACCAGCACAGATAGCGAGTAAAGCACTCTCATAATGCCCTGAAGCAAAATGCTGCAAGAAAAAAAACACCACATTTCTGTGACTGTACATTTTCTTAATTTTTCTTTTCTTGGTGTGTGATAAGGACTAGACTGGTGTTGTAAGGTTTTGTAAAACATTACTGTGTTTTCATAAGGATTTTAGGCCAAGATTTTTCTGATTTCACATACCTCGGGCTTTGGTTGCGTGGGCACCTTGAAACAATCTACCTTTGAAAGGTTGGATCAAACCTGTTTAATTCTTCTCAAGTTCAATACCAAAAAATCATGAGCAATTTCTTATGGTTACTGCACATCTTACGGTTGGATTATAGCATCATAAAAAAGGTAAAGTGTCCTAGCAAGAGTCATTTTTCTACAATTAAACAGTGTTTGTTTTAAGGTACAGAGCAAGAGTACAAGAGTAATAGTTTTTCTGAAGGTTGATACTACCTAAGCACAAGGATAAAACCAGATTTTTATTTCAATTTTGCATGAAAGTGGTATCAGGCTAACCTTGCAGGGCGGTGTCAAAGAAAATGGTATCAATTAGTGTAGCAACTATTCATGCAAATTGTTCCTCAGCATTCACTGTCCTGCCCTGTTTATATCCTCTTCTTGCTCTTGGTGAGGGACAAAAAGACATAGTATGAGAGTGAGCTGAGAATTCACTGCTCACTTACTGAAGTCAGCCCGAGGCAGTGAAAAGATAGCTTATTGTTTTTATACGTTACTTTTTTTTTAAACCCAAGTGATTGAATGGAGATTAACCCTTTGTATATTTCTGGTAGGGCTTGGCACAGTCTGTGTGGTGCCAGTGCTGAACAGATGCAAAAGTCTGTAAAAACTTACTTTAATGTCGTGAAAGAGTGATTTTCCATATCTCTCTTTGTATCGCTGTCGTATATTCATCAAGTCAATCTCACTCCTGGCAATGAGAATCCTTATAACTGTTTTATTGTGAAACCCTAAGTCCTAAAAAGAAAAGAAGATGAGAGGCAACTTGACAGTTGGACAGTATGTGTTTGCCCATCCGTATATGCTCATATGAATATGTAATAGATAAGCCAATTTATTAGTCTACCCATAAAGATATCATAGATTTTAAAGGAGTCTAAGCATTCAAAGGTTTTATCCTACAGAATTTTCACATGCTCAGATAATAGAATTCATGTTACTGAATAACAGAGTTTCCCCATATATCAGTGTTTTAACCATGCACTGAAACTTTTAAAAACAAAAACCCGATGAACTTTTGTCAGTAGTCTTAGGTATTCAGTTTGTAGGTAGCTGTTGTGATTGTTGTTGTGGAGTCCATTCAGACTACACTGAAGCTAATAATCTATTTCACAACTGCTGCTGAATGTGAATTCTGTGAGATTTTTAACTATTGATTTAGAATTTACATAGCTTGTATTCAGCTGTGGTTTATTTCAACTTTCTGAATAAATTTTCATATTGTAATTGTGTGGAGAATGGGGACATCTAGTGGCAGTAAGAGTAATCAAAACATTTAGGGTTGGGATGACTGATGACCAGTTTAGATTGCTTAAAGCTAAATCATAATTTTATCGACTAGCCATTGATATTGAAATCTTCTTCTTCAAAAAACAAGTAATGAGATATGTTAAAAAGCTGCATATACAGAATTTGATACATGTTTGATGGCTACTTTAAAATCTTCCTTATAAACCATTACGGACTATTATTTCGAGTATTAGAATCCTGGGTGGGTTTTATTATACTGTATTATAAATGGACGTATAAAAAGCTTTTGGTATAATCTGGACATAACTTCACTGCAAAAACAGACACTATTTTAAATTTTTGCATTTCTTTTGTGTTCATTAAAACACTTAGATAAAACAGAGTAAAATATTAATTAAAGCAAAATGCAAACGTTTATTCTTAATCATTGAAAACTTCTTCCTGCAGCAGATACATCATCTGAATATAATAAAGAAGAAAACTATCTATGTGATATTTCCTAAAATTAAAAATGAGGTTTTAACTTGAAAAGCGGTCTTGATACAGGGCCTATGAGAAACATCCCTTTTCCTGATAGCTGGTATTTCCTGGTACTTTTGGCAAACCTTTTTCATGTCACGTGCCAGAATCCTCTTTTGACCATTCAGACAAAATACGGCCTCTTCCTCTCAGCCCCCAGGATTTTCTTTGGTTCTTTGCTGCCCCTGTTGCTGGTTTAGCTGAAACAGGGGACAGCAGTAGTGGCAGTATCTGGAAGAGGATACTGGGACACTGCTGAAGTGTTGCTGAAAAGTTCTGTTCAATGGTTCTGGCTTGAATCCTATCTTTGCCATTCCAGCTCTCAGATGATATTTCACATTTTACCCATGGCTGGCTTTTATGACCATCTTCTAAAGATTACACTTAAAAGATTAGGCTTAAAAGATTGTGCTTTATTTTTTATATAACATAACGCATCATTATTTTCACTGATGAATGAAAAACAAAAGAAAATGTCTTCAGCGACCTCTAGTAAGAAGAATTTGTAGGTGTTTCTTTGCATGTACCCACATTTCTTCTTGGCACTCATTTGTTTTAGATTGTTAGCACTTACACACAAAGATAAAAGAATCTATGTATATACATTGAGCCCCACAAGAAAACATGACCATTTGTTTTTATGTAACATTAATTCATGATTTCATTTTTAGTGATACTTACTGAATCTCTAGAGACAAAAATTACGTAGTATGAAAAGTGCACATTGAGTTCTGCACAGCAGGGGGAGATACAATCCATAGGAAAAAAAGGGTTTAAATTAAAAAAAAAAAAAAAAAAAAAAAAATTGACACCAGACAGATTTTTTTAAAAGGAATCTATATATTTAACTTTTTACTGTTACCGTTAAATCCTAACTGTTGCTTAGGCACTACTGCTTTGAAATTTATGTAGATACCAACAGTTTTAAACCACGCAATCACACCTTAAAGATTGAACTGACTGATTTGTAAGGACTTGCTTAAGAATAATCAAGCAAACAAAAAAATAGGAGGCTACTTTTTATGGTATGTGAAAAAGAAAGACTACTTACGTGAATTGCATTATAAAGCCTGTAAGCAAAATAGGAAGGCTTGTCACGAACACAGAGAACTAGGAGAGAAGAGTTGCAACAAGTAAACCTAAGATTATTATAAAAGAATTTCTGTTGGCTTTATGCTCCTTGAAATATAAAGCTGGGTAGTGCTGTCCATGACTCAGCTTAAAATTAAGCTACCAGTTTTCACAACCATAACTATATTCACAATTTAAAAGGTCTGGCACTTATTTTGGGTGGGTACTCATTACTGTTGCATCGAAGGCCATATTAAATATCAGTGAATATGCTTACATGACATCTTTGTAGAAATATTATTATCCTTATTCTATAAATGGAAAACAAAGGCACATAAAGCTTGGAACTTGTTTATATACCACTGAAGTCCTGAAAACTTTGCCAATTATTTAATATGTGTAGAATCAGTTGGTAATGCAGTTATCAGTGATCACACAAAATTTGTTATCAAATAAAGAACAGATAGTAATTCTGCTCAGTCAGAATCTAATGCTGCATATATACATTTTTAGTTTTACACAAACATGGAAAAGTAGTTCAAATATTATTTTCTAATTATCTCTGAAAATTTAATTATACAATATAGGAAAGTAGATAAAAATATCAGAAGAATAATATTCTTGATGCATCAGAGATACCATACTAGATATTTATTATGAGATTACTGCTAGTATAAAATAAATATTTTTACATTACCTATTGCAACCAGTAATTCTTGAAAGTATCCATCATAACATTCGTTAATGGCATCTACTATGTCTTGCCCGGAGATATTTTGGAACTCCTGGAAAACTTGGAGGGGGGGAGGGGGGGGAAGAAATCTTGCTTTATTCTAGTTCATTAGTAGTGATCAACTTGCCTTTTTTTTTCCCTGCTTCCCCCAGTACTATAAATATTGAGTTTATTTTTTCCCCTATTTATTTTCAGTGTTTCATTATGTTTCTATCTTCCAGGTAAGGCAATCTAAATGAGTAGCCTGAAACCTGGCTTCCAGGACATTCTTTCTGGGTTCTCCAGTACACAGTATAAAATGAATGCACGCCAAAGCCTCTGTTTCACTGGAAGCTTTAATAAATTCTCTATCTAGCAACCTCTCTTTACAATACATGTAAGAATGTCATGTCATTAAGACAACTTCCTTGCTTAGCTTGTCTAAAACTGGCCAGAGATTCACAGATTGTGACAAGAAGCCATGGCGTGACATGCATAACATGTTAGTATCCAGACGTGGCCACTCTCTGGATAGTGCAGGTATGCAGACTGACACACACAAATATACAGGGCGTGCTTACTTCTTTAGGGAAGGAGGAAAATTTTCAACTCGCTGCTTACTACAAAACTTAGGGAGGACTACATTACAGAGCCCTCAAATCTCTTACAGAAAGAGAGTAGAGCATAAGCAGGTGTGTTGCATTATGTTAATCCTATCATCACCAGCCTTACAGAAGTCATGACAGGAGAATTTGTTGATCCGTGACAGCAAAGTAGTTCTAAGCTACTGTTAGAAGTCGGCATAAAAAATACAGCTGGCTGCACAGTGATAAACTTGTTACCAAACGGATACAACAGGTTTCTTTTCTGAAGTGGAAGGTCTGGATGATCTCACGTAAATTTCTTGCAATCTGTAATTATGTCTGATTATCTATTTTAAATAAAAATGTCCCATTATGTTTCTGTGTGTATGTTCATTATGAGAGAGCGAATGTGGACCCTGAAGTGGTCCCATCAAAAACTTCTTTGAAACTTCTGGGGAAAAGCTTCAACACAGCAGTGTGTTTTCACATCCAAACATTTGTTGAAAATACTCCAACTGCCTCTCCCAAGGTGTTTCCGCTCACACAAAGAGTTACTTAGGAAAAATGAAGAGACTAGTTAAGAAAACTTTGCCTCATTCTGTTGTGTCATGTATAAACTCAGTGCAGCCATAGCCTATGCCTTTCTTTGATGGTGCATTCTTCCCTCTGTTACTAGGCATCCTGATGTCTGTCTGTTCTATCTACAGCTGCTGGTAGTCATCACGCAAAGTTCAGTTTTGCATTACTTCCAAAATCCCATTAACATCAGTGGGAGTCTGAGACCTCCAACAGTTCACACTTAGGTTTCAGGCTAATACCCTGCTGCATACTGAGCTTCTTGGTATGTAAACCATGGGTTTTTTAGCAAGGCAGATTTTTCCTTTCCAATCTGTGTTGAAACAGTTGAACCACTGGATTACCCATCCACAACTGCTGGTAACTCTTGTTGCAGAGAATCATTTGCAGCAAGTTTTTGTGTTCGCCTGTTTTCTGCTGACATGCTTCCCATAGAATCTAATATACCAGAAAAAGGAAAAAAAAAGGCAAAAGATTTTAAGTAATGCCTAAATTACTTTTCAACGTTTGTATTTGTTCTTTTTTTTTTTATGTTTGAGAAGTTCACATCTGACTATATTTACCATTGCATCTTGAGCAGCTGTAGAAGGATCTGCATATCCTTCCATCCTTGTTCCCTGGGGGAAAAAAAGATACGTTTTCTTCAAAAGTTAAATCCTAAAAGACTGTAGGAATATAAAGTTGTCTGTATATGAAGTTACGTTTAATTTCTTGAGATAACATATATGGGCTTTTAGATTGGATCAGTGTATTCGATGGTTGAATTTGCAACTGTAGAAAATATCCTCAAGTTGTCATGTTGTGTCTTCATTTCCTCTAAGAAGAGGAACTCTGGAATGACAAACGGTCTTGTGGGAGGAAGAAATGGGCAAAGTGGATAAACCGATCCCATTTTTAGTCCCATTTTAAATAAGCTTTTACCTTACCACCACCATCCCACCACCATTGCCAGTATTATAGATGTTACATTGCTTACTATAATAGGTAACTATGAGGGGAAAACAAGGATAAGAGTAACATTTGTAATTCGCTGATTATTTGTTATCAATATGCGTATTACCAGAAGAATCTTTTCTCAGGTTTTTTTTTCTCCCTGCACAAACCATAGGAGCAAGCACATCAACAAAATTGAGATTTTGCTTGCTTGTAATCATCCTCTAAAATTAAGATTCAAGACTAGGAAATTGTTTGACAACATTGATACATAAACCACAGAAGAATACTTAATTTTCCCATACATTTAATAGTTTTTCGGTTACACAAATCAAGCTGATATGCCTTAGTAAACACGCTATGATCTGAATTATATAGTTAGAAAAAGAGAAGAGCACACAACTTTTGGAATTGCTTTTTTAACTATAATTGTCTTGTAAGGATACAAATCAGCCTTGGTTGCAGAACCCTCAACAATCTCAAGCTGCATGTAATCACTGCCTTAATGATATGTGTTTGAAGCAATTTAGATTAAAATTTACAGGCATTTTACCCTATATGTGAAAGGGAGGATTAAAATTAAGTATTGGCTGTCAACTTGTAGCATGACTGATTTGTAGCTCTTTCCTGTTAAAAATGTTAATTTATATTTTAATTAAATTGTAAGAATTTCACACAGTGGAATTCCTCGTAACAAGATAAATTACTTGAAGGAAATTATGCTGGAATGACTGCATAAAGTTACATACATGAGAAAACACAGGAAAAAAAGAAAGACAAACGAACAATAAAATAAGTTAAATAATACTCTACATGAGTCAAACACCCACTTTCCCCAGTAACATTTAACAGTGACTGCTCTTGGCATAGTTTTGCTGGAGAATCCCACAATATGTATAGTTATTTTTTAAATTGGAGAAAATGATCATAATTCAATTAATGCCTAAAAAAAGAGAATTAGAATAAAAATCTGTTTGTCTCATACTAGAATGCTAGTTAGCCTGAATTTGTAACTCTGTTAATTTATTTAGGAAGGACTATAACCGATAACTTCTAATGTACCTCAGTGTGGACCTGTGTAAATACCACACTATGGCAATTGAATAGTTTGCTCTCCATATGTGAAGCACATTTACTTCTATCTGTAGTCAGATGTGTGTGTCATCAATCCCAAGATTTAACAGAAATCAAAGCAAAGAGTGTCTGAAAAAAGCATTAAAGGATGCAGTGGAAATGTTGCTATAGAATAATCTGCAAGTTGCATGGTGCTAGAACTAGAAAGGATATATTTTAAAGAAATATCGCTGAGTTTTAATATAAGATCATATCCAAACATGGATGATTCAACTAACAGTCTTCAAAGTATACAGTATAACTGAGTAAAGTTGGAACTCCCTGCAACTCTTCTTTATCTTGAGAAAAATAGCAGTTAGATCTTGTTAGCTAAGAAGTTTCTGATTTCAGGCCTCTATCAGTATCTGCGGTTTAAGAAAATAAGGACTAATAATGTCTCAGATAATTTATTTTAAATTTGTTCTTTTGGCAAGTAAAATGTGTACTATGGTTTTAATAAAGATGAGAAGTGAGGTTGCTTAACCTGTAGCTCTTCATTTTTAATCAAGGAAGAATTTTCATTATTAGGGGGAAAAAACACCCAACATTAGAAAAAAATATTTCCTGTTTATAGCTTCTACATTTGAAACATCTGCTCTTTATCTCTGTACCTCAGTGAAGCCTGCTGCTATTTTAAATCTTAGTTAAGAACCTTTTCACCAGACACATATGTAAAAATACAGATGTACCTTACGTATGCTGTTATCTCCTGGCAGTCCTTTTTTCATTATTTGTTATTCTGGTTTACAAAAGATTTTTAAGATAATAAGCACAGTGAGTACAATGAGAATGGGAACTCATGATCTGACAAGGATGACCAACTTTGTTGCATAAAAGTACAAATTGGTAAAACTGCAAAAGTTGGTGTGTGATGGTGATAATTCATTTGCCTGCTTGCAAACATATTGTGATTTAGCATATGCAGCAGCACAAAGAACATAAAGTTTAAAACAGAGAACTATTTAATACTTTCTTTCATAGTCAAATATGGATAAATCTCCATTTTTGCATAATGCCTAGACTGGATTATGAGCCATATATTCTAACCATGGAGAAAACAGAGCTTTAAAAATGAAAGTCTCATTTGTACATGCAAGTAGACTCCTTTTGAGATGAGAGAGAGTGAGCAGAGGGTCAGCAGTTGAATATCCAGGGTCTTAATAAAATAGTCTGTTGACCTTTGCCTCCATCTGAAAGCCAAAGCCAAAGTCAAAGTAGATGAAGGAATTCAAGTTCTATTCCTCTCCTGCTTTCGCCCCCTCTCTTAAAGTGTAGTCCTGTTGAACTAGCTTTAACCACGGTCATCTTAAAATTTAAGACTTCTCAAATAGTATCAAAAGTTATTATGAACTTTCTAGAACTGTAAGTCATATTACTTTTTTTTACAGTACCTGCGCAAGGTTCATGAGCGTATCTCTGAAGTGACCAGAAGTCTCAGAATCAATATCTTGTTGAAGATCATTATTATATTCTAGGTTAAACCAAAAACATACAATCTAAATCACAAATGAACATGCTCTGAAAAGTACTAATTAAGATTAGCGAACAAAGGATAAATAAATAAGGTGCAAATACTACTCCATTTTCTATGGTGATTATTCCACAGTAACCCACGCAGGTCCTACATGGACCTCGCCATGGGGCTGGCAGGTCTGTCTAGGTCCTGCCAGGGGGCCTCAGCTGCTGCCCCGGCTCACCTGTCCTCCCACCCACCCACCCACCCATGGGCGCAGCCCCACCACTGCTGCTGTTGTGCGAGTGGAGTGTCCAGCCTGAGTAAACACTTTTTGAAGGAAGACGGCGTAGATACTTTTTTGAATAAAGAGTGCAAAAGTTTCTGAGAATGCCCAGATGTGGCTTCCAGGTGTTTCATATGTCATAGGCAGTAATAGATTTCAAAACCACTATGGTGTATTTTCAACTTTAAACATTTTGCTTCAGCCTTTTGTATATAGTTACAGAAGTTATATACTCATAGAAGAGGGAGAAGGGAACCAGGTAGTATTGAGAAGTCATTTTTGTAGTTCAGTTCCTTCATGTGTGCTAATACATCCATCCAGAGCACACATAGTACAACTGCTACTGTGCCCTTGTAAAAAATATTACGCATTAAGTAGGCTTCTTTCATCTGGAAGATCTCCATATTTGTTCTTGAGGCTAGTATGTCAATTAGACAGTTTTCTTCTGTGTCTACTCCCTGTGTGGAAAGAAGTAAATATGAAGAGATGTTGTTAGTAGAAGCCACAGCTTTTAGAAGAAAGCGATGCTGCGCTTATCAGAAGTAACAAAAGAATAGCAGTCTCTGCTGGAGCAATGCAGAGTGTACTTCTGCGTAGTGTACCTGTTTAAATAGAAAATGACTTTAAATTAGTACTAGAACCCTGTATTTCAAATATGTTCCTACTTAATTTGAATTTCAGCATGTACATTAACAAGTGGGGAATGGAGCAATACTAGTGTTGACAGAAACATAATGGGAAGAATTTTAGAGCTTTAGTAAGAATTTAGGAGTTGCTGAAAGAAATCAGATGCAAAGATTGAGCATACATCCCCAGCAAGTGTTCAGGCAACCTGAAGTAGATATGAGCACAACTATTATGTTATGCCTCTATTTTTTTTATTTTTTTTTTTAATTTATTTACGAATGTTACAGTCTGTAATGTCTACTGTAGAACTTGGTATTTAAAGGAAGCCTCATGGCCATGCATGCAGTGCTGCAAATCACTGTATTTTCTCACTGGATTTGAATTAATTTTATAAACTTGAATTGACATAAGGTACACTGCATATGCTGCTTTTGATATGCACGTGTATAGTGTTGGTGAGTACTCTGCATTTGGGATAATGGGAGAATAAGACATTGAGTTTGACCCTGGAGACATGTATGGCCTGTTTTTTACTTTGGCTGTATGAATCCAGATCAAGATAGAATACTATAAGAAAGTTTAACTTTGAGCCACATTTAGAAAAAATATAACTTTGGCAATCTTGTCAATAATTTTTATAGAAGTAATGCTTCCAGTGCTACCAATGATATTTCACAATCCTTTTAATGCCAACTGCAACTAAAAATGTATCACTAGTTCTAAAAAGTGCATTGGTTTAAGTGTCAGAAGGACAAGAAAAAACAGTGTTAATTATTTTTTTTTATAAGGTATTCTCAAAATATGTAAGACAGATCACCTTGCTCGGAGTTGTATAATCTGTGTCTTATTTGTGACAGTGGACAGCAGCAACTATTCGTGGAAAGAAAAGGAAAACAGTGTTGACCTCTGATATGCCTTCCCATTTTCCAGGAATTGGCAATTTAGGAATTTCCTGAGAAGGAATTTGCTAAGGATTATTATTTTCAATAGCGGACAGTGGAACTGTTTTCTAAGAATGTACTGAAGTCTTCTATGAACTGATTTGTGCTTTTGGCCTCCACAATGCCCTGCAGGAATGAATTTCACATGAATTACATGATCTTTGAAAAAAAATTTTTGTTTGTTTCAAAACTTCAGTTGTTTAAGGAGCACAGGCTCAGATCCTGGGAAGAAAAGGAAATATTTTCTTCAAAATGGGCAGTCAATTCAGTTTGAGTGGACTGATGATTGCTTTGTCACAGAGTAATTTGTAAGTGTTTATGTAAAGACATGTTCTGCTAAGGAAGTATTGGTCTTTTCAGAGGTGGAGGCTTAGTGCATGGCACTGGCTGTTCAAATGAATTTTGTTCGTAACACACATAAATGCTTGCACGATCAGGGCCTTACATTTCCCTGTATGAATACTTATTCATTTACTGAGTTTACCGTAGGTGTTAAATGGGTTGTATTTGTTACATGACAAGGATATTATTTATGCTGGTTTTAGCATACCAATGAATAGACTTCATATAGCACTGTATTTCTGATGACCTAGTGTGCTATGTAGTAGTATGCTATTTCAGTGTATTAACTTCCAGCAGTTTATCAACCATTTAAATGTCAAAAAAATCAATTTAACATATGTTCAGTACTGTAATTAGTGACTGCAACTCTAAACAATTCTGAATTTGACAAGTACCTTCAAGGCATGCCAGAGCTCATGGGCATCATAGGAGGCAGGTGGATACATCAAGCCAACCATGACTTCTTTGAAGTGATGAGAGAGATTCTCTTTTAGGTCCGTTATCAGATCCTTGAAAAGACAAAAAAATACACAGACAGGATTATTTCAGTAGTCACACTTCGTTAAGACAGCTTAAAAAAAGTATTAGTGTTTTTTTTTCTGTAAATGAATAAAAATGAACCATCAAAGATGAATTCTGGCTAAAATTAAAATTTTAGATAGTACATGCTTCTTCTAATAGTATGGATGAGATGGCAATAGACACACAAGTCAGTAGACCACATAGGGTTGTTGATTTTTGGTTCATTAGATTACAGAAGAAAATTCAAGGGTTTAAATGCAACTACTACTTAAAGGCTCGGAAACCTGAATACCATGGCAGAGCATCTGCAGCTTCCCTTGGCATATTCCCTGTGCGAATCTGTCAGAGCTAAGCACCTTTGGAAGTCAAATCCCATAGAATGCAGGCGACTTGTGCTTTTTTCAGTGTTACTCACTATGTGAATAATTTAAAAAATCATCCATATTGCTCCTACTACATAAAAATACCTGCTTTGGATTACTGGAAGGTTATGTGCTTCAGTTTATGTATATTACATTCAAACTGAATTCACTACTTTTGACAGATGCTGGATTAATAAAAAGGAACCCCTCTCTTCCCCCACATGTCTCAGGACTTGCTTGCCAGGTAGCTGAGTAATGGATGAGAATGTCCGCCCCACTCTCCCCTTTCCTGATAGCATCCTTCAAAACACTGCAAACGCCAAAAGCTTGTTAGTTATACTGTTGGTGTTTCTGATTAAGAGGATACTTGTGCACTCTTTTTTTTTTATGTTTTCTGTACAGCACTAGGCAGCTGTCAGATATGTTCTGACCTAAGTCTGAATTTAAAGGAATACCAGAAATGGTTCCCATGAAATAAACTGTTATGTTTTCAGAGCTGCATCTTTTTCAGGCCTGTACTTTGTTTTTGATACATATCTGAATATAATTAGCAGCTAAAGTAGCAATGAAGGAGGACATATACACATGAAAAATTAAATTTATGATGAAGAAACATATGCAGTCTTCAGTGAATGCACATTAGATGCATTTGACAACCACTAAATCACACATGGAATAGAAATTAATTCGTTAAGACATTTCACTTCTGACAACATGCCTGTGGGAAAATGGATTAATAATACAAATGGATGCTAATTAAAAATTACTCCTGCAATCAGAACTAAGGGAAGTAAAGTATTGAAAAATAAGAAAAGACAACTCTTAAGTTGTCAATATTCCCTAACTGTCTCTGCTATATGAAATCCTTGAAGGCTAATTGTAAGAAGGATGAAAGCTTTTCTGTATGTATGAATAATGCACCCAGTTCAGGGTTTTATTTTCTTTTTTTTATACATTTCTCCTTCTAATGCGTCACACTTTACATTTGTCAAATGAATGGGCATAGTGGCTGCCATATTGAACTGAAATTAAGAGGGTGGAGGATTAGACTGACAGTTTTACCATAGATTAAACTGAAAAGGCTAAAATTGTTGTTGCCTAGCTGTCTGTCTTCTCTGTCCTGCAGAGTTTACCAGTCACAAGCTGGAACTGCCAAATGGCACATTTCCCCAATGCAATATATTCATTAATACAGATCACAGCCAGTGAAATGCTATCACTGATGTGTGCTAAAGTATCCTCTGAAGTGTAAACTGCTGCAATTCAGGGCAAGATGCATCCCATCCTGTTCGGCAGTTTCCTGCCTAAGATGATAGCAAATTTTTGAGGGATCAATCAAATAAACTGCATGGAGCACTAACCAGATCAGCCACTTCAGTATATCTGCTGTCACAGCTGAGGCAAAAAAATCACCATTCCTGTTTAATCTCTGAACTAGATTAGAGCTAATTTGTACTGACCCCTGTTTCCACATGGCAAAAGGTAGAACTAGGTGGGTTTTTTGGAAAGCTGTCGAGTATCTTGATGTATCTTGTGCTATAAAGCATACCCAGTGCTTAACAGATTTATTTAAATTAAAATTGTGTGTGTATAAGCAAGATGTTCCACAAGTTTCAGAATTTTCTGTAGCCCATTGTTGGAATATAAAAATAGTTTGCTTGCCTTTCCCTTCTATTATCATTCATAGTTTTAGAGATTGAAATTCGTAAAAATGACATCTGAGGTTTTCTTTGGCTTTTTTAGTTCTAGATCTTTAGGTCTGTGGCCACTGGCTTTGTAGCACTTCAGGTTGGCATAATATGGCTGACAGGAAAAAATTAAAGGTGGTATGTTTTCATAGGGATTTATTTATTTGTTTATATTGGATTTGAAAAAAAAAATCCAGATAGATCAGTGGTGAGCAAGTCAAAAATTGTTCTCTATGAATACAAAATATGGCAAATCATAACTCCATTCCTGAAGGACATTTGGCAATTCTTTATTGAGATATCATTAGTATTATCTCTAGGTCATCTTCACGTATGTCCTGGTTTCAGCTGGGATAGATCTAACTGTCTTCCTAGTAGCTGGTACAGTGCTGTGTTTTGAGTTCAGCATGCGAAGAATGTTGATAACACTGATGTTTTCAGTTGTTGCTCAGTAGTGTTTAGACTCTAGTCAAGGATTTTTCAGCTTCTCAAGCCCAGCCAGGGCACAAGAAGTTGGCACAGGACACAACCAGGGCACCTGACCCAAACTGGCCAACGGTGTATTCCATACCATGGGACATCCCATCGAGTTTAGGAACTGGGAAGGGGGGGCGGGGAATTGCTGCTCGGGGACTGGCGGGGTGTCGGTCGGCGGGTGGTGAGCAATTGCCCTGCGCATCATTTGTACATTCCAATCCTTTTATTACTACTGTTGTCATTTTATTAGTGTTATCATTATCATTATTAGTTTCTTCTCTTCTGTTCTATTAAACCGTTCTTATCTCAACCCAGGAGTTTTGCTTTTTTCCCGATTTCCTCCCCCATCCCACTGGATGGGGGGGAGTGAGTGAGCGGCTGCGTGGTGCTTAGTTGCCGGCTGGGGTTAAACCACGACAACGTATCAGAGGGCAGATAAAAAATGATATGGAGCTTTTAAATGTTTTCCCGTGTTTAAATGATAGGTCCATTTGAAACACTCTAGAGAAAAGGTTAAAAAACCCCAGCCAGCTGCTATGGATGGAGTAGAGAAGGAGCACTGTCCAGTGATTAAGGAAATAAATGAAGACTTGAAAAGAATGGGCTTGGGTGCTTTACTATCACAGGCACCTTTGGGTAGCTTGACATGCTTTAGTTTTCTATAAGTAAAACTAAAAGTCAGTCAGAAATGTTGCATGGATAAACACTGAACTTTTGTGGTTTGCATGTGTAGTGGTAGTGGTAGCCTATTAAATATCTTGTAATAGAAAAACACCTTTAATCATTCAGATCCACTGATTTCAATCATTGTCACAGTCTCTGGCAGGTAAGGATACCTGTGATTCAGTTATTGTTCTTCTATGGTCTATTTAAAACATACTGATCCATTCAAGGCTGCATCTAAAATATCACAGATACTGTGTGTTTGATTTTTTTATAACGGTCCAAATAAAGCCAGTGATCTCCTGTAGGTGAGTAACAACACAAAATCAACCCACCACACTGATTAAATCCAGCTCTCCTTTTCCCCCCAGTTCTAGAAGAGTAAGGGGGTGTTTCAGCATATTTAGAGGTCAACAGTTGTGTGGTATTTGGGTATACAGGTGGCACAAAGGCTGTCTGGAAAACTGCTCGACTACCCATAGAAGAAAATACACTGTTCTACTGGTTAACAGACTGGTTGTGTAACAGACTACCAAATCGGCAGTTAATGTGGAGGTTTTGAATGAACTATTTCTAGCTCTAATTATTGCTGATGGCTGTGTGGTAGGATTTCTGCAAACTCACTGTCCTTCTTCATGCTGATTGATTCAATAGCAAGCTTACACTGACCTTCAAGGCATTTTCCAATGAGCCATTAGTTTTTCAGGCTTCAGGAAAAGAAGAAAACTGGATTTTGTTTAGAATGTTTGGCTGGCTTCTATTAGGGGAAGGGCACATCTGGTCAATTTAATCACAGCATTTTTCTTTAGCTTTCCAATAGTATCTAGTTTCATGCAGCACTTTTCATCACTAGATTTCACAGGGATTTTACAGAAGGAGTTGCTGTTATTTTTGCCCTTATATAGCTGGGGTAACTGAGGAAAATGCAGACATTGCAACTTTCCCAAAGTCATTTGATTAGCAGTAGTAGATCTGGAAACAGAATGAGGGTATCTATTTCTGTGTACGTTTATGAACTCGTATAACAAAAAATTATCTTGTTATATACTGTAAATATGGATAAAATATATTTGAAGGAAAAATGCTAACTTTTTATGTCTTAAAATTTTTTTAACACCTTTCAAAGATTCACAAATTTGACATTGAGCAGCTCAGGTGAATATTGTGCTTAGTATATGGATGGGATTACATGGTATGAGGTCTGAGAATGTCACTGCTTGAGATGAGAACGTTAATCAGTGCGTGAGTAAGATACAACTACCTGTAATTGTTGATATGGTGTTTTTCTTTGGTGTTTCAAACCAAATACAATACTATTTTATTGTGTATTCCAAAGACTTGAAAAAAATAATGCAGAAACCCCCAAAAGCCCATAGAGGAAGAAAAAAGTCTGTCCAGAAATACTGGTTTGGTCAATAGAGGAGTAGAATGAACTATAGAAGAAGAAACTTTTCATGTCCCTTTTTTTTTTAACTTTGTGTGTGGCAGAAGTATTTCTACTGCTATATAAATGACAATTTGAAACTGTCAGAGGTATCGATAGTTACATGAGCGAAATTGTGTGCCAATCTGTTGGTGCCAGCCAGATGTCTGCCAGGCTTTTGGTTCCAGTGACTGACCTGAGAGAAGGGCTGACCAACTGCACTGGAGACAGGAGAGAGAGAAGTAATGAAAGTACAAAACGTCTCTGTCTTACCCTGCCATACACGTCTCTGTACGCCTCAGCAATCATAAGCCGCTGTGAATTGCTACGTTGTGTTAGGATATCAATCAACACATCTTTTTCACAACCTGTAAAGGAAGCATGACACAGACTCTAAATTAACAAACTGTTGTTATTTACTTACATTTGTGATTGTTCATGCTTTGTTCAAGAACATTATCCTAATTTCTTGAAAAAAATAGATCAACAAATTAATATCCCACTGGTATTTACCAACATCAGTTATATTTACCGTGCATATGTACCTTTTACTTGCTGGTATAATACCAACAAAAAGTGAAGTAGTCTTAGATGCATCACCATCTCTCTCAAGCTCAATGGATTTGAAAGCATCAATAAAAGATAGAAGCTTTCATCTATTCAGAAGTAGGCACACTAGCAGAATTTGTGGCTGAGCCTGGGAAGTCATACTTGTATGCCCTGTTGATATTGATTAAGTTGTCATTTCAGGATTAGGGATCTCTTTTATGGGGATGGCAAATTATGGTTAGACCATTTGTTGAAAAACTGAAAGATATATATTTTCAGAGGAACTATATAAGTTATGATGTTTTAAAAAATATAATATTTTAACCAATTTCCAAGGGCATTTTGTTGAAGGTTACCTATGAGCTTTTTCTTGATGGCTAAAGCATACTGCTAAACTTCTATAATGAATCAGTATTTACTGCTTATGAAAAAGAAGATAACGATTAACATATTCTGAAAATTATTTTATAATTTTAAATTTTTTTTCCATCCCAAAAGTTGGCTTTTGGTAATTTCAGATGGCTGAGCATTTTAATGACATTACAGCATAAATGTATCTCTGAGTGTCAATCAATTGCCTTTATCACACTTGTAACAGAGATGAATGAGGCTGGAAAGCATGGGGATCAGCTAGCATCTGAATGGAGTAGGCTAGTCTCTCAAGTTTCTACCAGTCATTGTTATATAGGCATACATGTTTGTTTATATGTTACAGACACACATTCTGTACTTATTACAGGTTTGTAAGGCAGATTTTATCACATAAGCTATAACTGACAGGTTCCATTTTGACACAAATGTAATTGGACTTTGAATACATTTAGCTTTTTTAAGTTGGCAGAGGAAGTCTGTATTAGCTCATTATACATCAGGTTTAGTTCTCTTTCTTCTGGATCATCTAGCCACAGTAACACCGGCTTTTTAGCAAGACACTGATTTGACATCAGTGTGATTCATTTCTATCAAACTCACAAAATGGAAGTATTGCTGAAACTCTGTGCGTAAGGATTTCCTTTTAATTTTCAGAAAATTATCACTAGGAATCTGTACAGTTTATATAGTCTCTACAGTAAAAAACTAAGAAGGATTCAGGAAATATTTAAAAACTTAAATAACTTCATTCATTTGTGTAATACCACTGCTATCAGTGTGACAACATATGTGACCGAACCTCCTCACAAGAATGAATGTCGTGCAGGATTCATGGTCAGGGTGTCAGTGCCTGTAAAGGCTATGGAGACTTAAACTCCTGTGAAGCTTAACTTTTAATTTTGCCATTTTTTATTATTTGTCCTTGAAATTAGAACTTTGTTCCATGTACTTTGATCAGTAAATTCAAAGTAACGTTAATGTGCTTGTATTTACAGTATTAAATGAAGAGAATCGTCTCTGCTTTGTCATGTTAGCAACATTTCATTAAAAGTACTGTTTGAAGTTTAGCAAAATGTTTACAACTTTTCATCTGTAGCCAACTAATCAAAAAGCTACTTCAGGTTCCCCTTGATTAATAATACTAATTGTGGTTCATTTGACATTAAGTCCGAGTCCTCACATTTCCACTGAAGAAACTGAAAACAGAATGCAAGATTTGGAGCTGTACAACCTTGTGAGAAGCCTAAGCCCTATAAAAATTCTGATGTGGAAAACAATTGTAATGTGAGGGAGATGTTTCAGATGGTAAAAAAAAAATAATCAGTATTCTGACCCTCAGCAATACCAACAATGTTCAACAGGAAAACACAAAAATCTGAATATAGAAAAAATGCTTTGGTGACCAAAAATTTTTTTTGTACATAGACTGAAAGGAAAAATTGCTTGTGAGTGAAAGATAATAAATTCTTTAAACTTTCTGCTCCATTTTTTTTGTAATTTCTTGATGACTAATTAAAAGACTTAACAGTCCCTGGTAATAGTTAATTGTTGAAGTTACAAGTAAAAACCTTTCTTTTGTTGACCTTCACTGTAGTAACATAACACAGATTTCTATTCTCTTTTTATTTTCCTCAAGGAAAGCATTCATTACTGTAAGTGTTGGTATAGATTTTGGGTTAATCTTAATCACCTCTTAGTTCCTGTAAAATGCAAATACATGATTTATTTGGACATCACCAGCGTGTCTTATTGTGATACCTTGAAGAATCAACAAATATGTGGTGACACTTTATATTTGATGAGGTTTTATTTGGCCTAATGCTTGTTATTTTATGAGAGCTTTCTGAAAAAAAAAAAAAAAAAGATGTGTTAGAATCAGTCAAGATACTCACTAATTCCCTGTAGTGCTCCTCCTAGCAACTGGGCATCCGTAATAGGGTTAAAATTTGGAGCAGGAAAAATTGTTCCTTGTATCTGCTAAAGGAGAAAGCAGCCTTTAATTGAGGTGTTTTACATCTGTAACACTGCATATATAGTTTTGTTGAAAACCAACAATCATAACATTGTCTTTGTTTCATGGGGAACAGGATGCAAAGTTTTTAATTTATGAAACAGAACTTAAGTTGCAGTAAGCCCTAGGAAGACAGACCATATTTGAGGAAGTTGCCACTAACTAGCATGAGTTAGGTCTGAAAAAAAAAATAAATTTAATTAATTTTTTTTTGCATTCAAATGGAACCATATTTTTGTCTCTGTCTCTTTCCCAACCTTTTCCTGAAAATATTATTTTACCTTTCAGAGTTAATCCATGGTATCCCTGACAGTCTTCAATATCTATTTCTCATGATATTTCTAATTTGAAAGGGCTAGTAAGAAAATGATGAATGAGATACATAGGTTGCTTACAAACCTACTAGTTTTTTTAAAGAAATTATGTTACTGCTAAGTGTGAGATAGCTTTCTGATATGCCACGTAGAAGGCAACACCATTTTTCTAGTTGCTTTGCGACTGATTAAATTACTGTCAGTTCATTGTCAGTGATACTTTATCTCATGTATTTTTTCTTATTCTTTTTAAGAAATCTGAGAATCACAGACCCATATGTATATGGGAGAAAATAACTGAGGTTGAAAGCTACTTAGCTCTGTCCCCTCGTTAACCTCTTTAGTTCCTCTGAGGATTCTACCTGCTTTTCCAGACATACCAAGTATAAAAGTTATCTTTCATGATGTTTCCTTGTCCCAGTCAATACATCTGATTAAAATGACACTGTTAACTTGAAATTTACATTTCAAGGAAAAATGAGATCTATTTTATAAATAAAAATGGGGTATTTTTATGAATACTTCCTAGAATCAGGAGTTACACTGATTACACTAATTAATTTGTTTGTTTGTTTGCTCACTTTACATACACTTGAAAGCCTTTTATATGTTGTGCCTTCAGTAGTAATGACATACACATACAGATTTTGTATGGCTTGCAATTTTAGCAAAGGAATTAAAAAGCACCAAGCAAGAAGTGGATATTTTAGGTGAGAAGGAAGACATCATTTCTTGATGTGTTTGATCATTACTTTAGACCCACCAAGCAAAGGTAGGGGAAACAAATTGTCAGTGGCTAAGTGAGGAAAAGAATGTATGGTCAGAAATTTAAGATTTTTTAAAGGAGTTACTTTAAAAAGTACTAATAGGGCAACAAGCCTTTACACAAAAAAAGAAAGTACTCGCCAGTAGACAAATATCCTTCTGCAGTTTGTTGTTCATCATTTACATACAAGGCCAGATTTTTACAACTGAACGTAAAATACGTAGTGCCTTTGTATTCATTAAAACAATCAGGAAAATACTGAGAAAAAAATATTTTGGAGATATGGAAATGAATACTTGCCATAGACAAGACAATGAGACCATGCCAATTTTTGTAGGTTGATATATGTTATTGTATTTAAAATGAATTGCAGACTCATCCTTAAGATATGCTCCATCCCATCTTCCTTTGTCAGTGTGGGAATTGGCTGTATAGCCTGGGCCTCACTTGTCACTTAACGTATCTCTAGGGTAGGGCTCTGCAGATATTAGCCTCAGAAATTGAGAGTTTATATCCTCATGACATCCTAGTTACTGACAGTACACATACTTCTTCAAATGTTGTTCACCAGAAGTTTTCTAGGCACGTGCCGTTTGCAGCAGTGTGGAGTGCCAAGTGCTGTTTGGCCAGATGGTACATGAGGCTCCATTTCCCCTCCCCTTTTGCTAGCATGTCAAATAATGCTGACCTTACTTCAATCATTATGCTCTGCAGCTCAGGAGACAGAAATGCTTGAGCTCTGTGGTTGGCCAGCCGGACAAACCACACCAAGCTTACTAATAAACAAAATAACTATGGAAAGAAGTGATAGAAGACACTGTTAGAACGCAGAATCAAAAATATATATTGATATATGCTATGAGTTAGGAAAAAATGAAGTTTTAGCTTTCTGGCTCTGTAATTCATGCTTCCCAAGATGTCTGACATAACAAAGCTCATCAATCTTGGGAGGAAAACCAAAACAAATCCAAACCCAACACATCATCAAATATTATGTTAGGGTTGCCAAAATGGAAAACATTTTGATGGCAATAATAATAAACAATAGGAGGATGCAAATGGATGCAAGTAACAGATAATAAGATTCAAAGACTTTGAGTTTGCACTTTAAACCAAAGTTAGAAAGCATAAGCATATCTGGCATTCAGTTTAAGTGCTGTCTGAACCTGTCACAGTCCTCACTGGTCAGAAGGATGGTGGTGGGGAGGAGAGAAAATGTAGGACGTGAGTGCATTTATTCAAATCTAATTTAAAATACCTGTGCTGGCTCTTCATCTCTGCATCAGCTTTGAACAAGTTCAATTCCTGTAAAGATTAGTTATCTCAAAGTATTTCCTTTCACACATTCAGGTTTGTGGTATCACAAAATGAACCAGTAAGTCACTGATCTTTTCAGCATTTAAGATACTTGCCGTGAATCAGAAAGAAGTGACTAACTTAGTGAATGCTTTAAGGCTGGATTCCTGCATAGTCCTTGGAACAAAAAATGAGTAAAAGTGGTTTTCGAAGTAGATATCACCTCTCAGTCAGAATGGGAGCAAGCATTAATGATTTCTGAATATATATCTTTATTCATGAAACAGTGAAAACAAAAAAAAGGGCTTTGCATGAATGCATATTTGCAAAAATATAATGGAGGCATTGATCATAGAATATGAATATACAGATTTGCCAGCTTCTAAATTTTTGACCAAAAAACTCAACACAGCCTTTGTAATGTATCTTTCAGACAAAATAATGGATTTTTGAATGTGGTCAATTCTCCCTTGGTTCATCAGAGTTGCTGAACACTTCTTTTATTAAGTATTCACTGTCTCATTATTTGAGGCTCACCATCAGTAGATTAAACCTGGTCTCGTAAATGCCCATCTCCTAGCCAGGATCTAATTAAAACCACTATGTTTTTAAGTAGAACCAAATTAAATATGAAGGTTCAGGTAAAAACTTTTAGAAGATACAGTAAAATACAACTTCTTTTTAATACAAGTCCTTTGTGGGAAAGAACTATCACCCTTTTGTTTGTTTTTAAACAAAAATTATTTAAAATTTTCTTATAGTGTACACATTGTACTTGGCTTCGTCTTCCATCCCAGAGTGTTATTTTTGATGAGGATTTTCAGTATACCTCACTTGTATTTGGATTTTCAGAGTGGTTTTTCAGCAAATTCAGGATTCTGCCAATATATAACAGTTCTCTGACCTGAGATTTACAGTGTACATGCTGTCAGGATACTTGGAAGGAATTTCTACGTAACTAATGATGTCTTGCTGCTGGCATAGCTCACAGAGTTATTGTTGCAATGTTGTGTACCTTGAAGAAAGTACTTGGCTACTTTTTGGTGTTTATACAGCCTAACGTTTAGGAAGATTAATTCCATCACAACCTATGTCAGTTTTATCCTGTAACCACTTTCATAGTTTCAGTCTTTGACAAGCCTGCAGAAGCATTCCTGGTTCACTTTATGCACTTAATTTCAACATTTTCTGGATTTTATTACTTATTAAACTTATTTTGCCCGTTTTCATTGAATTTTTGAAATATGGGCACAAGCAGATCTGGGCCAAGCCTTTAGAGCTGAACTTTGGTAATTTGGGGTCTGAATTCAGTGTGATTACACAGCGATAGCCTACCACTTGCTGTGTGTTGTAGCCTTTTTTTTTTTTTTTTTTTTTTGTCCAGTAGCAAATAATTTGAGAGTGCTGTGTGATATTTACCACGGAAGGCAAAGCCAAGGAAATTTGTCGGTAGGCAGTCCAGTGGAGACGGGGATTGATTCTTGTATGCTGCAGTGCTGTCTGTGTGTCTCTGAAGTAAATCCTGTGCGGACAATCCATACACCTGTCACAGGGTGACAGGCCTTAGTGCCGTGATGGCGGGTGGCACTACCGTCCTGTGGTGACAAGATACTACACAGCAGGTGAGAAGTAAAAAACTTGCTTCAAAAGCAACGCAGAAGTCCAAGAGGATGCTTTTCTGGGCAAGCGACTGCTCTAATGCCCTTTGGTGTAGTTTTATGGGGAGAGTGAAAGCATGAAAGAGATGGTGTGGTTCTAAGTTCTTGAGCAAGACTGAATGCTCACAATAATCCCCTGTACTGAGAGATAAACCTGGAGGTTGTAGCAGGCATTTTGTTTTGCAAAGACTTGTTACAGTCTTGTCGTATTTTAGAAGCATCTGTGGTTACAACATTCTTTTGCTCAACGTTCCTCAAGAAAATGAGGAAATAAGTCAAAACAACATTCACCTTGGGAAAGCTGGGGCTCTGCTTCCAGAACCTAGGGACCAGGGTGCAAAATCATGTTTCCTCCCCAAATTATACAGGATTTGCGTGCCTAAACATGCCTAGGAAATGCATACCTAGCAGCAGTGTTCCTCACTACACAAACTGAGAGAGCAGAGCAGTAGAAGCATTTGGTAACCGAATGAAATTACAGCAGATTGAATTTTGATCAGGGAGCAGGCAACTACATGGGAATAGGTTGTTCCTTCCCATTATCTTTGGTTAGAGAATTTCTACTGCCCTGTTTTGAAGCAGGGCATTTTTTAGGGTTGATTGAACACCTGAATGTAGTTACACGTACTGCTATTTCACTTCATTTCCACTGAAGCCAGCTGTGACTGACCAATAAACCCCTATAATGGAAGAAGGCTCGGAGGAGCTGGGCAAGGGCAGCATGCCCCTGAAGCTCAGGGAATATCGCAGGATGTGACTGACCACAGCTGTTGTGAAGAAAGCTGATTTTATCTCAACGGAAAGGGGACTGAGGCTGGCCTTTGTTCTAGATAAACGGCTATCAACAGTTGAGTGGGTGAACTGGTAGTGTGAATGTTTATACCTGAGTTCATTAAAAGGGTGTGAATGTCTCCCTGAGTTAGCCAGACCAGCTTGAAGGGAGTGAATAGATAGGTCTCAGCCCAACACAGACTTTAAATACTAAACAACTAGCAAAATAACTTGGAAGAGAGCAATGGGCTTGAGCTGGCTTCAACCCATGTATTCCTTCCTGCTGACTGGGCATGCCCAGTATTGTAACAGTGAGCATTACATAGAGACCAGTAATGGGGATCTCATCAGTATCACATTTGTATTGTGTTTTCAGTACGTTGTCTCCTACTCTGCTAGACTGAAAATCCTGTGTAAAATCACTTATCTTCAAATAACTAGATTTGATATTATACGTTACAACCTCTCTGGGTGGAATATCTAAAAGAACCTGGTGAGAGACTATTGGATTCTGACCGCAGGATGGCCAGTTTTGAGTCTATGGTCATTTCTTTTTTTGCTTACATAACATCTTTTTCTCCCCTAAGCTCTGAAAAGCATAGGGAAATTAGTAGTATGATCTTGTGACTTTTCTTCCACATGCCTTAAGATGGTCACTAGAAGGATGCTAAGTCATTCCCCTGTTGAGATTTTTCTTCCTTAATGTTTATTTTTAAAAATACATTTAATTCTTCTAAATATCCACCAGAAGATCCTGAACATCAAGTGATATTTATGTGAAAGAAAAAAAGCTACCTACATAGAGAAAAATAAACCTTTAAACACCCTCCAGTGAATGAAATGTCCAACGGGGTTCTGAGTAATTCAAGCAACAGCTCCCCATCAATCAGGACGAATTGTTAGGAAGGCCATAGCACTGGTACCATCATCAGATTCCAAGAGCTTTGAGGCAGCAATCACATTACAATAACTCCTTCTGAAGATCAGTTGAAAATATTTTACAGGACCAGAAAGCACATCATAAATCAAAGTGAATAAAAACCTTCAGAATTGCTACAGCTTCCTCTGTGAAATAGAAAACATGAGGTGGCAACTGCTGTGAGACAGAGCATCAAGAATTACTGTGGTGATCATCTTAAAAAAAGGGGGACACACCACAATTTATGCTTTTATCAGAAGCCACCCTAGATAGAAACAACATAAAAAAAAATTACTGATGTGCCCAACAAGAACAGTACTAAACTGTGGCAAAAATCAGTACAAAGTATGTTGTGCACCTTGAGCTGCACTAGGCTGCTATAGAATAAAGGCAAAAGAATTCAGGAAAACAGGATCAGAAGAGCAGTGGTGCAAGGAGGGGGAAAGGCTAGGATTGCACTGGCATCATCTTTCCTTTTCTTAAGAAATAGTTTGACAATTAAAGTCGTTATCGTTTAATTGTAGTTCAGCACTTCTAGGTTATAATTTATAATGTTAAAAAATAATTTCCAGCCTTTCATCTACAGACTGAATAAGTTTCTTTTTTTGATTTGTAAAAAGCACACTCTTTTAAAATTAAACTTTTCTGGTCAGAACTCTGAATGCTAATTCAGCTTTAGTCTGCTGAAATTGGCTTTATCAGTGAAACTTTTTAAAAGAGGAAAAGCTACTAAAATATCCAAATTCTCCTGTAAGTCCTTAATCATTAGGCTATTTTAAGATCCACACTAGCATATATTAAAGTGTCAGGGACTATTTCCATTGTTTGGAAGGAAGGCAGACCAGGCCTTTATTGATTTCTCTGACCCTGGATTTAATATGTCTGAGTCTCCCTCTGTAGGAAAGTCCCATTTTAATTATTTATCTGTAACCAGCTACTGTATGCTCAATACTAAAATTGAAGGCAGTATTCTCTCTCCAGACTAAAACCAAGTATGCTCTGTGTCTGCCTTCTTCAAATAAAAGTGATTCAGAGGTTCGCTGGAGTACAAAATAACTAATTGACATAGGTGCTGAAATACAAAACTGCTAAACTCAGGAAGATGGCGAGATATGGGTGGGGAATAAAATAGCTAAGATTCATGCTTACATCAACTTTGTGATCCTGAATTTTAATGAATTTTAATGAATTATATTGCTGTTTGCTATGAGCAGAAATTGCACTTCATGGCAAAGCTAAATCCACAGCAGTGAAAATTGCATTGTGGTTGTCTTGGTGATATCAGAGGAAGAGTACACCCCGACAGGAAACGAAACTTCCCCAGGCAGGGAGGAGAGGAAAAAATCCTTGGGTTGGGACGCTGCCCTAGGTAACTTCTAGGTAACTAGAGAGCCTTCATCTTTTAGGTGAGTGATACGTGCATTTTGAGTCATCATTTTAAATCTTAAGAATTCTTAAGTCGGCTGTGTAGTATTAATTCCCCTTACATCATTGAGCCTGTGGTTTACAAAATGTTACCAGTGTTCTAACTTTTTACTGAAAAATAAATCTGAGCTTTAACACCTGTTGGATTTGATTGTGCGTGCCTCCGTAACAGGTACACTCACTGAATATAATTTCTTTAAATACAATGCTCTCCAATGCACCCACACAAGTAAAACAAAACTGTGATTCAGAAGTAACAAAGTTTTTGAAAGTTGAGAAGAGCTGGGACATTTTTGGATCACTTTTAACATTCTTAGTACTAGGACTTTATCGAAATCTTATGGTTAGTGTCAATGGAGGTCTTATTATTGATTTCAGGGAGCTTTGGGTCATGGCCTTAGTGAGCAAAACTGTTTTACACCTTGCTGAGGAAAGCAAGGAGAACTTGTTGATGGACAGTGGAGGGTCTCCAGGGTGGTCAAAAGGCTGGAACACTAGCCCTTTGAGGAGAAGCTGAGGGAATTGGGCTTAGACTGCAGAAGAGACAGCTTTGCGGGGACCCAGCAGCTGCTCTGCAGGACCTATGGGAAGACCATCAAGAACATGGAGCCAGGCTCTGTACTGAGGTGCGTGAAGAATGAAAAGCAAGTCATAAAACAAAGCAGGGAATGTTCTGGCTGGATGTAAAGAAGACGTTTTTTACTGTTGGGATAACCAAGTAGTAGAAGTTGCCTGAAGAAGTTGTGGAGTCTTGGTCCTCAAAGGTTTTAGAAACTGAACTGGGCAAATCTCTAACCACCTTGGTCTGAATTCAGTGTTGACCCTGTTTTGATAAGGAGGCTGGGCTAGATGACCTACCAACCCTCCATTCCACCTAATAATTGTATAATTTTTTTCAAAGCCAAAAATTAACAGGAATTTCTCCAATAACATTTTAAAAATAAGTAAACATTATCAATCAACCATTGGTCTCAGTGATGTGGGATTGAGTGATAACAAAATGCGCATTATGCTCTGGGGGTCAGTCCTGTAGGGTGTACACCAATTCCAGACATATACTTTGAAGAATTCTAAACTTTTTGCAGGATCAGGCACAAAACTTGACATTTGTGTCAGTGATTGCTGGTGTCCACTGTACATAATGTGGCTATTTGACTTATCATGCTGGTAAGAATTGTGTACATTGTCAGTATAAAACCACTGTGAACTTCATGTGCAATTTATTTATGCATTTTCATTTCCCCAAAGGGGAACTAATGAAGGTATAATGAGCATGGAGCCTAAGTGATTTGACTGTTAGGAGTGACAGACTTTGATACTTGCACAGAAAATAAAGTTGTTGTTTACGGATATTAAGTGAGCCTAACTATAATGTCTGTATGGAAGCTACAGCAAGCCAGTTTATCTTACCAGTCATAAATCAATCACATTAAAAAGATTCCTTCCCTAAATGGGTTTTATTTATAATAATCTAGGGCGGATCCCATAGTAAGTAAGGTGTTCACTATTTCAGTAGTATCTGAATGTAGTTACACATTTCCAAAGGGACGTTAGCATACACTGAAACTGCAGAGCTGAACTTCTAAGCATCTTGAACCAGATCAGAGTCAGTGCAGAAAGCTCATTATTCAGCTCTGTCATGGTAAATATAGTCATTCATCAAAAAAAAAAAAAAAAAAGAAAAAAAAAGAAAAAAGAAAAAAGGGAGGGGATGTCTAAATATTGTCTTAAGGAAATACCAATCTAAAAAGCATAAAGAAGAAATGTGGGCTAGGTCCTCAGTTGGTGTAAATGTACATAACTTTGTCAAAGTCAGTAAAGCTTTGTTTTACACAAGATGGTGGTTAAACTTAGACAATCTCCTAACCCCTCTTTTCCCCAGATACCATTCAGATATTCTCATTACTAATTGTCCTGGTTTCATCTGGGATAGAGTTAATTGTCTTCCTAATAGCTGGTGCAGTGCTATGTTTTTGGGTTCAGTATGAGAAGAACATTGATAACACACTGATGTTTTCAGCTGTTGCTAAGTAATGTTTAGTCTAAAATCAAGGATTTTTCAGCTTCTGATGCCCAGGTGGAGGGGCACAAGAAGTTGCGAGGGGACGCAGCCAGGACAGCTGACCCAAACTGGCCAACGGTGTATTCCATACCATGGGACATCCCATCTAGTTTAGGAACTGGGAAGTGGGGGCGGGGAATCTCCGCTGGGGGACTGGCTGGGTGTTGGTCGGCAGGTGGTGAGCAATTGCCCTGTGCATCATTTGTACATTCCAATCCTTTTATTGCTACTGTTGTCATTTTATTAGTGCTATCATTATCATTATTAGTTTCTTCTTTTCTGTTCTATTAAACCATTCTTATCTCAACCCACGAGTTTTACTTCTTTTTTTTTCTCATTTTCTCCCCCATCCCACTGGGTGGGTGGGGAGTGAGTGAGCAGCTGCGTGGTGCTTAGTTGCTGGCTGGGGTTAAACCACGACACTAATACACTGCATGTTCCCACAGTCTTCATAATGAACCTTGTGAAAACTCATGCATTCTTCTCTGGCTCTTTCCAGATTTTCACATGTTTAGATATATTCATTAGGTACAATGGACAGGATACAGTAACACTAAATTTTCCTTTGAGTTGTCTGCACTTAAAAGTATCCATCCTCACAAGTGCATACATAGGTGTTTTGCTGGCCAAACAATGTCACATTCAGTTACTCAGTTTGGGTGCAAGGATGTGGATTTTGTGGATATTAGGATGGTGTATTGTTTTGAAATACATTGTTTTGTGACACAAGTTGTTCTGTGAGCACTGCAGCTAGTAACAACTGGTTTCTTCCAGATTCTTTTGACTCTGTATTCCTACTTCCTCCAGCCACAAAACCAGCAGTTAATTTCCCCTCCTTGTTCCTTGAATCTCCATCTACATTTGCAATCTATGAGGTCCTTTCCAAGTCAGCCACTGGCTAAATAAAAGATGGTTTGTCCTGTGACTGAGTCCAAAGTATGCATGTAGTGCTTGGCTAGTGCTAGGCCAACAGAATAAGTGACTGTTGAGTTTAAACTGCTGTATTTTTTTACTGGAAAAAGAATTTGGTTCCCTCACCTCCATTGAGCAGTGTTTTCCCAAAACTGCAGAAGAGATTGCCATTCCTCTGCCAAATATGATAGAAATTCAAGTTCGAAGTTACTGGTTGGGACAGATGGTAGGGACAAATACACAGAAATAGAGCCAAATTTTCTGAAGAAACTGGGGGGGAAATGCCTGGTATGGTCACTGAAAGAACATGAAGAATTCCACAATTTAAAAGACCGTTTTGATTTTGATATCTGGATTCTAGCATGCCTCATCACATATACACCATTTTGGTGGAGCACTCTTTCCAAGCATAGTATTCAGAATGGCAGGGCTTTCTGCATTAGAAAGAAAATGCCCTCAAAAGGCAGCTGAGGAAAGTTATTTCTAAGAGCAATTTGGCCTTTTTATGCGTTAGTTTAGACCAGATGCTGTATCTGAGCATGGAGAAATGTTTTTCATACTTTCATTCTTCTGAAGCTTCCTAATGAAAAGTATATCTATTATTCAGAAGGAAGGAAATCAACAATAATTTGATTTTTCCTCACAAAGTATCGAAGCACCTAAAGGTAAGCGAAACAAATCTCCAGGGGTGATTTGGTGATTTTTGACTTTAAGGATTTTAATCCTCTTTCTGACGTCAAGATGCCCTCACCTACAAAAACACAGATCTGTTCCACAGAGGTGGTCCAGGTGGGCACTTCATACATATCTCTGTGTGTTCGCCCATGTTCATTTAAGTCTTTTGAAAGGAACTGACTCCAAAACAGCTGTGCAGACAGAAAAGCCTAGTGTGGTGTTAGTGGAATGAATCAAAACAACAAAAGAGATTGGAAAGGGACTGTCAAATTTGTAGTAAGTCTGAAAAATGATAATTGCACTCCACCTTCCTTCTGTGTGAGAGCAAGGAAGTTAAAGTTTTTCCTGACCAAAGCCATAAGCAGTTCAACAAAAGTATCAGCTTTCAACAAAAGTATCAGTAAAAGCTGAGGCTGCTTTTATCAAATTATGATGTGTAAACTTCAGGCAGTTCAGTCTTGTGATGGAAAAAGCAATCTAAAGTATGAACAACCTTCTAATAATATTTGTTTAGTAAGTCATTCTGCTGATAACAGTCAAAGTCAGACTCCTTAGTCTGAATGTTTCCCATAGGGAATATCTACTAAAATAAAATGCTTGCTTTATTACCTAACTACATGCTATGAGCTAGCTATACTTTTGCGGAGATATCTTTTGTGTGCAAAAAATAAAAATTTCATGAGTATTTTGATTTACTGTGAGTTTACCATATGTGTTACACTTCATTTGAATAATATATGATACAGTAACGGAAAGGGTACTTTTAAACATAGAAAATTATTTCTCCAAAGCCTCCCATCTTTCCCTGTACATGTATTTTAGAGAGGTCACAGATGTCTTCTTATCTAATTTCTGGTAGTTCTACCTCTGTGGTACTGTTGGGAGCCATTTTCTGTATGTAATCTGATAATGATGTCGCCCTGCATTGCTGCATCTGGCAGAACTGCTGCTGTTAACATTTTGTACATCTCATTCTTGATCTTGGGGGACTCTATCCTATCCCGTTGTTCATATATAACATATGTAATTACTAATATGGGTAACATAAAATATAAATGAGATAATCTTGAAGAACCAAGGAAATTTTGAAAGTAATCCTTCAAATTATATTTTCATGTTTCTTCTGCTTCCTGAATTAAAGGTATATTGATGTTTTGGGATTCCTTGAAAAATAACTTTCAGTCTAAAGTGTGCTTTTAAGACATTCTCAATCTAAGGTTGTGTTTAGGAAGAGTAAACAAGAAAGAAATTAATGTGGCAGCCTCACCAGTCAGTCCTGTGTAAGCCCTGCTTTCTTGCTCATGATTTGCTAGAAAGAGTGATTTTTCTGCTGTTTTGTTGCTGAATCTCATCTGAGAAAGCTGCCATTGCTCCATGACCAACTTTATCTTGAACCAGCAGACATCCAGGGGAGAATGTTTGTGTGGGCTCTGCACTACATGTCCCCATTCGGTCTGGATGCCTGAGCAGGGAAGTCTGCTCCACTGGTTAGGAACCAGTGAGCTAGTTCATACAAACCCCTAACTTCTCTCCCTTCTGCACCCCACAACACATGGAAATGGGAATAAACAAGAAAAATTTACCCAACCTGAGAATCCATCACAATAGTTTCCAGAGAAAGCCTGTAGTCAGGTTTTGATGTCTTTCCTGAGACCAATATGCACCCCACTGTCTACAGTTGCTTCTCTGCTCTCTTACTTCTGTGATTACAAAAAAAAAAGGGCTTATCAGTGTGTCTTTATATGTTTAGAAGCAGAGGGAATAGAGAAATGGTATTTATACCATTTATTTTGGAGTATTTTGGTGCAATTCAGAGGATCAAAATTAGAAACTTAAGTTCCTTCTCTGCTCAAGCGGTCCTAAAGGCTGACTAATGCACAATGATTACATTAAAGTAAGCCTAAAATAGCTGGTGTAAACATCTCCCACCGTTAAGAATTGATGTGTAATCTATTTGATTTTTTTTTATAATACTATCAAACTATTGCAATATTCCTACAAATATCATAATTACAAATTTTAATGACTTAAAAGCAAAAGAATTTCTTGTATAAGTTTTTTTATAATGTACTACCTTTAATATCAGGCAACATACTATATGCAGATGCAGTGTCAATAATTTAAATACAATTGATCTCAATAAATTAGTAGAAGAAAAGAAACGGAACTTCCTGACTTGTCCAACTGAAATGGATCTACTAGCTTTGTCAGATGAAGTTATTTTTCCTGTCTTCCTTTAATTATCAGGAATAGATTAATAACAGAGTAATTACAAGAGAAAATAAGAAACAAAGAAGAAAATCCCTTTGCAGTTCTTAACTGGTGTGGTAAAAATGCAAGACCCCAAACTGCAGAAAACCAAACACATTAGTAAATCCATTCAATACCTATTACTTTAGAAAAACAAATATATGCAATATAATTTTATAGGAAGAAATACTTTACTGATGAGACTGGAATAATTAGTGCAATTATACTTTCAAATAAAATAAGTAAGGAAAAAATGTTCATCCTTTAGAAAATTCTATATTGATCTGTAAATTTATTGGGAATGCACATGCAAAAAGCATTTGAGAGGAATGAATCATTATTCCTATTGAGAGTAATTAAAAGAAAGTCCTTAGTGAACATAATTATCAGTATGCCAAGTGCATAAAGCAATTTCATATTTTGCTGTCATGAAATAATAACTATAGTAGCTTTCAGAATGGAGATTTAAAATTGCAGTATGAACTTTTATTTTCTTGAAGAGTGTTAATGAAGCCATTTAATATATTGCTACAATTTATTGATGGGGAACAATAATTGATAGCTTTTCCTGTGTTATGGCCCTTGTAGACATAGCATTTCTTTGCTTTAAAATATTTTTCACATTGTGAACAAAAAGAAAGTTTATAAATGATAAAGGTGTTCAGTTACTTTATGCAGTTACAGACTGTCTTGTGAAAATATAAACCCACCAAAACAGTGCCATGAATTTGTATCTTCTGAACAACTCACATTTTTATTTTTAATAGTTAGGTGATAGTATGCAATTTTGTATCTTGTGTAACAGCTAAGTGCAAGTATAGAAAACCCACAAACAGAGTCTCAGAAAGAGATAAAAGACAAATTATTTTGTCTTAAAAGGTCTAAATTCATGAGACAAGAACTGACAATTATTTATATTTTAATCTTCATTTCAGACACTTCATATACACTGTAAGTAACCCCAGAATTAGACCCAAGTCACAAATAAATTAACTTCATCTGAGATTAATTTCTACCAGTGGAAGGAAATGGGTCCCAACCTGTGTGATGACAACTCAAGAGCAATGAAAAGTTTTGAAAGATTTCAGAGAACAGATCGTTATACTCACATAATCTCCACAATACATTTTGATACAAGTCTTCAATTCCTGTTGAGATGAAAATAGTAGCTTTCCTAGAATAAAATTAACAGTTCAGTAAACTAAATTGTTACAGTTAACTCTTATTCTGTTTTGGAGAATTGAGAGAAACCATCCGATCAAACTGATACGAAGTACATTAGGCTTCAAGGTAACAATGAGGCACGAACACTGCTTGGTACTGTACGTCCTCGGGTTTTATAGATTCACTGTATACTTAGTCATTAATCATATATGAATAAGTATGATTATAACGTAAGTAAACAGTGTCATTATCACGACACCCTCTGCTCTGCTGTGTTGATTTTAAGAATCAGAATTCAGCTAGTCAGAGAATGAAATGTTCACCTACAGAAAGTGCTTGTGTTAATGATTTACTTTTCAGATTGGGTCTGGTCTAGTTCCTTTTTTCCTTGTGCTGAAATTGCTCAGCTCATCATTTGTTCTAATAACTATTTGTACCTGGCATGCATAAGAAGATGCTTTATAGCCCTTATGTGTTACCTGGAATAATGAGGGCAGATCCTTGGGCCTCAGTGGAACTGTGTAGGTAAGGGTATTTTCACGCAAGTTACAATTTGCAAAATCCTGCTAAAAGCTGATAAAAAATCCTGTAACATTACTCTATTTGAAGACTTATACAGAATCCAAACTGTCCAACTGACAGCAAAACCATGTTTTTCATAGCTAATACTATGTATTTTTTCTGTTAATAGTAACTATTATTGTGATAAACCATTGAGAAAATACAAAGTTTTCTCAAAAACAAACAAACAAAAAAAAGGAATATAAAATAGAGGTGCAGAATCAGTCTGTATATCTGTATATAGTACAACTTTAATGGAAGGCACAGGCTACCATTATCCTGATTGGGTACCAGTATAGAGAGGTAATTTTCTGCAGTAGTTGGACAGGAATAGTAGCTCAAAATCTGAATTAAATTACTTCAAATTTTCTTGGTTTTCTTAATGTATCCATCACATACTTTGTAGCACTTATTAAAAGCTAGATTTTTTTTCTTACAATTAAGGAAGGCTTTGGAAAGAATAAAAAAATACTTTATTTTGTAGCCTTAATATCTTAGCAGCTCTTCTAATCATTAAAAACTATCTCTGGCCTTGTATGAACTCAGAAGTATTGATTTGAATACAAGGTTTTGCATGTCAGGCTGTGTTATGCATAAGGACTACGTGTGTCCTTAGGAACAGTTGGAAGAGTTTCACAGAGAAGGATACACATGTGAAACATGGGCTTTGGACTGGCATGTCTTTGCTTTCTCTCTTTTCATTAAGGCTGTGGTAGATATTTTTCTTTATTATAATTGTACCAAGCACTTCCTTTGATCTTTGTATCTCATGTGCTCTTTGAGGATGGCTGGGGAATATAGTTCTACTGTACAGTTAAGCAAAATGCCCCATAAAGACTCTTGGCTGGCTGGTTTGAAGATGGCATGTGCGAGGTGCTGAAGGTGGTACCTAGAATAGGATCCAGTCCCCTGATGATACATACTTTAAAGCAGTGATAAGAATATGAGAACATTTTAAGCCTCTCTCTTTCAGACTCTAATTTTACATGCATTTCCTTGCTGTGATTAAAATGTAATACAGTTAATCTTCAGCACAAAATGGATTAAGTTTACAGGATTACAATAATGTTTTAGTCTGCTTGTGTCAAAAACTTCAGTGGTCAGGAACCACGGTGTGTAAATAAGTAGACAAAACTTGTTGTTCTATGAAATACTAATACCTGGCATATAATGTGAGGAAAGCACTTAACTGATTACTGAACTAGATTCTGGTTTTAATGAATCTTTCCGAGAAAAGCCATGAGAGAGTCTAAAGAAAATGGGAAAGTGTTCAACAGAAGAGGAGGTTTCAAACTCCTTTTCCCTGTGAATGTCCTTTGGCTGTCCTTTCCTGCCATCTCCCCTCCAAGGCAAGAGGCAGGGCTTGTTACAAGGAAATGCAAAATATATTTGTCCACGTAATGCTCAGCAAAACGGGTCCAATGTTTGTGTACCAGAGTAAACATGTTGAATCTAATCTCACCTTTACATTTTCTTCAAGTCTCAGGTCAGAGGTATAAATCATTTCTAGGGGAGGAGCTTATCCTGTCTTTTGGGGAAAACCCAAAGAAGTTGTGTTGCAAGTGTTTTTGGCAATCCCACATTTAAAAAAACATGGACTACTTGGAGAGTCTGCAGAAGAGAGCAGAAATAATTACTTATACAGAAAGACAGGAAACACTCAGTTTGTTTAGGCTAAAGAAGGGTGAAGGAGACCTTAACAGTTCAAGAAAATAAAAGCCATTGCAAGAAGTGAAAAAAATAATTTTTCCTCCTGTTCACAGTGGACTGGACAGGAAAGGCTCTTCTTCTGTTTCTCCCTCTATTTAATCTTGCAATTCTCACCCAGTTATAGGCTGAGAATTTTATTACTGTTCTGGGCACATAGTTGCTTTCCTTCTTCTTTTTCTTGCTAAAAAGTTTCCTGTTCCTGTTCCTTCTTAATTTTCTCCTCTCTCACTTTGTTACCAGTTCTTCCTTGTTGGAGAGACTTAATTCTTTTCTGTAGGAGTGAGGACAGGTCAGTTGCTCTTCTTCAGGTCCTCCCAGACAATGGAATTCCTCACTTGTGGTGAAGGTTATTTCTCTAATTTCCCTTGTCCTGCTCATTGATGTGCTTAGGCTTAGACATTGCAACTGACATTTACATGGATTTACATTTCTAATGGAAATCTTGACTAAAAATAATGGGACATAATTAATTTCTAATTAGAGATCCGTATACTTCTAAAAAATAAAGTTTTAATTAAAGTGAGAAGTAAAAATTATTGGATATGAAATTATTCTGTTTTCCCTGAAAATTAGGCTCTAGCATATCAGTTACATGTAAATTCAACACACCTCCTCACTATTGGTATATATCATGGTTTAACCCTAGCCAGCAACTAAGCACCATGCAGCCTCTCACTCCCCCCCCCCCCCCCCCAGTGGGATGGGGGAGAAAATCAGAAAAAAAAGAAGTAAAATTCATGGGTTGAGATAAGAACAGTTTAATAGAACAGAAAAAAAGAAACTAATAATGATAATGATAACACTAATAAAATGACAACAGTAATAATAAAAGGATTGGAATGTACAAATGATGCGCAGGGCAATTCCTCACCACCAGCCGATTGACGCCCAGTTAGTCCCCCAGCGGCAATTCCCCCTGCCCTCCCTCCCCCCAGTTCCTAAACTAGATGGGACGTCCCATGGTATGGAATACACCGTTGGCCAGTTTGGATGAGGTGCCCTGGCTCTGTCCTGTGCCAACTTCTTGTGCCCCTCCAGCTTTCTTGCTGGCTGGTCACGAGAAGGTGAAAAATCCTTGGCTTTAGTCTAAACACTACTGAGCAACAACTGCAAACATCAGCGTTATCAACATTCTTCGCATACTGAACCCCAAACCGTAGCACTGTACCAGCTACCTAACCCTCAGTGACTTCTGATCTCACTCAGATAAAGCTTGATGATCACTTCCAAATGCAAATCAAAACCTTCTACAGAGGCGGATGTGTACTTTGAACAGAAAGATATAAATTTAGACCCCAAATGTTTTCGCAGTAGGGGTTTTGTCAGGTTTCCAGACCTAACAAATTTACTCCCTCTCTCAGTAATTCAGGTAGGTTCTCAGCAGCATTTGATTTTTTTGGTTTGGTTGCTTTAGGGTTTTTTTTGCAGCAAGGCACGTCTTGGTTGATCAGATTGGTCCCTAGCTTGAATACAGTCTAAATCAAAACGCTGGTGAAAGTCTCCCTACCTCCCTTGTCTCTGAGGAAAGTAGAGTGTCTCGCACAGTACTGTGGTGGATCTGACACCTCATGTGCAGCGCTGCTGTGATGCTGCGTTGGGTGCAATGTTGTTGTTGCCGAAAAACTCGGAATGAAGAACTTATCAACACCAATCTAGTGTAGATAAGCAGACACTTCTTTATTGACGGCTGGGTGCGCGGGTGAGTCCTCTCAAAAAACCACGCACACCTGAACACCAAAATCATACACCTTATATTGAACTTATTCATTCATATTCATTAGATTTCCGAGAAATGTTATGCATATTTATTAGATTTCTGGGAAGTTATTAGCATATGTTAATGTCCTTTACGCAAGCGCATTGAAGGTCTCTGGTGGTCTTCTAGAGTCCTCTGGTGGTCTTTTATAGTCTTCCTCACTTGTCCGCTTCTTGACCTTCTGTAGGTGATTCTGCGCAGTTTGGCCCTTGGCAGGTAACTAACTGTTTCTTGGCAGATAACTACAAGTTGCTTCATAAAGAACTTATCAGTTCCCATAAATTTGAAATTCTGACATCTTATACATTCTTCTAGGTTATAATATACTCCTACAAATAAACACTATATCCAAATTATCTTAAATCTTAAGCTTGCTATCTAAGTTCTAAATGTTCCTACTAAATGATTTTGGCCAATTCCTCCGGCCTTGGTACAGGGTTATACAGAGGATTTCACAGCAGCTGTTGGTTGTTGGTTAAATGTGTAAAATGCAATAGAGATATATAATTCTATATTCCTACTAAAATTGAATATGATTAATTCTAACTAATAACAAATCAATAACAAATCAGTAACATTGTCACACATGACATCCCGTGGTGACGGCAACATGCCTGCCCACAGCTCACAAAGCTGTGAACAAGAATCTCTATGTAGCTCTTGAAATGCAAGAAAAGTGGAAGAATTTGGACCTCTTTGTGCTAGAAGAAGTCTGGAAGACAGTTAACTCTATCCCAGCTGAAACCAGGACAGTAGAATAAGTTTCAGATATTGCTCTGAAATCTCTTCAGAGAATCGAAATGTGGACGCTAACAAACACATTTGTACTGCTGGTTTTGTCCAATATTACTGCAGTGGCAAGCAGTAATGTGTTAAAAGCATGGGACTTTGTGCTGCTGAACATGCAGTTTATGTGGTGGAAAGAAAATTAATATGACCAGAGCTGGTGGAATTGCTAGAACTCACCATAGCAGAGAATGCATGAGCACACGACAAGGTCAAGAATCATAGAATCAGAGTCGTTTAGGTCGGAAAGGTCCTTTGAGATCATCGAGTCCAACCATCAACCATGCCCACTAAACCATGTCCTGAAGAGCCTTGTCTACACACTTTTTGAATACCTTCAGGGATGGTGACTCAGCCACTTCCCTGGGCAGCCTGTTCCAATGCCTGACAAAAAAAGAAGTGGTGGAAAGGTAATCTCTAGCTCTAGTGTAATAGTAACAGTCTTGGGCATTTGAAATATGTGGCAATGGGAATTACACTCACTGTAGGAGCTTATAATCATGTAGAATCTTACTCACCATGCTTAAATGAAGTATTTGTTGGTAAATACCTTAACGCAATGAATCACTGTAGGATCTATGAGTCAAACGTAGCTTTCGCAACTCCCAAGTCTGTATTTGTATTACAAAAGAAATTTGAGCACTTATCTACCTGCCAATTCCCCTTAGGGTTGCCAGGGCCAAATTCTGCCCTCTTTCTGAGAAGAGCTCTGAGCACAATATGTGTATGCAGTAGGCAATACCAAACACTTTGAGGACTGTTGAGCTGGTAATCTGCACCTTGGAAGGGTGACCACCAGCTGCCATTTGGGATATAGCCATTGACAGAAGGCTGACCACATGAAGCGATGGAGGCTTTTAAAGAAGAGAATAGGGTTTGAATGAGACTGGGTAATGAAAGGTGTAGTGGGCGTAGCTTTCTAGAAACAGCAGAAGCATGATTACTTAGTGAGTGTAAAATTCTGTTTTCACCATTGTGTCAATATAATTTAGAATTGCAGTTTCTGGTGGTTCATCAGTAGAAGAAGGTGGAAAGAGTCTTGGGCCTATAGAGCACTTCCCAGTCCTGGGTGTCACTGATTTGGGTACTGAGGAACTATGCTAAGCTTGCACTGATGTGTCTGCCTTTCTGGAACAGCCCTAGCTCAGACTGCTATACTGTAAAGTACTCTTAAGTAGTATAATAATTGTAGTGAAGTAGTAGGTGCTCAGGGTTCTACTTTGGCAACAGCTAATAGGTTATTTGTTAAAATATTTGCGTACTGGCCACCCAAAACAAAGCACTGACACATTTGTGGCAAAGCTCTAATCCTCCAATTTACCAACTTCACCACTATCAGAGGTGCCCTCATTTTTAAGTATCAGTTGATAGATTATTTAAACCTAGAGGAGATGCAGAACACCTTCCTTTAATTTCTCCAAGTGCTTACTGTTTCCCTCAAAAACCTGCAGGCTTTTTCCACAATACAAATCATAAAGCCCCACAGCACACGTTTGGTGACATCCTTTTGTGCCACCACAAGCCGTGAGGTGACTACAAGTCTTCTGAGCTGGGAGGTAGAGCGAACCCCATCACAGCCACTATTCATGGTTTTGGTGCCCCAGAAGGAGCTGCTGAAAGCAGAGGGCCAGTGGATCTTCTCTCTTTCCTCTTCCCTTTTCCTTCTTCCCAACCTGCCGTGCCAAGACAGAGGTAAGACCAACAAGCATGTTCAGCTCTTCTTTGAATCTCAGATGATGTGCTACAGGGAAGATTTATTTGGGAGGAGTTAGGGATTGCACCAGCAGCTTCTTAGGCAATATTTATTCTCTGGGGCAGATGTGGTCTCTAGCACCCCTGGTCATCCTGGTGCCCTGATTATGCATACTGGGTGGGTACCCATTTAAACTAGACATAAGGGCTGAAGGAGCGAAACATGCTCGATTTTTGTTCCAATATGAAGCTAGGGTGTGGTAAGGATGCTTGCCTCTACTTGGCAGCTGGGCACGGCCACGAGAATTTGAGAGATGTCAATGTCACATGGGCTTAGCTGCCTACCAGGTTACCAGTGGTAACCAGGTAGCTAAGCCTTTTTGTAGATTGAGACTCTGAAGTTTATTGAGTAATCCACAAGTTAGACTTTGGAAGGTTCAGTGTTTTTTATTTTAAACAGATGTTTTCATTTACAAAAGGTCTTGTGCGGTATTACAGTTCTAGCCATGTGAAGACTGGGAAGGGAAAGGAACTGCAGGAAAGTTACAGAACTGAAAAGAGACTCCAGATTTTTATGACCTCTAAACCCAGAGAGGATCTAGGTGACTTCTCTTGGGACAAGCATAATTCCTCTAAAAAAGGACAATCTTTCAGCGTATCAAAAGCACAGATCCCTGATTTAAGAGAAAGTACTAAAATTAAAGAATAAAGAAATATCAAACATGCGCAAAATAATTTGTTTCTGTGAGAAGCAGTTAAAGACTTTTTGTGTGCAGTGAAAGGACCGGCAGGTTCTGGCAGTCTGTGTACAGTAGATTGCAGTTCTGGTGGATGAGATCCCCCTCTAGCTCTACTGCCTCGCACGGCCTCCCTGCCCCCCGCTTTGATCCCCCAAATGTTTTCTATATGCTCCTCTCAAATGTGCTTCATTTAATCTACTGTTAGGCAAGGGAAGGTGAACATGAATATATACAGTTGTCACTGTATTTGTGATTTTTATCTTCCACTGTAGACTTTTTCTGCCACTGTAATTGCATTAATTTACAGGGTTTTTAGAGCTTTTCCATGTTTTAACCTAATCTAACATGAACGGCTATGTTTATGGCAGATGTGTGCCCCTGGTTTCCTAGGGTTCTCATCCCTTGGTTTGGGGAACTGCTCGGAGCATGCTCTTCTCAAATAGCAGTCTTGGCTTCTTCCCGTGGAAGAATGTATCATTTTAATTATTACTTGGATGTATTACTTAGATATATTTTCCTAATTTCATGCTGTGTTCTCCTATAAAGTTATTCTTGTTTTATGACACAGTGCTAGTGTTTGTGGGTAACCCGTGTGTTTTAAGGCTGTGAAAAGTGTTTCTGCAAATTTGTATTTAGGAATGCAAGCAGTTGATCTGAATTCATTTTAAGGAAGATTTCTCACTCTTTGGACCACACTTCCACTGACAAGTTTACATGTGTTTCTAAAATTCCTATAACTGTTTTCCTGAATCTTGAGAAAGTATTAAAGCAAACATCTGTACACATGTGGTATTTTTAACACCTGTGTTAATGAAGGACTCAACATTTACATTCTCAGAGCTTGGTAGCTAAATGAAAAATAACTGTATGTTTCCAGCCAAGAAAAACTTTTCATTAAAAACCTATTAAAGCTGTATAAATGTATTTCAGCAGAATTCTGACACTTTTGGACTGGTTGTATTTGAATCACCATAGATGCATTTTTTAAAAGTTTCACATTTTAAAAATTGGAATGAATGCAAAAAAAAAAAAAAATTAACAGTGACAGTGACTAACCTAATACTGCAGGGAAAAACATGTTATTTCAAAATATTTAACTACCATGGAAGGAATCTTTCACTATAATAAAACTTCCCAATTATTTGCTCAAAAAAAAAAGGAAAAGGAGGCAGCCAAGCATAATTAATAGTGTTAGCATGTAACTTTAATAGCAACGTGTAAATGCCAGTAGGATGAGTATCTGACCTTGGTATTGTCTTCCTACAGACATTTAACTTTCACTATGTGCGTGTTTCTGGGAAGCAGATTGTCTAGGCCAAACAAGCAAAATATATATTTCTTGAGTCTCCGTTATTACCTTAACAACTGGTAATTGGTATTAAGAATTATTTCTCTTATAAACTGAGCTGATTTTTATCCTTGTACACAGAAGATGTTTTGTTTACAGAAGTTAGTTTAAAATGTTTAGTCATGAATAGCATAGTAAGCTGTGCAATACAGATGGAGGGAAATGTCATTGTAATTGTTTTTATGACTTTAAATACAATACATATTTGTCAAACAAATGCATAGCTCTTATATTGCCTTAAAGGTTGAGTATACAATAAAACCATTCTGCTTTGTCTAATTTATTATTCCTTTATTTGAAGGTTCCTTTTTTTTTTTTTGCGCGTTTGATAGTTTATGTCTAATCCTGTTTCCCTTGTTTATCCCTCAACTATTGTACTTCCTAAGATTACAGTAAAACTGAGCAAAAGATTAATGAGTAAAAAGTATAGACATTCAAATGAGCAAATTAAAGGCAAGGCATTTTCACAACCATAGTTATTTACAGGCTGTATCTCATGCTGAGCTGTATACTGCATATTTTACCACTGCTTAGTGAATTATCCTGAAATTTGGGAAAGTTTTTATCAACTTCAGGCTTTGTTGAATATGAAGCTTAAAGGATCATTTGCTTGAGTAAAAACTGTGTGATTAACTTCATACGTCCCTTTTCCTATCAATGCCTTACTTCAGAGAAGTATCTACTAACCGTTCATGTCTGTAGCACTTTATATTCAATAATTATGTTTAACATCTTGATTTATTGTATGCTGTCCCCAGAAAGCTAATATAATTTTCTTATTTTCCAAATGAAGGAAATCATGATTAAGTGATTTGTATAACGTCACCTAGGAGGCCAGTAGCAGAGCTGGTAGCAGGTGTCAAAGCTTTCAGACCTTTTAGTAAAAACACTCTCCTATGGTTAGCACAGATTCCCATTTACAGGAAGACTCTCAGAAATGCTGGTCTAGTGAAAACAAATCTTGTATGGTGATGGGCTGACGGAAGTATATCCCAGTAAGGCTATCTCAGGAGAGTGAGACTAATGATCAGGCATAAATACCACATAGTCTAGTTGGTGTAAACTAGACTAGCTTTTATTTGCTGCTGAGTGCGAGGGCTTATTAACTCAGTCTGAACACAGTGCCAACAGCTTTGTACTGCTTTTGGGATGTGCAGTTATACATACCCACTTTGTGTATGTGCTACACTGGGGATCCCTGTGGCATGATCTGTTGTGTGATGTGCCCAGCTTTCTTGCTTTTTTCTTGTCTAGCCATGGTTCAAACGATTGTCTACTGTCCATTTGAATAGGTGTGCACATGTCTACACTTAGGTCCTATGATGGCATGTCTTTGAATTACACTTCATGTATAATAATGTAAACAGCAGAATGCATGTAAAGTTTGCAAAGATATGATTGCCATGGAAATTGAAATGAACTATATTGTGAAAAAGCAGATGAAAGAACTTGCATAGGAATTTAAAGAGAAACTTAGTAAACAGAGCTGTACTTTGAGGCATAAGGAGCCCTTGCAAGGGTCCATATAAAAAAAGGCATCGTGTATGCTTCTTTCACCCTTAAAATGTATGAAGATGCTTTCTTTTAACTTTGTCCTAGGAGTTCTTCTCTTAGCAATTTCCCTCCAGTCATTTCTCTTTGATAGCTCAGAAGGCTATAGCAATTAGCATTTATAAGAAAAACCTAAGCTTTAAATATGTTCACCATAGGAAGAAAATATTTGTATTGACTAAGACAGATTTCTGTTGACCTAGAAAAACTGGCTGTAGTCCAGTACTACATGAACTATTTCTTTATTTTGACTTTTTTTTTAAATGAATGTGTGGTTGGGCAGGAGAATTGGGGTGTTTTGTGAAGAGAATTAATTTATGCCTGAGGCAAATGTAAACTTACAGAATATAGTGAATCTGTGATATTTTCAGGAAGTTACGTAGTGAGGTAGTAGAAATACGGGTGAGTGGAAATGAGTCCTCCTAGGAGTTGTTTTCTTATGCTTAAGCAGAATTGTTCTGAATACTACTTAAAACATTCTCCTGGATGTTTTGCATAGTGTTCAACAATGCATTTTTATTAATTTCAACAAAATCCACTTTTGCTAGAGAGCCATAACACAGGAAGAGGGTAGTCCTTTGAGAAACTATACACAGAAAGGACAAAGAAATAGGAAGGTGCCATAAACCACATAATTATCCCAGGAGTAAGGTTCCTAAAGCTGCTGCCTAAAATATTATTGCAAAATGAAAAGCAAACAGTCACCACATTTCTTCACTAGTAATTCGTGTAGATGGCAGCAATGTTTCATAGCATTCTTGGTACAATGGTGTTCCAGTTTAAAATTAATATAGTTCTCTGGAAATACAGCTATATAAGGATGAACTCTCGGTTCTGATTAACACAGTATTTTATTACTAACTTTATTAGTTTCATGGCAGATAAATCATACAGACATGTAATCTATCCAATAACAGTTTCAAAATAAATCAGATAATTATAAATACAGAATTTAATGCAAGCACTTACAGGACTTGGTAAGTTTTATGAAGAACATTTAAGGATTACTTTATGTATACAATGAAATGCTCACTATGCTCCCATAGACAGCACATTACATTTTTAATGAAATATATATAAATTAAATACAAAATATAGTGAATTTAGGCAATTTGTTAAGCCCAGCTGTATTTGGAAGATGTAGCTGTAACTTTCTACATTGATGCCTGGTTTAAATATTTTGTCATGTGTTGTAAGTTATACCAAAACCAGCATATACAGTGAATCAGTGGTTATAGACCAGTGATTTACACAGATGCTTGTAGAAAACATAATGAATGTATGATTTCTTGTATGTTAAGCTGTCAAATTACAGTGTTGTTTCCTTTATGTAAGCACCTAATTTTGCAGAGGATAGAACATTTCTCTACTGCATGCTTGTGCTGATAATGGATGTTGCTTATCTCCCATGCAAGCTCTCAGAAAGAATCAAAGTGGCTGTGGGTGTGTATGTGGGGCAACTACAATTTATCTGGAGAGTGTAGCTTATTTGTGAGCTTTTGTTTCTTTTGAGGAACTTTTCTGTTGTAACGACATGCTTAAATCCGTTAGCACGTCTCCTACCATAAAGACTGAGAAACACAATTAGCAAGTTGTTTACAGCAGAGCTGCAACTGCTGTGACTGAAGTGTTATTGATAGAGTGAATCAACTTGTGTGAGAATTGTTTTCCAAAGATGAGTTTAATAAAGGTTTGATATGATGCTATAACTTAACCTTGATTAGGTACAATGTAAGGCTCAATATTATTGCTTCACTGTCAAATTACTTCACATAAAAGTGACATGATATTTTGCCTACATTATTCCAGACAGTTAAGCCTGTTCTTACCACTTTTAATCCTGAGCGGTTTCACTAGCCTTAGAGCCTAGAAGTTGCTTGATGCTAAGCACTGTTGAAATTTCATTTATTTGGATGCCTGAATCGGAAGGAAGGAATTATAATAACGTCCATATTTTAGGTAGAACAATTTTCTGCTTGGGGGTGAAGTCAAAAGGACATAAGTGAATTGTGGTGCGTGCAGCAGAAGAAAGAGTAAAATTAATGCTGCCTCTTTAATAGCCTAGCACCAGTCATCTGTTTTTTAAAATCTTTGCCAGTGCTGATAGTCATAACTCATGCATAAACAGGAGTTGATTTTATCTGGCTTGTGCATTTTGTGTGTGTGTGTGTGTGTGTTCTCCTGGTTGCCCTAGTAACTGGAGTAAGGTTGGCACTAGCATATGCACTTTAATCTGAAAAAATAATATTTATGTATACTATGCCTAAGGAGGACAGCTTAGAGACATAGCCAATAACATAAGCCTAACTTTCCAATAAAAAGTAAGAATCATCTTAAACCCCTCCCCAGTGTTGAGAACATGGCTTTTTTCTGTGATAATTTGAGGTTATGATTTCTATATTTTGGTCATCATTTTCAGCATTGTGAGAAATAATTGATAAAACTCCAAAATGGACTTTGGGGTGCCTGGTTTGTGTTCTTAGATATGCAGTCAATGGGCTGAGGCCCCATGGGAAAGTTAGCTTACCTGTCTGGGCCTCTATCTTCCCTCTGTAAGTGGGTATAATGATACCTTTTATAAAGTTACTTAGATGCTGTTCGTGAAGAGCATTAAGTAAGAACTGATATGCACATATGGCTTTCTCTTGTATGCAATATATTATCCTGTGAGTATAAATAACTTACAAAGCAGGAGGTAGGAAAGACTACATTAGGCTGAAAATAAACAGGATGACCTCAATTTCCAATACGTCCATGGCAAGGAAGATATGAGTCCTGTTTTTGAGAGGCAAATGAAAACTACATTTATGATTGGTCTGATCTCCATATTGAAAGATCACCATTAATTTTGCACACACATTCAAAGGCAGTGTAGCCTCCAGTCTACAGAATTTAGGTACATCCAAACAAAATTTTCATTGTCCCTTCCCCATTGTATGTAGAATCTTATTTTTAAGCCTGAGGATGAATGCAGCTATACAGAGTTTTCATTGTGTAGAAACTTGTGCAACCTGGATTACACTTCTTTCTCATTCTTTCCAAGCTTATTACATTTACCAAAATTGCTTATATGTTCCTGCAGTATTTAGGTACTCAAATTAACATCTCTCCACAGAAAGTAGCCATTACTGCATGATGCTGGGAAACCCATTTGTCAGATCTATTTTATCAATATTTTATAGTTATTCCTTTACACTTACTCTCTTTTAAGGATTTTTTTTTTAAAAAAATACACAAATCCTTTTGCTTATCTATCAATAAGAGATCCAGTAACACTGTCTTTGCCTTTTGTTGATGTTGTGCAAAATCTCTAATTAATGTTCCCATCAGTAACCTCAGTAGCATTCAGTCCAAGTTCTGCAAAAATCTGTCATCAAAACTGTAGTCGGTGAATCTTTTTTCTCTATTCTGCTTTTTTCTCTTTTCTATTGCATACTGCTACAAAAAGTTGTACAGATGACTCATGTAAACATTGCAGGCATTTGCCTTGAATACTATAGTCTATGGTTTTGATTCAATATCTGTGCGACATTTTTCTCATCACTGGCTGATTGACTGAAGATTTCACAGAAGAGGCTATAATTTGAATACAGCCTTGTGTTTACACTCATGATAGCTGTTTATCTTTGAAACTTAAATACCCCAAACTTTGATTACAGATGTTTCCATGTTTCTCTGGCCCTAACATATGTCAGAGTCACACACTGACTTCCCTCAGCAAAGTATGAAAGCCGGGTAGGACACAAAAGAGTGCTTTCATATCCTTCAAGAATACTCCTACTTTTCACCATGTAGTGGGATTAGTCATTCAAAGTCAATGAGGAAACAAGTTGTGAGAAGACTGTGAGCCTCTGCACCTTTGTGCCAGTGGCTAAGGTTGGAGGTGATAGTAACAAGTGTGGACACAGGAGTGTTACTGGCTTAATGAATCTGCTGCAGTACTACCAAGCAGAAGCATAAGCATTCAGAAGCACTCAGCTGGTATAAGTATTGTTAGATTTTAAAAGACAAAACCAAGATAATACTCATCTTGGTTTTGGCTGTTCCTCTAACATATGAAGACTAAGAATGTAATTTTGAGCTATGTGAGTGCTTTGAATAAGTAACAATGCTGTTGGGGTGCCTGCCTTAGCCACCTTCCTAGGTGCCCTTGCATAATAAGTATGAGGCTGTACAAGTGGAACTAAATAATAATGAGGATAATGGTTCATCTGGCTTGAACGTGTCACTGAGGTTAAGTTGGCCTATGCCCTGCTTCAAAATTGCTTCCATAAAGAAAAAAACATGGGTCATTGTCATAGGAGACTCCCTTCTGAAGAGAATAGAAAGCCAAATATGCAGACTGGACCCACCTCTTAGGAAGTCTGCTGCCTCCCTGGGGCCTGGGTTAGAGATGTGAAGAGAAAGCTTCCTACCCTGGTGTGGCCCTCAGATTACTGATTTTTCAGGTAGGCAATGATGAAGTTGCAACAAAAAGTCTGAGGGCAATCAAGAGAGACTTCAGGGCCTTGGGGCGACTGGTTAAGGGATCAGGAGCACAAGTAGTGTTCTCTTCTGTCGTTCCGGTTGCGGGGAGTGATGAGGGAAGAAACGGGAAGAACCAGCAGATCAATACCTGGCTCCGAGCCTGGTGTCACCAGAAGAATTTTGGTTTTTTTGATCAGGGGTCAGCTTATGTGACACCAGGCCTGCTGGCAACAGACAGGGTACAACTGCCTCAAAGGGGGAAAAGGATCTTTGCCCAGGAGTTAGCAGGGCTTATTGAAAGAGCTTTAAACTAGATTTGAAGGGCAAAAGGGATAAAACCAGGCTCACTGGAGATAAGCCTGGGGGCGGCATGCCAATGTTTGAGGAACAGTGTGCTAGCAAGATCCTTCGGTCTGCTGTCTCAGGGGAGGTAGGGGATGGAGATCCGTGTGGCAGCAAAGATGCAAGGGTTATTGATGATTAGCAGCAATGGATTAGAAGCAACGGCATCGCCTGAGAATGGTCATGTAGGAATTAGTGCTTGTCCCCCCAGAAGGGTGGTGGGATCAGTAGCCCAACTGAAGTGTATCTACACCAATGCACGCAGCATGGGCAACAAACAGGAAGAGCTGGAAACCATTGTGCAGCAGGAAAACTATGATATAGTGGCCATCACAGAAACATGGTGGGATGACTCGATGGCTATAAACTCTTCAGAAGGAATAGGCAAGGAAGGAGAGGCAGTGGGGCAGCCCTGTGTGTTAGGGAGTGTTTCGATTGTCTAGAGCTTGATGATGGTGATGATAGGGTTGGGAGTTTATGGGTAAGAATCAGGGGGAAGGCCAACAAGGCAGATATTGTGCTGGGAGTCTGTTATAGACCACCCAACCAGAATGAAGGGGCAGATGAAATATTCTATAGGCAGCTGGGAGAAGTCTCACAATTGCTAGCCCTTGTTCTCATGGGGGACTTCAACTTTCCAGATGTCTGCTGGAAAGACAATACAGCAGAGAGGAAACAGTCTAGGAGGTTCGTGGAGCGTGTGGAAGATAACTCCCTGACACAGCTGGTGAGTGAGCTAACTAGGGAAGGCACCCTGCTGGGCCTGTTGTTCGTGAACAGAGAAGGACTTCTGGGTGATGTGATGGTTGGAGGCTGTCTTGGGCATAGCGATCCTGAAATGTTAGAGTTTTTGATTCTTGGTGAAGTAGGGAGGGGGGTTGGCAGAACTGTGACCTTGGACTTCCAGAGGGCAGGCTTTGGCCTGTTTAGGAGGCTGCTTGAGAGAGTCCCTTGGGAGGCAATCCTGAAGGGCAAAGGAGTCCAGGAAAGCTGGACATTCTTCAGGAAGGAAATCTTAAATGTGCAGGAGCAGGCTGTCCCCATGTGCCGAAAGACGAGCCAGCAGGGAAAAAGATCAGCCTGGCTGAACAGAGAGCTTTGGCTGGAACTCAGGAAAAAAATGAGAGTTTATGACCTTTGGAAGAAGGGGCAGGCAACTCAGGAGGACTACAGGGATATCATGAGGTTATGCAGGGAGAAAATTAGAAGGGCCAAAGCCCAAATAGAACTTTAATCTGGCTACTGCTGTAAAAGACAATAAAAAATGTTTCTATAAATACATTAGCAACAAAAGGAGGGCTAAGGAGACTCTCCAACCTTTATTGGATGAGGGGGGAAACATAGTGACAAAGGATGAGGAAAAGGCTGAGGTACTTAATGCCTTCTTTGCATCAGTCTTTAACAGTAAGACCAGTTGTTCTCGGGGTACCCAGGTCCCTGAGCTGGAAGATGGGGAGCAGAATGAAGCCCCCATAATCCAACGGGAAATTGTTAGTGACCTGCTACACCACTTAGATACACAGAAGTCTATGGGGCCAGATGGGATCCACTCAAGGGTACTGAGGGAGCTGGCAGAAGTGCTCACCCAAGCCACTTTCCATCATTTATCAGCAGTCCTGCCTAACCAGGGAGGTACCAGTTAACCAGAGGTTAGCAAACGTGATGCCCATCTACAGGAAGGGCCAGAAGCAGGATCTGGGGAACTACAGGCCTGTCAGTGTGACCTTGGTGCCGGGGAAGGTTATGGAGATCACCCTGAGTGCCACTATGCAGCATGTACAGGACAGCCAGGTGATCAGGCCCAGCCAGCATGGGTTTATGAAAGGCAGGTCCTGCTTGACTAACCTGATCTCCTTCTATGACAAGGTGATCTGCTTGGTGGATGAGGGAAAGGCTGTGGTTGTTGTCTACTAGACTTTAGTAAAGACTTTGACACTGTTTCCCACAGTATTCTCCTGGAGAGTGAGCAAGGCTGATGCAGCGTGGGTGTTGCCAAGAGCAACCACGGGAGATTTAAGTGGCCCTGGGGAGCGCCAGCGACCAGGGAGGGCAAACAGGGCGTGGTGCGTCAGAAAGGGCGTGGTGCGTCAGAAAGGGTGTGGTGCGTCAGAAAGGGTGTGACTCGGCAGTTTGTGCGGCAGTTCACACAGACAGGGCACGCAGGGAGGGCGCAGTCCCCCTCCGAGCTCAAGAAGGCTACTCAACCAGTGGGCATCGTCCTCTCAGAAGGAGACCCAGCTATGGTTGCCACTCCGATGAAAGCTTTTGCCATCAAAAATGCGGTGACCCAGACGGAGCTCCCACGTAAACATGCAGCTGTCCAGGTCTCCAGCTGCCGGGAGTGCCTGAGCCTGTCAGCCGAGGGCAGCAGACACAACACCTGTGTGTGGTGTGACCAGGTGGGTGATCTGCTCAGCCTGGTGGCAGAGCTGAAGGAGGAAGTGGACAGGTTGAGGAGTATCAGGGAGTATGAGAGGGAGATAGACTGCTGGACCCACACGTTACATTCCCTGAGGCAGAGGCAGCAGACGGAGGCTCCACAAGAAGCAGAGGACGCCCTACATTCTTGCTACCAGGCAGGAGAGGACTTAAGAGATGGAGGGGAATGGATACAGGTCCTTGCTCAGGGAGGCAGGAGAAACCTCTCCCGGTCTACCTCACCTTCCCAGTTGCCCTTACACAACATCTATGGGACTCTGGAACTTGAGGACCAGGTCAATGAAGATCAGGGTGTAGATGAAGGCCTATTCAGGGGGCTGCCTAGGTTGAGTCAGTCAGCCCCATGCATTCTGACAGCCTCTGTTAAGAGAAAAAGGAGGGTAATTGTCATAGGCGATTCCCTTCTGAGGGGCACAAAGGGCCCAATATGCAGACCTGACCCATCCCACAGGAAGTCTGCTGCCTCCCTGGGGCCTGGGTAAAAGACATTACCAGGGAACTCCCTGGTCTGGTTCTGCCCTCTGATTATTACCCGCTTTTGGTTGTGCAGGTTGGCAGTGATGAGGCTGTGGAGAGAAGTCCAAAAGCAATCAAAAGGGACTTCAGGGTGATTAGTGGGAGGATTGGGAGCACAAGTATTGTTTTTCTCAATCCCTTCAGTGGCAGGGAAATATACTGAAAAGAATAGGAAAACATACCTGATTAACACATGGCTCAGAGGTTGGTACTAACAGTGGAATTTTGGTTTTTTTTGATCATGGGGAGGTTTACACGGCACCGGGCCTGCTGGTGACAGATGGAGTCCAGCTATCTCAAAGGGGGAAAAGTATTTTTGCTCATGAGTTGGTGGGGCTCACAGAGAGGGCTTTAAACTAGGTTTGAAGGGGGAAGGGGATAAAACTAGTAGTTTAAACCAGAGATGAGCCTAGGGGGACCATACCAATATTGGGGGTGGAATCGATAGCCCAGCTCAAGTACATCTATGCCAGTGCACACAGCATGGGCAATAAACAGGAGGAGCTGGAAGCCATTGTGTGGCAGGATAGCTATGACTTAGTCGCCATCACAGAAACATGGTGGGACGACTCCCATGACTGGAATGGTGCAATGGATGGCTATAAGCTCTTCAGAAGGGATAGGCAAGGTGGAAGAGGTGGTGGGGTGGCTCTCTATGTTAGGGAGTGTTTTGATTGTATAGAGCTCCATGATTGTGATGATAAAGTCATGTGCTTATGAGTAAGAATGAGGGGGGAAGGTCAACAAGGTGGATATCATGCTGGGAGTCTGTTATAGACCACCCAAACAGGTTGAAGAGACAGATGAATTGTTCTACAAGCAGCTGGCAGTAGTCTCAGAATCGTGTGTCCTTGTTCTTGTGGGGGACTTCAAGTTTCCAGATGTCTGCTGGAAAGACAATACAGCAGAGAGCAAACAGTCTAGGAGGTTCCTGGAGTATGTGGAAGATAGCTTCCTGACACAGCTGGTAGGTGAGCCTACCGGGGGAGGAGCCTCGCTAGACCTATTCAGAAACAGAGAAGATGTGGTAGGATATGATGGTTGGAGGCCGTCTTGGGCTCAGTGACCATGAAATTATAGAATTCTCAATTCTTGATGAGGTAAGGAAGAAGGTCAGCAAAACCACTACTATGGTCTTCCGGAGGGCAAACTTTGGTCTGTTCAGGACACTGGTTTAGAGAGTCCCTTGGGAGACAGCCCTGAAGGGCAAAGGGGGCCAGGAAGGCTGGACATTCTTCAAGAAGGAAGTTTTAAAGGTGCAGGAGCAGGCTGTCCCCATGTACCAAAAGATGAACTGTCGGGGAAGACAACAGGCCTGGCTGAACAGAGAGCTTTGGCTGGAACTCAGGAAAAAAAAGAGTTTACCATCTTCGGAAGAAAGGGCAGGCAACTTAGGAAGAGTACAGGGATCTTGTTAGGTCAGGCAGAGAGAAAATTAGAAAGGCAAAAGCTCAGCTAGAACTCAATCTGGCCACTGTTGTAAGAGATAACAAAAAATCTTTTTACAAATACATTAACAACAAAAAGAGAGCCAAAGAGAATATCCATCCTTAATTGGATGCAGAGGGGAACATTCCCACCAAAGATGAGGAAAAAGCTGAGGTATTTAATGCCTTCTTTGCCTCAGTCTTTAATAGTGAGACCAGTTATCCTCAGGGTACTCAGCCCCCTGAGCTAGAAGACAGGGATGGAGAGCAGAATATACCACCCATAATCCAGGGGGAAGTAATTAATGACCTGCTATGCTACCTGGACACTTGTAAGTCTATGGGACCAGATGAGATCCATCCGAGAGTACTGAGGGAGCTGGTGGAGAAGCTTGCCAAGCCACTCTCCATGATTTATCAGCAGTCCTGGTCAACAGGGGAGGTCCCAGATGACTGGAGGCTTGCCAATGTGATGCCCATCTACAAGAAAGATCAGAAGGAGGATCTGGGGAACTACAGGCCTGTCAGCCTGACCTCGGTACCGGGGAAGATTATGGAGCAGATCATCTTGAGTGCTATGATGCAGCATGTACAGGACAACCAGGTGATCAGGCCCAGCCAGCATGGGTTTATGAAAGGCAGGTCCTGCTTGACCAACCTGATCTTCTATAACAAGGCTCACGGCTTGGACAAGCGTACTCTTCACTGGGTGAAAAACTGGATGGATGGACGAGCCCAGAGGGTTGTGGTGAATGGGTGTGGCAGTACATCCCGCCCCCCCCCCCCCCCCCCCATCCTGCCAGCAGGAAACAAAACTTCTCCGGGAAGGGAGAAGGGGAAGGAAACCCTGCAGGCTGCAGGTTGAAATTCGAACTGGCCAATTGAGATGCGCCACGTACACCGAGGTGACCCTCCTAGCCAATAGAATTAAATGACCACAGGTCAGATCTGACAGGTGTATAAATGGGGTCCCGCTGGAGGACACATTGGCAGTCCTCCTCGAAGCAGCAGGTCTGCAGTCGTGGATTCCCCCTCCAGTCAGGGCACTGCCCGAGGTAACTCCTTGAGGGAGAGAGCCCTCAGCTTTTAGGTGAGTGATATGCCCGTTTTAAGCCATCACTTTAAATCTTGGGGATTCTTAAGTCGGCCATGTAGTATTAATTCTCTCTACATCATTGAGCCTGTGGTTTGATAAAATGTTACCGGACTTCTAACTAACTTTTGCTGAAGAATAAATCTGAGTCTTAACACCTATTGGATTTGGTTAGTCATGCATCCGTAACAATGGGGTGAAATCCAGTTAGCAGCGGGTCACAAGTGGTGTTCCCCAGAGCCAGCAGTGTGCCCAGGTGGCCAAGAAGGCCAACGGCATCCTGGCCTGTATCAGAAATAGTGTGGCCAGCAGGAGCAGGGAGGTGGTTGTTCCCTTGTATTCGGCACTGGTGAGGCCACACCTCGAGTCCTGTGTTCAGTTTTGGGCCCCTCACTACAGGAAAGACATTGAGTTGCTGGAGTGTGTCCAGAGAAGGGCAACAAGGCTGGTGAAGGGTCTAGAGCACAAGTCCTATGAGGAGCGGCTGAGGCAACTGGAGTTGTTTAGTCTGGAGAAAAGGAGGCTGAGGGGAGACCTTGTTGTTCTCTACAACTACCTGGAAGGAGGTTGTAGCAAGGTGGTTGTTGGTCTCTTCTTCCAGGTAACAACTGATAGGATGAGAGGAAATGGCCTTAAGTTGTGTCAGAGAGAGGTTTAGATTGGGTATTAGGAAAAATTTCTTCACTGAAAGGGTTGTCAAGCATTGGAACAGGCTGCCCAGGGGAGTTGTTGTCATCATCCCTGGAGGTCTTTAAAAGACACGTAGATGTGGCATTTCAGGACATGGTTTAGTGGCCATGGTGGTGTTGGGTTGATGGATGGACTCGATGATCTCAAAAGTCTTTTCCAACCTAAATGATTCTATGATTCTAAATACCTGCATTTGATAACAGTTCTGCTTGTAAGTGCAGTAAGTACTCTGAACAGTAACATAGCACTGACTGGTGTTGGTGTGAGCTTCTCTCACTCTCCTCCTCTCATTAAGAGAACATTTGTTTTAAAAATTTGAAGTATTATTTGCCTTCAGCCAGGCATTCACACCGCTATGGCTCCCCGTTGGGGTTGGTGTGTTTGAGCATCTTTAGCAGGTGCAGAAAACCTCTGTGAGTGGCATATATACAGCTAAAAAGTGTAAAGCAGTCTAAGTCAAGGTGATGCAGCTGTGTTTTGTCAGACATGGGCCTTGAATTTGTTAGGCAGCTAACCACCAGGGTGAGAGGTGGTGGGGAGCTGATAGCAAGGATTGCAGAGGATGGATTACAGCACAAACCTTCTATGCCCTCAGCCTAGTCTGGATGTGGGATGCTCCAACAGAAATCCAGTATGTCTAATGCTGTTTGAGAAGTAGCATATAGTCTATTAATCAGGTCACCAAGGGTAAATTCTGTTCTTAGACAAGATTTAACCATGAAAGAATGGTTTTATTTCATCCTATTCATGTAAGGATGAAAACATTTCTCTGATGAAAATGGGTGTGGAAGGAGAGCACACACAATCACATTTCAGAATATAGTTTTCAAACATATTCGTTTGCTTTAGTTTGTTTTCAGTTGTTTATTTGCTTCAGTGTTTTCCTCTTCAGGAGGATGACAGCTTAAATGTACTGTTGTACCCCAAGGCTGACATTGCCTATGAAATTCTTCTTATCCTCCCTGCTTCCGTTGCCAAAGCACTTTCTACTGATCCTCCACTCCCTTTACCTGTCAGGGTGTGAGATATGCAGATTAAAAACAGCGTTGTGAATCCTGCTATTTCTTGGTCAGTCTGGAAAACAGGAGCTTCCCTTCCAGCCCTGTAAAAGGTTTTTAATCCCCCCCCCAGCAATGATTAGGCAATGGGAAATCAAAGGATAATAGAATTTTACTGTTCACTTGTTAGTTCCTCCCCTCGTTGTGAAATCTTCTTAATTACCTCTTCTGTTGTGTCTCAATTAGCATGCATCTTTCAGCTTGCCTGGCTTCTTCTGTCACAACTCTCTGAAGATACAATGGTAAAACTTCATAGTCGCCTTACTTGACTCACTTATTCTATAAGCTTCTTAAAAAGACAAATACGTTACCATGGATAATTAAACAGGGAAGGATGATGTTGACACCCATGTACAATTAACTTCACTGGGGTCCTTTCTAAGGACCCTGTCATGATAAGAAATGCCTATTACTGGAAATGTGGCAATGGCCTGTGTGCCTTGTGCAGATCACTCGGAGCCAGGGTCTTCTTACTCTCAGGGGACAGATCAAGATTTAAGAGCCCTGAAACAATTATAAAGGAGGTGAGACCAGTTCCAGTTAAAGCAAGTTCCTCACTGCCTTTTCCAGCCGAGGACAGCACCACCTCCAGCACACTAGTTAGCTACTGGCTGCTAGCCGTCGGCAGTGTTGATAGCTCGTGCTTTCTGACACAGGATGGCTCAGCTGCTGCACTGTCAGCTTCATGCAGATCTCCCCTGTTGTCCCAAAATTCTTCAGCTGTTACTGATTGTCCCAGCAGTGCAGTGCAAACCCTGCCCCCTCTAAGCATTATTTCATGAGTATAGAAAGAGCATGGCACATAGTGAAATTAAATTTCTTTCACAAAGGACTGTCCTCCTCATCTTCCTTACCTACTGATGCTGTAGCTAGTGTCAGGGTCTGTGCTGCTGACAAACTTACTATGGGAGCTCCTTATGGAGCCTAATACACAGGAACTGACTTATAAATACAGTTTTGAAATCATAGCTACATATTTGTGATGATTAATATTACCACTGAGCATTATGCCATTTTGTCAATTATTCTGTCTAGAAATATCTTGAAACAGCTGAGTAGGGTTTAGATTAGCAGAAGAAGAATTGAGGGGAATCTGAATTTTCCTCTAAATTTCATAATTACTTATTGATACCTGGCTGCTTCTACAATGGAAGGATTCTTACAGTTTGGGGTGAAAAGGCCTGGAGACCTTATGATTTGATATTCAGTAGGAGACTCTCAGTTGTGCAGATACTGACACCTTGATCATTTAAAAGCATCACTTAGCATGCTACAATTCAGGGAAATGTGATATGGTGTCAGATCTTAAGAAAATATAATACTTTAATAAGCCTAAACATTTTTCATGAAACAGAGCTTTCCTGGTAACAGGATTTCCTTTTAGGTTTTACCAGGTACATTAATTAAGGGAGTAACAATTTTTAATATAGCCTTCCTTTTTTTTTTTTAAAAGGATTTATTTTTCAATTCATGCCAACCTAGTTCTGCTGAATATGGATTAGCTTAAATTTGTTTAGCTGCAGGAAGGATACAACTATACTGGCTTTGGAGCAGAACTGTTTGGAAAAATAAACACCTGAATAGCATGTACTTGCAGAGTAGCAGCTTCCAAACCCGTGTAGCTATGCAGCTGTCTAGAAACACATGCTGTGTTGTGTGCAGTTCAGCAGATTGCTAAAAACGCAGGGTTTGGACTTGCTATTAATGCTGTTAATCTCTGTTAATAATGCTGTGAAAATCTGCCTAAATTTTTAAAGTGATATATAATGTATATGAAGTTAAACTGCTTTTATAATCATTTGCACTTTGTCATGATCTGGGCAGTGCTTTAGAAGAAAATTATCCAAAATGATCCATCAGCCTGTTTATTAGATAATTACACACATTTTGCTAGTTAATGTGCAGTAGTGCATTGGGGTTTTTCTGCCCATGCTTGTGCATTCAAAAAGGGTAAATGGAAGCTGCTGAATTCTTAAAGGACTAAGTACAACATGTGACAAGTATTGTCTCAGTCCTCCCACAGCTATGTAATTATGAACACTGTGTATTGGAAAGGAGGATAAAACTACTTCACTATTCTGCTAACATCCCACTTCTTTTTAGTATAGAAAAAGAGAAAAGTGAAGGTAATTGCACCAAATGTTTTATTATTTATCTTTAGGGGAAATGACACTAGAGGCTTGTAGTTAAACTCCTATGACTGAGTCCTTGGCTACAGCTATAGGCTGTATTTACAGTACTGAAAAGAAGGGAAAGAAAGGAAGAAAATTGCTCTCAGGGGTCTGGCAGATAATTTTTTTTTTTCTTTCCAAATTTCGGGTATTTCCAACTATTATTTGTTTAGTTGTATAGGTATAGTGGGAAGGGAAGGAAGTGAAAAATCCAACAGAGCAAATGATATTTTCCTTGGGGGTAAAGTAGAGTTTTTTTTGGGGAATAATTCCAGAATCAGATCATCAACCAGCATTCAAGTGGAGCCAAACCCACTGTGCCGACTGGCGTCCTCTTTGCTGAGTTCTTCTTATGCTTCGGCACTGTCTGGTTAGGCTGGGGAGAAGCATCCAAGGGGCCAAATTGCTGTCTTATATTCATAAGCATTTCCAATGGTGTAGATGAAGAAATAGGAATACATTTCAGCATTCACTGCATATATGCTCACTTTCCATATAGAGATGTGTCACTTGAAACCTTGCCTGACAAGCTAAGCCAGAGTTCTAGGTATTAATGTCCTAAAGTTTTGAAGTGAGAGCAGTTCAATGTACAGATCTAATTGAAAATTTAAAATCCTCTGCTGTTTTTTTCACTGTTCTTATTTATGGTTCCCAAGCAACTAATTCTGGAAGTCTTAGACGAACCATGTTATCATGACAGCAGAACCTTGATGTGAAGTTAATTTGATGATATACTAGTAAATTTTTTTCCCAAGATTTCAGAACTGAAATGCATGAAATGTAGTTCCCAAATCTCATTTTCACGCCTAATTAGGTGTCCTGATTTTCAAAGTTGCTCTGCTTCTAGCATCTGCCTTCAAATCTTGGCAGTGGCATCTATATAAAATGGAGATGGACCACTCTTCTTTGTGAAACTTGGCTATTAGCAATTAATTAGTTGTTAAAAAGAACCAAAACGAAATACAACCAACCAAAAAACTTAAGGCTGCAAATACCTCCAGTTTTGAGTCTGTAGCTAGCAGGTTTTGAAGCTTAAAATACAGAAGCAAGTAGAAAATAGCAATTTTGAAAGCAAAAGCTTTTGTTTTCTATCACAAGTATGAAGTTTGAGCTGCACTTTTGTAAGATAGAAAAATCTTACAAGTATGATGAGATCCCATTTAGCTGAGAATCTAACAATAAATAATCTTAAGTAGATAAATGTTAAGTCGAGCTTCTATAGATATAGTAGGTAGAATTCTGATTAGCCTCTCTTCTGAGCAGCCATGAAGAGGTGACACAATCTTCTGATGCTTCTAGCTAATCAGGAGTTTGAAGAAAGAGAAGTCAATATATACAGAACCAAGTGGGACTAGGGGGATACTTTAGCTACTCACAAGCTGCATGTAAAACTGTATTGAGTAATGAGGTATAAATCCCAATAGGCAAATAGATACAGTGTCTGCCCTTGCAGCGTTTTAATTTGAACATTGTCAGTTTGAGGGATTTTCTGCATGTGGAGTGGAAGAACTATAAAATTACAGGAGTTTTCAAAGTGCAGAGAATTGAGATCCTCTGTCAGAAGTTTATTAAATCAACAGCTGCTCTTTATCTGGGCCTAAACAAAAGACAAAGCTTGAAGCTATTTGCTTCAAGTAAGTACTTACAGAACTGTACATATCACTTCTTCGGGGATTAATTTAGGTACTCAGTTTAATAAAATTCTTTCAGTTTTGGCTTACATATATAACATATACATCTACGATACCTGAATACATAGCTTATATGAATTTCTCATTTTTATATTACACAGTCTGCCCCATGCCTTAGACTGGACACTTCTTGCTTTGGTGTTGGGCACCCTTGGGCATTCAAGGCTCCTGCTAAAAACTGTTAATATTTAAAATCTTCAATATGTAGTTCTGGTCATGGTTTAAATGTATACATAAGTCTTTATGGGTTTTTGCTCCTTGTCTTGTTCCTCTGAAATGTTGGTTAGTTAGCATCAAATTTATCCAGGGTTCAGTATGGAAATACTGGTAATTCCCAGCATAGATCAGCCACGCAGCTGCACCTATTCTGTGTCCTCATTGTTTGGTGTTACTAGGAATATGGAGAAGAGAACCTGCCTCTGAAGAGGTGATGCTGAAAGGCCCTGACTTTTTCTTGGCAGGGGGAACATGAGTTAAGGGCACATTTTTCTCCTTGAAACTTCCAGACAACGAGCAGGAGAGTAGTTGTTTTTTAAAAAAAGTTAGTATTTTAAGTGCTGTTGTTGAGACTAGACAGCAAAGTAGTCGTTATAACTTCATAAAATCCAGCTTTATGCAAACATTGAGGAAGGAGGTGCCACACAGGAAGAGATGAGTGAAAACCGCTCTGAGTACTTCAGTCTGTTTTACTCAAGTACATTACTGAGGGCAACATTTTAAAAGGTTTGTGCCAGAAACTGTATGCATTGGAATGATAAATCATTTTGTTTGTTTGTTTTGTCATTTGCCTACTTCTAACTTGATTAATACTGAAATTCCTCATTTCTCACTGCAGTTTTGGAATATGTGGCAGGTGAGTTTAGGTCCATTTTTATTTAACACTTTTGAAATAAGCAGGAATTAATGTCTTCTTTGAGTAATCACTGAAGCAAATCCAAACTGATTTTAAGATTACTATAAAATATTCAGGGAGGAGGGTGAGGGAGGATGTAGCCAGGCAGGTAAATTTAGATAAATTCTACAGTAGAGATATGATGGTTTCTGCTGGCTTATGACTCTTACTGTCTACCATTGTATGAAATGTGACTGTCTAGCTCAAAACAGAATTTGTTCTTTCACTTTCAAACAAGACCTCTTGTTTCTCTCCCTATACACTCTTAGAGGGAAATTGTGTTTACCATTTGCAAGATCACCTTAATTTCCATGACAACTGCTTTGGAAGTCAGATGTACAGGATTAGTAATTCTTACAATGTCAAGCAAAAGAAGAACAGAGAAAAAAAATGTTTACGAAAGATGAGTGTCTTTAAAGATTTTCATAAACACCTGCTTGGTTTTGACCATGACTGTAAAAGCATGTTATACCAATTGTGTATCTAAAACAGTTTTCTGACTGAGAATGGCCAATAGTAGGTGCTTGGAAAAGAGTGTAAAAGTAGGCCGAGAATATAGCAGGCTTTATCTTGGCAAATTCTTTATGGATTTTTTCCATATATTTTTTTCTGCTTTTTTTTCAAATTCCACCATTATGGCTCACTTAAACAAAAAAGAATGAAAAAAATGCATATATCTGTATTTAGGTAGTTTGTGCATCCAGTTCTTTGTAGAAACATGCAATATTTCTTTAGATGTTTTGGGAGGTTTTGGTGAAGTTAGGTCTGGCAGGGGTCAGAGAAAGATAAATATGGGGCTGGAGATCAGAGGAAGCTTTGGATAGCTGGCATGGAGGACCATGAAGAGACTTGTAGGAGTTCTGAGGGTCCATGGGAAGAACACAAGGGAATCAGTGAAGCTTGAAGTGATGTGAGAACTGGCTAGTGGGTCATGGTGGACTGGTGGAGATTGCTGGTGAAGGGGGATTCCCGGTAAGGCAGGTGAGTTGGGAGTGCTCAGAGGATCTTCGAAGACTGAGGAAGGGTTTCCTTCTCTTGCTCTCAGGCCGGCCTGTTCTTCTGCCAGTCCCCTGTGATAAAAGACCACTATACCTGCACTTGCAGTGACTTTCTCCATTGCCATAGGAGGATGCTTGCCTCTCCCTGTAGAAGCCCTTGTGTCTCTTGGGTGACTGACTGCTCAGGAAGGGAGCAGCCCTCTGTATTGGTTTTGTTTGGCAAGGTTTTGGTAGCGGGGGGGGGGGGGGGTTACAGGGGTGGCTTCTGTAAGAAACTGCTGGAAGCTTCCCCTGTGTTCGAGAGAGAGCGAGCCCATACCAGCCGGCTCTGAGACGGACCCGCCGCCGGCCAAGGCCGAGCCAATCAGTGATAGTGGTAACGCCTCTGTGATAACATTTTTAAGAAGGAAAAAAAAAGTTGGGACGGAGAGAAAACTGCCGCCGGAGTGAGGAGTGAGAACATGTAAGAGAAACAAGCCTGCGGACACCAAGGTCAGTGAAGAAGGAGGGGGAGGAGATGCTCCAGGCGCCGGAGCGAAGATTCCCCTGCAGCCCCTGGTGAAGACCCTGGTGAGGCAGGCTGTCCCCCTGCAGTCCAGGGAGGTCCACGGTGGAGCAGATCTCCACCTGTAGCCCGTGGAGGACCCCACGCCGGAGCAGGTGGGTTCCCGAAGGAGGCTGTGACCCCGTGGGAACCCCGCGCTGGAGCAGGTTCCTGGCAGGACCTGCGGATCTGTGGAGAGAGGAGCCCACAGAGCAGGTTTTCTGGCAGGACTTGTGACCCTGTGGGGGACCCGCGCTGGAGCAGTGTGCTCCTGAAGGACTGCACCCCGTGCAATGGACCCATGCTGGAGCAGTTCGTGAAGAACTGCAGCCCGTGGGAATGGCCCACGTTGGAGGAGTTCGTGGAGGACTGTCTCCCGTGGGTGGGACCCCACGCTGGAGCAGGGGAAGAGTGTGATCAGCCCTCGTCCTGAGGAGGTGAAGCGGCAGAAAATAACGTGTGATGACCATAAACCCCATCCCTGTCCCCCTGTGCCGCTGGGGGGGCTTGGTGGTGAAATCCGGGAGGGTAGTTGTGCCCGGGAAGAAGGGAGGGGTGGTGGGAAGGTGTTCTGAGATTTCATTTTACTTCTCATTACCTTGCTCTGGTTGATTTGTAATAAATTGAGTTAATTTTCCCCAAGCTGAGTCTGTTTTGCCCGTGACGGTAATAGTGAATGATCTCTCCTGTCCTTATCTCGACCCGCGAGCCTTTTGTTATATTTTCTCTCCCCTATCCAGCTGAGGATGGGGGAGTGATAGAACGGCTTTGGTGGGCACCTGGTGTTCAGCCAGGGTTAACCCATCACACCCTCCATAAGGAAGGAGGCCCCTGAGCAGATGTTCTCCTGATGCTGCCAGGATTGGACTGGGGCCGGGGTAGTGGTTCCTGCTCCTATGGGAGGCTGTTTCCCACAACAGTGGCTAACTCTGGATACAACTTCCTGACACTCATCCAGAGACTGCAGAAGGAGGGAGGCCGGTTTGTCTGTACAGGTGTGCATGGTACTCTAACAGCCAATCCCTATTTCCTTGGTATAGGTGAGCAGCTAGTCAGCTGTGTTTTGCTTGCTTTTGCTCAGAGTGGCATAAGTTTTCTCTGGAAACATAGATCTCAATTGCTTGATCTGATCTGTATTAGCCAGCAGTAATAGCAGAGTAAATACGACTACCTTTACAAGTCTTTATTTTCTGCAGGCCAAAAAAAATTAATATTGTAAACTGCTGCAGATTTTGATTGTGAGCATATTGTCCAGAATAAGGCAGTAGTAAAAACCAGATTAAAATATGTTACTATATATATAGTTTTTTATATAGTTTTCTGCTGCTGTGTGTTAGTGCATAATATTAGCTTAATAAGAAACTCAGTAGACACTGATAGATTTTAAACAAAGTATATGATGTCCCCAAGATTAAATATCTGAGTGAGAAGTAAAAATGCTGGGTTTTGTTAGCAGAATGGTTTTACTGTTAAGGATAAAAGGGTCCCTATCTGTTTGCTGCATTATTTAGCTGAGACAAAAGTGGGAATGAGGATAAAAACACCCTATCGTCTGCCATGTTGCCTGGCAGGCAGTCTGTGATGCTCATAAAAGGTAGCAAGAGCTGGTTTTTGCAATACAGATCATGTGTGACCGATACCCACACAGTTCCTGTGCTGTTACACTGCATTGGAAAGCTGTGAAAGCCAGGTATTGCTAACAAAAAGCATATATTCATTAGGAGAAAATGACAAACCTTTTGGCATTATCTTTGCTTATTTTGTAGTGGTAGCCAGTGGCTCTGCTTGTGTAAATGTAGCGATTTATTGGTAATGTGGTAACACATAGGAGCTCTAGCAGGGGCCGTGCAAAACCAAGGAGGTTTACTTGTACAGAATTTCCAAAATACATGGAAAATACTGAAGGCGTGTGAAAATGAGTCCTCTTTGTCCTGTTAGTTACCCTATATGTACTGAAGTGACCAACTCAAGGCACCATTAAGTCCTGCTTACCTAATTATTTGGCATTAACTAACTTGCACGTTTCACTGGTTACTTAATGGTCTATAAAATGACATTGACATTTTCTATAGATGTTACAGGATGTGTTTTGTACTTCTACAACATCAATTTATTATCAATGTTTACAGCTTCTGAATTGCTGCAGTTCTACTCTGTTAGTGTCTGTAAGATCTACACAGGTGTATAACAAAGTCCATAACTAGAACGGTGTTATTTGGCTTAGGCTTATGAATGTTGTGCACAGCTTTTTCTTTCTTGTTGTTAGATGCCTGCACTGCATTTGAGCTGATTCTGGTCCTTGAAGTCTCCTTAGCCCATACGCTGCTGCTGTGTACACTCATGTATAAATTCCCCAGGAGCTGAGGGGGAAGGTGGTGTTTAATGGTGCAACCTCAGCTGGTCTTGTAGAACTGGAATAGTGACTGGAATAGTCACTGGAAAGGTGACTTTGCAGGAGAAGTCCTCTACAGGCCAGGTATAGCCAGCTGACTATGCTGCACAAGAAAGCAAACTAACCTAAAGGAAGCTGGCAAGTAAAGCACTTGTTTCCTTGTTAGGAGAGTTGATTATAATTGCTTACTAGCAACAGTAATGACTACTGTAATGGGGCTAGAGGAATGAAGAGGGGAAAGGAAAGAACAGATTTTACAAGGAAGCATGCATATAATTTGTAATGTTGAAGAGCAGTATGCTTTTTTCCTGTGTGTGTGGGGGAGGAGGGGACCAAACAAAATCCATCATAAAGGTAGCTCCCAAATACTTTTTCTCTTTGGAAAGTCTAGAAAGAAGTATTTCCCGTGTCTGTAGAGTCCTGTGACAGAGTGTATTTGAAACGCATCATCTAGCCCAGGATAACTAAAAATATCATGCAACTATAATTTGTTTTCAGTGTTTTGACATTACAGACATCTTTTATGACCTGACCCTGTGCCACAAGTGAGAGCTTAGAGCATTAAGCATCTGACCTAAAGCCCACTGAAGTTAGAGGTAAACTCCCTGCTCTTCTGGCCTTGTCCTCAGTAACCACAGAAGACCTTGTGATCAAGTCTTGTATCCCTTGAACTGATTCAGACCTATTATATACTTCTCAGAATTGTCTTTAATTTTCACTGAATTCTGTTTCCTGATATTGACCTTCATTTGTTCAAAACCTAATTTAGTGTGTTTAAGCAATAACAATTGAGGTCCTGGGCAATTTCTGGGGATTAATGACTGATTGAGAGGGTTGATGGCCTGAGGCAAGACTCAGGGCCATTAACTTCATCCAAAGAAAATTTCTCGGGAAATGTTTTAGGCTGAAGTTGTTGCTTGGCACTCTGCAGCTGTGCCTGAATTGAGGGAGGGTCACTCTATGGGAAAAGCAATTACCTATAAAGTCTGAATTGGTTTATTAAAAGGTACTATTACAATTTTGTTTTATAGCAGCTCTAAGAGACCTGAACTTAAATGGGAATAAGGCAGGAAAATGGAAAGATTTGTTCTGCAGCATGCTGTGCAAAACCAAGGTAGTGGACAGTTCCTCTCAAGAAGCTTTTATTATCTTTAAAAAAAAAAAAAAAAAAGTATTGTAGAGCTTCATAAAGCAGGTAATTCCAGTTTCTCTTATAGTTTTGAAAATTGCACTATTCAAATTATTCCAAAATAGGTCTTTAAATCAGAATTGCCTTCCAGAAGTATTTGATGCCCATAACCTTTTAAAATTACTTTCCCAAGTCCTTAAATATTAGCAGTGAGATATTCAAATGCATGGGAGTTAGAGACATTGCTTATGTGTGTATGTAGATCTCCTAGTCAAGGTAAGCATGTGTCACAGACACTGAATGTATTCCCATACAACTGCTTGAAGTAATGTTGTGTCCTTACCCAGTTTACAGGTGGGAGTCAGATTGTTTGAATGACCTCCCAAAGGTGAAACAAGTTACCTGCAGGGCATGCAGAATATTCAACCTTGGAGCTTTCCAAAACTTGGCTGGATCAGGCCCTGAGCAATCTGCTCTAACTTCGGAAGTGGCCCTACTTTGAGCAGGGACTTGGACTACATGATTTCCAAAGGTATCTTCCAACCTGCATTATTCCATGATTCTTTGCTTCTACATATATGTGGCAAAGGCAGGAGTTGAAATTTAATCCTGCTGGTCCAACAGGACCTTGAACAAAATAAACCCTATATTAATAGCATAATAATCTTTAAATCTGTGAGTTCCCATGGGATATGGGCTTCTAAAGTCTTTAGCAGATTTTGAAATCCTTCCCTTAGGTGCTTTGCTTCTTATTTAAGCTAAGGAGATGCACGCAAAACTCAAATTAGTGGTTATGCTTATGTTTTTGTATTTGCTGGTTTTCATAGTTAGTGTTGGCATTTTACTTTATTTTTGAAATTTGTCTTCACTGGGGATTATCTTTTGGGACAAATTCCTGTAATTCATAGTTGGTCACGGGACAAACATTAAATGACTTTTGTCAAGGTAAGTGCTCAAAAGTGCATTTGAAAATATTTCTGTGTGCAAGCAGTGAGTTTGTAGTGTAGCATACCTCCTCACAAGACTGATATTTCAGGTGTGCTGCCACAAGCTGGCCTCTTCTTGTAGAGCATGTACTCTTCAGACTCCAGTCCTGCAGAGCTGCTTTTCTATTCTTACGTTTCCTATTCTCATTTCTCTCAGGTAATATATTTAATATGCTCATTTTCTGTCTGTGATGCCTGTTACTTTTGACCTGGGATGGGTGTTACAGCTCAGAAACATTTTCAAAAGATGGACACAAGGATTTAATTAAAACTTGAGTTGAGCATGTATATATTTTGATTTGATTTTCATTTTTGGCCTTCAGTCTACTTCTCTTTCTGACTTGATTTGAAAAAAGGACACAATGAAACATGAAGAATAGATATCTCATATGAAAGAACCATGCATATCTATACCAGCTGAGGAATTTTATGCCTAGGTTTTTAACTACTGTTGCATCCACAAAACTTGGGTGAATACAGATCGCTAACCTGTTTGCTGCTTATCCAAATCAAAGCTGCAGCTGACAGCTTTTGCCAGGTGTTCAAGAACCATCCAAGTGCCAGTTATTGTGCATCTTTTCGCCCTTGTTAAGTTAATGCACGCTTAGGGAAATAGGGAAATGTATTACACCAATATTTTGAGTTTTCTACTCTGAATTTGCAGCATTTCTGAAATCTCATCCTTTCAGACTTTGAAATGCAACATTGGCATTTTTAGTGATACTTTTCTTTTCTTTACATTCTTGAATAAGAAAAGACAATTTATTGAACATCAAGCTTATGGAAGTCTTTTCCCTCTGACAGCACAGACTTCATTCAAATAATTATGGATACTTTTTCCTGTATCATTTTGAGAGTCTTAAAACTCCTTAATGATATACATGAACAGCAGACAACATAGAGCTTCTCCACATACCATGAGTATTTTTTAGAGCTAAATCACTCCAGTGAATTTAAAAAGTGGATACAAAAATCTCTGAGAATTGATTCAAAGCTACTGGATTAATCTTTATTTTTGATCCAAAGAGTGCTTTAAGGTGCCTGTTTAAGTAGGGAAGCTCTTACTAGTTTCTCAGTGTAAGAGTTCTTCAGTATTTAGCAGATCAGTCTACTTCTGAATGATTATGTAGTGGAGGATCAGGGACATTCAGTGATCATTGTCTCTTGTGTTCCTTTGTTGGTTTCAGCTGTAGTAATGTCTGTCACATCAAGAGTTGCAAGATATTTTCCCATATGGGCTCTACTGAGAAGCAGACAAATTACAGACATATGTGGATTAGAACATTGTTTTGTGTCTGTTTCTCTCCAAACATCATCTGCATGTATTTTGGTATCAGCATGGAACACAAAGGACGTTGATAATATTTAGCTAAATTTTACCATAATCAACAAACAGACATCTGAGGGCCTCACCTGATGATTCTGCTTTACACTCTTACATTTTCTCCTAAATATTCTCGAGTCTTATTTTGTTTTCTTACTGCCTTGCTAACTGCAGGTGTAATTCTGCAGGTCCTTCTGTGAGCACACCAGGTGTGGAAGCCCTGGCCCTGCTGGGATGTAGAATGGTATCTGTGTTTTGTAGACATCATGCTTGGTTTCATTGTGCAGATGTTAAATGAAGATATATCCGTTTCTCTTGAGAGATACCATTTTCTAATTTCACTGCTGTTCACTGCTGCTCTGCCTACTCTCAAGAGGAACTAAGCCTATGTTGTCATTGTATCTGCATAACAGCACATAACTTAATGAGTTTTGACTGTATTGCTTGAAGAGGAAGTTTCTTTTTCTGGTTGCATTTATTCCAGGTGATGGCAGTAAAGGACCTTTGCTCTTTCAGCATATGCTATGAAATACAGAAAGCTTTCAGACTCCTACCCCACCTCTAAGGGAAAGAACTCCCTTCTTCCATTCCTCTTCTGTCCTTGCAGCTCGTTCTGACGTTCATCATGAGATGGAAAAACAGCATGGCTTGGATTATAGGCTGGTTGTTTTTTTTTCTCTCATTCTTGACAAATAATAAATACAGTCTCTACTTTTCACTTGCCTTTCTCTGTATGGGCCTCTCATACTGTGTATGCTAGTATAACGTTTGAATATATTCCATACAGTGCAAGTTGTAGTGTTTGTTTTTGGTCTTAAGATATTTAAAACTGCCCCTGGAAGTTTAGCATAGATTGTGTGTTAAGGGACAGAGGGTGTCCCAGTAAAGCTGTTTATCTGAGATTTGTCACTCAGGCAGATGGTAACATAGCAATGTTATGTCAAAAACATTTTTCAAAATGAAAAGCTTTGCAGTGAGCCTGGAGTGTACCTGCTGGAACTGGAACAAATCAGCCATTCACAACTAATGTTTTATTGATGGTCTAAAGGGAAGGAGGAAAAAAAAAGCCCAGACCAGAAAACACTTACAAATGAATTCAGCGTAGCCCTGAAACTTCCTTTCTTAAGCTTATATTTAATGAGCATAGGGCAGGATAGAAAAATGACTAGTTTCCCACTTCTCAAATAAGTCACAGCTATGCCTGTTAATAGAGGATGTGTTTTACCTGTGGTTTTGTTTATACTGAATAGTGCTCTCATGCTGTCATCGGGGAGAAATGAGTCAAATGTTTTCCTCATGGCAAAAACAAGGTTGGAAGCATCTGCTGAAATCTTTGCTTGCTGTAGATTAACTTCAGGGAGGATACCTGGGTCTATGGAAAGGTAAGGTTTTGTCCATCTCAGACTGTGTAGCTTAAGGCCAGCGTTGCTGTAATGACAACAGTCTCATGTTTTAATTCAGATGGAGAATGAACTTTTGAAGCAAGTCTCCTGGTTGTGTCCTCTTACTGATCTTTGGTTTGCATTGCAGAGCAGTTTCCCAGAGTGAACTTGAGTGATTTCAGACAAAGCTTAACTGGAAAATGTGTTCCAGGAATGCATCTAATGCACTCTGGTCACAACAGGGTCGGACTGTAGTTAGCACAAAGGGAAAAACTCCTGAGATATTTTCAGCGTGGGTGTCAGGTCCTCAGCACCAACTATTTTGCCTGACAGATCTTCTCCTGTGGGGCTGCTCTGCTTGCTAATGCAGACCCAGCTCGTGGTTCCCCTGGCAATGGGGGTGTTCACACAACACATGGTGTCAGTGGCTGTCCTGCATGCATCCCTCAGTTCAGAGGGAAAGTTAACTGCGCTATATCACTATTAACCAATGAACTTTGACTAGGGGCTGATAAGTGCTCTAACCTGGGCAGGTATATCCCTGTAATGTTACAGTTCTAACTGTGGTGTATCTCTATGCTTAGCTGACAGCAGCTACACAACTGTTGTCCTTTTCCATGAATTAGGCTTGGTCTTGCTGGAACAGGTTGATTTTCCTCCCATGATTCTAATGCAGTGCGTTTCCAGAAATTTACTCTTTGCAAACCTTCTTTCTGTTTATACACAGCCCGTGTTGGACCAAACTTCTGTTCAAAAACCTCCTCCTTTTCTGGTCTTTCTATGTGCTCTCTGTGTTTCAGCCTCAGCCATCATTTTACTGGGCTAAATAAGCTAAGTTAATGTAACATCCCTTAATAAAATGGGTTTTGCATTCCTCTGGTTCCTTCTCTGTCTCCCATTATGTTCTTCAGGGTGGAGAAATGAGAAGTATTGAGAAGTGAGAAGAAATGAGTATATTGGATAAGGCCCCACAAACTCCTTCCACAACAGAACTTGTGTTAGTTCTTGTCTTTACTGATAGCATTCCATTTGCTCTACCTCGGTTCACATTTTTCTTCTGCAGAGTCACTTCACGGAGTTGATGTGCAGTCACTAGACACTGAACTAGTCTGCTAAGGTCTCTCCTTCATCATGTTCAACTGATGTTATTTATGCTTATAGTGGAAGGTTATGCAGGAAGCTGCTAGCTCCCCATGCTCGCATGTGGTAGTGTTAGATCTCATTCAGTTTGTACAATTTCAGTTTTCCAGGTTGTCTTTTTTATTTTTCCCCAGTGTATTCCTGCTTTCATTTGTATTCCTGTCAACTTTGTGTCACTAGTCATCTTCTTTAGTACATATCTACTCCTGTAGCCAAGGCTATGAGTGGAAATATTAAATAAGACTGTTCCCTAAACTAACCCGCTCAGGAACTACAGTAACAACATTTTTCTAGGCTGACAATTTGCATTTCAGCTTGGCTGATTGATGTGGCTGATGTAGCCACCTTGACCTTTTGTAGTGAATAGGGCTAGTCTGTGTGTCACAGAACTTCAAAAGAAATACTGCAAAAAAGGTGAAATCTGTTCTTTATCAAGAGATTCATTACGGATGCCCGCTGTCAGGGAGCAGCAGGGGTTGTCTGCTCCCGAAGGGGTGGGAAGCCAAGCGTGATAATGTGGCCAGCCGGGGCCCTGGCCCTTGCCACCCAAACAAGGGAAGCTGGGCAGACCCTGAGCTCATGGACAAGTTCAAGAGACTTGTCTCTTGACCGGCTGCCTGGCGGGTTTGTGGTGATGAGGCAGGCCCGAGGTTGGACCAGGCAGTCAGTCCACAGGGCAGGGTCTGGACCCGTGGGGTGCGTGGTGGAGCTGGGGCTGGTAGTCCTCTGGGACTGCCACCTGGGGCCAAGATGAAGCGGGCTCTGGGGCCTGTGGTGTGGGAGCTGGCCCCAGAAAAAATTTTGCCGCGGCCATTATAGCCTCTAAGTGTCGGGTCTCTGGCATATGTTCAGTTGCTGATCAGGCTTGCTGGTGGTTAAAGGTGTGGAAAGAAATGTAGTGTTTACGCAACGTGAGGTCATCTGTCTGTGGAAGAGTTTCCTGGATCACGTGCTTACAGATGAGAAGAGCATCTGGAGCCATGTTCTTTACCTATAACTTTATATGGCACAAAATAATTCTTTCTAGTGCAGTCTTCACAATCCCTATATACTTCCAGGATGGGGAAAGGAGGAGATAAGGATTTACAAACTGATTTCTTGTTCTGGGTATGTTAAGGGTTCAAGGGATCTGTTTACATCTGTTCTTTAATTTGCAGTGTAAGATTTCTTCAGTAGCTATAGGCCTAGGCTGTACGTATCTATCCTTACAGAAGTAAGTTAAGCATGCCCAGGAATGTTTCCGAGCACTGAAACCAACTAATTGACATGGAATAGCCTGTGCTGCTGCTTTAAGCTTTCTTAGCCTTCAAAACAGGAGGCTACCAATTACTAGAAAACTGCAGATTTCCTAATGGTCCTCATCCTGTGCTAACATCTAAACTGTGTCCAGGCCAGGAATCATTCTGAAGATTGCTAGTTAATGCCAGGACTGCATTTAGCAGTTTAGAAGATAAATGGTTTGGGCTGCTTTTATTTTACAGGTATATACAGGCGTTTAGTACCTCTTGACTTTTCAAGGTCATGGACAAGACAGTTGCATATAAACTTAGAAGGCAAATCAGTTAGGCAAGAAACTCTTGACTGCTTGGAATGGCATCTAAGTGCTTAGGAAAATATTCAAAGTGTACAGTACTGATGCAGGTTACACTGATAAAAGGTGAGGTGGAACAGATGCCATACTGCTGAAATGGCAACTAGATCTACACACAGACCCTCCTCTAGTGTAAGGGTTGTTAATGGGGAATACCTATTAAATAACTGCTTAGCTTATATGTTCTTGTCTTTTAAGTGTTGGTTAAAGGCCCCTGATATTGAAGAGCTGTATATAGAATTGAACAGGTTAGAGATTTGGTAGACAACTGTATAGATCTTCAATTACAAATTTCAACATACAAACTGTGATCGTTTTGTGTTCAGCATGTAATAACATAGAAAGACAGGTCAAATATTGTCCTTTGAAATTGTTTGCTTTGAGGTCGGTGGGATGCAAGATCTGCAGCTGCAGGAAGTTAATTCTTTTGAGTTAATCGAAAAAGCTGGAAAACAGGCTACCATAAGAGATCAAGCTTGACTTTTTTTATAGTGCCAGCTGACCTGATATATTTCTTTGACTGGAGGGATGACTGGCCAGTCAAAAGAAACTGAAAATGTCTAATCTGTATAGATTTCAATAAAGTATTTGACATGGTGCCATATGGGAAAGCAGTAGGTAGATTAAGAAGGGGACTGAGATAAAATATGCAACAGATTAAGCATAAAGTGAGTTATACTGACAGGAGACTTACTAAAATAAAAGGAGATTTTAACTGGTGCTCCTCTGAGCTTGGGCTTGGGACTGATCATATTTAATAATTTTCAGAAGTGATTGAGGCACAAAAAGTGCACTTTTTAAATGTTCTCAATGTACATTTGCAATGTGCCGACAGACCCTCAAGAAAACGTGGAGAGCAAGAACAGAAAGAGCTGGAAGGAACTGAGAACAATAGGAACCAAAGTGTGATGTAATTTAACAATAAATCTAATAGTACAAAGGAAAAGGCAAGTACTTAAGGATTAACAGTAAGGATTAGTAAGACTATCAGTTCTGCTTATTTATGTTCAGGAGAGATAGAGTTTAACTGGAATGAGTAAAAAGAAGGGTTAATGGTATTAGAGGAAAATAAGAGTTTGTCTCAATGGGACAATTAAAAAAAGATTCCTAGCTTGGCAATATAAAGACTGAGAAGTGTGATGACAGTCACTGAATATTTTAGAATGATAAACATCATAGGCAGTGAAGGTCATTTCTGGGTAACAAATAGTGTTGACACAGGAACAAATAAGTACAAATGGTGCATAAATTTATTTAGGCAAAATACAGCTGACTGGAGTAGCAATAGAAGCAATAGTAGTGGGTTTTCTGACATACTAGCGACTAACGTTTTGGCCTCTGAGGGTCTTTCTAATCTTATGGTGTTACTAGCTTCTTTGACAATAAAACAGTATGCCATAAAAGAGAACGGAATACAATGTTCTCAAAATTAGAGATGCAGTCCCATTTGTACACAACAACGTTACAGAAGTATTTGTGAGAGTAAGCAAAACATTTGAATAATCCCTTTCCCTTTTAGAAATTAATTATTACTGAATAATTAAGTTACATACAGGAATACAACTACTCTGTGGAAGATGACCTTTCCTTACGAAATCCGGAGTTTCATTTTTTTTGAACTTTTGTGTAGTTAGAACTGCCAACCATTGTTGCACTCAAAATCTTGTTTATGGGCAAAAATGAAATGCACCTCAAATAAAGGTAAGAATTTATGGCTAACATAATTGAAATCTTAATAATCTAATCCAAGAACCATTACTGGTCCAAATGTAATTATTACAGAAAGAGAAAGAATACATCCATGCATAAAAACTTTAATAATAATGCAAATAGAATTAAAATTGTTATTCACAAACTCCTTATGAGGGAAAGGGTCAGAAACTGTTCTGCTTTCTCTTCCCCTACACTTCTGGGACATAAGGTCAGTGGTTTCATTCTGGTGGTAGTGAGGGTGTTACAGTGGTTTGTCAGTGTATGGACTTCTTTGCTGGGAAGAAAGTTACGTTCTTGTTGATGGTTTCTTCTCTGTTGCTCAAGGATATATGTGGGGGGCCATTTTTGTATATTTGTTAACATGTTTTTACACCTTTGCTTTTTCTTCATCAGATGTCATTTTTTTCACATCCAAATTTCACACCTTTCACATGGGTTGGATACTACTTCATTCTTCATTACACATAAACCCACTTTTGTCCAGTTCTAGGTCCACTTTTCTTTTAGTGACCACTTGTGAGTTGTTTATAGCTGTGGAGTTTCCAGTACCCGGTCTGTGCCCCATCTTTTATTTTCTCATGCCTGTACTCCTCTCTGCTTCATCCCGTTTCTCCACTTCTCAAGCCTCTCCTGCTGTATCAGGCCTGTATTTCTCTATATGTTTGTTATCGATAAATATCTTATTTTACATGGAATAACTCCTTGTTATTGCTATCTGTATAAAAACTATGATTATACTATAGAAGATAAACACAGGTAAAACAAATCAGCCCTAGAACCTGGTCAATTAGGAAAATTCACTGTTAGAGCTAACCAAAGTAAAAGGAGGTTGCAGGCAGGTCAAGAAAAGGTCAGACAGACCAAGCTGGACAAGCCTCAGTCCTGAGGCCTTGCAAATTCAGTGCACAGCAGACAGCCCATTATTACAGGGCAACAGAGTTACACCATCTTTACCCTGCACATAGGAATTGATGTTACAAGGTCTTTACACAAGCTGCTATTAGCTTAGAAACCGGGGCTGGGGGTGGGAGGCATGATGACCAAAATGAAACTTTTTTTGCTATGAGGAAGCAGTATGTTAATTTTCCATCACTTCTGCCACTTGAATAATATAATCCCCAAGCACTGTGGACACCTTTTTGGGGCCTGATTTGTTTCCATCTGTCCTTGCTATCCTACCGAGACTGTTTCAACTTGTCAAACTCAGTAGCACATTTATACAACATCCCTTTATTGCATGTATTCTGAATTTGACTCTTCCCTGGGGAACTGAGTGCAACTGCCAAAAGTCATTTTACTTGTCACCTTTAACAACCATCAGAAAAATGGAACTATGTCTATGTATGATGAGCTAGAAGGTACTTAGTCACCCATAAGCTATTTATTGCTAGGTCCACCTAGACCTAAATTGTACTGTTCCTCTAAATGATAGTGACATCTAATGCAATAACTTAGAATATATTAACTGACTCTAAATACGTGCCATTATTTTTCTGTGTTAATTTGGCTTTAGGCAAGGAGTAATCAAAAAGAAAGTGAAACTTCATATTAGAAATGCAGTAGAATATCTTTGGAAACCTTTTGGTGCTTCATGATCCATTTTCATCTCCTGAATATACTTTGTAAGCATTGGCCAAAAATGTGTAACAAAGGTACAGTAGCCTGAACAGTGGATACAGACATACAGTGGTACACTGAAACAGTTGTGGCTGGCACGGTCATCTCTGCAATATGATGTACTCCCTCAGAAATTTAGGATAACCCTCACCAGAATGTTAGTGGTCAGATTATTATAACTTGAACAATAACAGACCACCACACTAACTTTATCTTCTTACACACCAAGATTTTTCAATTGGCTATGTCAACTACTAAATTCAAACTATGATATTTCTGCATTCTGCATTCTAACCATGCAGTAGGAAACTTCTTTGGACTGTAATTTTTCTGTGTCAGGAGTCACTGTATTCTGAGCTAAGTCATTCCTATGCAGACCCTGTCCCAGTTGTATATATATTAAATACAAAAAAAAGGTAAAAATAAAAAAGGGTTGAGTCATGAATGGTAAGACTCCTGGAGACATGACACCTAATGACCCTTATACGTTTTCCATTAAAAGTCACAGGACCTGATTTAGTTGCTAATTGCTCTACTCCCAGTCACTTGGGTAGCAGCACATAAATCTTATGTTTTCCATGGCTTCAGTGATGTTATTGCATGGTAATAACAACAGGTCCGTATGAGTGCTTACAATCAAACTAGACAAAGCAGAGCCAACGATGAGCAAAAGATGCATCATACTAGAAATATCAACAGCTAAGGATTGGCGGATACCTTTCTAATGTTACAAGTTTAGAGGGGAAATAAGAGAAACAAAATGAAGGAGAGGGGTAACAGAAGCACTGAAGCTTTGGAAAAAGAAAACTGGAACGAGCAATGCAAGACTACAGATGTGACTGCTTCCATGGAGAAATTTCTCTGACTATCTGAATGTCCAGGATTTTTTATGTCTCTCTTCCTCTTGGTTTCTGCGTGCAACCTTCTTCCAAAATCACCTGTTTGGGTGGGAGAAAAACACTTAAGCCTACATTCACAACAGTGATGGGAAGAAACAGAACATTAAGCACCTAAGATCTACAAACAGTTTTGCAGAGACAGATTGAGTGAAGATGCTTTCAAAGGTTTTGTCTCTCTGCACCTCAACATAAGGCCTGGTTTTTCCATTTTGTTATAGGATTGAAAAGCTCGTACAGTTCCTCCCCTTACAATTTAAGCTGTGATCTAAACTCTGGATTTAACTACACAAATACAGCAGCTGCAACTTTCCATTCTCCTTATTTACCCAGGAACAGCTCTGCTAAATTGTTTCTACATCCTTTGTGATGTTCTTTCACCATCACAATGTTTTGTTTCTTGATCCATTTCTTGTTCTTTTGTCCTCTATCAACCTTTGGAAAGAAGAAATTCACACTTTGTTAAACTCTCCCAAAGCAGTAGTAGAGGGAGACATACGCTTAGTGGACCGTGGCGTCTGTGAAAGTGCTGTTTTCTCTTAGCAAGGTACAGAATGACAGTCCCTCCCTTTCAGTTTTTCAAACAGTTTTTAAAAGTGCAACTCCGTATCTCCACCAGCATGGCAAAGAATAGGCAGCTTGTGGCGTCTCAGAGGAATTCAGATATATATATGATATCACAGGTTTTCTTCAGAGCAGAACGCTTCCTTCTGAAGAAGGGACTGACGTCACCGAGCAACAGGTCATTGATGAGAAAACCTGGTGCAAGTCAGTGCTTCCAGGTCAGCTGAACTCTTGCACAGAACAGTTTGTCTAACCTGTACTCCTAAGTCCTTGGTGCCAAGCAAGGTGAGACCTGAGAGTAGCAAGAGGCCAGTGTGCGAAATGAGAAACAGGAGAGAAATGCAGCTTGTGCTGTGACGAAATGTGTGCAGCAGAAATGGCAATTGTAGAGAAGGATTTGTACTCCGGCAGAAGTCAGTCTTTTGTCAGTAGAGTCTCTGGCTGGGAGAGATGGGGAGCTTGACATCTGAGGTGGTGATGGAGAGCAAGAGTACACTTTGGATTTTTGAGAGCAGGTCTAAATATAACTGAAAACAGTGTGAATTGCTTGGGGAGTGAAAGGCTTAGGCCCACTGTAAACATGAAGTCAGTGTTGTGTTATTTTTAGGCAGTATGAAAAACACCCGTATAAAAAATAAGTGATTGTTCACACTGGTCATTTCATATTATCTTAGGATAATTGTAATTTGTGGCTTATGAGTATTTCAGTTTCCTGAGTGGAATCTTTTATTCAATTGTAGGTATTGGCTTAAGTAATGACCTCTGGCACCTATCTATGCATAGGTATGTTCACATTCTTAATCTTATTTTGGGATATTATTAATAAAACCTAGCTGAGTTTACCAGTGTCTCCCTGTCACCTGGTATTTACTCACAAACTCTGTTTAGCTACCTCTTCTGAGCTCTCTTTGCAACTGACGCTATGCAGGAATGAAGAATTTTCAGCTATTCTAGTGATGCCAAGCTAATCTGCAAAAACGCCCCAAAACACTAAACATGCCCAACTGCCAGCACTGCTGAAGAGTAGGGCAGTGGTTGGAGGCAGCCAGATTAACATTGAGGCATGAAGGGATGTAGCTGTGAGGAGTATGAGCTAGGGAGAGCTGGTGCTGGAAATCACGCTTCCCAAAGGGTGCACAGTTAAAGATGTGGCAAGTACCTGCCGAAAGTGATGCAACTGCGCTGCTGGGAAGAATGTGAAGTGCTGACAGCTCTTGTTCAAACCAGGGAAAGCAGTAGGTGCCAAGAACCAGCCAGGCCAAAATACAGGATATAAGTAGATTTAATGGTGCAAACATTCATTCCCGTGGTTCTAGGATGGCAAATTTTGTAAAACTATGGAGCAAATGTGCCTTGTCTTTATGACTTGTTTTCTCCCAGATCAGCTGAAGGGGGTGGGGGAAGATCTGGACTCATCTACAGGTGGAACGTAAAGTGAGGGACAAGTCACTTTTGTTTCGTCTGCTACTAGAAAGATTTAATCTTGGCAGGAAAACAAGAAGTCTGCACCTTAACTTGATTCAAAGTGTGAATTGAAGCTGCTTTTTACTTCTTGACTGTTGTTTGTTTCCCCCATGATGAGACCTGCTGACACATCATCGAAAGATGGCAGGCAGACTTAAATAAGCAAGCAAAGCAAAAATCAGCAGGAAGAAAACTTGAAGCTGCAAAATAAAATAATGTAAAAGACTGTTCCATATCAAGGAAGGGTAATTGAATTTGTGAATAGTAGGTAAACATCCTCCTGTTAAAAAAAAAATTGCTGACATCAGATATTCCTTCTTAAAAAAAGTGATATGGAATAAATCATCTGTCTTAAATTTCTGGCAGTGGAAAAATGGTAAGGTAATTTCAGGAGGAATCTGTTGCTATACAAATAAGGCACATTTGGATGAAATATTAATGAAATTACACAACAGACAAAGAATAGGGTATAAAATGAGTTGTCACTGTTCTCTTGAAGTTTATTCCTTGGAAGGATCTTGGCATTAAGCAAGAAAAAAAAAGTGACCAAGGAAGAACATACATTATTCTTTTCTTTCCAAATGGGCTGTTGACAGGTAAAACTCGACCAGAAAGATTATATAATTCAAAGTTCTTAAAAATAAGAAAATGACCTCATATCATTGCACTACCTACTATTTTCTCACATATAGTTATGTTAAACAAATATATGTGTAATTTACCATAGAAAACATTGTATGTAATATAAGGAGTTTTAATAGTGTCACTATATGCAATATTATAATCAGTTCAGAAAACAAATTATTGACCCACATAAGTAGTAATACCGCAATACATAGTTTTATATGCAACATATATATTCACAAAAATGATTACCATTATTCTGGGTGGTGACGGTACTTTTTTATTGGGATTTTCCTCCATGCTGTACAAATTTATATGGTATTTTCAGCACTTATTTGAAATAAAATATTCTTGCAAGTAAAAAAAAATTCATAAACAAATATCATGTGATCAATATTTACTCAAAAATAGGTTAAAAAAATTGTTTTTCTTTTATATTTACCTATGTGCACCTATGTTGCATGTAGTCATTATTGAAAGAGCTCAGTATTTGAAACGAGTTGCCAGGAAGTAGGATCTGTGATTCTAAATATTTCCATTATACTGCTTGCCATTTCCGAAGTGGCAGGAAGAAATGATTAGCTGAACAGTCTGTACAAAAATCCAGCTCCGTAGAAGCACTATTAAGATCTTCCTCGTGGAGGTCAAGCATTGCTTTCAGGAGCACTGGAACACTGAGAGAGGGAGGGCTAATAAAACTGAAGGGAATAAGGGGTACAAACAATGGTCAGATCTTGCATGACCATCGTGGTTGCAATTACATGTGATGGAATAGTTGGTAAACAATATATTATTTTATGATTCTTCCCTCTTCTTCATATTTTTAGTACTTGGAATTCTTAGATCTGTAAACGTTTCCAGAATTTAAACTGTCTGTGGAGAGTTTGTATGAATATTTTAAACTGAACCAGCTCAGATGAGCTACATAAATCACATCATGTATTTTAGATCCTGTGAGAGAGATGAATGTGATCCTTCCACCTTTGAATGTTTTGCCTGTGTGCATACCTGTTGTGCATATGCAGTCCCATTTCAATTTTGAAAAAAGTCTGCAATACATCATGTTTTCAGTTCACTCCGAATGCATGTATGTGTAGGATGAAGGGAAAGTAAGTGGACTGCTGGAACAGTTGTGTAAGTTAACTGTATTATTTACCCCCATGCTTTACTGCTTCCTACCATCTTGATTTCTAAACTCACAAAGTTGAATCACTTCTAAGCTGACTACAGGTGCGGCTTGGGTCTAAATTCCTTGGAGCAGCTGTCCTTCCATTCCAGGCTAAAGAAGGGAGCAGTTCAATGCTCTTTTGTTTAGTAATTGGTAAATCAATGGGGGCTTCAGTCAATAACATAAGCCGATGGACTTCAGATGAACAGGGGAGAGGCTATGGCATGTGATTAAATGATTTTTGAGGTGGCGGAGAAATGGAAAAGAGGCTCTGATTCCTGAGCAGTGGGTAGAGCTATGTATGTGGAAGTGTGCCCTGGAGAAGCAGGAGCTGAAAGCTGGGTCCTGGACGGAGGCACCACACAAGAATCTAGTTCCCAGGAGCTCTAAGAGTAACTTTGGGTTAGGAGCGGCCCAGACAACCTGTGTTTGACAACCCATGTGGCTCAAGTAGGGTCAATGTTACACTTGTTGGGAAACCACCAATATTTAAAGGAGGATTTTTTTTCCTGCCTTTTTAGAGAGAGAAGGTTCACCAAGGTGATGCAAAGGCAATGATTAAATTTGCATAATGAGTTTTTGTTGTCTTTCAGCTACTCTGGTTCCTTGGAAAAACATACTAATAATCTTAAATGGCCTTTCTGATAGCTATCATAGGCTTAATAGCTGGTGACTGACTAAACTACAAAAAAAAAAAAAAAAAAAAAGAAGTTTTTTCCTTTGTTCTACTTAATATTGACTCCTGATCTTGAGCTGCAAAGTATATGAAAACTAAGTAAACTTGGGACAGTAGGTGAATTAAGGTGGTAAGTAAACATACAACTCATTGCTGGGGTAGTACATGCTGTAGGTTCAACAAATAGCTGTAAGAAGATTTCTTAAAGAATTGTGGATAGATTTCTTTCAGCAAATACAACTTTTTTTCAAAATAGCTAGCCTGGCAGCCACAGATTCTTAACGACTTTGGCTAAAAATAGCTAGATGGGTGTACAAGTCATTATATGATGAAAAGATAAATTGGGTTTCCTGCCCATAATTTTTCTTGGGAAATGGACTTCTCTTGCTCTGTAATATTTTTGTGCCTGGAGTCCTTGAGGGAAGCACTCACTCTGAAGAGAATGCATGGAATAGGAATACCAGCTGTGAAAGGGAATAAGTGCTGGAACCAGCTTTGCTCCGCAAACCCACACATTTTTGGAATAAAGAGAACTAAATTTGGAGTACCTTTAGCAGCCTAAATGATTATTTCCTGTTCTTCTATTACCATGCTCCTGAGAAATACCCAGAACTTCTGGTTAGTATCAGTGTTCATTAGCTTACAGCTTCCAATATTTAATTTTTTAAATTAATTTTTGGTGCTGGTAATTTTTGCCTTTTGCAGTTTTATGGTCTTTACTGCTTTCAGGGCCACATAAGGAATGATGCTAAAAAGGAATTCCACTGGTAATTATTGCATTAAAGTAACTGTGGAAACATCAATGTGAGGTCTGAAAACAACATTTGGGATGGTTTAAGACAGTAGTATAGATTTCCCCTCACAAACACTGTGTCTTGCTAAACAGAAATTTCTTATGTTAAAAAGCAACATATTGTGTATGAAAGTGTGTAAAACCAAACGAATAAAATCAACAACAACCAAAAAAACCCAGGGGAAAAAAAAAAAAAAAAAACAACAAAAGAAAAAACCCTCTTGAGGGATGCTCAACCTCCTAAAAGTAGGGAGAAGAAAACAAACAAGAATGGTTGTCCTTCAAACAAGAATTGCTGAGACTGTTCATTTTATTGGCAAGTTAAAAAATACTTGGCTGAATGCAGATTATTAATCCACAGTTTCTTTTTATCGTATTTTGTTTGGTCTGTGAAGATACTGTCTGCATTCCTTCCATATTTCTTACAGCTCTGAGAACATATCAAAAATATGCTGCTGTTTGGAATGATATTGGCAGGAGATAATATCTTTAAACTTTCTTTTTATTTAAAAATACAGTTTTTTTCAAGAACTTAAGTTGTTAAGTGGTTCCTGCGATTCTGACAGCTGAAATTTATATGTTCAATAGTTACCATTTCACTACTTTGCTTGATTCAATATGTGAGCTACAAGCACCATGATCAATGAATTGAAAATCATCTAGTTTCATTACACAGTAGTTCATTCAAATGCATCTATATCCCTGAAATCTTGTAGGGCAATACAAGTCAACTACAACAAATCTACTTGTGATTTTTATTTCAGCTTTCTACAGGGCAGAGTGGCTGTTAGAGGCAAAAAATCCTTCTAGGCTAGGCTCATATGGACCTGTTTTAACCAGCTAGTATCACTGGAGTGTTATTACAGAAGCAAAGAATTCAATATAGACTTCAAAACTCACAGAAACTGAATAAATATTTGAATTAGGAGGCTGTGATGAGCTCTCAGCCAATGCAGATACTTTGCAAGCTGTACCTGAACTTGTTTAATACTCTGGGTATATCTATTTGAAATCTTAAGTTACTGTATATTTCTATATTGCAAAACTCTAAGCAAATTTATTTTCATTTAGTTAGGGTGAAGTAATTATATATGCTGGATTTTTTTTTTAATCACTTCTAAAACTTATTAAAGGTTATTGTTAATGAATACTGTTTGAAATAGACCATCTTCTGTCTTGGATCAAATTCCTCTTTGTTACAGTGAAACAGCACAGTACTCAGAGACAATTAAAATAGCTGAAAACAATGCTTTAGGATGGATATATCTTTTAAAATTGATATGTGAATGAAAAAAGGGGTTGGGAGCTGTGTGTGTGTGAATTCCATCATTAGGGATAGTTTTGAAAACACTTTTGCACTCCCAGTCAGAAAAATGAATCAGAGGACATTGAGTTACGTGCTGCCACTAGCAATAATCTCTAGTTTCAGTCAACTTGTCTTCAGGGCTTAGCAAACCCGTGCAGAAGAGCCAAGTCTCCTCAGCAGTCTGCAGTAGACATAGCTGTACAATCCAGCTATGTTAAAAAATATGCTTTTTTAAAAAGTGTGCCCTTTCCTTCTGTGAATGACCTGTGCTTATACAGACTGGTTGGAACAGCTGGCCCTAAATCTCGTATGATTGAAATCTCTTTTGTTTCTCTCTCACGGCTTTAATAGCAGTTGTAGGTTTTTTCTGATCAAAGGTTTCTACTAGGAGTTGGCACAGAGGGAAAACAATTTTTGATCTGCAAGTTGGTATAGTATTGATCTGCCATGAGTGTTGGTCAGTAAAGTTAGCATGTTGGTTCCTACTTAACACTGGTGAGACGCTTCCCGGGCAATTCAGCCCACAGATCAGCTTACTTCTTATAACTTCCATATTTGCAGTATCTAGAGTCACTGCTTGACAAGGTGGTCTTTAAGCAAGGCTGAGCTCTGGAAACATCCTGTCTACATCAGTAAGGAGCTATGAAAGCTGCATATTATTCATATTAGCATAAATGCAATTTCCTGCCCATTACCTCCATGAAAGTGCGCACAAATTTAGGTCTGTGTAAATCAGGAAATACCCAGCACTATTAAAGTAAAGGTTTGGTTGTAAAAAATAAAGTTTCAGGTGAGAAAAGAAGTACTCCACTATTCAGTCAGCTAGGGAAGGAAGAGAATCAGAGTTTGATTCACCTGAGGGCTGTTGTATTTATGCAGATGTCTGCTGTTCACCAATGAAGATTTTTTAGAAAACAATCATGTTTTCTAAATTATAAAGCAATCATGTTTTCTAAATTGTGTTTAAATGACAGTCTCCCTTTGCACCTAGCAGAAACATTACTAATGTTTAGAGACTAGTGCAAAAACTTAATTTGCCTCTGTAGCCAAACACCATTTTTCTTAGTAGGCAGAAGGTGCAAGCGCTGATTTTAAAGCAGCAGCAGTGATGTGCATGCAGCAGTCAACACAAAAATCCCAGCTAAAATCCCCAAGACAGACACTGCTATTTATAGGATGCAAAAAGGTTTACTTTTTTTTTTTTTTTTTTTAAATAAATGTAGTTGCTATAGAGATATCTGAAACTCATCACTGTCCCTAGCTACATCCTGTGACCTATTATTTCTGAGGAATAGTCCCCAAAACATCATAGGAATTGGTTACAATTTTCCTCTTCCGAAAAATTGCCCATTCCCTCTGTGTGAATTGCTCAAATGAAAGGGGTTGTCTGCAAATGATCTAGGCATAGTTGTAGGAAATTATTTTGCCACTAGCAAAACTGTTGCTGTATGAAGAGAAACAATGTCTCTGAGAAAGGCTATTTTTCTGCCTTTGCTCTGACACTTGGGCAGCTGGGAGACTATACCCACTGATGCAACTTTTGATCTCTAAATGCTCAACTGGCTAGCACCCTCTGCAGTGGCATGGGGAAGGCACAGTGTTTATTTCGTAGCTTGCAGAGGGATCCAGTTCCCAGGTATGGTATTCTCTAGTCTCATTTTTCACTTTAAAAGTATATCAGGGTAAGCAATGGTCTTAAGTAAGACAATGCTGACAAATGTGTTGCTGGTCATAAAATGAAAAAAAGCAGTATGTCAGCTGGTCACTGGTAAAAAAGCTTACAGGGAGATGAACTCATGCACAACATAAACACACTTTTATAAATGTGATATTAGTGACATGTGAAAGCTACTATACAACATAAAATACTAAGTATTGAGGAGAAGAGTGGGAAATACCTGGGAAGAGAATTGTGTGATATACAATTGCTGGAATTCATATGCTTCCCAAGTGCCTGTGTCTCAGGAAAGTGTTATGATGCTGACTCTCAAACAGGCTTGTGTCGTGCCTCTCTGATTCTTACAGGAAAATTTACAGCATGCCACAGGGCAGCTGGGCACGGATCCATTTCCACTTCACAGAGGGAAACGGAGCCCCGTGGCTCTGTCTCCCCCTCAGCTCTGGGTCCTTTTTCTACCAGTTTGCAACGGGGAATCTTTTCTGTAAGGCCATGCAATATGGTGCAATGGCACATGTTTTCATTTCGCTGACCCACGTGAGTGCATGTTGCATGATGTCTGTTTAATTTGTGGTTTGTTTGCACAAATGAATCCCGTTTCAAAGAACAGAGCAACCGGCACAAGTAAAATCTGTTAATCAGTTATAGAAGAGATGTAAAAGGTAAAGGAATTAGTAGGCAAGTGTAAGGAAGAAAACAACAAACACCAATGGCAAACTTCAACAGGCTGCTGTAGTTTGTGATAGATAAATACTGGCAATTTATTTCCGTTTCATTTACCTATCAGTTCTCTTGGCTGCCATTTCATATCTTTTTTGTATTATGGTTCCTCTAAGGTGTATGGAGTCTTCTTTAAGGACCATGTAATATGTATTGTACTGTTTTCAGTGTTTTATAACAGAAGAAATCTATTTTAGTTCACAACTCTACATCTTTCAGTTTTGAGTCTTTAGTCTTCCATAGCTAATTGTGATTGCTGCCAAATGATTACACTGATGTTCTCCACTACCTTTATTTAAAAAATAGGCATCTTTTTTAAAAAATAGTTATGAAGATTACTTTGAATGTGTGTTGGCACATATGTATGGCTATTTCTGTGAGTTCAAGCTTAATTTGGGGTGAGGAGGTCTTCAGTGTTGTTTCATATAGTAACCTGACTTAATGAAGCTGCCACTTCTAGCTCAGCCACCTGCCTGGCAGATGCACTCGAGACTGAGAATGTGGCCAGAACATGCTGTGGCTCAGTGATCAGCATTATTCCTTGACTTCAAAATACTGTTTTGTGACATTATCCTGTATACTTTCTAAATTTCGTGGCTGATTGTGAGTGCAATGAAACCAACAGCAACGCCCCCCCCCCCCCCAAAACCAAAGGCCTCTGAATATTATTCCTGTGCTTTATTACCTGGTTATACTGTATTTTGTCCAACATCCTTACCCAAGATAAGGATGTTGTCCTATCCTATCTGAACTTGGCATCATCACTTGCAAATAGCTGTATTTGCTTTTACAGATTCAGAATGTAATTGTGCTAATTCAAGATCATGCACAACACAAATCAAAAGCTTGGAAAGGAAAGGTGAAGGTTCAGGACATATGAGGTGTTCCAGGGAAAGTTAAAGGGAGCAGGTGTATCTATTGCAATGCATAAGGAGGTGGCAGTAAGAGTAATTATCTCAGCTGATTACCAGGTGGTCATGTTTTCTGAAATATGTAAAGTGGGTGGGGAGGAGAATGGGGTGGGTTGTTTTTGAGTTATGCTAATTGAGTGAAGAAGAGAAAGTCCCTTGCAGTTTTATGCCTATATTAGGAGAAAATAGGAATAGGGGTCTCTTTTTCTTGTGGTTGTTTTCATGGCTGTTTTAGCTGGCATGATGGTGCTTGTGATTCAAAGGACCTATGTAGGTAAGGTTTTTAATTTTATTTCACGGTCTGTGTTTTCTTGCAGAGATTTCACCCCATTGTGTGTTCTCCTCTTGATATAAACTTCACTTTGAGCTTTGTAGCATCCTTCCATGTCTGTAAACTAATAACTCAAACGAAGTTGTTGAGAGCTGCTCCTGTGAGTCCTATAAGTTTTCTAAGTTGTTCCAGTTCAGCAACCAAATATTGATTTAGGAAACCTCCTGTGTCTGCTCTTTGGTTGCCTGTCTGCTCATTTATAAATTATGTCCATCAAAAAATAACATAAAACATGGGAAGGCCAGTTATAGTTGGTGGGTTTTGTTGGGCCATTCTAAGAAAACGAGCCCTGAATAAGATGAAGTACAAAACATTTTTTTTTTTTTCTTTATAGAGTACAGGGAGTCATTCAGGAAAAAGTAACCTCTAAACTGATGGGGAACGATGTTAGTCAGAACTGGAGCCTGCCTCGGCGCTCTGCTGAGGGTAAGCTGCGGTGTATTGATGTGGTGCGGCAGGAGTGGATTGGAGAATCTGACTGCAGTCTCCTTTCATTTACTATCGTGCTGGGTGGCTAGGGTAAAACAGCAATTGCTTATATGACTAAGGAATATTGAGGAAGTACTGAATGAATTTTAGCTGTCTTCCCTTGCAATTTAGCTGCTGGAAATTACGAGCTGGTATCATAAGATCAGGCAGTATGAAGAACTGCCATTGGAGAACATCTGTGTTTAAATGATTAGGTAGTGCTATCATAAAGATTGCTTAATTCTAGTAACATGCTCCATATATTTATGTGTGACTAACCATAAGTAGTAACAGCATAGCAGATGTTATTTATTTTTGAAAAATTAAAGAAGTGGCCTAGAAGTGGGACTTCTCAGTGTAGGAGGTGACATAATCATAAAAAACAGAGTGGTATGATGCTGGCATATCTGAGAGGCTAGCCAAGTCAGCATACCACTTTAATGTCTGGAAGAGTTCCAGGTTTAACAAGCATTTAAGCTCCTTTCTGCTGTGGCAACAGCATAACGAATACGGACAAGCCTGGGTTGCAGGTTGGCTGACACAGCTGTCCTCAGGATTCAAGGGCTTTAATAGTTGCCCATCCCTGAGCTCTTCACTTTTTTTGAGTAACCCCCCCAGCCTCAGACTTGGTATTCTTCCTGGCAATGAAAGCAAGTCAAAGACTTGGAAAATTGCTTTCTCACTACTTCTGGAAGTGATAGAGAGTAGTGCCATCTTAGTAACAAAAAGCCCTTCTGTGTTTCAGTGTGCTATTCATAAATGTTGATCTTTGTTATATACTATTCTGTACATACATATTTGGAGAGGAGAGTGGATGTAAGTTCAGAATGCTACCATCTCTGAATAATTGCAGAATAAACTTATTTTACTAAGCATAACTTCTGACACTAGTGAAAGGAACCAGGTGGGTTGCACAACCCTCTGGCACAACATTGCTGTTTGTCACAACAGTCCTTATACTGATGGTAAATAGGACCATGTTTTAAGTGTGTACAAAATATCATAGTTCATCTGATAGAAATAGCCAGGATAGCTGTTCCTTTGCTATACATGTAAGTTCATAGTTATGTAGTAAATACTTGCTCTTCTCAGATGCGTATGAGACATCAGAGACGTATTTGTTGTTCCACAAAGATGAAGTTATGGAGAAAAGTAGCAACTACAGCAAAATATAGAGGAAAAATTCAAATTTTTATTATAGTTGGCAAAGGTACAGCATGTAAGCCTGTGGATGCCTAGTTGCATGACACGGAACTGTGTGCTTTTTCGTGCTTTTAAAACAACTTGCTCAAAAGCCCCTGTTCAACAAGAGATGCTATGTTGTGTACCAATCTGGACAGTCACTGTGAAAAGCGAGCTATCAGAGGTATCTGGGGTAACGATTTACATGTGGGAGCCAGTCCTAATGGCTGGCAGCATGATTCTTTCCGCATTCAAGGCTCATTCAAGCCTTTTGAAGACCAACGTCAGTTGGTTCAGACTACAAGTTTTAGAAAGAATTTGAAGCAAAACCTATGATTTAACTTTGTTTGACTAACTCTGCCCCAGCAAGTGAGTAGTAAAATGTGGCTCCTAATGGGTGGATATGATTCTGAAACAGCAGTGTTGGCAGGTGAGACATTCAAGGGGCTCGTGAAGGTAGCACCTCCTTGCATTCAAAATACCCTTCTGGAACACTGGGTCACCTTAAAAAGCAGTAGAGGCTAATAATGTTTTGGAGTTCAAGCTATTGATTGTGAGAGATTTGGACTGAATACATAAACTTCCTTCGTAACTTGGGACAGCGTTTGCTTTGGACAGCAATGATTCTTGAGTGTTGTAGTGTTTTAGGGGTTCGGTGGTGTGTGTGGTGGGGTTTTTTGTTGTTGTTTTTTGGTTTTTTTTTTAAAGCAGTTGGTGCAAAAGGCTGCAGCTGAAATCAGGGCTCTAAATGATGTTGAATCCACATTTTGTGGGTAAGCTTCTAATAGATTTTTTTATTTATCATTGACGATAACTTATCTTTGGTTTAGGCTGTGAGAGGCCTTTGGGCTTGTCTAGTCTGACTCCTGATCAATTTGCTTGTTTTTACTGTATAGGAGGAAACAGTATGTAGCATTTTGATTCTGGCTGAAAATATTTCAGATAAAATGTACTTTGCTCTAGATGGGTCTAGTAAGCAGTATGACTAATATATTAACAACACCTACTTTTCATGTTTGCTTTCAGCTTCCACTCCTACCAGATGACAAATGAAGAAGTTAGAGGTGGGGGAGATTAAATTCTGGGCTTTGTGCTGGCAACCCCATTGTCCCCAGTATTCCAGAGTAGGTGTATTTGCATTTTGGTCTGGATCAGCTTTCATGTTGCCTTCATACCTGTTGGCGATGTCCTTTCTTGCATGAGAGTAATAACCCTTACAGGAGAAATCCAGTTCATATGTTGTTCTCAAATAGAAAACCTACAGAGTTAAACTCGCATTGAATACCCTCATGTTTCCCCTGTTCAAGCACTTTGAGGCCTGCTGATCAAAAACACTTATCAAATTGAGCTAAATTAGTGTACTAAAATTTGGTATGCTCAATTTAGCATTGTGAAAAATTCATTTGGGATAATAGACTTTGCCCATGGGATTTAGAAGAGCCACCAGGAAAAAGAACACAACAAACTTCAGTCTTGGATTGCTAATTAAAAATTGTTAGCATTGGGAAATGTTTAATGCTTCAGCCTAATTTTTGACAAATAAGATGGATCCTCTAGATAAGCTAATATGGAGAAATGCTCAAGAAGTCTAGGGAGGTCTAAAATGGTTTCTGTTCTGCCACGCTATTCTTGTAGTGGTTTTGTGTCTCACCCGTCTTTATGGGTGACCTGGGCAGAAAAAAAGGGATAGGCTGGAGGGCATTTACTGCTGACACAAAGCTCTTGGTCCCCAGAACAGCTGTTGGTTTTACAGAGCACTGGTGTTTAGGAGAAGAACTGTATTAGTAGATCCAGGTGAATTTTAACAGTATAGAGTGCAAGGTTCTTCCCTTAAGAAAGGAAACTTTTTGCTGTGAGATGTGGCTTGTCACCTTGTTGCACTGGTAAATCATAAGAAAAGTATGTGCTACTAATGCTATAGACATTGCAGAAGAGGCAACTGATCCTAAGGTGTGTCGATTGAGAAATCTGGCAGGAGAGTTTGAAATACTAGTGCCAGCACAAAAGGTGAATTCTTTGCAGTAATATGTACACTGTTGAAATTACAAGGTCAAAGCTGTTTTTCATCCCCAGTTTCTGAAGTCATCTTGGGGCTCAGAGATTTTATATTTGCTTTATCCTAGCGAAATTGACCCCATCAAGGCATGCAATTGCTTTTTGTTAATATGCAGCAGGGTTAAATAAAAGGAAAAGAGAGAGAGAGTAGGCAGTGAGGACAAATTTTTATAAGCAGATAATGGACTCGGGCTACAGATTAGGAGACAGTGTAGTTGTAAGAGGAAAGTGATTATTGTATATACCTAGAGAGGAGTGGGAGAAAAGAAATCTTAACTGGTTTCCGGACAGAAGCCTTCATAAATCTAGAGAGTATGTTATAATTGACTTCAGCAGGGAAATTGTTTGTGATCTAGGAGGTCTCTTCTAGTCTTCTCTGCATTAGCGCATTATTAGGAACTGTCTTGCAATTACGTGATCTACTTGGCTTTAGCTTTACAGGAAAAGAACACAATACTGTTTAAGGGAATATTTGTACTGCCTGTATCATTTTGTGTAAATAAGCTCCCTTCCATCCACCATAGGACAACTAAATTCATCTTAGTATCCTATGTGCCAGAAAGAATATTCTGAATGAAAAATGTATTCAGTAATTTTACTGCTGGTAGCATCACTTTTCTGATATATTAGTGATTTTAATCACAAATTTTAACTTTCAGCCAATTGTCATAGAGAAGAAAGTCAAGTGTAATACTGGAGGAAGAAAAGTATGATGACAATGATTGGAAGTACTTTTTCTGTGAGTTTGCATACATCTTGCTAGCTACTTCTTTGCAGGAAACAATATGTTGTGTAATGTGGATTTTGTAAATCCCATTAATTTTTTCACTGAAGTTGTACCCTTGCCCCCTGGAGGGAATACTAATAATTCCGAGTATAGAGGAGCCTGGCATCAGTTTAATTACCCAGAAGATTATCTTGTCACCACTTTGAATGCTAGTTAAGCTTCTGCTTCCATTTTCCCTACTACTGGAGACTGCACCCTACTGAGCAAACAGGAAGAGAGTCTTGTGTTTATGTGTGTTTCAGTATAGAAAATTGAAGATCACTGTTGGGGGGGAGGAAAGGAACAAGTGTTATGACTGTAGATGTTTTCTGTACTGGTTCCTTGAGGTTGGATTCTGTATCTGAGATGCTGTAAAGTAACTTATTGGGGAATTCAAATGCCTTTGTGAAGAACTTTTTTGGAATAAGTTGAAGCAAAAGAGTGCTTTTATGCACTTGCTAGTGAGGATAAATAGTTCAAAGATGTGTATGTTAATTTTAGTATAATGTAAAGTATGAAGACAACTCTTAACATATCACCTTCTAAATAAAGAATACTTTCTAAAACTGTCTGAAACACTTAGAAGTACTGGTTTATTCAAAGCAATATTTCTTTTCTTAAATATGCTCAAGTTCATTAAGTGTGTTCTGAACTAATGTCTGACCTATACGTATATTCCTGCAAACTTGCAAGATGTGCGCTTTTTCCCAGCTCATATTGCTTTCAGCCCAATGTAAAGCTAAACATCCTGGTGACTGAATATTGATTTTTGTGGGAGTGCTGTATTCGCTAAGTTTCAATTTGGATTATGTGAAAATTGGACTCCTCTTTGGATGCAAGTGCCCTCAGAAGCAAACCTATTTTTTAATGAAGAAGAATAGATGGTATAGAGAACTGTAAAATCAGAGGTAGAGTGTATTGTTTTGGAGAGAGTTTCAGATATTGATGTATTTCGGTGTCTTCAGTATAACCAGGATCCAAAAATTGGCTGCCTCTCTGCTGTGCGATGTCCAAGTCCTGCCTCTCTGCTGTGCAGGACACTGTGGCTGCAGTGGTTCTTCAAGTAATGCTGTCTTGCTGCCCAGCCTGTTACTCGGTGCCCAGAGTGTGCCAGCACTGACTGAAAGTAAAATTGGTTAGGAATTTTGTTTGCAAAATTGAAGATACGGGGCTGGCTCTTTCAGGGTGTGTTCATCTTCATTGACTTCAAAGGCCTCTATTGATTTTTTAAAATCAACTCAAGGCTCCACATTTTTTTCTGATTTTAGTGTGTTAGCTAGCCAGTGTATAAAAGCTAATGAGGGAAGTGTCGCAACAAAGCAGTGTGATCTTTTAGAGGTAGAGAACTTGTAAAGAACACAATTTAAATTAATGCGATGACATCTTCTTTGCCTCCAGTGTGCTTTCAGGGAACAAGCTCCTTTTCTAGTGAAGAGAAGCCGCCTTTATAATATATGGTTGCGTATTTTATTGGGCACGTTGTTTTTAAACCAAGACTTCAGTATATGTTGTGTAAATTATTCTTTAGTAGGCAAGTTCTATAATACCTTAAATACATGAGAATATGCTTTATTCAAAGTAGCACACTTCTGTTTTCCTTATGTTTTATAAAAAGAGTTCTGCTTGTCTTGGATGTTGTTTTATATCAAACAGATTCATTGTACCAGTAGTGATCTTGATGATAAAATCCAAAGCACCAGGCTAGTCAAAAATCTTACTCGTATGACTGAATTCTGTTGTAAATTTTATGAGGGAAAGAAGGGGGAAGCATATTGAAGTTGATCCTGAAATCATAGGGAGCTTAAGTCAACTTCAGCACTCAAAATTATTGAACTCTATGGGTGCCACATTGTCTTGCATCATGAGGTAGGAAGAGGTTGAAACTATGTCTACATAAATCCTATTTTGAGGATGAAATTGGGATTATAAAGGTCTCTGCTGGTGCTCTGCCCAGCATGAATTTCATTCAGAAATCTGATTTTGGTCTTGAACAGAGTTACAGGGCTAATGTGGGGAGGACAGCCATCAGGCTTTCGGGGGCTGGGGTGGCTGCAAAACCTTGCCCTGAGGAAGGGCTGGTTCAGCAGGAGGAGTGTGTGCAGCAGCCTTTGCCAAGGCCGGGATGCCTAGGCTCGTGAGCTCAGAAGCCTGAGGGGTGCGTGCGTGCGCGGAGACTGGGATGACTGGGGAAGCCCAAGGTGGTCAGTAAAGCCCGCTGCCTGGGTACGCTCAGGAGGTTCGGGAGGCTTGGTGGCCCCCAGGGACTTCTTCACACAGCTACTCCCCAGCCTGATGGTGTCCAGCTTGTCTTGCTTTTCCTTCCCGGGTGCAAGGCCTCGCATTTGCCCGTGTTGAACTTCATAAAGTTCCTGTTGGTCTGTTCCCCCAGCCTGCCTGGGGCCCTCTGGGTGGCGGCTCTGCCCAGGGCTGGGTTGGCTGCCTCTTGGAGAAGGGGAGTGGGACCAAGGTTAGAGCTAAATGGGTATAAATATCATTGTGAACTAAATGAACTATTCCCACATGCATCCATTTTGTATATTCACAAGCTTTCACTTAAAAGAAATTGTTGTGGTTTGTAAAGAGTAGACTGAAAGCAATACAATGTTATAAAAACTAGCATGGTGAATAATCAAGAGTATTCAGATAGCTGGTGGTGTTATAGCCGTTGTGAAAGGGTTTTGTATTTTTTTGTGGTTTTTTTTTGTGTGTGGGTTTTTTGTGTGGTTTTTTTGTGTGTGTGGGGGGGGCTTGGTTGCTTTTGTTTTCTGTGGTGGTTTTTTTTGGTTTTGTGTGGTGGTGGTGGTTTTTTTTTTTTTGGTTTTGTGTGGTGGTGGTGGTTTTTGTGGTTTTGTTTTGTTTGAGATGGTGACCACTGTTACTGAAGCTGCAGTGGTGAGGAACTGTGGATGCTGATGCCTAACTGGTACAGGGTATTACTGCTATAGGGAACAATTCTTGTGGGGGATATGCCAGAAGGTGAAAAGGCAATAGCTGTCCTTGAGCGTGGGCAGGCTAGAGTACTATGAAAATGCTGCTTGGGTGTTCAGTGGCATTTGATATGTGTCTCTTGGGGTAAAATAAACAAGGAAGGGCGGCTGGACTCCAGTCTTAGTGGTATATCAGCAGGAAATACTAATGAGCCTTGCAATTTTGTTTTCAATATAATGTTTGCTTTTTATAATGGTTGCTATCCTACCTACTTCTGCCCATAGGATGATGTAGCTCTTCACAATGATACCAATAACATTATGAGAAATGGATCTGTGGAGCTGGCATATTTTATAGAGCTGTTTTTATTGATAATGTTAGTAATCAAAATCCTCATATGGAGCGATCATTAAAGCTCATTTAAAAACCCTCAGAGGGTTGCTTATAGCTCAAATACAGTGCAAGGAATTTAATTCTTAATTATATACAGAAGGATATATGAAATAGAATTTGCAATCACAGTGTGTTTCTTGATTGTGAATCCATAATATATTATTGTTTCTCCAGAGCTGAAAAATGCCATTAATGTAAGAGAAGAAAGTATTCATTAAATCAGTGGTGCAGCACGAGGCTCTTAATTTGAAAAAAGGAGACTTAGACCTAGGTAGCTGCTGCACAGCTACCTTTTTTTAGACTCCTCTACTGGTCACAGTGGTAATACTTTGATAGTGAGTTCAGTATTTTGACAAAGTGCAAAACTTAATCCTTTAAGCCGTATTCCTGGCTCGAAGTGCTACGTGAAAGTGATAAATAGCACTTCAGAATTAATCCATGGCTAAAGTGTAGATTTTACCACTGTTAATGTTTAAGGTACTTTCTTAGTCATCTTGGTGTTCAAGATAGATATTTAAAAGGCAGTTATTAAAGTTTGCAAATACTTGTATTTATTTACAGTATGCCATTTGATTTCTAAAATTAGTGACTTGATTCCATCTATTCAAGGGCGTATATATAGTTGGTGTATGTGAGCCATACACTTTTTGACATTATTCTCATTCAGGTCTAGGTGAAATTTTTAGCAGATATTTTAAATGGGCGGGAGTACAATTAAGTAACCTGAAGCAGCCTGCAAGTTTGTGTCTGTTTAGCTGGATCACTTTCCTTTAAGTCCTGAATAACTGAAATATTCTGTCAATGTTTTAAGAAATGCACAAAATGTTTGTAGCACGAAATGTTTATTTTGGTGTTATTTAAAGCATTTATCTGGAAGAGCTCAAAATCTAAGAGAGTACTTCATTGTGGTTGAGCAAGGGGCTTTGGCTGAATGAATGGTATTGTATGAAACAAAAAAAAGTGATTCTCAGTTCTACCCTGATCTGTGCGTATTCTTCCTGTTTCTCTGCTTTGATACCTTGCTGAAGTTTGAGTATGTGCAAGGTTACTTATATCTGTATGCATGACAGATGCATAAGATCCTTGTTATATGCAGGTCATGGAAAATGAAAGTATCGGATGGAGACCAGAAGTTCAAGTTCTGCTTGTGTCATTGATTTCACTCCAGAATGATATTAAACATTGGTTTGCTAGCAAGCACAATGAGCCCATACTTGAATGGTTCAGTGCTTCGGAAAGGGTCTTTTTAGGAGCAAAGTTGCATTGTCTTTATACCTGGATTCATGCAGTATGCGCTCAAGTGCATCAGTAGGGTCCTCTATTTGAAACCAAGTCTGAAATCATGCATTGGGATCCCATTCAGTGCACTCTATGTAGAAGGGGGTGCCAGGTTCTCCAGTGGCTGCTCTCTCTGTGCACTAGTGTCTGTGACCTGAGACTAGCAGGTGATGCAAACCTGACTGCTGGTTCACAGTGATGTGATAGTCTAGGACTGTAACACATCACAACAAAATTAACCTTGGCCGTTCTCTCTGTGCCCCACACGAGTTGTTAATGTAGAAGCACTTGCTAAGATGAGCTGTGACTGCCTCTCTGGTCCTGGTGTCGTATTTTAAAATCAATACGTAGAATAACAGATTTCTATGGCCTCGGAAATACTTAAGTGCCATGCTTTATCATAGAGAGCCATTCTCTAACCCAGAGTAACTAGTTTAGTTTATTTACCTAGATTTCTAGGAAAGCTATAGGTGTACTAGGCTACATGACAAAATCTGTTTACTCCAACCAGGGAATGTCGTTCTCTGCGTGGTTTGGGGGGTTATTTTAACAGGGATAAGTTGGAATTGAAATACTTACTAAAGAAAGGCAGCTAACCTAAACCTCTAATTATCTGGAAAACTTAAGGCTGAACATTCAGCACTGTAATTACCTCAAAATTACTAGCTGAGGCTGGACAAAATGTTTTTCTTTGGCATTTTGCTTTATGCCTCTAGCTTGAAAGAGAAATTAAACCTGCAGATGCTGGAGGTACTGTCAAAACAAGACAACCGAAACAAGAAACAAGCTGCTTTTTAATTTCTATAGATTTTGCTCAAACTTTTTCAACTTGCCTTCTGTGAAATAACTGCAACATGCTATATCATTTACCATTGATCTTAATTAAACTCCAAGATATCGTGCAAGGAGATGAAATCAACAGACGAAGTTGAACGTAAGGAAAAAGACCAGAATCTGGAAATAGACAGCATTTAAATACAAACACACTCGAAAGTATTTCAGCCTTTGTTCCAGTCTCGAGGGCAGAGTGAAATAGGGAGCCTTGCAATCAGCTGAGAGCTCCCTTGGAAAGAGACCTGTAGGATACATTTGTGATATGTGGCTTTTCTTCAGTCATCTCTAGGCACAGACATGAGGCGATTGGTAGCACGGTCGTGGGCTATTTATATCAAGTAAATATGAACACAAAGAAATGCCCAGTTGTCAGTGATCCTAAGCAAGTTATAAATGTAAGTTGGTCTGATATCAGAGAACAGTTAATAGTTGGATGTGAGTGGAGCCCAACAGTGGGCTTGAATGTTTCCAGTTCAACTGGATGTCAGAGGAATTCAGATACAGCTTCTAGTTTTGATTTATGGTGGGCACTAGTGGACTTCTAACAGCTTTTTAGATGTGATTGGTGAATAGAGAATAGATTTAGAACCTGAAGCAGGGTATCATCTGGGCTGTTTAAGTTCTTATAGTCACCCTATGTATGCTGTTGGAGACTTCTCCACAGACAAGGGCATCCTGAACTGCTCCCAAGCTCTTCATTGACAGTATGCCAGAGGATCTTGATACACACAATTAGTAGTTCCCCACTTATGGCCAACCTTAAGTAAGATGGTTTTTTAAGTGTTTGCCATCAAGTAGCTTATTTGTACAGTCTCTATTGAGCTTGCTCTACTTGAAAGCCTCTCTTTCTGGAGTTTCTGTCAGTCTGTGGAAGTCGTTTGAAACAGAGGATGCAGATAGCTTCCCTGCAGTACACCTTGAAAGAGGTTTCAAGACATGCCCCCCCCCTTCTTTTTTCTCTGCCAAAAGGGTGATTATTTGGGACATGGTACAGAGTATCACCCTTAGACGGGTAACAGCACAGACTCGGACAGCACAAGAGGGTGTTTAAAATGGAAACATGCACCACTTTGAAATGCACTTATTGACAGGTGTGTAACATTTTTCTCTACTGTGAGACTGGTCTGCATGGCATCTAGAAGGAGCACAGAAGAAAGTAACCATGAATCCAGTTTCCCCACAGGCAGACTGGCCATCTGACCTAAAAACTTGCTTACCATTAGGGCAACCATTAGCATAATGATGGTGTTGGATGCACAGATCTTGCACTAATCATCCAATAAACCTGTCTAGGTACAAAAGATATAGTCTGATCTTCCTTTCAAAGCTGGAAGGGTCATGCCTGAACATCTAGCTAGGGATAAGAGATGATAGTAGTGTAGGGATTTTCTGGAGTATGACTTATAAAATCCCATTCGATTACTTTGCTTTTTATGTACTGTTCTTCTGATGTCAGCTTTCAGAGTTTTAGAAAATATCTGTAGAATCAGATCAGAGCTCGCTCAGTGCTGCTCCATCAATTTCCATTCATATATTCTAGTTTGGCAGTTGTTCCTGAAGGCTCTGTGCTTGAGGGGTGTGGTTTGTAGCTGTCTGCTTCCCCGCTCTGCCACTTAGGCTGTTTCAAACGGACAACAAAATGGTAGATTGCTTTGGCTAAAGTTCAGGAGATGGAAAATATTTCTACAGCGTAATGTTTAGTGACTAATGCTTCATGACTGTCGCAGTCACAATGATGCTTAGCGTTTCTTTAATGCTTATGGTTTTTTAGCAACTTGTATAACAATACGTAGTTAATTTAGCAGGCAAGGGAAAGGGACATAAATGCTACTTTTGATAGTCTTATAGTAATGTTACTGTTTCTGAAACCTATTCACTACAAACGATACTGTGATGTAACTCAGTATGTGATACAGCATCAGTAGCATCAGTGAATTGAACAGAAAACAATGATGTCTGCTGCAATATGTCTTTGTAAATTTTCTTTCACTCATGGGGCCAAGATTTGGAATGAACAAGTGAGGATTTTTTTCTTTTTATCAGTAATTTTAGAAGTGAGATAAGGCAAGGCGAAAGAAGTACACAAGAAAAGGACTTTGTGTGTGTAGAAACCTAAAGAAATCTGAATGATGATGAAATGTTGGCAGGACTTCTCAGATAGCTTTTTGTTTTATTACTTATTTTTATTTTTTCATTGATCTCTGCAATAGAAGTGAGGCTGTTTTATTATTTATTAAAAAAAAAAAGTCATGTTGCTTGCTTTAACTGTTATGTGGTCCCTAAGAAAACCTAGCGAGTGTGAAGGGTGCTCATTCTTCCTGAACTTCCTGAAGTATTCAAGAGCAAATGAGTAGGTTATGACTTTCAAGCCTGAGCAGCCTGTGTCTGAGAGATCCAGCTATAGTGTTTTCTGACCAAGAAGGGTAGAGCATATGCAATCTGAAGAATAGAGGGGGGGAAAAAAAAAAAAAAAAAAAAAAAAATCAGAGTTTCTGCATGAGTGAGTAAGTCCTCTGGAGTTGTCCTAAGAAACAAATTATGCTTCTGTAATGTATGTTTTAAACATACTTCATGTCTTCAAATATAGTAAGACTAGGAAACTCTTATATCGTAAATTGGTAATAAAGAACAGAAATCCTACTTCCTAAATGCTTATTCTATTTAAATTTACAAAAATGCTAAAACATACAGTAATTGCACACTTCAGAACTATTCTATTACTTACAAATACTGAGTCAATATTTTCCCAAACTCTCTTGACAGAGGTACTTTTCCCATAAGTTGACTGTAACTGAACTCTGATGTAATTTCAAAAGATAATTTTAAGTGGAGATTTATAGTTGACAGCTTCCATGACCATAATAATGTTTTAGTGGTGTTTTTATTCCAGAATGCTGATACCTTTTCAAAATTTGAACATAGGCCTGCAGATAGGAAATACATTCATGTTAGACCTGGACAGATGAACTCAAAGGAAAAATGATTAACAGCTTGATGTTTTTTTTTCCTAAAAAAAAAAAAGTTGTTGTAATGATTCAACTAATTTTTTTTCAATATTATCTCTCACCAAAAATGCAAAATTTTAAACATTATATTCAAGACTGTATATTCCTTCTACAAACTGGAACTAGTACAAAAAAGTTTTCTGATTCAAGTTAAAGTAATTTGGCTTACCGAAAACTTTAATATTTTTTTCAGAGCACTTGGAAAACACTTGTCACCAGAACATAAGAAAAATTTAGCTTCTAGGTTCGAACAAGAAAGGTCAGGAAAGATGAATGTAATTTTGAAGTTGTTTAGGTATAGGGGAGAAAGATCCTTGTCATAGTGGGTCAAACTGGTGACTTGGTAGACCTGACAACCTGTCTCCAGCATGCTGGGTATTGTCAGACTGCTTCTGTAATTCACCAGATACGTACATTGGTATATGTGTATCTGGAAGGGTATTGTAAATGAGTTCTTTAGGGACACCTAGAGGATACTACTTTGAGAAAACAGCTTTTGTTATCTTTAATAACACTTGATATTTTTTTTCACAGATGCAGTAATGAACAATGTCATCCTCTTCTCTATGTCTACCTCATAAAATACAAACATCCAGTTTAATGTAAAGGATTTGGTTAGATATTTCAGTCTTTCTGATATACACCACTAACTTTAATGCTTCAAAGAACATACAAAATTCTTAAACTTATTATGATCTTATTTGTTTAGCATATGGTGAATGTTAGCACTAGGATGTAAGCTTGGATTCCAAAAGTATTTCAAAGTTATGTAAGGGAAATAATGAATTTTCTTTCATTTCTGAACACAATTTTGAAGATCAATGATAGAAAGCAACATATTCAAGGCAAAACATCACACAGTGGTTTCATTTCACCCTGTGAAGTCATAGTGGTGGTGGGGAAATAAGCGTATCCTCACCAGAAGACAATGACAAACTACTTTTTACCTATTTAATTTGTTGGATGTCAGATTAGTGTTTTACTAGAAGGTTTCATACTCTTTTACCTGGAGCTGAACTTCCAGAAGAATCCTCTTTCTAGATCAGCTTATCTTTTCAAACAGTCTTTCTTGTCAAATTTATTTTTGGGGGAATCTCAAAGACAGCATGGATCCCTGTCTTTGCTATTTCCTGCTTTAGGAAGGAGGGGTAAAAGAAGGAGAAACAAGAAAATGACATATTGGGGTCATATGCCTTCTGAACTACTTTCTTCATGAGATAAAGCAAACCCCAGAGATCCAGCAACCACATCTGACTTTTCCTACTTTATTCTCCCTGCTTTCAGTGTGATCTGGTGAGGGAGACCTATCCAGTTACAGCTGGTGTTATTTATCACTGTACCTTCAACTGAGCAGTGGGAAATCACCTGTGACAACAAAAAGATTCTCGTACAACTGTTTTTCCTGCTCGAATCTGCTTCTGCTTATAAGCCAGGGCAAAACTGCTTGAGCTTTCTTTCTGCGTTTTCCATTCTGAACAATCTGCTGATCCACTCTCTCTGCCCCAAATGAACTGTTCATCTTCTTCTTTGCCATCATCTTCTTTGCCATTCTTCACCTTGATGTCCTGCTTTTGTCTACCCAGAGAGTAAGGGCTAGGATTGCAGGGCAAGGATTGTCTCCTATTTTGCCTGTAAGGTGTTGGTGTAATAAAGTCATGCTGTTTATTTGCCTTTTGATGCTGCCGCAGTAATAGGAAGAGCTCTATAGAAGGTATAGAAAAATACCTTCAGGATATGATTAGACTTCAACTGCCCCAAAATAAAAGGGCTAGAATGGTGCAGTTAGTGTGGAAGTAGGTTGGAACAACTTTGGTAAATGAAACCTAAATTATAAACTTGTCCAAATTAAAGAAAAAATAAATCAGAACCAAACTATGCAGGTAATTCTCAGATAATGAATACACTTACTGAGACAAAATTGGGTACTGGTGAAGACTTGCTTAAAATACTCAGACTTGCTCTGCTGCAGATGTTCAGCTGTCTTAAGCCAAAAGAGGGGAAATTGGAGAAGCAACCATTAGTCAGCTTTTCAAAGGAATGAGATAGGCATATAACAAGCCTGTAAAAAAAAAAAAAAAGTTAGCATTGTCAGAAATTGTTTGGGCAGAAGATGGACAAGTTGATGGTGATCTACAAAATGTGGTTGCAGAAATGGGGGGGGGGGGGGGGGGGGGGAATTGCAGCTGATAAACTCCACAGATCAAACAAAACCAGGAAATCAACAGAAATTAAATGTAATCTTAATAGCCTTGAAATAAAATTGAGAAAGGCAGTGGAGGGTAAAAGACAGTGAGTTGGTCAATTAAAAAGTCAGAATTAAGATAACAACATGATTCTATTCAGCAGTAAGGGGAGGGGAGAAACAGAATGGAACTGCAGAAACTGCATTGATGGAGGTCCTGTGTGGCAATGAGCAGAGGGCATAAGTGGAAAAGACTAGGGAGCATGGAAAATAGAACAATTGAAGTTACCTGATAAGAATATACATATGTTCATAAAGTGGAAGCTTTTTGCACATTCATCAGCCCTGTACAAAATTCATAAATGAGTTGCCACCCTTGTCCTTCTGCCTGTTAAACAAGGAGGGCTATCTCACAGCAGCTGAACCGAGAGGTTACAGAGATAACGTCAATGTGACCATGTTATCTTTCCATTGCTGGAGAAAACCTCATCACTCCATTAAAACAAAAAACCCCAAACCTCTATGTGTTTTCTGTTTTTTCTTTTTAATTTTTTGTGTGTGGGTTTTTTGTTGTTTGTTTTTTTTTTTTTTCCTCCTGCCAATTTGTTAACTCTTGTAAGGCAACACAGCAATGCCTTGGTAAATTAATGACACGATGGGTATTGGAGGAGGTATTCCCAGCTTTTCAGACTGGGCACTAGTAACTGGAAAAGCAGTGAAGAAGGCAGTACCTATTCCATCTCTTCCATCTTGCTGAAGCAAAGTGTGGGCATTGGCATCTCTGTATTCACCTCAGTTCAGGGCAGGGAGGCCTTTGTTGCCTTGTTCCTACTTGGCTTTGCTTTTTGATCGGCTTTGACACTAAAAGGAATGGTGAAAGTCCTGGTTCAGAAAAACAACTTCTAGACCCTGTGCTCTACTGGTTTACTCCCTTTATTCATTGTAATGCTCACATGGAAAGCTTTTCATACCTTTCCAGAGGAGGCACAAACAGATTTGGTGTTTGACATGTGCATAGATGATGTTTGGTTCAGTACAATTCCTTCAGGAAGAGAGGTGTGTATTTATGGTAGATTGATTTATGCAGATCCTTGGTGACTGAGCAGATGTTCTCTTATTTCCCCTCCTCCCCACCTTGAAATTGCATTGCTTATGTACAAATACATCTACACTTCAACTAGTACTTATCACTTTCTAAAGATGCTATTAAAATGGGAACAACTCTAGTAAGAAGAGGGCAAAGGCAATTGGAATGGTGATGGTTTCTAGTGATTGTCACCTATGTTTTGAAAAGTAGCTAATAAGAAGCTAAAGAACAAACTGCGATAGGATGTCAAAAGAACACCAGATAAAACTGATAATGAGTAACTTGGGAAGCAAATGATGGAAAGCAGCAAAATGTGTGGAACTGGAACAGGAAAACTGGTCATTTTTTTGACATAATAGATATTGACACAGCAGACCCTTAAATTATTATCTTTCTGCTTGGGGTGTGTGTCACTGAATCATTTCCTACCAAGTATGGTAAGATTAAAACAGTAGGGAAATTTAGAAAGGAACCTATAGACAATATACAGAGAATGACCTTTATCAAGAATGCTTTTTTTCATCACATGAAGTGCAGCTCCTTACCAGTAGGGGAAAAAATAGCATCCTACCCAGAGAAACAGGAGCTAAGTGTGGAAAAGATTTTGTTTAAGTTCTGGAGCTGACTTTTCCTGTCTCATATGGTAAAGACCCTATGTATACTTCCTTCCTCGCTATATCAAAGGAAGATACTGTCACTTGAAAATTATTGTTTCCTTGCAGGAGATGGGTAGGGTTACTCCTATAGCTCTCAAATCTAGGCTCCATTCAGCTGCTGTTCAAAGCAACTACCAGAAGGCTGGGCTGCTAAACACAGTGTTGCAATTAAAAAAAAAAAAAAAAAAAAAAATTAAATACCAATATTTTTTGACTGGCTGGTTTTATTTTTGGATCAAATTAATGCCATAAAGTGTTTCATGTGTAATCCTTGGTCCATTACAGTGAAATGGACCATTGTGCTAATAATATGTGGAGATATGCTTTTTTTTTTTTTTTTTTTTTTTCTTCTGGTTTGAGCAGCTATTACAATTGTGGCTTGCCAGAAGAAGCCTAAAGCAGGAAAAATATTTGACAGTCATGCTTATTGATATCATCACAGCATTAATGGGCTACAGTATGAGTGGACTTCATAATTTTTTTGTTTCCATCAGCACAAATCCAACTCTTCTTGTGCTTTGTTCAAATGCTGTTGATTCGGATAATGATTTAAAATGAAAAGGTTGGAAACCCTTGATGTTTGTTTATTTCATAAAATAGAGCTTGTTGCCAGGCTGCAATCCTACGCAACTGGCATTTTAGCACCTATCACCTGTGCAAATTACATAGTATAAAGGTTGAAAAATACTGTGAGAGAACACTGCAGCAGACACCTGGACCTCTGCAGACAGTGTTTCTAGAAGAGGTGGGGTTGTACGGTCTCTCAGGTAGGGTATTATGGTATAGCCTGGTCAATTTTATTTGGCTGGGTTATCTGTGCACTTCCCAGTATCTTAAATCTACATGTTACAGTCTCCTTACACATGGGAAATGCTAGTGTTATGCTGTTGCAGATGAAGTAGGAGGGAATTCACCCCAGGGAACAGAGGAAGCTGTTGGAGGGGAAGGGAACCTGCATCCATAGTGTCTGAGGCAAATGCTTTCACCACCAAACAGCTCTTCCTCCCTGCCATAGGTTGACTCCTAATGTTAGAATGGACAAGAAGACAATGGGAATGAAATGGGAAATTCAGAGTTTATATGGAGGAGGGGCAATCTGAGACTTTAGTGAGTCGCTTTTTCAGCAAAGTAGGTAGACCATATCTGTTGCACACACACACAAAAAAGCCATCACTGAGAAGTGTGTGGTTAGCCTTGGCAGTATAAAACGAGTTGAGAAGAAACTTCTCCTGGATATATCAGACTGGAGTTTTTAAAATGCATATATATGAAAACTGGTATTCCAACAGAAACTAAAATAATTGCCTCTGTATTTCATTTCTGTCATCTTTCAAAGCTGCAAAGTGGTAAGAAATTACAGCATTAATGTTCCCACTAAAACTGAATGAAAACTGACTCTACTTCTAAGGAGGGATATCCACTACAGTAATATTGCTGCAAAGTAAGCAGTTGGAATTACATTTGTGGAATTTATAACCTGAACCCAAACAATCCAAATCCTTTCAATGTTCCATTTCAATGTTCATATTTTAACATTTCTGATGCTGGTATTATTCTAATTTTATGGGCTTGAGAGAATGCCTGCACTGGTTGGAATGCTTTCAGGAAACAGAGTTTTATTTTTAGATCAAATGAATCTGATCCAGATGAGATCTAGACCTGAACTTGGCATTTACTTAGTTTCAAGCAATGAATAGCACATCTGAGGAGAGAGATGAGTTGGATTTTTTTATTTTACTTATTACTTGCCATGCAGGGATGTGTCAGTATGTTCAGTGTATTTTGCTTGCATTGACATATTAGCTTGTGGAAAATTGCAATATGTAGAGAGCATTAAAATATGCACTATATCAGTTAGTGTTTTGGGTATAGCAAGAGCATAATTAATTGCATATGGTTATTAGGAGCTCATAGCAAAATTTTGTTAGTGGAGATGAAGAAGTGAAGACTTGCGCCCTTTAAGGGAAGGAGCATATAATTTTAGTCATTCTGTACAGCATCTAGCACTAACCCTGATCGTGCCTCAGAGGCACATCTGTTAAATGGTTTCATTACATTATGCTAGTAATTTTGCTTTTCAACAGACTAGCTGATAGTAGCAAGGTGATAAAAAAGGGTCTGTCTAATTCTCAATCTTGTATTTGAATTATTTTAAAACTTGAGTTATTAACAGGACTCCTGGGGCAAAAGGGATGTTGCAGGAGATGTCTACTGGGAGAAAGCAATGAGGTTCTCCACATAACTTGTTCTCCCATGTTTGTGTCAGTGTAGGTGTGAGTGGTCGTAAGTTTCAGTGAAATGTTGCTGGCTTTGACGTTCTACTGCATTTAGGTCTTAGAGAATAATCTAGGCTTAAATATTATTGGATTATTTTCAATTTCTGTTTCTAAACAAAAGAAATGCAAACAGAATTAAAAACATTTCTTCCTGCTGACATACTCTTTAGAAGAAACAGTGACTTGTTATCATATTAGTTTCCTTGGTTAAAGAGGGAATGGTCAATTTGGGTTTTTGGGAATTAATGAACCATTTATTTCTCTTGCATACATTTCTTTAACAGTACAACGTGGTGTAATCAATATTCCAGTTTCTTAGCAAATAGAGTACTTAAAATAAGCAGAGGGTGACATATCTCTTCTAATACCAGTGCTTCAAAAAGTTAAGATTTTCTCTTTTTTTGTGAAGAAAAAAAATTTATTGTCAAGATTTACTTTATTTTTTTATATATGATGTAAAGTCCCTTTGGCTATCAGGCCTTGTATGTGGCGAGGTACATCTCTTTTTGTAAAGTAATATGCTTGAAGTAATGCTTTATACTGTGAAGTACCCCTAGAAGAAATAGAATGTTGTATTTTTTTTAAATAGTAAGAAATTGAGCAATGAAACTTCTGTTCCCAGTTTCCTGGAGAACTTCTTTTAAACCTCATAAGAAGGTAAAAAACCTGCATGCAATGGGCATAATTTTATTTAAAAAAAGGTAGCAAAGGAAAACCTGGCTGGAGTCTCTAAAGCAAGAGATCATCATCTCATTTTGAAGAGGAGACAATGTAATTTAGAAGTTCATCTAACCAGGTTAAAAAAAGCTTTTATGAGATCTAATGACATTGGTCAGCAGCTTTCTTGGTGTTAGCACTGTAATTGACTGATAGGACCTTGTCTTCCAGACACCAAGTTACATTCTTAGTGCTGTATCATGCTATGCTGAATATCTCTACTATCTCCAGTGCAGACACTCAGACTCAAAGCAACGTTTATACCTTTGGTTTTAGCCACTATAAATCAGGAGAAATTCTTCCAGCTGTTGAAAGGGATCTTGAAGCAATTTTATAGCCAAGTTCCAATCAGATAATGCTAGTCTCTAAGGAGTACGATGATGCATTCACAGGAGGAAAATATTCATATTGCAGTTCACCCCAGAGGTGACTGCATTTCAATTTGATAAAATGTTTATTATCATAGTCATCTTATCTGTCAAGCTTTGAATATATTTTGGGGACTTTGGAAAGAATGAGTCTCTACAGACATGGTTCATTGCCTTTTATAGCAATATGCCAAATGGTATATGCTCTGTTAGACATAGTCGGAGAAGACTAATCTTCACATTTGGCAGGGAGAAAAAAAAAAACCCAAACAACTATTTTATTAATTGTTTTGAATTCATGGGCTTGTCGTAATGGTACAATTCTGGACATTTGGAGTGCCTCATCTTTTCAAGTGTAAGGTGCCTGAATCAACTTCCATCTACATCAGAGTGAATTAGTGAACTTGCATCCTCTTAAAATGGCTGTGAATTGGCTTTGTGTGGCAAGGTTTTGGTAGCGGGGGTGAGGTTACAGGGGTGGCTTCTGTAAGAAGCTGCTGGAAGCTTCCCCTGTGTCAGACAGAGCCCATACCAGACGGCTCTAGGATGGACCCACCGCCAGCCAAGGCCGAGCCAATCAGCGATAGTGGTAACGCCTCTGGGATAACGTTTTTAAGAAGGGAAAAAAGTTGGGACAGATGGAAAATGGCAGCTGGAGCGAGGAGTGAGAACATGTAAGAGAAACAACCCTGCAGACACCAAGGTCAGTGAAGAAGGAGGGGAGGAGATGCTCCAGGCGCCGGAGCGAAGATTCCCCTGCAGCCCGTGGTGAAGACCCTGGTGAGGCAGGCTGTCCCCCTGCAGCCCAGGGAGGTCCACGGTGGAGCAGATCTCCACCTGCAGCCCGGGGAGGACCCAACACCAGAGCAGGTGGGTTCCCAAAGGAGGCTGTGACCCCGTGGGAAGCCCGCACTGGAGCAGGCTTGTGGCAGGACCTGCGGATCTGTGGAGAGAGGAGCCCACGGAGCAGGTTTTCTGGCAGGACTTGTGACCCTGTGGGGGACCCGCGCTGGAGCAGTGTGCTCCTGAAGGACTGCACGCCGTGGAAAGGACCCATGCTGGAGCAGTTCATGAAGAACTGCAGCCTGTGGGAATGGCCCACGTTGGAAAAGTTTGTGGAGGACTGTCTCCTCTGGGTGGGACCCCACGCTGGAGCAGGGGAAGAGTGTGAGTAGTCCTCCCCCTGAGGAGGATGAAGTGGCAGAAAATAACGTGTGATGAACTGACTGTAAACCCCATTCCCCGTCCCCCTGTGCCGCTGGGGCGGTTTGGTAGAGAATCCGGGAGTGAAGTTGTGCCCGGGAAGAAGGGAGGGGTGGAGGGAAGGTGTTCTGAGATTTGGTTTTATTTCTCATTACTCTACTCTGGTTGATTTGTAATAAACTGAGTTAATGTTCCCCAGGTTGAGCCTGTTTTGCCCGTGACGGTAATAGGTGAGCGATCTCTCCTGTCCTTATCTCGACCCACAAGCTCTTTGTTATATTTTCTCTCACCTGTCCGGTTGAGGAGGGGGAGTGATAGAATGGCTTTAATGGGCACCTGGCATCCAGCCAGGGTCAACCCTCCACAGCGTGTGACAGCTTAACCAGCTCCAGAGTTTTGGTGTTGTGAAAATCTGATAATCATCCAAATTGAACCTTAAACTGAATGTTCTGTGCTGGCATTGGTGCACTTTAGAGTTAACTGCAGCTTTAATACATAGAGTACTTCAAATACAACCATGGCTGTGCAAAATTCTCAAGTCCTTAGAGATAATTTGAAAATGATACATGAAAAATCTTTGACCTTGAAAGTGGTAAACTAACATTTGAATGTAACAAAGTGCCTTAACGCTTGCCTTTTATCTTACTCAGGTTTTTTTATGGGTGTATCTATGCATATACACACACACACAAATATAAACCTAAAATTCATTTATTTTTTTCTGTTGTTATGAAATGGCTTTAGTACTTCCTAAAAGGGGTTTGTTTTAGAAGGTGTAATACTTAGTAATATACTTTCATCCTTCTATTGAAGTATGCTGCTTGAGCATCTATAAGAAAAAAAGATTTTGTGTCAAGTTGCTTTACCAAAAGTGTTGGTTGAACTAAACTAATTTCAAAATGAGACTTTAAACCAGAAGCTATATAAGCAAAACATAGTCAACATTTCAAGGCCAGCTGTCTTCTGCAGTATTTCAAAATGTCCATTCTCTAATGTAACCGATTTTTGAACTTTTGCCTATAATTGAGGCAGAAGCTTAAATCTCTGCTACATACATGTCATTAATCAACTTATGTTGTATCAATTGCTGATTCAGTTTTGAATTGTTCTAAATTTAGTTTGTACTACACTGGTGGTTTCTCTGACTTTGCTTCAGGCAGTATGTAGAAAATGGCTGTGTCTACACGCAAGGATGGGTACAGTCAGCACAGTAATGCTCAGTCCTCATTCCCTGACGAACCTGGAAAAGGAAGACTGCAGGGAGGTGCACAGAAACTTACTGCTTTTCCGCATGTCTGGATTTTCTGCTGTAGGAAACTAATGTACACATTCACATCCTGGTATGCAGCTGGGCTGTGGTCAGGGTATGTGCTCCAGCACTGGAGCTGAGATATAGCCAGTAAAACTCTGGGCTCTGAAATAGTGCATGTTTCTTTTACAAGAGCAACCAAATTGTTTGACAGGCCTTAAAAATGACGTCTGAGGCTTATCTATGAATATTTCTGTCACAAAAAAAATAAAATAAAATTAAGCCTTTGACTATATAGAAGATATTTCAGAAAACATTAAAACAGAACTGTAATTTTCTGTTTTATTTACACAGCAAACCTACCACGTCTCATGAGGGACTCTAACATTGGCCATTTCCTTACAGTTCCAGGATAAATGAAAGAAAGTACATACATCATGTTATTTCTTTTGAAGCTGTGCTTCTTCCACTCCTTGCTTTCCTAGTGCTCTTGTCTGAGCTGTTAAATTGTTGTTTTAAGGAAGTGATTCCAGCTCACTTAATATAAAAGCTCATATAAAAGTTGTCAGATATGGAAGGAACTTCATAAAGCTTCTCTTTCCCAGATTTCTCAAGGAATCCAGGGCAGTTTCCTTGTCTGAAGCAGGGCTGAGAGTAAACTATGGAAAGTGGTGACATCTCATTTCTCACAAGCTTTTCCTATTTTTCTGAACTTTACAGTGGCTTTTGTTTCATATTTGGCAATGACACATTAGCCCCCCTGTAAAAAGTAATGAATATGTTCCTTACGTATGTAGGATGGTATTGGCCCTGTGCTCTTTTTTGAGGGTATCTGCAAGTAGAGAGACTAGAGTTGTTTCAAGTCCCCCATTTACTAGCACAATGGGCTTGTCTATTGGGTTTGTACTTTTTAAAGTATTTTTTCTTCTTTTGTGTGGTGTAAGCAAACAATCTTTACAGAATGACTTAAAAGCAGTGATACTAGATCTGTTGCAGATTGAGCTCATCAACTTCTGCTGTCCACTTATAGTCTAGATTTGGCCCTTGGCTTTATTGCAGCATGAAACCCCATACTCTTGAAATACCGGCTAGTCACCAGGGGGCGATAACATTATACGGTGAAAACGGATTACATCGAAGTCTGAGCATTTCCATGCCCTGCCATTCTGAAGCATCACAGGGACATGAAGCATGACTATATATTGCTACTAGACCATGTTGCATTTGAGGGTTTAGATTTCAATTTTAAACCTGTGAATGAAAGATAAATTATATCTGATGCTAGGTTAGTGTTGAGGATGGTGGTATTTTCCATTGAATACCTACAGTCAGTTTTCCTGTATGTTTTCATTTGATGGCTATTTTAGTTATTTTCTTAAAGTTAATTCCAAAGAATGCTCAATCATCACTTTCAAGATTTGAAATTGAGAAGGTGTAATTCCTATTCCTGACTATTGCTGTTTCATTCGCTGACATCCTAGAATAACCAGAACTAGTCCAATCAAATGCTGCTTGACCCGTAAACTTTCCATTTAGCTCCAGGAGGCAAGAGCTGAAAAACAAATGTCAGAATTTCACACCTACTCATGGAATTAAAAAATATTTTTTTTTTAAGGGACTGTCTCTAAATGAAGTTGTATATTCTGAAGATAATATGAATTAGTATTTAGAAGAAATATCACCTGCTTTGGTATTCTAGGACTCTTTTGACTGAGAGGAAACAGTGATTTTTGGTTTGGAAACCATAAGCGTTGCTTTTGGTCTGAGAAAAATTAGCCTTTCTGTCACTGAGAACAGTAGCTCAGATAAGAAATGCTGTGTGTGCTTAATAATCTTCTGAAAAAGAGAACATATTGGAGGCCAAATGTTTGTGTAAAATAGAATATACTAATTTGTATAAAGTAAAACCTTCTGTTTCCCATAAATGCAGACAGCTGTGAGTGTGGGTTTAATTCTCCTCCACCTCTAGGCTCTAACCCCTGAAAATATTGTTATATGCAAAGCTTTCATGAACAAACCTAACATAAATGATACCCTGAATAATTAAATGGAAATTTGAAACCAAACAGCAGTTTGGTGGAGGTCTGCTATATTTAAAATATGATCAACTTTATTGTGAAGATACCTGATTTTTTTTCAGTTTCCTAGAAATCAAATTGCCTTTGCAATAATCTTTGAATATTAATTTCTCCATCCAAACATTAATATCTACTTCTGCTCTGGTATCTGGAATGCCATAAGAATGGTTCTTATCAACACCACAGCTCAAGGTCATGAGCAGCATGGAAACAGTACCTGGAAACCGAGAACCAAACCTTGACTACCCATGGTCTTAAAGGCTTGACACAGGGTGGGTACTGTTAATCTGAGTTCCTTGGCCATATTTCATTCAAGAAATGAAACATTTTGCAGGCTACTGATCAGAATTTTAAGTGCACAATGTGCTTTTTTTTTAGTCTACTGCCTTTGCTAGTCTAAAACACAGTTGTACAAAAAAAATTGAACTATATAGTAATGTAATACTTAAATACAAAGAAAAGGCCCAGAGTTATAGTCATGATTGTTCAACCTTAATTCTTTTTAGCTAATCAAGGTGACGTGGGCAAGTACAGTGCTATCTGAGAAGATACTCTGGATGTAATTTGCAAACATCTGTGGGACCTTTGGTACTGTTCCTGTGTACAACTGCAATGTTAGATTCAGAGGCTCATAGGAAGACTTGATGCTGATTCAATTGCTGCTGATGCCAACAATGTACATGAGTTTGCTATGCTATTTTATATGATCTACATAATATCTACTCTGTACAGTGAGTGGAATGCTGCATTATTAGTATGGGGCTTACAAAAATATAATTGTAAAGAAATAGCTGACGTTCAATTCATTAAGGCTGTACTTTTAAAAAGAAAACCTACATTTAATGTGACCGTTTAATCACTGTCATGTATCACTAAAAGAACCCTCCATTATGTGTGTTTGAACAAATGAGTTCTAAATGAGAATATTCCTAAGTAGAGCAAAAGATGACATTAAGACCTCAGCTGACACGCAGTTTCTTAAAAATATTGTGCTGTTCCTCAAACTGACGTTAAGGTGTGGCTGCAATTTTCAGCACTCTTGGCATGTTATTTTGAGGTAGCTCATTTTTTGTCATCTAGAAAGAATTGTAGATGATATGGTACCTCAGCTTTAGCTATCACCAGGGGAGTGTTAAATGGAGGTAGTCTGCTGAATGTAGTAAAGCTACCCTCCTGAATGTCTTACCTAGAAAAGTGAAAAAAACTTGATGGATACAAAAAAGTGAATGATCAAAAAAGGAAGAAATACGTAGTCCCAAAATACTAATTCCTGACCTTGCAAATACCCTGTAGCATGTGCAAAAAGTAGTTCTGAAGAAAGATTACAAAGTTACATGATAAAGGGTAAGAGACGGTCATCTAGAAAGTGGTAGCCTTTTCTACCATGACACCTCTGTCAACACAAGAGATCTGTAGCAACAGAGGGAAGAAGTTTAAAACACAAACCTCTCTGTATGGAAAAAATGCATGCATTTATAATGTCCATGACTTCACTCCTGAATTTTTAGGAAAAGTGTTAAAAGTCAGACCTCCAAGCCTTGCTCATGTAATTCTCCACAGGGAATTTCCTGAGTACCTTTCTCCTTTCTGTTCAGGACAGGATTTTCAAGGAAGAGAGCCAACTTTCCTCTATACCTGGGTCACTGGAATTATCTGCCGCGTTGTATTGCATCCACACTGCTATGGGAATGCTGCGGAAAGGAGCTATATTCCCACTTCCCTGGTATGGTATTTTATTTCTACTTTCTTAAAGGGGCTTTCAATGTAATGAATCCCAAAAATGATGTCAGCAAGACTTGTGGGAAGGTTGCTAAAGCTTTGGACTCTCCCTTCCTGCAGAAAAGACACCATGTTGAGTGGGTAGATTGATATATTTGTCATAGACAGTCAATTAAGATAGAAGGTAATCTCATCTCTGAATATTTTTATAGATATTTAGTGTTACTGGTATTTAATTCTTTATCACAGGGAGATTTATTACCAGTTTCTTGTTGCTGGGACAACAGTAACAGTCTGTAGAATACAGAATTTGGGATGCTGGTTACACTTTGCCTCTTTGGTTTCATGTAAGAGAGAATGAAATGCATAGCCACTTGGAATATGCATTATTCCAGCTACACAGGACTATTATCTTGTACACTAAATTACCAAAGCTCTTTACATGTGTGATTTCTTATAAGCTGGAACCTTAAATTATGTGCATTCGGGCTGCTACTTCATAGTAGGACCAATTTCTAGCAGATAAATATTTTGCCTGTCTCAGAAGACAATTCTGAAAGTTGTTTGTTCCCTGCTCTTTTTATTCTATTATGTTATGTTTGTTGGAAATGGCTTTTTAATCCCTGATGATTGCTTGTCACGTAAGTCCTAACGAGATTTGGATGAAAATGGTATAACGAGAAAAGCTGCATTTCAATAGTTTTTTTTGCAGTATTCTACAAAACTGGCCTGCCACCTTTTCCTGATTTATAGTAAGGCTGGTTCAGTACAAACTGATTTGAGATTTTGAAAGTCTCTGAATTTTAAATTTTTCTGATGACTGTATACATGATGTGTTTCAAACTGTAATCCAGCTCCCATTGAAATCTATGGCAATGCTGCCATCAATGCCTATGGTGCAGAAGTGGACTTATAATGAGCTATTTAACATTTCACTTACCTAAACTGTCACAGCTTGAAAGCTGTAGTAAAAGACTGGTGCGGTTTTGGAGTGACAGAAGGGCCTGTAAATGTAATCAAAGTGACAAAATTTTTTTGTGAGAAGTTGTTTCATCTCAATCTTCTTCATCTAAGGAAACCTGATAGAGTTTGTTTAGTAGATTCTGGCATACAAAAATGCATAGTCAAATGGAGTGTTTAGAATGACTGTTCAGAACAAAAGCAGACAGATGAATACTTTTATAGCTAAGCAGCTATAGTTCAGTAGTTTTAAGTTCTTCATGTTTTGTCACAGAACTTCTGATGAGAAAGTATTGTTTGTAAACCATGTCTAACTTGACTTTCTTATCTGTACAATAATGGACCCATATCTATCTTGGAGAAGATCTGAAAATTCATGCTCTAATATTTATGGAGTGTTTCAAAAGAGTGATCATAAATAAGATAGAGCATGAAATCTATATATTATGGTATCTGGTGTGTTTAATATAAAAAATTGTTTCATATCTCTGATCTTAATGTGTTCAGAATTACATAGAATTACATAACAACTGATCTCAAATCAAGGAGTGGTTGTGTTCTCCCCCACCCTCCCCGGAGTTTCTGTCAGCTTCTGAAATTCAATTTGCTAAATACATACAAAGAGATACTAGTTCAAATGAACAAATAAATGGATTTTCTTTAAAAAAAGAAAAAAAAAAATCCTGACAAATTATGGAACAAATTGTAGTAATTATGTTAGATACATTTGCTAGTACAGTAAATGAGGTATAAAACAAGTGTGTCTTCATCTTCGTTTGAAAAGACTTGATAATTTAATTATAGAGACTTTAATGATAAAAGAACCAATGTATATACTGTATATATTACCACAAACTCTCAGCAAGTGATCTGCAGCAAGGTGGGAAGAGTTGCAGTGTACGTGATGCAGAATTGATCTTGGAATTGCCAGAAGTTGTAAGCAAAAATAGCTTTGAGTTCACAGGTAAACTTACATAATGTTTCTCCTTGAATTTGGGGATTCTGAAAACCAGTTCAGAATCAGTACAACAATAATAATCAAAGCTTGGCCAGATCACAGCATGTCTCGTCAACCCCAGTGAATTGAATTGTGGAGGACTTAAAGTTTTATAGGCTGGTGCTGCTACAGAATTTAATTTTTTTATTATTAACAATGAATAAGGTGTCAATGAATGAATCATCCAGAATATTATTTAGCATCTTGCCCCTCACTACAGGAAGGACATTGAGTTGCTGGAGTGTGTCCAGAGAAGAGCAACCAAGTTGGTGAGGGGCCTGGAGCACAAGTCTTGTGAGGAGTGGCTGAGGGAACTGGGGTTGTTCAGTTTGGAGAAAAGGAGTCTGAGGGGAGATCTTATTGCTCTCTACAACCACCTGAAAGGAGGTTGTAGTGAGGTGGGCACTGGTCTCTTCTATCAAGTAACAAGTGGTAGACTGAGAGGAAATGGCCTCAAGTTGCACCAGGCGAGATTTAGATTGGATATTAAGAAAAATTTCTTTACTGAAAGTGTTGTCAAACATTGGAACAGGCTGCCCAGGGAAGTGGTTGAGTCACCATCCCTGGAGGTATTCAAAAAGTGCATAGACAAGGCACTCCAGGACATGGTTGTATTGGTTTTGTGTGGCAAGGTTTTGGTAGTGGGGGTGAGGTTACAGGGGTGGCTTCTGTAAGAAGCTGCTGGAAGCTTCCCCTGTGTTTGAGAGAGAGCCCATACCAGCCGGCTCCAAGACGGACCCGCCGCTGGCCAAGGCCGAGCCAATCAGTGATAGTGGTAACGCCTCTGGGATAACATTTTTAAGAAGGAATAAAAAGTTGGGACAGACAGAAACGGCAGCCGGAGAGAGGAGTGAGAACATGAGAGAAACAGCCCTGCGGACATCGAGGTCAGTGAAGAAGGAGGGGGAGGAGATGCTCCAGGCGCCGGAGCAGAGATTCCCCTGCAGCCCGTGGGGAAGCCCCTGGTGAGGCAGGCTGTCCCCCTGCAGCCCAGGGAGGTCCACGGTGGAGCAGATCTCCACCTGCAGCCCATGGAGGACCCCACACCAGAGCAGGTGGGTTCCCAAAGGAGGCTGTGACCCCGTGGGAAGCCTGCGCTGGAGCAGGCTTGTGGCAGGACCTGCGGATCTGTGGAGAGAGGAGCCCACGGAGCAGGTTTTCTGGCAGGACTTGTGACCCCGTGGGGGACCCGCGCTGGAGCAGTGTGCTCCTGAAGGACTGCACACCGTGGAATGGACCCATGCTGGAGCAGTTCGTGAAGAACTGCAGCCTGTGGGAAGGACTCATGTTGGAGAAGTTCATGGAGGACTGTCTCCGTGGGTGGGACCCCACGCTGAAGCAGGGGAAGAGTGTGATGAGTCCTTCCCCGAGGAAGATGAAGCAGCAGAAAATAACGTGTGATGAACTGACCGTAAACCCCATTCCCCATCCCCCTGTGCCGCTGGGGCGGTTTGGTAGAGAAATCTGGGAGTGAAGTTGTGCCTGGGAAGAAGGGAGGGGTGGAGGGAAGGTGTTTTGAGATTTGGTTTTATTTCTCATTACCGTACTCTGGTTGATTTGTAATAAATTGAGTTAATGTTCCCCAAGCTGAGTCTGTTTTGCCCATGACAGTAATTGGTGAATGATCTCTCCTGTCCTTATCTCGACCTACAAGCTCTTTGTTATATTTTTCTCTCACCTGTCCAGCTGAGAATGGGGGAGTGATAGAATGGCTTTGGTGGGCACCTGGCGTCCAGCCAGGGTCAACCCATCACAATGGTTTAGTGGACATGGTTGATGGTTGGACTCTATGATCTTAAGGTCTTTTCCAACCTAAATGATTCTATGATCTTCAGGCTTTGCCATATCTTCCTTTCTGTTACTCAGTATAAATATGTTGAGTGCAATTGTATGAGTTGAGTTAAAACATCTGTAATTTGTTCGTAAAATAATGGATAAATCCTCCCTTCCCCCCTTTTTTTACTTTGTTCCAAGATACCAGCCTGTTTCTTTTGATAGTTTGTTTCCCTTTACTCAGATATGGTGCTGCAAAGGTATTCTAGCACCTGTTCTCTTGGCAGATAGACTACCTCTCCTCACACTACCTTTCCCACTCGTAATTTAAAATGTTGATTGAAAAAATTCAATTCTTAAATTAGGGTTGCCTTGTATAGAAAATATTTCCTAGGAAGACTCTGCCATGGAAAAGTTAAAATTCTAGTAGTGCCTGTATGGTTTAGAGGCACTATTTTGTTGTTGTTATTGTTTAGCATTGATTTGTTTGCAAAATGAATGAGCACACGGAATGAGAATTTTTAAATACAAATCATGTATTTATACCTGTAGTAGTGGGTACTAAACAAGATCTGTTTATTCACCTTACCATGTGACATCAGTCCTATGAGCTAAATTGCTAGCAAATATCCTAGCAAACTGAAAAGGAGGAAGAAAAGATTTTTCCTGAATGCCAAATATTTTCATTTTCCACCAGCTTTAATAAAGGCTAACTGTAGTTTCAATGGAGGAAACTGTTCTGAAAAATCCTGAATGTTTTTTTCTATTATTCATGTGGAGTTTTTTCATATATGAAAGAACAGCCAATGATTCTGGAGACCATTCTGAGTAAACTATTTGATAGGAAATTGATTGATGTAGGAAATAATCTAGAAAAGCAGTAACTTTAGCTACACAATGAAGCTACACAGGGAAGTAATTAATAAGAATTAGACTTTAAGATAAATGAGGAATTGTAATATCATGGGAGAGTGTAAATTGGGATCTGGTAACATACTGTATGAGAAAGGTAATATAAGGAAACTGTTCTTCATCAGGTTGAAAAGTTTGAATGTTCTAGGGATTTATTTATGAAACTGATAAAGGGTAAGCAAAAAGAAACATGGGTCTCAAACTGTAGGACAGTAAGCTGAAGGAAAATTGTCATTGACTCCTTAAAATTTTGGAATCCCTAAGGTTGTCCTTAAGGCAACGCTTTCCTGATTTCTTGTCACTGGGTGAAATAAATGCCAAAACCCAAACCCCCAAATGGGAAACCGTTGACATCACAGGTGTATTCTGACCTTGTGTTATTAATGGCAGTATCAAGATGCATCTGGGCATAGAATATGACTTACAAAGTTACTTACAAGTAATCTTTCTTACAGCTGGAGTCATACAGCAGTTCTAAGTATGGTGGGTGAAATTTAGTCTGAATTTGAGTGACCTCAATGCTGTTTTAACAGGAATGGCTAGGCCAAAGCCCAGGCAGTTTGGTTAACCTTAAGGTTTGGAAAAATTGGATGTATGCTCCTATGGACACTTTATTCTGGATAACGGCAAAGCCATGAACAACTAAGAAAAGTGGTTCTAGACAGCATATTTTTTTGCTAAAGTTTTGGCTTTGCTTATGTGCCTATGTTCTTAAAGGAATGAGTAAGCATATCGGAGACTGCCCTGATATGTGTAATTGTAAAATCAAGGAAAGCAGAACTCTATTGCAGAGGTAAAGAAGAAAGGTAATTATGGCAAGATGGGGACCAACTCCTTCAGGATGATTTCATTATTAGCAATGTCGAACTGGGCAAATGCAACAAGAAAAATGTAAAAATGTAATGAGGTACATGACACAATGTTCATATTCATGCACAATGTGTGTGTAAATATACATGTAAGTGTATGTATCTCCCAGCCCCTGGACACTTTCATGTGTGTTGATACACATATTTCCCAGCTCCTGGTTGCATGGTAATGCTACTCAAAATATCTTCTATTATATCAACAAAATTACAGATGTAGTCTATCAGTGACTCTCATGGGTTATTTAATCTGTTTTACCAGACCAAAATCATGTGAGTGTTCTGCTGAGAGAAAAATCAAGTGCATCTTAAAACTTGCATTTCCAATTGCTAATCAAAATCGTAGTCTGTTCCAAAGCCTCTTAAAGTGAATAAAACTTTTTTCCCCCAAACTTACTTTGGATCTGGCCTGTAAGGATTCTACAGTGTGGCATGATATATCAATTTGTGCAAACAGGGAGAGGGAAAGTGACATAAACCTGCTTCTGACTTGTGGGATTTTGACCTTTGGAAATAATATGTAATGTTAATAACCTGGTGCAGGACAACAAGTGGTAAAAAAGAAGAATGATTTATTGGTTTGCAGAATAAAAGTATGCTCCCTGCCAGTTTATAAGTTTGCAAGTAAGTTATATTTTTGTGCTAAGACTGTTTTAAAAAAAACAACAAACATATTGTCACCATGTCTGTGTGAGCAAATTGATTCCTTATAGCAGTTTCCAGTTTAGGATACACTTTCCCTATCTGAGGCTTGCAGTATTTTCAGACTGTCTGACTTCTAGCCACCCTACTGTTAAGAATGATTTGACTTTTAAATTTTGTCTAATGACTAATACTCAAATTTACTGTATCACTTCAATTTTAATAAGATATGATCACTTCTGTTGGACTAAATGTAGTAAAATTAATAGACCTGATTATATAAAAAGCAACTGAGAAGCTAGTCTTCCAAAACAAGTTTTGCATGTACACACGTTTGTATATTGTGTGTATATGTATGTATTGTATATGATATATGTGTGTGTATATATATAACTGTCCATATGTATTATATTTTAAATTAATGCTGTCAGTATCTTCCTACTGTTTATTTTTGTATGCAGGAAAGTTTGTCCCTAGTGATCAACCACTATGTTAACTAAAACTGGTTATCTACTAAAAGTGATCTTGGAAATTTGAAGTCAAATTCTGATCCTTGTTTACAGAGACTGCAGAGTTACAATCCCACATTTGGTTAAGCAGTAGCTAGAAGAATTGTTGAAGTATTATGAATTTGTATTTCTCCATCTTTAAATGCCTTTGTTTAAGATAATGTCTTACTGCACCTACACAAAACCAAACAACGTAGTAAAAGACTTCAGCTTTACCTTTAAAAGCTCCTCCTTCTGAAGAGTTTGCTTTATGCTGGTAAGGTGTGCTCTACACATGCAATAGCCTATTAAGGCTTCTGCTAATGGCTTTTCTCCTGCAGTTCTTCTTAGGGTTGATAAAAGTCCATAGGTGTTTTAGTGCTGGTATATTACATTACAGCTCTCTCTGTTTGAAAAATTCTTACCATTGATTTTCCATAGGTTCTTCATTTGTCTGGAGGGAAAACACTCCACTTTTACTCCAATTGCTCATAGTGTTCCCCTCAAAGAAATTAATTTTTTTCCTTTCTTCACCTACATCTGCTTAATATTGATCTATCATACCACTCCTAATTGAGGAAAAACTGTATATAGAATGTTAAATGTGCGTGTACTGAAAGCCAAAAGATACTGAAGAATGTGTTTAGAGCTAACTCTGAACTTGCCTGATTCAGCAAGTTCTTAAATAGTTATATTCTCATGTTGCTTGTCAGAGGTCACATCACTTTTATGTAGAAGTCTTCTGTCATTTTCAGTTATGAAGTTTGCTGATAGAAAAGGATTTAGTATTCATAGACTATATATGAACAACTCTGCCTTTGGTACTTTTGATATTCTGGATTTTCTGCTATAGTATAGTTGGTGCTCTGTCACAGCAGTAACCTCAAATAAACAACACACATCTTGAATTACGGTATTTTCTTTTCTTAGTTATTCACTGTACCTTCATCCAAAAATCTTACTTTGGTTTTGATCATCTGTAGCTCCTTCCATGACACAAAAAGGTGAAATAATCACTTATTAAGCAGCAGTCACTGTTACAAAACACTCTCAATTATAAATTGCCTAAGTCCAGAGTAATGTATGAAAACAATTCTGTGTGGAAGTTGCAAAAGAAAATCCTGTTGAGCATCACGTTGGCTTCCACAGCATCGTCTTGGATCTAAATTCAGCTGTCTATGATGAGGATATAGAGAGACCTGGGGATGGCTTATGTTTGCTTGCTTTCCATTTTAGTGATTTACAGCATACTAAACTCATGCATACGTCAGGGAAATGGTGTTCCATATTTAGTTTCAAAAATGCAAGGGATTATGTAAGATGGAGGGATGGAGGTAACAAGGTCACAAAGTCTGGATGGAAGACATTCTGTTGTGTTGGGAGCGAGTACGGTTAGTTGCTGGCTGGTGCTAATAACTGAGATAGAATTTGTTGTGTGGTTAAGACACTGCTGTTTCAAGAGTGTTTAGGAGGTTAAAACTTCATTTTTCCCCTTCAGTAGGATAGAAAGGGTGATATGCAGCTGTGGTCAAGTTATACGAAGTGGGAACATTACACTTCCATGGCCAGAGATAATGCTAAGAGTAGCAAAAGTCCCTCTAATCTTCTTTCTCACATGCTGCTCCAAACCCTGTATTGCTGGGTAAATTCACATCTGAGATGCTGCAGGCCAGATGTGGCCCATCAAGTATTTCATAGAGTATTACAAGTAAATTTTCTTTCCAGCCTTCCACATGTAAAAGACAGTACTGCTGCAAATTCAATTGCAGATGATGTAGCAGGCTTGCTCCCCACAAGCATTGTCTGACATCTGCCCATCACTGCAACTTCTGCAGGAAAAAAAAAATACCACCAAAATTCCCTGCATGAAACCTCTGAAGATCACAGAAGAAAAAGACAGATGATTTCTGAAACATAAAAAAAAAAAAAAATTTTGCTGCAGAATATAGTCTGAAGCCTTGTTCGGATTGCCTATAAACCAAGCTGGAATGCAAGTCTGTGTAACTGATGTGGTTGAAGTCATCTCAGCATTAGTCACAGACAGCCTGGACTGATAGTAGGTTGTGTTCAGAGCACACATTTTTGTGCATGCATAGTATTGTTTCCTTTGTATACCAGAAAATGGAACAGCAATTTTGGCTGCTATTTTGCCAATAAGTGTGCTGGAAAGATGAATACAAACCAATTACAAATATGCCATTGTTAAGTTGGTTCTTGTTTGAAGGCTTTGCCAGCTCTGTAATTGCTCTCAGACTAATCAATTATACAAATTTTCTTTTTACAAAGTAGAGCTAACCCGATTTCCTGATTATTGTCCTTTATGTTTTCATAAAGCTTTTAGATTAATTAATTCCTACATGAACATAATTTACAAGTACAGTGGATGCTTTCTGGAAAGCAGTCATTAATCATTGTAATGTATGACCTCAATCATATCTTGGGTCTTAAAAATATGCTTTTATATTAATCAATAATTAACATTACCTTGCACTATGTCCTATATTCAAGAAGTTATCCTTGTTGTTTGTAAAAGGCAAATAAAATACTTATGAACTTCTCACGGTACCTTCCTCCAAAGCTGTTGAATGTCAGAAATAGATGATGGAAAGCTAAAGATATCATCTCTGATTACTTAGCTGTGTGGGAGATGGTGCTTGAGGCAAAATGTTTTTCCTGTATCAGCATCAATACCTATGGATCATGCTACGAAATGTATCAGACTACAAATCTTAGTGACAGACCACCTATGCAGGGTGGTTTGTGTGCTTCTCCCAAGTCCTTAATGAGTTCAGCATTCAAACCCAGTTCAATCATCAGCCTGCAAACTGATTATTTATCTTTAGCATTATGGCTGTAAATATTGGATTGTTCTGGAATTAAAAGAAATACATAAGTAAGATCTTTTGAAAACTTACATAGATGTATGGATATGTATGTCTGTCTGTGTATTGTCCGTCTTTCTGGGTATGGTAGACAGTCTACTGGCAGGCTGTTTCTGACTGTGTGACCTTGAGAAAGTCTCTTAAGATATCTCCTCTCAGCTTCCTTAATTTTTAATAGAGATACCGATACCTGCCTGACTTACATAATGTATAAGTTGCATATTCCTTTGCAATGTATTTTAAGACTTCTGGATGAATAGGTTTAATTGAAAAGAAAAACTAACCTCTTCTATCCTCCATCCTGACAGAAATCCTCTGGACTTCAGATAAATTCAAAATGAAGGTGTGGAATTTTGGTCTCTATTCTACAAAGGCTGAGCTATTTAAATGGTTGTAATTGGAGTGAAAAAAGCTTGCATTTCAGCTCTGCAGCTTTGATCACTGTTCTAGGATGTTTCCTATAGTCAAATGTAACTCTAGGTTAGGTACAGTGGGAGTGGTTGGTTTCTGAAAGATTTTAATGGAAAACAGTTGCTGTCTGCAGAAAAAGTGATATTTTTTTTTTAAAGTTTGTATTGCACATCTTGGTAATTCACAGGTTCCCAATTAAACAAAAGCTTGCTAGCTGAAATATATTTTATTCTGGTATAACATCTAGATGTCTCACAAAAATGGTATTAGTTGTGAATATTATTGGTATCTTTGATGGAATAAGTTCCCCTCAGTGGATTTCCTCTCATGTGAAACTCGGCAACCATGAACTCGCATGCATATTACTGTATGACCCTTCAAGAAAAAGGCATTATGATGTTTGAACACAGGGTGTTTCATGAAAATGACATCAAGAAACATGAAACATTACTACCATTCTAATGAAGTAATATGATGTCACTTCCAGAACTGGAATTGTAGGTTTTGAATGAGCTGGTTTAGTATTTAGCTAAAATAGTTAAATTTTGTTTGATAGATTAAAGAAAAGTGTTTATTATGAATATGAACTCAGCTCTTCTAGCCTCTTCATTGTAGTATGCTTTTGTGAATACATAATTAAACTGAGAAGGCCAATTCAAGTGTTTCAAACAATAAAGAGACCTACCTAGACTTTTTGATCAAGTGACAAGCATAGCTATTTTTAGGCTAGTGATCAAACTTGTTTTAAAAAAGTGAAAGCATTTCCCATGATTGTTAGTCAGGGCTAGGATATGAAAGGGTATCTTAAGAGCTCAGAACTTCAGGATAGAAACTATCATACAGTACTGTTGGATGGATGCTGGTGTGAGAAACAAAACAAGCTTTGCTTGTTTGAACTTCTTATGACTGTCTTATATGATTGTATTATAGTGCATTTCTGAAACTGGATTTTTCAATGGTTGAAAAATTATCTACAGAATTAATTTAGGTCTGTTCTTTTAGAAAATAAGTTTGTTAGGATAGAAGAGAATTTACTCGAATTAATCCAGTGGACTTTTCCTGAACTAGGTTTTACGTGTGTGCCACAGTGGTATGTGCTGTGTAATCCCTCCTTAGGTTCACTAATACAGGTTCAGTACTCGTCAGCCTTAATTCTATACTGTATTTTAATCATTACAGCATTGTAAAAATACCCATGAAACTTGTGAATGTGTTTCAAGCAACAATGAATATGAATCATGAAGTGGAACTACAAAGATTTGTTCTTGCTTCTTGACCCACAATGTTGCATATAATACAATAATTCCTATTATATTTCACAGATTATCTCTTCATTGCAGTAAATGAGAGTGCATGTAGTCAGGGAGTAGCTCGAGAAAGCTGCAAGTATTTTTAGTCTTAGCATTTTAGCTTCTCTTTTGCCACTGAAGATACCAGACCATTTTGGAGAAGGCAGTGAAGGGGAGTGAAAGAGAAATAAGTTACTACAGAAACCATAGACTGAAAAACAACCTGCTGCTTCTCCCTTTTATTACATTTTTCCTGCAACATATACTGTTCGGGAAGTTATTTGAGTGAAAACACTAAGTATGAATCCTCTTTCCCTGTTGGTCAGTTCTGTCTCATAATTCTCTTGGATTGGAGTATTCTTTCCTCTGAGATAATAGTATTTATATTGCCAAACAGGACAGATTGCCGCTTTATCTCAGGTATGGCTGTACTCCCTTATTTGTAATGTAAAAATAAAATGTTAATTCTTTAAGATTTTTTTTATTAGAATTAGTTATTGCTTGGGTGGATTCATTGTTCTTGTCAAAGTGTGCTTACACCTAGATCTCTGGACTATACGTCATTGGCATTATTTTACGTAATGTAACTTTCACTGTCATAATTTGATGGGACTTTTATTATTTGTGCTGTTTCATAGGTTAGGCAGGGATGAAATATTATGGAGGCGGTTAAAAAAATGTATTCATCCATCGGTTTAGTGAGTGAAAAGAAAAGTCTTGTTACGATGCTTATAAACTGAAACTAAACTTTAAGAAAGCTGAAAAAAAGAGAGGACGTGCATGTGATGTTAGAGGAAATGCATATGTGGAAGTGGTTGATGCAGTCTTCCCAGGAAACATTCCTTTCTTTCATCCCTTTGAGACACACTAAAACTGGACCTTCGCTTTTGCAGTCCTCTGGGGGAATTTGCTTCCTGAAATGCCTTGAGCTGTATCTGATGGATATCTTGAGGGCATTCAGGAGGGTATCCCTGTACACTCATGCTTTCCTCAGTGTCTTGGTTGCTACTTGTTGCTACTTGTTGCTTTGAACAACAGGTTGCAGTCTTAGATAGACCTTTAGTAAGGCAGTCCTTAGGAAGTAATTTGAAACTTCTTGATGCTCAGCATTTTTTAAAATTAAGCTAGCTGTTTGGTTGTCTGAAGGGAAACATCAGCACCTAAACTTGGAAGTCTTGTATTGAAAATCCTCATCAAAGTTTCTTATGATTAATGGCTTTTAAATATAATTCAAGAAGCCTTAGCATGAAAATGCTACAGAAAATGCAATAAGAACACAGAAACAAAAGCTTTTTAATTAATTAGAAATGCTTTCAGAATTGGCAGATAACTTTCCCCTGGGGACCTTTAAAATATGCATAAAACACTACTGTACAAAGAATAAAATCTCACAACAAATCAGTGAGTTTTCTCTTTAGACTCAGTGCAGCACAAAAGAGAGCTCTGAAGGAGTCAGCTTGCTGCCAAAATAATTTTCCAACACTCTTTCCTCATGTCTTCTCATTTCATTGGTTCACTAGCTTATGAACGTAATTTGTTCTTCGTTTATGTCTTTGTGCTATGAAAAAGGATAAAAGATTGGAAGCATTGTGGTAAGTTCCCTAAGGGCTCTCGTTTTAAGAATGAACCCTGATTTTTTTGGTGTAGGTTAGAAAATTTTCTTCCTCTGTCTGAAAACATGTTTGCCTCCCCTGACTACTGTGATAAAAGCTTTCCACCTATGCGTTGTCCTCAGCATTTACTGGGGAATCTGTTGTGGACCTGCAATTCTTGAAATCCTAGCGTTGCATTTTATGGATTTAAAACATACTCTGGTTGAGGAATGCCTCAAAACTGCTCTTCATGCAGTTCAGGCTGAGCTCAACTGTATTTCTAAACAAATAAAGCAAAGACTTATCCCCCACATTTACAGTAGGTAACCTATAAAGGATATAGTAGACCAGTGACGAGTAGCATTCCACATGCTGGGTATTGGGACCTGTACTGTTTAACATCTTTGTGGGCAACATGGACAGTGGAATCAAGTGCACCCTCAGCAGTTTTGCTGACGATGCCAAGCTGTGTGGTGTGGTCGACAGACTAGAGGGAATGGATGACATCCAGAAGGACCTTGACCGGCTTGAGAGGTGGGCCTGTTGTGAACCTCATGAAGTTCAGCAAGGCCAAGTGCTAGGTCCTCCACATGGGTTGGGGCAATCCCAAGCACAAATACAGGCTGGGCAATGAGTGGATTGAGAGCAGCCCTAAGGAGAAGGACTTGGGAGTGTTGGTTGATGAGAAGCTCAACATGACCTGGCAATGTGCACTTGCAACCCAGAAGGCAAACTGTATCCTGGGCCGCATCAAAACAAATGTGACCAGCAGGTTGAGGGAGGTGATTCTGCCCCTCTTCTCTGCTCTCATGAGACCCCACCTGGAGTACTGGCTTCAGCTCTGGGGCCTCCAACACAAGAAGGACATGGACCTGTTGGAGTGAGTCCAGAGGAGGGCCACGAAGATGATCAGAGGGATGGAGCACCTCTCCTGTGAAGACAGGCTGAGAGAGTTGGGGTTGTTCAGCTTGGAGAAGAGAAGGCTCTGGGGAGACCTTATAGCAGCCTTCCAGTACCTAAAAGGGGCCTACAAGAAAGCTGGAGAGGGACTTTTTACAAGGGCATGTAGTGATTGGACAAGGGCTAATGGTTTTAAACTGAAAGAGGGTAGATTTAGATTAGATGCGAGGAAGAATTTCTTCACTGTGAGGGTGGTGAGGCACCAGAACAGGTTGCCCAGAGAGTTGTGGATGCGCCATCCCTGGAAGTGGTCAAGGCCAGGTTGGATGGGTCTTTGAGCAACCTGATCTAGTGGAAGGTGTCCCTGCCCCGGGCAGTGGGGTTGGAACTACATGATCTTTAAGGTCCCTTCCAGCCAAACCATTCTATGATATTGCTTAAAATAAACAAACCCAAAAAGCCAGATCAAACCAACTGCAGTGAATATTAAGGCTAAAGCAGAGAAGTCTGCCTGTCTCTCTTGTCCTAAGGGATGCTCTCTGGCAGAGCTGAAGGTAGGGTTTCTTTATATTGCATACCATGTGTTGCAGCTGTGAAAGGTAATATATTGATAGGCCTGTGACATTCCATAGACTGAAAACATCGGTGTCTCAGTATTTTTCAGGAAGCTGGTGCCATCAGACAAAGAACGCCACAAAGGAAAAGAGCAGATGGCACTGTATAGTATATTGGTTTCCTACCCATCCTGGCACTAGTCATTCAAAACTGTGGTGGTATTGAACAGTCATCTGGTCCATTCACTGCTGCTTTATTTTGGGAGTACATTTATAAAGTTCTAAAAGGGTTAATGAGTATTAATTAAGAATGAGTAATTAGAGTGATAGTAACAGTGTAGCAGCATTTCTCCTGGGCTGCTTATATTGCTGAGAAACCCAGGCAGAATGCCAAGCTAAGGTAGCTGTGCAGATCTTCTGAAATTTGGATCTTTCTACAGAATTATACTTTCTGCTGTGTTAAAATCTCCTTATAGATTAAATTATTGCATGACTGGCTTTACTATATCTGCATAGAGGAGTCAGATGACTACAAGAAACAAGAAGGACTAATTTTATACTGAAAGAGCATCTATTGCATATCAAATTTATCTCATGTTCTGTAATGACATTCTGATTGTCCTTTTACAAAAATATCTCTGGTTGCCAGCAACCTATTGACATAATAGATTATGCAACAATCCATAGTGTTTGAACTTTTAAAGATTAAGGCTTCATTAAACTTCTATAAGCTCTTTACAAATACTTCTTCAAAACAAGGTGTGGGCAAACATGACATGTTCTCTCTCTTGGTTCTGTCTGCCACAAGATAAAGAAAAGTACAAGTGAATTCAAGCAGGTGTACAGTTTGAAGGCCATTCAGCAGATTACTTAAGCATATACCTAACTTCAAGTCTCAGTTGCATTGGTATTGAATACTGATGAGAAGAGAGAAATAGTAAAACCTGTGAAAAACTGTATAGCCTGGTCTTCAGTTTTTCTGAGATTGCACTATCATTCATACATGTGTTGTCATTATTACCATTGTTGTTGTCATCATTGTCATCTTACCCTACTGGACAACTGACTCTGGAACCATAAAAATGATACATAATTAGATATTTCCCACTGTTTGCATTCAGTATTTGTATTAGAATATTAGAGTTTGTAATTTGTTTTTTACATTATGTAAAAGAAGGGCACATGTATAAGGCTACATATTCAGGGTTAAAACATGCTGATTTATGATTACATCATAGTCTATATTTCTTCATACACTTTTAACTAGGTAAAAAATTAAAATATGTTCATAAGTGCTCTTTCAGGAACAGATAGATACCAGCAGGTCTCCAACAATGTTTTGCATTTTGTCTGTAAATATACTTTGCATGCAAGAAATCTTCATAAGAGTTTTATTAAATATTGTAAAAAGGGATTTATGCTTAAAACCAAGCAGTCCATGTACATTATCAGAGCTCATTTTATTATCTGTGGTACTTAGCTGTGAATACTTGGTATGCAAACTGTAGCATTATCAGGTGGAGAAGATGAATTTGTTCAATATGATGATATTTATTTAAGAATTTTATGACTGCATCCATGGGGTTATTGGAAAAAAACGATTGTTGTATGATCAATGTAGAGGCGGAAAGTTGTGGGGAACTTCAGCAAATAATTGTTGAGTGCTTTGGATGGAGCACAGAATCAGATGACAATTCTGAAAGATGAAAATGCTTAGTAGGAGGAAAGATGCTTTCATGTGATCAGCAGTCTGGGAGATAATGATTGGTATTACACAAAAATGCCTACAGCCTGTGAAAGTGGCAGGGAATATAGTTTGTTGTCCCGTCCCCCGTCCCCCCCCACCCCCAGTCTCTGAAAAGGAAAATGGAAAATGTGATATTTTTCTCTCTGCTTCCTTGTCAGGCAAGTTATGACATTTTGGAACTAAACAAAAGACAAATTAATATCAACATTTTTCTGCGCAAATTCAACATTTACTTATTTACCAAATGTATGGATCTTTTTAGAAATGCCCATCTTTTCTGTTGTGACAAGTCCTTTTGCTGCAGTGATTTGTGCCAGAAGATGCTTTTCCAAACAATAGGTCCCTTCAAAAACTTTTGTTAAAGAAATACTTTGAAAAATATATAGTGTTAAGCAACGAATCGCTGTGTCATACCATAAACAGACCACTTCTGTTAAGAAAATACAATTTTATTTCATTAGAATTAAATTGTAAAATGTGGAAACTTAGCAATAACCTTTTTAACTGAAAGTTCTCCTGGACCATAGTCTTTTCAAATTCATTTTGTATCAATTTATTGAAAGCTGGTATAAACCCAACAATTTATATCTACGTTTTGAAGTTCTTTTTCTGAACCAAACTTTCTGACAGAAGAAACTTATAAGATTAATCTTAAATTTTGCACTTTTGCTTTACCTAAGGGATGTTCTTTATCTGTGCATTGTTACTTTTGCCTTCCTTCATCAGTGACACACAGCTGCGTGTGTCATCATGCCTGTCATACTCTGAATTGGAAGCATACTTCCTCCTAATAATGCACCTGCTATGAAGCACATCCTTAATGATGAGATATTTATTTTACAGAAAACAGTCCAAAAAGTTATAGAAAGTCTGTAATAGAAAGTTTGTGGGCTGGGTTGCCGTCATTATCATTTGATTGAAAATGTCTGATAACTCTTCACTCATGAACTCATCTGTGTGCCCCTCTACAAAGTCAACATCCTTTTGATTGAAGATTTGGCTGTATATCAACTATGCAATTCAAAACAGTATGAAGGACCATGCTTTTTTTGTTTCAGATCTTGATTATACCATTAAAAATCAATCTATTGCTGTTCCCCTTGTTGTTTTTCTAGAGAGAAGTGTAAGTAATAATTCAGATCCAGTAGATCCAGTCTTGTGAATTCAGACAATTTATTATAATGAAGAACAGGCTGTTTGAGTATACCTTGGTGAAAATAGAAGGCTAGAGTCAGAAACATAGGCACATACATCATACTGTGACTAACCTACATTTTTTCCATTTATGCTGTGCTGCTGTAACCACACTAATGGAATATTGTCATTGAAGAAATACACAATGTATTGGAATGTTAACTAAATTTAGTTCACTGGTACACTTGACAAGGGGAACCTTTTGTACCAAGCAACCATAAAATATGCTCCTATAATTATTGTGTTATGAAAGGCAGAAATTAGTTTTCAGTATAGTAACTGGAAATGGGTGGTACCTTAAAGTATGGTGAATCAGTGGTGCTGACCATTATTATAACGTTCTGAAAATTCACGATTTTTTTCTTTTCCAGGTGGTTGCTTCAGAGAACAATTCTGGTTTAAGAAATGAACTCTGTGCTTCAAATTGTTCAGGACTCTCTCTTTTTTTTTTTCCCCTACTCTTTAAAGTTATTTTGAAAACGAAATTTTCACTGAGGTGCAAAAGTCACTGGAGTACCCCTGAACAATACACTTCTTATGCTCTGGTTAGCATGGAGATGTTCACAAAGCATGCCATTGAAACAGATAAAAGCTTTATAGCTGACTTAAAAGGATGAAGGATAAGACCTTCAAGTGCAATATATTCATGAAGGTCTATAAAGACAGAGTGGTTTTGCTGATCTTTTAGAAACTATGGTAATGAAGGATTAGTAAATATTTTGAACATACCTGAAAGTTGGTAGGATTTATATCATTCTAGTCTCTAACCATTAGATTCGCAATAATGTTGCCATGATGGCATATTACTTTTCCTCAGATGCAAGTGCAAAACTCTCAATGGAGAACAAGAAAGGATATAAATGGTATTTGACTTCTTTTCTTGCAGAGTCTACAGGAACTCCCAGACACTTCCTAGGACAGATCTAATACAATGGGATAAGGGCTAAGGAAACATTTATTTTTCTTAAACTGCTTGTGGACCTGGTACAAGATTATCATGCATTTTCAGAAACTTTTCATATTTTGGCTAACTCTGTTCGATGGACTGTTATTCCAGCATGTCATTTGGGAACATAACTAGAGTTGGTTTTTTGTTATAGCCTTACTGTTTTATAATCTGCTCCACCTCTGGTTATCTGTTATGAAAACTTGTAACAATATGAGAGAATGAGTGCTTTTCAACATCATTAAGTCTTCTATCAGTGCAGAACAGGCCATGTAGTTGGCCATGTACTCACTAGTGTAAATTTCTTATGACTTCAGTGACTTCTGGATTAATTTTCCCAAGCTGCAGTCATAGTCCTTAATCTCTGTTTGTGGGCCACACCAATGCAACATAGTAAACTGTTACTCAAGATGCTCTGCTTTCCCTTTGAAGTAATTCACTTTGAGGTAATCATTCATTCCTTTGAGGTAGTTCTGATGCATGATTTTTGTATATCTAAAATGTTTTGAAAATTGAGCCACTCTTACTGAAGTGAGAAAAATACATTTAAGAAATCAACTTTGAATTTTAAATGCTGTTCTGACTAAAATAAAGAGATGATTTTACCACTCTGGATTTTCTTTTCAGCATGTATCTACAGCTGGATACAGAATACCTAATCCTACAGGATAGGCAATCCTTTTTTCTTTGGTTTCATTCTATATATGATCAAAGAATTGTCATTGCTAATGATTATCTAAATTTTTAAACAGCTGTTTGATTAGTAATTTTTTCTCTTTTGGAAAATATTTTAACTTCTTTCAGTGAAGGTGGTTGGTTGGGGTTTTTTTTTTTGTTTCTTTGTTGTTGTTTTTTTTTTGTTTGGTTTTTTTTGGGTTTTTTTTGTTGTTTTTTGTTTTTTTTTTTTTTTTTAAATTACAACCCTCCCTTTTTCTTTCTTAAAAGAAAGAAATAGGAGTCAGCAAGTATTGCTTATTGTGCAACTGACATCATGTAAAGCAACAAGGACTCCTTTTAAAATCTTGTTCCAGAACTTCACTCTTTTAAGGATTAAATTTTTTTTCTAGTTTCAAGCCCAGCCTTATTTATGATTAATCTATAACCATATGATCATGACCTTTGCCTTTTTGTTTAAATAGCTCTCCTAATCATTTGGTGTTTTACTACCATGATTGTAACTAGAAAAAATATTAGTCTCTCCACCTCTGTTCTGGCAATTGCTGATTCACGTTAGTGGAACATAGATAATTGCAGCCGTACCAGGGAGTATTTGGGAAGATATCTCGATACAGCAACATTAATACTTGTCTTTACCAGAAATGTAAATGGTTTTTAGTAAATGCATCATTTATAGTAGTGTATGATCTTTTTCCTTTTCCCCTCTCAAGCTGATTATCTTCCATCAAACAAGATAGTTATTAAAACCTTTCACTTTGTTGAACTGTTTTCCATTTCTGTCTCTAATTTCTATCTTATCGATTCCTTCCCATATTTTATTCCAGTGTTCTGTTCATTGATGCTGTCTCCCAGCTGCTTCTGTTCAGATTTTTAATTAATACTGGCCAATAAGATTAAAACCCATCTGCTTCTACCCACTGTGGGAGAAGAGGGAAGACAGAGAGAAAAGAGAAGTACCTCTTAAAGAGGTACTCTTCTGTTACTTGTCCCCTGTAGACTTTACTGATGTGGAGCTGATAGAGCATTACCCAGTTTGCTAATGAGACAGAAGATGATGTGAAAGCTTTGCTGCATTCATCATTACCATGTTGAATAAATAAATTTTATTAATAGTTCTTCTTTATTGGACAGTGATAGTATTTAAACTATTTTACAAGCTGAAAAGAACCTGTCTATAAGACAGGTACAAAGATCATAGGATACACTGGGAAGCCCAGAGGACAGGAAAAAAAATAAAACCAATCACTTCAGAAATAAATTAAAATAACCCATTTTGTTCCTCTCACATTAAACTGACACATGTAGCTCTGTTTTAATAATGCAGAATTAATTCAGGCAGGTTACATAAGAACTTGCCTAATCATGATTAGATGCCTAAATTTATGTGAAGTCAGTACTGGAGTATGGAAATACTATTGATTTATTCTTAGAACCTAAATGAAATAATACATCAAGTAATTTGCACATATACGTAATGAGAAGACTTGCTTTGATAGTTAACCATGACTACTTGACTTGTCCCTCAGAGCAAACTAATTGGCACAAGAGGAATGCATGGAGCTTAAAGAGTGGCTGGGACTTAGGCACCAACTCAAATGGCTGAACAATGACACAATTACTGTAAATCATAACTGACTTCGCAGCAGTAAAATAGGGACAGTTGAAGTAACGCAAATAGACTTGTATACCTCTAGAACTGTTCTAATTACAAAACTCAAAGCAGGGCTGGCCTGTGTTTTGCATACCTGAATATGATGCCTATTAAGTTTTGTCACACTGGCCAAGCATTGAAAGGTATTGTTCCAAAAAATTGCACTTAGTGTTTTAGGAACACTAAGAAGGGTTTAGATTCTTATATTCCATTGTGGTACTGCTCAAGGGCAAGTTATTTTGGTTCCTACTTTTGTTTTCCTCCTCTCAGGATTCACTAACCTCAGCAACAAGAGCTCTGCACATTGCAGGGTTTTTCTGTGAGCTGCAATCTCGTCAGGTCTAATCTGCTAAGCAGAGCTGGTTCTGGTCAGTGCTGGGTATGACTCCAGGGAAAACCAAAACTGTGGAATACTTGCTTCTGTGTTTCCCAGACTGCTTGTTCTGTGGTACTGATAACTTGTCTTTGTTCAGAATTTTCCGTATTTCCTTCAAATATTTTCCACCTGCTTTCTTTTTTTTTCTGAGAGTATATAAAAATTAGACATCAGTGAAAACACTTTCATTTCCAAAATCAGAAAATAACATTATTTCTTTCTAAAGAATATTAACTCAGCACTTATGCAAATACAGAAAGGCTGTTGATTACCCTTTTTTCTTTCTGTTTTTTTTTTTCTTTTCCCTTTCAGTTGTGTGGACTTAGAAATGAGTACCCCATATTCTACCAGGCTCATTTTGCTTTTTCCTCATTCAGTCTTTTTCCTCTTTTTCTTACATGCCTGTTTTTCTTTCCTTTTTTGTTAATGACCACATAAGACTAATAGGGTAGATATACTATTTAGCAAATGTCATATCATTAGAGGAACAGTCACTTAAAAATTCCTTCAAGTTTTTCTGTATCTCAAGATATGTAGATCTATATTTCCTTTTAGGAAACAGGTGAATCATTTTTATTCCTTAAATACTGTGTAAGTCGATTGGGTGTTAGCCGATTAAGTTATAGAAACATTATAGCAATTTTTATGGTAGGAACGCCCAGAAAATTAGGAGTGGAGTTGCACTGTGCTATCACTGCATGAGCACATGCTGAAATAGTTCTTCCCTTACACTAGAAGCCTTACTCTTTCAGTACTTTATGCATTTTAACTTTAGATTAATCCCATTGAAGTCACCCATTTGCATAAGTTTGCTTTTGACCAGGCCGTAATGAACTGTTGTGTCTGAAGTCTTAGGTACTCATGTGGGGTAAAACCTCGCTGGCCCTTCCTTGGATACCAAAGCAGTCTGAAAGCCCTAAGAAGCCTTGCTCATGCCTCTTCGTGCATACTGAATCATATCTTCTTGTCTTTTTACCCTCCTATTTTTCAGAGAAAAAAAAAAAGAGAAAGCGTGGCATGTCCCCTGCAGTGTAACACTTCATTTCTGCTGAAGGCTGATAAGAGGAAATATTCTCTACTCTTTTAAGAACTAGAGTTGCAATAAGACATCATGCCAGCAATAACAGAAACCATTGTCTTAATCTGGCTTTCAGCAAAATAGTTTATTTTAATGTTGTATACTGACTATGTGTGATCATAATGAGAGATTCTGTTTATCTCAAGATATGTGTATATGTGTAGTCAGCTTTCCTACCACATTTTTGTGTGCCTGAATATAGAAATAATGATAAATTTTTCTCTTTTTATTTACTTGCTGTCAGTAGATAAAAGAGCGGAGAGAGGATGTTAAGAGTGCATAAATTAGAGCACATAAGGACACAAGGCGATGGACGGAAGTTACTATGGAAACTTCAACACAAAGTGTTTGCTAACATTAATATTCCATTCTTATTCTTGCATTAACAGGTGTGTAATGAAAAAATTGTTTGAAATATAATGTAACAGAAATGTCTTTAAAACTGAGAAGTTATTATTAAATGGCAGTAATAACAATAAGCAAACCGTATGATTTTGCTAAATAAGCCATCAACATCACTGTCTTTGTGTATCATTGGCCAAGAAAAAAAAAAGCTGAAAAACTGTGATCAGTCATTTATTATTTTTGCTACAAAAATGGGACAACATGAGCTTAGCATAGATGAAAGTCTCGACAAAAATAAATATCAAATATCAACAAAGAGTTGGTAGCAATTTTTTTTTCTGTGCTGTTAAAAGTATAAGGATATAAAATGTTTGACAAAAGGCAGACGTTATTTGTTTTAAAGAAATCAGCATGCCACCTAAAATCGATGGTAAAACAGGTTATGCTAATGTAGCCTTCCTGCTATCGTGCCAGATGGTAAAAGCCCAGTATACTTAGCTCAGTGCTGTGATTTTAACAAGCACAGGGAGACTCGCAGACAATCAAGAGTCAGCAAATGGCCTGATGTGCTACTGAAAGAACATTCATAACTTTGTATTGTTTCACAGTGAATGCAAATTACAGTTGTTGTGGTCTCACCTCTTCTTTGTGCCCATTCTTTTATTGGAGCAGCAAAATACTAACAGTTACTGTTTCTGAGTCATTTCTTGGGACTCTGCATAGGAGTACTTGAATACTTTGGTAGAGGAAAAAGTAAAGGAGAAATGTTTGCTGATAGCTAGAAAAGTGAACTGGAATTCAAGAAATCCGGTTCATATTCCCAGTTCTGCTTTTGTCGTCTTTTAGAATTCTTTTGGTTTGCCTCACCTGTGGGACCTGCAATGTTGTGCAGGGTAAGGTATATGTCTGCAGTGTGAAAGTCTGGTTCTGTCTGGCTGTGTCTACTTGCTGAACTGTTTGGTGAGTGCCCCCAGTATATGGAAGGATGTTCCTTCCTCTCTTTGGTTTGCAGGCTATGCAGTAGGTACACAGTCAGTGCTAGCTGAGCTGCTGGATCTGGGAGTTAGCCAGACATCCACATTGGCTTTTGATCACCAGTCTGTAAAACAAGTAATCCAAAGCGTAGATGAAGGCAATAGTTAAAAGAATATGATTCAGGTTTTGGTGTGTACATTAGATGCTAAATGGGAAGGTGTAACAAGCTGTGGAGGACAATTCTCTGACAGCAAATGGATGGATCCCTGCACTTAAAGGGAAATGGAGATTAGCTGTCAGGAAAGCAATAATACTGGAGTTTAAAGGAAGAATCAAAACACGGCAGAACAAACAGTACTTTGCAAAGATTCTCTGACAGAAAAACTGATAAGAAGCTGTCAACAGAAACAAAAGAAATTGCAAATATTCTTAGCCACCAGGCTAATGGATGTACTTTTTGCCGAGCTCAGCGCTGCAGGGAAAGGTGTGCTTTGCATTCAACTATACTTGGGAAAAACTGGACGAATGAATGTGCATGTTCACAAGATGGGATACATTTTTAAGCACACAGAAATCTGAGGCACTGAAAAAATTAGTAGTGTTTTTCCCAAGGAAACATGCAAATGAAAATACAGCAGCAATGAGCAATTTTATACTTTTTGATTAAGTAATTATATTTTTTTTAGAATCTTACATTTTATAATTGATATTACGTACAGTCTCTTTGTGCTATTGAGCTGAGTGGGAATCTTTTGCCCACTGTGTTTTATATCTGTCTCTTTCTCTGATTTGCTAAGTTTAAACTATATATTTCTTTAAGAAACATGAAATACATTTGTAGACCTTAAAACATGCTACTTTGAGAAAACGATAAAGTCTTCTATCGTAGGAGAACAGCAATACAATCCCAAGTCCTGTTGAGAGGCAGCCACACAAAAAGTTTATGATATCCCATATTAATTGCTCCAAAATGTGGTATCTACATAACTTGTAATACCCAAGTTACTGAGAAGTAGTTTGTGAACAAGCCTGACAGACAAATGCCATCTCCTGTGCATCTGTTTGGCTGCCAGCGTTGCCTCCCTGCTTTCTGTGCAGGAGAGGTAGGCAAACAGCAGAACATGGATGTGAACAGGTTTCTTAAGAAAATTAAAAGAATAATTGGCTCTGCAGTAGTAGTGCTGAATAAAGAAGCTGGAGTGGACAACCCACAGTTGTGATAATGTGGAGAGCAGGCTGGAAGATGGACGAAGCTGTGATCTGAATGGGGCAACCCACAACTTCCACAAGCCATTGCTAAAAGATCAATCTGTAAACAGCTTCCAGAGATGCAAAATTTCAAGGCTGGGCATGAAAGTAATTACCTGTGTTTGCAGTCTACTTAGGTCCTCCTCACTGAGCTATGCTTTCATTGTTAAAAATGTCTTTTAGAAGAAATTAAAAAATGGCTGCCACTTTATGCATTTTCAAGTATGACTTCTGTATTTTATTGTAGTTTGACTGTAGACTTTTCAGGACAAAATGTCCTAGATTGGGAAAAGCTACAATATTTAAATATTTTAGTCAGCTCTTTGGTGATAGAAGTTCAGTTTTACTCTGAATAATTCCAGATTTTCTGTCTTTTCTTTCTTTTCCTTCCAAGACCTTGCAAGTTTGCACAGATTTTCCAAAAGAACCCATGTATTCAGCTGGGTTAAATGGAAGTATCGCTCAGCACCTTTACACGTAGGTCACATTTATTTCAGGGAAAAAGTGAATTTCTGCTGACCTACATTGCTCATCATACATTTAAAATCTTTTATTAGCCATTGCTGACTTTGAGAAAATAATTTAATGAATTTTATTAATGTTTTCCAAGTACTTCCGTTGCTGAAAAACTCGGAATGAAGAACTTATCAACACCAATCTAGTGTAGATAAGCAGACACTTCTTTATTGACGGCCGGGTGCGCGGATGAGTCCTCTCACGAACCACGCACACCTGAACACCAAAATCATACACCTTATATTGAACTTATTCATTCATATTCATTAGATTTCCGAGAAATGTTATGCATATTTATTAGATTTCTGGGAAGTTATTAGCATATGTTAATGTCCTTTATGCAAGCGCATTGAAGGTCTCTGGTGGTCTTCTAGAGTCCTCTGGTGGTCTTTCATAGTCTTCCTCACTTGTCCGCTTCTTGACCTTCTGTAGGTGATTCTGCGCAGTTTGGCCCTTGGCAGGTAACTAACTGTTTCTTGGCAGATAACTACAAGTTGCTTCATAAAGAACTTATCAGTTCCCATAAATTTGAAATTCTGACATCTTATACATTCTTCTAGGTTATAATATACTCCTACAAATAAACACTGTATCCAAATTATCTTAAATCTTAAACTTGTTATCTAAGTTCTAAATGTTCCGACTAGATGATTTTGGCCAATTCCTCCGGCCTTGGTAGAGGGTTATACAGAGGATTTCACAGCAGCTCTTGGTTGTTGGTTAAATGTGTAAAATGCAACAGAGATATATATACTTTTGCTAAAATATTTCTTATAATTCTATATTCCTATTAAAATTGAATATGATTAATTCTAATAAATCAATAACAAATCAGTAACACTTCCGTAGAAAGTAATATATGATAAAATTACAACAGTTTTTATATGTGCATATTTTCACATAATCTTTCTCCCACTCACTATTTGGCTTTTTATTATCTCTACAAGTTCCTTTCTTTACTGTGTATCTGCTTACAGCAGTGAGCAACAGATACTGCTTTGTTCTGAGTCCTTATGTAGAATTGAGAAGTGTGGTTTATAGTGGAGGTGTTGAATAATATTCAGACATATTGTTGGACAAGAAAGGTATTTGCAGAACAGGAATCAGGTCTGCTTTATCTGGGGTGCATCACAACCACTGAACAGAAGTGCTCGAGCCCAAGTAAATCTCTGGTCTCAGTCTTTTTTGCCAGGATATTTGCATCGCTGCTTGCTGCCATAGGTAACCCCTCTCCTGAGATTAGCAGACTAGCGGCCAGTAACGTGTGGCTAACGTGTTCTGTTAGCATAATGTGTAGTTTGATCACAGAGAAATCTTTTTCTGGTGTAGTTTTTCTGCTCCAGTATACATCAGTACCATTCTGTTTGTTTATTGCCAGATATGATATTTGTACAATAAAAATAACGTTGCAAACAAAATAAATAACTTAAGAAAATTTAATTAATTGGGTGAATTCTTGTAACTAGCTGCACGAAATTTCTTTGAAGGGCTCTTCTCTTTTTCTCTAAGTACTTTTATGGTATTCTCCATAGATTAAAATTTGATCATGAAGCTTGGTCATGAACTTTGGATCACCTTGATTCTTATAACTGTAACACAAGAAGTTCTCATTCTTCATTCACCATGAACCAATAATACATTTCCAAACTATTTTAGATGGAAGGGAAAAACTGAGTAACAGTTGAGCAGAAATATTTACACTGGTCGCATTGTCAGCAGGGGTAATTGTAAAAACATGGAAAAGTAATGATTGTGCAGCTTTGCTTGCATGTTCGGAAGAGCAATAATTGGGTCATTCTTCTACTGTACAACTCTGGTTTTTGCACGTATTTCAAAGCAGCAATTACTTAGCCAAATAACTGTTTGGGATAACTTTTAAAAGTCATGGTAATATTACTGCCGAATTTGGAGGACAAAACCCCATTCTTTGCATCAAAAATTACCATCTATTTAAATAATCAAAACATTTAAAATGATTCAAGATGGAACAACTGGATCTAATAATATGGTGGAAAATGGATAGTACTATTTTATCCTTTCTGGACTACACCTTCAATAGTTTTGTAGAAGCTGGTAGGTTTTTCTAATAATATGCTTTGATATTTAGTCTTTGTAAAATGATTAGGACTATGCAATATTCTGCTCAGAGAAATAATCTCCAATAGAATTGATTCTGTTGAACAGAAAAGGCAGGTGTTACTTTGCATTACAAGAGAATCAGTAAAGACATCCCCTCCATTACGTCTATCCATAATGCTACTGCAATTACTATCAGCATCGTTACTAGAGTTCTTTAAGTTATGTGACTAGTAGTTATGGAGGCTATTAAAATAACTATTGATTATATTGATTATTTTAAAAAGATTTAAACCTGAGTGCGGCACATGTAATCACATTTTTGTTTTATCTGCTGTTTCCTGTTCTTCTTTTTTTCTTTTACTGAAGTGTATTTTATTTTCCTCCTTACTTTCTCATTCAGTTGTGAGGCTGTGCAAAAGACTTCTAGAGAGAAACGTATTCTTTAGGATGTTGGAATGTTTTGTCAAAACCAGCATGCTAATTGGATTCTTCCTGCCTTTCCTCTTCGGTGCTTGCCTCCCTTCTCTGCCACTGACAGCAAAATTGCTCATCTGGATACCACATTCCTTTGTATTATGGCCTCCTTTGCTCTACTTTCAGTTCTTCCCTTTTTCTTTCTTCTTAATTTTGTGCCCTTCTCCAATTCTTCCCCTCTTTACATTAGAGAGTTTCTGAAGCTTTGTTTTTCCTAGCAAAACCTGCTCTGAATCCATCTACTTGTCTACCTGCAGTACTAGCTCTACAGCCCTCTGATGTGTACAAGCAGAGAGGCTTGTCATTTTTTCCATCTTGGCTAGGTCTCCAGTGACTTCTGATACAATACTATGTTGTACCCTCAGTCTAGATTAAAATGTGAGCTTGTCCAGTCGAGGGTCATTATTTCAATCTCAACTTCAGGAAGAACTTCTGAAAAAGGCTTTGTTTTACAGCTCTCCTAATAGTGCCAGACAATGCTGAATCAAGAAAAGGATGCCTAATAAGTGGACCTGCTGTGAGCTTTCATTCTAAGACTTTTTGTTTCATGCAAGATGAGCTCAAACTACTCAATTTTCAAATACAAAAAGCACTATTTCTGAAAGTTACTCTTTTTTATCTTTCATATTCTCAGCAATCATTTCTGTCCTTTATTTTTTTCTTGCTATATTCATGCTATAATCAAACTATATTATTTGTTTAATGATACTTGCTTTCTTTAATAATGTTTGAAATGCGGGTATTTCTAAATCTAGGCATATATATGCTGTAAGGAAGAAAGCTTTTGTCTTTAGCTTCCTAGAGAAACATCTTCTCCTCCTGTATATTGTGAAAAGCAACACCGTCACTGCTTTTATTGTCAGTTCTTTGCTTTACATGCAAAATCCCTTCTCAAGCCCAGTGCAGATTTCAGGGGCAACATGTTTTCAGATTTATAGCACATCCTTAACAGCATCGCATTTTAATGAGCGCAATTCATATCCCTCCACAGTAACAACTGAAGGCCCACCATTTTCTAAACTTGTTTAGAAAATGATAAAAAAAATCTTTTAGAAAAGAGATTAAAAAACATGTTTAGAAAATCTACAGAATTCAGTGGTTCTCAATTATCTATTAAGTTGTAAAGGGTAGACTGTACTATATGGTACTAGCGTACCAAAGATAGTCCATCTAGAGTATCGTATCATATCCTGTCTTACTTTATTTTCAGTTTTATTTTCTATTTTATTTTCTTTGCTTTTTGATATGTGATGGTGTTCAGCTGTGCTTCTTTGGTTTTTTTTGAGTTTCAGTGCTCCCACCAAAATTGAACGTGGAAGAGGTGTGATATTAAGAGGGAGTCCTCTAGCCAAAAAGGGAAAAAGTCTTATGAAGTGTCTAGATCACTTTGTGAACTCATGGTGATCATTCACTGAAATGTGGGGAAACTCTTGTGAACATGTGTGTCTTCATAATAATGGCAGGTGAAGTCCGAACTTTGATCTGGTCTGCAAGCTAGATTGTCCTTAATACTAGGATTAAGAGGAAAAAGGTTAATTGAGTGTTACATAATTTGTCTTCATATCTCTAAACATGTAGGCTGGAACAAGGACAACTGTGGGACTGAACCATCATGTGAAAATAGATACAGAGGGAAAAGGGTTGTAACTGTTCTTGGTTAACGTCCAAAAAAGTCTCTGAACCTGTAAGAAACTTGAACTCCCCAGTCCAAATCTGTATCCTCATTATGCGTCCTAAGGACATAATAAGGAGAACTTCGAAAATGATGGGTATGGGATAGACTTCTTGTGAAGCTTTGTGATGGGAATTGATTGATGATATGTCACCTCTGTGAACCAAAGTTAGCAACGAATGCATTTGTGTCCATCTACTTAATATTACTACAAAGCCTGACACAATGGGATTGTTGTCCATGATTAGGGCTCAGAGAATATGCAGTAATAATGAGGCAAGAATTACAGTGTTGCAATAGCAGGAGATGGTAAAAAAATAACATGGTAATTCCTAGCAGAACAAAAATATTTACTTTTAAGGTTTTGGAATGGCTATGTATATTGAATTAAACTTTATAAAACCAAAATCTACTGAATTTGGCCTTAAATTTTAGGTTTTACTTTAATATGGTTTAGAGTTAGAACATGTTAAACATCTTATTAGACGTGTTCTTTGGAACAAGCGTCATTTTCTGAATATGGGGTCTGTAATGCCAACATAGTGCATTTGCAAACCTGTATTAAGGCTATTCAGTCTTGTTATATTACTACTAATAAACAAATACTAAGTCATGATAGCAAAGAACATTTTTATTCCCCTGTATTTCTAGCCCTGTTGTTATAGCAATTTGCTATTATACTAGAATAACCAGAATGTGCAAATGTTCAAAGAATGGTTAATGAAAAGTGAAGTGCCAGAAGGAGTTTTATTATCCAATTTGGAAAAAGTGCAAAAATAAACAAACGCATAAGAACCAGTCCTAGTACCTTTAGCACAGAGAACAGCACACTGTCAAATAATGCCAATCGGTTCAGTGAACTGCTTTCTGCAATTAAAAGCTGCCATGCAAAAAGGACACTGTTTAGGCACAAACCCTTGCATCTAGGGATAAGCATGCTTTATTATTTTATTCATAATGGTGATTGTCTTCAGAATATTAATTTGCGAAAGGAGGCTCAAAAGCCTTTATGGCTAATACCAGCTTCTGCAAACAGACTTTATAGTATATGTCAGAAAAATATCAGGAAAGCAGTTATTATTCTGGAGCCTTAAGAATCATTCTACTCCTAAGTATACAGGGCCCTAGTCAAGAGATCAGAAAGGGATAGCAGAGAATAAGTATCCTCTTTTGTAAGAAATTTAATCTATAAAATATCATGCAGAGGTTAAAGGATGTGACAAAAATGATTTTTCAGAACTGGATTTCTATTTTTATGGCATTATGCTAACTACTTTATAGTAATAATGGCCACGTGGCCAAATTGTGGCTGAGATCAAAATAGCTGTAGGCACAAAGTGCCCAACTATTTTTCACATATATTTATTTCTGAATCTTTGTAGCAATGAGCATCATTTCACAGAAGTGCTGGGAACTGTGGGAAGGTTAAGCCCTGAAACAGGTTGCCCAAGAGGTTGTGGAGTATCTGTCTTAGAGGATTTTCAGTACTTCAGCTGGTAAGATCCTGGGCAAACTGATTAACTGCTGAGCTGCTCAGTTTGTGATCTCCAGAGATCCAACCTAAGCTTTGCTATGATTCTTTTCTTTGAAGCAGAAGTGGAGTTTTGGAGGTGAGCTGTCCGTGTGCACGCTTACGGTGTCAGCATGCATTTGCTGTAGTGCTGGGGCTCAGGGAGAAGCATATCTCTGTGGTGCCCATACCTGCTACTCTTCAAGTTCCTCAAGGAATATATAGAATCATAGAATCATTTGGGTTGGAAAAGATTCTTAAGATCATCAAGTCCATCTGTAAACCTAACACTGCCAAGTTCACCACTAAACCATGTCTCTAAGCACCATGTCTACACGTCTTTGTCATGGTTTAACTGCAGCCAGCAACTAAGCACCGCACCGCCTCTCACTCACTGCCCCCCCCACCCCGTGGGATGGGGGAGAAAATTGGGGGAAAAAAGTAAAACTCGTGGGTTGAGATAAAAACGGTTTAATAGAACAGAAGAGAAGAAACTGATAATGATAACACTAATAAAATGACAAGAGCAATAATAAAAGGATTGGCATGTACAAATGATGCGCAGTGCAACTGCTCACTACCCGCCCATCGATGTCCAGTTAGTCCCCTGAGCAGTGATCCCCCACCCCCACTCCCCCCAGTGCCTATACTAGATGGGATGTCCCATGGTATGGAATACCCTGTTGGCCAGTTTGGGTCAGGTGCCCTGGCTGTGTCCCCTCCCAACTCCTTGTGCCCCTCCAGCTTTCTTACTGGCTGGGCACGAGAAGCTGAAAAATCCTTGACTTAGTCTAAAGAATACTGAGCACCAACTGAAAACATCAGTGTGTTATCAACATTCTTCTCATACTGAACTCAAAACACAGCACTGTACCAGCTACTAGGAAGACAGTTAACTCTATCCCAGCTGAAACCAGGGACGGTCTTTTAAATACCTCCAGGGATGGTGACTCAACCACTTCCCTGGGCAGCCTGTTCCAATGCTTGACAGCCCTTTCGGTGAAGAAATTTTTCCTAATATCCAATCTAAACTTCTCCCTGGCACAACTTGAGACCATCTCCTCTCACCCTGTCACTTGTTACTTGGGAGAAGAGACAAACACCCGCCTCACTACAACCTCCTTTCAGGTAGTTGTAGAGAGCAATAAGGTCTCCCCTCAGCCTCCTTTTCTCCAGGAAGAGAACAACCCCAGTTCCCTCAGCTGCTCCTTATAAGTCTTGTTCTCTGGACCCTAAAAACCATATACAACTTTTCTTTCATTTACTTCAATACAGAGAAAGTCTGAGGGACAGGAGAAGGACAAGTGAGTGGTAAACATTAAAGAATTACTGATAAGTTAATGATAGTATTTTTTTTTTCAGCCAGTGCTTGTCTGTCTACAGTTTCACAATATAGACAATTCTGAGCAGCATCTCTGCTTCAGTTTGCCCAGATGTAATTTTGGAAGTATAGAGTATGCACTGAATACGGTATCATTATACCTGTGTGATGACCTAGTATCCGGAAAAAGTACAAATAAAACTCTAGCAGGATGCCTTGTGTGTGGGACTGAGACACTTCTTGAAAAAGACAGAGAGGCAGCTTGAGCTGTGGTAGAGTACTTACAGATCAAATATACCTGCCCTGGGGATTTCATAGTGTATTCTCAGCATGGAGATCACCACACTGTTGAATTTTTCAGCTCTTAGTACTAACGGCGTTTAAACTGTTTTGTCTGGCATAAGTGGAAGGAAGATTGCTATCTTGATGTCCATTGAAGGGATGCACAGGAGGAAGAGGTTAGACCACTCTCAGGGATGATCTGATCACAGGTCTTTTCTGCAACAGTTTCTCGCATGCCTACCTGTAGCATCAAGTCCTAGGCTTGTGGTTAGGAAGCATAGCCGAAACCTAGAGCTCTGGTGACTACAGTCCTCCCTACTGCCTTGAGATAAGTCCTGAAAATGAGGCTAGTGGCAAGTCTTTTAATTCTTCCTGGTCTAAATGAATGGATGAATGTGGTATTTTTATTCTCAGAGAGAATATAAAACCTTCATGTGCTACGCTAAAACAAACTGATTTGATTAGCATGGCAAGCAAGGAAAATTAAACTTCAGACATTTCAGTGAAATTACAGGAACTGGATGGACAAACATTTGTCATTAGTTTGGTTCTGGCCAAAAGAAAAAAGGAAAGTAATAACCCTAATTCATTAAATGCACAGACTTGGAGGGGAAACCTGCCCTGGGGACAGGACAGACACGTAAAATCCATCCCAAATGATGAAGGGTCTCTATAGAATTAAAAAGAAAAGAATATTCTTCCTTCCCATGCTAAACAGCAGGCTGAGGTGATGTATAAAAAGAAATGTAAATAAAAGAGAGAAAGTGTCTTTCAGAAAGATTTAATTTCAGGAAATTTTTAGTTCCACAATGTAACTAAACCAGACAGGTAGATGTATACCTGTTTAAAATTAGAACTATTTAAGAAATAAGTTGCTAAACTATTAATTATGGGCTATATTTTGCCACCTTTAGACATGCAGTTTTATTCCAGAGGTAGAACCCCTGAGACCCTATCTGTTTAGTCAGAGTGACAATTAGCCAAGGACAGTGGACATTAGAAAAGCCAGATTTAGCCTGTATTGAAATATCCAGTTGCCCCATCATCTGCTGTCTAACACCAGATTCCTGCTGCTAATATGTAGCATAGACCAAATCTGAAGTCACTGAAATGCCGCAGCTCGTGCCTAAATGCCAGTTAACACTCAAACTTGGTTGAGACATGGTTTGTACCGGATCAGACTTGTACTGAACAAGCACAGGTAATTTTATTCAGAAACCTCTTAATTATGTATTCACTTAAGAAACAAAAGTCATGTCATTCCACTACTGGCTTTGTCTTATAAAATTAAAACCTTAAATCCAGATTTCCCACATTTAGTGCTATTATGAAGCAGCAGATTCTTGAAGTTTGCAATATATTCAGTATATGTAGATGATAAATTCAACCAGATTTATCAGTCTGGAAAAAAAATATAATTAAGGAAGGATATTATAAGTCTATAAAATTATGACTTTTGTGGAAAAGGGGAAAAAAGAACACCTACTCGCTGTTTCTCATAAGACAAGAAAGGAGGCACTAATGAAGTGATCGGGTATTAGGTAATTATTGAGTCATACATTTACTGTTGATTTATCTTTTTGCATTCAGGGTTTTGGCTGAAGTATTGCTTCCTTCTTTTGCATAACAAAACCTCACTGTGTACCACTAAAGAGCTTCAGATATACTAGTACCGAATGACTGACTTCAGATCGAGACGCTGGTGTGCGTGGACTGACCACATCAAAGACATCACTTCATCTACCTGCTCCTTTCCCAGAATGCCTCTCGATTTTATGCTGTCAAATGTGTTCCCAAACACCATCACTTTTTTCCTAGCTCTGCATAAATGTTCAAGGTTGTTATCCAGCAGCATAAGGTGTCGCTGTCTGACATTGGACTGGAGTGAGGACAAACAATAATGTTTTATGGTTAGCATAGTACAGAATAAAATGTCAGCTTCAATTTCTTGACTATGTGCATCCACAAGCACTGTATCACCACATTCATCTTGCCGTTCAAAGTAGTTTTTCATCCTCAGCAAAGTAATGAAAAGAGACAAAGGAATGATATGGTTGACAACAACAGATGCAGCATTTGCCTTTTTGAGGACTTTTCCTTTGACTTAAAGAATATGAACAGGGACAGTATGGGTATCCTCTGATTTCTCTGTAAAAAAAAAAAAATAATTCTTACTATATATGGTACCTCATAATACCACATAGAATGGGTTTGTATTATTGTCGTGGTCTTGGACCATACAGAGATAGGAGATCTACAAGAACAGAGCCACTGTTTTTGCATTAAAAGGCTGGGGAATCTAGAATGGCTTCATTTCTTTGGTTAATCATTCAGTAAATAGATGAAAGCTATCCTTAAACAATGTACAGAGCAGGCATATTGCAATACTCAGCAGAACTATGTCGGTATTGCGGTGTTGTTTGTTGGCAGGGAAATCTACACTGGTAGGTTTCTTTTCAGCTCATATAAAGCAAGGTTTGCAAAAAATGCTGCAACTCGGTCTGCTTTGCTTTAAAAAAATCTGTGAAAGAATAGAATTATTTTTAAAATTTTCTTTCTCCCTCCAACATGCAGAGAAGAGCATGATACTGCTGCATTGACACCTGCATTACAATGTGATTCACGTTGGAAGGAAACAAGACAGTTGCAAAACTGTTACAATTTATTAAGACAATATTAAGATCCCCTTAAAAGGAAAGCTGTACTCATTTTCATTATCAGTGCAGTCTCATAGTTCATTTCCATAATTCGCAGACTGTGAAATGTGTTAACACGCAGTTTTGCTGCTCACGGTAAAGGAGGGTGACAGTCTTGGGGCTCAGGTTTGTTAAAAGTAGCAGTTTCTAAGCTACAGTGCTGGGTAGTTGTCTCTGAAAAGTAATATCTTGCACGAATATGGAAAAATATGTATGCTTATTTCCATTTGGTTTCTGTGTGGATTTAAAGACTCACTGGCACAGTTCTATTCACCACTGGGGCTGGCACATAGGTATTAGGGGTTGCAATTTTTAGATGCTAAATGGAGAAGAAGCAAAGAACTGGGGAAAAATGAGAGAGCAGATCAAATGAAGATAAGTGTTTCATAGAAATCATGACCTTGAAGTTCCATCTGATCTTTTCACTGGACTTTTTTTATGTTACAGGCTGTTTCACGCTCATACTAAAGACTTTAGGCCAGATAATTCAGCATTCAAACTAGCTCTAAAATTTACACCATCAATAAAGACATCAATTTGTCATTGCCTGAGATCCCTACAATGTCAGAGGATCGCTCACACAATATATATCCAACAGTTCCTCCCTCTGTATGCAAATAAAATGCCCCAAATCTCCCCCAGTTTCAGCTGGAGAAAATTTTCTTCCCAGCCAAAAGCCTCACAAACAGTATGATATTGTGTATCTGAGCTGTGCATACCAGACAGAGGATTTTTGTAGAGAATGATCCATTTCTCAGTGTGCTACCTCTAGCCATAGTATATTGCTGATATATTAGAGTACAGTGGAAGTAGTCAAAGAGGCAATGAGGGGAAAAATAAATTTCCAAATGAAAAGGTTGACTAGCAGAAGACCTTAGGCCTGGAATTGGAGTTTAATTGTTGTTTTAATTCAAAACTACCAACATTATGATTTTACTAAAGGCCATCCAATCAATTCTTTTCTTGAAAGGATCCATGAAGGAGGAAGAATGGAAAGACCTCAATTTATGAATTCTGAGGCTGAGAGAACGATTACAGATCCTTCCCAGCCCTTCTTTCATCCACTGCAGGGCAAAGAATTTACACACAAAGATGGATCAAAGATGTATTTTAGTAAGACAATGAATTTCATCTTGAAGATGCTTATCAGTCATAAGTCACTGCTAAGTCATTCCTTTGATCATCCTGCCTAAGAGGAAATTATATGTATTTCACAACTGAATTTGTCTAGCAATAACTTGCATCCCATGAACCTGTTCCTAGTTGCCCGGTGTCCCACTTATCAGGCTTCATTTTGAGGCTTGACTTTTTACTGCACATCGTCATGTCATCTCTCCAATTTTTCTTAAAGTAAGGTCTTAGTAAGGCAAGGTAAGCTCTTAGTAAGGCGAAGCTTAAATCTTGTTTCACAACTGGCAGCTCTTTTATTCCCCTCTTCTGAAATCTTTCAGCTATTTCCATGTCTTCCTGGAACTTTGGAAACCAGAAAAAGAGGAAATATTCTAGCAGAAGGCATAGAACAGAGATTCTTTTTTCTTTTTTTTATTGGTGTTCTGTTCTATCTGCATCCAAGGATTTTGCTATAGCTTTGCTTTTAAAGGCCATCTCTATCATTTAACATGCATTTGCATCTGTTTTTAAGATTTATCCCCTTAAATTTGTCCCTGCAAGAAGATGCATCATGTTGTAGAGAATGTCAGAACATTACGAAGTTTTGTGAAGCAGGAAAGCACAGCATGGAAAAAAGGGAAGCTAAGCAGTTGTATGGCAGAAAGAAATAACAGAAGAGGTTTTTGAGAAAAAAAACCCAACCCATCTGAAGAGCCCCAGTGGTAGAGGCAGCCAGTAGACCTGAGAAAGGCTGCAGAACAAGACAGCAGTTACAGTGCCTTATTTCTCTTTCTCTTTCTTCTCTTTCTGTCTCTTCCTTTACAAAAAAAAAAAAAAAAAAAAAAATTCTCCAGTTCTGCATCAGAATTAAAATTTGTAGGGCTTGCACCACAATGCTTTATTGGAAACTTCACTAATTTGTGAGAACAAGTCAGGTTTCTAGATCAAAATACTTTAAAGATAATTCATCTTACCTATAATTTAAGAAGTATTTTCCTTTCTTTCTCATTTCTAAATTTATTAGTGGGTAAAAGACATTAAAAAAATTTATTTCTGAGACATTTGTTTTCTGTACAGTGTTGGAATTCTTAACATCACCTGGTGCCCACAGGGTGAACGGGAAGTGTATTACTGACCTTGTTGGTCTTTGGACCTGTTCCTGGGTGAGAATGCATTGATATGTATAGAAATAACTGCATCCTCAAGTGGGCAATAAGCAGCTGAAGCAGAGTAATTGTCATGACACAAAGATCCTGTTTTCATATAAATGTCACTTCTACTATAAACTGAGGGAGAAAATAGTAACAAGACAGTGGACAGAATTATTCCACTGAAATGTTTTCCATGAAGCATCAGACAGTTTATTCTATCAGGAGATGACATTTAGTGTGGAAAAAATAAACATTTCTTGCAAACACTTGTAAGCAATTTTCCATTCTCAACAGTGTCTAAAAAGTGACTACCAATCTTTAGCATTGATTTCCCTACCAATACATACCTTCTAGATCAGTTCACTCACCTTGCTCAAAGACTATCACAGTATTTCCTAAACTTTTTAAAAGCTAGGTCTTCTAGAAAACAACATCAGTTTCAGCAACCTGGTCTTTATCAGACACTATAGCCCCATGTACGCTTCTCCTGTATACATTTTCTAGTAGTCCTTTATTCACAGCAGAGAAGTACTTGAAAAAAGGTAGTGTAGACCTTCATAATAAGACAATTTCTCTCTTTCATTGCAGCCATGGTAAGCAGTGGAGCTTTAATGTATATTGGTGTTTGAGTTATCACTAAAACTGATGAATTTTGACCTCAGAGCTATTGATTTATTGAGAGTCATTGCTGCTTTCCTCCTGTTAGGAGAAGGGGACCTAGCTCTTTTCCTTTCTTAGAGATTCATTAGGGGTTCTTTTATTAGTCCTCATGTAAGTTGGCCTAGAAGATACTGATTTGAAGAAAAATGATCCTTTGTGGTAACAACACAGGCTAGATTGGCTAGGGCTAGCTATGTTTGCTTTTCTAATAGCATCAGGATAAAAAGGATGCTGTTTCACATCTCTTGCTGCTCCCCTGAAGAGGGGGTGAGAAGGTGAAGTCCAATGTGGAGGCAGTCGGCAGAAGTAAATAAAGGACAGCAAGCCTATCACCACTGTGCCAGGACGTGTCTCTCAACAGGTTTCTGGATGGGTGAGCTTTGTGTAAAGGCCAGACCTTTGGTCCTATGGGAGACAACTCCTAGCTCTTGGCACAACACATAAGCTGAGCGGACAAAAAGATTTTGGTTTCACTCCTTCTCCTTAGCTGCGTTATCCTATAAACCTGCCTTGGATTCAATTTAGGCCTGGTAGGATTATTGTAGTGTGCCTCTGTGCTAAAGAATGTGGCAGTTTGCCATTTTAATCTATTCTGTGTGTCTAAGAAATTCTTGCCTGCTCGTCTGAGCAACTTTCCACCGTATCTGAGCTGGGGAATAAGAAGGAAACAATAGATGTAGAAAAGGCAAGCTGAACAGAAATTTCAGCTTTTGAATAATCTTCTCCTTCTTTCATTCCTTATTTTCCCATCTCAGTTTTACAACTTTACTTGCTCAAGTGTAACAAAACTTGTATATATTTATTCTTTATATGAACTCCAGCAAGACATTGGAGATTCAGCTCTCAGAGAGAAAAATCCAGTGCTACATTTATGTCTTTTCTTTCAACATCTGGGCATAAATCTCTTCTGTCTCTTCAAGGACTGCTTTGTTTACGACGTTATTCATTGTTTTAGATAAGTACTTGGCTTCTGAAGTTGGCTCTTGTAGTGTTTGTTGCCTCTAAACAAAGGCAGAAGCGCATTTTATCCTTTTGACTACTTGGTCTTTGTACTCTGAATGCATTTGTGAGATGGAGTCTCCAAGAAAGGACCAAAATATTTGTGTTGCCTTCAAGCATGAATAGCCCACACCTGGGGATGTACTTATTAGGTACTTACATTCTACTTCCCACACCTTGCATATTAACAATTTTCCTCTCTTCTTTCACTTAACTTAAAAAAAAGAATTAAGTTAAGGGTCAAAAACTATCCCAGCAACAAACACATCACTCTTTCATTCTGAAGTATGGGCATGACAGAAAGGAGTAGTTTGAGGGATCTTACGAAACTTTACCAAGAAAGTTAGATGTAGCATTCAAATATAAAGATACAAGCAATTATAGTAAAGGATTGACCTTTCTGAAAAAAATGTATTTTTATTCTTCTGTTTACCTCTAGGAATGTTACAGCACCTTGTCACCTTCATACTTTTATAAAAGCTTAAGCCAAAGCCTTAATGACCACGTGAATATCTAGAGGACGGTGCTCTGTTGCAGAAAGTCATAGGTCTCCTTGTTTCCACATAGGTTCAAGGTAATAATGACTAACCACATATCTGCATGAACAGTGAAACTTTTTGTCCCTCTTGCTGATGGGGCCACCATTCTTCCAAAATTGCACGTTTGCAACCCTATCCCAATAATTTCTGCGTTTAAGTTGTAGTAAACTCAAGTTCTTATTACTACTTACCTTCTTACCTGGATGCTGATGTAAGTCACAAACTGGCCCTAAATAACCAAATTATGGGAAAATTACATTATCCCCCTTTCAGAGCTATGGAAACTAAAGAGGTCACAGAAAAATTAAGGTCATAGCCATCTTGAGCTAATTCAAAGATTATGTTTTAACTCAGCAAGCCGTTTCTTTGTGTAGGTTCACTCTCAGTTTGTTCTTCATACATTTTACATACAAATTGAAGCCCTTTAAAGAACTGATTATTGTACATAACTTCCATGATTTTCAAATCAACTTGCATGCTGGTTGATCCTTTTTGTGCTAGCCATACAGCAGATCATCTGTAGTCACACAGCTCAGTGTATGTTTCTGAGGGTATCATGCCTGAGGCAGGAGGTTGCAGAAGCCAGGAGTTCCCATTCTTTGCATGACAAGAAGTGCTAGTGTAATCCTGTGTGAATATGGGTTCTGGTTCACTCATCTGAATTCCTTAATTAAGACTGTCTGTCTGTGGTAATCTTTCAGAGCAAGGTGCTGAGGCAGTTAATGGTCACAGACCTCGATTCAAACTCTGTTGAGCTTGTGCAGCAAGTTCCATGGCAATACTACCAGAAGGCTTTCTCATTTCAGAGGATTTGTTTATGTTGGGCCAAGAGAGGCTGAAAAAAATGGTCTAAGCATCTTTCTGCATTTTGTACTCAGGTAAAGTAAAATGTGATCTTATTTCTGAGAGCCTTTTTTGGTGGGATGACAGGCTGTAGATCCTGCTTGAAAACCCGTGCCTTCAACAGGGGCTTTTTAACTTCAGGGAATACATGTAATTTTAATGTGATGCATTAAGACAAGCAGTTTCACAGGTGGTTGAGAACTAATTAACATTTGGCTACTGCAAAAACTCATGCTAATAGAAGTTTGCTTAGAGACATATCCAAAAGTAAGCAGGACAACCGTCAATGCTGAGTATACTTCTCTGGCATATCATAGCACATGATGAGGCAATAAATGTATTTTGTAATGTCTTACTTGTTTGATATTGATGTAATTTACTTTACAGCCTACTATTTTACGGTACTTAATATCAAATCACACATCAATATACAGCAGCAAAATCTGAAAATGACATAATAAAATACAAGCGGCTGTGAGATGCATCATAAAGATGGCACAAAATGATGTGAAATAAATAATATTTTAGAGTAGAATTACCCAATTTGCTAGAGATATTTACTAGAAATACTTACTCTGCATTGATTATTCACAACCCAGATACTTCATAGTATAAATTATACTATATAACATAATATGTTTTCCAAACCAGAGACCTTCTGGTACTTCTGGACTGTTTCTTGGAAGATTTTCCTTTGTGTGATCAATTTTAAACAAGAAAGGAGATAAACCCCTGTTGTTAACCACTTGAAAGAATTACAGTGTGGAATAGTCAAGGTTCTTTCAGTTTTTCTTCTTTTCTTTTCCTATTCAGATGGGGGAATGTTAACTAAGGTTCTTGCATCATTGCAAAGAAAACCTCTGCAAATCCTTCCCCCGCCCCCCCCCCCCCCCCCCTAAAAAAAAACCCAAAGGAAACAAACAAATAAAAAATATTCAGAACAAAGGAGAGAAGGATTTTAGGCAAAACAATTTGACAATTGTATGTGTGAAAGGGTGTTGAGTGAGAGTCATAAAGCCATGACTAGAATATAGCAGTCTGTATGAAAAGTGGTATTTTACTTAACCAGCAGTCTTGAAACGATTGTCAGTCCTGACAGTACTTATGAATACAGCTCACACAGTTCCATTTTTCTCTGGTTATGCCTCCATGAAACTTTCTTAATCAGTGGAAATTTCACATGTGGCACTACTGCAATAAATTTTTGAAATGGTCAGTTAAATGAAGCCATTCTCTGTAAGCATTTCTAGTGTGTCTTAAAGGTTTTTCAATGAAGATGAGAAGAATTTATAAAATATCATAAAATGTTGTCTAGAATTGTTGACTGATACAAAAAATAAGCAGCAGTGTTTTATTTTCTGGGCCGAGTATGTAAAGTTTCTAAATTATTACAAGCTTGATTTGTAATTACCTTTAAATCTCCTGTTTTACATTTTGTTTTGTAAGAAATCTGCAATTACTGTAGCCCCCAGCTGTAGTTTACTAAAATATTTTTCAACTGGTAAATTGTTATGGGGTTTCTAAATGCAAGAACCACAAGAGAAAAATCTTCCATTTGTTTTAGAAAAGAAAGAAAACACACTTTTTTGGAATAATGTATCTAGTATTTTTTTAATATGCTATGTACCTGGAGATAAATTATGGCATGTTACACTCCAAAGGTTTTATTCAGACTCATGCTGGGTTTTTATGGCTGTAGATCTCATTGGCTTGCTTCTGTGGTGTCTATTTCTACTTGAAGATGCATGTATTTTTTCAGCTTGTTCTACCAGTTTCAGCTTTTGCATCTTAAACAGATCCAGTAGCTATGACAAAGGAAGAAATTGCACCTCATCAGGATGAAGTGCTGGTGAGTTTTCTTCATAATATAGGTGTTTTTCGTTAAAAGCTAGGCTTCCTCCTACTGTGTTCTCTTTCTCCAACTGTGGAAATAAGGCAATGCATATAAAAAGACCAGAAGATGCTTAAGCAGCTGAAAAGTCCCTCCTGTTCCAACTTCTAATTTGGCTTTTGATTTCCTTCACAAGCAGAATTATATATCTTGGCTGAGGAAAATACAGTGGAGATATTAGAAAACAACCTAAATTTGAGAAGATAAAAAAACATGGCGAGCTTGATTTCCTAAAATCCACATTCATGCATTTCTGATGTTAACGTGGTTCTTTTTAATCTGCAGGTGTTAAGTCTTGCAAAATAACATTGTGCTGTGACATAGGAACATTTTCAAAGTGTTACATTGTTATGAAGCAATACATAAAGTGCTCTCTATGGCATTACTTTATAAAGATACCTTACTAGCTCTTCATACCAAGTTTCTGAGAGTATCAAACTGTTACTTTATTCAGCTGATAACACTTGATTTGTTCAATTTTGTTTAGCAAAGCTTATAGAAAAATAGCAGAAAATTCTGATACAAGAAAATAAGGTTGAATTGCTGAATATTAGAGAAGCATGTTCTCCTGCCTCCGGCAGTAGCTGCCAAGCTGGGGAGCTGTCCCATCCACTCAATTAGATTGAGGCTGTATTGATGCCTGATTACCACTAATTAGGCATTTAAAAAGTTTCACTTAGGCTGGAGCTTCAGGCTACAAAAGAAGGGGAAAATGCATGGTTCGGTGTGCCTTAACAATCCTGTGGACAGATATTATTAACTCTTTACATTATCAATTCATTTTAGAAAAATCTCCTGAAGAGCTGCTGGTCAGTATTTATATGTGCTCCATTATATCCTTGCAAATCAAATCACAGGCACAGATAGTAAGTGCTGAATAAGTAAATAAAAGAGCAACAATACTATTTAGCTGTCTGTTTTTCAGTTACATTCCTACTTGCATGTCTGTCTTGCTCAGCTAATAAATGAGAAATCCATATGATATTCCTTATTCTGTATACCTTTTAAATATGATAAGAAATTAGTTTATTTGCAAGTGAAGTAGTTCTGCTAGCACACTCCAAACATTCAACAGCAAATTATTGATTCAGCATCATCTCTATAAAAAAAAAAAAATCAAACAACCAACACTCAAATAAAAATTCATGTCAGTTTCTCTGTAACACAACTTCTGGGAAAGAAACAGTCTCTGTATTGCATTGAAGCTGTTATTTAATTGCACACCAAGTCAGTTCATGATCTTCTTTTGCAGCCTCACATATGTGTTGGAAATGCAAAAACGTTGAAATAAGCTCAGTGGGACACTGTGTGTCTCAAAGATGATGATCAAACACCAAAAGCAAACTTCTACTGTCTTTGCCAAGACAAAGAGAAGGAGCTAGCTTAGGATGACTCCTCTCATCCCTTGGTGGAGCCATATGGGCGATATAAAGGCCTTATAATCAACACAGCAGAAGAACAACCAGGGGGTGTAAGGTGTTTGTGGAGTAACCTGGTCTCTGCCCATAGCGCTGAGCATGGACGTCTCTTCTGCAGGCACTGGCAGAGCCATCTTCGCTGCGTCTGGCACCTGGGAAAGGCAGCCACAGTGGTGGTGAGTCTCCTCCATGACTCGAGTCCTTGAGTGTAGGGCAACCTCTGAACTTTGCAGAGGGCCTCTCGGTCCTATTCTGCAATGCTGTTCATCATCTGGAACGTAAAGCTGTAACAGGAAACCGTGGGAAGATTTAGATCACAGCCTGCAGTCAAGAATAGTTTGGTGAGACCAACTTTTGTGAGTTCGAGTATCTTAAAAACTGGTGTGGCTTGTGCTGTGTGATGTTGCAAGTATTCTGAATATGAGTGCATGCTGTCACTGCTTTAGTGCATGTTAGATATAATATGTCGTACCTTGGTAGATAATTAAACAAAGAAATTTGTTTAAAGCAGACAGTAATTAGAAGAGCGTCTCTGTACTTGAAGTGAAACAATCTCTCATCTGTGAAATGTATTGAAGCAGCCCTTTTAATTGATTAGTATCATGTGATTGATTTATTAATATTTGTAATCAGTATTGTTTCCTAGCAGCCTCTAATGTGGAGTGCAGTGTACCTAGTATCTTTTGCCTACAAAACTGATTCTCTTGTTTATTAATACAGATTCTATCTAGGTCAGATTTCATGTTGTTGCATTGCTGTACTCTGCTGCTCAAGTAATGGTGCATAATCAGAGTTTTACTCTCGGATTTCTCCTGGCAAAGCAGGAGCAGTATGCGGGGAAAGGTGAATGCCTTCAAATACATGTCACCTGAAAGCAAGTGGCAGCCCTTTTGCACCTGATCCTAGGGCTTGCAGTCTGATTGGGTTCAGCACTGGTGGAACCAGTGGGAGCTGCTCTTTGCAGTGACTATGGATATATTCAGTATATACTCACTGTGCTTTTCCGCTCCCCTGGATGCCCAGCTGACATATTAAGAATTAATCTCTGGGCAATTGCCAGATAGGATATAGTTTGTTTCCTGAAGATCAATATCCTAAGCTGGAGGGACTGTGCTAGTGGTTCAGCACTTCTGCATGAGCGCAATTAATTACATAGGTGAGCCCTGTGTTTAGACACTCTTTCATCCTTGATCTGCCTAACAGCCTCTCTGCTAGGGATTATCCTCCTTCCTCACTGACTAATTTGACAACAGACTTTATCCGTGTCCTTTGAGATAAAGATGAGAGACACAGAGCTGTCTGTTGGTGTTCTGAGTTTTGTAGTGTTTTTTAAAAAATGCCTTTATAACATAAACTCCATTATGAAGGATACAAAGGAAGCCCCCACTGCAAGTATTCTAATCAAAGGAGAACTCCCCTGGTGCTACTGAGGACAGAAATTGTGATGAGCTCTGTTCTGCTCTAAATTACTAATTGACTTTTTCTAAAGAACACCTACTAGGAATCTTGAAGTTTTATGGCAAATGCTAAACAGCAGCTGTTTTCTAATTGTGCTTCCCATTCTATACTACTCGCAGATATCTCTTCTGAATAATAAGCTGGAGACACTTCCAGTTAAAAGCAGTGCAGATCAGAAGAAACTATATTAATGTAAGAGGCTAGGTCTTAAGCTCAGAAAAAACCATGGAATTTCTGGATGAGTTTTAATAATTCTCTCTTTAAGGTTCTTTTATATGTTGGTATTTCCATGGCTTGTTTTATGGCACGAGAGGCTGACATGCTGTTGTGTGCATCCCATGATGAATATTTGCTTATCAGCACACAGAGAAAAAAGTAATTACAGCATTAATACTGAGTTTTATGTCATTAAATCACTATTTGGATCTAAGCATAACTTACATTTTAAAAATATGATTATCATCAGTGAATCATCATTGATGACCATCTTAATAATTCAAGAAAATTACTGGTAACAAGACTTTCTTCTGGACAGAATCAGGCCCTTGGTGCCAAATTTTCAAGCAGACAACAGCTGCTGTGTATAGGCAAGTACACATACAGGCTTCTTTGCCTACATTTCTAGTATCGTCCGTTTTACTTAGCCAATTCACTGGTTTGTGTGGGCCAGTGTAGAAAAGCATATATATATTTCTTACCCCAGAGCACACATTTTATATCTAATTGATACCAAAAATTTTGCATTATTCCAGAATGGATGTATGGTGTTATTCTTTGGTGTTAACACTGGCTAGGTGTTTAAAAAACATATAGACAGAAAGAGTCAAAATGCTGGTGGGAGGAATACTTAAAAACAAAAGATAAGAAGGAAAAAATAGGTTACAATTTTGAAGATGTTCTCTCTGAATAATTTATTTAACACTTGAAATAGGCGGCCTGATTTTCAGCTCTGTCAAGCTGATTTAGATATCATAGTATAGGCTTAGGAATTTAATTAAAAGTTTCATTAACATTTTTGTAGAGCTCCAAAAAATATTTTGGGGAAAGACAAAGGTGGTTGCAGGTGATGCAGAGACTGCATTTCGAGAAACACAGGGGCACGTACTCCTGAATATTATGTTTTGATCAGTGTAGGATTTTGAGCCAGACGTATCAGCCATGACATACTGGATCCACAAATGTGCTATACCAAAAAGCTGGGTTTAGCTTTCAAAGCAGTAAAGCGAAAGGTTTAACGAAAGAAAATCTAGATGCCATTATTTATGCATGGGCAAAACCTACACTTGCCTGAGATGGCTGGTTCCAGCTGTGACCGGCAGATGGGAACATTACAGAGACCGAACCGCATCGTCTTTATGGACAGCCTGAATTCACCGTGCCCGCAAACCTGTTCTGCACTTGCCTCAGACAGCAACAGGACTGTTGGCTAAGGAGACCGTTCTGTCTTGTTCTCTCAGTGGTCTGTCGTGTGGTTCGGCTGCAAGGGTGGATGGGATTGAGTGATGAAGCCAGATGTGCAGGGCAGATAAATAGGCTCCGGTATGTGGGGCACTCCCTGTGGTGCATCAGCTACTGCACTGCCCTGGACCTAAACGGTGACAAATGCTTCAGGAGGCACAGTGCAGAGGCAGCTGGCCAGCTTAGCTTTCGGGCTACTCTTACACCGCCGTTTAATTATAACTGGAAACTGTCTCCGTTGAACCATGTCTGATTGGAGGTTCAGTGAACACAGTGTGATAAATTGCTGCTAGGTTAGAGGTCTGGCATCTTTAACATTTATCCACCTTGGTGTGAATGACTACAAACATCACAAGGCACTGAGGGCTCTGGTTTCAGAGGGGACTCGCCTGCATGAACAAGGCATGCAGGACCTGCCTCTGTGTGAAGCTTTGAGCGAGGAGACATTTTATATTAAATTGTCTTTTCCATCATCTAATTTTCTTGCCTTGGGAATTCAGTTGTGAACTGACCCCAGTCCATCGTGCTATACATAAATTACTAATAGAACTTTGAAGTTCTTTCCACATTTAAAGAGGAGGTTCAAAAGTATATCCTGAAGGAATTCGAGAAAGATATGTTTTGAAAATTAAAGGAAAAAGCAGGCAACAGATTCAATATCCAAGTGAGTCTTGTATCAAGGAGGACAATATTAACAGAATACCAATCATGTCAAACTGTGCTAACAGGCAAATCAGCCTCCCTGCACAGTTATGTATAGGTATGTGTTTATTTATAGATACATATGTGCATTTTTACATGTATGCAGACAGGTATATAAACAAAACCTGGTTGGTTTTTTTTGGGGGGGGGAGGGGAAGACAACATTAATATTTGAACTCTTTCTAGCTTGTAAGTATATAGAACTTGCTAAATATCTGTTTTCCCTGTGTAGGTAATGGCTTTCAGTTATGACATCCTAACAATGATCCCCTGTCAGGTTTTACATAAACAAGTCATCGCACATTTTTTAACAATTTCTAAAATGTAAATTATTTACATAAAGAATTCTTATTGCTTAGGTGGGTGACTCCAATAGCTTATAAATACTTTAATAACAGAAATAAATAATTTATTTCTTTTAAAATCTGTTACTATGAAATACTTTAATATTCAGAGTAAACATATTTCAGGGATTGTTGACATTTCTTGAATGTATGTAGGATTATTTATTGCAGTGTCTATTTCCATAGTTTGAAAACTATTTGCATGCAGACAATTCCCAAACTAAACAAAACCATTTCACAACAATTAAGGCTTTGTTTCAATGATGTACTTAAACCATATTCTTAAATTTGAGCTCATTCTGAACCCCACCCAACTCATTAAAGGCTCAGCACAAGCTTGGGTACTGCTGAATTCATGAATGAATACATACAGTAAGAGTATGTGCTGAAGTACTTTCTTGAACAGAAGCCTAAACTCTTGCTAGGCTTCTACAGCCTCTAAAAATCTTCCCTGAAGGCAGGTTTTATGCTGCAGACAGAACATGCCACAAGTGCTATTGCAGACTTTCTCATCTTTGCTGGAATCTGCTTGCAACTCATGTGGCACATTCCTGCATTCAGGGAGTTTAAAAGAGGAGGGAGTGTGTGGAGTCACTATGAGGTTTCCCCCTTCCCAGCTTTTCTCATGTGCAAAGCTCTGTTCTCATGGAGAGGGAGACCATCAGATGTCAGCAGATCTGACAGAGAAGAACTTGCTGCTCTGCAGTTTTGCACTTATCATCTGTTCAGACCAGAATGAACAGGCTCTCCTTGCACAGTTCTGGGTGTGCTTAATCAATTAGAAAGAGGTTTGGGATATGTCTTGCTTCTATGATAGTTACTCTTCTTTTGCTGTGTTCTTCAAGCATTTATAATAGCTCATTCCAGAGGAATCCAAGCTGGATTTGCAGTACTAAGTGGGAATTCAACTTGATTTAACAATTGTAAACTTAGCTCTTGACCTTTTGTTGCTGAACGCTAGTTTTTCAGCCTGAAGCTTTCCTACGTTTTCTTAATATTCATATTCTATACAGGGGTTTTACCCTTTTTTTGTCTCTTTTATGCCTCTCCCAGCCTTTTCCCAATTTTCTCTTTTGTACTTACAGTCTCTTCTAACTACTCCTTTTTACCCTTCTGTTTCCAACACCGCAATATGCCTTGCAAACTTTAAGGTTGAATATAAATACGTCAATTATATTTAAAAGTTAATAAAAAGCAACACACTCCCAACCCAAAACAAAAAACTCACCACCATCCCTGAAAAAAAAACAACCCCAAGCTCAACAACCCAAAGACACCTACTTGTATTATGCCTATCCCTACCCTAACTCCTTTGGGTTTTTTTTACTTCACTCATTTGTTTTCCTATCCCACTTTATTTAAACCATGCCAACAGAGTATTTGGCTAAATGTGATTCTTATTCTGAGACAGAAGAAAAGATAGAGTTCTCTTTCTTTATAGAAGTGATTAGACTAATATTCCTCCAAAACCAATGTTGGAAATATAAAGTCAAAGTAGTGTAGTAATAGCCAGTCTGTATCCATCTCCTCAGACTTATAAACTGACAAAATAAGCAAATCATCTATCCATGCTGATACCTTGGGACATGTTGGCACACAGATAATTAAGAAGTTATTTTCCAAGAGGAGGTCACTGTGTTTTATATAGCCTGAATATGCCAGACGTTAGGACTGCCAGTGATTTAGCTAAAGACATGAGCCAATGATCTGCTGGCTGAGAGGATTCATCATTGTTATGAATTCAACAATAAATCTGATGAGATGTTAGGACAATTAGGGTGATGTTATGCTCCTTCACAAATGTGCAGAGGAATCATTATGAAATGGGAAATTGATGAAATCATTAAAATGAATGTAAACTTGAACTGGATTTGTAAATCAAAGAGGAATTTCCCATGCAGGATTGCTGTATGAGTCTATTACATACATCCCTCATAAAGGCTTAGTAGAATCACTTTTTGATCATTAATACATTAACCCAACTATTCTTACACATTGTTTAATTATAGTTATTTACTTTACTTACTTGACTTTTTACCTCAAATCACTTAATGTGCATCTCTGGAAAACATCATGAGGGTTTGAAGGCACAGTAGACTTTCATTAAGATGAAGATGATTTTATGGTAGTTTCTTACCTGAGTGTCTTTTCTTTTAGAGGCTACATTATAAAAAAGAATGAAAGACAAACAAATGAAAGTTAGTAGAAATAACTCTAATATACTAAATAAATAAAATGTTTCAATTTTAAATTGGAATCTTCCATAGATAATTTCTTTGTGGAATGTTTAAAAAATTTAAGATTGATTCCTGTATTGTTTTATAGTACTATTAAAATATTCTAGGTTTGATTTCCATCTAAAGAAAAATTTACTTGTAATATCAATGCAAAATACTACAGCATCTCCAAAAAAAGAAGAAAATAAAATGTATTAATATTATAACAGTAAGTTTCCTTCATAGTTACAGAGTGAAACAAAAAAAGGAGTATTTACAAATAGGTCATCTGCAGTGATTTGATGTACTCATGGAAAAAATCCTTTTGTTAGCTCATGGACATTCATATTGAATCCGTTTGCTGAAAGTTAAGATTCTCTTTAAATAAACTGAGGGACTCTAGGGCTATACTGATCTGCTGGATAGTTCAAGGTACAGTGATGATCTATGCATGGTTTATGCACAGTGCTCATTTATTTACTGGCTTGTCGAATTTTCTGTCTTGGCTTCTGAAAGGTAAATTCTGTAATATCAGGCTAATATTAATGTCCAATTAAAAATTTCACCCAGGCGGCGTCAAATAACTCTTGAGATGTGGTGGTGGTCTTCTTTCTGCTATGAGAAATGACACATCATTGGAATTACCTGTTACAAAGTGCTGCTTTTTTTTAGAGAAGTTTGGTAAGAAACTTTTCTACTCAAGGGACAAATGAAATAATACCTATGGTGCAGGAAACAATAGCCCTTCTGTAATTAGCTCAGACATTTCAGGAAATGTCTGCTGACTGTCATGTTTAGAGCAGGGGTAGTCTTTTTCTTTGGTTTGTAGAGTACAAAGTAATGTCCTAGCCTGTGACACTAAACACTACATTAAACTACAGGAGATAATCATTAGGAATTGTATGAGAAATCAAAATGTAGCTGTATTGGTTTTTGTGTGGCAAGGTTTTGGTAGCGGGGGTGAGGTTACAGGGGTGGCTTCTGTAAGAAGCTGCTGGAAGCTTCCCCTGTGTCCGACAGAGCCCATACCAGCCGGCTCTGAGAAGGACCCGCCGCCGGCCAAGGCCAAGCCCATCAGCGATAGTGGTAACGCCTCTGTGATAACATTTTTAAGAAGAAAAAAAAGTTGGGACAGGGAGAAACAGCCGCCGGAGTGAGGAGTGAGAACATGTAAGAGAAACAACCCTGCAGACACTCAGGTCAGTGAAGAAGGAGGGGGAGGAGATGCTCCAGGTGCCAGAGCAGAGATTCCCCTGCAGCCCCTGGTGAAGACCCTGGTGAGGCAGGCTGTCCCCCTGCAGCCCAGGGAGGTCCACGGTGGAGCAGATCTCCACCTGCAGCCTGTGGAGGACCCCATGCTGGAGCAGGTGGGTTCCCGAAGGAGGCTGTGACCCCGTGGGAACCCCATGCTGGAGCAGGCTCCTGGCAGGACCTGCGGATCTGTGGAGAGAGGAGCCCATGGAGAAGGTTTTCTGGCAGGACTTGTGACCCCGTGGGGGACCCACGCTGGAGCAGTGTGCTCCTGAAGGACTGCACACCGTGGAATGGACCCATGCTGGAGCAGTTCGTGAAGAACTGCAGCCCCTGGCAATGGCCCACGTTGGAGGAGTTCATGGAGGACTGTCTCCCGTGGGTGGGACCCCACGCTGGAGCAGGGGAAGAGCGTGATGAGCCCTCGCCCTAAGGAGGTGAAGCGGCAGAAAATAACGTGTGATGACCATAAACCCCATCCCTGTCCCCCTGTGCCGCTGGGGGGGCTTGGTGGTGAAATCCGGGAGTGAAGTTGTGCCCGGGAAGAAGGGAGGGGTGGAGGGAAGGTGTTCTGAGATTTCGTTCTATTTCTCATTACCTTGCTCTGGTTGACTGCTAATAAATTGAGTTAATTTTCCCAAATTGAGTCTGTTTTGCCCGTGACGATAATTGGTGAATGATCTCTCCTGTCCTTATCTCGACCCGCAAGGTCTCTTACATTTTTTTCTCTCCCCTGTCCAGCTGAGGATGGGGGAGTGACAGAACGGCTTTGGTGGGCACCTGGTGTTCAGCCAGGGACAACCCATCTCAGTAGCCTATGCATTTGAGAGCTTATGTCAAAGACATCTGCCTGGGTCCAGACACATACCTGCTTTTGAAACTCGGTCTGTCTTTCAAATGCTACGTAAAGTATTGCCATTAAATTCATGAATGAAAACTGTTATTCTGGTAGATGTGGGATTGCTAACTTTTCCTAAACCTTAGGCTTTTTGAACGGTATTTAAAATTTTATTTATCAGAGCTGCCTAGTTTTCACCTCATAATACACAGAGGTACATTGGTTGGCTAAGGGTCCTTTTCAAAGATGGTGGCCTTTCTGTGAAGAAAGTTAAGAAACTTAACTTAAATTTCTGCAGTCTTCCTTAGATGAGTTATGAAAGGAAATATTTTCTTCCAGTATTACAGTTTGCACTGGTTATGTCTTTATTTATCCAGTTATGACCTTGAAAACAGCAGTATATTTCCTTTTGATTATGAAGACAGATTGCTGTAGATCTTCTTTTTGTGCATTATAGCAAATGCAAAATGCAGCAGTGTCTCAGCTTCTGTCTCAGAACAGTTCTGACCATGATATGCTTACTCTTTTTGCTGTAATAGCTCTTTATAAAGTAATTGGTTATATGATGAACAACTCTTAGATTTTTTTGAAAGTCCTTGATAAGGAGAAGAGATTATATTTGAAACTCTATAAAAGTTGTCCTGCTTCATACTTGTGCTTTTACATGCCTTTCATAAAAGCATTCAGTGAGTAAGTCAAAACTCTAGAAATACACAGCAGAATGCATCCACTGTTGGTAAAAGTGAAGAGATGGGTATTAACAGAGTTATAGCAAGCCGCTGTGGATATTTTAATTTTTTAGTTTAGCTGTGCTTGCTGGTAGGATTTGCCTGAAGAGGGGTGTCGGGGAGATCACCCAACATGAACAGCTAGGAAAGTCAAAGGTTCAACAAAGCTACTGGCACAAGTATATGACTAAAAAAAGCTTCTTCATGCCTGGCATCAGGGACAGCAGCGCAGATAGCGGGCAGTAGCTGTATCACGTAGCAGGTTATGTGAGCTGGGGAAATCCTCTAATACAGGAGCCAGACGAGCCCAGATTCTTCTCTCCCTTTCAGGCAGGGAAGCAGGGGAGCCTGAGCAGAGACCTGTCGGGCTCTGCACTTCTCACCTTGACTCTTTCCCTTCTTTGGACAGCAAGCTCACTGCATCCAGGGTCACGTTTGATATAGAGATGTCATTGCTTGCAGCAACGTGGGACTGAATGTACTCCTTTGCTCCTAGACTGCGCTTGAGTTTCTGTTCAGCTGTAAAGAGACCGTTGTCTTTGAATCTCTGCAATGGCGTCAGAGGTAAAATGAGAAGGTAGAAAGTGTGCTAGATTGGTAACAAAAGAAATATGTAATTTAATGACATAACAGGGAGTGATTAGGTTGGAAGAGTTAAATGCCCCTGCTCCCTGGAAGGGGTGTAAGCAGGACGTGTGGGCATTGTCAGCACGATGGCATGGCCAAGTAGGGAGGGAAGGAGTGGAAGGAAGGATGCCAGGATAACTTGGAAACCTGGTCTAAAGACCTGGTCTAACTCTGCCTATAATGATTATTAGGGATTTATAGGGTTAGCATTTAACCAATATGATAATTTACAGAAATTTTCAATTTATCTTTTTTTTCTTCTTTTTTTGAAAGGTTAGCTTTAATAGTGCATGTGTTTAAATAGCTCCAACTTTTCTGGACTCACAGTGTTATATTTAGTACATTGAGAGTATTACTTTTGATATATTATTTAACTTATATGCAGGCCAGAATAGACCTCAGGATGCCCTTATCCTTCTGTGATGTTTCAAAAGATGGTCCTTGGATTTCAGTGTCTATAGATGTGATCAATTATTTCCCTTTGACAGTGCTATTATTACATACATATTCCACAATTCATGTGTGCTAAATTTGTTATTGATCTTTAGAGTGGAATAAACAGGATGCATTTATTTACATGTTTATACATGCATGAAGAGGTAATTAATTTACTTGCTATCGATTTATTTTCTTTTTGATTCTGGCAGACTGTTCAGCATTACATTTTGTTATTTATGCAGTAATGTTCTGATGAATGTTGTAAAACCAGAACATTAGTAAGCTTATTTTTGCTGTCTTAGTAAATCTATTTGTAAGGTAGATGCTCTAAATGGTAGTCTCTGCACCTATCTTTTTACAGGGGAATGTAAAATAAAATGTTTTTCTGAAATTACAAAGCATAAAAGTGCTGAATTTACTTCAGCATTCTTGATATCAGCATAAAGCCTCTGTGATAGATCAGGATTCCAAATGGTGAGGTATCAATCTGCTAAGTTTAATCAGTGAGGAGTCCCAAAGGTACTCTTCAAATTTTAAAAATTACATTTGCTACTGTACTGGTGTGTATGGCTCCTCTTCTCTACCTGGAGTATTCAGCCAAACCAAGAAAAAATCCCCCAAATTCAAAGCCAAACTGCTCAAATTAGCCTTTTGTATATGCTAACCTCTGAGTGGTTTGAGTTACAGATGCTACTAAACTATGGAGATAATCAAGATTCAGTATGTGTTTATGCTGTCTCATAGACCATACGTATGTACATATTTACTGTTGGACATGCATTTAGATGGTTTGCTCATTCATTAGCCAAGTTCTGCATAAGCAAAAGAGAGCCTCTCTGCCCTATTCCTCCTGCCAGCCTGTCTGGTGTGAGGAGGGATAGACATGCATGCTGTGTACCGGGATTGTGTTTACAGCTTGTCATTTCATATTACAGCACCATATAAAAGCAGGCAGAAAGGTTCATTTTTAATAATTTTCTTGTATCAGATGTATCAGATGACCTTTTTTTCTTCTATTTTTCTGCTATTATTTTTACAGATATATTCCGGTGAAGATGAGTTTTGAATGAAACTCAAAAATTTGTAAGATCTTTTGCATCATTTTCAGTGGGTGTTGACAGAAATGGCAGTCTGATTCATAAACATAGAAGAAACACAGATTAGTTTTTATACAGAATTGCATATAATGCACAAAATGAACCACTGTGTACAGCTATTAAAATGCAATAGATTACTCATAAAATAAGAGTCTTTATTTTCAGCAGCTCATTTAAGACACGGGGGATACATTGTGCCAATGTTTATACAGCAGCATGTGTAATGGCTGTGATTCCTCTTGCTGTGATTGTCTACGTTCCTTTTAAGTTTGAAAGGTCTGTTTTGTGATTATCTGAGCATCTGCTTGTACTCAGTAAAATTTGAATTTTGTTCAACGTAGTGGTACTTTCCCATTCTAATACAGAATTCCAAAAGGAATATCGTTCCCCTTACCTTTATGCCCATTTTACAAAGATATTTCAATTAGGAAGGGAAGCGTCTCTCTGAAGTTCTGAGTTTAAATTCTGAAAATAGCACATGGGCTTCTGAATCACTTATGGCCTTTGAAATCATTATTCCATTGTCCAATATTTGTTTTTACTTGAATTAATAATTTCAAACCAGAAGGTAAATAAAAGTGAATAGTTAGGAATTTGAGTAAATATATACACTTCTATGTTAGTATAAGAGGATAAATGCTTAAGAAATGTGGTATAAATTTGGTAGATGAGAAATGTATGTAATCATATGACATTTAGCAGTGATTATTTAATTTTAAAGCATTTACAGTGCAATTTGTGACGATTATATTAAATTATATCACATTTGCAATTCATTTTTTAATTATAAAGTATTGTGAAGAAAAGTACATGAAATTAGCATTTTTGTTTCATTTTCATGTCTGTTATAAAAAAAGAAAAAAAAGACTCTATAGTAAGTGACATGTTATAATGAATTCTTTTATATTCAGAAGAAGAATTTTGCTGTCTTTTGATAAAGAAGTAGTATATAATTTAATATATATTCTTCTGTAACTTGGCAGAGGGCTACCAGAGGGCAGTGCTTGACAGATCCATTCAGCTGCTTTCCAGTTATGGGTAGGGATCTGGCTTTGCCCTCCTCTGCATGCAGAACCTCAGCGTTGGTGAGAAAGACAGTTCCTCTGCCCACTGCTGATAGTTTTGGGAACAGGACCCGGGTGCAAAAGCTGAAACATGTATCTTCAGACAGTTTGAAACCCCAGAGTCCTAGGAACTTAGGCCAAAACCGTGGCTTGCACTGAGCAAGCCACCGGGGTAGGAAGAAAGCACTCCTGTGAGGCAGGTGGAAGGGGTATTTGAAGCACAGCTACCTCCTCACTTCTTCTCTCAGGAGTCAAATGGTCTTAAGTACTTTCTCTGCTCTTGCTGTGTGCTCTTTAGGTAGGATTTAGTACCTTGTGTTCAGGCACATCCTCTCATGTGCCCTTTCAGCTTGCTCTTCACCACTAAGGCCCCCTAGTTCTGCAAGACAACTCCACCTTAATGAAAGAGATAGTGGGGCCTGTCCCTTTAGCAAGGCAGAACTGTCTCCTATCTCCCAGGAAACAATGCTGCGTACCTTCAATACGTAGACTCTGTCTGTTTATATAACCCCATTTGTGCCTCAGAAAACTGTTTCTTTTGTTTGCAAAGCTCGAGTTTCAACCTTTTTTGTCCCTCCATTATCCATACACCTGGGACACGGGACAGTACTCCACAGATTTTATGAATATGCATGCACTAGGCAGGGCTGTAGAAAAGCGCGAGACAGTCGTTAACCTAGAGTGCAGAGGTCCCAGACAGCGTCCAGCTGATGGACCATTCCCACCCGTGTCTGCCATTGACTTTGGATCCACTTCAGTGCAGGCCACTGCCATGGCAGAGATGCCTGCCCCCGATCAGGTCACTCGTGTCTTCCGTGCAGCTACCCGGTCTCCTCTGAAATCCCTACGTAAATTTCCTTGGGAGAAAACTGACAGTGAGGGTGTTGCATCTTACAGTTCCTGTGCTTTGGGCATGCCCTGGATCCCTGCCGACTTCAGCCTGAGCTTTAGGGAGCCTGAGAAAACAAAAGCAGACCCTCAGGGCAAACTGCTCTGAGCAGCTGCATCAATGACATTTAGCCTCTTCAGCAAGCTCTCCTCCTAGTTTAGTTGCTATATACATCTACACCTCTGTCAATTAGCCCTCTATTATGCAGGTTTCACCTCAGTTTACTTGAAAAATAAAGCCAGATAACATATTTATTGGTACTAATGAGTAATGACCTGAGATATTGCTTCTCTACTCATGCCTAATGACTTAAATAACTTCAGCATATTTGCTAAGCTGTAGCTGGCATCTTTGTTTCTGATTTTTTTTTTCCTTCCCTCTGGCCTCTGTTTTGCTGTGAGAAGGTTGAGGCTTACAAGCAAGGCATTACCGGTGCTCAAGTATGTGCTGGGTTTCAGAATGACAAATAATGCATCTTAAAAGCATGTAGGTGGGCAAAGTGACATGTGCTTCCAGGATGAAAACCCTTCCTGAAAGGCTGACTGACCCATCTGACACACCCAGCAAACAGCTCATAACTGCTTCTGTGGGAGGCAAAAAAGTTTCTTTCTTTACATCCTGTCATTAGTAAGTGGAAGAATCCAGGTACTTCTCTTTCTTTCTCTTTTCTTGCAGTGCTTCTGCCTGTCTTCCCATTTGAGATGAAGAGCACCACCCCAGCTCATTTCCTCTCTCCTTTACGATATAGACCAAAAAGAGGGTGGGTGGGTGAAGAGCCCATGACATCTTCCCACCCAGCCTTGGAAGGTGAGAGGAGATGAAGAATCTGGTGACAACTGAGGCTGAGAAGGTAAAATTGCTATATGGAGCTAATGGGAAGGAACAGATGCTGGGACTGGACTAATATGGAAGCTGTACAGTGCAGGGAACTGCTTAATTAGGTTTAATAACAGGAGTTCTAGTTTTTTTAATCCCTACTAAGTGCTCAGTTGTAGCTGGAGTCACTGTGGACTAGAGGAACGTGGTCAGGAAATCATACTTGTCAGGACAAAATCAAAGGATTTTTTAAAAATTTCTTTTAATTAAAGAAAATGAAATGACCATATTTTGTTCTTACAGCAAGTGTGCTGGTGGAATCATTTTATTGCTGACGAGGAAGGGTAACTTCAGTCTTTTTTCTTGGATACTGCTAAGTGACCCACTACTTGAGAATGTGTGTATTTATATGACTTAAGTTATTTATGTTTGACTGATGATATCATCTGTTTTTCTTCTGTGCCATATTTGATGACTGCAGTTTTGATTCCTTTTAGCTGTAAAATTACTTATATTTTAAGGGTAGGTGTGAACTTTAAGTTCTGTTGAGTAGATCTTAGATATGAAGATCTTTGCTCTCTTAACAGGTGAAAATACATGATGGAGGTGATGTTACGCTTTAAACAGACTTCTGACCTCTACACATTACATCTTCATATTAATCCCAACATTTCTATGAGATACAGTGTTGATCCATATCCTAATTTCTGTAGATCATCTACTGTAATGCTACAGTGCAGGTATTAGAATCTCAGCCTGCTGGGTTGGCCAGAGATGCTCTCTGGAAGACGTGTCTTATGGGACTCTGTAGGCATCTTATGAAAGATAGTAAGGATGAGCAATTTAAAGCAATCTGTTGCACTATAGCTATAGAACAATTAACAAGGGCAACTGTGGGAGAAGAAAATCTATTTGAATAATATGAAGGATGTGTGAAAAACTGGAGCTGCTCTGACTTCCTCCATTAGTACTAGACTCTTGTAAGAAAAAAAAATAAAATAGTAGGGGTAGAGAAAAATGGTGAGGCCTGTGATGATATGCACCAGTCAGACTATTCTGACACTGGTATTTGACTATTGTGAAATAGTGTTGGCAATTCCAACTATATATGTATGGAAAACTTTTATAAATTTTCTGGAACAAAATAAGAATAATCAGTTCTGTTCCTCTGATGATGTATTTTCTTTTACTAGCAATCGACTTGGTGTCATTTACTGTTTTTTTCAGTGTATAACATTTTGAGAGGGAGAGGTGCATGCATAGTGTATTTATCAAGATATCTGTAATTTATTGTCTGAATTTCACATACAATGTATTTGTGTGTCACATATACAAAAATGTATATGTATATTCATTGAGGTTGAATGTTTAAAACTGAAAAAAATAGCAAATCATTTAATTAAGAATGAGAAAACATATCGTTTAACAAAATGCTTTGTAAATGCTGCAGGAAATGGAAAGTGGCCAAATTTCTGTAAATTTATACATGGCCTGTAGTCTGTGTTTAGTCAAAATTCCTCTGAAATTACTGGGAATTCTGACAAACCAGGACTGTGGGGAGAAATTCTGGCAATTCTGAACTTAACAGAAGCGGCATATTGGCTAGAATGGCAGCAACATTTAATCACAGAATGCAAACCAAAGACAGGAAAAGGATGTGCAGTTAACCTGATTGCTCAAATTTTATATAAATTTAGGTATATTTTAGATACACATCTTAGAGGATGTGGACAAGGGAGAAACTTGACAAAATTGTTGCCACTCTCATGAACAGTTTCAGTTCTGACTGTACATGTGTGGCTTGTCCTTCACCTTTCTATCGAGCACTCTCACAGATGATGCTTTGAAAGAACAGGTTAAGTAAAGACTGTAATGAACTATAGATTTATACTTCATAAGTTATGCTTAGTGTTCATCCTTCCATTGAAAAGAAATTTCTTGCTGCTGGGGGTTTCAGCTAAGTTCTGTTTTACTCAAAGGGTAGCAATATTTAGCATAGCTTGGGGAGGGCTGTAAGGACAATGGATATATATTTCTGTGAATCCATCACCAATTCCTCTCATGAAGGCATGGCAGCTGCATAGTATGCGAAGAATATTCTGTCACTGCAATGATGTAAATACAAGTGTAATCATAATGGCAAAAGCTGCTTTCTTTGGAAGGTGATGACCATCTGATTAAGCTGAAGCCCTGATGTAAAGCAGAGACCATAATCTCTCTGGACATTCACTGAAAGGGAAAGGGTGACCTAGACATCATTTGCTATTCATATAGTTAAAATTTTTTAAACAAAAATACTGACCTTTTTACATTTTGAAGATTTAAAGGACTAATGGCACTTGGTGGTGAATATGATGTACCTTCACAGTTGTAATTATTCTCTGTTGTTGGGAAGTCTGTGCTGTTAACTGATAAGAAATCAAAACCCAGTTATTGATTCCCAAGTAAAAAAAAAATCCATGTGTTCATCTGTGTTAAATGGACACGGCTTCATTGATGCTGATAAGTATGTTTTATCAGCTAAAGGATTGGCCCGGGAAGCATAATCATTTTTCAGCAGCAGTTAAATAATTTACAGACCTGGAATTTTCCATGGTGGATCAGCTATTCAGAATATTCCTGCTTATCCCATATAGCACTTTGGATCTTTGAACTGGTTGAGAGACATACCAAAAAAAAGAAAAAATAATTAAAATAGGCAATTAGACCCTTTTAGCAGGCAAAACACAGCACACTTCCCTCAATCTGACTGTTCAAGCCGGCTGTTCCTCACAACACATTCAGTCTCAGAATCTGTCCGTACTCAGACACTGTCTCTCACTAAGAGACACTCTTATACCTTGCCATCTGTGATGTGCTGCTGCCTGTTCCCATGGTAAAAATGTCTCCCCCAGTTTTGTCATATTTGACAGTTATTTCCATTGAGATTGGTGATGGAGTAAGCTTCAGAAATGTGTTCCTATTCCCACTTCTTTCCTTGGCTTGATCACGTCTCACTTTCATATGTAGTCCTAAGTGACTTTGGTGGGACTTCTATAAGGATGAAGATTGATGTACAGAAAAGGTTGTGCTAGAACCTTGTCATTAGGTAACAGTGTAGAAAGGCTTTGCTTTAAACTTCCTATGTTCTATTGAACTTCTGGCAGAGTCTCTCATCTTCAGTAGAAACCCATACATATTAATTGGACGCTATTTGTATAAATTTTCAGAAATACATAGCAATGATGATGGAGGAAGATGGAGTGAAAGGCCAAGAAATAAAGAACTGTCTGCAATGATAATAAATAGCATGGGTGTACTGTACGTGGGCAAAACACACTTTTCCGAGGAACAAGGAAATGATAACATTATGATATACTTATTTCACTTGGATCTATCAGCTACAACACGTAAATACTAACCTGACAGCTCATACTTCTCTTTTCCCAATCAAATATGAACTTACAAATATTAATCCTGTATTTGTTCCAGTAGAATAGCAAAAGGAGATATGTTAGCACAAATTAGCAACCTCAGTGACTTCTGAAATATTTTTGACATGTTCCTTTGTCACTGTGATGCTAATTTTATGTTCAGTCTTCATCTCATTTCCCAGCTCATCAGTGTTTGCATTTGAGAGCTAAAATAGCAAGCATCAGCAACACGCGGATGATCTCCAGTTCCACGTGTACCAGCTGCAGCACATCTTCAGTGAACGCCATGGATAGAAGAGACTTAGATGTGCCAGAGATGATGCCAGTGCATCTGTGCATAATCTGGATCTTCAGGACCCAGTTCATTCCACTAGCAATATCTACTGATGTCTCCACCACTCCTATCAGCCAGACATTTCAGGTGCCTTGGCCTGTTTTTGTGGATGAGGATTCTTCACTGTAAAAATGTCCAGAATTAATAGCCAAATTGAAAGGGTGTGCTCTTGGATATCGATTCACTAACTCTGTGAATAGCAAAGTAAGAAGCATCCTAATACAAAGATGACTGTTTAGCTGCCACAATCCTAGGTAGGACATCTTAGTAGAAACGTTATAGCCCATTCAAAGAAGGCCTGGTAAAGCAGGGAAGCATGATTTGTAGCTGTGGTAATTATATCATGTCCATAGTACAGCGGGTACACTGCACGTATCCAGACTGTCATGCATGCATGACTTTAAATACATTGTAATAACTTATGCTAGCTGAGGAACTGGCTTGGTGTCGTACGAAAAATAAATTCCCTGGTGATTTGAAAATATGGGCCCAAGCCTTGCTGGCTGGAGTCTCCGTTAATGATCTGAGAAATATCTGCAAATCTAAAGCAAATATATGAAGCCTGCAGGCTTACCACAGTAGTTTTGGGAGTATATGTTTTCAGAAGCCTTGCTGAATACATTTATGGACTATGCGTGTGTGTCTGTACTTTCCGTGTAGGTGTGGTTGTCAATATTGTGCTTGACCTTACTGTGCAGTTGCTTTTAGCATATGCTAGTCAAACAAGCCATCAGGAAATCCATTTTCTAAGATGGGGCCTTCTGTCAGAGAATTATTTTATATGAAGTTACTGTTATTCCTTGTGACTGTGCAGTTCTCCCAACTGAGAGAAATGCATTGAATGTTCAGGGACAGGAAGGGACATTGTGGTTTCACAGAAAAACAGTAGCCATTAGCAATAATAATCTCTTTCCACTTGGGGGAAAATATTCTAGGAATTTACCTGTAGGTCTCTTTCTGAAGAAGCTCATCTGTACCCTGTTAGCTCCCTGCCTGGTGTAGGAGCACAGCAAGCATTCTGTGTATTATAATTTTCAAGTGTGGATGTTCTAGAAAATGGAGAGAATGCAACAATGTGTGCCTTTTCTGTTAAATCAGCAGAGGTTTAGATCTTCTAATTAAAGATTTCATACTTGCTTCCCTTAGCTTGCACAGTTTATCAGAAAACCCCAATTTTTCCATCGGTGTTTGCTATCATAAATGTAACAGAAAGCAAATTGTAGCTCGTAGATCTGGTACTTCAACTGTTTTATTTTGATGTAACCCTGTAGGAACTCTGTGAAATCTTGCTGGTTTACAGCAACTGATGATTTTATGGTGGTAGTCGCTGCAATATATAGTTACATGATTGTGTCATTTTATAGTCTTGTCAAGAAGGCATTTCTAGTAGCATCACAAATTGTTCAGAGAAACCTGCCAGGCTCTCAGTGCATCTAAAAGAATATTTAGAAATATTCATGTTCATCATTTTGTATTAATTCAGGCATGCAATGCTTGACTTGTTTGTGTGATTAAGTGTTGTTAAGACTTTGTACTGTCACAGAATCAAGTGCTTCGTGTACTTTTTTTGACTGCAGAAGAGGATTGCTCCTATTAGAAGGCAATGTGAATAAATAGTAGAGGCAAGATTAATGCATCACCATAAACTGCAGTTATTAACCAACGTAAAAAAGCTACAGAGAAGTGGAGCATCAGGGTGTTTTTTCAGCAGAGACAGTACAATTTTCTCAATGCCTTTTCTGATGGTATACAGGTTACTGTCCTTTTGTGGAAATCCTGTTGTTAATGCTTTTTTTTGTCTATATTGCGCTGCCATTGCTGCAAGATGACCTCTTTGTTGTTTGGAATGACAGTCTGGTATTCCTCCGTGCTAGGGACTTTTTCAGTAGAGAAAAGAGAGACCTTCTCCTCCCAGAAGACTCCTGTAGCCATGGGGAGTCACGCTAGACAAACTCTGTGATGGGAGACTATATAGTTTTGAGAAAGATTGTGCAGCTCGAACACTTAATTCCCGATTTTGTGGGCTGATGACAACTTTTGGAAGTTGTAGGCAAAACTGTCTCATATCAATGAAGTTCCTAAAGTAGATTCAGATCTGTGAGGGACAAAATCAATGTGGAGTAATCTTTCTCTGTCTTTCTCTGTGACTGTGCCTTTTGGTTAGCACCTCTCTGATTTGTGATCAGTTACTTCTGGAAAAAATCTTTTTCTGAATTAATAATTCATCTGCTTGGGAATCTTAACAAGTTACCTCAACAGCTAACTTCCTCAGACCTGCCTCTAGTACTCATTCTGAGTCTTTAGTTAGTAATGAAACTAGAGCTTACTGAGGGATCCGTTTGGCTAACCCAAGAGACATTGCTTTCTCTTTGAGAAATTGACAGAAAGTTACACTAAATTCTGTTAACTGTGGAAGTCTCTGAAAATCAAAGCGCCTTTCCTCATTTATTTTTATTTCAGAGCCTTATCTTTTCTTTGAGTTATTCAAGTTAGTGATTATATGATCTTTGTTATTGCAGGCTACTAAGAATAATTTTACAGTTTAAGGACTATTTATTTGGTTTTTCTTTTTCTGCATGGTATCATTCTTTATTATATCTTGTTATGTCCTGGAAAAGCATCTGAAGAAGTGCTATGAGGTATTTCAGTGACGTAAGTGGCAGTTTTGTCTTTATGTCTCATTATCTGAAAGACAGCATCTCCAGCAGCACAGAAGTATCTCATCCTGCCAAGGCCCAATGTAGAACATAATGTGTGAAAGAGACTCAAAATGAGGAGAATGGATCTCTTTCTTGCTTAAAATGCTATGAATTTTATTCCTTTAGGGTAAATGACTGTATTTTATAATTCCAGTTCTAGGGATAATAAAGAATTTTAAGCCACTGAAGTGACAGGACAGTACATCCGTGTGAAAAGTGAATCATTTAGGGAATAAAAATGAGCAAGATCACTCCAAATTAAGTGCATGAGCCCACAGATTGAGTTATTGGTTTGATGCTAGAAAATGTGATCTCATGGTTTGAAACTGATTGGATCTGGCTCTGAAGCAGAGACAGTAGAAACTCTGGTATCTTGCTTTCACCTTCTGGGCTGTCAGCAGTGTCTTCCAGAGCCAGAGACCTAGAAGTTGAAGGGTCTAAGGGCAGCTCTGTGACATGCACAACCCGGTGCTGAGGACATGAGGACCTCTGCAGTCAGCCCACCCAGAGATCCTGCTGGCTGTGGGATCCTGTCCTGGTTTCAGCTGGGATAGAGTTAATTTTCTTTCTAGTATCTGGTAGAGTGTTATGTTTTGGATTTAGCATGAGAAGAATGTTGATAACATGCTGATGTTTTCAGCTGTTGCTAAGTAGTGTTTAGACTAAATTAAAGATTTCTCAGCTTCTGATGCCCAGCCAGCAAGAAGGCTGGAGGGGCACAAGAAGTTGGGAGGGGACACAGCCAGGGCAGCTGACCCAAAGTGGCCAAAGGGGTGTTCCATAGCATGTGACGTCATGCCCAGCATATAAACTGGGGGGAGTTGGCCAGGGGCACGGATTGCTGCTCAGGAACTGACAGGGCATTGGTCGGCAAGTGGTGAGCAATTGCATTGTGCATCACTTGTTTTGTATATTCCAATTCTTTTAGTATTATTATTGTCATATTATAATTATCATTATTATTTTCTTCCTTTCTGTCCTATTAAATGGTCTTTATCTCAACCCATGAGTTTTACTTTTTTTACCAATTCTCTCCCTCATCCCACTGGGTGGGGGGGGAGTGAGTGAGCGGCTGCGTGGTGCTTAGTTGCTGGCTGGGGTTAAACCGTGACAGATCCCCAGCCCCAGCTTAGATGGGCGAGGAATGTCTGCACTCACCTAGCAATTGTGTTAGTGCCTGAAAGCTGACCAGTAAAATTGATATTCTGTTGTCAGGGCCAATGGTGATAAGAATATGTATTGGATTGTATAGAGCCAGACGCTGGAAGCTTGCAGAGGAGGTTGTTTTGTTTCGGTGGGGGATAGGGCTTTTAAAATACATATTAATTAGAATTGGTTTGAATTTGGTAGTAAAGTTTAAATTTAAACTTTTATTTTCAAACAGCTTTTTGGAGTGTCACTTTTTACAATGACCCAAACGCTAATTAAAGTGAGCCCTGCTATGTGTTACAATGTCTGGAGAGGTCGCAAAGGGAGAGTGGCTGACAGGTTATTGATTTCAGGGCCTAAAAAACATTCCATAACTATTATCTGTAGTTAACAAATCCACAGAACTCATGCTGATTAATTTCCTTATCTGAAGGCCATTCCTTTTCATACTGTAAATGATATCTAATGCTCCCTGAAGGCGTCTATAATTTATAGATTTTATAAGTGAAAATGAATGCATTATTTTCTTGCCTTTTTGTGATTCTGTTAAGTTATTCACAGAATATTCCATTTCACTACAATTTATGCTTTTACCAGCATTTTGATGTTTCACTGTAGAAGAAAAAAATGAGCCTTTTATCATTCATATTGAAAAAAAAAGCCTAAGCCTTAATCCTCTCAGTCTGTAACTGTTATTTGATCTAAAGGATGGCACTCATAAAGTATAGAAAGGCCAGGGCTAAAACACTCTTTATGGTGTAAATGTTACAGTGCATCTCATATTTATCGAAGGCACTATCATTATGCAGAGCCATTATAGTGGACATTTGTGGCACTGTATCAAGCAGTGTCTCTGAATTTTATGTCAGCTCTATGAGCCTGAATGAAGTACCTGTATCTTTTCATTATATTCCACTTTTCCTCCTATTTAAGTCAACTCCCTGTGGAAGACTGTGTTGATGCATAAATATATACAGCTGCAGCAAAGGAATTAATGAAGACCGCAAGCATGGAAGTGAAACTGTATAAGGTCTGGATGGGTTATCATTAAAGCGTACATGTTGCTTTTTTAATTATATTTTTTGTAGCATGTTGTGTACCATCCTCTGTTCATAGGTTTGACTCATATTTAAGCAATGTTCTAGTGCTGTGTTCTAGATCTTTTAGCTCCTTATTAGGAAATACAAAGTAATGTCTATTGCTTATTCAAAAGGATTTTCCCAACGTTGCTTTTTCTACGGATCACTACTGTGAAGTAGTTACAAAGCTGACCAAGCAGAGCACGTACATATTCCTCATAGGTTTAGGAATCCCCAGTTTTCGTGAAGCTGGTTATCATTCAGAAAAAAATGAATTAATAACTACAAATAAATGACACTCTGATATTGACATTTTCCTGAAAGTCTTAGTCTCATGTAGGGACCTGGGGAATTGTGTCAAAGGCAGGCAAATGAAGAAGGGAACGTGTGCTCCTTAAGGCGGTTCCTTTACTGAAATAACTGCAGCACTCTAAAACCTCCAGAAACCTGGTCCAGCAAGGGAAGGTCACAGATAAGAGCTCTGCCTCCTCCACCTGAACTTGCACTGCGCCCTCTGGCGAAGTGTTTCATTTCAAGGAAAACCAAGATCTCATTCTAAAGTTCTGTTTATTAAATGATACATCTTATCTAATTGCCTGATTCATTAGGAACTCTTTCTGGTACACATTTTCTGCATACAAGAAAAATAATATTAATTAAATCAAAAGATAAAACAAAGCCTAAACTACTAGATGTAAATCCACCTTTACACAGTACATAATACGCTGTACAAGTTTTTTTCTAGTATAAAAGATTGTCGTATTTCAGAACAAAAAATGGTTAATAACAGAGAAAATGGAGGGAAGTTTCTTTAGTGATTAAGTATTCCACAGTTGTCAAATATATGAATTCTTCTGGTTCTGACCGTAGTTGAAAGCAAGCTAGCTGCTGTTATGTTGGTCTGGCTTGCGGTTTTATAGTTGGTCAGAGTTCTGAAATGCTAATACACTGAATTTTTTAACTTTCAATTGTCTTTGTAGCTAGTAACTAAAAATTTCAAAGAGAATGGTAGAGTTTTTGTCCTTCCATCTTGGACCATATTTTTGATTTGCTGCAGTCAACTATATGTTGATTCCATTTTAACTGTATTATTAAAATACTGGCAATTTTCTAAATTAAAAGTGTTAATTCTTTCCTGACATTTTTTAAAAAGTTCTACTATTTAAATTTTCATTTTCCTCAGATGTATCTGTTTACACTCTGTGGTATAACTGCATTGTCATGTAAGGGTTTATGAACCTAACTGGAATAAATTCAAACATTTGAAACTCAGAAGAAGGTGACAGTGACAGTAGCTAAAATACATTCAAGCACACTTTAAAATTTGCCAAATGGGGATTTTCACAGAGATGTAAAGAGTTTCTGCTACAGGACTGGAGCTGTAGTTAGCTATTCCAAATGTTACTAGTTATCCTAATTACTACTTTTAGTGTCTACATATTGTTTGCAAAAAATAAAAAGAAAGAAAGAAAGAAAGAAAACCTTAAAACTCTACTCTCCACTGTTGGGAAAAAACCCAGCCTAAATAATTTCAAACAATGATAAATTTACTCTCCAAAATGCACTGTAGTACTCTGTACGTTGCAATGAAATGGATTGCAAACAAGTATGTTTTAAGGCCACGTATGACCACTGGATTTCAGGGAGAGAGGGTGACTGGGAAATCACTGAGTCACTCAATTCTCCTGCCCACTCTTTCCCAAATAGCCAGCTGATTTGAACTCACTGAGTGTTAATAGTTCAGAAGATTAAGATTATGGCACACAAGACCAGGAAAACTAAATATTTGCTCAGTATAGTGTAGGATCAGGCTTGTTTTATGTAAGGAGTCAGGCGAAAAATTTGTGAATATTCATCTAGAAATGAAACATCACTGTTCTCCTAAGTGGCACCCTTCAGAAACGGGCCTTTGCTCTCATCTCGGAGAACTGCTTGCGTTTTGGAGAAGCCAATGCAACTACTGAACGTTGAACTGGAAAAAAAGGAGTTGTTTCATCACCGCGTATCTAAACTCTCAGGTTTTCTGTTACCTGTTTGATGGTACTGTTTAATTTTTCTGTTGTTACGTGAATTATAAATGTAACGAGAGAGAACTCCTTTGCTTTTGCTGCAGGCGGTGTTTGGTACCGCAAGCCTGCTGTCTAAACCCCGATGCGAGTTGCAGGCTGGATGTATTACGGCCTGTCTCCCTCGCCTCAGAGGCGCCGTTGAAGGCACAGCGAGGAGCACGGTGTTTCTCTCCTGCGCCCTGGCCTAGGAGCCGTCCTCGGAGCACTCGAGGCACTCTCGCTTAATAGGCTGCAACCAGCAACCAGCCTCCCGCAGCCCAGGCACGCGCGGTCGCGCGACCTACTGCAGCGCGTAGACATGCCTTCGCCGGCACAGGCGCCCTTGGCGCAGGGCGTAGGGAGGGAGGGAAGGAAGGTGGGGAACGTGCTGCTGGAGGAGGAGGTAACCCCAGCTGTCATCCAGAACAAGGGGCTGAGCGGGGCTCTCGGCAGCACCGGGCTGCGGTGAGAGCCGGTTAATGCAGCCTGACAGGTAAGGGAGGAACGGAATCTCAGCACCCGGCAGGCAGAGCATTTAAAATGGTAATACAGTCAGCCCTCGTCTCATCTCTGTGCTGACACTCCTCAGCATTTGCCTGTGCCGCTCATCCCCTGCACGTTGTCAGGTGGATATCAAAACAAGCACGGCAGGCAAATAAATACGGGAATCTGAGCAAATATTCTCTCTCCTGCAGGAATCGTAGACAAGCGTGACTGACGGGAGCTCACTGCTACTGATGATCGCGTTTTTATGCTGTGACTACGCTCTGTGGGTTATTTCTTGTTATGCCCTGCATTTCAGGGGACTCATATAGGTTCTCTGGTAAGCTCCCCAGGTCATATCCCTGTTTAAGAATATAGTTTTAACGCGCTGTGTTAACATCAGATAGCCCTCTGAATGATTTCTCTGAAGCGATTTCAGGGATAAACCTTTGTGGCTTAACGATGAAAGTGTATCAGCTGGGACTTAATAGATCACCTATTAATATATCGGGTCACTTGAATTGCTGCTTTCATAGTTTTTCTGCTTGAACTGACTGTATCTAGGATTAGATGGAAAACCAATCGCACACAGATTTGTTTTTGCATTTCAAACTTCTATGCTCAAAACCAGGCAAAGTCTGTGAGGTCTTCATGTAACTGTTATTAATAGAAGTGATGCCTCATGGCCTGACCACAACCTGTGGCATAGACGCTATTTTCTCTGAAGTAAGGCTTGATATGTTTCTCTGTTGTAGGCATAAAAATTAACATCTGTGGTAGTTAAACAACTGGTTTTTTCTAAGTCTGTAGTCGTAGACACGAGCGTCAGTATTCTACATCTCTGTTGCAGGGCAAACGACATAGATTACCTTCATCTGGACAGAGTTTTACCAACCTCGGTAGGCTTTGGATCAGGTGCATTACTATTCTAGTTCTTATTTCAAAATTGGGAATACTAATAGTTGTCCACAAAAGCAGGTAGACGAATGAAAAATTAGTTCTTGTTAATAATGCACTTTGAGGTTATCGCACTGAACAATTCAATGCTGCAATGGGGGAGAAGGCACAGATTTTAGGTGCTCTAACTGTCCAGCTAATTAGGGCTTTCATCTGGGTTTTATTGCAGTCAGCTGTACAGTGAAGGCGTGGTGGTTGTGTCATCAACCTGTGTGGTACAGATTGTGTTTCAGGGAATGCAAGTTTCTGACTTTCCCAGCACTTTGGGTTGCTTTATGAGTTGAGATAAACACAGAGGAATTTGAGTATTTGCCTGAGCTGCGTGCATGTTGTGTATTTCCAGGACAGGTCTGGCACAGTCTTCTTGAGAAAAGCTTTCTAAATGAGAATTTTTGCATTTTTTCTTTCAAATGAGGAAACGTGAAAATATTTTGAAAACAGCAATTTCCTGGTGTTTCTGCAGTTCTTATATTGGCTCAGCTGGAAATGAGCAGCGAGAAGCACACTTCATCTCTTCAAAAGTGTTTCCACTGAAGCTTATTCCTTAAAGAAGGTGAAGATTCCAGAAGGTTCATATTTTGCCCAAACCAGTTTGTTCCTCGTCTTCTTTCTTTTAGAGGTAGACCAGAGGGAAATGCTTGACTTGAACAGGCCTGAATTTTGTATATATTTGATCAAGGCATTGTAGTCCAACTTTACCAGTTCAATGTTTATAAACTGTGTTTGTTCAAAATCCTTTATGGCGATTTAAACAAAGTGTCCTTTCTACTGTATGAAGTTTGGTTCCTTTGGTTAATGCCACACAGAAATGATTTATATGCAAAATCTGGAAATTAGGATCGGAAGTAGTGTATTTTGCAGTGCCTGCATATTCTACTTGAATCCGTTTGAAAAAACCCCTTTCCTCTCATGGCTACAATGGAGAATGTTGCACATATATACTTAGCATTTTTTGAGGCAAGAACCTACCTATAGTTACTGATATACAGACTTCATACATACAACTTCCTGTTGGTATACAGCCTGCATGTATTCTGTTTCAGTGTCTCAATGTATCTGCTTGTGGTACCTCCTTGCACTCGGTAGAAGTCCAGTGTCTCTTCCAATAAATTTGGATAGTCTTTGGACAAGTATCCAAATGTATTGCTTTATTAAATTAAGCTCACAGGTCTCTCTGCTGGGCTCATCCAGCTTGCAATCAGAGGATATTTCTCCAATTCTGTGATATTTCCAACTGGATTGCAGGCAATGTTTTGGTTAGTGTGTGGAAATGATGCTTGAGAGTTAGATGGAAGTGCTAACAATTTGTGAAAGATTTTTTTGCATCTTTGAGCAGATCTCATTTAAAATAATTTCTTTTATTTAATGCTAGTTAAAAGAAAAAACCCACAACGCTATTCTCCCTCTCCCAAACCTTTTAGTTACTCCTAGAGACCATTTAATTGAGAGAAAAAAGAATAGTTTTACTTTTTCTGTTTGCAGAAAGAAGCAGTAAGAGAATCATATTATTTCAGGCTGATATGATTAAGTATGAATTAGCCTTTTAACTATTTCATATTTACACATTTAGTTTATACAACAGTTATTCAGCCCATATTTTGGAGGAAGAAAATGGGTAAATGATATTAAGGTAATTTCCATTTTTGAAGAAATAACCCTCTGTTCGTGAAGCAAATGTCTCTCTCTCCTTTTTACAGAAACGGCATTTTTATGAATGAAAATTAAACATCTTTCAAAAATTGTACCATAAGACATTTCTCTACACAGCATGCATTTACCCTGACTGCAGCAATTTAATGGCAAAGAGGAAAGGACATTATAGCTGTTTTGTTAACTGTGATATTGATAAGAGATTCTCCTTCTTCACAAGCTGTTTGAATTTCTAGTCTGAGTACTATTTCATTTGTACTGGTTGTTATTTGGTATGTTTTGAATCACTCTCAAGGAATTGTTTTAGAATTCTTGTATTTGATTTCATAATCTATGAGTCATTTCATTATCTCGTATGAGGTCCTAGACATTTGTACCTTTCCCCTCCTGTGGTTTGATGTACAAAGGAAGGGCAGACTTCTTAAGTCTGCCAGACATTTTACATACTGTGCAAAGCTCTCTAGCCTGTTCATTGAGATAAATACAACATTTGCGGGTTGACGTATGTGGATTTGTGTAACATTTGGTTATGGTATCACTTAGCTAAACAGTTAGGGGAGTTTAGGATCTTGCAGATTTTGCATCTTTGAAGTTGTTACTTGAAGTTACTTGAAATTCCAATTTCATGGGTTTTTTCAGCTCTTTTTAGTTACTTTATCTATTTGTGCATCATTATAGACAGTCTAGCAATAGTCTGCATGGTGTATACACAGTGTAATATTTTTCTGTAACAAAACCCACGAAATCCTTGCTGCAGATCATTTGCTTTTTTAAATTTTTGCAGCCACCCTATTCTAATCTTACACTGCTCACCTAAAGAAACCTGTAATGCACTCAGCTTTGGAGTTCTAGAAACAGCTTTTTGATGAACTGTTTATTTATCCACTGTTAATTTTTTGTCATTAGAGGCTTTTGAACTTAACAAGCCGCTTGCCATAAAGGAAACATTTAAGTAAACAGCTTCCAAATTCAGCAGTCCATTGGGGTGATTTTTATAAAGTGAACTCATGGGTACCTTTCACTTCTTGAAGCAAGGTCTCCTGTACAGTTATTGCACTTATTCCCTACAAGTCTCCTGGTTCCAGATCAGGACATCGTGTAAGGGGAGGCAGGGTAACTGGGCAAGGCTCGTCTTGGTCTTATAGGTGCAGCTCTAATTTTACACTAGAAATAATTTTTCATTCCTGTGTCCTTCACCAATCATCCCACTCTTCCTCAGGTCTGCACTTCCCGCCCCCTCCCCCCCCCCCCCCCCCCCCATGTATCCCAAACAAGACACAGCCCTTGTGCCCCTGTTTCCCATTGCCCTCTGTTCCTCAACTGCATATTCTTCTTCTCCCTCCCACTTCCAAACCTCTACCTTTCAAGAAGATAAATGTAATTTAGGCTTAATGAGTGATGAATCTCATGTTTTCTACTAATTGCTCATTCTCTCCCATCTTTGCCCAGGTGGCAGGGTGTAGGTGGGACAGCTTTGTTTTTGAAGTAATTCTTTGTTTTGACAGGGGCCTGTTTTTTTAATGTAAGCATTTCTGGAAGCACATGTTCCCAGAGGCAAGGCTCTAGAAGAATGACTTTCTTTTGAAAGGTGGAGGTTTGCAAGATTAGAGTTGCTTCTTGGTGCTTGTAGAAGTTCACTCCTTAGCCTCAGGCTGGCTCAAAATAAGTCGTGCACAGGTAGGCTTTATTTCTGCAGTTAAGACCTGCCATTGTACTTCAGGTATGGAGCTGTCAGCCTTAGTCCTTATGCTTTAGACAAACATCAAAAAATACCTTTCACCTGCCCACTTCTTTCAAAGGAGAGGAAAAAGAAATCAGTGTTAAGAAGTCTAGACCCTTGAAGCCCGTCATCAACTGGGGTGGTGCAAAGGTCAAAAAGTTATTAAGACCCCAAGCTACTTCCCATTGCCAGTCTGACTTGTGACTTCAGTGTGGGTTGAATGAGTTCCTTAGAAAATAAAGCAGCTTTGCAGCTGATGGGTAAGCTCTATGGCAAGCAGAAAAGATTATTGTAATATTTTAAAAGAAGTGTTTTCTATCTGACCTCAGAAGTTGTAATTAACCTGTGTGAGGCCAGAGCTATGTATTATGAAAGAGTGAAAAGTATCTATGCTGTCTGTAGAAGAAGCAACTGATGTATTTTACAGGCAGTGTAGCATTTTAAAGTATAGACTTTTAAGGCTTTCATTTTAAATGACAGTGGCATGATCTGTAACTGCAATATACTGCTGTAAACCATCTTTACCATACTCTGTATTACCTCTGTGGCTGTCTGTTCCTCAGTGGGATCTGGAAGAATAATTCAGACAAATTTCATTTTTGTTGCTTCACAATTCTTCACCAAAATAATATGCTTACCTAACAGGTTAACAAGTATGCCCTGTTCATTTTCTTTTTATTGAAAAGATTTAACAGGTCCTAGAAAGTACCTTCCAAACCTCACAGTACTCTCCAGGTCTTGCAGTAATAATAATGTTCCCTCTCCCTTTTCAGTCTTTTTTTCTCTATTGCTCTCCTACTTTATTGTCACACTCAGCCTTTTTTAACTCCTGACAGGATGCTGCCTTCAGTCCAGTCCCTCCAGCAATCATATTATGTGGGTTTGATTTTATGGTTTGTTATGTATATAACAATGTATTAAACAAGAATCTTAGCAGGAATAAATCATTCTACCAACTTCACTGGTGCTGAATATTTGAACCAGAATGTGTGTAAGAGTTGAAATTACTTCCTACTATCTACAGATGGAAATGTTGAAATTACAGGACTCTTAGTTTATATAGTATCTAAAGAAGGTAGGTGTAACAGCAATGTAGAAAACTCAATAGGTTTTTCCCCTCTGGTTTTATTAAAAATACTCTTTTGAAAACATGTTTTATATACCATTTTAAATATGAGAAACTTAGAATATATCAACCATACTTCCATGTATTCTTCATTATTCTGTAAGAATAATGAAATACATGAGGTCTTCTGGTGGGGTTAATTTCTCCTGTTGATTAGATACTCAGTCTTAATAGAAATCAAGATACAATCTAATGTGCAAGAAACACAGACTGTACTTTCTTATCTGATTATTTGTCCTTCTGCTTTTGAAATTAGCTCTCTGAAATCCCAAACTGTGTTCATAAATTCTGCATAAATGTAATGCCAAAATACATATTCCTTCATCTCTTATGTGTCTCGGGAGTGTGAGAGTGCTACTAAATCCAGACAGGTAACTCTTTAAATGACATAGTGTGGATTTTTTAAGACTAATAAACATTCCAGAAAACAGGGTTTTCTCTGGTTTCTACTTATTCATGTTAATGCAGATAAGCTATGGGTTTTTTTTGAATCACAGCAACGGCAAAAAATCCAAGAACAATCTAAATTTGTGTGACCCGCCTAGTGTTTGTTTGTTTGTTTCTTTTAAATTGTAAAAGATTCTGTTTTGTTTACATGTTAGAAGATTCTGTTTACAAGTTTCAGTCATCCAGTCAGGAGTGAAAGTCTGTATAGCTTAAAGGGCCACTTGCACACTGTAATCAACAAGCATCAATTATCAAGAATGAACAGTAAACACAGAGAGCGTAACTAACTCTTTGAGTAAACTAGAAGGTGAATATTTGCACATAATGAATGCATTCAGAGATATCACAAATATCAAAGAAAAAATAGGTGTTGTACCTTTTTTCGTAATTGTTTCCATAGTCTCAGTGATTACTTTGCGCACCACCTCAAATTCTGTATTCACTGAAAACAAAACCTAAATTATAAGCTTGCCCTTTGAATTTTCCATGTATACCAAATGCTTTAAAAGGAATTTCTGATACTACAGTACAGCTTTGTCCCTGTTCATGAATTTTCTAGACTTTGTATTTTTCTCTTTAAGTAAATCTGTCTAAATGTCACTGATGTGTCGTAGACCACATAACCTTAACTCCAAGGGCCAATAGTCTAGCTTGAGGCTTCGATGCAAGAGACTTCATGGTACACCCTCCCACAGTTCTGCTTTCCTAAGCATCCAGTCATTCCAGGAGTTGCTTCCTTTCCCTGTACATAGGACTCATTACTGTGGAAAACAAAGAAGGGGAGGTTGTGGTGGTGATGGTCGTGGAGGTGGGAGGCTTGTCTCCCTCTGCTTGAGGAGTCAGGAAGGTGGGAAGAACTATAAGGTCCCTGTCAACCCCAAAGTTATGTCTCAGCATATCAGACGTAACTACTCTGTTTGGATAGCTCTTCTGCCTTTCTGTCTGTGCTCCACCCCAGGGGGCTATCGACCTCCTTTTTACTCCAGCCTTTTACCCTGTCAAAGTGTATTGGGTCTGGCTGAGATGGAGTTAATTCTCCCCATAGCAGCCCTCATGGTGTCGTGCTCTGCATCAGTAGCTAGAAAGGTGTTGGTAACACACCAGTGTTTTGGCTACTGCTGAGCAGAGCTGGCACAGCATCAAGGCTGGCTCTCCAACTTTTTTGCCCCCCTCAACGGCAGGCTGGGCCTGGTCAAGATCTTGGGAGGGGACAGAACCAGGACAGCTGACCTAAACTAACCAAACAGATATTCCATACCATATGACGTCAGCTCAGATATAAAAGCTAAGTGAAGGGAGATGGAAGCGGGGGGGCACTTTTGACTTCTGGAGCAACCACTACGCGTACCGAAGCCCTGCTTCCCGAGAAGTGGCCAGACGTTGCCTGCTGATGGGAAGTAGAGAATGACATCATTTGGTTTTCTTTGCTTTTGCGTGCGACCTTTGCTTTCACTTTATTTAACTGTCCTTATCTTGACCCACGAGCCCTTTGTTATATTTTCTCTCCCCTGTCCAGCTGAGGAGGGACTGATAGAGCGGCTTTGGTGGGCACCTGGCACCCAGCCAGGGTCAACCCACCACACAAAGGAAGAAACTACTGCAGTAAATTTTTTTTCATTGTACAGAAAAAAAATCTCAGATATTTTGTGTGACCCTAAATTGACCTAAACATTAGAAAATTCAGCCTCCTGTATCTTATTCTTAGTGTCTCTGAGTACCTGTTTTGTTACATACACATGAAGACAGTAGGGGGATTTATTAATTTTAAATACAAAGAGAAGGATTTATTTCAAAGTATGACATTGCTTTGTTTTATTCCGCAAAATTAATTATGATCTGATATTGGTGGATTCAGAGTTCAAAAATGTGGCTGTTACCCAAGTATGAGGTATGACAAATCCCACACAATGGAAAGGCTGATGACGTGTTGTACATTGGGCATGATCAACTGAAAGAAATGACTGATGCCGTCTCAGAACTGTCAGCTGTTATATTTGAGGATTTTTATCTTCTGAAATAAAGTAGAAGTACTCGAATACCATGAGGAGGGAAACAAAGGAGTGGAAGAGAGAGCCAAGGTAAGAAATTTTAGATCAAACCACTGAACTTCAATCTCTAAAAGTATTCAGACTATTTTCAAGCACCTGGAGGGTTGCAAAGAAATCAGTACCAGGCAACATGGATTTGTCCAAAACCAGCTAATTTCCTATTGACAGATAACAGGCCTTGTTTTGAGTTTCAAAGCCATAGGAGTAATGTCTTGAATGTAGTAAGAGGTATCTGTCTCTTTTGACATCTTCATAAATAAGCTACGGAAACATATTCTAGATGAAACTATTAGAAGGTAAATGTAAACCTCATTGATTAACTGTATTCAAAAGGACCTTATCAGTGATTTATTGTAAAAAAAAAAAAAATATCCAGTGCATTCTGGGAGGGTCATTTTTAGGACCATAAGGAAGACATAAATAATGGAATAAAGAATATGCTTGTTAAGTGTATAAACACATTAGAGGACAGGACTTGAATTTGAAATATTCTTGGAAAATTGTAAGAAAAAAAATTGTTGATACTGGATTAATGTAAAATGGATAAGTGCAATCTTCCATTTAAGCAATGGTAATCTACTACACAAGTTCTTTTTGGAGAACAAGTGGTAGGTTTTGTGGGAAAGGACATGGAATTTCTAGTTAGTCTGACTGTAAGTCAACAGCATCATGCCATTGCAATAAGCAACAGGCACAACCAAAGGGATGTCTGTGACGCAAAAAGTTGTTTTCTTCTCTACCCAGTTTGGTGAGATATCAGTAAGAGTGGAGCCTCCAGTTTGAGGCAGCACACGACAGAGTGTGTGGGGGAGAGCAGAGAGAATAAACAGTGGGCAGACTGTGTGCAGAAAGGAGCTGGAGTAATTTAACCAAGAAAAAAAAAGAAGAAAAGAGAGAATGAGGAAACACAAGGGGAGAGTTTTGAGCATGCAAAAGACAGTTGCAAAACACAAGGAGGAACAGAATGAACTTGTTGGTCTCCTGAGGGCCCTGTTAGATCTATTTGTCATGATTCTGGACAAGCATCTCTGCAGGCCACTTACTTTTTGCAGTTTTTGAGTACAAGTAGAATTATGGTTTTGTTTTTAATACCATGTGCATATGCTCATCTGTGTGCTTTCTGAGTTACTCTTAAAGCTTTGGGAGTTTAATTTTTGGATTAAGGATCAGTTTGCAAAAAGATGCTAGTTTCATCAAAGAGTAAGTGATATTTCGAACTGATCCCCCATTAACCCATTAGTGTGGAAAAGCTTCATTTTAAAGTGTTTGAAGAAGAGTGAAATACATTAATATTTATTTTTGGCTCCTAATGAAGACCCATTGCAGAACTATTGAATCATGTTCACTTGCAAAATGAATCAATTATTTTATACCTTAATATTATTTCTACGTTACAGTGCTTCTGTTTTACAAAATAGCTGGTTTGAAAGGATGCTTAACTTTCTCAATGTGAAAACTTTTGATTATTTTTTTTTTCTTTTGGTGTTCATTTGGTGGGTGAAGCATAGACAGGCTAGCTGACAGGTTGCCAATGATATGTAGCAGGGGAAACATCTCAAAAAATCTGTAATTCAAATAAATAAATGTTCCCTTTTGTGCTAGATCAGCTGAATTTCTTTTTTGGTCTGAGAATAATGTGTCTCTGGAGACTTGCCCAACCTTTCAGCTAGAAGCTGAGGATCTATGTTAGTGATTTCATTGATACTTGATATCAAGTAATTTTTAAAAAGTCCATGTCTGATTAAAGCCAAACATTTATACGTACTCTTATGAGCAATAACAAGCTCAATGTCAGCTCTGATACCAGTATGGATACTCCAGTTACTTGACGATGCTATTACAACAGGGAAACTAATCAATTTCTATCTACTTTCTAATATAATGTTACTGCAGCCCCATCTTTTACAGACGTTTGAAAAGACTTTATGTCGAGCCTCTGATAAACACCAGTAACAAGTGGTGAAAACAGACTTTAGTATAAGGTGATCTTCTGTGTATAGAATGACGCCACTTTTGATTTCGGTAATGGACAGTTTTTCTTCCGTCACCTACAGTGTCCACAGGACCTGTAGAAAGGACTTTTTTTCTGCGTGGTTCTCTGAGGAAGCAGACTTATGGCCATGTCACTGCTGCTGCTGCCACCATGGCTGATTTGGTGGAGGGTCTGAGTACTCATGGCAGTAGAGTGAGTTCAAGTAAGGTGCTAGGTGAAAGAGCTGAAAAAGGTGTGGAAACATGGTACAAAGAAATTTTAAGTAGATCATTATGTTTCAGTGATTATCTATAACATTGTGTTATTTTGCTTGGGTTTTAGTCTCAAAGGGTGATAGAGAATACAGATATATCTTCAAACAGTTATGGTTTTCCTGCTGATCCCATTTCTAGCATGTGTTAAAGCAGTTTGATGGCTGCAGTAAGTTAAGCTATTTGCATACAACCCTGTTGTTAGAGATTGATGGGGGTTAAGGGTTTGTATTAATTAACTGGAAAGTACATTAACTGGAGTGATGACAGAGTTGGTAATGGATAGCTGCTAATTGTTAGGATTAGGGAAGACCATGAATGATTTCAAGGGGGGCGGGGGTGGAAAAATTAACAAGTGGTAGATGGATTTTTATGGTGAAGTGCATTGAAAAAAATGGTAGGAATTAGAAACTGCGGGGCTCAAGATAAATGTAATGACTCAGGAGAAAAATGGTAAGAGTCAGTATGGATAAAGGATTGTAAATTTTTATACCTTTGAGTTACAATGAGAAGAGAAGCTAGATATCATGATGTTTAAGTAATACAATAATATGATATTACAGCCTCATATGAATCATTGGCACATTCATCTCAAACAGTTCTTAGCCTTCCAGTGAAATATGCCTTTTGCACAAGGGCATCATAGTTTGGCAATGAAATCCTGAAAGGACTTGAAACACTCTTCTGTTTTGGAGTCAGGCTTTGAAGGAAGGACAAAGAAAGCAGGGAACATGACAGAGTGAGTAAAATAGTGTATGGCTTATAGATGTACAGAAAGAGCTCTAGTTTTCCCTAATCTGAGAGCAAGAATGGCTACACACTTGAAAGTGGTAAAGGAGCTTTTATGACCCATTAGTTTCCTCTGGAGTTGATTGCCAGCTGCAGTGGGGACATCCTGATCACAGAGACTTGGCATCCCTGGCGAAACATGCCCTGAGGATCTTCTATATGCTAGTCCATAGTCTTTATCTGGCACACATCACTTCACTGCCTATGCACGAACATCCCAGTTTGGTGGACGGATATGTAAAGTTCCAGCTCAAACCTCAAGTCAATTAGTCCTCCTTCCTGCCTTCCTGTCTCTCCCGCTTCCTTTTTCCCTTCTGCCTTCTGTCTGTAAATTTATTTTTGCCTTATGCCTAAAATCTCAGGTTACCAATTAATTCATGCCTTTTTGTTACTGCCTTGTGTTATTTATGCTTTTTTGTTATTTAAAAAGTTTGATTCTCCTGGTAGCCTATGATGTTAATGTAAATTGTAGGATTGTCTCTGTAGACCACAACAGAGAACAGCTAACACTGCACCCTCCCTCTCACTGCTTCTCTGACCACCTCAGAGTGCCCTTGTACATTGCTTTTGCAATACCTATGTTTTTTGTAAGAATCTGGGATGCAAACATCTAGCCCCCTAGCTTATGTACAATTAGTTTCCTCCTCTATGTGTCATGTCTGACTAGATATATTGTTTTCTTAGGATTTTTACACTGAAATTCTTCATGGTTCAAAAATGTAATACTGCGTCTTTTTTTTTTTTTTTTTTTTTTTTTGTACATTTGTTGCACTACTTCTATCACGTATTCTTGGAAAGGCTCGGATCATAAATATTTGTCAGACTCCAGGAAGTCAGGGCAAAAGTATTAAAATGTAGTCCGCCAAGAAGAATCTTTATGAGCCAAAACCAATGTGTGTTTCAGCTCCTTTTTTAGGAAATGCTTTATAATGCATAATTTTCTGTCTAGCTTGACTATAGTTTCTGTTTAAGCTGTTAAGTGTAATATTTCAGTTGAAAAAAATTAATTCTGCTTACACAGTGGCTTAGACTCAGCAGTTTGTTCCTGTATTAACATGACAGACCTACTGCACTGCACTTAATTCAACAGTGCCAAGTAAGACAGCATAGCGTCATGTCACGGTGGAGATATATGACAAGGGCTGACACCAAAATGTGCCTTGTTTTACTCCTTTGTGTTACAATGAAGTGTGAGCCACAGCTTACCGTCAGATTGTCTGACACTGGTTCTTAGCTCGTGTTCACCTGCTGTAAAGATCTCTGTTGGAAATTAGTACTTTAGGCAAACATAGGAAATAGCAGTGGATCAGACTGAAGAGGGAATGAGGAAAACTAAAAATTAGTATCTTCTTAGCTGTTAAATATTTCCTTTTAACAACCTAATGTGTTGTCTTATTACGTGGTAGGTACCTATAGATCTAAGGCTGTGTTTTCATGTTTCTGGCTGAAATTGAAAGCTGAATCCAATTTATTCTGTTACCACCTTCAGATGGATATTTCAAACAGCAAATGCGTGAATATGTAGCAAGTAAAATCATGTTTTTAATATACCTAAATATTATGTATGAGAGAATCAGACAAATCAAGTAAATAAATGACCAGTAGATCATTTTCTTCTTCTGCCAAAGATCATTTAGTCCCCATAGTCCTTATTATAATACGTGCAAAAAGTTTAGTCTAGTGCAGTTCTAATGATTCAGCTGTTGGATTTCTACCACCTTCCTTTCGCGGATGGCAGTCATTTTTTTCTTTTGTTTTTTTTTTTAAGTGGTCAATCATTGTCATAGAAGGTATTAAAAAACCCATTTATTTTGCAGTGCATGCTTTGCCCATTTTATTTCTCCATTAGTATTTCACTGAAAAATGTGATCATTGGGTGTACCATTAAGTTAAGCTGCTTACTAGCATGGATCCTCCAAAAACCTCTAATCTGAGGACTTTTGTCATTTTACCAAACCCAAAGAATTTGCAGTAGGCTGTATTTAAAGACTTGTAGTATAAGATGAGCACTGTGATTGTATGCATAAAAAGTCATGTTTCCCTAAGGCAATTGAGTAAATGTTTGCATAAGAAATTGCATTTGCAGTTGTTTAGTTTGTATGTGCATTTAGGTATCATAGGAGAGTTAACCCCACAGGAAATCTTGGCCGACGTGATGGTCTTAAGCTCTCATGAGGCAGTCTAACACAAACTTTCATGAGGTTCAGTGATAGAGTTCTAAATCATGTTTTATTTTCCAGCTTGGTTTTCAACGTTTTACTGAAATATTCTCTAGGACTTTAAAAACCATTTCTAACAACAATTAAAAAATAACTTTATAAAAAAAAAAAGTGCGTGTAGGTTTGGTTTGACAGTTGGACAGAAGTTTGTGCTGGATCTTATTTTATCTGAAACATTTTGACCGTCCATAAAACATAACTAAGTTTTACCCAATTTCTTTCTTTTGAGCTAACGCTTAACACTATAACACAACACATCCCAATACATCCTCTCTATCTGTTGCCAGCATGGTTATATATAAAGCCTCAGCATTAAATTTTGAATTCTTTGATTTTGTTAAAGAGACTGACAGAGTTACGAAAGAAAAGTTTGTGGGAATGCAATTCCTCTTCCCTTTAGAAAAGTAATTTTAAAATAGAAGTTACATTATTTTTCCACTTTTTGCTATTAGTAGATCTCCTGGGTACAGTTACCTTGGAAACATCGTATTCTAAAGGAATAAGAATATATGGAACATTTTCTTGCACCCATTGATAACGTCTGGAAAAATGATGCTGCTGATAGCAGTGGAAAAACATTCAATTTAGCTGAAGCAGAAGCCTGACCTCTAAGATGAAGTTTGGAAAAAGGAGGGAAATCTGGGTTTGGAATGTCTGTAGTTGAGAAGGCTTAGTGCTTTCAAACCTGTCCTTTATAAGACCAGCTGGTTGTTTAGTGGAGAGGACTGTATGCATGTATCATCACTTTACCAAGTGTATAAAGATCCTCTAAATTAGAGCAGAATTTGAATATAACACATATATTAGAATATAATTACATAGTTAAGTTGCAAAAAATTATGATGCAATATTCAGGTCTACACTCAGTGCCTAATTATTATTTACAGATGTCATGATAATAACAAAGCTGGAGTAAACACTGTAAATTCAGCCTTTCTGAATTATTAAAATCATGGAAGCATTATTGCTATTAATTACAGTTTCTTTAGATTTCTGAGAGCTGATATTGGCACTTGCTTTGTTTTGCATGAACCCTGATGGGGAGAGTGGTGTCATGGACAAGGGAAGCTGTTGAAAGGCATCCTGGAAGTCTTCCTTGAGTATGCAGGATGGGATTTTCTTAAACTCTAAAAAGGCACTTGAAACTACATTGTACTTCAGATCTACACAGGATCCAAATCTACACAGGAACCCCTGAAAATCATAGTCCTCATTCAACATTTAGGTGCTTTGAAATCTGTCTATATGTTTTTGAGAGCTGCATATGGGTTATTTCTGTTGAAATGGGGATTCTCCAGATGGGACCGACCTGAAGGCAAGATCGTATGATCCACTGCGACCCTAGCAGTGACTGGAAGATGCTTGGTGAGAAGCAGAATAATCCTACCACCTGTGAGGCCGTTGAGTGTTGTTTATTCATTTACCTCCATTTCTGGAGGTAATACAATCACTATTTTGCAGTTTCATTTACTGAAAGATTTTATTTCATGTTACATCACATCCTGTTTACACTTTGTTAAAAGGAGGAATAGGTAAACTTAGCTTTTTAGAGTCATCTGACTGTAAGGCTTATTCCTTGTGACTGACTGTTAAAGCCAGTAGCAAACCAATCAGTAGTGCAGGAGAAGATCTAGTTTTCTATATCGGTAAATCTCAACAAATGAAACCTTCAACAGCTCTCATGTACAGATGCACACAAAGAGATGGAGTATCTAGAAATGTAATACCTTTGGGTAAAAATCAATGGATCAGTCTGGATCCTCAGGTGAAATAATCTTCAACTTGTGATACTGAGTCATGATACCAGTGACATAAGTATTATATAACAAATTAACAAAGCGAATACATGCCAGTGGCATTTTATATGAAATTAATCTATAACTGCTTCTTGTACTATTTCTTTTCAAATTTGATTTTTCAAAGCTTTGGTTTTCTCAGAAAATAGCAAGTCTGAATGAGAAAGACATGTTCTCAGAGCTTGTGGCTGTGTATTGAGTCCTTTCTTTGTACTAACTCTTTTTAGAATAGCTTTTCTTTGAATTTATAACTGATAAGTTGTGGAGTATTGAAAACACCTGAGAACAGTTCAGCTGCAACTCTGATTTGTGGGACGAAGGAGGTGTTCAACAGGTACTTGATTAGACTTTTGCCCAAAATACAAAGGATCTCAAATAGTGACAAAGTAACAGTGCAAGGAAAAGAAAAGCCTAGAAGAGAAAGAAACCTATTTAAAAATTGCATTAGGTTATGCAACCTGTGGAGGTTGAACTGGGAGTACTCTTTAAGAGATAATTAAGATTTTAATCTATTATTGAGAAGGGGAAGAATAGTATTAGACAGCATGGTATTGTTTGCTCCCCCCCCCCCCCCGCCCCCCCCCCCCCCCCCTTAAATTCTTTTTACTGATACCTTTCTCAAGGAAAAGACACTCACCTCTCAAATGCTGCGTATGAGTCAGCTAGATCTTATTTATTCCAGGGTGCTGGAGCCATGTCTTTGACTGTGTCTTGCCATGTCAAGTTAGGCAGTTCTGTTAGTTTTAGGGAGGTGACATACCACTACAAATTAAAGATTATGGTCACAGCAGTGTCAGGCAGAACATCAGTCGTGTGGATGTTGGAAGAGCACAAATCAAACAAATTTTTTAGTATCACACCTTCAACTGACCCCTTGGAGAATGAACTTTATATACCTATCTCCAGAGATGCAGTGAGACCACGTATGTGGTTAAGGTAGGTCTGTATGGTGCTGTGGAAGTCAATATAGCTAGGCAGTTTGATGAATGCCTGACCTAGCATATACAGGGGTAAGTGCCTGAAGATTGCTCCTAAAACCTCATGCTCAGAGAAAAGGGGGCCAGTCTGCTTTCAGATTAAAGAGACTTGGGAAAAAAAAAAAAAAAAAAAAAGTTTCAAAGGCTTATGTGTCAAGTCAGTAGTGAGGAGAAAAGTTTGCATTGTTGTCAGTCCAGTCAGAGGTTTGGAGTCATTATCAAGCTTGGTTGCTAAGGAAGAGAAAAAGAAGAAACAAAACAAAAAATGAAATCCTGATTAAAAAATAAAAATACATTTTCCTCTACAGTTTTCCTTTGAAGAGTATTCTATAATTTCCTCTGGAATGTGTCGCCTTACTCTAAACAGGTCTTCTCTCTCTCTGAATTCAATACCTTGGTATTGTAGGGACTGTAACTCAAGACTGAATTTTATATGTAGGTATCTTTATTCAGGTAATAGTGGTAAGCAAAATGCTACAGACTAGTGGCAAAAGAACATTTGGTAAGGTCCAGCTCTCCAGCAGACCAAGCTCAAAGAAATGAGCCCATGGATTCCTTATGCCTATGCATCTTTAATCAGATTAAGTTTAACAGGCCTTCGTACGTTGTACCATTTAGCTCCTAAAGGTTGTCTTGTGCCATGAAACTTTTATGCTTTTATTGACTTATTAATTGATTTAGCCAAAAGTCAAACAGATATTCAAGCTCTCGGTGCTAGCAGCACTTTGTCATTCAGTTCACGTGAGATGTCTTCAAATGCTATATAAATAATGTTTTCCATCACGCACATCCTCATTGTACAATACAACTGGTGTCTTTATGTGGATCCTTGTTAATTCACTGCTGGATAATACACATGTTTCTCATTAGTCTATTATCTAGCATTTTATCAATCATCCTCTTAAGCACCCATCACTTCAATTGCAACAGTTACGCCTCATATTTTTCAGGCCAGCTCAGTGTTGCATTAAGGTGCAGTCACAATTCTTTATTGTGCTCCAGTCTCTTCCCTCCATGAAAGCTCACTGCTGACAACAGAAGTATTCAGGTATCACGACAATGTAGGGTTTGTGTACGTGTGGCCGGCTGCAAAATGTGGGCTGCAAGATGTAGGCACTGGAAGAGGTAGAAACTAGCTGACTCTGGGAGCGTGGGGTGGGTGTGCAGGACTGGCAGCTGGAAGAGAAAACCAACCCCCTTCCCCCACACACTTATACATACGGGACATCCTTCTCCTTTGTGAATAGCTTCTGTTGGGAAGCAGGGAAACAGGAGAGACTGAGATGCTTATACCCTCGACAGCTTCGAAGGGCCGCCCTGAACGGTGCCGGCCAGAAGCGCTCTGCCATGTCAGAGATCAGCAGATTGCGTCATGTTCTTCTTAAAAGGTCTGCTGGCTGTGCTCCCTCCCGGCACTGACGGCTTTAGAGAGAAGTGATGAAGAAAATTTTATAGCAGCGAAGAATTATTCCGAACTAGGAAAATGTTCAGCTCCACTGCTCAGCGTGTATGCGATTATGTAGCTAATGCCAAATAATACAAAGTACATTTAGCAAGTAGATAAAAAAATCACGGAGGTGCAATAACACAGTGCTACCTTAGTGAATCACCTTTCCTAGTTAGGGCCATGATTTAAAGATTGCTACAGACCATAAGCTAAAGCAAATTATTTTTTCAGAGGTGGGGAGAAGAGTAGCTTTTTTTATCTGCTTTAATTTAACATTCTGGAAACTTCCTTTCCATTTCAAGTAGCTTATTCAAATTTAATCATGGGGGTGTCGGAGTATGAAAATGCCTAGTTGTGATATTGTTGGGGAATTTCAACTTTAATTTTAATGATACTACTTGTGCCTGTATTGAGAAGAGAAGTATCCATGGAAACAGTGCAGTAATTCATAAACTGTAGAGCTGTATAAAGTCTCTCTACCACAAATATGTTTCAGCAAGAAAATCAAGAAGGCACTTTTCACGTCAATGTTGCACAGCTAAAGAGTATCTCTCTGAAGTCAATGATTTGAGCCATGCCAGGATATAGAGAATTATTTGGTATTTTGTGACTTAACAAACTGAGAAAACCAAACCAGAACCACAAAACCCCCACCTTCCCAAGTAGATAACGTATCACAAAAAAAGCCTGAAAGTTAAATTTCGTGTGAAGTACAAAGTTGTATTAAAACTGCTTTTATGAGTATTTTTTTAAAAAATTGTCAGATAGTAGTGAAATAAATAGAAAGAGGAATATTCTGCTGGTACCTGTCTAGACTATAGCGTGTGTTCCTACTTAAGTCCAGTTAACCAAGCATGAATCAACTCGGGTAAGTTAACGTGATTAAAAAAAAGGGTAATCTAAGTACGTACTCTAGAGTTTGCTTTCTAGGACAAAGCTTTTTGTAGTTTTTTACACACCTGTGAGCGTATCATTTTACTCAAGTTAAATGTCAAACAACTCTTGCTCAAATAAGTGCAAAACATTTTAGTTTTGCTATATTCTTGTAAAATGGAAATCAAGGAACTGGTTTTCTAGACTTGGAGTTTTCACAGACTAGTTGTCCGACTTCGGTCAAGTCAGCAAAGACATATTCAAAAAGGTTGTTCCTCCTTTCTATTTTAATTCAAAATGAATAATTCGTGTTGCTGTGATCCTGGCCAGGAGACCATTGCGCATTGAGGAGTTAGTGATCCCCGTAAGAGTGAGCCTGTGTAGGTGCAGCCCCGCGCTGTCCTGTGCTGCACGCACAGCCTTGGGCCCCAACCCAGTGTTGTGCTGTGCATATCCATCCCTTGGCCGCAGGACAGGCTTGGTTTGCAGGCAGCTCCCACCCACCCGGCACCCGTGATTACACCACCTGTGTGTCTTTGCCTTTACCTAAAAGTGCAGCAACAAGTTATCACGTGAAGTGCTTTTTGCTTGACGGTAGAAATGACAACAGGAATGTTTTTCTCTTAAGTAAATCCTATAAAAGCTCAAAAGACCAAAATGAGGTTGCCTTACCGTGGATGGGATCTGCATGGCATGTCGTGCCCTGGTTGGACATCTGTTTGGTGCTGAGCAGCTCAGGGTTTCCAGCACGTGAATGGATGTAGGATTGTCTGTACTAGCCTCTTTTTCTTTATAGTTTTAGCTCCAACAAATGGCATTTTAGGGGATACTTTACTACAGGGTCTGAGTGCCTTTCTTAACGGGATCATAATAAACCAGCATCTCCTGGTGCAAAACATGTATGTAATCTAGGTAATCAAATAAATCAGCTTTCTAAAATGCCAGAGGGATTAGACATAGCTCATAGTGAGAGCTGAGGCATTGCTCTGCACACACTGCATTTTTGCTTTGAAGTTGGAAGTTCAAATACTGATATGCTATATTGGTGCCTGATACTTTATTCTGACATTTCTGGTTTACTAGTAAATAACTTCTTATACAAACTTTCCTTCCTCTGAAGAATGGCTCTGTATGCTAAACGTCAACACATTTTTCAAATAACCTTCATTTCCAGTTACTACGATAAGCTGCTTTTGAGATAGACCAGGTTAGAAAAGTTTTAGAGGAAATTTTGAACAAGATGAGCAGCACCTTTTCTTGACGCCTCTGTATCAAAAATAGCTTTTCCAAATCACTTTAAATGCGGGTAAAATAAATTTTGCTGTCACAGTTCAAGGAGGCAATATCTGAAGTAGAAATAACCTTTTTAATGAGAGTTTGAAGGAGAAGGTACAGTTGAGCTTATAATACCATACACATTTCAACATTAGTGTTGGAAACTACTCCTATATCATCTTAATACAATTTTTACCAAACAGTGTTATACAGTAATTTCTTATTTCCAGTGAAATAGCAGGTTGGACTTTTCAATCTTGCAATACCTTCAGTTTGTTGGAGCGCTGAAAGCTAGCATCTGAAAAGTAGAAAGAAAAATTACAGCTTGCCTGTTGCATCCACATTTAACAGCCACTCCTCAAAGGTGAGTGACCAGACAAGTCAAACACAATCAGGAAGACCTTAGACCAAACGTGAAAACGCAATTCCCTTTGATGATAAGACGACATTGCCATGTGTAGTAGTAATGTACAGGTAACAGAGCGATCTGCTCTGGATACCTGATTCTGAGGTATGGAGCCAGCACAAGCAGTGGGTTTTGTTGCAGACTTGTGCAGATGATCAGTCATGGGCAGTTTTCATAGACTGATACACAGTGCTAGATGTGATTAAGTTATGTGATCCCTGGACAGTTGCTGACCAAGAATTTAAGAGAAAGTTCCTGATTTCCCTCACCATTCTTCAAACCATAGAGTCCCCTTCAGCTGGAGGTTCCTGTTTCCTCTCTCCACTGTTCAGGATACACATCCTTCTGAGAGCCTGCTAATGACTTCATCAGCACAATTAAGCTGTGGGCATTGCTTCTGTTGCGCTCTAAAACCAGTGCCTTCCCTGGCTGCATTCAGGTGGATCAATAAGTGGCCATCTGTGTTCATAGTTCTAGCCCCCCCTGGTTTCAACCTGTGCTTCTGCTTTGTGCTTCCAAGGCTTCTGCTATCATTCTACAATCATTCACTACACACTGTCTTATTTTAGGGTCACTGCTAGTTCACTCGACACAGAAATGATTTCTTAGACGTGTATGCATACACTACTACCTTGACTACATGCTGTTACTGTCTGTCTGATAATGGTAAAGTTGCTTGCAAAGAAAGAACCTTATAAAGGTTCTTCCCTTGGTTATAATGTGGATTTTGACACTGGGATATATTATTTTTAGTTTACTTTTAGTATTTTTCAGTGAAATTATTTTGTTTTAATGACGAGGGAGCTATCTTAATGAAGGTGTAACCTGGCTATCTAGAGGACTGTCTGTCATTTTGTAACAAATGCAGGTTGAGAATCTTAACAGAAAATACTGTGGCTAACTTGCCTTAATTTATTTTAATATGATTTCCAATTGTTGTTTACACCAGTTCATATTCAGAGCTATTAGGTCATGTTTTGTATGAAACGTGTCTTTCCCTTATCTGTCTATTATCTTAAGTACGTACCTATCCTACTGAAATTCTCTCACTTGTATTTATAATATGCCTTTCTTGTCCATATCTATTCTTTTTTTTCTACAAAGTTCTTCTTAATATTTCATTTTCATAACAATTTCAGGTGCTTTTATTCCCTTTTAATTACTTCCCCATTCACATGCCAGCATAAAACATAATGATATTTTGTAACTGAGGTTAGATTTTCTCAGGTGTTGCAGATAAAAAATAATCTTCAGAGAAAGTAATTTTTACTTACAAAGTAAGTAAAAATGGATTTATATCCATTAGTTACTTTCTTCTTTTATCAAGCAGTTACCAGAAATCAAGACTTTTTAGTATTTAAACTGCTTAACAAGATGATATCAACAGTTTTCCATATCTGTGTAAGGGTATACTAAGAAAAGCACAGACACGGTGTTTAATCCAAAATTATTAAAGAGGAAGTGGAAGAGATTTTGTTCTATATTGACATCCAGATGTTCCTAGTAATTTTACTATGATTTAAAATTATGTCACTTCAACCTGGAGACTGTCTTAAAACCTGTTATCATAAGCTTTTTTAAAAAATCTTGAGAAAATAAGCTTTACATATCTTCCCATCTTCTACCTGGTAATTGTGGAACTGGAAACACTTGATTCCAGGTATGCTTGCTGCATGGATCTAACTGATATTCTCCCAAACTAGCTGAGCAAGGAGTAAGTCTTTAAAAACTGGAAGTTTGAAACTCTGTAGAATATAATGAGATGGGACACTTCGCTATTGTTACATTTCACTTTTCTCCCCTTTTCTCAAAAACAGCTGGTAGGACTTCATCCTATGATGACTTCAGGAATTTTTCTGAAGCTCTAAATCAGTGTAAGTAATTTGTAAAAAGATTTTAACTCTGTTTATTTCTCCCTCATTTAATAATTCCCTGAAAAAAATGTCAGTATCTGCTTTTCAGATGCTGAGTGTTGAAATGGGGTTTTGGATTTCTTCACAATTTTGTTCTTCATCAAGAGGTTTGGCGTGGAAGGCGCGCTGTCCTTTTGCCAGTTGACTCATACTGGTTTTCCTACAATCAAGAAATGTCCAGTTGTTTATACTCTGAGTTACTGAGATTATCTGACCTTTGCCACGTCTCTGATCATCTCCACTTGGTATTAACTTTCTCCCTAAGTATTGAAGGACAATCTTCTGTGCTTTCAAATTTATTTCTAATTACTGTTATTTCTGATTAGATTTTGAATTCCTTGGAGATTTTATGTTCTATCTTTGATTCACCTATTTCACTCTGTTCTATAACATAACAGGACTTACAGAAACACATACACATACTGTTGCTCTTAAAGGATATTATTCCAACCCACAATTAATCCTCAGATTCTGACAGTATGATAATTTTGGATATTACTCAAGTGTCTTGAACTAATGAGAGTATGGCTAAGCTGACTGGTGAACTTGGATGTGAGTATCCAGTTACGCCTGTTTATATTGTTATGAAAATACATAGTGCTCTTCGCAGACTCTTCATAGATGATGAAATTAATTAATCTAATTTCACTGTTGCTAGTTACACTATGAAAGCATTCACTGGCTATTGTTCATTTCCATACATTTTTGTTTCCTCTGTCATCACTAAAGTCCATACAGGCAACTTCTATGGCATGTTTTTGAGAATTTGTGAATTTTGAGATTTTTTGAGAAGCTGTGGTGTGCATGTAGTTCTGGTTTGGGTGACCCACCAAACTGCTGAGAATCCCTAGCCTAGGTAAACTTCAAGCCACAAAGGCTGTACATACAGCGTATAGGCATATGTCATATTAGTAGTTTCCCACCCAGCATGATTTGAGAATCTTTGCCAGTTACGCTTTCTTATGGATGATGTTATGCCTGGTTCCCATTGCTCTTAAGGTCAATCCCTGTCCTTTAACTTCCCTAGAAATATTCTCAGATCCTCTATAAAATTAAGATTTTCAGGCTTTTCTCTTGCCATTTTTGCACAGTCTTTATTGGTTTTGTCAATGTAAATAAGAAGAGAATCAGTACTGATATTCCAGTCACTGTCATCTTGATCCAGATCACTTAGTCTCCAACTTTATTCAGACTAAGCAACTGACCTGAAATTATGATCTCTCTTTTTCTCCCCCTGCCCAATCTCTTTTAAAGGAATTCAGAGGAAAACAGCAAGGCTAGAAATAGATGAGTAATTATTTCAAATGGATCTGCAACCTGCTAGATGCGGTAGATTAACTCTAGCAGCAATCTAAGTGAATGGTAATTCAAGTGTTGTGAAAAACAAAGCCACACTGAACAAACAAGTATAATGAGTAATGCTCAGGCCATCAGTCTAAAAAAAAATAAGGGTCCTTTGTAGTCATGTAGAATCCATTCATTAAAATGAATCAGTCTGTTATGGACTTTGCCAGTAAGGAAAATATAAAGAACAAATCAGTGTAATTTATCAATTGTAAACAGCTAAATTTGTATCACTGGCAATAAAAACCCACAAGTTTCATTTTTCCATTCTCACATATAACAACTTATTTGGTGATTCTTCACCCACAATTCTTCAACAATGACTGACAAACCAGCTCATCAATATCTAGTTAACAGCTTTAATTTGGTTTACTGATTTGTTATATCTCTGTAGGCTTCTCTATCCCTTCCACTAACTCACATTTATCTCACATTTCTGCTGCTGTAATGATTAGTACTGAGGCTCTTCTACAACCTTTGCTACTCTAAAGGGTACCTATCATCTTTCATTTCTTAATGGACTGTTTAGTTTGGGTAACAGTGAGCTGGAGAAATTAAACCATAAACATCAAATATATAGTTAAAATATTGCAAGAAGGGTCAATGGATCAGCCTGTTTACTCTGTAGAGACTATGGAAATCTCATTCTAGAGAAACATTTTTTTTCAGTTTAGGTTCAGGGACAGATAACACGGTTGTCTTAGAAACTTGAGTTTCAGTGTACGCCAGCTCTGTTTTTCAACAGAAGTGGGAAAACAACAGAGATTTACATTCTAGGAAAGGTGTTCACAGGAACCACACACTTAATGTTTCAAAAGCATTTTTCTTTAATGCATTATGTTCGTTACTGTTGGAAGTTTTCATATCAACTGTGCTTTCCTTTGCAGTTTATTCTTACTGAATCTGCGATGTGCCCATTGAATAATATTAGTTGGAGATATTGCAAGGATGAGCACTAGCAACCCTTTAGGAAAGCCAGCATTTGACACCTAAAGAATCTGTGCTTACCACCTGTTTTTATTAGAAGAAAGTAAAGAATCACATCACTCACATTCCCGCTTGCAAATATTTCCTGGGATAAAAAAAAAAAGAAAAGCATGTGTCGTACTTTACGGCTCTTGCAAAGCCATAACTTTCTGATACTTTTGTTACAAGAGATAAAGCAACTTGCTTTTGTTATATATGACAAAAGTGCTTGGGATGGCAGAGGAAGTAGGGAGAAAGAAGCTTTTATTAAAACATCCGTGGCTCTAAATCCCTAAGCCCTTTTGCAGCTGATGCACGAATGTGTGCACTATCTGCATCACAGAGCTATTCATTAGCAGCACAGGCTGAGAATGACTTCCAGATACCTCAGCCAGGGATTTTCAGAGAATAGTAGGGCTGGGAGTCCGGTATTTCTCAACAGGCAATGGCTAATGAGAAAAACTGAAGTTGACAAATGGTCACGATGTGATCCTGGGGTGACATATCGCATCTCTGACCGGTAACATTTAAATGCTGACAATACCATATATTTAAGCATAGCTGCTTTGTTCTACTGGAAGCAATAAAGCCTCTTGCTGTGAAAGTCCTGATCGGGTCCAGTCAAATTTCGCCTGGGAGATGTGTTAAGGGCACAGTCTGTCCAGCCCTTCTTCCTGGTGCTCGGTGGGTTTCAAGGCGCTATCAAAGCCAGGAAATAACCCCTCTCCTTTCTCTTCTGACTCTTCAGGTTAGAGAACTCTTCCACTAATATAGCTTCTAAATTTTCCCGGTAGTCACTCCCAGTTCTAGGTTGGTGAACCTAAAGGTGGTATTTTGCCACTAAATCTTAAAACCGAACAGAAATACCAGCAATGAGCCATCAGGAGTTACCCACTCAATTACAGCGTGGGTCCAAGTCAGCTTTGGAAACTGTTGGATGCAGCCCCAGCAGGATCACCTTCACAGACAACAACCTTTCATATACGTTATCGTGGGTTTGAAATCATCAGCAGTAACATCTTCCGCCCAGTGTCGAACAAACTGAATTGCCATCACTGGAGGAATAAAGACAGTTGAATCCCTTGTAGCGCGAGGATAAGTGATGATCACACAATTAGGCTGGAAGTAGTAGCTTTTGGATGTACACATTAAAATTATGGCTTCTGCTTGGTGCAGCGTGGTGCTGGCGGAGTCCTGGGTGTGGGTGTGGAAGGGAGCAGATCCACAAATAGCAATAACTGATCCAATCGTCCTGGTGGGAGACGTGTAAACACTGTTTAATACAGCAGAGGGTCTGGCATGGTTTGTCTATAATTTATGTTACTATTCTAAGCTGGTTTACATAGGCACACTTAAGAAATAGTGGCTCTAGGCTGTAGTACTGTAGAAATCTGCATTTTCTGTGGAACTGTGCCTGTGCAGGTACCTATCCTTTTATATATCCATTCCCCATCAAGATGTTCGATGGCTCACTTTTATTGGCCATTAGGCAAGCTAACCACAGTGGAAAGGGTGGTATTCCAGACTCATCGCTCCATTAAAGTAGTTGTGTTCGCTGGTCTACAGAGTGATTACCTCTGATTTAGAATACTGTCAGCATCATGACTATGCTGATGCTGAGACGGATTTTAAACAGCTTTTAGCACAGTTTGGTAAACTGGGTAAGTTGAATCTCAAGAATAAACTTGCCACTCGCACCCCTCCCCCACTCTGAAAAGTTGTCTCAAAGCTCTGGTGTGTGTGTGTTTGTTTTGGCTTTCTGTTATTTGATTTCTAGCAGTACGTTGTAAAGTTTATGTAATTTTGGGCCTAGCAGTTAATGTGTCCCCCGCAGGCAGACTCTGTATGAATTAGAAAGAAATTCAATTACTGAACTACTGATAACTTATCTCAACAGAATGCAAATGGATTAAGATGGCTAAATGTTCACTCGCTTATAAATGTACCATTTAACTAGAAAACATGCTCTTTAAGAAAAACAACATCACAAAAAGCTATTCTGATGTTTTATACTTTTAGGGTTTTATGCATTTCATATTTACAAAACAAACTATGGCGGTCTTTGTTAAAATAAATCGGAAAGAAAACCACAAAAATGGTTTTACAAACATGCCAAACAATTTATTACGTTTCCCAGTCAGATACAATGGAAATGTTTCCTCTTTAAAAAATATGAATGACCCTTCTGATAAAGTGTTACACATTTTTGATTCATAGATTTGTTTTTCTAGGACATTATTTACTGTAGTACTGAAATTAAGACTTTGCTTTGTGTAAAATATGGTCATTTCTATCTATGATCATTAGTTATTATACATGGAACGATGATCTAATTTCATTTTCCTGTAAAAAAATTCTTTCATGCAGTGTTTAAGCTGCTCTTAATTTTGTATATATACAAAAATTGATCTGTGAATGGTGTGTGTTCCTCATCTTACAACCAGTGGAGGCATTATATTTATTGATTTACATAGTTAGTAAATTAACCCGTGTTTCTCTATGGGCTTAGAGAGCATGGAATTTATTTATTTTCAGTGCATATAATGTATATAGCTGTAGGCTCTTCACTGGTGCATTTCCTTGCAAAAAAAAAAAAAAAAAAAAAAAAAAAATTCTGTCACCTGTTTTATAGTTATCATATGGGAAACTGACTGTCATGTAGTTTTGGGAGACTGGTTAGACTGGAATTAAAACACAAAGACAAAGTTTACTGCTACTTTTGATCTCAAAACTTTGTATGCATTGGTCTGAAGGGCTATAAATTTTTAACGAGGAAAAAAACCCCAAAACTTTTACAAATGCTTTGTTTGTCCCTTGAAGAATCACACTATGAAGTCATCCTACCAGTACTGCCAATTAAATTAAATTAAATTAGTGCTTTATTACAGTAATAAGTGCTAGATAAAGGTAAAACTTTTGTAGGCTGAAGTCAAGGAGCTACTCTATCTTCTTTACACTGAACAGTTATAAATATACTCGTTGAAATCATTGGCAAGAATGTGGGTACTTGATTCATTTCAGCGGACCTTTAGAAGCAAATTTGTTAAGAAATATCCCTGTATAACTTTTATAAAACTGATATTTCTTCAAATCATAATCCAATTTTTTTTCTATTCCACAACAGTGAAGGCATTAAATGTGACTTGTAGTTGTGGGGTTAGAAGGATGAGTTTCATAAAAGTGTTTTTATGAAATAAGGTTGAAAGAGAAATAATGAATGATATATATCTGGTGTCACTAGCATAGCATATTATTATTGGATTCTTCAGGATGTGCAAAATGTGTTTGAAAACCAATATCCTGGGATTGGGGCTCAGTCGTACAATGTATAGGGCTTTATAACCCTGTCAAAAAAGGCATTAATATATATATTTAATCATAAGTACAGAAATATTGCAGTTAGGGCTATATTCAGGACCAAGCCTGCAGTCTGCCTACATCTTATAAAAGCAGCGACTGTCCGAAACACAACAGACCAGCTTCTCAGAGGAACGTCGGTGCAAATGAGAGGCTCAGTGAAGAGCGCTGGGTGGGCTCTGCCTCTGCCGCTAGCGCAGACTGCACGCACAGCCAGCACCTCCTGGCCAGCTCCCCATTACCACATAGGCACACAGCCAGGACCCTGGTTTGTTCCAGTTATGGGGCTCAGTTCAGCAAAAGCTAGCTGCCTGATAGATTCAGTACAGTCTGAATCAGGAGAGTCAGGAACGAGACTTTAAAGTGACGGTTTACATGGTCACGTTATCTTTATTTCTCCGAGTTTTCTTCCTTGACCTGCTAAGGCTCTGTAACAAGCATAGTCCCGCACTTTAAAAGAGGTGGACTGTGGAGTTTCCAGCACCAACCTATTGGTGGATTATGACTAGTGGATATCATACACATTACAGGACCAAATTCTTGGAGCAGAAAACATTTCTGCGCATGAATAAATTCAGATACATGCTACGATATTGACAACACTTTTATGATTCTTTTTATTCTTGCTTCAGAGGCATTTTATAACTCATGTGATATGTTAATTAATCTGGAATAGTAGCTAGCCTACTATCCTCACATACCCCTCTTCCAGTTTGGTGGGTCCATGAGAGAAGATACAGCTGAGTGCACACAACAAAGCTGCATAGTCTGTTTAAATGCTGGGGTGTGCTGGGGTTCTTCTTGCTTGAGAATGTCCAAAACAGTAGAGAGTTTTTTGTACAGAAACAATAAATAAAAAAATATAGTAAAGAGCTAGCTTTTTACATATTTATGGCTTTACCATGTCAGTAGGTTTCTGTTTGCTTCTTTTTCTCTACTTTCTCATTCTTCCCTTTCTTTGTAGACTAGCATGGTCTAGCTGGAGAGGATTGATATATCTTCTGGTTTACTTTTTCTGTTCAAGTAAGTGAAAGCTAAAACCAGATCTGTCCTCAGGATTTTTTGAAACCATCCCAAAGAAAAGTCTATTTTCTGGTGCTTACTGTACTGTATTTTGCCACATAAATAAAAAGGTGCCTGTAGGCTGCACACCATCAAGAATTTGGAATGGTTTTTAAACTAAGGTGGTATGCTCATGTCTTCAGTAATCTATGTCTGTGCGGGAAGTAATGTTATCAAGGCTTGCTTCAGATGTTCTCAATAGTATTACTAGTGAAGATGCCAATTAACATAACAATTTTAGTACCTAAAGCACCTACAAACTATGATTCTGATGATTTGATACTGAAGCTTTTGACCAGAGTACAAGGTCTTGCCATAAAAAAATACTGATAAAGAAACAGAGAATTATTTTTCTAGGCGGTCCTAAACAGATGACCACACTACTGTCTCCTCTGAAATTTTCATCATTTAAATAGTTCCAACAGAAGACAGTCTGAAGTCTTAACGCACCAGTCTTAAGTCCTTTGCTCACCCCAGCTGTGGCTTAGTTTTATGTGACAACAAAGGAAAGAAAATTAAAAAGGAACAGTATTTGTGCTGAGAAAAGGTTCCATCTATAGCTCCATTCAAAATCCAATCAGCACCAAATTACTTGTTTTCCTCAAAGGTACCTTCAGTAGTACTAATCAAGGCAATGCAACAACTTCCACTGCTAAGGATGATAAAATTGTTCCATAGCCAACAAAAGGCATTCATTGATGCTGTGCCAAAACAAGATGGGCTTCTAGTTATCGAAGTTTTCAACTACTACGGTGCAGGAATTATTTTAAATAGATGTACCTGAAAGCACACCGTTCTCACAAGATGTCTTTTACTGTCTTAAGACCGTCCCAGATACATTTGTTGATCATAAATTTCTGTTTCTATTAAGGAGGATCACTATTCCAGCAAATGGATTTCAACCTTTTCTTAAAAAAAAATACTATCTACTAAAACTTGCGTGTAAACAAAAACCCTAAATCTGTGATGCCTGTGGAAGTTGTAGATTTCACTAAAACAAATGCATAAACACCACAAACAACTGTTCCAACCTATTTCTAAGAGTAAAATGTAAGATTAATTTGTTATTTTGTTAACATTTTCAGAGATTCGAGTAATAAAAGGCTTTGAGGCAAGTGTTTTGGGTTTGTGTGGCAGGGTTTTGATAGCATGGGAGGGGCTGCAGGGGTGGCTCCTGTGAGAAGCTGCTAGAAGCTTCTCCCGCTCCAAGTCAGACCCACCTCTGGCCCAGGCCGAGCCCATCTGCAACGGTGGTAGTACTTCTGGGATAACATATTTAAGAAAGGGGAAAAGAACCTGCAGCAGAGGGAGGAGTGGAATGTGAGAGACACACCTATGTAGACACCAAGGTCAGTGAAGAAGGACTGCCACATAGGTCTCTACGACAAACATTTACTGCACTACTGTGCTTTTTTTCTCTCTAAAAAGCCAAATGCTTTAAGTGTCTGAAGGATACACTATTGTGCTTTAGTACTGGGTGTGCGATGTATCCTTATAAGCTGGGATAAAAGTTTCTTAATATTCTCTTTATCCAAAAACATCTCTTAGGAACAGCTCAGTATTCACAAGGAAGGAAGAACAAGGAATAAGGACAATAGAATGGATTAATTATGTAGGGAATCCTTGGGGAATAAATACTAAGGAAGATGAGAAAGCAGCTCAGGAATGCAGGGTAATTATCAAAAGAACCAATATAAAAAAATCAACAATATCCAACCATTTACAAAGATAAACTATTTCAGTGTAGGTAACGAAGGAAGTGTTTAGTAATTCTCAGTATGGGCCCTTTCCCTGGAGAGTATTAAAGCACGAGGATCTGGGGTTGTAGTAGAAGGCAGTGTAGTCTAATGACAGATTTGAAGCTTTTGCTAATCTTAAGGAATTCATCTTTCTGTTAAGCTGAAAACACTACCTAAATATGCCCTATGATTATATGCAGCTGGATCAGTAATTTATATAAAAACAATAAAGCCATTAAATAAACAACAGTGTATAACTAAGGAGTGAATATAAAGGGATAGCCTATGGAAGCAGGGAATGTATAGATTACAGCTATTAAGAAATGTGAAAGGCAAGAAAGAAGTCTATACAGGTATAAGGAGAATGCCCTATTAGTTAATAAGGAAAGAGAATGAAAACTGAAATGCAGAAGAAAAGCTGTAGTATTTAATGATTATTTTTTTTTACATCTGTCTGCATACATTAAAAAGGCCTAATTGTGACCTGTAGATTAGCACAATCATTTCAATAAGGAGAAAAAATAGGCTCCAACATTTAAAGAACATTTTGATAATATGACTTCAAGTTAGCAAAGCCTGATGAAATTCACTCTGGAATACTTAAGGACCTTGCCCAAACCTCTAGTGATTTTTCTGGGGGAGCTAGTGGAGAATACGTGAGATCCTAGAAAACTAAAGCAGCTGTAGTGTAGAACTTCTGTCTGATTTTGGGGGTCAGGTGGAGGGAATATTCTTTGTTTTGTTAAATTAAAAGAAACTTGAACAAATCATTAAGCAACCTACAAATATCTGGAAACTAAGTAAAAGCCAGCATTGATTTGTTCTTGAAAAATCCATCTGATTTTCTTCTTTGACGTAAAAATTGGTCTAGTAAAAGAGAGAAAAATAATAGATGTTATAGAACTTGACATCTTCATAAGCAAAGTAGATTAATACAGTCTACAGTAAAATTACTATTTTGTGGAGTGATAGGTCTATAAGCCCTGTATAGCAGGGAAGAAATTAACTCCAGCAGCAATTAGGAGTGTAAAGCTGTAAAGGGACCCATCTGCAGAATACAGTACTGGCAGAAGACTAGGAAGGGAAGAAAGCTGTCTGGAAAAATCCAGTCTGCGAGTACATTGGGTTCCTAAGGAGGTCACATGCAGACTCAGAAGGGAAAAAAAGACAACCTCTCTCAAAGCTGTTAATTGCAAAGAAGGCCTCATAAACTGAGTAAGACCAGCATGTGTCAACAACAGGCAATAGCAGTGCCTGTGAGCAAATTTCTGGTCTGGGGCAGGATGGCCCTGATGAGAAAAGGTTATCCCTTTACATTGCTACATTAGCCCAAAGCGTGGTAACTCATCGCTTCTGTGCTGAAGATTATGGAAAGTCTGCTCAGCTTTCTCAAGCACAGCCATGTCATTGTCTGAGAATTACAACAGGAATACTAATATATGACTGTGGGCCAACAGCAATGTCTTGGTGCTGGTCACCCAGCAGCAGTGAGTACTGTTGACACAGGCACCGACTGAGGGTGAGGACGGTAAAGCTAAAGGCCTGGGCTGGCTGAAATGGCATAGAGCGGTGTCCCTGAAGTGTCTGAGGACTTTGCCTTATGTAGGCTGCTTAGCTACACACTGGCATTACACGGAGCCACCTCCTCAGTGCTTTTCCCAAATGCTGATGGTCAGATCATCAGAAACTCTCAACTATTCAGTTTGGGAATGGAAGGTGATGTCTCCGTCTTAGTTGCTAGTCTTGATATTATACACCTTGCTCGGAAGAGGCTAAACCCAAGAACGAAATCAGTCCTGAGATGACCGGTCTAGCTGTCGTAGAGGGGTTCCCTTGGAACCATTGGCTGTGGGAAGGCAGCAGTTCCACTGATACTGTTCTGAAAATCTGAGGGATGGAGTATTGTCTTGCTATGGGATTACAGTCACCACTTAAAAGAGAGGTGTGATGACATGTCATCCTTCCAGCCTGAGGGTACCGTTGGATAAAAGAAGAACCAGTTCGCAGTAGCCTCCTGGATGATGAGTTAGCAGCTGACTCCTGATCGTCATGTAATTCTTCTGTCAATAAGTTGGAGGCAAAGAAATTTACAAACATGAGGAGGTAGATTGGGCTGTGATCAGAGATCCCATTTGTTCATCCACATCAAACCACATCTGGAGTTAAGTCAAAGGTTAAAAGACCAGGTATATGTGAGGGACTGTGCTAAATTGCTGACTAACATTGCTGCTGCCTCAATGTCCTGCTGTTGTATGGGAGAATGTGAGGAACTGTGCTGAGTTGCTGACTCACGATGATGTTGCCTCAATGTCCTGCTGTTGTTATGGGAGAGTACGCACAAGGACATCCCTGAAGAAACCACCACACCCGCACCTGCCAAGCTGTGCTTGCCCGATAGGGTAATGAGTTCTGTGGAAATGGGTGGACTTCTCCGAAAAATTGTGGGGACTGGGACAATAAGAAAACTGCGTACTCCCCTCTCACAGACGGAAGACCTGAACCTGGAAAACATCGGAGGGACCGTGACACCTGGCTCTGAAGGAGAGACACCTGACTGGCAGTAGAGGAACCCGACCCTCCATCACCGGCATCGGAACCGACTCAGCGGGACGTGGCTGGCTTCGTGGTGGTGGTAACTAGTCTTGCTACCTCTCTTCCGTTCTCTTGCTTAGGTCTGCCTCTTTTTCTCCTTCCTCCCTCTGTTCTATCGCAGTTATTGGTTATTGTAGGAAATAAAAGTTGTAAGGTTGTACAGCATCTGACCTCATTTGTGTCTTAATCTCGCTCTCGGGATCATTTAACAAACCTCCCCGATATTGGATCGGGACAGCATACAAGAACAAATACAGGGTATTTAGGAGTAGCTTCAATTTTTAAACATGGACATGAGTAAGAGGTCACATTTAACAAGGAAAATCTATGCGTCACCCCAGGAGATATCATGGCTCAGAGGTAATATCTCTGAATCGTAACTTTTCCTCTGAATCTTGTAATCTCCTTATATATGACTCTGCACATTCCACTGGTAAGAATATGATGGTAGAACCAGTGTTCTCGCTCTTTCTCAGCCTTTTGCTTATTCCCACTAGCTGAGTGTGAATAGGTAGATACTTCTGTTTTGCCACATTGCCTACTAATTTTCCTGTAAATGTCAGGAAGCTGAACTGTTATCGTTGTCTGACCTGTTCAGTCTGTACTGACGGATACTGCTGCACTAACATAAACCCAGGAATCAGCCTATATGAATTTGACAAATATTCCAAGCCAAATGCTGCTCAAAACTCTTCTGCCAGCTGTGCCAGCCTTATGCAGTGAGAAACAGCAGAGGAAAGGGAAAGAATACCTAAGAATTTGAATGAAACACCTCCAGCACAAGAAGCAAGAAGTATCCAGATGGGAGCATACTTCAGAAGAGAGAAAACAGATGGTTATACCTAAATTACCACATCCTGACTCTGGGAAAAAAAAGGATGTTGGTCAATAGGTAATGAACCTTAGTAAAAGAGTTACTATGTACAGGTTATGGACTTGAATAGGTCATATTATAAATTGTTATGAATCCAGCACTAGAGGATATTAGCACTCAGAGTCACTGCTGTTCACCTGCTGGGCTATGTGCCTTGTAACATCTATTAAACATCTCTTAACCCTTCACAGCTAAGTGGAAGTTTTACAGCAAAGTGTAACCCCATGGCACATGAAATAGCATAGCTAGTATGATATCTATGAGACATAGCTTTTGGAAGACAGTGTTTGCACTTACAAAATAGCAGAGGTTGGGAGTTTGAAGATCACCAACACAGAGATCCAGACACTAAACCCCAGCTGTTAACACAATTACATTATAAATCTATGTTTTAGTTTCATCATACAATGATACTTCACAAATTTAAATAGACTTCTCCTATTCTCATCTTTGTAAAGAAACTTGGATTTATATTCTTCTCTGAACAAAGAACCAAAAGCCAATGACTGTTTTACAAACCCAGGTAGAGTTTCATCTCTAACCTAGTCTCATTGCTCTCTAGTAATTCACTGTGCAGTAGAAATATAATAAAATTATGTTCTGTAAATGAATGCAGATTTTTATCCTATATTGGAGCTCATCAGAAGTTCATTCAAGATTATGCAAAGAATAGGACACCCACGTGAGGGGAACAAACAACAAAGCATGACAGATGTTTTCAATGAGAAAATTTGTTGATTAATGCCCTGAAATGCCAAGAAAGTAGCAGAAATCTGGGCAAAGTGGTTAAGTTGCAAGTATATCTGTAATTATAATAATTTGTTGGAACTTTTGGGCTATTTAGACATAGTGTTCAACTTCAGCAAGAGTAATTAAAATTATACTTTTTGTTAGAGCTGAATATTTTTTGAATACTGTAGGAAAAATTAATAGATCTTTTTGTTCTTGGTGCTGAGACACTTTTTCATTAGCTCGGACATTTGTGCAGGACACAAATCCCAATTTTTTGCCTTGATGTATTAATTAGCACAATTGTGAGTGTAGGCTGGGTAAATGAACTTAGAAATGGATAACATTAAAATTTCACCTTTACAAATGGCATTCAGTGTTCTAGACTAAAGCCTTTCAAACCTGACGAAACATGGTGTGTAGCAGAATGCATTCCGGAGGTAATTAGTACTGAGGTTGCATTTAATCACTATATTGTCTTATACACTTCTCAGAATGCAATGAATTCAGTTTGATTTTGGTAATCTTTTCAAGGAACACACTTCTAAATAGGCTAGAAAAAGAAGAAAAACAAATTAAAAAATAAGTGCCTTTGGTTTACAAAAAAAATATATTTATTATACTTTATTATACTGTCAAATGCCATTTTTCAAGTGTAGAGATGTGTACAGTAGATTTTTAAGACTGAGGTTATATTTAATCTCACAATTTCTTTTTGTGTAACCTATGCAGTATTTAGCAGACAGCTATATTTTCAGTTTATCTGAATCAAAAGTGGCCGTGTCTCAGAAGATGTGTAGTGCTATGCCTCAGATGATATACTCTGTCCTTCATCAAAGTCTTTTGACTTCACAGACTGTATTGGTTTTGTGTGGCAAGGTTTTGGTAGCGGGGGTGAGGTTACAGGGGTGGCTTCTGTAAGAAGCTGCTGGAAGCTTCCCCTGTGTCCGACAGAGCCCATACCAGCCGGCTCTAAGATGGATCCGCCGCCGGCCAAGGCTGAGCCCATCACTGATAGTGATAACGCCTCTGAGATAACATTTTTAAGAAGGAATAAAAAGTTGGGACACACAGAAATGGCAGCTGGAGAGAGAGTGAGAACATGTGAGAGACACAACCCTGCAGACACTCAGGTCAGTGAAGAAGGAGGGGGAGGAGATGCTCCAGGCGCCGGAGCAGAGATTCCCCGGCAGCCCGTGGGGAAGCCCCTGGTGAGGCAGGCTGTCCCCCTGCAGCCCAGGGAGGTCCACGGTGGAGCAGATCTCCACCTGCAGCCTGTGGAGGACCCCACGCCGGAGCAGGTGGGTTCCCAAAGGAGGCTGTGACCCTGTGGGAAGCCCACGCTGGAGCAGGCTCCTGGCAGGACCTGCGGATCTGTGGAGAGAGGAGCCCACGGAGCAGGTTTTCTGGCAGGACTTGTGACGCCGTGGGGGACCCACGCAGGAGCAGTGTGCTCCTGAAGGACTGCACGCCGTGGAATGGACCCATGCTGGAGCAGTTCGTGAAGAACTGCAGCCCATGGGAAGGGCCCATGTTGGAGAAGTTCGTGGAGGACTGTCTCCTGTGGGAGGGACCCCACGCTGGAGCAGGGGAAGAGTGTTATGAGCCCTCCCCCTGAGGGGGATGAAGCGGCAGAAAATAACGTGTGATGACCGTAAACCCCATCCCTGTCCCCCTGTGCCGCTGGGGCGGTTTGGTAGAGAATCCGGGAGTGAAGTTGTGCCCAGGAAGAAGGGAGGGGTGAAGGGAAGGTGTTCTGAGATTTGGTTTTATTTCTCATTACCCTACTCTGGTTGATTTGTAATAAATTGAGTTAATTTTCCCGAAGCTGAGTCTGTTTTGCCCGTGACAGTAATTGGTGAATGATCTCTCCTGTCCTTATCTCAACCCACAAGCTTTTTGTTATATTTTTCTCTCCCCTGTCCAGCTGAGAATGGGGGAGTAATAGAACGGCTTTGGTGGGCACCTGGCATTCAGCCAGGGTCAACCCATCACATAGACTCACAGAACGGTTGAGGTTTAAAGGAACCTCTGGAGGTCATCTGGTCTATCCCCCCTGCTCAAGCAGAGCTGTTGTATGAGGATGTTATGGGACACACTGTCAAAAAAGTCTTACTGAAATCTAGGAAGACAATATCTACCACTCTTTCCTCATCTACCAAGCCAGTCATTTCATCACAGAAGTTTATCATGTTGGTCAAGCATGACTTCCCCTTGGTGAATCCATGCTGACTGCTCCTGATGACTTCCTTGTCCTTCATGTGACTAGAAATGATTTCCAGGGTTAGTTGCTCCATCACCTTCCCAGGGATCGAGGTGAAGCTGACCAGCCTGTAGCTCTCTGGGTCTTTCTTCTTGCTCTTTTTGAAGATAAAGTCCTCCAGTTCTCAAGCATCTCTCCCAATTGCCTTGATCATTCAAAGATAATTGAAAGTGGCTTTGTAATGACATCAACTCCCTCGGCACTCGTGGGAGCATCCCATCAGGACCCATGGATTTCTATGTCCAGTTTGCTAAAGTATTCTCTAACCTGTGCCTCATTAATGACCAGCATGGATCATCCTTGTCTGCTTGCAAAATATCATAGAGTTGTACCATAGGTTATCTCCCCTCCAAGATATCCACAAAGTTTAAAGTCTCCTGGTCCTTATCACTCATGTCTTTTCTTCAGTCTTGGCAAATGTGTTTTTGTGACAGCAATATTCATGAAGAATTCTGCTACAGGCTTGGACTCCAACCTTCAGCTAGATTGAGTTTGCTCTCCTCCAAACCTCTGACCTCTGTCCCAATGCCCTTGTCTGGTTCTTTGTCACCTCGAACACAATTGGGTTATTTTAAGTTCTGCAACTCTTAGTGTCGTAGTTCTACTTGTTTTCTCTTGTTCTGTGTTGGACAAGTTTTCTTTTTATCACTCATCCATCATCCACTTGCCAAGTTTTCAAAAAAGCATTGTCACGGTTTTTCTGCACCGCTTTCCCACTTTGGAGGAGCTCCCTGAAGATTTTGCATAAACATCTGTACGTGTCCCCCCACCTTTCTCAATCTCTCCACTACGTGTTAGGCTGAGCCCAGTACAAGCCTGTTCTTTCCAGTTCTGTCTTTTTCTAGGTACTGTCTTACACACAAGATTCCATGTTTGTTCAGTGCCCAGTATGATCAGATTTTAGGATAATTAACATGACCATACAAATAGTGCTAATATGGTGAAAGAGTATGGATTCATACCCATCAACAGATTACACATAAAGAGTATGGATTCATAGCCATCAACAGGTTACACATCACTTTAAATGCAAACAACAGTAGGGAATTTGTAGTGGTGTGTCATGGGTGAAAGTGATTAAAACACTGCGTCTTCACTGCCCCATGAGATGTCCTAATTTTTTTATTGCTATTCATGAGTAGAAATAACTATTCTAGGTTATATTTCCTGAGGGATTTACTCTGAAAGATTCCCAGGCCAACGTTATTTTCAGTTATTGCTCATATATATAAGGAATATAAGTTGTTTAAAGATGGGTTCATTTTATTTAATGCTTTGTTAATGGAATACTCTTATTTTAGATCAACAACAGTGTTCTAACCTGAGACCTCCCTTTGTGGCTGTTTATAAAACCAGGCTACTTCTTCATTTTTCCAGCACATACTTGGTTATGCTAACCTTAACTGTGCTGTACAATAATTCATCACACACACAAAAAATCCCTACTCAAGGCAGTGAGATTTTTAGGGTTCAATGTAAAACCAGGAAAATGACCACGTGTTAAAGAGGCAGAAAGCACTACCTTTATTTCCGAGTTCAGTCCAAATTGTCACTGTGTTCTTTGCTAAGTCACTGAGGACAAAAAAGCAAGATATTTATCATTAGCAAAGAAGAACTGAAAAGGCTTAAGTAGGACTTGTTTAGACTTCAGATACCTGTATCCAAAACTGAATTCCACAAACTCCTGCACATTGGGCTGCCTAATCAGAGTGCAGAAAAACTTACCAGAAAGAGCAAGCAAATGAAAAAGTAAATTTATAGCCTGTCTGCCTAAAGAAGGAGGGTTTGGATTCTGATTTATGTTTGATATAAATAAATGAGCAATCTCAGAGCTTCCCTCTCCCTCAACCATGTAACAGCTAGTTTGCAGAATCATGCAGTGGTCATAAAGCAAGGTCTCTTACTCACCAGTGTGCTGCCTAGCAGATTGGCATCATCATGCTCTGGATGGGAAAAAAATATTACTCTTACCTGTTTGTACAGAATAGTAAGCTGTAATCTTAAATGGATGAATGCCCTGACCTGCATATCAAAGTCAGGCATCCAAGACTTGAAGTGAGGCAAAGTTTTAGACAAATTCTTGTAGACAAAACTTTCTATTTTTTAGTTTACTGAGAACCTATTCTGAACACTGCTCAGCTCATACCACTTTTTGAGGTTCTCCATCTTAAACACAGGCTTTTTTTTTTTTTTTTCATCAGGTACCAAAAAAATTCATGGATTCCACTAAATCCCTTATTGGTATTATTCCTAAAAACATAAATGTATAGCAGCAATGTCAATCTGAAAGAAGCATTTATTTGGCTTACTGTGTCTCAGGTCACATTTAAACACTGAAGAGCAGCGTGAAGGTCCTGTGAGCGTAGATACATTTGCCTGGCATGATGCTCAGGTACTGCAGTGATGAGGGTCTTAATACAACTGTGGCCTTCTCACGTCCTTAACAAATCCACCCCTGTTCACATAAGTACGTAAATAGAGTGTCAGAAGCTGGCTCTGCCTACAGCGGAAAACAGTCTGTGGGGATCCTAGGAAAGTGAACATGAGCTCTGCTAAAATAAAATGCAGTTACGCTAGCGACTGAGTTAATATAGCTCTTATTATACACAAAATACACATAAAATACTACTTACCAAATGCTTTATTGGTACTAAACTAAGCTCTATTGTAAGTGTTGTCAATATGCATTGGTATATTTTCCTTTCCTTGGTGATGTTTCTTGCATGTAAGGCACTAAAGCTTCACATTTATAAATAAAAGACATTCAAGAGTGTATCATAACTATAAAAATATGTAGGGGCTTTATAATTATATAAAAACTTTGATAAGCCATTTAAGTTTGCTATGAACATGAGTACGATAATGCACATGGTTTAATCAATACACCTTTCAAAGGAGCCTCATTTGGGAAAATGCAAAAGCCGTATCTTGCAGTCAGTAATAAATATTTCATTAAATTATCTCTAATTTAACTTTCACTCCCATTGGCAAACCTCTAGTGGTACATACTTTTTTCCTCTTGATTTTATTGCCCTGGTAACATGCAATCATCTCACAGCCCTTTGCTTTCTGATCTATGTTATATTGCCTCACCTTAGATTAATCTCATAGTCATTATCTCATTTAAGTAGGTAATATTTGACCATCTAATCAGCTTAAAGCAACTTGAGTAGAATAATATGGGCTTAAATTTGGCATTCAGAAACACTTCTGAAACAATGAGAAAGTGATTTGACAAAAATATATGATCTAAATTATTCTCTTTATGCATGAAAATGCATACTGCTTTTACTGACATAATTAAATTGCCTATGTATCTGACTTTTTAATAATGAAAAAGCAAACCCTAGAGTGTTTAGATGATTTGCTATGTTCATTTAAAGCAAGGAATTCAGCAGTACCTATTTAGGCACTTACTCTTTTTGTGGAATGTAGACAGAGTAAAATCAGTGCCATAGCTTTTTAGGGTGGCAGATTACATAGACATTTGTTATTTTTCTGGTTTAAGTGCTCCTTTTCAGTGCTTGCATTTGTATATAATAATTATGGTGCAAAGTTCAGTTTGTCTTGTCATCCAGCTATAGAAAGAAGTAGTATGTTCAGATCTGAAACTTGTCAAGTTGCAGTTTTTGATAGATAACATTTTTTCAAGGCTTTGATATGTTTTCTGGACAGCTAGTAAAGGCTTCTAGGTGCTATTGGAAATCAAATGTAGACCTTGCAAATTGATAACTACTAATCCTGATGCCAGGTTTTTGACTGGTAGGTAAAAGTTGGTGCTTTTTTGGTGGCTATAACAGCTATTACAGTATTTGGACCTTGGGACAATGGGGATGCTGCCCATCTAGAAGATAAAAGTTCTTCAGAAACCTGAATGGAAATGAATGTAGCATGGTAACGAAAATGAATATAGTGCCAAATAAGGTCTCATAAGATTTGTCTACAAATGGGACACGGGACACTAACAATTTAAGGCCAAATTAATTTTTAAAGCATATTAGCATTATGAAAAGAATTCCCAAAGTGAACATTGCCTCTGTGTCCTGGTTTCAGCTGGGATAGAGTTAATTGTCTTCCTAGTAGCTGGTACGGTGCTATGGTGTTGAGTTAGGTATGAGAAGAATGTTGACAACACTGACCGTTTTCAGTTGTTGCTAAGTAATGTTTAGTCTACTCAAGGATTTTTCAGCTTCTCATGCCCAGCCAACAAGAAGGCTGGAGAGGCACAAGAAGTTGGCACAGGACACAGCCAGGGCAGCTGACCCAAACTGGCCAACGGGGTTTTCCATGCCATCTGATGTCATGCTCAGTATATAAACTGGGGAGCTGGGGGGGGGGGGGGGGGGGAATCGCCACTCGGGAACTAACTGGGCGTTGATTGGCAGGTGGTGAGCAATTGCATTGTGCATCACTCATACATTCCAATCCTTTTATTATTACTGCTGTTATTTTATTAGTGTTATCATTATCATTATTAGTTTCTTCTTTTCTGTTCTATTAAACCGTTCTTATCTCAACCCACGAGTTTTACTTCTTTTCCTGATTTTCTCCTCCATCTCACTTGGTAGGGGTGGGAAGTGAGTGAGTAGCTGCGTGGTGCTTGGTTGCTGGCTGGGGTTAAACCACGACACTCTGCAAGCTGGTTTTCCCTCCCTGTGTGTCATAGTGAAGCAATGCCATAGGTTAGATGTGCCGTCAGTGATCTAAATTGAATTGACACTGATGTTTACCTGTAAAGGCTTAGGTACTTGCTTTTGTTTGTAAAAAGACTCTTGTGTTGCTTAGACTGAAGTTTAGATAACATGCATTTGTTAAGACATCTGCTCAGTTCTTTATATGTAATCTGTTCTCGATGAATCTTTTTTCCCCATTCCCTGCACATTATCCAGCCTCAACTTCTTTGGATGCTTGCCTCATTCACTAGATACTACCCTTCTTCTCCAAAAATATGTCACTAGCTTTCCACATTGCATCCTACTGCATTCTTAGTTTATTTTAAAATTAACAAAAATTCAGGAATTAAAAAAATTTCTGTACTAGGTACTTATTTTGACATAATCAAAGTTTTGACAGGCACGCAAATTTGGTCCTATCTGCCTAAATCCTGGATGGAAGAACTAATGCTACAAAAACCAAAGTCCTGCTCTTCTTCAGCTGCAATCTCCAGCACTTTTGCAAGGCCCTCAGCAAATGTGTGTAGTAGCAGTGCAGTAAACCATGAATCCCTCTCACAGTCCTCTAGCTCTCTAAGGAAAAGTATGACTCACATTTACTTATTTTTCTGTATTGTAGTATAGCCAATTGTCAGGTTTCTTTTGCTTTTAACAGTCTATGTATTCTAGCACAGAGGACAGAAAGATCTATATTGCTTTTTATGACAGAGTTTCAGATACTCAACATTGTGAAATAAGGGACCGCAGTATGACAAGAACTATTTGTTATGAAGTTCATATGAAAGTACCCAGCAGTCAAGACATGCTGGACTGAAGATACTCAAGAGTTTCCAAGTTACACCTTCACTTGCCATATGGTCTTTTTTTTTTCTTTTTTTTTTTTTTTTTTTTTTTTTTTCCTTGTAGATATTTGGTGTTTTAAGCTTACAACAGAAGCTTTCTGAATCTGGAAGTGCAGTGCAGTTCTTCTCAACAGTACTCCCTAAGAAACACTTCTGAGTCTAGTGAATTGGCAGTAGGTCCTACAGTGAGACTTACCTGCCACTTTGAGAGACAATTTATGACTACTGTCACACAGTAATTTTAGCAGGACTTGTTCTGATACTGCTGTAACATCCATTTGTCATTTAGCTTGTTGATTAATCGTTCATCTTCTCGAGAGAAGAATACTAGATGTTTTCCTTTGTAAAAGGGGCAAACAAAAATTCCATGCACTAAAACCCTAAAATGTCCCATGGGTTTAATTTGGATACTTCAAATTCTAGAATGTCGCTTCAGGAAATATGCTACATTTTATATATCTGTGCTTCTGTAACATGATTTCAGAGCCTAGTAGTTGTTAGAAAGATATAATTACTGTTATAACTCATTCAGTTATCCAAATTAAGTTACATGTGCAATCCAAATATAAAAAAAAGCAGTCAGAGCATGCCCTCCCGAGCAAAGCAAAATTGTAACCCTAGTGGAGGAATGTTTGATTATCTGGTTTTACAGCTGTTCATGTCTGTGGTAAAGAACATGATTTAAATATGAAAAAAAAGTTGTTTATCTTCAAAGGTAGTACAATCAGTGTTAATTGGCAGGAAAAAAACCCCAATAGATGATCCTAGTAGCTTGTCTGCAAAGTACACTGAAAGAAGAAACTGCAAAAAGGCTTCTGGGCTATAAAATAGAGTAAATAAAGCATGATACATTTAGAAAATAATAATGCAAACCACAGGACAGAATGTGTGAAGAACATGAAACCTTTTCTCATAGCTAAATATAATGAAGGAAACAATTCAGAGAATAAAGCTGCCTTTATAATGGCAAAGTGCTAATTGTTTTGAGACTCATTGTATGGTGCCATAGTGCACTGTCATTAAAATTATGGACCTGTGTTAATCTGCGTGGTATACTCAAGCCCAAAGTGTTGCAATTTATATGTTGAGTTTCACCACTCGCACACAAGTGGTTTTTTTTTTTTAAAAAAAAGCTCTGAAATGCAATAGTTCCCAAAAGTCTCTTGTGGCAGTGGAGATAGTGTTTGTTCCTCTAGATGAGATGCATATATTCAGTGTCATTTTAGTTTTCAGACACTGTAGAGAAGAGGGATCATGGGTTTCTGATTTCTCCTTTCCCACATGGCAGTGTTCATCCTCTGGTGATGTCAGGAAAGAATAGTGTTTATACGTCTCTTTGCACTGGAAACTGAAATAAAAGATGTCAGAACATAAGAGGCTGCTGGAGACATTTTTCACATTCAACCATTCCTGAAGGGAAATAATTTTGCCAACAGGTGGGCATTTAAAACACTACTGTCCCTTCATGTTCAATGTGTGTGTTTTCAAGCTTATCTTTCTGTGCTTGTTTCTCAACATATTTTTTTTTATTATTATTATTTTTGACTTATCTGACATAGTTTAGTACAAACTTCTGCACTGCCACAAAGGTGCCCTCAGTTATCCCTTTTCTTGGAGCCAGTCCTGTTCCTCCTAAACATCCCTTTTGCATAGATACATACTTTGGCCAGTCTAGTTATGGTTCACATGCCAGAGCAGGTCTGGAACGTGACATGTAGACTTTGGAATAGGGACTCTTCAATATGGGCTACCTACAGGAGAGATCTAGATGAAAAAATAAAGTACTTAAATTACTTGCCTGTGAAGGAAATGAAGATATCAGTATTTTACCACATTTGTAATGATAATCTGTTTAGGTTTAGCTGTTGAGTATCCTAAACTCTCTCTGTTCTCTTCCTGAATAGCTCGATTACTTCTTTTGTTCAAGGAGTTCCTGGCCTGGGGCTCTGATCTTGAGTGTTTGGTAAGCCTCAAACACTTATGTTGGTCAGCCTCTGTAAAGCTGGAAGCCAAGTTCTGCTCGGAGCTGAAACACTCAGGACATAGACTTCTGATGCTATACCAGACAGCCAGGAACCCAAGGGCAGACTGCACAGAAAGTCTTTAGGGTGCTGGTAGTCTTGAGATCCCAAATACTATTTGCTTCCCTTGATCTGCGACTCTTTGGAAGGAGGCAACTTAAAAGCCTGTAAATTCCCAAGAATGGATTGGTCTGCCTGCTGAAATTATTTTAAAATAACAGACCCAAACTGGGAATCTGGATAGTGCATGGCAGGATGATAAAAACTTAAGATGATAGTCTCTGATGGATGCCTGCTTGTGACTTAACAAGAGTTTGCCAAAACTTCATGTTCCCATCAAAAGGTCATTGCTGATATATCTTAATTGTATGGAAAAAAAAACTTTTACTGGAAAGTTCTCAAATGTCTTGATTAAAGATACTTAACCCATATTAACGACACTCTAGGGTTTCAGTCCAATCTGAGTTAAAAAAGACATGAAAAGCCAGGCTATTGCCATAAATATATTGGAGCTGTGTAGTAAATACAGATGCTCAGAGTTCGTAATTTCAAACTGAAATGAAAAATTTTACATCGATGCTCAAAATCATAATTTTTATTTGATAGCATGGATTCACTTAATGGAGCATAATGAGGAAGATAAATTAATGCCTCCTGATTTCTAACCTCTTGTTCCATTCATTATCCTTCTTTGATTTCCACTAAATGTAATGATGCCTCCATTTCCAGATGTTTCTTTATTAAATTCCTTCCAAGAGAGAAAAAAAACGCAAGTCATCCCAAATGCTGAAAGTTCTCAACTCATTATCACATTTTACATATCATACAGACATACTGACAATGTTAATTAGTGAGAAAGGCTTGATTGTTCTTTAATTACTCTGCCAAGAGCCAGTACAAAATACGAAGCCACAAATTATATGACATATTATAAGTGGATTGGTTTTAATGATATTTTCATGTACCAACATGCATATTTCATTATGAAGCTTTAGTTATTAGCATTTTAACGTGGCCATTAATAATAAAAACACTGGGTTATGTACATGAATAAGAAAATTATTACTGCAGAATTTTAAAAGACACTTGACACAATGGTGTAGTTTTACGTGTTACAAAGTTCCCAATATCAGCATCAGGACAGGGTGTGCCATTCGTAAAGCTTTTCCTAACTGTCATGTCAGTATGTATTTTATGAAATGACTCCTTATTGAAAAATATGCAGTCTGTGGAACAGAGTGTATTCCTCAGAACATGCCCTGTTGGGCAGAGGGAAAAATCTATCTTATTTTCTGTGGCCCTGAAGATCTGGCTTTCTGAAAACTAGTGTTTGGCTTTGGGAGGATTCCTCTTGCAGTTATACTTCTCCTGCATCTGTAGGTTTAAAGCTGAGATGAGAGTTGGATGCAAGTCCCTGATTTTCTGCATGCTCTGATAGCAGGTTATTATGCATAAAATGAAAACAGTAAGGTCCCCAGGCTGTCTTTCCAAGAAAAGATTGAGCACCCATTGACTGAAACAAGTCTCACCCCCTTTTACATTGAATACGTTTTTAGAGCAGTGCTATACTACCTTGAGTAAAATGACTGATAATAAGACAATGCTAGTTTAATTTATTATAGTTGTTTATTACTGTCATATTATGAAGATGACATTTATGTATCAGCTTTGGTTTGAGCAGATAACTTTGACATTCAGCAACAAAAGGTTAATCTCTCAATTTTGCTTTGAAGTTTAAAGCTCTATTATTCAAATAGGAACAAACTTTCTTCTCTTTACCTGCACCCTGTTTTGTACTACAGGATAGGAATAGCCACGTGAAATAAAAAGTAATTGCATGTATCTGGTGGTGGGACAGCCATATATTTTCTATCATTTGTCCATTCTCCTTTAAAACCAAAAAGGGGAGACAAGGCATTTCAATCAGATTTAATAAAAAGGAAAAGCCATCAATACCCATTGTGTAAGTATGAAAACAACTGGGCTTACCATTTTTTTCTCCAGTTTTATAATACTGTCATTTCACAAAAGATTTCTCAGCTGGAATACCTCTTTCTCTATACCTACATTCAAGAGCGCTTGTGTCCTAAATAATTAAAAAAGTCTATTGTAATTGCCTTTTCATGATACCTAATGCACTGCAAAAATGTCACATTTCACTTTGCTAAATACAATTAAAAAATCTAGGAGAAGCAGATGGTTTAGCATTTTGAAGAAGGTAGACTGCAGAAGGATGCCGAGTTCATTCACAGGGTTGCCTTGTTCAATTCAGAAAGATGCCTTGTTCATCCCAGTGAGGAGCTGGGAATACTATAGGACTGATGATCTCTGTAGGACTGATGATCTTGCTCTTCACAATTAATTATGCACGCATAATCACTTTGAGAGTCTTCCAAAGAGCTGAGATGTTACATTCTTGAAGGAGAGCCAAGGACTTCTGTACTGTAACATAATGCAAGAGAATGGATTTTGAACAGAGAGATTGGGATAACAGGCGAGAATCAACAAACACTCTTTGGACCAGAACGCTCTTTTAATTTTCCAAAGGGAAAATCCTGATCCACTACTGAAAAATCCTGATTTAGAAAATCTGGACTTTCTAGACTAAAGGAGAATAACTGAAAGCTTTAAGACAGAGAAATGACCAGCTATATAGTTGTCTATTGAGCATATTCCTAGGAACTTTAAAGCTGAGCTAACTTTTATTCTTTGCTCACTTGTATACAGTTCTAGAGAAAACTGTGATGCTTTAGAGGGGTGGATACTGTGCAAAGATGACTCTTTGTGAAAGCTTTTATGTATATTTAATTAATTGAGGGCTTTATTTTTGCAATCAGAGCATAGGGATAGAAAGCTGTTCATCTTTTCTGAGCGAGTTTTTCACTCTCAGTATGACTCACCTTTTCTTTGCAATGGGAAAGACAGCTCATGGTCCATACTGCCAAGTGAGAATGAGTGCATTAGAAAAATTCTGAAGGTGGCTGCAAGTGTTAATGATTTCCCTTTGTTTCTCTCTGGTGGCTGAGGCTAGCTATTGCCTGCCAGTTTTGCTTGCCCATTTTCAGATATTGCCAGCCTTCACTGAAATGATGTGGAAAATGTTTCCATTAAGGAACAGGAAACAAATACTCTATGCTAACATAATTTAGTCTTTAATTATTTGCTCATATATCGTTTTTCCAAAGCCTCCTAGCTTACAAGAACACAAATATGTGTCACTCATTTAATGATCAGCTTCTCATCTCATAGTTCTGTGAATCACACATTCCTGGTTTATTAGACATTGTTCAAACTATGCTTTGAAGACAGAAGCAGGAATTTCTTACTTTTTCTGTCACTGGTCTGTCCTTTTCACAAAAAATGAATTTACTTGTACAACATTTTGTGAAGTGAAGGATATGATATTTTCCCATTTTACAGATGTGAGATTATTCAGTGAAAAGGATACATTAAAATTGTGTCTGAACAGTTTAACAAATGTAGGGATTGCCTTTGCTTGCTGTGGTGGGTTGACCCTGGCTGGACGCCAGGTGCCCACCAAAGCTGCTCTATCACTCCTCCTCAGCTGGATGGGGGGAGAAAATATAACGAAAGGCTCGTGGGTCAAGATGGGGACAGGGAGAGATCACTCACCAATTACCATCATGGGCAAAACAGACTTGACTTGGGGAAATTAGTTTAATTTATTTCCAATCAAGTCAGAGTAGGGTAATGAGAAATAAAACCAAATCTTAAAAACACTTTTATCCCACCCCTTCCTTCTTCCTGGGCTTAACTTTAGACCCAGGTTTCTCTACACCCCCCCCCCCCCCCCCCCCAGTGGCAGAGGGGGACGGGGAATGGGGGTTGCAGTAAGTTCATTAGACCTTGTCTCTGCTGCTCCTTCCTCCTCAGGGGAGGACTCCTCACACTCTTCCCCTGCTCCAGCGTGGGGTCCCTCCCACAGGAGACAGTCCTCCACGAACTTCTCCAATGTGAGTCCTTCCCACGGGCTGCAGTTCTTCACTAACTGCTCCAGTGTGGGTCCCTTCCACAGGGTGCAGTCCTTCAGGCACAGACTGCTCCAGCGTGGGTCCCCTGCAGGGTCACAAGTCCTGCCAGAAAACCTGCTCCAGCGTGGCCTTCTCTCTCCACAGATCCACAGGTCCTGCCAGGAGCCTGCTCCAGTGTGGGCTTCCCATGCGAGCCTCCTTTGGGCATCCACCTGCTCCAGTGTGGGGTCCTCCATGGGCTGCAGGTGGAGATCTGCTCCACCATGGACCTCCATGGGCTTCAGGGGGACAGCCTGCCTCACCATGGTCTTCCCCACAGGCTGCAGGGGAATCTCTGCTCCAGCACCTGGAGCATCTCCTCCCCCTCCTTCTTCACTGACCTTGGTGTCCGCAGGGTTGTTTCTCTCACATGTTCTCACTCCTCTCTCCTGCTGCAGTTGCTGTGCCACAGCTGCTTTTTTTTCCCTTCTTAAATCTGTTATCCCAGAGGCACTACCGCCATCACTGATGGACTCGACCTTGGGTCCATCTTGGAGCTGGCTGGCATTGGCTGTATTGGATATGGGGGAAGCTTCTAGCAGCTTCTCAGAGAACCCACCACTACCAAAACCTTGCCATTCAAACCCAATACACTTGTTTTGTACTAAATGTTTTGGGGAAGACCATAACCCAGCTCCTGTATCTTCAGGTGGAGCTGTGCAGGTGAAATATCAAAGCAGAAACACAATTTCACTGTCAAAAGAATTTCAGCCTGAATGCTGGTTTGGTAAAACCGGAAACGGAAGCATTGTCACAAAAGGAAGGCACATAAAATTCAGCCATTATGTGTTGTTTGGTGGTAGCCAGCTGGCTAATAGCACAGATGCGTTGGCTACTCAATTAGCAGCTTTACAGCCCTCAGCTGCAGAATATGCTGTTTCTTCCTCATTGAAGTGACAGAAGGAGGGAGAGGGAGGGGAAAAGGAAGCTGAAGGTAAGAAATAAAGGATCAAAGGGCACAAAACTATAGGAAACTAGGTTTTATTAGAGTCACTGTGCTCAGAACAACTTACCCAGCTGTGATACAGGGCTGAAATGTTTAGAAGACCTTTGGCCTTGGTTTGGATTGAGAGGCAATCAGACTGTGGAGATGATGAGGGCAAGATGCCAATACCAGATACTTTACCTAAATGCTTTCTGTCGTCTTTGCCAGATCAGTCTCCTACTTGAGCAATCTTCTTCTGACTTGGACTTTTGTTATCAGCAACCTCAGATAATGCCGCGTGCTAGCAGGGGCAGTGTGCTGTATAAGATGTGGGACTAGAAACTTGAACTGTTCTGTATTGTAAGTGCGCTGTACTTTGTGATTATGATAAAGTGAGAAAGTATGTGCATACCATACTTTCAGTTCTTTATGTAGTGACCAGGTTTGCTTACACATTTACATAGCTTCATATTGTGAAGTTTTTCCTTTCAGTAAGGAGGGACAAAGCTAATTTTATGTTCACTGAAACATAAATAATCCTATATTGACCTAAGGACAGAAAGATTTGGATAGTGTGCTATCAGGATTTCATCTCAGTCCATCAGCATGGGAAATTTATGAGATGCTTAAAGTGCTCTATCTCAAGGTGACCTGGAAAATGTCTCCATTTGATCTGGAAGCAACACTTGTCTTTTTAATACTTTTAAATTTTGTGTTTATTAACCTCCTGACATACACAGGTCCTTGGCAGCAAACCCTGAAATTTGGTGGGTATTAATACATGTGTATTTTTTGAGGGCACCACAATGGCATGATCAGTTGTGGTTACACAAGCTGAAGGTAGCAAAAAAAAAAAACAAATCCAAAAAATGTCACAGCCCCAGGAGAGATAAGTGAGATTTGTCCATTTGAGACTGCTGGAAGGGGGCTGCACAGTAGATACTGTGTAGTCATAAATTTGTAATGTTTAGCCATTGTGGCTGGGGGGATAAATATTCAGTACCTGTTATTACCTGATAAAGTCATACATATGTATGGATCCATTTTATGTGATAATTAGAGAATCTAGATTTAGCATCTGCTTTTACCTGATAAACCAACTTTATTATTTTAAATAAAGGAAAAGCAATAATTCACAAACTACAGACACCATGAAGATGTGAAACAAAGCTATCAAATGGGAGGGAGGAAAGAAGGACAATGTTTCAGATCCACACCCCCTGTTAAACAGGAGGCTGTGTGAACAAGAACTGTGGGTGCTTGCTTTCTGTATGGTTTATTAGAAATACTCCTGCCTGCTTTCAGGGCACCTGTGTAAACAATTGAACTAAGTTTAATTTTAAATAAAATGGAATTATGGACAAATCTGGCCATACCAAATATGTCTATTTTGGGGATCGATTCTAAATATGAATGCTTACTAGGACAGCTAATTTGCATAGCTTACCTCTGACAGAGAATTTGACCAATGTATTTTGATACTCCATTGTCACAATGGTCAGATAACAGCCAACAAATAAATAATGAGAAAAGACAAGTTGACAATTGCTATTTTACATTACAGTTTTAGTCTTGGGCCATAACATGTGCATGCTATTTCAGCAAGTGCAAAATATTTGGAGTCCTTAATTTTCCTCCCCAGCAGAGGTGGTGGGAGGAACTGATCTGAGCTTCAGATTGTTTCCTTGCTGTGCTGATAAGGTGAGAAGCAGTTTTAGAAGGTACTGCCTTTTTCAGAGCTTTTAAACTCCCACTGCAGTTTGGCAGCATAAATTATTTTCTGCCTTTTCTAAATGCCACTTCCCTAAAAAATTTCTCTTTGATGAGGAATATATCTTAGCAAGGTGAAGGTGGCCCCATGAAACACAGAAGTATTTTTGTGGGAAAATGGAGAATGATATATAAAATAAATTAATATCTTCTGTACGTTGGAAAAGCACAGGAGGGAACCCGGTGACCCAAGAAGTTTTTGGAAGGGTGGGAGCTTATGCTGCGCCTTACTCTTTTTAAGACAGGTGCCCAACTGCTTGTGCTGTAGAAAAGCATTCTGGTCCCACTGGCATTCATGCAACCCCTTCCTTTGAACTCCTGTTTTGGCTGTGTCCTGGTTTCAGCTGGGACAGAGTTAACTGTCTTCCAGTAGCTGGTACAGTGCTATGTTTTGGGTTCAGTATGCGAAGAATGTTGATAACACACTGATGTTTTCAGTTGTTGCTAAGTAGTGTTTAGACTAAAGTCAAGGATTTTTCAGCTTCTCATGCCCAGCCAGCGAGAAAGCTGGAGGGGCACAAGAAGCTGGGAGAGGACACAGCCAGGGCAGCTGACCCAAACTGGCCAAAGGGGTATTCCATACCATGGGATGTCACATCTAGTATAGGAACTGGGGGTAGTGGGGGCGGGGGGAATCTCCGCTGGGGGACTAACTGGGTGTCGATCAGCAGGTGGTGAGCAATTGCACTGCACATCATTTGTACATTCCAATCCTTTTATTATTGCTGTTGTCATTTTATTAGTGTTATCATTATTAGTTTCTTCTTTTCTGTTCTGTTAATCCGTTCTTATCTCAACCCATGAGTTTTACGTTTTTTCCCAATTTTCTCCCCCATCCCACTGGGGCGGGGAGCGGGGGGGGGGGGGGTGAGTGAGCGAGCGGCTGCGTGGTGCTTAGTTGCTGGCTGGGATTAAACCACGACAGGCTGCCACTGTTTCACCCTGCTGCTGCTGCTGCCTTCTCACAGACCCTTTTACTGAGCAGCAGTTCGCACACATCTCCTCCTGCCTCATGCACCTTTCAGTTGTCCTCGTCACACGGCTGATCACAGCCCTTTATTCCTGCCAACAGAGCCTGGCAGATGGGCTGTGTGGCATAAAAGCCTTTGATTCTGAGTGGAAAGGCATGTGGGTTGAGTCTTAGGGGAAGAATGGAGTACTTAACTAACTACACGGCTCATGGGAAATACACCTCACACCTGATATTCATAGGTTAAGGTCAAATCTGTAAATATCTGTAGAATTAATTTGAACATGACACCCCTACCTTTATTTTTCAAAGGGCTTGGAGTTGCTGGTAGAAATCAGGTATTTCATAAGGTGTGAAGGCAAATTAGCCATTCTTTCATTCTTTGAAAGGATAAATGTGTTTGCTTATCTGAATAAATTATCTCTCCCTTTAAAGCTCCTTCATAATGCAAATGCGAAGTAAGGATGATAACTTCTTTGCCTCACTGAGTTTTATGCCACAGCAAAGACGTTTTTTTACAACATCTGTTTCTCAGCTGTGTGGGTCCTTCTGTTACTCTATTTCTCTACCGTTTTATGTGGGCAGCCCGAGAAAAAAAAGGCCAAAGCAGAGGTTTGCCATTTCTCCTCAGTGACAAATCTCTCGGAGTCCATTGCCAGCTAAAATATAATGGCTTTGTCTTGAGACAGCTCAGGACTTCCTTACATTGAGATGGTTATAATTAACTCCCTGATGATCCTGTCACCCCTCCTTCTCTGTCACACCAAGCTGGTCTTATGTGAGATCCCTCAAGGCTGTTCCAGCAGCCTGCTGGACAGAGCTGGGCAGACTGGGCAAGCTGCAGCACTCTTCTGGTTCAGCCTAAAACATGTTGCAACTGAAGTACAAGATGTAACATGTTCTTCTTTCTTGGGAATATGTGAAGTATGGTCCTGACAGAATTAGTACTCAGCTTGATGCTATGCATGATTTGTATCAATAATAAAAAAATGAATTATAAAGTGATTACTGATAAAACTCATGAAAGACACAAAAATGACAGAAACAATAATTAAAAGAAGCAGGTGGTTAATGGGAATTTGTGACTGGGTATTTTACTGGAACCAAATACAGGTCGTATATTTAAGGACAAGGATTTCAGTCTGTATCTACAAGTTTAGAGTCTCTGTCCATAAAAGCAGTGACTTTAAAGCCACCTAAGTTTCTGAATGCCTATGTTGATATCTTAGTTTAGAAGAGGAGCGTGCTTTTGAAACCAGTTTCCCAATCATTCCATTATCTTTTAGTTTGTTTTGTGGAGCATCCAGTCTGAGAGAACAGGCTGGATATAGTCCAAAGTAGCATCTGCCAGAAAAGCGTGCAGTGTGGGCAAAGAGCTGCATGAGAGTTCCCTGTGTGACGCGATAGCAAAAGGGTTGATAAGCTCCTTGATGTGTCAACAGAGTCTGTAGGATAAGAGATCATTTTGCAAATAGGCATGGATTTATTTATAGTGTTATATGACCAGGATATTGCATACAGTTCTAGTATCCACAGTTCCAAAGGATTATAAATATGCAATCATAAATTATGAAGCTGATTCAAAAAGATATCTTAGAGCAAGAGACATAGCCATCTGGATCTGTAAAGTGGTCAGGTTTTTGTTTGTTTGTTTGTTTGTTTTTTTTAAAAGTTTTATTATTGTGAATAAGAATCTTTAAGAAGATTATTATGGACTAAGAAGCTTTTTAACATACTTGGGAAAAGGTATGGTGTAAACTTATGGCTGGAAGATAGACAAATTTAAATTGGTGATACGCATCACTTTTTTTTAATGCTGGGGATTATTAATCTTTGGGACAAGCTTTCTTGGGAGGAGGTGAATTTTCCATCTCTTGATGTCCTCAGATCAAGACAGAATGCCTTTCTGGAAGATGTACTCTAGGTAAGCACAAATTATAGGTCCTACTGCAGGGAGAACTGTCATACAAAGCAAGTCAAACTAAATGATATCAGATGAATAGTTCTTTCCAGCCCTAAAATCTATGAATCTGTGTTATCAAATTTATATATGTCAACACCTTACAGAACTGAAACATCATTTTGAGCCACTATATAACCACAAGTTACCTGACACTTATGCTATCAAGTTTCTAGCATGCTCTTATTTCTGGAATTAGTATCTCTGTGTCCCGCACATTCTCAAGGCACTTCTTCCAGACAGTGCATTCGTGAAGGAAGATAAGGTGTTCTACAAACAAAAGAGCACAATGCTCTTCTGACAGGTGGTGCTGTGATGTAACCTTAATTAATCAGACATACTGCTTGGGATTTTTTTCTGAAGAGCCTGGCAAGGGCACTCACTAGCTGAGCAGGGGGGAGAAACATGGTTAAAAGGAGAGCTGATACTCTTTCCCACAATTGAGTTTGTCATTTCATTTTATCCTGGAATGTTTCCAGCACCTAATAACCTGATCAAATTTTAACCTCTTCTGCTAAATTCTGCCATAGGATTCTTTCCTTTTCCTTTTCCTGGGAATAAGATTAGGCCCAGTAGCTGTATTTCGAATAACTATAATTTTTTTTTCTTTTGGAAACTTCAGTGCTCCATGTATCAGCATGAGAGGGAGTTGACATTTGAAAGGAAGATAAATGATTATGTTGTGTGAGCAGGGGTTTCATAAGACTGTTTCGAGAGAGATGCCTTTCTCCTGTCACCATAAAAGAAATCTATTTGATTCTGGCCTCTGAACACTGAAGATTTAAAGAGTCTTGGAGACTGGACCATTGGTGAAGGGAACAGGTCAAGGCACTTTTCATTCTTAGATCTAGTTTTGAGTGATTTAGAGTAGGTGTTATGGATAGAACTTATCTATAAATAAGGTTTATTAATATAGGGCCACAAATCTGTTGTTCTCAGTAGGTTACTAGACATTAGGTAGAAAATAGGGGAGTAGAAATGAACCCAAACAGACCAGATTCTTACAATAATAAATAAGAAATAATTTCACTTGAAAAGTTAAACAGCCTATAACATGAGTAATTGAAGAAAAGCAATTCAGATATGACACAGAAAATCCATATGATGCATGAATATATAATATATGCAGTTGGTGAACATATAAATAATAAAGAAAACAAACAAATAAGAATTTTTAAAATACAATAGTTAAGATTGTTTTGAAGACCATTAATAAGTAGTTAACTTATTAGGGCAGAAAATCTGTATTTAATCTGTGTTTAAAGGAGCTTTTGGAGACTGCAGATAGATCCCCTGCATGGATGCAAACTCAGCACTTGGAGACACCATCCTCGTGCTGAATCCTGATTTTACACTTTTATAATGATACAATGATCTTAATGTGTATGAGATAATCAGGTATGTTACTGTTTTATTTTAAGCCACGTGTTCTTAGACTTGCCAGTATAGGCTACTTCGTGAGCAATCTCATTTGCCTGATTTTTGCCTGTGCAAAGGTCTCAGTCTCACAGACCCACCTGTCTCTAAGTTCTCTGATTTCTCCCTGTCCTGTAACCTCTAGTCACCTAACTAAGCTGATTTAAGCTGGTTTTGTAGCAGCTTGTGCAGAGTTGTATATGCTAAATTGCTATCTTCATTATTCTGTCTCTAAGTAGTTATCAAATATTATTTCCAAAATTCCCTTATACTAAATAGTGCACTTACTATCAACTAAAAGAGTGGTGTGTAAATTATAGCTTTACATCTCTCCTGCAAACTACAAATATTAGTATAATGGATGTCAACCCAACAGTAAATAAAGCCTTTCAGGTATATCAGTTACAAGTCAATAATATTCACAGAGGGTTTTGACTCACTTTCCTCCATAGTGATATGTAAATGAAGATATGATATCTTTTCCAAAAAGTTACTTAGAATACAGTTTTTTTTTTTTGCTTGTGTTGATGGAAGCTCAAAAAATAAAATTCATTGCTGAAGTGCTTTATTAACATTCTTACTGCTCAGTGACATGGTCTGTTGTTTGTGTCCTGCAAATTAATAATATCAAGGCCAGTTGCTTGGAGACAGCATAAGTATTTCTGTGTTTAGAAATGGAAGGAGCTCTAGGAATTATATGAAGAATATGTTTAAGTAGGGAGAAGTAGGGAATTAAATGCGTTTAATTTAAGGACGCTTTAGAAGGCGCCTCACTTTATGTGTTTGTAGCTGGTGCAGAAGCTGGCCCATTAAGTCGAACCTGCTGTCCAATTCCATTCTTATTTTCTCAACTAAATATACTTTCAGCGCAAAAACCAGTACAACAAGTGGGAGTGAATTTGGCCAGGAGATTGAGGCTTATGTTATTTTTTATTCCAGTCGACTCTACCCAGATTTACTCCATAAGCAAATATGTTTCTCTCCTGACTCAGAGTTACTGTAACTTGGAGACAAATGCCTTGAGCTGTATAAACTGTGTTGCTATTCACCCAACCCCATGCCAAGTTATCCCTATTATAGTCACTTTCCTCACTTCTCAAACGGGTTGCCAGGGAAAAATTCATATAAAGCAGTGCTCCGAGTTGAAAAAATAACAGGAGTTTCTTTACAAACATTCTGCATTAAGACACACTTTTGAGCCTATTCTGCATAGTGATACAGCCTATTTCTGATGTAAGATGCTCTGCACCTATGAAGCTTCTCTTCCTAGGGTGGCCTGCAGCCAGCTGGAAGCAGTTCCTCAGGAGTGATGAAGCAAGGGATTTGTGCTCTTCTGAGAGTCAGCGGCATAAGTTGCCACTGCAGGCGTGTGCTTCTCCTTCCCATGGTGCCCTGTCAAAATACCATGGTCAAGCGACACAGCAGACAGCTGAGGTAGATTTTGGGAAGTTTCATTGCAGTGCTTTGTTAATCAAAATTTAAAAAAGGAGAGAAGCTCAACAGTTATGAAGATGCGTCTTAGCATAACAAGTGCTATGTTTGTTATGCTCATAGAAATGTGTAGTAAGTACTCTTAACAGCTGAGCTTTTATTTGTTACTTGAAGTATGCTGAGCTGCCTAAAACTTTCCTGCTGTTCTATGTCTGATGATTTTTAGTATGTACCACTGAACAAATGCAGCCCTTATTTCCCAGTTCAGACCAAGAAAACCTCCCTTCTATGGATTTCCTCTTCTTCAGCTTACAAGTATCTAATGACCTTTAGAAAGAGAGCAGAGAAGCCCTTGAGTCTTTTTTTGACTTTCACTTCCAGCATCAAAAGCAGCAAGCTCAGCAAACAGTTGCTCTGCCCAGAAAGTGTGGAAAGGTAGCTGAGTGGTCAGTATTGGTTTTAACTGCTGGATCATTTCTGAAGGCTGATCTTTTGAAAAGTCTGGATGATGATAATAAGAACGTGAATTTAAAAAATGGCTCAGTGCTTGAACTGAAGTATCGCATCAGTGCTTGAGTATGTCATATATAGACCTTGACCAGTTATGGATAAAGGAGGTATATACCTACAGCAATGAAAATACAGTGAACGAATCCAAAGTTTCTGAAGGAGAAATGGACAAAATAGAACAACTACTTTGCATATATACACCACATGCTATCTGTTGGTATTGTATAGTTGTGTGCTGAAGAACTTGTCTCTGAGTACATTCTCTGGGTTTTGAGACGTTATATTTAACTATAACTCCCTTTACCCTTTTGTCTGGGTTAATGTAATCATGTAATCCTAAAGTGGCTGAATGATTTTCTTTTAATTTGGGTATTTTCTCACCTGAGCTTGCATGCAGTTGTGGTGGTGCAGCCACCACCCCTGGGCCACGTTGCAATGTCAGGACCAGTCAACCATGTGTTCTTGTGCAGTGAGTTGGGACAACCTAGTACTTTCTTGTCCTGGCTACAGCACAGTGATTCAGGACAGTTAGGCACCCCCTAACCACACCTGAAACTCTTATTGCCTGGAACCGCACCTGAAACTCCTGCTGCTTGGATCATGGCTTCACTTTTGTGGTTGCCTGACAAGAATTATGGCCAGAATGAAATTACATTGACTGAAGTCAATCATCTTATGAACCTATAAACAGCAGTCCCAAGTGATGCCCTTTGAGCTCTCGTGGACCACAGCAGGCTGTGACCAGCATCTCCCTTTGAGTGCATGCCTCACATTGCTCGTGAACTTTCCAGTTTACAAAAATCAGAGGACCGTTGCTGAAAGCTGATGATGGGACCTGAGCTGAAACTCTTCACTCCTTGAGGCTCAACCCTTTGCCTGTTGAGAAATGCCAAGACATTTGACATGAATATTTCACTGAACTTGAGGGGAATTCTTATCAGGTATGCCTTTTGTTATATATATATATATATATATATATATATATGTTTGTGTCTGTGTGTGTGTGAATTGACCGGGGTATCTGATAGCAAGTATAGTATAAATATTGCCCTTTCAAATCTATAATTAAGTCACTGTTGTGATTGTAGTAAATTCTACTTAATCACATCATACATGTTAAATTATTTAATGATTAAGTTCTGCTAAACCTTGTGATTTACCTCAAACTGTGAATGAACCTCAGACTGCTGCTATACACATGCAATCCCTTTAGATATAAAATGTTCCCAAGCCTGGGACTAGGAGTCAATCCAGCTGCACCCAAGCTCCATCAGGAGTTTAGAAAGCAAGGGGGTCTTCTCTGAACCTTGTGACTCAACAGGAGGGTCTCCCATACCTTTTTACATCTCTGATCTCTGTACAAATCATGAAGAACCAATTCTAACTCAATTTCCCTTTGTATGTTTCTCCCTTACCCTTTTGCATCTTCAATCTCTGTATAAATCATTCTAGATTGATTCTAATTTAATTTTCCTTTGTACTCTTCATCCATGTATGTCCTGATCCAAGGTCGGGGAAGGTTTTGATATGATCCCAAGAGCGAGATTAAGACACAAGCGAGGTCGAATGCCATATGGTCAAAAGAGCTTTTATTATCAAAAGTATCAAAAGTGGAAAATGGTGGCAATAGGATAGAATGGAAGAAAAGGTAGAAATTAAGTAAGCAGTCGGGATAGGATTGCTAGGTTAGTCACCACCATGGATCCAGTGGTGTCCCGTTGGTCCTCAGGCAAGCAGTCGGTGGTGGGAGTTGCAAGGATGGTCACCACCACAGATCCAGCAGCATCCCATTGTCCTCAATCTTCAATTCTTTGGTGGTGAAGAAGGCCCCCACAGCTTGTCTTTACAGGTTTTTATAGGGCATATTTTGATGATGTCATGTGCTGCAGGTTTCGTCTATCACAGGACCTTTGTGTGATCAACACCAGATCAGCTCCAGCCCCTTTCCTCCCCTGGACACCTCAATGGCCTGGTAATCATCCTTATGGACAGAGGAGTGTCCTGCTTAAACAGGCCATCTTAGAGACAAAGGGCTCGAGACAAGCAGTTCACAGTTCCTTCAGATGACAGCCCAGTCCCTCACACCTATCAATCTTTGAGGCAAATGTTTCAGTATAAGAATTCAGTCTCTTACAATGTATTAAGTAATAGAGTGAACCTTGCCATTGAACTTTGTGAAGTAGCGCTTTTATAAATTCCTATTAAATCACTTTTGCTAATACCTTTGGTGGTGACTCTTTAAGCGGTCCAAACCACTCATTCATGACGAATTGGTGTAGTTGGCAGGATGGCAAGTAGTATCACTGCTAACTTACAAAAGCATGGAATAATTCAAGTCCCACATTTTCAGAAGAATGGGCTCGTGATAACTGGCATGATTGGAAAACTCTGGAAGAACAGCTAAGAATGGTAGTGTGTGTGTGTGTGTGTGTCATATAAAGGATGGAAAAGGAAAGGGAATTATTTGCAAAATGTTAGGTACCTGCCTAGAGGCTGCTTGTCAGTTTAGGAAGAATAGCAATAAAAGGGAAGTGGACCTAAAGGAAGAAATAGAAGGCAGAAAAGCAGCTGAATTAATACTGTCCTTGAAAATTGAGCAGCTGCAGAAACAGTTACAGGAAGAGAAAGAGAAAACATGGAAGCTGGAAGAAAAGATCAAGGTGATGCTCATGTGGGCCACACACCTGCCTAACCCTGTGCAAATTAAGAAATTAATAGTGTCTCCAGAGGACTGGGATGATGATATTTGGGGTGATCCTGATGACCACGAAGAGGGAAATGATGGTCCCTTGTTCCCCTCAGATTCCTCTGAATATGAGGCTAGACCCATCATTAAAGCAGAATACATTCTGATTCCAGCTGGTCCCAAATGACAACTGATGAAATTTCTAATAGATACGGGAGCACAAAGTTCAATGTTAACACAACAGGATGCTGAGAAGCTGGGCGTGCGACCTGGACAGCAAAGAGTTAAAATCACTGGAGTAAACGGAGTAAGTGTTATGTGCCAAACCACAAAAGTTAATTTATGACTCCTGGGTGAGAAGCGCATGTTATCTACTCACTTTGCAATCAAAGATCACCATGAAAATATTTTGGGTTTTGGTATTTTGAACGGCTGAACCTGGCACCTGCTGAATGGCAGGGTGTGGTCATTCGGTTCAAACATTAATCCTAACCCTGATAAAAATTGGGACGTGACAGGCATGTACTCTGCACAACCCCTGCACTCCCTGGTTCAAAGATTACTAATATACTGCAATACCCGATTTCTGCTGTGGCATGAAACAGAATTTCTGAGGTAATAGCAGATTTTTGAGAAAAGACAAATTTTCTCCAGAACCCACTCCCCATATAAATCACCTGTGTTGGCCAGTCTGAAAACCAGATGGGAGGTGGTGTTTAACAATTGATTATTGGTGCTTGAATGCTAACACAGCCCTGATAACAGCTGCTGTACCAAACATTGCAAACCTAACAGCTACTTTGCAAGCAGCTGCACACCCATGGATAGCAAAGCTAGATGTGAAAAATATGTTCTTTAGAGTCCCCTTGCAAGAAAAGGATAGAGAGAAATTTGCTTTTACGTGGGAAGGTGTACAATACACCTTTAACAGACTCCCACAGGGATATAAAGATTCTTCCACAATTGCTCATGTCATGCTTGCTGAACTTTTACAAACAGTCTCGCTCCCCCAAGATGTGAAACTGTTCCAATACATAGATGATATTCTGATGGGAGGAACCTCCCCTGAGTCAGTGGGGGAAGCAGCAGTAGCAGTGTGACAAGCACTGTGCAAAGCAGAAGTTGAGATCCCACCTGAGACATGTGAGGGACCAAGTAGAGAAGTAAAGATTTTAGTGGATTGCAGGTAGTGCAGTAATTCGACCAGACACCCTAAGCAAAATAGAACAATTGCAGATCCCCCAACCTAGGAAAGAATTACAACGTCTTATGGGTACTTTAGGATAGTGGAGAAAACACATACCTGGATTTTCTATCATTGCTTGCCCACTGTACTCCTTTTTATGAAAAGGAAAACCTTGAAGATGGATCCCAGAATATGAAGAGACAGTCAAAACCTTAATTCAGGAATTAAAAACATATCAGTCATTGGGACCAGTACACACCCAACCCTATTATAGCAGAATGGGGTTTTGCCGAACATGATATTTACTGTAACCTTCTCCAAACTGGCCCTGAAGGGCCAAAGAGACCTTTATTATCCAGCTCAACTGCATTTAAAGAAACAGAACAGAAATATTCCTAGTGGGAAAGGCACTTCTGTCATTAGTCTGAGCAGTTGAACAGTTTGAGCTGCTAAGTGGTAACCCCTCTGGAAAAACCCGGCTGAGATTTGTATTGTTTTCCCTTTCCAGGAATGATACTGGAAATGATACCAGCACACCTCCCCTGGAGATCAGGTTAACCATCGAAGGATTGCTTATCCTTCTCACAGGAATAATCATTGCCAGCAACGCACATGGCGTCAACAGGCTCGGCCCACAGGGTGAAGACACTCACACAAACACCTGGAGTATCCTGCCAGTTTTGTATCATCTGGAAATGGAATGAGAAAGCCAGTATTTGAGACTTGGAAAAGTCATGTATTTTACCAGTACAGCATCTGAAACATATCACTCCCGCAAGAGCTGAAATGTGGGGTTGACAGTTACCAGCTCTTTCACTATATCTAACCTGTCTTACAGCACTTGCAAGAATCACTGGCATGGTCTTTTCAAATTCATCATTTCTGGCAGTTTTTAGAACTCAAACTTTAAAATGGTGCAAAACCTGTGTGTTTTTAAAAAAGCCGTAACAAGAAATTCAAATAAGCCCCTTTTGTCAAGTTTACTTATAAAGTAAGCAAATTTACTTAACCCTCTGATCTTTCCAGCAAATGTCCCCCCAAAATAAGTGTAATCTCTTAATTAAAAGATATGGCTGAGTTAATCACTTTAAATATTTAATTATATCGTTAGAGAGAAGGAAAGGTACAGTAGTTGAAGTACTAATTGAGGGGACTTAAACTGAGTGCTTTACTGTGTTTTTCTTGTGCTTGACATAGGCCTGCTAACAGAGAATTGGCAGAGAAAGCCTGAATCATTCAGTCAGGCTTTCCACAACGAGAAGAACCATATGTTAGACGTCTCATGTAGCAGGGTCCCTAGAATACTCTTTTTATGTGCCCCCACTCACTGCAAACCTCAAACTCATCCCAAAACTAATAGGAAACTCTGGGTCTATAGTAAAAGGTAAGGGAGCCCTCATTATGTTGGTGGTTGTCTCTCCAACTCTATACCTGTTAGATTCTAATTTAATATGACCTGTATTTGACAAGTCTAGATACAAATCTCTCTGCAGAAGTGTTGTTGCAGTCTTAGTAGATTTGGCAAGATGAGATTTGTAGAAGTATTTTTTTTTTTTTGTTAGACCAACCGGCATAGCTGGAAAAAGAAACATCAAAAAGCTTCTGTGCACATGTGCCTTTCTTCCAGTATGAAATAGAAGCAGCAAACTTCAAAGCTATACACAAACTGAGATAGTTACAAATCATTAGATACCTATAAATTAGCCTGGCTGAAAGAACAGGTATAGTATCTATGGGATAGATGAAACATTACCAGGGAGAAACATATTAAGATGATGATCTTTTCATTGCAAGGTAGGTAATTTCATTTCCAGACTGTGAAACATCAAGGGGTTAATATGGAGAGAGATTATGGTTTGTCACAAATCCAGCACCTGTGTTGGATCCCTGATATTGGTATCCAAGAGAGTTATAAATAAATTGCATTGTGAAGAGTTACCTTTTGAAGGTGTTTTGTATGTCTCCCTTAAGGTTTAGGAGTGAGAGATCAAAGGTAAAGTGACTGTTTTGTGTTTCCCTTCTGTCAGAGACATGTTGAGCTGGACTACTATAGCTTTGATTCCAGCTGGGGTCTAGAAAGTAGACTATCTTACATCCAATTTCCCTGGAAAGCTCCATGCAATAGCATTCACGTGATGTCTAGGAAGACAAACTTGCAGTGACAGCATCGAGGCAATGACATTCTTTCATTCCCAGTCTGCCTGCAGTTTTATACGCAATAGCCTCCTTGTTGGTGTCTTATCTCAGAACTGCAGTTTCATCTCTTTCCTCCACTGTTTTTAAATGGGAGGGCAGAACAAAAGAAGCTGTTTTTCATTAGATAGCACAACCTTGCTATTTTTAAATGGCAAGAGTATCTCTATAGTGTTACTGTGACATTTTGAAGGCACCAGTTTTCTAGAAGGGATTTTGGACTTTGTGTACTAGAGGACCTATCTACAGGGGTGAATGTCCTCAACATTTTCTCCTGGTTAATTAGCTGAAAATGTAATATGATGGCCTGCCTTTTTGTGTATCCCACTTGAAAAGCCTGTCTTTTCCCTTGAATTGTGGAGGATACCTAGGCACCTGCATAGATTTAGCCCATAATCTCTCTCTGAAGCAACTTCACATTTATAAGATAATTGTAATGCTTCCTTATCTCACAGGGGATTGCATGGCTGGGTATACTAAATCATGAGATTCTCAGGGACAAAGGTCTGTAAACCACGCTGTGAGGAATAAATAGAGAACAGCTTGAAATTTTCAAATGGCAGAGAAGTAGCAGCATAAGATATTAGCGTTATTACTGTTGTCCCCGCTACAAAAAGAGAAATGCCACACTTGCCATATAAACAGCTCTTTGCATTCTAGGAAGTGACAAAAGGAGAAAGGAAAAAGAGTAAAATTTGCATGCAAGAGCACAGTGTAACTGCGTCGTGCTGTGTATTCCAGCCAGCCACGTGTGAAATCAGGGAGGTACTTTGTGAGCAGAAGTGAAGCGGCACTTTCTCCTTTTCCTTCTTTGGGGAACTCACGGGTTCAGGGAGGTGAAAAATCTGACACAGACTCAAATCACTAAGGCTATGAGACATTGCCTGACAGCAGTTTAAATAGAATTATATTAACACAGTGTAAACCACTTGAAAGACAGTATTTTCTGAATTACGCCTCAAACTTATTCACAGTCCACTAGTTGCTGGCAGGAGTGGATTGCAGAGAGAGGAAGGCAAGCTTTTCCTGACAGTACAAAAAAGGGAAAAGCTGATTGAAAAATTTTCAGTCTCACACAGCAGAAGAAGAAATTTTAGGGCAAGGTAATGAATCATCAGTAAATCACTGATGGGTGAAGCTCTTGCACAGGTATTCAAACTTGGCAGCTTGCCTAAATGCCACTAGTTTTCATGCTGCATAGGTGTGTTTGTGGACTGAATGCAGGCATCTCCTGAAACCATGCTCAGCTGCTCGCTTACCAGTCTGCTGAGACAGAGGTAGGGAAAAAAATCCACTCCCTGATTGGCCTAGGCTGCAGCAAGGAAAAAACCTTTTTAAGAATTAGATTTAAGATTCTTAGATTAAATTTAAAAAAGAATGACGTTGTCTTAGATCCTTGCATTGAGAACTCATAACAAAACTAGAAAAACAATCATCCTCAGGTTTTTTATTCATCATGCCAGAACTTCTAAAATGAAAATTGTCTCATCCATGTTGCCAATATGGCAGAATATAATCTATTCTTCACTGTTCATCGTCTGCTGCTATATATGATCAGTTTTATACACACACACGTTAGGGTATTCTTATTCCATTTTCTTATTTGTAGTAAGGCGATGGTTTTTTAACACTGAAGACTGAACCTGCTGTGAGAAGTGTTATCTCAGAGGAACCATCCTGGTGTAAAATGCTTCATCAACTCTCTTCCAGATTAACAGTACTCTGTCAGCCATTTGATATAATAACAAAGCAGGAACCTTTTTCTGTCTTCTTTACATCCTGTTTTTATTTCAGTGCTTACATGGGATCCAGACATAATCCAAGCCTAGGAGCAGCTAGACACTCTTGCAGCTCAGAGAATAAACACTCTGGAATGCCCTCCCTGAACATAAAATTTACTTTGTTTACCATGAATCTTAAAAATCTTAAACTAACTTGATATCACCAAGACAGCATGTCATATCCTCCTGCCAAAAAAAGAAGAAAAAACCAGAAGAAATGAGATATGTCCTTGAAGTTCTATAGAGTCTATAAGACAATAATAAACCAAAGTATGGACAAGCATATATACCATGTTATTTCTAAATGAAAATGTTTGCCTAATTGTATAGATTATGCATTCAGATGGAGATGTATATTTTCAACTATTAATTTTTCATTCATTTAGTTTATGACACCGTATCACGTTGCAGCTGCTTTCATCCCATGGCATCCTGATCAAGCAAATGGTGGAATGACAGCGTAATCATAAATTTTAAAAAAGACAGAAAATTCCAGAGTGTGAAGCTTTTATGCGTATGTTTCTGTTCTGCCTTGTTGTAACTTTACAGTCATTACTTAATAGAGAGCGAACCTAAAGAAAAAACTCTGATGTTATGTTCTATTCCTCTAGGTGGTAAATAGCTCTGGGTCAGCACAGGGGATGACATAGAAGGATGCAAAAAGGATTTGAGACTCATTTTGGAGAGGAGGAAAATGAGACAGAGGCTTTCCAGGGAGCTCTCTGCAATGTCAGCTTCTCCCGTAGTGTCTCCTTTTCCAGGCAGCTTCACCCTCCCTTTTTCCCCTCTTGAACTCTGTTGAAGCTGCCTATGCTGCTCAGGCAGTGCTTAAACGTACATGGCCGTGGTGTTGGAGCTGCAGCTCTCCGAACCTTAGCTCCCCTTGTGCTCCAGGTCATGGCTGGCCCCAGCGCCTGCTGGGTTAGTACACCGAGAGTTTCGGATGGGGCGGCAGCGGGGTTTGGATTTCTTACTGTCCTACTGCCGTTCACTGTGCTGGGCTGTGTGTTGATGAGAAGGTAGTGATTAAATTAAATGACTGGTGTAATTTAATTTTGGTTCATCATATTTGTTTACAGTTATCAACTTCTACAACAATATTTTTCCTTTCCAAACTTAGCTTCTGATTAGTTTAATGATTATTCATTAGCTGCATGATCAGGAGAGAGTTTCTTTCACAGTTGTCAAAGAAATGTTTGTCGGATCTGGGTTTTTGTTTTGCTGTTTCTTAGTGATATTCTCAAAGCAAAGACTTAGAGTGTGCATTCAGGTATTAAACTACAGTTGGTCTGTAATAGCGTAGTGCTGCCTTTTTGTAATGACTTCAGTTTGTGTACCTTATTACTGAGTAACTTCAAGACAGGGACTCATTAAATGAACATCTCTCTCAGTCATATCATGTGAACTAGGTACCTGACATCATGCTTGTATTTTCTATTGTCTCCATAGTTTTCTATATCTCATTTTTCTTGTCTCTCCATTTTTAAAGAGAGGAGGCCTAGTGTCACTGGACCTTCTGTATAACTGTATTCCCCAGATTTATGCATCATTCACTTTTACTTTTACTTTCCTTTCTCCATCCCTGTAATATTAATGTTATATCAAGGTGACCTTAATTGAGCTTGGTATTGTAACGTAGTGTTGTTGTAGGACCACCAGGCATCACATTTATTACCCTCTAGCAATTTTTCTCTGAAAATTCTGCTTGCCACCGGGAAAAGAATGATGGAACTATCTAAGATGTATACTTGTGCACATACTGATGCTGGTCTCAAGGCATTTATTATTTTTTTTAATTCATGCCTCTAGATTCTGCAGTTCATAACTCATCATCATTGAAGTGTAAGAAGTTAGGTGAAATTTAATTGCACAAAATTTCAAAGATGCAAATTGGTCAGGGAAGGGGAGACCATATTAAATCTATTAAGTTTTGAAAAGCATCTGATGTTGACGTTAAAAAGGCTCCAGAGGCAACAGCATTCAGTGCATGATGAAGTTCCTCAGAATCAATTTTACACAGTCTCCTCATAAACTGACAAAAGCATCTATATATCTGTATTTGCAAGTGGGGCAGAGAAAGGCACTCACTCAGTGTGGTAATGACATTAAACCCCTAATTCCCACACTACTCTCTCAAGCAACATGTGAAACATTATGTTTATCTGCAGCTTTAATTTAAAGGTTTAATTTAAACCACTCAATAAATGTGCCAGCAATGCTGTGTTTTCCCACTGGTAGCTAGTGGGTAACTGTGAAAGCCTCTGGCTTCAGGCAAGCCGGTTTGTCCACATCTTAAATGGCAACAGAGCAAACCAGTGATTTTTCCAGTGCTGTGGCTCTTTTTGTCAGAAAAGGATGACGTGGAGGAGTATATCAGACTCAATGAAACCTTAATCAGGCTGAGGAAGGAGGGGGTGCCCCACAGCAGACTGACAGGGCACTTCTTTAGCCATGGGATGCGAGGGAGTCTTGTATTTGGTCCCAGCTACTTGGCCTAATTCGAGGGGGAGAGGAGGGAAGGAAAGGGTGCTGCTGTTCTCCGAGATAAAACTTGAACGCTTGCAGGAAGGAGGATTGCTCGAGATCTCTGAAAGTAGTTTATCTTATCTCCAGATGATACCGTAGTAACCTTAGCAATAGTGACTGCGAGCTGTAAGGACTGGCATTAGACCTGAAGGAGGTAATTGGCTATCCAGATGGTTAATAAAGGATAAATAACCGGACGACTTAGTCTGGGAAAGCACGTCTTTGCCCCTGAGACTATGTGATAGCTTTGAAGTTTGAGGTGTGGTATGTAATAAGTTAGTAAATGAAAGTGGAAAGCATTGTATGAACAAAAATCGCTTTCATCTGTGCAGTGCATGCTCTTCTAATAAGTATTGTAACGTGGTTTTGAGATTTTTTTTTTTAAAGAGGATAATTAAAAAACTGCAGACCTAGAGATACTCTGCTCCTCCTTTAAAGGGTCTGCACTTATCTGACTTGTCTTATAGACTTCAGTAAAAGCTTTTTGTAAGTAGGTGCTGCAGGAATATGTTGCGTTAGCATAAGCTCACCCCCTTTGTACAAAATCAAATCCATCAAAGCGGTTCAGTACACAGCTGAATTTAAGCTCATGTTTTGCTGTAAGCATGTGAGTTGTGATTAGTTTCGTTGATTTCAGGGCATCTCACATGCTTGAGTTTTGTTCAACAATGTCTGCAGAAACAAAGCAAGAGTTGCTTGTTAAACACTGAAATAATAAAGGTAAGGAGAAAGGAAGGTAGTCTTGATTCATTCCAAATAACTTTTTAGTTCTCAAATGCAAGAGTAATTTTTTTTCACACCCTCAAAGCCCATTTAGTGGGCAATTTTACTTTAGAAATATTCTCTGAATTTTTATCTCAAGGCTTAATGTTGTCTTCCCTTTCTTCCCATAATGCTTTATATACCTCACAGTCATTTTAATCCAATCGAGAACAATGACCACCCATTTTGTGCCCAGATTTCTTCTCGAAAGTTTCCCCATCCACTTTGCCTACCACTTCACCAGTATGAGTGCTCTTATGTAAACAGTAAGTGAAGAGACAAACTCCTTTACTCGAACTTGCTTTCTTTAATTATCTTGCATTATTTGCCACTATCATAATTGTAAATTGGCCTGATAGACCACAATTTCTTCTCTATTTTTTTGTGTAGCACAAGGCTAAGTTTTGAAGTTTAGCAGATGTAACTATTTTTGTTCTCAATTATTCGCTTACGGCAGTCCCAATGTTTGTAGTAGTGAAACAAGCACTGGTGTGAGCTGGTGGGTCATAACTCCCTTCGCTGACTTCAGTGAGATTGTGGAGATTGTGATGCTTTTCCCTTCCCAGGATTTCTAGCTAGCTTTGGGGATAAAAATGTCTGTCTGGAGAAACAGAGATGACAGCTATGAGATATTTCTACTCTTTTTTTTTTTTTTTCTTCTTCTTCTCATTCAGTCTTACATCTCCTCCCTGATGTGCTGCCAGCTTTGGTTAGAGATCTCGCAGAATGTGATTTATATGGATGACAAAACTAGTTACCAGACTTCCTGGGCATATCGATGATCACAGGATTCAATCCACTTCAGTTTATACTTCAGCCTGTGTCATAATGACTTACGGTAATTAACCAGCTTTCCCTAATGTTCAAGTATGGCAACTCAGAATATGTTTTTCATATTAATCCAAATATTCTGCCAAAGAATCTTGAATCTTATTCCATTGCTGATTTCAATTAGGCAGTTTTGTCACAGTGATTACTTAAAATTAACAAAAGTAATAGAACAATTAATTATGAATTAATTATGAGTTATTAATCACGAATACATGACAGGAAAGCTGTGTCCGTTGTCAGAGTAGAATGAAATTGGACAGGACCTATCCAACACACATCATGCTGGTTTGCTCACGGGTACTTGTAACGGAAAGAGCCACAGTTTTACTTCAGCAGGAATTCAGACATGAGGAAGCATTCCTTTACTGTGAAAATCAGAGGATGAGATGCTGCCATAGCCAGCACTGCCCTTCATTCTAGGATGTCCAAATCCACACAGGTCACTTGTTTACATTTATGTCAGTTCTGCGTTGGCAGCATCATTAATATCAAAGCGTTAACATAGCTGTACTAGCATTCATTTTCTTTAAAGGCTTGGTGTCAAAACAGCTTGACTTTGTATCATGGTTTTCCATTCTGACTCACGGGTGGGGGAACCCGTAACATTTCTAGGTGATCAAACAGCTTCTGGTCACTTCATGGCAGCTCCCCAGCGTGCTAGCGTCCCATTGCGTCCCCCTCGCATGGTGCGTGGGGCCATCCCTGACGCGTGTGAGCTCTGCCGGCCACTCTCTGTGTGCGTGTCCCCCAGTGCTCCTCCAGGGCGCTGGGCTGCCCCACTCGCCCCTCCGCCTGCCCGCTCTCTTAGCACATGGCTGTGCCCGGTGATTTGGGAACCCCTCCTTACTGCCTTGGCAGGAGGCTTATCCAAACCCACAGACGCTGGTCTGTAGGGGCTCCAAGTGTTACTTTATATCCTGACAATAGCTCATCTGTTTTTTGGCTTCTTTGATTTGAGCTGTAATTAGCGTCGCAGAAGCACTGCATCACCTGGCTTAAGTCTTGATTTTTAAATGAAAAATTAGATCTTGCCTTCCCCTTTGTTCCTTCTCCTTGAACACGCTCCACATGGGCAGTGTTAGCCTCTCCTCCTCTCCTGACACGCTGGTAACATGGTGTCGTGGTTTAACACCAGCCAGCATCAAAGCGCCACGCAGCTGCTTGCTCACTCCCTTGCCCTCCCAGTGAGATGGGGAGGAGGATCAAAGAATGGGTTGAGGTAAGAATGGTTCAATTACTAAAGTAAAACATAATATAAAAATAACAATAGTAATGAAAAGGAATATAACACCCCCCCCCCCCCCCCAAAAAAAAAAAAACAAAAAAGAAAAAGAGAGATATAAAGCCCAAGAAAATACAAGTGACGCACAATGCAATTGCTCACCACCCGCTGACTGATGCCTGAGCAGCAGTCTGTCCCTCCCGGCCAACTCCCCTCAGTTTATATACTGAGCATGACGTTCTATGGTATGGAATATCCCTTTGGCTAGTTCAGGTCAGCTGTCCTGGCCATGCTCCCTCCCAACTTCTTGTACACCCGCTCGCTGGCAGAGCGTGGGAAACTGAAAAAAATCCTTAACTTAGGGTAAGCGCTACTCAGCAACAACTGAAAACATCAGTGTGTTATCAACATTATTCCCACGCTAAATCTAAAACCCACCATACCAGCTACTAAGAAGAAAACTAACTCTATCGCAGCCAAACCCAGGACACGCGGCCAGCAGCGCAGGATGCGTGCAACTCCCCTCTCGCTCTCCTCTGTCACATGAGCCTGTTCCTCCTCCCTCTGTCAGCATCATGGCCGGTGCTCCCAGGTCGGTCCCTGCTTACCTGCTCAGTCACCCTTGGGCTGCAGTTCCTGTGCTGTCCTGGCCTCTCTTTTGCCGCCTTCAGGTCTGGCCACCCAGAGACTCAGGGCCACTTAGCAGGTGGCATTCCCGAGCCACGCTGCATGTAACTAACATGCAAGGCCGCATCTCTCAGTACTCTCTTTAAAGTCCCTCCAAGAAGGATAATAACGGCAATACCTATTAAGCAAATTATTTATTGAGGAAAAAATTATTGTAGCTTATGCCCTTCTCCTTTATTCCATCTAGCTGAGTGCCTTGATATCTGGGCAACCCTACGCGTAATATATGTATAGTAAAAATAGCAACACAACTTACTTATAATTCAAGTCACTTTGCAACAATTTTTCCTGAGTCCCCCCTGCATGTATTTCTGCAGAGCTAATTATGCTCCCCTGTAGGATCAATACTTTACTAATTTAAATATGTTGTAAAAATATTGTCACCAATGAATTTTACTGCTTCGAAAGGCAAATTGCTCTATGCCAACAATTAGAAAAAAATTGCTTTGTTTTTCCTTTATGTAAATTCTTTGACATTAGCATTCACCTTTTCAAGCAGGCATTTGATACAGAACAAGTAGCAGTAATATGTAAAAAGGTAGAAAGCAGAAAAATAATCACATCTCTCAAAAGAGAGAAAATTATAGTAACCTCTGTGATAAACAGAGAATTCTTTGAAATCAAATACTGAAGTTACATCTGCTCTTGAGAAACCTGATCAGCACGTATCATATGCAGCGGGTAGGGCACATTCTCACACCACTTACTGGAATTACAGTAGCAATCCTTACGCCTGTAAAACACATGGTATGCCTGATTTATTTTTAAAACTTATGTTTTGCTTTTCTTCATAGTTAGGCACTATGTGCTTCTCTAGTGACACACTGTCTTTCTACCAACAAACTATTTGGGGGGCAAGTACTACTTGCCTTACATGAACTATCACATTGACAGTCCCCAACGATTGTTCATTTAAAGAAAGTAGATTTGCGGCCTCTCCCTGTCTGTTCTTTTAGCTTCGTAATCACTTAACTGTAAAAGGAAAGGAAGAAGAGCAATGTCTCTTCCACGGAAATGCTCATGTTTGTTTGGTTGTTTGCTAGAAAAACAATAAGTAAAAATTGCAATTAAATAAAGACTATACACTGAAATTGACAGAGTAGTATCTCTTTTTTGCTTTGACTTTTAGTCTCTTGTCCTTTCTTTTGCTGCTTGGGATTATGAAGCAGCCACCAACGCAAGACAGAGACATCCATTTTGAGGCAGTGGAAGCGTTTGTCAATTCAGCTTGAGTGCAGTAACCATTTTTATGCTGAGGCTTAGAGCTGGTGTAGCGTGTGTGCGGTAGTTGAGGCTTGCTGTTTCATTCAGTCGAGTCGACATTAAGATCCTCAAAATGTATTTTATGATTAGGCTGGGGAACGTCTGGGAACAGTTTTTTTCTTTCTTTTTCTCTCATGCAAACATTATCTTCACCTTTCTCACTTAGGAGTCAGAAAGTTCAATGTGCCCATCCAGAATTATGATGTGTGACATTTGAAGGAATTTGGGTTTATAAAACAGTTGTGTTTTTAAGTAATATAACCTATTTGCCTATTTCACCACAGAGTAAAGAGCGTGTGAGTAGAGGAAGTCCTTATGCTGGGCACACTGATGCTGACATTTATATAAGAAAGAAGTCTGGGCAATTTGCACGCCCAGACTACTCCGTGCAGCCTGGGAGTCACTGATTTGCCTGCACAGCAGCGAAGCATCCCCCAGCAGCTCTGCGCAAGGCTCGCCTTGCGGCTGGGAACGGAGGTGGAGCGGAGCGGTGTGGTGCGTGCCGGCTGGGTGATGCCTGCGAGGGGCTTTGCCCTGGCTGTGTCTTGTATCTGCACTTGAAGGGCTGCGCAGGTGACGCAGCCGTGACTTGGAAGCGGGTCTCCTTGATTGGGACAAGCGAAGCAAAACCAACTTTCACCCAAATCAGGGTGCCCAGCTGGTCATGCTCAACGAGTAGTACTTGAGGCTGTGAGTTGGGTAATAGTCTGTGCTACTTCTAAAACAACAGGTAACCATTTACTGTATATGTCAGAAAATGCCCATTAATCTGTGGCCACTTTACCTTCCTGTTATGAACAAGTAGGATTTCATAGCCTGGTTTGGGAACATGCACCCTTGTTCCCTACAGAGCACAGCTCTTTCCCCTGCAGCTCTGCTTATATCTTTTCCTCAAAGCTTAGCCGTGCTGCAGTTTGGAGCTCTCCGCAGGCTGATGTAAGATCACTTTAAACTCTGCAGAGCTGGTGCTTAAATAACATTCAAATGAACTCTATTCAGCCTCTAAGCTAGTGTTGTACCAGGTCTGCTTCACAAAGCAGTGCAGGCTTTCATGTCTTTCTCTGGAGGAATAAATCTGAGGCTTCATTCACACGAGAAATCTCAGTATGATTTATTTACAGGTTAAGGGCTCAAGCACATCCCTATAAATAATGCTTTAGCCTTATTTTTTTCTTTGTGAACTTTGCATTTTTTGTGTGCCTCCTAAGGCCTTCGGGTTATTATCACAGTGAATACTGCTGTATTTTATGTACCGTGTTGGCAAAGACAAGTTTTTTTCCTCCAGCCTGAAGAACTAACACCTAAATCTAGTCTGTGTAGTGCTGATGCTTGACATCCTTTCTGCTGTTAATTTCTATCATGATTCTATTTCTTTCCAAAGTAGACACCTAACTAATACTGGTCTATCTACTTTGATATGTATTCAAGATGCTGCAAGTAGTCCAAATTGAATAAAAACTGTTAGGTTAGACAGGTTTATTTCAAATGTGATCATAGGCATGTAAGAAAAAGTGGAAAAACCCACCTAACGGAATATAGGGAAACCCCCCAGTATTTCTTTTATTTTCTTAACTTTCTTCGAAGACTAAGTATAGCCCTTTTTGATGTTTAAATTACAACTATTAATATGGTTTACTAGAAGTCTAGCTTTGACACGTACTGTCTGCTACAAAATATTATTAGTCATCACAAATAGATTATGCATTAAAGTCTCCATTATCTAACTATAACTGAAGTAAATTAATTTTTTTAACTTCAGTATGAGCTACAAGCCTGAGCACCAGAACGTTAAGAAAATTGCTAGTTTACAGAACAAAACCAGAGTCATATAAAACTACGCAATTTCTTTGAAGATGGATATCCATAAAGAGATTGTCCTTTGGCATTGATTTTATTGTTGCAATCAATATAAACATGTCTTTTAAAACCTCTTTCTTATATTTTCATATCTGACACGTTTAGCCTTGTGTGTGGGAATAAAATACAATTACACTTTTCTCACTGGGCTGCCAGATGATCTGTTGGTGGAATGACCCCTAGGTCAAAGATATAATGGGCTACTTGCTGCTTTTTATGTTGTTTTTACTGGGACTATTTTTATTAGAGTCATAGTGGATGATGTTATGCCTCTAGTGAGTCAGGGCCTTGGGACGTTTATGCCACCTGTCATCCCCTCTTAACAGCTTTGATCTTGCATGCACTGGTTGGAAAAATTATTGTGCCATTTTTCAGTTTCAGCCTGCAGTGGTTTAACACAGCTACTGACACTTTTTCACAATATGAGTTGATACAGACAAGCATTTTTGAAGAGAGCCCTAAGGCTAACAATAATATTTATATCTTCTGCCATTCATGGAAAAGCAGAGCCAATAAAGTAGGCAAAGGATCTGGTATGTGTTCCCTTTTGCTCATTAATGTTTCAGCTGATTCTGTGGGTGTTCTGTGGAAGAGTGGTTGCTTTCATTTTCTCATGAAAGGAAAATACCATATTTCTTATTCAAATCTATTGCCTCTGAGGTTCTGCTTTAAGCTCTTTCTTGAAGGGTGTTGTTCATCTCTTTTACAGAGAGAGGTGCATAACAGGGAAATATATGTGCACTGAGCAATGCTGGATTGGCCTTGAAAAAATGGACGCACTGCAGGAATAGTATCTGACAAACGCAGGTGGAAAAGCGGAGAGCCTGGTTCAGTAGGAAGTGCCTACAGCCTTCCAGGCTGCCTATCTGTCTGAAGAAGGAGGGGAGCAGTTCTCAGAAAGGCAAACCTCTCCTTTCTGTGGTTGCATGTAACCGCTACCGTGCTGTATTTCTCACCCTGGCAGCTCCACCGGCCTGTCTCTGACTCCCTTGGTACAAAGAGTTTCCAGGTCCCACTGCTTTTCTCCCTGGCTGTCTTGCAACACACGCTTCTGTTCTCTCCCAGTGCTACTTTGCCGTGAGGTGCTGCGCATCTGCCTTGTACCTGCCCAATTTTTATGAGTCTATTTTCTCCCTGAGCTCTTGCTGAGGTGCTTAAGCCTTGCATCACTTTCCATTCCTTAATAGCCTACTCAATCTTAGAAAGCTTATAAAAGCATTTATGGTCCTAAAGTAGAGTGTAGAAAAGAAATAGAATTTGGGTTGCAATATGCCACCTTGTACCTGTCGGTACCTGTTTGGGTGGTTTAAAAAAACGAACCATTTTCTGCCTCTTTTATTCTTTATCGCAGTCTGAATGTCCCCTTCACAACCTCATAATTGCAATGTGACAGCAGAGCGTTGTGACTTACAGATGGGCTGATGCTTCGCTCCAGGATCTGCTAGAGAAGCAGAAAGGCTTGCGATCCTGAGATGAAATGATCCTTTCTGCCACTGAAAAGCTCAGAGCAGCAGTCAGGGAGGTCCATGCAGGTGCGTGGGACCAGATCCACAGCACGTTTCTCTCAAGCACATTTGTATTTGTGTTGGTTATAAAGCCCTGTATTGACTGATGCAGGTTATTTGGTTTGTTGGGGGTTTTTTAGGGTGATTCATTTAGAAAGGGCCAAAAAGCCCATTCTACTCACCCACTCGCATGTGTTTATACAACTATCACACATGCATTTGGACCCAAAGCAACCTGACAAGTTTTTTAATGAAAAATTTCTTTAACAGAAGAAGTGGTAAATAAAGTTAGATACAAAATTTTCCTTTTAGGATAGAATATATGCTATTGTAGATAAAATGGGACTGATTAAGACTGATTTAGAGAATATTTCTTAATCCAAACCAAGAGAGAAGAGTCCTAATCTGTGACTGGGATGGGATTTGTATGTAAAGTACTTTGATAAGAAATGCCATTGTTTGTATTGTCTATACACAATACATATATGGGATTTGTATGTATTGTTTGACATAGTGTTGCGTGCACACACACACATGCACAAATACATGGTATTTTACTATTTTATTATTGGTTTCATGGATGTTCACTTTCAAATGAAAAGGACCAAATCCACTAGAAAGAAATCCATAGAAGAATCCATAGAAGAAATTCCAAAGTGTCAATGAGTGCATCAAAATTGCTTTTCCATTTTCATGTTTTAAAATGCCACTGCATGGAGCAAAGTTTGGATTAAGTTGATTTGTATTATTTAGAAACTCCTCGTGAAAGTTCAGGATAATTCCATTTAAGTGTGGGCACCTGGCTGTCATAGTTAAATTAGGATTCTAAATTAGAGAAAGTCGTGTTCTAATGGTGTTTTAGATCTTCAGTGGGCTGAATCACATTTGAAAGTGATTTCATTTGAAAATCATGGATAGTATAAGAAGTGATAGATTTCATTTAAATGCTGAAAATGAGGTGATGTGAATTTGGAGCCCATCCACAGCAGTGGTGTTGCAGCTGTTTCTCTTTGTGCCCAAGTTTACGATGGTCAGTGAAATCACTGTTTGTCACCAGCTTCATGTATTGCATCCACCTGTTCTTTCCACTGTTTCTCAGTAGTCCATATCACCTTAAACAATGTGAAATAATAAAGTACTCCTGAAATGTCATGGGCCAGATAGAAAAATCTGGTAAGCAGTCGAAGTCGAGATACACTGAGAATTCACAGGAAGATGAGAATAATACATAGGAAGATCAGGGTGACCTTAAAACAGCATTAATAGAAACGGGATGAAATGTTCTAGTACAAGGTCAGGTACTTAAGAACTACTAATAAGTCTACTGTAAATTAAAAATGAGTGATAAAGACAGAGACACAGTTAATCATAGAATAATTATGTGATGCAGCTCTGAAAAAGACAAAAGCCTTCCTAGAATGTGTAAGTTCAGAGACAGGGAAAGTATTTGTGCTGTTGTAAAAGGTCTTGGTGAAATAATGGCTGATCGTATTCCAAAACTACTAGCATACTTTCATGCATATAACTCGAGAATTATCTGGTTAAAGAAAAATACAAACACCAGCAAGAATGAACCCCTTCCTCGTAATTCACAAGCATGACAGATTATACGTTTGTTCTTATAAGAGGACATGACATCACAGCCTGGTTATTTCGGATCCTTCTTTCTTTACTGCAGGTGCCTCTCTCCCCTAAGCTTTTTAGAGCCCCAGTCCTTTACAGCTACAGACTACTACTCCTGATCCAGTCCCACCTCTGATTTTATGTCATTTGCTATTTTAAATGTGCTCGTACCTGAAAATAAGTGCAGGTTGTAGATTAAAAAAAATTGTTAACTTTTAAAGTGAAACAGTTTTACAAAAGAGTGTGTGGGATGATCAGGACAACAAAGGACGTATCTTACGGTGGGAGACTGAAAGAACTCTGCTTAGCTTAGAAAACTTGAGTCCACAGGAGAGTGGATTGCTTTCTCTAGAAGTCCTCTTGAGGTCTTCAGTAGGGTAAGTAGTTTGACATAGAAAGTTACTGTGTAAGATAAAAGGTTAAGCAGACTTTTAAAAACAAATAGTAATGGACCTGAGTAAACTTAGATGGCAATTCTAAGAAAAAAAAGTATAAATACTGTAGGAGTTATATTCTGGAACAGCCTTAAAACTGGAGCAGTGAAGAAGCAAGCCCCTAAAACTAATTGGTCTTCTTTGATTAATTTACAGAAGGGATTAGTTATCTACATTGTGGCAGCAGGAGGCTGGGCTTGATGACCCTTGAGGGACTTTGCAGTTCTCAGCTTTTTAGTTTTTCTGATAAAAAAATCTGTGATCAACAAGGTCCCTTTTTCTTCTTTGCCAGCTTTTTTATTTTTTTTACCTTCTCCAAATTTCAATTTCCACAAGAAACATTCCTCAAGTCTTAAAACTGACACAGACTTTCTTCTGAGTTTATAAAGTACCGGTTAGTTCTATTACAGCAGAAGCCTGGTCACCTTGATCAAATTGGGGGTTATGTGCTGTTTGTATATCAATCCCAGGGCGAATTAATCCCAAGCATTTAGAACGTTATATAGTCCTTTGTTCCAAAACCTCTAAGTATTTTGCCAGCAGTAATTAAACTCACAACATTTCAGTGACTTATTGAACTTGTGCAGATACCTATCAAACAATGACAGAACTGCAAAAAGAATCCTCTAATTCTACGAGTTAAGAATTCTGTTGCCACTCTCTAGAAGGTAACAACATAGGCATATTTTTAGTACATTGTACTGTATTTTTTGCTATTGTATGTAGTAAGGTTCTGTGAAGGAAACATTAGTACAGCTTTGCTTCAAGATATTGGAGAAATACTACCTCATTATACAAGAATGGGAGGTTTCCACAGGCCTAATTTGTAAAGAGTTCACTCTTGATATCTTTACCTCAGTATCAGAGTTATTTATGATCCCTAGAATAAGCTACATGGCTGAAAAAGTTAGGAAAATAAAACAGAGACTTTTTAAAGGCTGGTAGTAATGGAAGAGCAATGTCACATCTGTTGTCTCTTTGCACCATTGGGTGAGCCGTGTTAATTTGTCCTAGGCTGACATTTCCAGAATTAAACACTTGCTTAATTTTGGTTTTACGTGCCCAGTATATTGATGGTAAAAACATCTCATATAGATCTCAGTATCTAGATATTTAGATATAAAAAAATGATACAAGTGAGAACTGCAGAAATAAGTGATTTATTCAACACTGGTGAATTGCCTTGAGAAGTATCTGGTGTCTGCTTTCATTGTAAATCCTTCGAACAGGTAAGTGTTAAATAATATGTATGAGAAGTACGTTAACCTGAGTGCTACTGAAACTCTGGAGATTTGTGAATGATAAATAAAACATTTTTGCCTGGTTTAGCAGCATGTGTCCCTACTACTTGCTGTCATGCTGAGCAGCTGAAAATGAGATAGTGGGGACATGATGTCATACTGGTATAAGTTTGGATTTTAAAAAACCCACACAAATTTGTGATCAAAAACAAGACTTGTGAGAATAGGTATTTTTTCTAGTTTGCAAGTAAGTGTTATGCTAGTTCATTTCAAATGAAGGCAAAATTAAACAAAGCATTAAAAAGTACTTTTGGTAATGTAAGCAAGGGTGAAGACTTCCATTACAGCCTCATGCTAAAAATGTATGAGCCACATGAGACATCTGCTACCTGCAACCACCCATCTGGATAGTTGCAAGTAATCAAATTTCCAGTGGGTTAACTAGGAGGTAGGCACCATTCTTGATATCATGTGCAAAAAAGAAAATATTTCTTCCAAATGTCAATGCAAATGCAACCTTGCTTTTGATTGCTCTTAAAGTTGTGTCATGTACAGCATGAAATAGTGGAAGCCAGGGGAATGTGACAAAAAGTACATGAAAGAAGTTAATTCTTTGCATTGTTAGGTTAAACTAGCCTGCTCTCTTCCGTGATTAAACCATGTCATCTCTGCCTTGCCCTCCCCCACATTCTAGAAGGGATGTTATAACAAAACTTCTGGCAGGTAAGTTTTGATATGCTCAGATGTGATGTCTTTCCATCAAGGCAATTGGAAAAAGTCAGATGCTTATATCATTAATTTGTTAAGTAGAGTGCAGTACTAAAAGAGGATTGAAGAACCTAGCAGTATGCACAAAAAGACCCCAAAATCTCACCCACTTTATTGCTATCTGTTAGTCATATAACTCGAAAATTTACCAGGTACTTCTGTAGAACAAAAAGAGCTTGATTATTGTCAATCACTTGAAACCTCTTAGCTCAGGTACAGGAAGCAATCTAGCCATTAAGTACAGTGCAAGCTTCAAAATTTATCTGGGAAGCAGGGTAATTTAGTTTTTACTGTGCTCCATGCTGGAGCTCTGTGGCTGGCTGCCGGTCCTTCTAAGTTTGGACTACTTTGACATGAGATCTTTAAATTCTCCGTTTCACTCAGGATAAGGTCATGACTACTGTGTTGATATAGTCTTTGTTTTAGGAACTTTGTGATCTTATTTTAGACATGGTAAGGAATAAGAGCAAATGATGATAGGTGTGTACATATATTGAACAAGTATGAAATGAAACAGTAAAGAAGACTGTCTTTCCATTATGGGCTGCATATATCTTATGGTTCTCTTTGAGAAAATTGAAGAATATAATAGTAATTTGCCATGAAAGTTGCATCTGTTAGAAAGTAGCAGATTATTTATTGCCAGAAAGTGATACTACAATAAAACGCATATAGCAGCCTTTTCCCCCAGTAAAATATTTGTTCAAGAGCCTGAAGCTGTGGGTTCTGTCAAACTCAACCTGTCTGCCCTGTAGCTACCTATAAAGTTTGCAGTGAAGATTGAGTTTCAGGTTGTATTTCAAGTGGCATTTAAATTCTCATGCACCTGTATATTAAACCCTCTTGCCTTATTTTTGTGTGTGTGCTGTCTTGCCAGGAAAATTGTGGCTCAGTTTTTAATTGTCTGCCTTCCCAAAATGCTGTCAGGCTAAGGCATATTATCTTATATATCATCCATGAACAGTTAAAGATTAATTAGCCTTTCACCCATTTTAAAGGTATCATCTATATCCTGAAGGCAGAGTATGGTGTTTGGCAGCCTCTTCAATCACTTCAAATTCTTCTCTGTGTACTCTATAAATATTCTGTGGAAAAATTACACTGTTCTGTGAATAGAATAGCTACAGATACAGATGGCCTAGTCTGTACAATTCCACAGTCTCAGTCTATACAGATTACCCCATTTGAGCATTATACAAAGGATAATAAATATTTTTCACAGGCCCTATAGTCCTACAACAAAACTGACATATTAGCATTCATTCTGTGATTTTAGGGCTTCATGAATTTTTTATTTCGCCTAGTTCACAGAATGATAGTTGTTGATATGGAATGTGGAAGGTTTGTTTGCACTGGTGGAAGTAAATGTTATCAAGTGTACATAGAAAGAATGGGAGAGCAAATTATAAGCTGTTGCAGTGATGCTATTTGGATGCATTACCTGTATAAGGATTATTAGCTACTGTTGTAAGCAGATGTAATAACCTACTTGTTTACCTCTTTAAGTTCCCACTAATTAGTTCTACTTCTTATGAATTAAAATATCTGCCCAATATCCACAAGTATGAAAACATGCTGTCTGCCGTAATGGTTGTGTATGCAGTCTGAAAGCACACTGAATACTTTATCTAATAACTTCAATTTCATGTACATTTTGTTTGTGATGTTGAGATTTTACCTCCCTTAACAGCCGCTAGTGAACAGGGAGCAGGGCAAGCGTAATGTAGGCAGGCTCTTTCCTGTGTAATGCACTGTGAACTGGCATCTTATTATCTCACTGTACACTAGGGTAAGTCCTATTAGTGGGCTTGGCTATTTACGTTAAAGATTGGTAACCAGTGCCTGAGGGTAAAATCCTTGGTAAAAGCCTCAGAGATTAGAAAAACCTAGAGCAAAATGCGATGATGTTTACTCTTCTCTATCCTTGTAATGCCAAAAGGAAGAAAACTGTGTGTATGGATGTGTTTTGAGAGCAGTGATTCTGGAAGAAGGCTTCACCAAAAAGGTGCATTTTACAACCTGATCAGACACCGTAAGGGTTGGATTCAACCTCATTTCTGTCTTGGCCATGGGTTGTGTGGGCAGGATTTTCTGCCAGGACATGGTCTGGCCCCAGCGTCTGCAAGTCAGCTGGTTGTCGCTGCCTGACAGTACTGCAGCTGATAGAATCTAAGCTGTCACTTATAAATAAGTAAACAGGCTTCCTGCATTGCAAAAACAGTATTCATAACATAAGCTGATGTACCGCTTTCTCAATAAACTGTCTTTGCAGAAAATCTTCGTCAGCTGAACAATAGAATAATGAAGGTATGAGCTTTATTACCTTATGCTTCGATACTGCTTTTACTTCAAAGCTATTTAAACATGTTATACTATTAATGATGAAAAATGTGATTTTTTCCAACTGACTTGCAGGTAAGGCAAAATATCTTGGCCTGGTAAGGAGATGGAATACATGACCTAGTGCATATTTTCTATTTTTAATGTCTATGAACTAATTTTGTTGGAATCACTAGGAAGAACAGAAATTACTGCTTTGTTATTCCCCTTCCATTTTTCTGGATAGAGCATACTTAGCTGCTTCTCTGAGGTCAACATAACAACAACCAAGCTCCAATATACTTCTGTCATTCTCTTGCAGAAATCATTTTACTTAATTTCCACTGTGTTTGGACCTTTCTTCTGTTGTACCATGATTCAATTAATAATATTTTTGCTAAAGTGAGATCAGAAGGCAGTGTCTGACTATTTTTTAGAGGTAAATGATAGGTTCGAGTCCCCTGGCTTTTTCTAATATCCATTTTAAATGATTGTGTGAGATTGTGCAATATCCTGGAGCTTTATGTAATGACTTTGATATATTTGATATAGTCACAGCAATACTTTTCTTTGCATTGATGGAAACTTCTAAAGCGGGTTTAAAGTTATGGATGAGAGAAATGGTTGAGGTCTTTTGAGAATGTACCGAGACACAAAGAAGATATTTATATTAATAAGTCCAGGCATAAAAGCATACATAACTTTCATCCTGGACTGGATCATCTTTAAAATTCATGGTGAGGGAAAACTCATGAAATTTAACTACATCCCCTTTGGAGATTGCAGCTTCTGACTTGGTGGGTCCATGCATTTCAGCTGTGTCTTGTGCTACCAGGAAGCTGAGATAACAGGTACCCCTGATAGAATTACTCAACCTAAAGTCTTGTCAGTCATAGAATCTACGGTAAAAACAAAAATCCTGTTTACACAGCTCCTACGCAGCCAGCGGGTATGTGCAAGTATATAGGCACGGCCACTATTGCAGAAGCCATAACCATGGTATATGCAGCAACCAGCTTCCAGCAGCTGGCAGGAGAAGATGTCGTCACTAGGTTGACCTTGTTCCACCCACCTCCCCAGCTGCTGGGTTAGGAAACAGGCTGGAGAGTTATGAAGAGTTACATAGGGAGGGTTGGTGCTTTGTTTGTTTTGTTCTTTGGTTGTTTTGGTTTTGGGGTTTTTTTTGTGTGTTGGGGGGGTGTGTTTATTTGTTTTTTTAAAGGATTGCTTGGTCCTTTTGATAAAAGTTGGAAGAAAAGCTGCTTTATGGGCTTTAGCTGGCCTCCTAGCCACGCCAAAGAACTGCAGCGACAGGCAGCTTCTCTGCTTTCCTCCAGGCACAAAACATTTGCCCCAACATATATATATATCTATATATATATCTCTATCATTTAGGAGTTGCTTAATAAGTGCTGTATAACAGCTAGCTCTTCTTATTATTTAATGGCTTCAGTAAGTTATAATTTTGGACAGGTAGTTCTGAAATTCTCAGATCTCTCTATCATTTCAATATTTGAAGTGTGGCAAGCCAGGGAACTGGTCCTTGTCTACTTTATATGAACATCCAGTGTTTGCTATAACCTTTACTATTACATTTATTATGCTGGCCATATTTTCCTGTTTATTTCTGCTGTAAGTATGAGAATGTCAAAGTATGAGTGTACTGGGGGGAGAGCTACAGAAGGTGATCTCACCGCACAGGGTGCACCTCTAATTTCAGGGGAGTATGATATTCAGACACTGTCTGGGTTTTGGATGTTTTCCACAAAACTGTCAGAAGATTGCTGTGGCCTTTAATGATCACCAGCATCTATGTTCAATTGAGTGTGACTACATGAAGCAAGAATTCAAACTGAGTCTCCTCAGTGAATTGTCTGCTGATTGAGATGTAGCTCGATGAGAGCAAAATGGTCCCATGAGAATGAATTTCTATTGAAAAAGCAAGTGGAAAAACCTGATTTGAGGCTGGGAAGTGTTTTCTGGAGAGGTTGTGATGCAGAATTTTGATAAAGAGGGAAGGGAGAGTGATAACAAAAATACTTGGGTATTTTTTCTTTAGAAATAAAAATGCGCATCACTCATACAAAAAAGATGATGCTCTTAATTTCTTGCCCTTTCTATGGAAATACATTCTGTTTGATCTGCACACAGAACTTATGGAAATTCTTATGAATCAGATGTTGCCTGGAGTTTGGGTATTTCTTTCTGTGAGATATTTCAGATTAACAACTGTCACCTTGTGTTGAATTAAAGAGCAGTTTACAAGTCACACGGTCAGTTGTGCTAACTTTTCTCGGCACTTTATTGGATTTGGCAGGATTTCCCTCTGTTTCTGCCTTTCTGCTATTCTTATCCTATATTGGAAAGTAAAATATTAGAAAACATAGCAGAAAATAAAAGACAAAAGGGAAATACAAGGAGAGTTTATTATATAGCTCAGGAAAATTCCCCGAAGATGCAATCTCTTTTGATGTAGAGACAGAATAAAATACTGTCTGCCTAAACCAGCATAATGCATTCAAGCCTTTTCGGCGCACTCTGCCTCCTCACAGATTGGGAAAGTGCCTCAGAAAAGGGTGACCTTTGGGGGTGAATGACAACATACTCTGAAGTTCCTTCCACCCGGGGAAAATATATGAGGTGTCTCAGGCAATGAATAAATGTCCTTATGAGCCCTACAGTTTAGATCTTGTCTTATTAATCCAGGCTCCTTTTCTCATTCGAGTCATTGTCTGCTGGAGCTGCTGAAACCTCGATGTCGGAGAGCTCTCCTCAGCCTTTTAGAAACCTTTGCTGCAGGTGAAGCTCTCCGTACCCGTTCACCAGCTGGCTTTAGCGGCAGCTTTCCAGGCAGATTGCTGTTCTTGATCCCCTTTTGACACCCTGTTTTTCATGTGACATACCTGCTTGAACTGGGGCTCTGTGGTGGCTGTGGTCACTGGTAGGCACTCCAGAGAGAAGGACGGGCAAGTGCCGGCGATTTCTGACTATGCTTGTTTGCTCCAGCCCGGGAAGCCCCAGCTGCCAGAAATAACAGGCAGTGAAAATACCCTGGCTTTTCAAAGTTTGCTTCTAGAAAGTAATAAAATAATTGGGGAATTGTAACAAAATATAGCAAACAGCCTTAGTTGTGCTAAATTTATATTTTCAGGTGAGGAAATTCTTAGACCCAGTCATTTCACTCAGCTTCACCCCGAATCGGAGGTGCTTAGGAGAGAGCCTGTTTGCTATGAGTGATGTCTGCAGTCATATTCTTCCAACCAAAATATTATCAGCAGTTTTGTAAATGAACTTATGGTAATTTTTATAAGAAGTCTGACCATTCAAACTCTTATTTGAATATGAATAGGTCTGTGTAGATATTTATTGGGATTTTATCTACCTTTCTTGTTTTGTAACGAGCCTATTGTAAATGTATAACTGTCTGCCCTGAAGTCTGCAATAGATAAAATGTAGACAGAGCATAGGTAATGAGAACGGTTTGTCACAGCCTTATAGTCTTCAGGGACCTAATATAAATCAAGGTCTAACTCCTCCCAGAGGTCTAGTAATTTTTAAAGTATAGGTTTATTTTCCATTTGTATTCTGATAATGAGTCATGTTTATTATGGTCTTCCTAATGGCAGGTCTTCACTCAGGTATTAAAAAAGATATAATTCACAGGTGACTAGAATTGAAAATAAAAAGGCCCTGAAGAGTATCATTCCTACATCATTACTCTAGCCATTTTTAATGAAAAAAAATGTGCATTTAGACGAGACAATTAAAAAGGATGCAAATTAAGAAAAGGAAATTGAAAATTCACAGTACATGAACAGTATTTGCATGGGGGCTACCAACTTAAAGGTGATTAAAATGTTTTCACAAATTAAACTATAGCAGGAAAATTGCTCAGTTATTCATATAGTTAATTACCTGGCTATACAGTAAGTGCTTTTCTTATTATATTGAATCATTTGAGGCTGGCTGCTACAGAAGTGGCATGTAATAGTTTTCGATTAAAACCAGTTTTAAATCATGGTTATACTGACCAGTGGACTCCAGTTGAAACTGTGTCAAGCATTTCAGTTTGGGAAGTGTACTTCTGAAAAAGTGAATGCCTAACTGGAAATAGACAATCAATTGATTGTCCAGGCCAGCACAAGGGCTTCAGAGGAAAGCATTAGGACTTGGTACACAAAGCTAATTATCCTTCTGTGTTGGCTTTATAATAGCGTAAGCCCCGAAGCGTGAGATTCAGTACCGCTCTACAAAGTTTAGCATTAATTTTGATAATGCTGTAATGTTCTGTGAAAATTACTGTGAAGCCATTAAGTTACAATACTCAGATGGTGGATGGCCAGATTCTGCTTTCAGCTGTACTCAGCTCCAATTGCTTATGGACGTACGCTCTGGGGTAGGATCAGGTGCAAATTTCAGACACAAACCTTGCAAACTTAATAAAGTTCGTTCATAAAAACTATGTTATTTATCATGTTTACAGTTGTCTGCCAGCCGTCACTCTAGCTTCTGAAGATGGCAGTCCCATTTCTTCTGTTCACAGGGCTGAGGTTCTGAGACGTTTCACCCTAAACTAGTGTTAGTAGACAACTGGGAGAAAGAAAATGCTGATAATAAGAATGCTTTTACTATTATTTACAAAAATGGAATGAATTTGTTTACATTATAAGATTCAAAGTCTGCCTAAGAATGTCTATCATCTGTAACCTTCTACTTGGACTGCCTTTTTTTTTTTTTTTTCCTAATAGAATAGCTTATTGCTATGGTATGAAGCTTTTTAATACAAATTCCTGTTAAAATAGAAGGTGTAATACTGGATGAGAAGCATTTCTAATATCTCAGCAAACTCCTATCGACTTTCTATAAGGAGTGCTGAGTATGTTCTTCTTCCTTTATTCCAGCAGACTGTAGTGTTCTTCTAAACAAAAATAATGATTTCCAGATGAAAAAAAAAATATTTTACTGGGACTTTTGCATGTTTATATATATAACACAATTTCTCTAATGGACTGATATTGTTTACATTACTAGCTTGCTTAATAAATGTTTGAAAGACCTGGAAGTTCTTCTGCGATGCATATATTGCTTTTAACCAAGATGAGAGTTTACATAAAAAGAAAAAAATAGGTAGTCAGTAAATCCGATTTAATTTAGGAAGGATTTAATTTAGAGAAGACTTTCTAATTCACAACTGACAAAATAAAGCAGATTACATTGCCACAAATCTTCAGTATCTGTAAGTGGGATATAGTTAGATGCACAATATCTTTATCTTACTTACATTTGGTTAAATAAATAAATGTGTAAGATTAAATATGTAAATAGATTCAATAAAATACACTTCTAGTTATTTTTCACAATTTTCACTTGCTCTGACAGGCAGACTTAAGCTGCCTTTAGTATAGGTAGCACAAACACAGAATGTTTTAAATCTTAAATAGACCAAACACATAGCTATTATTCCCAGAAGCATAAAAAGTATTCAGCTGTAGCACACTCACTATCCCAGTTAACATCTACTTTAGAGGATTATGAAGACCAGATAAAATTACATGTTGGAAATATTTGTTCACATTTGTCAACATATTCTCAACCACCATGCTCATATGCATTACTTGCTCACTTTGACTGAATATTTATTCATTTGGATCTTTCATATTTACAGGACAACACACAGTGAATCAAACTGTCTGGCGCTGCTCCCAGCAAACATCATGCCTTAGCATGAGCATTGTGTTAGGCCAAAACCTGAGCAGGAGTTGAGTGAACAGCCACAAGATTCATGTAAAACTGTCAGTTTACATCAATTTACATTCATCTGCTCTCATTCTTAAAATTCTGTTATTTATTCCTGCAATTTTCTTTTTCTCTTGCTCATTCTGCCCCTTTCTCTTGGAATTTTCCCCTGAAATTTTCCTTTCCTTTCTAGTAGTAATGTTTTTAAAATGTTGCTATTGTTTACTGACTATTACAGTGGAGTTTCTGAGTTTATGCAAAATAGAATGTGACACAAATGCAAAAAGGAATCCCTGAAGTGATTTCTACCTATGTTAAACCAAGAAAGCTTCACCTACACCCAAAAAAGAAGAGTCCTTCACTATCGATGACTTGCCCGAGTTATTTATGATAATTAAGCAGGATTCGTGTATTGATTTTTGTGCTAATTGGTTCCTGTTTCAATTCTGCTAGAGGAGTGTTTCTATCAGGTGATTGTCATGCTCTTACTGAACATACAATATCTACTGGAAGCATTTCACAGGAAGGTCACAGCGGAAGAAATTATAACTAAATTACTAGTGTTAGAGATAAGCTTCTGCTTTTCAGTTTTAGTCTTCTTGCATATCTAAATCACAGTCTCCCCTAATTAAATGTCTTAACCCTGTTAGCCCAAGGTTTACTGTTACTGAGGATGTAGTCTTCATGCTTTAAGCCTGTAAATCACTTATGGTGACAGACCGGAGTGCCATCCTCTAGGAGTATTTCAAGTGGAAGATACCAAAGTGTCACTACTGAGCATCAGTAGACAGACGCATGACTTCAGCGTCTCTTCAGCTCCTTTTAATCCTGCCGGCTACATGTGCTAGTTAAAAGAGATAGCTGAGGGGAAGCAGTACAGCATGGCCTGCATCTTTATGGGTAACCTGCCTTTCCTCCAAAGCGAGGCGCCTTTGCCTACTCTGCCACGAGGGAGCCGTTGTTATCTCACCTGAGCGTTGCTGGAATGAGTTTTACACTGAAGGAGCCAAATTGTGTGATGGAACAGGTTAACAATTAAACAGTATGGACCGTTGTATGCCCCAGCACTGTGTAGTTTACTAGTTATGAATATAGCCATTTTTGAAGCCATACCTTTCCACTGATTTTGGGGGCAAGCATGTGATGGATGATTACTTACATCAGCGGTAGCAGCTCCATGCTGCCTGCAGAAATTCAGCAAGAGTTAAGAGCCATCACAGGGCACCAGCGCAAGTGGTCATCCATCTGCACATCAACTTTTGCAGACAAGGGTTCCTGTGTGGGCTATGGATCAGACTGTTGTAGGCAGGTAGGTATCTTGCTAAAATCTGTAGATTCTTAGTCAAGTTGCTCCTGCATGAGGAGCTGAACCGTACCACCTGCAACTCAGCATACTTCATATTTTGCTTGATGTTGTGCCTCATAGGTGGGGAAACCTTGTCTTCTAGCTAGTAAAAATTCCTGAATGACAAGCTGTGGTGAATATGAGAAGCAGAATTCACTGTCTGGCCTGTCTTTATGGGTTATAATTTTAGTAAGTTGAGAGTACATTAATGAACCAGTTTATCTATCAAGAAGATACTGACTACCCAACAGGTCAGTCCTTTGAGATACCATTCTACCCAACAGTTCAGTCCTTTGAGATACCGTTCTCCCCACCAACTTTTCACATGAATACTGGAAAATGTACAAAATCCCTTCCAAATGGAGTGCATTTTCGTTGTTTTCCTCCCCTGGTTCTTACCCCTCAAAAAGTAGCATCTCTTTATGTACACCCCATTGATCTTAATAACTGTGAACAAAACTCAGAGGACAATTTAAAAAGAAGGTGAAAGTGAATCATGTTTTTAATGAAGTATGGTGTTGGGAAAAAATCTGACTGTGGATGTTCTTGTACATAACACAGTGGATAGAAATGGGAAAAGGTCTTCTGGGTTGGGAGGTATCTGTTCTTCTAGTGCGGGTTTGTTCTCCATAACACATTTGTTAAAAATCTTCCTTATTCTGTCTAGTCAGGAGTCTCAAGCAATAGGAATCAAAGACAGCTTTTGAAAGGCTATCTGACAATTTGATATTTATAGGTGTCAGGAAGGTACTTATAATATAGTTTCTAACTATCTCCTGTCTTAATAGTATTTGGTTACAGTCCCTGCATCACACTAAATTTTTTTTCCCACTGTATTATACATGCCCTTGATGCACATCTGCCTCTAGATAATCACAGACTCTTTCCTACTTATCATCAGCTATTGCCAGAGATGCACAGCCAAGGTTTCTATTTGCCATAGTAGAGACTCAATACTCTGTCTTCCTTAACCTCATTTGGAAAAGATCATTTTAAAAGGTGAGTGAGCAGGTCAAGTTCCTTTATTCTTCCATCTTTTCTTTCATTACTAAAGGTGGAATTTGGTTGCCCTAAGCATTGGCATCTGGTGACAGTTCAGACATATTAAAGCATCCTGCCTGCCGTCCAGCCACCACTGCAGAACAGTGTGGGTCTCCTCTGCCCTATTCACCAACTCCGTGTGGGTCATTGTCCCCCGAGGATGTATCAGAGAAGATTGGGCAATTTAATCATAATCAAAATGTCTACACTGGATGTGGACAAGTGAATTTAGACCATCAAGAAACATGATTAAAAATTTACTCCTGAAGAAGCGTTAAAGATAATGATTCAAACGTATCCACTTAGAGCAACAGCTGATGATAACTAGGAAAGAGTCTGTGAGTGTGCTACTACAGAGATGTAAAATTCGCTAGAGAAAAGGAAAAAGCATTAAAATGTGGGAGTGCAGGCTGGCTACAGTCCGTCCGTCCCCCCCCTCCCCAACCCTACAGGCCAGATCTGAGTCTCCTTTCAAGAGCATAATAGACCTTATGGAGATTTCTGTTATTCATCTGTGGATCAACCCACTTCATAATTACTATTAATAAAAATTGTTAGTGTTCATTTGCATAAGCTCAGGTAAAGACAGTATTTGGAGCAGTGTAGTGACTATTGATAATAGTGTTGAAAACTAATAAAATAAAAATACATGTGAAATAATTCTGTAGTCTTGTAGAAAATCTTATAAGACAACTGGGGATGAGGAAAGCAGTATTCTTTAGCTCAATATTGAATTAAAAACTTGAGTTTTTCAAGTACAAGTATTCATGCTATGTTACATTATTGTATCGATTTTACCCCCTGCAGTAATTCTTTTGTTGTTCTATAAATCACACCAAATGATTAATTTGATATAAAATAGTGCTGACGTGGAAAAAAATAAGAAAGGAAGACCCTGCACTAGTGAATAATATGATAGGATCAACACTTTTTCCATTTTTACTGGGAATTTGACAGCTGTGTCTTTGTAAAAGCCAAACTAATAAGGTCAAAGGAAAACATCCATAAAAAGAAAACTGCTGGTCCAGCAATGTTTCACGGTGCTGACACAAACGATGAGGTAGCTCTTCAGCTTGCTTAGTGCATATAGCATTTTCTATTGATACTTCTTTTTAGTTATACTGTTTTCCTCACATTTTAGATGCATTTTATTCTGATGGTACCCAACAATATGCTTTATATATGTAGGATAATTTGTGAATCTATTTTATTCTCTTCCAAACCATTGCCTGTTTTGTCTGAACTTTCCACTGCAGCAACTACTTCCTATTAGGTTTTTTTTCCCTAGGGCAGTTGACAAAGTAAGGCCTATTTAGCCGCTGAGAATCTCCAGCAACAATCTGCCAATAAGAATAATAAAAATATTATTTATTATTTGTTTCAGGACCTCTTAGTGTGTCCCTCCAAATCTGAAAGGTAGCAAATTCCCTGTACTGAACGAGTGCACAGTAATACTATTCAACTGATTTCTGGCAATAGCAACTTTACAATAAAATGGAATTGTAACTTAGGAACATGGGAAGTCAAATAACCATGGAAATAGTCTTGTACAGTATTTTTATTGTAAAAGAAATAACCAATTTCATTAAATTAAAAAGCATCCTCTGCCTTCCTGAGGACTTGAACTTTGTTCTGTTTCTTTTTTCAGAAAATATACAATAAAGCATCCTCTTGAATTTCCTTGATGGTATGTTGAGAAGCATATGCAAGGCCTATTAAAAATGTTGTTCATAATGTTGTCAAATAGCTAAGTAGCCCTGATCATGAGATAGGCACGTGCATTACAAAATAGAAATAAAGGTTTGCTTCCAGTGTTCTAGTTTGAGGAAATGGGAAATATATAGCAGAACATCTATAAAGCACTGCCAAAGATTGTGCAGTAATTCTATATTGTTCCTTGAAAAACAAACTCAATGCCACTTAAAAAAAAAAAAAATCAGTAGGAATCACTTGTTCACATTGAAGCTGCTAGTCTCAAGGACATCACTTTTCAGACACTTGCGGACAGCTTCATTAGAAAATGAACAAGCAGCCGATTAGGGTGTCTGGTGTCCAAAGAGCAGTGCCTGTTAACACTGACAGCTTAAATGGATACAGGGGTAATTGCTAACTGTGTTTCTTTTTTCATCGGTGGTATTAACTGATAACTCTGGCAGAGCAAAAACAGAGCTGTGGTTAAAGCAAAGCTTCTTACCATCCAGGTTTTACTTACAGATCCCATTCCTCTCACAGGGATGTGTGGGTAACTTTGAGCATGTGTTATGGAGCTGTTTTCTGAAGGTACGTTGTGCTATAGGGCTTTGTAAAGCCTGTCAATATTCTCTTTCATGGTCATACAGAAAAGATTAAGGGGAGTACTGAAACTATTGCAAAAATTAGTTGGTAAAAAAAAAAAGTTGCTTTTTTTTTTTATTTTCTCAGGCCTCCTTTTTTTTGTCTGAAAGACAAGATCAATCTATTTTAATGGAATCACTGGGGAATAGTAATAATACAATTCTCTTAAACTACAGGGAAAAGGATCGTGAAAATTGGCTTAGATGGATAGCCAAGGAAGTATTTCAAAAGGTGATCTTTTCTGTTTAGTCATATGTTCTATTTTTATATTTATTTGAATAGAGGTCTTTTATGAGTCCAGTCTGTAGATCTGCTGAAGCTTAAACTCTACTGCAATAAGTTTTAGCCTGAAAAATTTTGGAGGACTAGTGCACATAATAAATGCCTGGATAATCCAATACAGAGATGTGTCACTCCACAACACTCCATAGGAACCTGCTTCTGGGTTATTAAAATGTGCAAGTTGCCTACAGGATTTCTAGGCTAATATATGAGATCTTTACTGAGCACAAAAGAATTAGAATCCAGAAAGTAGTACTCTTTTTTTAATTAAAATCCTCCAAATAAATATAATATAACTTCTACTCCAAAAAATTTTTTTTCTTATATTTTAATTAAATAAAATAAAACTCAGGGTTTTTTTTACTTTGCAGTCTGTGCATTTCCCCAGGGAAGCATCACCTTTGTAACAACTGAAAACAACAGTTATGCTTAAACATGTCTGTCATTCTACCTCTCAAAGACAAGGCCTTGGATTATTATCTCCAAGCCCATAATCACCTCAATTTTTCTGGTTACCCTCATGTATGGGCTCAGTAAAAACGTGGTAGCATGTTACATGAAAGCTTTCTCTTAGGACTATTGCCTGTGCTGGTGAGAAATTCTATTCATCTTCAAAATGGGCTAAGAATCTGCTTAGGGTTTAGCCAAGCACAGGTGCAATCATTTTCTGGAAAGAAAAAAAAAAAAAAAAAAAAAGGTCGAATTTCCTCCTGATGACATTTGGACTGAGAAGGGGCAAAAAAATGAGAAGAGTTGACTGGAAGAATCTCATGGTCCTAACATTCATTGTCCATAAAATGCACCCTTGAAAGGCTGGCTATGCTGTGGGGCCAACTCTTTACCTATATGACATGAATGCCTAGAGTTTGTCAGGTGGAGACAGAAGGGAAGAGGGAGATCTCTGGATCCGGTGCTGTAATACGTAGTCTGGTCTTCTTTCCTCTCAAACACCTGCCTTTGCAAGTCTTTGTAACGTTGTGTTTGTGAAACTCAAAATACACAAATATACTTTGCTTCTGCCTTAGACTTTTGTGCATCAACAATGATTCAAGGTAGCAGAGTAAGATAACCTTCCATCTTCAAAGCACTTCACCTCACTGGTTGTTGCAACCTTTAAACTCTGTTTTGGAAGGCTTGCTGCACTTGGCTCAAGACTCTCAGCCTGCATCCCTGATCTGTTGCACAAACCACTTTGTGAGGAGTCGACAAGGCAAGGATCGCCTGGTGGCTGCTGTAAACCAAGCAGACTCATTGGCGGAAACAAGGAGTAATGGTTTACTGAGATGGGACTTCAATGAATGCAGACACCCTATATACCTGATTTTAATATGTGTGCACCATTTACCACACTTGTATTTTGAATATAGGTATTATATAAATAAATATATCTATTACACATTTAAAGTAAATCTGTATAGTATTTTCAAAAAACTTTTTAGATGTACATTCCTTTTCCACAATATTAATTTTTTTTCCTTTTCCACAATATTAATTTTTTTCCCATACAATTTTCTGATCTCTTTCTAATGATTGTTTTCTGTTCAGCTGATACAACATTCCCCATGTTCCAGAAACATAACAAAGACTTAATATTGATAGTCACACTTTTATTGTTAGTACACGAGTTTTATAGCCTTTAGCCAAATTATCCCCTTGCTTACACTGAAGACAAACTTTGGTCTTTAAATTTGTATGAACTAGATATGAAAACCCATATGTGCCCGTTAGGGAATTTTTTCCTAATAGCAGAGTAATAGTTCATTTTTTTCCTAACATGATTGTGGGAGTTATTGCAGCCATTAGCACGGATCAGAAGAGCATACAGCGATATTCAATAAAACAATGCAGAAGGTGTATTTCCAAATTTGTATTCCAGAGTCCTGAGATGGCTGCGCCCCAGCCACTCCTATTATATAATTTAGTGAAACAACATGGCACTGGTACTTGTAGCTTTTGGGAGATGGGTAACAGATGGCCTGAGAAGTATTCTGAAGAAGGGGGTGTATGCAAGAGGTATGCATCATCAAACAATTTTTAAGCAATTTTTCAAGACCACAACATATTGTGGCTTATTTAAATGATAATGTGCAAAAATACCAAACAGTAAGTAGACATAACTGAATAGCTTTAGTGCAATCTCTCTGATGCGCCTGGGGAGACTTGCTTAAAGCAGAACTGGAATTGTACCCTGGTTTAGCTGCAGATCAGTGAAAAGAACCATTTCGAGGCTTTATTATGGTGAGTTGAACATTGCATTCTAAAATATGTTTTTCAGCCACTTTAGATTTGATCTGATAATTATCTTTGATTTGAGGTGTCTCATCATTAGGCCCATCTTGTAGATCAATTTGTGACTTTTGAAAAAGCATCATTTATGGTGAATTATATTTATCATTAAGTCAATGTATATTTCGATATATTTTCAGCTTTTCAATGTCTTTTTTGGCTCTGAGATCATTCTCTTTGCATTTGTATGTACGTAATTCAGATTGGTACCAGGTTCTTTGCCAGGGGCAAAATGCTTGGCTGAAAGATGATATTCTTAAAAAAGAGAGCTATATAAAATCCATATACACTGTGTAATGATTTCTTTAAACTTAGTGATGACAGAAGGAGACAAATGCAGAAAAATACAGTATGTAAATAGTAAATGTTTGTATTGTTATTAGAACTGGAAAAGCTTACTCATGTCAGGAGTGAAATTGTGGCCTCTCTGAAGTGTCTGGAGTTTCTGCCGCCAGCTTCAAGCAGTCAGGCATTCACGTCAGAAGTAAGGAACTAATAGATTAAAAGCATCACATGTTCTTAGTGGAGTCATTTCCAAAGATGCTTTCAAAAATCCTGCTCGTCTTCATGATGACAGCTGCATAACAGCTATGCACTCAAGCACATTTTTCATAAAACAGTAACCATTCTGAACTGCTTAATTTGCCGTGTGTTCATTAAGGAATAAACCACTTACAGTATTGTACAAGATCATCCTTGAATGAAAAAAATTATGGGTTTCAAAGTAAGCTGTAACTGTCTGTGACCCCGGCCAAAGGGCACAATTGTCGTCAGTTAATTCACACTTGCCATGGGTGAAGTTTGGGCTCTCTGACTGCAGCAGAAAGGATGCGTGAGCTAAAAGCAAACCTGTGCATGAAGCAGGACACAAGCCTGTGGTAGATCTCGGGTGCGTTACTGCTGCCTGACAAGGTCCCATCTGTCAGCTGGGCTATAGGAACAGCTAGCACATATCTTCTTAGCCTATCCTAGCTGCAGTTAACCAAGGTATCTGAAATTCAAGTTAAGGAAGCCTCAGCTAGCATATTTTACTTCCCAGTTTGGGGGCTAGGGGAGAAGCTCAGAGCATATAGGCTGATATACCCACTTGTGCTTGGGGGCACTTGTCATTCCTCATGCCAGTGGACCATCCTGGCAGTCTTCTGTTAACATAAAAAAAAACGTAGAGAGTATTCTTTTTGTACCAACTCTATTCCCTCAGATTTGCCTTCCAGAAGAGAAACCCAGTCTTTCTAGTCAAATAACTAAAGTAGTAGATCACAGAAATTTGCCTGTAACGCTTAGAAAACCATAACATAGTGGTAATGAATTACTTTCTTGCTAAACAGTTAGAGGTATTATATAGCATTCTGGTTGTATTATCATGCAATTATCTCATACAGGTCTGCCTGAGAACAAAAAGGGAATTCAGAAGAGACGTTTGCTTTTAATTTCCTGCCTTTTCTCCTGCTGAAGACTCAGTTTTAAAATTATAAGACTACACCTTTGTGCATAATATATTGTCATTCTATTATGACAGCCGATGAGCTTAGTGTTCTTTGATGACAGTTATTAAAAATGATTTTATATAACACATGCAAAGAATACCACTGTGGTTCTGAATGCTTACTCAGTGACTTATTTACTGGCACTTCCCTTTAGTACTAGACAAACCATAGCGACAGATTTTTCTCTCAGAAATCATCCATCACTGCCTTGAACTTGTCAAGATGAGTAAGGCTGTGCCATGCTCTTCTATAATGGCACTCATATCTTTAAAGCCAAAACTTTCATAAAGATATTAGGTCTCTTGCAGATAGCTAAATTTGATCAAGTTCTTTGAAATAGTTAAAATCACTCCTTAATTAGATATCTAAACTCTAGAAACACAATTATAATTTCTAAAAGCTCCTAAAGAAAACAGAGTTGAATACTTTACCTGTTACTTTCTTTTAGATTGGCATAAAACCCCATCAATTTTCCTTACTGTGAAAAGACAGTAGGTTAGATATGCCCTTTTAGCTGCTTTTTAGTCTTTGAACTTTATACCATGCTTATTTTCATATATATGTTAAATCTAAAGATTTAACGGAGCAAATCACAATTCTGAGGAAGAGAAAGAAGCAGCAATATCATAGATGATAAAACATACTAAAAATAATGTGATTCTTCATTGAGGATGTTTGGGCTTGGAGCCAGGGTGTGCAGCCCCTATAACAGCTTGGCCATGCAGTCCCCTGTCTCATTACTGAGTAATGAGGACACCGGCTGATGCTGCTGGGGGGGGACTAGAGTCCCCTTCACCCTACAACCTCTCCCATGACAAATCTGTCAGCATGCTGAATATGCATGCACTGGGTAGTTTTGCCTTGCTCCGGTGAGATCTCGGTTCAGACTCCTAGATTGATGTTTCAGTTACGCTGCCTGCAGTATAGCCTGAGTCAGACAAAGCAGGCGTGGAGTACGCGGCTGACTTGGATTTGCAGCGGGTATCGGCATTCATAAACAGCATGCGTTGTGCTTTTTATAGTACCTGTATATTAAGAGGGAATTTAGGCTGGAAAGCTGGAAAGCAAGTAACCTTATTTGGGAAACAGACATAGCCAAGAACCCCAAATGATTACTCTTGGCCTTCAAAAACATAAATAGCTTTCTGGAAGCAACAGCAGCTGGCTGTGCCTGGGGTCGTGCCAGGCAGGAAGAGCCATTCCTGGGGAAGGGTCAAGTTCCCCAGGAGAAGCTACCAGCAGACATTAGATCAATCTGTGTTCTAGGCTGGGCCTTTGTTTCTGTCTGTAGCAGAAAAAAAATGTTCCCAGATTACTGTGAGCACACTAGATATGGCTCTCTAATTATAATTTTAATTGCATCTAATTGCCACGTTGCATTCCATTGCATAAAAGTCTGCCTGTTTCTCTGACAGATGCGAATTCATTCAGCTTGAAAACCTTTCAGAGTTTGAAGTATGCAAGTTCACGGCAGGCATTGCTCTTGCTCCAGATGGCTGCAGCTTTAGGTTTGTAGCATTTTTTTAGGAGTACTTTTTCGAGTTCTTTAGTCATGCTTCCACATTTTTGAGAACACATGCTAATACAGAGCAATGATATCAGCTAGCGGGCAGAACCCCCCAGTCCCCAAACATCTCATTTTCCATTATTTATTTAAAAATAAAAGAATGGAACTGGAGAACCTGGTAGGATGAAGATGAATTCAAAAGAATGCAAATAGGATGAATGGAATTTAAAAATACAGCATATCAGCAGACAGAAGAGAAATGAGTGTGCTACAGGAAAGGTAAAATTTTAGTTTATTTTCCTGTAGTTTGCACTACAGATGCCATTTTTTTCTATGGGGATAAAGTAAACAAATTACAAATACCACCATGGTTTTCTGAAAGTGGAATTCAAAGATCATTGTATGATTACTTCCATTACTGTATTTATAAATACAGATGATAGAACTACTTATCATATTTACAGTCTGTATCAATATAATATCTAAAAGCCTCAACCTTTAATATATTGTAGTAGCAACATTCCTGTCAAGTTTGAAAATGTGATTTTGCCCATGAAACCCATAAGAAACTGAGGCAGAGAAAGAGGGAGCCCTACAGAAGGACAAAAATGTTGTGAATTCCAGGTGCGACACTGAAGTTCGTAGAGAATGGATTAAGTAGACTCTTACAAGAGCACGAGAATATAAGGTAGAGGAATATTTTTTACAGAGTGTCTGGAGGCAACAGGTCTTACATACTTTGAATGCAAGATTTTGAGAAAGAAACTGCTTTGCTAGATGGCTTAAAAGATGCATTCTGACTTAAGGGAATTTATCTCATATATCAGCTGTATATTCCTGCTATTTTTGTCTCTCCCCTTTTGAGCAACGCTAACAAAAGCCCCAATTCTGACCCTGCATTTACCGGCTCCAGGGAGTTTTGGTGCTCCATGTAATGTTTTTTGCCATTGAGTGATAGAATTTGCCTTACTTTGTTACCTTACCCTTTTCCTCTTTACCTCTATGAACTGTATTAGCTCTTCCATACATACCTGCAAAAGCAGACTTTAAGTTGTTTAAGATAAGGCAGAAGATCCTCAGCTAGTCTGAATTATTGTCGCTCAGCTGATTCCGTCTCTCTGCTCCACCTCATCTACCTGCCTGGGGAGTGTTTTATTTTTGTTTGGTTTTGAATTTTGTCTAGAGATACATGTTTTACTGAAGCTCTTCAGGTAAAAAATGGCATATGGCATTAATAGTTATTTGAAAATTTATTACTAACATATTTTAATTAGTTAAATCCATATAAATAGAAAATGATACAGACAAAAGCTGAAGTAAAGAGAGAATAAACAACATTTCTGCAATCACAAGGGAGATTTGTAATAAATTTAATATCTGAACCCCATTTTCTTTGTATGTGTGAAATAAAAGATTTATATCTTAGTTAGCAGGAATGGCTTCTGTAATGACAGAAGTAGTCAGAGTTTTCTTGACTCTAATTTTTCATAGAAATGCAGAATCATTTAGGTTGGAAAGGACTTCTTGAGATCATCCAAGCAGGGTCAGCCAGAGCAGGTTGTCCAGGGTTGTGTCCAACTGGGTTTTGAATATCTCTATGGGTGGAAACTCCATAACCTCTCTGGGCAACCTGTGCCAGTGTTTGACCACCCTCACAATAAAAAAGTGTTTTCTTATTTTCAGATGGCATTTCACGTGTTTTAATTTATGCCCATTGCCTCATGTCTTGTCACTGAGCATTACTGAGAACAGTCTGGCTCCTTCTTCTTCCTTTTCTCTTGTCAGATACTTATACACATTGATGAGACCCCCATGAGCCTTCTCTTCTCCAGGCTGAACAGTCCCAGCTCTCTCAGCCCGTATGAGGGATGCTCCAGTCTCTTAATCATCTTTGCAGCCCTGTGTTGGACTCACCCAAATAAGTCCATGTCTTGCTTGTACTGAGAATCCCAGAACTGGACCCAGCACTCCAGGTGTGGCCTCGTTGGTGCTGAGCAGAAAGGAAGGATCGCCTGCCTCCATCTGCTGGCAATGGTCTTCCTTATGCAGCTGCAGATACTGTTGGCCTATTTTTGCTTCAGGGGTGTGTTGCTGGCTCATGGTCACCTTGTTGTCCCCCAGGACCCTAAGGCCTTTCTCAGCAAAGCTAATTTCCAGCTGGTCAGCCCGAGCATATGTTGGTGCTTGGGGTTATTCCTCCCCAGGTGCAGAATTTTGCACTTCCCCTTGTTGCACCACATGAGGTTACTGTCAGCCATTCTCCAGCTTGTCCAGGTCCCTCTGAAAGATGGCACAACTATCTGGTATATCAGCTGCTCCTCCCTGCTTTGTATCATCTGTGAACTTGCTGAGGATGCACTCTATCCCATTGTCCAGGTCATTAATGAAGATGTTGAACAGACTTGGGCCCAGTAGTGAGCCCTTGGATACAGTACTCATGACTTGCCTCCAGCTGGACCTTGTGCCACTAATCACATGGGAGACACTGTCAAAGGCCTTACTAAAGTTGAAGTAAATAACATTCATGGCTCTGCCTCATCCATCAAGGTAGCCTCCTCATTGTAGAAGGCTATCAGGTTGGTCAAGCATGATTTCCCCTTTCTGAATTCATGCTGACTATTCACAATCATTTTCTCGTCCTTCATTTATTTGGAAATACTTTCCAGGACGATTTTTAGCAATAAAAGAGGAGTTAACAAGATAGATTTTAACTGTGTTATTCTCTTCTGCATATTACACATATAAAGTCACAAGGTCAGAAATTGTTTGTTTCTAGCAAAGGGTGAGTTTTGCCTTATCAAAACTTCTCACACAATAATAGTTGATTTTTCCAGTGCTCTGTAGTTTGTTGAAGATATTACCAGACAATGACTACAACAGCCAGAAGAAGGAACAGGAAAATATAGATAGTTTTCCACTGGTGTTTCAGTATTTATTTAAAAATGCCATTACTGGAATTAAACAATACAATTATCTCAAATATTTGTGCTCTGTAGAGCCATTACTTTGGACATTTTTTAGTTTTGGGGCAATCTGTCAGGTATGACCACTGCTCCCTCAGCAAATGTATATGGTTATAGTTCATAACAACTTGAAAAGCAAAGAGGATAAGTGATGTGGTTGATTGTCACAGAGCTAATGTTAAGCACTTGACTTGTCTGCCTAAATTAGGAGTTGCTCTAGTCTCTGTGTCTAGAGAGAAAGGAGAGAAAAATAAGCACCTTTTTGATCCTAGGCAAACTGTGCCGCTTCCTTTGCACCCTTTCTCTCGGCAGATGATAGGAGCCATGAAGGGTCTCCAAATTGAGGTCAAGTTGTCAAAAGCCTAGAATTGGGATGGAGAAATTAAAGCTTCTGTTATAACGAGATGCATTAATGTTAAACACGTGTAAGGCTTCAGCCACACTGTTGCCACACACTGCTGCCTCACGTGCCTACAAACATGTTCACAGGTTAAGTAAGATATTATTGCTGCCTGTCGGGAGACCTGCAGGAAACCTGATTGACTTCAGAGCATCGCCGCATAAGCCCACAGCAAAGCTGATGGCAGAATGAAAGGCCAAGAGGACTCAAACTTTACAAGTGGGAAGCAGCATTAGTTATCGCCCTTCAGAATAACGTGCTTCTCTCATGACTGCTGAATTGAGGAAGATCATGTATCAGGGCATTCAATAATGGTGTGAAAAATTAGAAATAGAGCACATGATACAGTCTATAAAAGAAGTCTTATTTTCTACCTATCAAGCTGACCATTGGGTATCCATTTGAAATGGAAAAATTAACGTTCAGTCTCTTCTATTTTGTCACAGTCTAAGAGGAACCATTTCCTGTCTCTGCAATAGAACTTGCTAATTAGCAGCTCCAAGACTTTAACAGTGTATACTGGGTGGAACCAAAAAACCCTCAAGCCTTCAAACATCACCCTTCTCCTTTGAATATGCAGAATGCTTTAATCTCTTTGTCAATGGCCTGGGAATTGACTCTATCCTCAAATTCAAGCAAGGAGGTTTTATAGGTTTCATGTTTCTTGATGTTTCTGTCTGAGGCAGATAGAGATTGTGGTTGTGTCCTTTCCTGTTCACGTGAGGAACAGATATTTGGTTTTGAGATGCCTGAGTTTTATAATATACTGTACATGACTGGCAAGTACATTATGAAAATAAGTCAATGAGAGATTTATGTCATATGCATATATATTAGGTCATTCACCAGTTTTCACTAGATGGCTGACAGGGAAATCCACTTACACCATCAAATTCCTCAGGAAGGGATGTAACTCAGCCTGCTATGTAGGCACATTTCTGGTTAATACGAGACAGATTGTAGTGTTGGCTCAGCCAGCCCAATAAAATTTTGTCTTTCTCTATGCTTATTGATCCTATAGCTCAGGTTCACCTCTACAAACTTTTGATATCTAATGGAGATGTTTAAGCTAAGAGAGAACTTGTCCTCTGCTCCCTCTGTACACTATGGTGATGCAGAGAGAGGCCTTCAGGGAGAGACCCCTGTAGAGACAGGTGCTGTTTGTGTTCCTTTAATGACATAGAGAGTCTGGCTGGCTATACTCAACTCTAGAGACTTAATTAGATGTGGGTTGGAAAGTATTAGCTAAATGCTAATTGGTTAACAGGTATGACTAATATAAATTTACAGGCCTTAAACTCTTTCCTGTATCATACCATGGCTTCAGTAGGAGGAGTGCTTGAATAGCTGATGGTTTGGACTGAGGCACTCAGCAGCAGGTTTGAGTCCTGGCTCAATTCAGAGTTCTTGCTTTTCTGTGATTTTTTTTTTTTTTTTTTTTTTTTTTTTAACAACTAAACACAAAACAGTGAGGTAGGTGAATGGAGGTGTTTGCTTTATACTTTGTCTTGTTTTTTTTTTTTTGTTTTTTTTTTTTTTAAGTAAGGGTTACTGTTGGATACCTTAATCAAAAGATGTGTGCTGACAAGCCTGATCTCACAGAGGGGCCCTCTCTTTGTCCTATAAATCAGTGTCTAAACCTGGGAAAGGGTATGATTTCAGGTACACCCCTCCTTCTAGCATCTCTCACTAGCCACTTTAAACAGCTTCCTACTAAAAATCTGTAGGCTATAGGAAATCAAATGTAAACTCAGTTTTGAGGAAAAAAAAAAATAAAAATTAAAAGCACCCCACACAGAGTTCATGCACAAGGCTGTGGTGTCCCTTCTGGAAATGTGGCAGTGATGGAAGAGTGGTTCTGACCTGCCTTATTCTCTCAGCCTCTTTGAGCAGCTGTGGGTATTAGCAAATGGACAGATATAGTAGGTCATAGTCTGCATATCTCCAGCGCACAGTCTCAGTTTCAAACCAATGAAACCACAGGAGATTTGAATGTGGCGTAACGGTCAGCAGCATTCAGTCAGCGGTGAGGCCAGCAGTGGCAACGCTAATTTGGTGGCTAAGCACTGGATTGAGGCAGACTGGGAGGTTCCTGAAGGCCAGCAGCCCCGGGGAAGAGTGGAGGGACCAGGCCAGAGCTGGCGGCTCTCGGGAGAGAGGCTGATGTGGCGTGGGCATTGCCGGGGGCAACTGCGGGAGATTTGAAAGGCCCTGAGAAGTGCCAGTGACCAGGGCGTGGGGTGTCAGTTTATGTGGGCAGGGCGCAGCCCCCCTCTTCCCAGCCAGAGGAGGCTATTCAAGTGGTGGGCCTCAGCCTGGAGGGAGACCCAGGTGTGGTTGCCACTCTGGTGAAAGCCGTTGTTAGGAAAAATGTGGCAATGCAGACAGAGGTCCCGTGTAAACATGCAGCTGTCCAGGTCTCTGGCTGCAGGGAGTGCCTGAGTCTGTCACTGATGACGGAGGGCAGCGGGGATGCCTCTTGTGTGTGGTGTGACCAGGTGAATGATCTGCTCAGCCGGGTGGTAGAGCTGAAGGAGGCAGTGGAAAGGTTGAGGAGTATCAGGGAGCGTGAGAGGGAGACAGATTGGTGGACCCACACCCTACCTTCCCTGAGGCAGAGGCAGCAGACGGAGGCTCCGTGAGAAGCGGAGGTTCCCCTGCCCTCCTGCCACCAGGCAGGAGGCGACCTAAGAGATGGAAGGGAATGGATACAGGTCACTGCTTGGGGAGGCGGGTGAATCCCCTCCTAGTCTTCCTCACCTTCCCAGTTACCCCTATGCAACAGGTATGGGGCTCTGGAACTTGAGGACCAGGTCAACGAAGATCAGGGTGTAGGTGAAGCCCTATCTAGGGAGGTGCCTAGGCCCAGTCAGGCAGCCCCATGCATTCTCACGTTCTCTGAAAAAAAGAAAAAGGAGGGTAATTGTCGTAGGCGACTTCCTTCTGAGGGGGACAGAGGGCCCAATATGCAGACCTGACCCATCCCACAGGAAGTCTGCTGCCTCCCTGGGGCCCGGGTAAAAGACATTACCAGGGAACTCCCTGGTCTGGTTCAGATCTCTGATTATTACCCATTGCTGGTTGTGCATGTTGGCAGTGATGAGATTACAGGGAGAAATCCAAAGGCAATCAAAAGGGACTTCAGGGCACTGGGACGATTGGTGGAAGGATCGGGAGCACAGGTAGTGTTTTCCTTAATCCCTTCAGTGGCCGGGAAATACACTGAAAGGAAGAGGAAAACACACCTGGTTAATAGGTGGCTCAGAGGCTGGTGCCGTCGGTGGAATTTTGGGTTTTTTGATCATGAGGAGGTTTACACAGCACCGGGCTTGCTGGCGACAGATGGTTTCCGGCTATCTCAAAGGGGTAAAAGAATCCTCGCTCGTGAGATGGCAGGGCTCTTAGAGAGCGCTTTAATCTAGGTTTGAAAGGGTAAGGGATAAAACTGGGTGCACCAGAGATGAGCCTGGGGGCAGCATGCTGATATTAGGGGTGGAATCGATAGCCCAGCTCAAATGCATCTATGCCAATGCACGCAGCATGGGCAATAAACAGGAGGAGCTGGAAGCCATCGTGCAGCAGGATAGATATGACTTGGTAGCCATCATGGAAACATGGTGGGATGACTCCCATGACTGGAGTGCTGCAATGGATGGCTACAAGCTCTTCAGAGGGATAGGCAAGGTAGAAGAGGTGGTGGGGTGACTATCTATGTTAGGGAAGGTTTTGACTGTACAGAGCTACATGATTCTGATGACAAGGTAGAGTGCTTATGGGTGAGGATAAGAGGGAAAGCCAATAAGGCAGATATTGTGCTGGGAGTCTGTTATAGACCACCTGACCAGGTTGAAGAGACGGATGAATCATTCTACAAGCGGCTGGCAGTAGTCTCAGAATTGTATGCCCTTGTCCTTGTGGGGGACTTTAACTTTCCAGACATCTGCTGGAAATACAACACAGCAGTGAGTAAACAATCTAGGAGGTTCCTGGAGCGTGTGGAAGATAGCTTCCTGATACAGCTGGTAGGTGAGCCAACCAGGGGAGGAGCCTTGCTAGATCTGTTGTTTACGAACAGGGAAGGACTAGTGGGAGGTGTGATGGTCGGAGGCCATCTTGGGCTTAGCAACCATGAAATGATAGAATTTTCAATTCTTGGTGAGGCAAGGAAGGTCGTCAGCAAAACCACCATGATGGACTTCCGGAGGGCAAACTTTGGCCTCTTCAAGGCACTGGTTGAGAGAGTCCCTTGGGAGACGGTCCTGAAGGGCAAAGGGGTCCAGGAGGGATGGACATTCTTTAAGAAGAAAATCTTAATGGCTCCGGACCAGGCTATTCTCATGTGCCGCAAGTCGAACTGCTGAGGAAAATCACTGGCCTGGCTAAACAGGGAGCTTTTGCTAGGAGTCAAGAAAAAAAGGAGAGTTTATCATCTCTGGAGGAAAGGGTGGGCAACTTGGGAGGAGTACAGGGATCTTGTTAGATCATATAGAGAGAAAATTAGAAAAGCAAAAGCTTAGCTAGAACTAAATCTGGCCACTATTGTAAGGGACAACAAAAAATGTTTTTACAAATATGTTAACAGTAAAAAGAATCCCAAGGAGAATATCTATCCATTAATGGATACAGAAGGAAACATAGAAACCAGAGATGAGGAAAAGGCCGAGGTACTTAATGCCTTCTTTGCCTCAGTCTTTAATAGGGAGACCAGTTATTCTCAGGGTACTCCACCCTTTGAGCTGGAAGGTAAGGATGAAGAGCAGAACATACCCCCCTTAATCCAGGAGGAAATAGTTAGTAACCTACTATGCCATCTGGACACTCAGAAATCTATGGGACCTGATGGGATCCATCCAAGAGTACCGAGGGAACTGGCAGAGGTCCTTGCCAAGCCACTCTCATCTGTCAGCAATCCTGGTCAACAGGGGAGGTCCCAGGGGACTGGAGGCTTGCCAATGTGAGGCTTGTACATTTACAAGAAGGGTCAGAGGGAGGATCCGGGGAACTACAGGCCTGTCAGCCTGACCTCGGTACTGGGGAAGATTATGGAACAGTTTTTCTTGAGAGCACTCACATGGCAAGTCTAGGATAAGAAGGGGATCCGGCCCAGTCAGCATGGGTTTACGAAAGGCAGGTCCTGTTTGACCAACCCGATCCTCTTCTATGACCAGGTGACCCACCTAGTGGATGAGGGAAAGGCTGTGGATGTTATCTTCCTCGACTTCAGCAAGGCTGTTGACACTGTCTCTCATGGCATACTCCTTGAGAAGCTGGCTTCTCATGGCTTGGATAAGTGTACTCTTCACTGGGTGAAAAACTGGCTGGATGGACGAGCCCAGAGGGTTGTGGTGAATAGGTGAAATCCAGTTGGTGGCAGGTCACAAGTGGTGTTCCCTAGGGCTTGGTGTTGGGCCCTGTTCTGTTTAATATCTTTATCAATGATTTGGATGAGGGGATTGAGTGCACCTCAGCAAGTTTGCAGATGACACCAAGCTGGGAGGCAGGGTTAATCTGCCTGAGGGTAGGGAGGGTCTACAGAGAGATCTGGACAGGCTGGATCGATGGGCTGAGGCCAATTGTATGAAGTTCAACAAGGCCAAGTGCTGGCCTTGGGTCACAGCAACCCCATGCAGCGCTACAGGCTTGGGGAAGAGTGGCTGGAAAGCTGCCCAGCAGAGAAAGACCTGGGGGTGCTGGTTGACAGCTGGATGAATTTGAGCCAGCAGTGTGCCCAGGTGACCAAGAAGGCCAATGGCATCTTGGCCTGCATCAGAAATAGTATGGCCAACAGGAGCAGGGAGGTGATTGTACCCCTGTACTGGGCACTGGTGAGGCTGCACCTCGAGTACTGGGGTACTGGAGCACTTTGAGTTTTGGGCCCCTTCACTACAGGAAAGTCATTGAGGTGCTGGAGGGTGTCCAGAGACAGGCAAACAAGTTGGTGAAGGGCCTGGAGCACAAGTCTTACGAGGAGCGGCTGAGGGAGCTGGGGCTGTTTAGTCTAGAGAAGAGGAGGCTGAGGGGAGACCTTATCGCTCTCTACAACTACCTGAAGGGGGGGTGTAGTGATGTGGGTGCTGGTCTCTTCTGTCAGGTGGCTGGAGATAGGATGAGAGGAAATGGCCTCAAGTTGAGGCAAGGGAGATTTAGGTTAGATATTAGGAAAAATTTCTTTACTGAGAGGGTTGTCAGACATTGGAATAGGCTGCCCAGGGAAGTGGTGGAGTCACCATCCCTGGAGGTATTCAAAAAGTGAGTAGATGGGGTACTTCAGGACATGGTTTAGTGGGCATGGATGATGGTTGGACTCAATGATCTCAAAGGTCTTTTCCAACCTAAGTGATTCTATGATTCTATGAAATTACTCTGAAGTCCCTAACCTGTTCTTACAGGACTTACGTAGCTCAAGGAAAAGGTTTGGTCATGCCAAATATGATATCTGATACCACACCAAGGAGAAACAGCAATGCAAAGAGTTTGATTGTGGCTTAATGGTGCACAACACAGAGCTCTTTTTTTTAAAGTAAAAAACCAAAAGGGCTTAGTCATCCATAAATCTCAGTGCTGCTGTTCAAATTAATATGCTGTTCAAATCACTGCCTCTGTATTATTTCTTATAATTACCTAGGTTTATGTTGGGTAAAGTTTCTGGAAACAAAATCACTGTAATCTGTGGCTTCTTTAATCGAATTTTGCAGCTGTTAGGGTGCCTAAAGTTACTGTTTCTAAGGGCAACCTATCCTCTCTTCACTTTTTTTATCCCTCTTTTCACAATTGTTTAGCCATAAATGTGTTTGGGGGGGGGGGGGGGGGGAGAACCCTGTTTAAACTTCCCTTGCCAGTCCACTGCTTTGAATTTTTAATGATGACAGCTAAATAATAAACGCTCCCCAAAGGTAACAAAATCACAGTAACATTCTAATGGCTTCTCTGTAGTCTGCTATGGAAACAAACATCTGTGATAGATGATTTCCTTTAATGCTGCTTGATGAAGATGACCTTTAGAGTTATCACAAAAGTGAAGTTTTAACCACCTGCTGAGGAATAAAAGGTAGATATTTACACAGTAAATGTTTTAACTACTGCAGGGAAAAACAATTTAAAAAATGCTTTAGGTAAGTCAATTCTTCAAATTCTGTGATAGTTGGAAATTGGGCACTAGGAACTTCTTCAAAGTTAACTTGTTACATTTTGTATTCTTATTCAGTACATAATAAAAGCACAAAGGAATACCTCAAAAAATACAAAATATCCAGGGTTTTGAACAGGCACACACAATGTTTCATCTGCAAATTGAAAAAAAAGAACAATATTAAAGAAAACTTTATTAAATATTAAAGAAAAAGTTACTAAGGCTTTGGTAAGCAGTGCAAAGTAATGACTGCAGTATAGACAAAAGGAATCTGTGCTAGAGTAGCCTTAGGGCAGCAGCTGGAAGTACACTAGGTGATGGTGATTTGGGCTGATGCAAACCAGCAAATGTCTCCTGAAAAATTTTCTAGGTTAAGTTGGAATGGGAAGCCATGTTTACAGAAGTTTTCCACAAAATACTGTGCAGGATAGAGTTTGGCATTCCTAATATTCAGAACAGTGGATTACTAAGCTTTGAGTCTATATCAGTATCATTTTTCAAGGGGGAAAATAAAAATATTTCCTTTTAAGGATGTTGTATTTTCTTCTAAAATCCAGTTATATTTAGAAATAGGTAATATTATGCAGACATATCAATATAATTCCACATAATATATCTGCATAAAATGCAGTACAAATCTGTCATAATGGAGTAATTAATTTTATTGGGAAATTAAACTCTATTTTGCTACTGAAATACACTTTTAATTGTTTTTCATCTTTGACTTCTGAAATACTGGACTTCTTCCTAGAAATCCAGCGCTCAAACAGCTGCAGTCAGAAGTCATGGGGTTTTTTCACTGAAAAAGGTTTTACCTCCAGAAATGCATTTCTCCCAGCACTAACTGGAGACATTGATTAATTTTGCCTTGAAAACAAGATGAGCCCTAAGTAAAGTCTCGAAAGGTACCACATGCTGAACTATCAGCATTTTCGGGCAACCTCTCCTTTCACGACCTTGCTTATGTTATCAGAAGTGATGGTGTCACAGCACATGGCTCAATGGATATCTTTGTTTCTTGTTATTTTTTTGTTTCCCTTCTTTATTTCCCAGTCAGATGATTCCATAGTAAGGAGATGCAATAATCTCTACGGTTTCTGTGCTTTTTTTTTTTTCTTTTTCTATTGGCATAAAGATTTGGCCTTCACAAAGCAGTCTCTACTGGACTGTCAACAAAACAGTATGTGGGGAGGATGCCCATAATTGTCAAGAATAAAAAAAAATAAAATATATAAAGCCATGAAAAATGTATCTTTATTTTTCCCAGACTTGATTCAGTGACTGGGAAAAAAAAAAAGAATTGATTTTTTTTTTCTGAGAAAAGCAATTATAAAAGTTGGTTAACTGTTAACCACAGTATTTAATAAACCTTAAACGATCCAGACAGAAGATAAAGCATTAAAGTTGGCCTGTAATTACAGAGACTGGGCATTTCTGATAGCATTCATGGAAAGTATCATCTCTGTACAAATGATGTGGATTAATTTCTTTTAATATTTCACATATGCTGTAAGATTTTGAGAATTGCTTGCTTAGAATAATTCAGGTTGGTTAATTTTAGTGGGGTTTTTGTAGGGTTTTTCATGGGCTTTTTCCTATCTCATTATACAAGCCGAGTTTGGAATGATCTTTTCTACAGTTTTCCTGGCATGTTTTTCTGCCAGTTTACAGCTCCTGGAGAATTCACAGATACAATTTTTCTGATGTGCATGCAGCCCATTTAGATCTTGGCTATACAGTTGAAACATGTTACAAGCTCACCCATCTCACATCAGATGTACTGAGCTAAGTTTTGAGAAAATATTTCTGGATTTGCATGGACCCATTCTCAGAATAACAAATAATTGCCTTTTTTCCCAAAGTTTTGAGAACTGACTACTTGTATGATGTCTTGAATTTTACCTTGAGCTACCCTGGAAGTGGTCTGGGTACGTAAATAAGAGAAAATAAGTACCCTTTCAAGAACCTAAAATGGAATTGTTTAAGATCGTTGGTATCTGTAGATACTAGTTAGTCCTGGGCTAATGGTATTCTGCTTATGGGAAGCTTGCACTTGTGAGAGGAATTCACCCGATCCTAAGATGAAATGTATTATTTTGAGTTAGCAGAAACCAAGAGTTGCAGCCAATGTCACAGAAATTTTAGAAAGCAAGAAAAAATGCCGTATAGATCAGATTACATGGCAAATAGTTCAAGCATACTCTCAGTATCTACCTTACTCATATAACTAAGAAAATTCAATTATCAGTTCTCAGAGGCAAGAATGTGTGAAGTATCTTCTTTAGGGATCAGTCTAAATTTTAATGAAGGATTACATTTGGGACTTAGAAAACAACATAAAGCTCTCTCTGTTGGTCTATGGTGAGAAAAATCATGAGGACTGAAATATTGATGATTCAAGGATTTGAGGGTTTAAGCAGTTTGTGTATGGTGAGATTGTTTTATAAGACCTTCATTAAAATTTTGTTTGAGCAGTTAAGGAGAGAAATAGCATTGCTAAACCCCTTTTCTTGTAGTTGGACTATTAGATTATGATCCACTTATATTCTAATTGAAGCTTTTAACCTGTTTCAGTCTAGGACATAGGCCCATATCCACAAAGCCATTTGAGAACCTAATTCTTATTTGAACACCTAATTGTTGCTGATTTTCAGAGAATGTACTTACCAGAATGGGAGTTAAGTGCCTAAATACCTTTGAATAGATAAGACCTAGTGCTTTTCTTTGGAGCTGTAGTTTAGAGAGTTCTAATTTTTTGGGAGACATAGCAACACCCTTCTAACCTTTCCTATTCAAACAATATATATATATGCAAATTACGCTCTGCCAAGGCTAAACAGAAAGGCTTTTATCATTTATTATTTTTGTCTACATTGCTGTAGAAATACAAAAGCTAGAAATGCACATAAGCAAAGATAACACTTTACCAGTCCATTTCTGCAATATACTTTGACTTTGTAGTCATTAATACTGTCTTCATGAAATGTTGATGCCAACATTAACAGCCAAATTAAGCTCTTCCAAATAAGCAGGGGATTTTTCTTAACTGGAAGTGCAATATTCAGCCAGCAGAACCACCCGATTACTCCACATTTTTATGTTTATGTAGCTATACTCACTTCCATGTAATTAGGCTGCTACTATTAGCAGAAACCATTCAGACTTTATTAAACCTATTTGTAAAACTCATTTTCATTAAATATGTGACATCTGCATTTCTGTCTGCTGGGTTCTGCCTTCCTACCTGAAACAATCAAAACTAGACACATTATACATCTGCCATCTTTCATAATCTAAACCGCCTCAAGTAGGAACAACGCATTTATATTTTATAATGAAAAGAAAGCCTCTGAATGCCAACTAGTAGACACAAAAGATTATCTTCCTATTTGCCAGGCTTGGATTGTCAGACATTAAATTTTTTAACAGCCACTTCTGATGAATTATTGATGTTCTCACTATTTAGAAAATGGATCACATCACTAGAGTAATTAGCACCCTGCCACTTCTGCCTATCATATTTAATGTGTCATGAGAGAAAGCTGTGCTGAACTATTTCTTTTTAAATGAATGACTAGCTTTGTTTCTTATCCATTGCCCTGTTGCATGTTATCAGCTAGTGCATACAGATGGTATTCCATAGGGTTAGGATACAGCATGCATATGTGGCTTCCTTTTAGTAATCCTCTGAGGAAAAATGTACATTATTAAATTCCTACAAGAAACATGTATACAAATACTACGCCAAGCAAAGGTTTGAACCTGTTTTTTTTACACAGCAACAGAACCTGTTGACCATAGTGAAATACTTTCTCCACAAAGTATGCAGTTTTATCCAGTTAAAAAAGAATCCTTATGTCTTTCATGTGACAATTCATATTAAGCATGTAGTAGGAAATGCTTCCTAAGTAACTGATTTATAATGTAATTTAATATTGCTAGCTCAATATTTGTTTGAGGTCATCACAATACATGGGGGGTTTTAATTTAAATTATTAGGAACCCATAAAACTGCTGAGGATTTAGTAGAGATTAGCCATGGTGTGGATTGTCCATATATTTTGGCTTGAGTGATGTAGAATTTAATTTTTACATGGAAAACATATAGAATGGATATCTTCTGAAACTGTTCAGCTGCAGTAAATATAGTAAGTCAAGTGTATTCAGATTCATATAACCAAGTATTATCCCCTATATGTAAGATGTCTCACTTCAGGAGGCCTAAGTATTTAGGAATAATGTTGGTTAGCAGATTTTTATACTTTCAAATGAATAGAGTTCTCTTTTGAAGTTTGCATCCAACAAATATAACTTCTTGAAATATGAAGTGTCTACAGATTCAGATGAAAGAACTTTAAAAAACAAACTAAGCATTCAACATAAATACAGGCCATGGAAATCTCATCAGAATAAAAGTTACTTGCCATAATTTGCTGTTCTTTTACAAAATTAATATGCAACAGTAGTGGTTTTCCTTTCTTCTTGATTTATATACATCTATGCATTTTGGAATTTGTCATGCCTTAGTCATCCCTTTCTTCCTAAAAGCCTGCTAGAGATGACTGAAAACACAGAGGTAAATGTATACTAGGAAAGTATTTTTTTATCAGACCAGTAATTTATAGACATAATGCATGTTAATTAGAAATACAAATTCTAAAAGATATCTGGAACTGCATATTTGCCTGGGTTATTGTGCACTTAACTGAGCACTCAATTATTCTCTGCATTTAAATGACCTCAATACCTGATACTTGGGAAAGCAGATATATTAACAGAGGTACTTAAAACAATAGGAAAGTGGAAAGAAATATCACATGCAATTCATGGGCATGAAGGGTGGGGTTTTTTAAAAAAAATAAAAAAAATCAATAATTGTGTACCTAAATAAAAGACCGCAGAAACAGAAACCGACATCACTCTGGACACATGTATTTAAATGAACAAGGACATTGATCAACATAATTAGATGCTTAACTGGACATGCTAGGCTTTGAACTTGAATGTGTGACTAGGATACACAGTATTGAAAGATAACCTGCTCTGTTTCAAAGTGCTTTGTTTTCTGGTTTCAGGCTCTTTAAATTACCAAAGAACATAGATCATGTAACAAGGACAACAGTGGCAAAAATTCAAAACCAGACACAAACAAAAATCTATTCAACAGAATAAATAAAACAAAAGCTTAAAAAGTATATACATATAGAATGATATAGATATATAGAATGATATAGATGATATAGAATGAAAATAAGCAGTTGTAAACAGAAAAAAACCTAATGAGCTCCAGGTACTTTTTAAGGTAATTTATTCTCAGTGGTAGACATGCATTTGTGTCCTGCAATTGGAAAGTGAAATTGCTTCCTTATTTCCAAGCTAGAGTGGACTTTGCTCAAAGTGATAGAAGCTGAAGAAATGGAAGCTTGCCTCCTTGACATCTAGCATGTTTGGAGTGAAAGAGCTGCCTGGCAATTTCTGCGATCGCCTGGCAGCTGTGGTAGGTGCTGGAGCACCTGTAGAGTCTCTAAATTGAGTGCAATTAAGCCTTAGGATATACTTAATGCATTACTGGGGGATGTACTGCTCTTCATCTCTCAGCTTGACTTGTCTATTATGCCATCAACCTGCCCCCGTGCTGCTGGGGAAGCCATGGCTGTGTAACAAGCGGAGCGCACAGAGAGCTAGCGGAGGTTTTTGTCACTGCACTACCCACTGTTGCAGCAGAATAGTGATAGCTTTGTTTCTGCAGGTCAGCACTGGGATCCATTTAAATATTTGAAGGGTCTGCCAAATCTTTCTGTGCGTCCAAGCCATCTTGTTTTCCTAGCTAGCCCTATATCTCTGCAGAGCGCTTTACAAATGTAAGCTGTCGTATTGTCTCCTTTTTGGTGCTGCAGAAATACATTGTACATGATTGCTCTACCTGAAAGTACATTAATTTGCGATTACTTCATATTTTGACTGATAGTAGGGGCAAAGGGAGATACTTGGTACTGCTTACTCAATACAAGCTACAACAAAATTAGCAAGGAACATGTGTTAACGACTAAGGCAGCTCTGGTCAGCCGCAAATGTGAGCATGCAACTCATACGTTCATTTTTGCTGTTGTTAGGCTGAGCTGTTTGCTATACATTGGAGAGCTGAATACAGTGCTGTTAGAAAGGAGATGTGCATCCCTGCCAGACTGCTCAGCTTACCTCAGCTGATGTAGGAAGCTTTGATGTCAGGTTGGGTTTCAGGACCTGCGAACAAGGTAGCAGATGTGTTGGTGGACTGGTGTGCCTGATGAGCCTATATACTGCTTGTGTGTTTTCGGTAGAAGGTTGCTCCTGGGGAAAATCACGCAGCAGAAAGCTGCGTCCAAGTGGCTGTCCTCCTTTAAATTAGGGTGGTGGCATCACCCCAGAAGGGGCTGTATTCTGAGGCAATTGAGCTTATGGTTCATGAAGTACTTGTAGTGGAAAAGCAGGACATCCTTTTTGTATGCAGAATGGAAAATATGTGGTAAACTGCACATGCACTGGCTGGGTTCCGACAGAGAGAATGAGATATTTGAATTGGGCAAGTCACCTGGCCACTTTGTCTTTCTCCCTTTCCTATTATCCCTGCCCATACACTCTTTCATATCTACTAAGTTTTCCTAAGCACACTTCACTCTGTTTCTGCACCATGCTAAAAAACTCACTGTGCTGGGTCCTTTGCGTTTTCTGATTCTGCAGCTGAACCTCTTGCTTGCTGACTCTCAAAGTCTGTGGATGATTGCAGGCTAAGGTTTGCCTTCTGTTGGAGATTCAGTTTTGGGAAGAGGGTATGAAAATTCTTTTGTTTTGTTTTGTTCCAGAAGTTGTGCCATTGGCCACAAAACTACAAAATGTTTGATACTTGCCACTATGTGTTTTATTTTTCCCCTCTGCTTTAGGGTCAGCAATTCAAAGCTGCAGTTCTCCAGTAGCAAATTGAAGTAAGAAAGGGGAGGAAAAAAAAGGGGAAGAAATTGAAATGTAGTGTCTCTAAGCTTAATGGTCTGCACTCCTGCAGTTAGCAATACCAGGGCTATAGCACTTAAGTGACATCTCTGACCAGTGGAGGAGATGGCACACAACAGGAGTCACTCTGTGCACTGTCAGTTGCTAGGTGCACCTCTAGGTTTGCATTCCGAAGTGTGTACTACCAACACTTACATACCATTTAAGATAAACTCTGTAGGAGAAAAGGGGCTGCTGTTATGTCCTGAGAATGCAAATAAGAAATTTTCTGTGAAGAAAAAATTCACTTGAATTATGTTATTTTTATATTGTTGCTTGTGTAATTAACTTGGATGTACTTCAAAGAACAATTGTGGTTTACAAATCCTTTTTTCCTAAGTACAGCCAAATAATAATGAACAAAACATGCGTAGCAAAAAATAATTTAAAAAATCACTTCTGTTGCTTTCAAAAAGTAATTATGTATACAGAGAAAAAGTAGGAGACATTGAAGACTAATAAGTGAATTTAATATTCTCATTTAGCTTAGGGTCCAGAAGAATACTTAACTCCTCTTTCTACTAAGATTATAAAACTCATGTACCATTGTGTTCTTACTCACATAATGTCAATATGAAGTCTTGGATCTCTCTGCTGTAAAAATCTCTGTGGTATTTGACATAAATAATTACATCACACTGACTAATAGAAAGAACAACAAACTAAAAAGTACTTTGGTGAGTCAAGTCTTCCTTCTCATTGACTTTCAATAATAGACAGGCATCTAAAAGTCTTATCAAGTCATACAGAAGGGCATTGAACATTAAAATGGAACTTAAACAGACTTCAAGCCCATACTTCTGTTCAAAAAGCCCCATTTGGCAGTCACATCCTAAAACTGCTTAAATTGACCAGTATCTCCTTCTCACCTGATCTGGCATTTCCATAGGTTTTTGCTTGATGTAGCCACACAGCTGCCTCAGTCTGAGCAGCTGACCCTTACCTAAGCTTTGCAAAGACCTAAAAATTAGGTGAAGTGATGCTTAAGTCCTTCAGAGGATCTTTTTGGCCCTTCTGCTCTAGGGATGCCCCTCAAAATATTGACTGTGGTGGCCCTCCTCCCTTCTCCATACATGACAGGACGCAGATGAAAAGGTGGTGGTGTTTCTTGCTGTTTACATTATACTCTCATAGAACAGTTGCCCAAATAACAGGATACTCCTGTGGGGATCTGGATGGATATCTCTATCTGGATTCTGGGACTAATGACCCTTCACCTAGAAGTTGAGCACTGCTGAAATCCTGTATTGGATCTAATAAAAAATAGGACTTAGAATTTACATCTTGAAAGGATTGTTTCAAAATTTTACCCAGATGGATCAATGACAAACTCTCTGGTTATTTAATCTCTAGTACAGCTTTTGATTTTTCCAGCAAGTATATTAATATTTTTTTCCCCAAAGTCTACTGAATTGTGAAGCCCACACGCTTCCTTACAAAGAATATCTGTGCTCTTGGAGAAGCTCCCATAAGCAATGTCTCCCCTTTCATGCACTCAAACACTGGCTATGCATAACAGCCTTGCATTTTTTCTTTCTTTCTTTTTTTTTTTTTTTTTAAGTACAGTAACATTTTTATATAGCAGGTAAGACATTTTTTGCTTGTCAGACAGCTGAGATGCCTTTGGGAATGAGCACCTCAGGGTACAAGCTTCAGATGCCTTCTCTGGCTTGTAATGGTAAAGGAACAAAGGGAGGGTGCTACAGCAGTGACTTGCAGCCTGCCATCTGTGGGCCCTTCAGGTCTCCCTGAACTCTTTTTAAAGGGTCCAAAAAAGGAAATGTAGTAAACAAAACCTATTATTTGGTGTCAGTTCACAATACAGGACCCTATTCCTTCATCAAAAATAGCTGAAAAATCATTTATTTACATCCATTACACCGCTTCATTAATTTATACTGGCAAAGGACTTGAACCTGAACTTCGATTTTTAGGTGTTTTTAAATGCCTTATCTCACTGCCATGTTAAGGAGATGATGTTTAGGGATAAAAATAAGTTCATTAACAGCACATCTAAATCCTGCATTTAAGGACTCAAACCGGTATGTTAGTGTGCTGAAAAAATATTTGCTAAGGCATCATTTTGAGCTTTTAAATGGAGAACTGGGAAGACTATCAAAATCCTGCAACATTAAAAGATGGCTTCTCTGTGTATCTGGAGTCATGCCTAGGAGCCTAACTTGCAGCTTTGCCTGTGTTCTCGCAAAGTGCACACAAAAATCTACAAAAATTTCATATCCTGAAATAAAGTTTACCAGATAATATAGACAATTCCCCTGGGGGAAAAAAAAAAAAAAAAAAAAAAAAGCTTGTGCGTTTTTCTCTGGTAAACTTCCTATGAAATAATGAGAAGAAAATGTGTGTTTTCTGTGATAGGTTGCCAGGAGGGTAATGAAAAGATCTGGGTATATAAAGCTGCTCAATTATTTCTGGATCTTGTACACTTTAGTTCTGCTCCCATATGTTTATGGTTTTACACGGCTTGTGTTTAAATGGAAACTATGTATATGCGTGCTAATATGTTCTACCTGGGGAATTCCAGTACAGAAACTAATTATTCCTTCAAACTGATCTGACACCATGCACAATTATACTGATGGGTGATAAGATTATAATTTTCCTGTGATTAAACTGATTGTAAAAGTGTCATCTGTTAGTGAGTAAGGGTAGCCTGACATTACAACTGAGTGATGGTCATAAACTCATCTGATTGTCATGGTATAATGGCATTATTATCTGTTCATAATAAGAGTCTATTGGACTGAAAATTTGATAGAAATTTATTTGTCTTTTTAATGTGCTCCCAAGCATATATGAATAGTGGTTGTAATAACATGACTGCTTTTTCAAGCAGTTGTGGTAAAACCACCTCTAGACTAGTCCATGTGGAAGCTGGATCTGACGTAACATCAAAGCCTCTTTCTTCTTCACTTTGACTAGAAGGGAAGCCCATAGCAGTGGTGTGAGGGGCAGGGAGCAGGTTACGAATGTTATATTCTGTTATCACCATGAAAAGCAGTAGATTTACTTATTTATTTTGCATTGGAGTTGGATGAGACGAGTTAAAAAAGAGACCCTGAAATAAGATCTTCTGTGCATGTATCTTATCCTGATATAAACTTGATCTTCCTTTCCTGTCAGCTGTAGATCTGCTACTGCATTGGCTCTGTGATGCATTTTTGTAGACCTTTTTAAGTCTGGAAGATGATAGTGTTGTATTTGGATTATTTACATATTTTGGACTTGAGGGAAAATCTCTGCCCTTTGGGAAAATCCAAGGGTCAAGGATGAGGAAAAGAGCATCTTAGAAATATATAAGGAAGCAGACTGGCTCCTCTGCATTAGTTAAGGCCTAACTTGGAGACTTCTTAAAGAATTTAACATTATTACTAGGATTGCAAAGTCAAATACTCAAAAGTAGTTAGTGCCAGGATCATTTCAACATTGCCGTTTTGAGCATGTAAGTTGCAACAATCTTAACATGGTCACAAACTGCTCTTACCCCCGCCAGACCCCTGCTTTATTCAGTGTGAAGAATGTGCAATGCTCACATCCATTATTTACTACTACTATTTTAATCTTATTGCTCAGTATGTGGCGCTCAACTTTATCCACTGTTCGTTGTTCTGGCCCTACTACAAATATAAAATTATTTTCCCTGTAGGCTTTTCTGTAAATCTTCATTATCCTATCCAAGTGCTTAAACTAATTTTGATGAGACTGAGAAAAGAGCTATTTTTCCATTAGTTCAATTTCCCAGATAGAATACCTGGGATACTGAATAGCATCAATACTGGAGCCGCTTCTGGCTTTCTTCTTTGCAATAGCTAGCATTGCAAACTTCATGCTTTGAAAAGCACGGTTCTAGTTGGCTTTAGACACAGTTGTGACTTTTCTGTGACTCAAACTCCACAGTTGCAAGATGAGTGTTTATAAGTAGAATATGTATTGGTAACCAACTGTGGAGTTTAATTTCAATGACTAATCCAGCATCACATCAGAATGTCTCAGAAATAGTGTGGCCAGCAGGACTAGGGAAGTGATTGTCCCCTTGTACTGGGCACTGGTGAGGCCGCACCTCGAGTCCTGTGTTCAGTTTTGGGCCCCTCACTACAACAAAGACATTGAGGTGCTGGAGCGTGTCCAAAGACAGGCAATGAAGCTGATGAAGGGTCTACAGCTCAAGTCCTATGAGGAGTGGCTTAGGGAACTGGGACTGTTTAGTCTGGAGAAAAGGAGGCTGAGGGAAGACCTTATGGCTCTCTACAACTACCTCAAAAGAGGTTGCAGCAAGGTGGGTGTTGGTCCCTTCTCCCAAGTCACAACTGATAGGATGGGAGGAAATGGCCTCAAGTTGTGCCTAGAGAGTGTTAGATTGGATATTAAGAAAAGTTTCTTCACTGAAAGGGTTCTCAAGCATTGGAACAGGCTGCCCAGGGAAGTGGTTGAGTCGCCATCCCTGGAGGTCTTTAAAAGACATGTAGACATGGCGCTTAGGGACATGGTTTAGTGGTAGTCTTGGCAGTGCTAGGTTAATGGTTGGACTTGATGACCTTAAAGGTCTTTTCCAACCTAAATGATTCTGTGATTCTATTACATTTCACATTAGTGCATTGCTGTACAGCTATCTCTGCTTGCTTAAATACTGAGACCAGCAGATCTGCATTAGTATTACATTCCCACTTTGGCTAATAAGGAATGGCTCTGTGTAGCCTCAGTGGAGTCTGCACAGTACCACATTGTGCTACGCAGATGTGTCCTGTCAGATGCAGCAGTAGAATCCAGCTCTGCATGATGCTATTTAAGTCCCTTGTTCATAGGAGCAGCTTCTGTTTTTGTGAAAGCCCTTGTCTTTATTCACTATACATATTCTAACCGCTGAAACAATGTAAGATCTGGTAGGCAATCTGTATATTTAACACCATGTGGGGAAAACCAGTGCAAAATAAGGTGTTGGAAGATTTTACTTTCATGCATGTGTGCAAGGTTCTTGTTTGAAAAGCTTGACTTTTTCAGGTGGGGTTTCTAGAGGAAAATGCACTCCCAGGAAATTCTGATACCACTTGCCTGGTTTATTCCTTATTCTAATTCTCTTCTTACCAAAATCTTCTTACTCTGTTGCTTACTGTGGCAATGCCATCTTGCTCACATCGTCTTCTCTCTGAGTGAAGAGATAGATGTGATTGTCTCTTGCCCAGCAGTTGCCCCCACTCCCCAATAGGCTAAAACAAATCCAAGAATGTTTCTTTAAAAGAATGCAAAATGTTAGAACTTTCCAACGTATTTTGCAATACAAATTTCCCTACTTTGACAATCATTTTAACTAAAAGTACTGTAGTTTTAAAATAGTTATAGCGCAAGCATCAAGCTGTGTTTTGGTTTTGTGTGTGTGGTTTGTTGCATGGCCCCCCCCCCAAGAAATGTATTTGATCCTATAAACCCCTTTTTGGCAAGTCTGGTGCAGCTCTGTTCAGAACTCTGACAACTCATCAGGCCGTGGGAAGACAGTGCGCAGTCCTGGCGCACAGCAGGGATCAGACTGGGGCTCTGAATCACAATGCAGTTACTGCTTAGTATCAGAGAGGAAGTAAATTCTATCATTCTTATTCATGGAGTACCTTACAGCTTCCTTCTTAATTCATGTCATTTCATGGTTCACCTCCCTCTCTGGGAGCAAAAGTGATACTCTGTCTGATGCAGAAGCCCTTTGCTTTATGTACAGATAATCTGGCATTCCCTGTTCAGATGAGTTCAGGAGATCAGCAGAACATCTTTGCTTCCTTACAGGGATGTGTGGCTTGGCCTGCAACCCAGTCACTGGCTTCTGTTTGCTTCAGCTCTGCTCTTACCCAGCAGGTGTGTCCTTGTGCTGGGCTCATTTGTTATGCTTGCTTCTTGCCTTAATTTTTGTTAGGTGATCTTCAGGGTACGCTCTTGCCAGTTACTTCTGAAAAACCATAGTATACAATATTTCCACATGCCTGCAGCAATGGTAAAATCTTTTAAGATCTCCAGCAAGCTAGCTATGACCTTAAATCCATGTTGGGACTCTGTCAAAACATATTTTCCATGACCCCTGCTCACTGTGAAGTGTTTGTCATATCCTCTATGCTGAAAGCTGATATTAAATTAACTCGTCCATAACTCTGTCCATCCTCCTTCAGTACTGCTCAGCTATTTTATAAATACATTAAACCTGTTTGGGTATGGCAAAAATGACATCCTTCTAAGAACACTTTCTTAATACTGTGTCTTCTGCCATTTATGGGAGAGAAGCATTATTTTTTTCTACAAAGAGAATCTTAACATACATGATGTGAGTTTGTACTATTAAATGCCCCAAACCTCCATTTACTTCACAGTCAAAGTAATAGTATGGAGAAATCAATACTGGAGGTTCAAGGCAAAAGAAAACCTAGCTACAGAGCTTGCTTTTTTCTGCTTTTGCTTTAAGCCAAACTATGGTTTGAATGTGTCTGCTCTGCAGTCATAGGACTTTCAGAAGCCAGAAGTTTTGTTGTTGTTGGCTACAGATTAGTGGATGCACCAAAACCTGCCTGAGTAGCAGGTTAAGTTAGCCTATATGCCATGATAGCACAGGAGGTTTCTGATTTTTGCACTCCTCTATCAGGTATATTGCAAATGCACATGTATTGTGCTATTTCAGGCAATGCTAGGAGGCTTATTCTCCAAAAAGTTTTTTCTTCTTCCTGGCCATGAATTGAGAGGTTGCTATGATAGTTTTGTGTCAGACTGGGTAAAGTGTCTGGAGTCTTTTCTGTGGTTATTTTCTGAATAGTTGTAATGTTCTAGTATTTTTCAATCTTTTGACTAGTGTGACAAAAAACTTTCTTCATTTCCATCTTCATTTCCTTTCAGTCTCTTAGCGATGTATCACTAGATGTACTACTTTGTCTATTTTAATATATGACTAATTTTTCAGACCCATTTCCATTGCTATCCGCGCATTACAATTGCTAACTGTATTATACCATGGAATATGGTATGCAGCAGTCCATCAATCCTCTTTCTTCATCTAAAGGCAGAAAATATATAGTAATTGCTTAATAAATCTGCCATTTCTTTATCTCAGTCTCCAATTCCCCATTTGCATTTTTAGTAGTTTTATCTTTAGGGCTGGCTGGTCATCTAACCAAGACAGGACGATAGCTAACTTTTATAGTACAGAGAGCAATAGGATTCTATGGTGAATTAATATTTTTTTATTAATAATGGGTACTAAACCTTGATGGAATTGTTAATGTCGTGCATAGCTCCAACCCTGCAGAACTTGTCTTGGGCACCTGGGATGGATAGTGTCCTCTCTATTTTTCTCAGGGTTGTAACCCAAGGAAGTTTCCTGCATTTCAACAAAGTATTTTGACAACAAATTCAGGGCTGAATTCCAGCAAGTTCAGCTGTTTTTTATATTCTTCAGCAACTCTTCTTTGTCAAAAAGATTACCATATTTTTAATGATATATTAGTGGCATATTATTGGTACAGGGATTTTTTTTATTTCCTGCTAAGGAATGACAGGTTCACCAGGTGTGATCTTGCTTTTCTGCTATAGTAGTAGAGATAACATGCTAGCAGAGGATCTGAGAGCAGCTAAAACTATTAGGGATTCCAGTTATCTATGTATATTGACAAGAAATGTTTGGCATGAAGAAATCTAAAAGTTGTAGCTAAGAAAAACAAAGGAAAAACATAAATGCTTTCAGCTTGTTTATTAATCATACTTTGGTTTTACACCTTATTCTATGCTGCATCAAAGAAGCATGAGAATACTCCATTGCCTAACTGAAGTTTAATTTTCCATGCATTGTTTGCCTTCTGGACATGCTGTCTGAGCTGTGTGATAGGGAGGATTTGCAAGAAAGCATTTATTGCTGGTCATGTTTATCTATACTTCTTGCCATTTCTGAACTGGGGTTTCTGTTGAGCAGATCTTCAGATGTGATAGTGAAAATTTTCAGTATTTAGGAAGCATGAACTGCTGCAGACTCCTAAAGCACATCTCATCAGCAAAACAGCATTTTGTGAATATATTTGACCTGTCCTAGTCCTCAGGCTTAGGTGAGAATGTCAAAGTGAGTTCAAGATACCGGTCTTCATCTTGAGGGAACTCCATAGCATGAGTCCTCAGATATCTAAAAGATCTTAAGAAATTGCAGCATAAAGCCTGTTTTGGAAAACTGGCCTGATGCACCTTCCTATGTAAGATTAAATCTCATTTGTGATGATGGTAAAACTCCAAAGTCTGTGGTTGAGACCATGAACTAAACCGGGACTTTGGACAAACACAAATCTTGGAAGCTTCTCCTCTCCTTAAACTATGCCCTTGCTAGAATAAATACATAGTAATAGACAGAAAAAAACCTCTAAAAAGCAGACTAGAAAACCCACCAAATCAAGACATCGATTGCCTGTGCTCCTGAGGGACTGTTAATAAATGAAAACACATGGCTGGTTTTTAATTATTTTCCTTAAATAAATACCCAGAAACTATTAAAAGCAACCTGTGGAAGACTTCCATACAACTGTCAAAATGTGCTGTTGCTTGCTACTATTACAATCAACATCAAAAGCTAGGAGTGATATAAAATCCCCCATTTATTTTGAATTGAGTGCCAAAGCGAGAGGAATAAGCAATTTTGAGAAAGTGAGCACAATGATATGACACACAGCTCCAGTCTTATGCTTCAGGGAACCTAGAAGATTTTATTTCTTGGGGGGTAGAGGTACTTAAGGGAGTATGCAGTGGAAGAATTACTGCTTTAACTTTCAAGTATGTGACATGAATCAGGCTTCCTGTGGCATGTGGTCCAACACAAGCTGGATACAAGAGGGGAGGCTACCTGGGATCTTTAAAGAAAATATTTGAATGTTGACAAACAAGCACAGCAAGAGACAGAAATGTATTCTGTACAGAGCAAAGACAGATTCTAAGACTGTAGAACTTAAAAAGTAGTTACAAAAACACTTAATCCGGACTTATGACAGAACTGCTGCTTGAAAGGTGGGATAGCCACATCCAGTTAATTTCCTTTTAGAGAACTAGATATGCAAACTATAATCAAAGATCTTGGTGTAGTGAGATTGCTGTGTATGTATACCTACCTTCCCTCCTATAACAGAGGAACAGACTTTTTCTTGCTCTACTGTTTGATTCTGATTCATCTAGGGATTTCAAATTCCTTTCCATTTTTCAGACTATTCATTTTTTTAAATATTCTCATTGCTTCTACTCTTGATTATTCAATCTTACTTGATAAAATTGGTCTCTGTTGCCCTATTTCCTTTAGTTTCAGCCTGGACGAATTTCAGTTATCTCCTATTCCTTTTGTGCTCTCCTTTGCTGGATTTCTTTTACAAGATCAAATTTTGATCATGCCTCCTTAGAGTATTTTACATTCTTTCAAAGGTACTTATATTAGAAGAAAATAGCTTTGTTTCTTGTGATAGTACTTACACTCCTAGATATTTACATTGAATGACAGTGCCTTAGCTAAGTGTTCCCTAATATCGGATTCACTTGCTTTACTTTTTTCATTTGGCATACAAGTTCATGGATAGCCTTTTTTCCACATTGCCTTGTCAGGAAACCAGAAGGATCAATCCCACTCCTTTTTAAAGCTACTGGTAGAAATTCTTCTGTTTCACCCAGGAGGAGGATTGAGGCTTCTTGTAGATGTCCCTAGAAATATCTCCATGTTCTTCTCCCAGTTCTCCCAAACAATACCTCTGCATTTTTCACAGGTCTCATGAAACCTTTCCTGCTGTTCTACAGATGTACAGAAGCATGCATGATTCATCTAACAGCCAATATGAACACCTAGATAACTTCCCTGTATTTCTTACCATCTGTCATTCTTTACCATTACCCCTCTTCCTGCACTGCTTTTTGCTATCCATTTGATAAAATGTGCATTCTGGTATTTTTAGTTTCATATTATGTTTGTCCTTCAGTCAATCTTTGATATATTTGAGGGGGTAGGATATGTGGAGAAATGTATGTGTTCATTTCTTTTTAAAGTAATCGGTGTTTTCTAAATGTCTTCATGGAGGTAAAAAGGCAAGCCAGTCTTTGTTATCCATGTAACAGTTGCATACCAAGGCTTATATCTGTAGATAAAGCACAAATGACTTCACTAAATAAAATCTGAGGTCTGTTTTTAATGGCTATGCTTCTGCAATGATGGCCAGAGTAAAAGCCTGAAGCTGCCATAAATAAAACAAGTATAAAATTGAATCATTTTATTTTCTGTCCTGTAACAAAAAGTCACTTCTGTTAAGAAGAAACTTAAATTGTTTTGTGTCAGCAATGTACATGAAGTTGGTGTCTATGTTCAGGAGGGGAAAAAAACTAGAGGCAGAAGGCAAAGGAATCAAGTAGTATTTTGAATTCATTTTTCTGCATGATGTGTCTATGAACCACTTAATTCTGTATCAGTGTGTGTTTTTAAAAAAAACCAAACACCACATAACAGAAACAAAACAATGAACCAACTTGAGACTTGAATCATAAATTAATTCAGGGATTTTTTATGGAAATTAGCATTATATATACTTGAGAACGCTGTTGTGCAGAAAGTATCTTCCTCTAGCTTGCTTTGACTGATCAGCTACTGCAAGTGCAAAATGTATCAAATATAGGCTCAACAGGGCTGGAAAAATTGTGATCCTAATAAAGTGCTAAACTTTCCCTGACTTCAACAGAGCCAGGGTTTCACCCGAGTAGCCAGGAGCCATTCCTAATTGTCCTGGGTGCACGTGTGGAGCTGAGAGTGCGGAAATTGATATAAACTCTACTAAGATACTGCAACTAATAACATATAGTGATGACAAACATTCAAGAAATTACTTTACTTTGTAGGAAGGGAATGCAGCAGTGAATGGTTATATGTAGACAAAGGCTACATATAACAATGGTTATATGTAGCCTTTTGTAGTGACCATAGGGATACTATAGTGGTAAATAAACTCAAATTTTGCATTTAAAAAGAACTCGCTTCCACAGTGGCCTCAGAAAAATTTTATTACTTCTTACCAATCGTATTACTGGAACAATAAGTTTATTTCTCAGGCTTCCGGAAAGCAAGACATTTGCTATGGAGGTCTTCTGAAGGTCCAGGAACACTTGGTCCAGGAAAGCAGGATCCACTTGTTAAGAAACTGCTCGGTGTTGTCCCTGCAAAGTTTTTTTGCTTCTTGACAAGCAGCAACAGCAGTAGGGTTCAGGTCAGAAATCGGGCTGCATCCTTTGGTCACGAGTGATTTAAAAAGGCTGATTCTTATGGTGTGGGCACATAAATAAAACATGTATTAGTTGTCCAAGGTAGAAGGGATGTGAGCATAATGCATACTGCATGCCACAGCTTGAAAGAACAAATACTACAGAATATTGAAGTAACAAACTTCAAAATACAAAACTATTGAAGGAGACATGCTACAGAATAATAATGGTGGTGTTGTGTACTCCACACAATATGTAGTATGGACACAGTTAATGTGACTTGAACAATATGGGTGTGGGCTAGTCCTTACCATTTGACTGTGATCAAAGCCTGGACCACACAAGACAATGTAGATATGTTACTGTGTTCAAATGTGTTGGGTCAAATATATCATAGGCCAGGCAAGGAACAGAATAGGACAACTATGAACAATATGTTGGTTTTTGAGCTACCTCGTAAAACTAACATTAACATAAAATATTGTATCCTATGATGTTACAGAACACATATAGATATAATGTTAATTATGGACCAAAATGTCCATCAGGAGCATCTTTGTTTTGTGTAGTCTAAGCGTTTCCAGTTCAGACATGGGAGTCTGGAAATCGCTTTACCCTTGCTAGTGTATAGTATCTGTTTCTGGGGTTTACTGCATTTCCTTTGCAGCTGTGATTTGTGGCCATTTGCATTTTTGCTGACAGGTACTAAGAGTAAGTCAATATTTATAAAGTACTTCTTCTATGCTTTCCTTTTACTAGAGACTTCACCGATCGTAATGAGCTGCTGCTTCAGAAAATGAAATACAATTTGGGTGCTCATGCCAACAATAATTGTACTTGTCAAAAGAAACAGATAACATTATAACTACCGAAAATTTAATCACAAGAAATGTGATAATTCATATGGGAAGTCATGTTTTACAATTTCTTTCATTTCGTGGGGTTTAGAGTAGATCAGGGAAAAAAATTACACTGTTTAGGCAAAGCATGCAGAATGGTATATAGAAAGGCAATTATATGCAAAGCCTTTAAAAAGTCTTGGTGTTCTCTGCCAATGGAAATGTACCTGAGACTTCAACAATAAAAACATTATATGGGAAGTTGGAAAAAAGTGATTATAGTTAACTGTTGCATAATATACTTAATTTGATTTAGTTAGGAGCTATTTTAAGATTTCTCTGGCAATGCTGCTGGGAGAAAGTGTAATGTAGCATATAAAAGCACCTTTCAGCTGTGGAGGGTGAGATTCAGTTTGTCATTAGTGTAACTCTGGGCTAGATCTTGTATAATAAAAACCACCATAATTTTACATTCTTATTTACAATAATAACAATTAAATTACTTTTTAACAGTATCAGCTCATTGCTCAGCAAACAAACCAACAAAAAGAACCCAACCCAAATCACAAACCCAATAAAACCAATCAACCAGTAAAAATACCTAATCAATGAAAAAATTATTAACACAAGATTTTTTTCTCATTCACAGTTTTAATTGGCATTTTCATACCAACCAAGATGTGTTCTTAGTACATTGCTTGGTCTAGCTGGATACAATTTATCAGTTTCCCCTTTAGAGACATACTTCAGATGTGTGAGCTTGGCTGGAGGGAGGTGCAGAGGAGCTCCTGTGCTTGGTTACTGTACAGAAAGCCTAGCTAGAGTCCAGGCTGGGCTTGGACACAGCAGCTTAGCTCTGAGCCGTAACTTGCATGCCATCTCCTCCCAGTGAACATCTTTGTGATCTATCCTCTTCCGGTGGTATCTTTGATATCCTGTGGTATCCCTGTTTACTGGAGGCATCTTGGTTAGCGACAGTGAGTGGCTGATTCACTTGATATGTCTAAAAACTACATGTAGTAGAAGAAGAATGTGTCAATGTAAATTCATTACTTGGGGACATATCCAGTCTTTGCAAGAATATAGTCAGGATGAGGGTTTGCGCTCTGCTTTTTTGCTTGTTTTGGTTTGTTTTTTCTCAATGTTCTGCAAAGCAATACTCTCATTGTACAATCAAAACTAAATATAGAAGAGTCAATAAGTTGTTTGTCAGTGTTCCTCTCAGAAATATAAAGAAAATTAATACGTTGTTTTGCCCTGGAATGATCTCCTTGAATTTTGTCATTGTATAATGGGGGTAGTACATGTGCCCTGGAACTGAGAAGAGACTCATCCTGCTTTGCCTTATACATACTGATTTCAGGATTTTGCCCTGCAGAAGAGAAAGCTTAGTGATTCAACAGTCTCTTGAGGTTTTTAGAACTGTGATGTTCCCTGCCTAGAAATGATGCTCTGCAGCAGAGTGAGGAAATGAGCAGCAACAGGAGGCTTTAAAGAAAACAGGCCATGGCAAGGAAAAACAGGAAGTTTAAAATGAAGATGATGATAAATGCAGTTCAGAATAACGACTACGTACTTTTCATCAAGCCTGATAGAGATTTCCTTGCTGAGCAAAGAAACCTCTATCAACAGTGTGATGTAACAATCATGGCGGGAGATTCTCTATACTCAACACCTTTTAATGTGGAAAAGAAAAAAAAAAAAGGCTTGCAAGTTAAGTTTTACCAAACTCTGCTATAAGCTTTAGGTTTTGTTTAACACTCTAATAACACAGAACATGCAGAATGAGATTTTTTTTTTTTAATCCTTTCATTTTTATTTTCAGATATGAAATGTGAGCAGTTATACATTAAAACAGTTCTGCTGACTGGTGTATTTAAATGTTAGTATGACCATAGTAACCCACCCTGGTTTATATTTCAGGGGCACTTTTCTAAGAACAGAGAAAGTTTCCTCCTTCAGAGAGAAGGTCTTGAGCAGTATACAGTGAATTAAAGCTGATGTGATAATATATCCCTAAAGAATTGGGCAAAAAATATTGAAGAAACCAGATATTTATGCTGAAATTTCATGTAGCAAGACCTCTGGAGATGTAATCTAAGAGTTTAGAGCTCTGTAAGAGTACTAATCATGAGAAGAGTTTGACAGCACTGTAATTTTGCTCTCTGTGGGTTCCTGTGGCATATTAGTAAGGTGATTCATGAAACAAGTCTGGTACAGATTTAGGATTAGAAATATCTGGAATAAGAGAAAATATGTTCCAATAATTTCTTTTAATATATGTATATGGAACCAGATTTCCTATTGGATTTGAGGAACATATACTTAAAGAACAGTACCCCTGTACACTATAGGCAATCTGATTTATCACCAATACATTTCACAATGTTACAGAATTTATATTAGAATAATGTAGTTTTCAGTGAAGTCAAAGTGAAACCTCCTTTGGTCCTGCAAAACTGCATAGGAAGAGGGTAGACAGACTAAACTTTTTCCATTTTATTATTCTTTGGGTTCTTAAGAAATTGTTTTTGCTTTATCTTTAAGATCCTGTTTTGCAGAGAGATGTCCATATTGCTCTCTGATCTTTTTTCATAATTATATTCAGCATTTGAGCTACCAGTAACTTTTGCTTTAAGTTTGAAAGGCAACATGATTATTATTTTTTTTCCTTCATGATTTTACTAGTGTTGGTGACTCATGAATTAGCTGCAAGTGATGCATCTGATGCTCCCACACTGTTGGCAGTGTTCATCTGCCACCATGTTGGGTGTAGATACCAAGGGCATAATAACAGTTTCTGAGAGAAAAGAAGTTGAGAAGACTAGGTAGAAGACTATGATGATTTCTGAATGCATCATTTGTTCCCTGAACCATGTTCTTTTTAAGTGGTTGCACTTAATTCTACTCATGCTACAGGTAATAAAGAAGAAGAAATACATAAATGAAAGCATTTTGATTAGAAATTTCTCTTTCCCTACCCAGATGGGGGGAAGGTTGCTGTACTACTTGTTTCCCAGCTGCTTTGGGAGAGCAAATAAGAACTTGTCAAATACTGCCAGAGCTTAGAGAGGTATCAAAATTTATTTTGAAACTCTCTCGACAGTTTGGAAATAAATTCAGCTGGATCACTAGGAGACTAAATAAATTTGGGACATCATCAGTAAGTTCATTAAAATTTCCCCATCTATTACATAAAGCAACAGGAAGCAAGAGCAGCTCATTTAGAACCACATCTTCCAAATTCAGCAATATAAAGTGAAAGACTGTCTTTTTCCATTCCTAATGCCTGCAGGAAGTAGATAAGGGAGAGCTTCATGTCTTCTCCATCCATTTATATTCCTTCTACCTATTACCTTTTAGTTGCCTTAGTACTTCAGGATATTGTGTTGCATTAAACAGTAGGTCTTTCCACTATATAACCTTCACAAGGGTTCTACAGTGTTTCCCAGCCTCTTTAGTAGGTGGACTGGATTAAATGAGAAGGGGTCTTTCTCTGGAGAATAACATATTGCTAAATGGAGTGAATGATGTGTGAACTGCTTCCCAAGGAATTGAAGTAGGTAAGAGGAGTGCAGTGCTTGACATGATGATTAGCATATGGAAGCTGGAAAAGCAAGGGAACTTGAAGCTAGTTATTTTTGTGTATAAGGGTCAATAGAGTTTCTTTAACTTATCTGACAAATAAAAATAGATATTATTTTTTTCCCCTCCATGGAATAAAGGTATTAAGCTCCTCCTTCAGAGAAAGTGGGGGGGGGGGGGAAAAGCAAGATGAGCATTTTAAGCATGTAAAAGATGTGTAAGTAAGGTCAATAGTCGGTGTGTGTGTGTATGCATGCAGATAAAGGAGACTGGTACGAACTCATTTTTCCTCCAGCATTTGGGAGATGGTGGATATTAGTCAAAGAAACTTTACCTGCATATCTAATAGATAACTTTTCATGTCTTTAAAGTACAAATGTTTAGAATAAAACCAGAGGTCCAAATATCCTTGTACAAGTTAGGAATTCAGAACTGAATCTAATCCAATGCAATCCAATCTAGTATTAAGACTTTCACCTGTCCTTGAATGCCTGATCATCACCAATAAGAGAAGAATCTCTTAATCTGTGTAATTAATTCATGTGGTAAACACCGAATCACTCTCTAACTGTGTAAAAATAAATCAAAGAAGAAAAAATAAAAAAAATCATTTGGGTAGAATAACCACTTATCAGGTAAATTACTAAAGAATTTTAAAATAAATTTTAAAATAATTGGAAAATTAAATAACAAACAAAACCCTTGAGGAAATGAGGGAAAACTCGTATTTGAGGATTATGGTTCAGAACCTTTCCTTTTAGTGATGGAAAACTGCAAGCAAGATAAAGCAAATTTTATGGCAACTTCTGGGATAAAATCTTTGCAGATAATATAAACCTAGATGGAGAGCTATATGCAATTTTAATTAGACAAATGCATCAGTGCCTTCTAAGTATTAAATAGCAGGATGAGCCACCTACCTCAACAGAGTGACAAAAGCAGTGCACAACATTACAACACTATCATGTTATGATAAGTGGCTAGCAATATCAGATACTGACTCTGAACAGGATCTTTTGAGTAAAGCTATGAAAAGCTTTGGTATCAGAACCATGTGAAAAATTAATTGGATTTAAATAGAAAAGCAGAGCTCTTAGGTTTGCATTGACCCAGGACAAGCAAGACCAATGTCCTGGTTACGAATTGCGTGAGTTGTCCCATTCTCATAGACCATTTGCTAATGGGATATCATCTAACGACATACCTCTTCAGGGCAACAAGATTGCTGTCTGCCAGTTCAGCTATTTTGAGGGGTTAATAACTCTTTAACAAACTTAATGTTATATTTTGATCCGAACTTACATGTAAGAGTAAAAAAATAAAAAAAAGCTTGGTTTGTGCTTGGGTAAGTATAGAAATATTTCACAGTTCAACTGTAAGTGTGGAACTGCCAGAAATTCACCTTTGCAACTTTGGCTCATCCTTCTTCCAAAGACTGCCATATATTACTCACAGTGACTCTACTTCAACTATTTTTTCCCTCTGATGTAGACGGATGTCGTGAAAGGCTATCTGAATATTTCAAACTCCTATTTTTCTTAACAGTTACATCTTCAAAGAACTTGAACAGGAATGTGTTACCTGTCTATTCTGAGCACATCCTTAAATGTGCTAATTTTTTTCAGTTTCCATTCATTACCACAGCCATCATGCCACTTCTAAGAAATTCTCTCAAATTGATGGAAAACTCATAGGTTTATGGATTTATTTCATTTGTCTCTAAACAGTCCAAAATCAGGGCAATTGTGTGGCGTTATCTTCCTCATCTGCAATCTCTTTGCTCCACAACAGTCTTGCTAAAGCAAATACAAAAGACAAAATGACTCAAATACAAGGAAGCATTGTGAACAATTTCTATTTTCAGATGATCTGTTGGTCTGGATTTAATATCCCTGAACTTCTCAGACCATACTAATACAGTAGGCTCTACTCTGTAAAGCGTATTTCTGTGCTCAAACTGTGCTGCTTTAAACCTTTGTTGCAGGTAACTAAAATTTTTTTTCAACATTACTCTTCCACAGCATGATAACTGTCTGAGAAAGGCATAAGTTAAAATTTAGAATTCATTTTCAGAATGGACTTCCTGCTCATCTTTTTTTTTTTTTTTTTCCTTCTTTAACAACTTGTTTTTTTCAGCAGTTGATTAGTATTTATTGGGAATTGGATATTTCTCTGAAATGGCACCACTAGACTTCTGCCTTTAGCATTGAGTACATACATATGCACCCCCCACACACAGCCTGATGTTTGGCTGGGAATACATAAACCCTTTTATTTTAAAAGCTACCAGTTGTTATTGGCTGCACACAAATTCCTTAGGTGTCTTCCTTTCCAACAAAAGGAATCAGAACAGTCAGGACTATCCTTTTGACATCATTCTGATGGTGATCACTACAAAGGGCTGGTACACCAGGTGATAACATCATTGTAACAACTGTGATCTAGCAGGTATTTTTTGTAGGTCCATATGCATTCTTCTTGTTCTTCTCAGTTTCTTCTAGATGCCCAGAAGAAAAGAAAAAGCTTCCTTCCGTGTTGTCAGTGAGGCTAGTTAAGCCACAGGCTTTGCGTTTCAAATTGGATATTTTTCCTAATGATGACATAGTCTAATGGGTAACACACTCATTTTTTTCCCTTTAAATGATCTTTTAATTAAATGTATGGCATTTACGTGGGAATCATTCACTTATACATGACTTTAAACCTCTTCCTCTTTCCTCTGATTTCCTCGCCACTTCCAGAAGCATCTAACAACAGGAAAAACTTCTGTATCTTGCCTTCATATCATCCATGAGTCCCTTTATCTCCTTTTAACATGCACAATAGCAAGAAATGATCTGACTCACTTGGAGTAGAAGACTAAATAGGATTGTTGATGTCTTACGCACAGCCTCTTCTGCTCAAAGGCTCAGTTAAAATCAGTTAGTCATAGAAACCAGCAGAGAATAGAAAAAGCCAGTTTTGCCACAGAGAGAGGAGGAAAACACCAAACAACCAGAGAATCAGATCAGACACCGGAACAGGGAAATATCAGCACATCACAGGAACAGTTCCTGGTGTTTGAAGGACCTGTGCTGCTTTTGCTGATATGTCAGCTCTGCCTGTGGTTCCTATAGTCGTGCTTGCTTCCACACATGCTTGTCATTTAAAAAAAAAAAAAAAAAGTGCTTCAATTGTTAAATAAATGAGGAATATGAATTCTCTTTTCAAACAGGGAAAGACCATTAAAAAAATGACAAAAGATTACACTATATGATAAAGGCTGTGAAACTAATGTCCCAGTCAAAAGCATAGAACAAACTGCATAAGCCTTATGAGTGTTACGATTTTTTCGCTTTGTATTTTAGATTTTTCACTTCCAGTCCTGATTCACTGGTGTGCATATAACATGAAATTCAGGACAATTTCATTTGTATACTGCCCAATAAAGTCAGTGAATGGCTGTTAGAGACTTCAGATAAAATCTATATGAATTTAGTTTTAGAAATATCAGTGTCTTAAGAACTTTTAAAAATACAGAATACATTAGCTTTCACAAGCAAGGTCACTGCTGTAGCATTTTTATAGATAACTGCTATGTCAGGGGGGAACATTAAATGTTCAGCTGTATCTAACTGGCTATTCTTGAGCTTATGAATAGTCATTTAGAAGTTTAATTTCACCATATTAAATATAGATTTTTCCTGAAAGTAATCTCCCCCCATCAGTGTAGCCTTCCATTGAAGATTTGTAAGAAAAAAGATGTGTTACTGGCTTAAAACATGGATATTAACTGGGTAAATTATGATTGCAGACCTTCATCATCAGTGCTGTGTGTTAGATGCTGTTAGATCATGGGCTAAGAGAGGGATCTGATAATTTCAGGCCCTGAAAACGGAGAGCTAGAACCAGAATGAGATAGAACAGTAGATGTGATTTATCTTAGAAACAGATCAGTCTAAAACATGCGTAGGTTCACTGATTCAGTTGGAGTCACTTCTGCTTAGATTTACAGTAGTGTATGGAAATTAGAACTGCGAGTCAAATGTTGCCTTTTACCCTTTTGGGAGGGTTTTTTTATTTTTTAACGGAAAGAAATGAAAAGAAGTCACAAGTAGAGCAAGACAAAGTAAAAAGAGAAGTAGTAAATAAAAGATAAAATCATATTAAATACTCTGTGCACTATTATCTTATTGTTCTGTTGTAAGAAAGGAACTAAAGAAAAGAAAAATAAGCTGTAAAAAAGAAGAAAGCAAATAAAGTCAGAATATCATAGCTTATAAAGAGATGGTGCAAATAGCCAGGTGTCCATATTGGAAAGTGCTACACAGTATCTCTTTTCTGTACTGTATTTCCAAACCTGGTGATAAACATCTCTGTGTAGAACATCATTTCACAGCTATTTATGAAACAAAACCTTTAGGATCAAATTGTTAGCTTAAATTCTATTATGAATGGAGAAAGATGGGACTATTTACTCTGCAAATCATAGTTATTTCCCTAGCTGCCTTCTAGTTCCCGGAAGGAAAGTAAATTACTTTGGATCCAGCCTGCCTCCATGTCTTGAGTGGACCAATTCAGAGTGATTTACTGATCTAACTGCTAGTTTGTTCTGTTTGGCTAAAGTTAATGTCTGTTTGCCTTGGTGAAAAATTCCACATACTTTCTCCTTCAGACTTTCAGAGACTATAACCTACTCACCAGGTATTCCAGGAACTATCTCAAAATGAGTTTTCCAGTTGTGCATCAGATAACAGTATTTGTTGTTTGCCATACATAGCCTCTGCTCTGAAAAATCCATTTTGAATTGAGCTAATGGCCATTCAGCTGCAGAAAGAAATATGACATAGAGTAACGCTAGAATTGATTCGATGTGGGATATCATCACAACCTGCATAACAATAAAATGAAACATTCAACTAGCAGCAGGAATTAAAATTTGACCTATATCCCCCACAACCTAGAGGAAAAAATCTGAGAGCATATGCTCTCAGTGAGACAATATGCTGAAGATTTTTTTTAACTTTCTCAGAATATTCCAATTCTCTCCAAAGTGGTGCTTTATGCAGCTGTCCCATTTTTCATCTTAAGAGTTCATTTACACAAATATTTTCACTTCTGTCTTCAATTTGATTTTGTTGTAGGGAAGGCTACCTCCTTTGGTGTTGTGCACATTCTGAATATTTCATTAGGTACTTCAAATACTCAACATGCAATAAACTTTTTTCAAGGAGCCTACTGCAGAGAAAAAAATATTGATTAAACTTCTGTTTATTTCTTTTTGAATTCTGATTGATGCATTTTCTGTTTGGTGATTCACTTGCATAGTATTTTATAGATTCAGTTTGGCTAATAAATCACACTTTAAGACTGACAAAGTACTCATTTTATCATAGTAGTTCTTGTGACTGCTTGGAGTCCTTTCAGTTGGGCTTGGAGTGGTGGTTGGGGTTTTTTTAACATTCTAATTGTGTTTCTGTCATTTAATTGACTGAAATAAGTTTTAACTCTGGATTATGTCCTGTCTTTCTCCTTCATAATCTCTTTTGAGTTGATATAATTTGTACTTTGGCTTTCACAAACTTTCATAAGTCCCTTTTATTATGTATACATATGGAGTATCAGAAGACATGTATCTTGCAAAAAAGTACAGGTGAAATTAATGCTAAATAAACATTTCACTTTGGAACCGACTCTAGTAGTTTTACAACTATCTTTTATAGGAATGCAAGGCCATAGCCAGGGATCATTGAAGTCAGTGGAAAAGACTGTCATTTAGAAACTGATATTTTTCCTACAATTTTTAAATTAAAATTTGTTAACATTAAACAGTTTCTACCAAAAAAAATAGTGTAAAAACATATTGAAAACTAAAACTGTTTTGCTTTTCACAAGCGTACTCTTAAAAAATTATAGGATTTACAAAGTATATTAAGTGTAGGAGGTTGCTTGACAACTTCAACGTATTGTAAGAACACTGAAAAATTGCAAGATTTAAATAGCAAAACACAAATTAAATGGAATGAATGTAACTTAAAGAATCAGCTGAACAAACTGCCTTGAATGAATATCCTTTAACTGGCAGGTAATTAGTTTCCAAATGATGCCCGCTAAAGCCATAATGGAAAGTGGTAACCTGAACAGGAGAGATGTGTATGCAGTGGATAGAGAACTGGAACTCATGACTTAGCTTCACCTGGTCTGCCTGTCCAGGAAGGGATGTTGTGTTGCCCACTGCCAGCTCCTGCCTGTGTAAAACTTCAAATAAAAGTATAGAGAAGGAAGTGAAATACTGTGGCTAATAACAAAATATGGCATAAAAGAAAAAATAAGACCGTTCTATTAAAAACAGGAGCCTTGCCCCAGGGTTGATACACATATGGAGATTAATATAGTCTTTGTAAGTATTTTATAAGGGATTTTTAATTTTCAACCCTAGATTCTAAAGAAACTAAAGAAAAGAGCAAGTAAAATATACTATTCTGATAGTTTGTGCATGAGTTATCCATCAATATATGCCCAATAATTGGAGAAATATTTGATTCATTTTTCCAGCACTGAATAGGGTAATGAACTTGTCTTTCCAGAAGAAATAATCACAAAAAGACTATTGCCATGAAAGCATCCTTTAGTAATAATTATCTTATTCAGGCAGAAATTAAATAGCCTTAGTAATAGGATTTAGATTTAAATTACTGCCACTCTTGCCTACCAATTGTCTTTCAAAATATCATTGTATATGAATTCCATACGACTGTAATACCACCTTATATTAATTCTAATAAAACAACATTATATGCTTTCATACCTCCATCTTAATTACATGTATGTGGAAAATTGCTGAAGGAGAAAATAGATATATGTGACTTTTCAAACTAACTGTTATTTCCAGTGAAAAGGTGGTTGTTACCATGGAAATGAACTCTTGAGTTTTCTAGCTGCTGTACTTATAAAAGTAACTGCTTACACAAACATCCCACTAGAAGTGGAACCAAAAAAACCCTGAAGAGTGTAACTGACCTAGTAGTGCTCATGAAGTGTCCTTTAAGTGTCCTTTTGGCTGTTTGTCCAACAGGCTGGACAAACAGCCAAACCATGTAATTATGTTTTCCAGCTTTTAGCATACATTGAGTTTACCAGTGCGTGGATAAGAAAACATATACGTAGTTTTCAACTCTAAGTTAGACTTCTTTTAGTTTTACCTGATGTGAAAAAATTCTCTGTGAAACAGATATGCAAATACAAGATTAAAAAAGGTTAAGAAGTGTTATGGTGTTATGAAAAAAATGAAAAATGAATTTCTATGTTGTGAGATCCCACTGTTCTTATGCTCAAAACTATTTTTTTTTAAAGTCTATTTTGACAGGGAAAAGCATGCAGCATGGATTTTAGTAGCGTTGCTGTTATCTGGAAAACCTGAGCATCTGTTTAATAATATGCATATTTCGTATGTACATTATTGATTTCATAGTAAGTTATAAAATTGAAACATCTAAATCAATACTTTGAGTATGGAATAAGGTTACATGTTGTGACATCTGTATTAACAATATGTTTTGAAATATGACATACTGACATTGAAGGAGGAAATTTAACCAAACTAGGAAATCAAACTGGTTAACCATGTTTATACTAGCCTTAAGCCATTTCCAAACACTGTACAGAAAAACACAAATAATGAAAATTGTTATTAAATTTAAATCGTCATTGTAGACTGTAATGCTGTTTCAATCTTTCTCACAATTTGACTAAGTAAATTTTTTCCAGTTACAGTAAGAAAAAGAATCAGATGTCTTATTTCTCCTGACAACTTTCAGACTTCCCTTCTTCTATCTCTGCCCTGCTGCCTCTTAAAGAAGATAACTTACATTGTCCTTGCCTTACAGATGACTCCATTGTCTCAAGCAATGTTGTGCATGGGACTGTCTATGAAAGGAAAGATCACTCCTCCTTAATTGGATGGTAGAGTTGGAATTCCTTCATCTTAAAATGAGAGCTTCTTGGAGGAAGGAAAAAGTAAGCAAGCCTATAGCAGAGAGAGAATGATTAAAGATGAAATGATGAGTAATCATTAAAAATAAAATAGCGTAGCCTTTCTCTAAGTTGACATTATTTCGCAAGGTATATTTTTTCCCCTTTTTTACAATCGTGATGTGGCACACCTGATTTGACGGTTGGGGGCAAGAAACTACTGAAGGCCAAGTCTTTGGGTGCTGAAATTGATGTTACAGGAAGGCTACTGGAAAGAAGGCTAAATGCTCTTGCAGTGGATGAGTACTTCTGGAGACTTTCTGCTTTTCAGTTCTGCTAGGTCAAACTTGGAACCACCAGTTAAACCATAAGTCTTGGTTAGCGGAAAGTATCGGAGATCTGGTACTTTGGCACAAACACACTTTAATAATATTTCTGTGAAAATCCTTAATTCACCTACTTTAGTTTCAAGAATACTGACTGAGATAAGGTCTTATTGCTCACAAACAATTATGCCCTGCATAGTTTTGTTGATGTTCATTTGCAAGGAATGTTCGTAAAGTTCAGTCAGTGAAGACTGCATTAGATGGGACACTGAAGGCATTAAGGGAACAGAAAGGAGTATGTATAGCACAGCCTCTCTGCGAGACAAAAAACAGCTTAGTGCTGCTGATGTATTTTTTTTTTTTTCCCACTCTCCAGAAGTTGGTTGAGACCAATAGCTGTGGACAGAAGGTCAACAAGAGGCCAACACTTTGGTGTGCCTCAGTGGAGAAACGCAGGTCCACTCAATCTGACTGCATTACAAGTGGCTTTCCACAAGATAAGCTCAGCCTGTTATGGACTGTTTCCAGTAGCTGTATTGTGCTCTGGGGGGATGGGGCTTGTTATTTATGTGCTTAACACCGCATCCAGAATGTGCAGAGGCTAAATTTTATATTGCCCATTCGAACTCTTGGTTTTGGTGTTTTGGTTTGGTGTCTGGGTTGTTTGGTGGTTTTTTTACCGGCAAGAAAGAAAAAACATATAGGGTTAAAAATACATACTTCAAAAATAGTATTGTGTTTCTAAAATCAGAGTCTATTTTATAAACAATTTAGTGGAGCTTCTTGAAAATGTTATATATGTCTCCAAAGGCAAAATTTAGAATACTTTATGTAGCAAAAATAAATTGCACATTCATAGTAAAAGTTTTGCATTTTGCGAATGCTGTGAAGGAAGAGTTGTTTCTCAAGGACCATTCAAACTTCTTGAATGCTTTATTACAATCTTAGAGACTCTGTGAAGCATGGTATTCTTGAGGCAAAGAATGGGGTCAGGGGAAGGACATACTGCCTCTTTTTACACTGTACTACTGTCCAATGGCACTTGGGGGAAGTGTGTCCTGATCCTAAGGTCACTGAATATTTGGAAGAGGTATGACTTTATCCAGTGTAAGGAAACTGATGGACAAGTAGGATTCTTTCTGCCATTAAGATACACTTTTAAAAGTCTCATACTATTCTGGCAGCTTGAAGGACAGAGTAGAGTGCTAATATAAGGAGAATGAATAGAAAGTGCTTTAGACTGCCATTTCACATTTAAGCAAAATCTATGTTATACTAACTGCTTCTTGTGATATAAAGTCTATAGTGTTTTTTTTTTTTTAAAAAACTCACATGCAGTATAACAGAACATAGTACATACAAGCTTGCTATTATCACTGTCAAAATCTACATCCTTCAGCCAGGGAAAACCAAACAGGAATCTGGAAATATCCCCCAGGTTCTAAAAATTCTCTTTTTACAACCATGCCTACACCAGGGAATTCTGCCAGTAAACAGGTAACAACAGTACACACTGATCTAAATGATATATTTGATTTATCTTCTTGTTAAAAATGTCCTCCTCAAGAGAAATTCTGACAGCAGATGGGTGGATACTCCTGTGCTTCCCATACCTTCACCTAGCTCATTGTAGAGTAGAAACACTTCACTTGGAGAATTTGGGGCACTCAAATCCAAGGAGTCATAGCTCCTCTTCTTGTTATGATCTTATCCCATACCGTCTAGGCCTTTGCCCTCCAATCCCATGGTCCTCCAAGGCTGCTCTTTGCTCTCACTCTTCTCTCAAAGGTAGATCCTGTGTAGTTAACAGTGTTCTGATCTCTGTTTTAGAAACAAAATGCATGGTTTCTATATCATTTCAGCTACGAAACCACTATGTAGTCCTAATTAAATTTTGTATTTTAAAGTTAAGTGCCAGCTTTCTGCTTAACCTTTTACTATATATGAACTTTAGCACTGTTTTCTAAGTGGGAAAGGTAGTGATATGGCTGTTGGCTTGGCTTGGGTGGATGGCTTTGCTGCTTTGAAATATACTTCCTAGGCAGCTTAGTGTAAACATTTCCACAGAAGTAAAGGTTTTGTGGGTATTTTTGCCGCATTTGTGTTTGCTGCCTGAAAATGACATACTGTCCTGTTGCACTTCTTATTACGTCTCTGGGCTGGGCTATTTTCTCCAGGAAGCATTTCTTTTCATCTTGCCTCCTTTGTTATATCAGAATTATGACCTGTACATGAATTTTCCTTTTGTTTTCCTGAAAGTGGATTTATGTTGAACAATGAATTTGGTTTTGCTTAAATCTTTTGCACAAAATATTATCTGTAGGAAATAGTAGTAAAAAATGTTCAGCCATTTTGCATGAAATTGACAACAACATCAGCAGTAGTATCTGGTTATATGACCCACATATTTTCTCCATTATCAAGAGGCGGCCTTCCCCTTGCCAAATAATCTGGTTTACTACACACACGTACATAGATCTATTAATTTGTGACAGGCTTACACTTTGAAAAATTGTCAGATTTCCTTGGTATCCATGGAACAATTGCAGATGCTTTTCAAGCATGCTAAGAATAAGATAAGTTGCTTGTGTCAGGGTACTTTAATTCCAGTTTCTGTTGTCTTCTAAGGGAGCATGCATTTGCAAGGAAGGTTATGGGACTTGTGTATCTACCATAGTGTTAGTGTAATGTGCTAGCACTACTTGCCTTCTCACTGCAGTGCTGTAGCAGGGAAATGACATCCTGAGAGGAAATACAAATGATTCTAAAAACAGATCTACACAAATAACTTCTATTGACATTAAAATGCTAGTCACTATAAGAATCATAAGGGTGTATGGCTCTTACTGACATTCTTGCATTAGCTTCTCAAAGAACAGCAATCCTAAAACACATATGCAATCACACTGGGGTGCCAGAAAAGCTTAGGATAACTGTAAAGGCATGAGTTCTAGTATCTGCAAGCAAATTTTCCAGGATGAAGAATTTTTATAGGTATAACTAGTTACAGCATAAAGTACAAACAGAAACCCTCCTATTGTCAAGTAATATCCATTTTTACTAAATAAAAAAGGAAATAAAATATTTTAACTTAAAAATAAAATAAGGAATGGAAAAAAATATTGCTAGGACTATGTGTAAGTACAGGAATTGTAATAACTCGGCTTGCGTCTCTAAAACACATTTTCACTGATGTTCCAAAAAATAAACGTGATTTTCAGTTATCACTAGGGGGCACTCCTCTCCTATATACATTAAGAAAAAGGCACAAACAGTACATTCCTATAAATAGTTTTTTCTCGGTGAGATGTTAGGAACATGCATATGGGTCTATTTAAAGAGTTTTCTATGTTTCTAAAAGTAAATGCTAAAAGGTAAGAATATGTTGGCAATTAACCTTTTGTCACATTCCTTGAATTTGTGAAATTTTTACTAAATTCAAATAAAAAAGTGTAGAAACATTGGTTTCTACTTTAAAAAGATGACTGTGTCTTGAAGAACTGGGATGTTTAATGTATTCTCCTTGATTTGTGTCAGTTCATGAAGATTACTATTAAAGATCTTATTCCTGCTTAGAACTCAAAGATACTCTCATAAGACTTTCATGTTCTTAATCTTCATTGTCAGTTTGTAATCATTAACTTAACATTAGTTAATACTTCCCTATTCATTACCCATATGATTTTGAAGAAATTTATAATTTAATACTCTTTGACTCAAAGGAACAAAAGATAAAAGCTTTCCAAATTTTCAGTGTATGTAAATTGTTAACTGTTAGCCTTCAGACCTTTAACCCAAGTGTGTATTTGATTCTCTGCAAGTACGTTGGCGCTGTATATAGG